>NC_059995.1:6310714-7572857 GCF_912999745.1 Papilio machaon | reverse complement strand
CAATCATTGAGTCTATAAGAAATAATAGAAGATCAAAAATATGGGTGGTAAGTTGATAACTTTATTGCTTTGAAATATCTTCACTAATACTACCTGTATACCTGGACATGCTAAAAGCCATGGTATTTTGTGCCTATTAGATTTTCACCATTTTTTCAAGCAGAGACCTGTCCATAACTATAAAGGTCATTGATTTGAAATAAGAATGTGAATGATTTTGGAACAGTAAAGGTAATACGACAATATTTTTTTTTACAAACATTTTATAACAATTAGGCTATTGACATTTACTCTTATTAGCATTACTAGAAATAACAAGGAATTTTTTTTTCAGATTACCAGAGAAAACAGAAATACAATTCATGATGATATTTTAAATGAAATGCAAAAAGTTTTCACTTACTAAACAATGTTTTATTTAAAACAACAACAGTTTTATTGAGTTTATAACAGTACTTGCTGTTGCCCGTGACTGTCCATGCGGTATTAAAAAACTATAAGTAGCCTATGTGTTCTTTTACTAATTTTTACATACCTTGAACGTCATATTTATTTATATCAAATTGAAATCCTAAAGTGTAACTGTAAACATTATATGACGCTTCCATACAAATTTCCACCCCCGCTTCAATTCCTTACCCCTTTTTGGCATTAAAAGTAGACTGTCCTTTCTCATAATAGGCTCTAGATCTAGACTATCTGTGTACAAAATTTAAATTGGTTCAGCAATTATGTCGTGAAAACGAAAAAGTTATTTATTATATTAGTAAGGAAGTAAGGATTATCTATGTGGTACCAAAGAAAAAGGCAATAAGGTATTGTACAAATTTTTCAGCACTGAAATTCAAACAAAGTTTACAAAATCTAAAATTGACCAGAGGTCAACTATCATTGCTGGAATAATCATCGAACTGTCCATCAGATTCATATTGTATTGGTGGATTGATAGATTTTTCATAATTTACTTGTTCAGCTACTGGTACAGCATGCATATCTATCGGACAAAAGTTGCCTTCCTCCAACTTTTGTTTGACGAAATACAACCAAGGTGATTGCAATGGTTTGACATTTTTATTAACATAGCATGGAACCCAATATTCATCAGAATCCCAGTCTTCAACAGAGCTTGGTGGGCGGTTTTGTTTCTCCGCATCAACTGAAAACATCAAATTAACATAACTACAAGCTATCTGAAATTATCTAGGACTTCATTTATAAAATTTTTAAGAAATGATTGTCATAGTCTCATTATCAATTCTTTATAGAATATACAATATGTTCTTTTTCTTAGCACTAAATTTTTACATATAAAACTATTAAACTATATGTAAATTTAGTTTACTTACTATTATCATCATGAACATAGAAATTATCATCCTCTAATGATGATGAGTAAACACTTTCTGGTTTATCATTTTCTGGTTTTCTGAAATTAAATTTATAAAACATGTGAGAAATACTCTTTAATTTCTTTACGGATTTGTTTGATGACATTTTTAGAAAAAGTCAATCTTTTATCTATATTTATAAAAGAAAGTCGTGTTAGTTACACTATTTATAACTCAAGATCAGTCGAACTGATTTAGCTGAAAATTGATGGGGAGGTAGCTTAGAACTAGGAGACGGACATAGGAACTTTTTTTATCTTGTATGCATTTTTTTTATTCCGCGCGGACGAAGTTGCGGGTAAAAGCTAGTTTGAAATATAACACTACAAAGTAGTATTTACCTTCCATCCCATCTTCCTACAATATGAAGTCTTAATTTCTCTTTTTTATTTAAATATTCTTCATCAGTTGGTTCATCTACAAAGTTTTGTGCTACATCTGTTTCTTCAATACTACTTAAATCTATCAATTCGCATAGATAGTTATCATACAAATCTAATTTTCTAAGATGTGGTAAGCTACATATATCAGGGAGCATGCATAATTCATTGCTATCAAGGCACAGAATTTGTAGTTTCTTTAATTTTATGAAATTATTTGGTAAATATAAAATATGATTGCATGATAATATGCATACTTCTAAGTTTTCCAAGTTACAAAACTCATCAGGAAAACTGCTAAGTTCATTTTGACTTAGATTAATTTCTATTAAGTTTTTATAAACATCTACATTAGGTTTTATATTAAATATATGAGTGTAACTTAAGTCTAATTTTTCTATATCACAGCACTCTTTGAGACCTTCACAAGGTAAGTCGGTAATAGCATTAGCTGCAATGTAGTTTATATTACTGTCACCTAGTTTAACAGATTTGGCCTTTGGAAATGTTCCTAGAAGCTGTAGAAAATTATTTAATTTACAGTTATGTATCTTAATATCTGTTATAGATGTTTTGAACTGTATTAATTCTTCAAAGTAGCCACATTTAAAACTATTAGTCAGGCAATCATTTGAACTGATGTTTAATTTAGAGAGTTTTTTTGGTAATTCAAACCATATCCAAGCTGGTGGGCCTTGAAGATTATTGTTACTTATATTTATATATTCTATAGTATGACAGAAATTTGGTGTATCATCGAAATATTTGATTGCATTATAGGATATATCCAGAACTATGACATTTTCAAGTTTTACGACTGCTTCTGGTACATTTTCCAGTTTGTTATAGGAAAGATTCAATTCTTTCAAATAAGGCGGTAACTTCATATGTTCGTCGAAATTTGTAATATTTCTGTGGCTCAAGTCCAGTACAGTTATATTGTCTTTTATAATACCATTTTTAAGCCCATTTAGTTTATAAATCGTATTACCCTCGCTCTCCTCCATTTGCTATATGTAAATAACCTAATAGCAAAAAATTATTCTTTCAACATTTTCTTTTAATTACAGCTAAAGTAAATAATATTACTAACAACAAGCAGAATAATTGTACTTTAACTATCTAAATTAATCTACTAAACAAAATATAGATTCTGACATTGGCTTTTGACATTTAAAGACAAAAACTCAAGAACAAGAACCAAAGACCAAAGAACAAGTCTATGACACGGTAATAATAATACCGTGAGTGAGAGAGATACAGTTATACACAATTCCTGTGACGTGACAAAGACAGGGATAACTATCTTCCGTCCCTTTCTGCGTACCAGGCTTTGGGGTTTGTTTGGAACAAAGGTTGTCCCCTACAAACAACCTAGGTTGTCCCTAACAAAGTTTGACATTCGTGCTATTTTTCGAAAATTGTGAGTACTTAGTGGGTGTAATTGTGCAAAAATATTTTGATATTACAGTTTTAGTAAGGTAAAGTTTATAAAACATGGTATACTGCTGTATTGTCGGTTGTAAAAGCCGTAGTGAGCGAAAAGAGAAAAACATAACCTTTCACTCGTAAGTACTGAAACTACGCACCTATTCACATGTATTCATACAAAATAAGGAAGAAAATACAAACTAGTTGTTCTTTACAGTCTTTGTAATAACTAATATGTTAAAATACGGGTAAAATCAGCTAAAATAAAATAGTATTTTTCGAACATTATGCGCCCAAACGCAGATGTCATTTGTGTCAAATAATATACTGTAGATCTGGGAAACAAGCGGCCATATTAAACTTCTTTTCAAATTGGTTGGTTATTACCCGTAAAAATAATACCACCATCTTGTTGTAAAAATTACCCTGAATTTAGGGGAAATAAATAAATGAAACAATTCACATTTTTTATACTATTTTCAACAGATTTCAAAAGGAGTTTTTAATTCTGGTATATGCTGTGTTTTTAAATATTTGATACTTTCTTATCCCGTTGATTTTAAAGAGTATGCTTTTTAATTTGTCCCATGTAAATTTTGTTTCTTAGAAATTACATTCAAAATAGTTTAATATTAAGTAGTTTTACATGTAGTGTTCACTGTAATGATATACAGAGTAATTTAAAATTATATGACTATAATATTGGTATGTTTTTTGTAGCTTTTTATGAAGACTTAGGGCTTCGTGCATATCGGAGAAAAATAGGACATCGTTTGAATGCTCGTCTAATGGACCTAAGACTGAAGAGATGCCGCGCTTTGTTGAAGCAGTACGCGGGAAAAAATATCGGGAAATTCTTTTTTTGGAGTCACTCAAGACATCCTTGATTACGGCAGCCGCCGATATTGACATGGACCTTGTTCGTGCTGTGATAGACGACTGGCCGAGCAGATTGAAGGCCTGTATTCAAAATCACGGATGTCATTTTGAGTAAACTTTAGTGTCATAAGAATCTATGTTTTGTTAAGTTCATTTTGGTATATAAATGGTCACATAATGAATAAACTTGTTTCAATTATTTTATATTAAACATGTAACAGAATTTATGACCTGACTAAGTATTACTAAAAAAATCTGTTTACGTAATCTTAGTCACATAAACAAAAATTACGCATTGTTTTTTATATTTATTACGTTTATTAATTACAATTTAATTGGGAATATATAAATTGGTCTATATTAAATTATATCGTAATTATTCATTTTCGGGACAAAACAAATAACTAGTAACCCCAATCCTTTTACATATATATAGGTATAGTCTATAGTACTCTCTATCTGTCCCTTACGGGTGAACGCGCATGCCATATCTATACTCAGATGAAGAATTATATAGATATGGCATGCGCGTTCACCCGTAAGGGACAGATAGAGAGTACTATAGACTATACCTATATATATGTAAAAGGATTGGGGTTACCAGTTATTTATTTTGTCCCGAAAATGAATAATTACGATATAATTTAATATAGACCAATTTATATATTCCCAAATTAATTGTAATTAATAAACGTAATAAATATAAAAAACAATGCGTAATTTTTGTTTATGTGACTAAGATTACATAAACAGATTTTTTTAGTAATACTTAGTCAGGTCATAAATTCTGTTACATGTTTAATATAAAATAATTGAAACAAGTTTATTCATTATGTGACCATTTATATACCAAAATGAACTTAACAAAACATAGATTCTTATGACACTAAAGTTTATTCAAAATGACATCCGTGATTTTGAATACAGGCCTTCAATCTGCTCGGCCAGTCGTCTATCACAGCACGAACGAGGTCCATGTCAATATCGGCGGCTGCCTTAATCAAGGATGTCTTGAGTGACTCCAAAAAAAGAATTTCCCGATATTTTTTTCCCGCGTACTGCTTCAACAAAGCGCGGCATCTCTTCAGTCTTAGGTCCATTAGACGAGCATTCAAACGATGTCCTATTTTTCTTCGATATGCACGAAGCCCTAAGTCTTCATAAAAAGCTACAAAAAACATACCAATATTATAGACATATAATTTTAAATTACTCTGTATATCATTACAGTGAACACTACATGTAAAACTACTTAATATTAAACTATTTTGATTGTAATTTCTAAGAAACAAAATTTACATGGGACAAATTAAAAAGCATACTCTTTAAAATCAACGGGATAAGAAAGTATCAAATATTTAAAAACACAGCATATACCAGAATTAAAAACTCCTTTTGAAATCTGTTGAAAATAGTATAAAAAATGTGAATTGTTTCATTTATATACATTATACATACTATAATTTATTTCCCCTAAATTCAGGGTAATTTTTACAACAAGATGGTGGTATTATTTTTACGGGTAATAACCAACCAATTTGAAAAGAAGTTTAATATGGCCGCTTGTTTCCCAGATCTACAGTATATTATTTGACACAAATGACATCTGCGTTTGGGCGCATAATGTTCGAAAAATACTATTTTATTTTAGCTGATTTTACCCGTATTTTAACATATTAGTTATTACAAAGACTGTAAAGAACAACTAGTTTGTATTTTCTTCCTTATTTTGTATGAATACATGTGAATAAGTGCGTAGTTTCAGTACTTACGAGTGAAAGGTTATGTTTTTCTCTTTTCGCTCACTACGGCTTTTACAACCGACGATACAGCAGTATATCATGTTTTATAAACTTTACCTTACTAAAACTGTAATATCAAAATATTTTTGCACAATTACAGCCACTAAGTACTCACAATTTTCGAAAAATAGCACGAATGTCAAACTTCGTTAGGGACAACCTAGGTTGTTTGTAGGGGACAACCTTTGTTCCAAACAAAGCCCAAACCCTGGTACGCAGAAAGGGACGGAAGATAGTTATCCCTGTCTTTGTCACGTCACAGGAATTGTGTATAACTGTATCTCTCTCACTCACGGTATTATTATTACCGTGTCATAGACTTGTATCTATATAATTCTTCATCTGAGCCAAAGAACAAGGCTCAATATTAAGTGTTGCCATATCTGTTAAAAAAATTAGGGTAATGACCAGTAATGACACAAACTTGCGTAATACCAGTACGACTTAGGGTCTTTCAAGAAGTGAGCATGCCTATTTGGGTAATAACCAACCAATTTGAAAAGAAGTTTAATATGGCCGCTTGTTTCCCAGATCTACAGTATATTATTTGACACAAATGACATCTGCGTTTGGGCGCATAATGTTCGAAAAATACTATTTTATTTTAGCTGATTTTACCCGTATTTTAACATATTAGTTATTACAAAGACTGTAAACAACAACTAGTTTGTATTTTCTTCCTTATTTTGTATGAATACATGTGAATAGGTGCGTAGTTTCAGTACTTACGATTGAAAGGTTATGTTTTTCTCTTTTCGCTGACTACGGCTTTTACAACCAACATTACAGCAGTATACCATGTTTTATACACTTGATCTCACTAAAACTGTAATATCAAAATATTTTTGCACAATTACAGCCACTAAGTACTCACAATTTTCGAAAAATAGCACGAATGTCAAACTTTGTTAGGGACAACCTAGGTTGTTTGTAGGGGACAACCTTTGTTCCAAACAAACCCCAAAGCCTGGTACGCAGAAAGGGACAGAAGATAGTTATCCCTGTCTTTGTCACGTCGCAGGAATTGGGTATAACTGTATCTCTCTCACTCACGGTATTATTATTACCGTGTCATAGACTTGATGGGCGTCGATGATTACATCGGTGTTGCTGTCGCTCCCTTCTCATAAATAAAAAGCGGAGAATGATCTCTACGTCATTTAATGTCTCCACTTAACTTGTGTATAACGCGATGGTTATATATCTGAAGCTCTCATACTCCTAAATTTTTAGTGAAATAAATGACTTTTACTTTCGGTATCTTTATTCAGTACGTAGACTAAAGCCTCATAGTAATTTTTTTTTCTAGTACATTTTTGATATTTAGCGAGGTGTGAAGTATAAATTAAGGCGTGTATGTTACAAATGAATAGTCTTTACTTAAATATTATCTCTAAAACAAAAGACACCCATATTGCAATCTGACTTGCGGGCCAGTGTTCGCTAGTTATTCTGGTCGTATAATGTGCCATTATTGTTTATACCATTCAGTATAAGTTTATAGTATATGTTGCGTGCTCTCGGGTAGTTCTAATGATTCATGTTACGCGATTGTAAATGGTAAATGTCGAAGATGTTATTTGAATTGCTTATGCTTCGCAGCTAGTTGCACTGACTTGGAATAGCTTACGGCGATTTTTAGCGCTATAATAAATAACTACTGGGAGATATAATATTGAATAGGGCTCACGATCTAGTCGTTGTTAGTTTAAGTGCAACGAGTTTGTAATATTTATTATATCACCGTTGTGTAGTCGAAAACTACGTTGCTTTTAGGTAGGAATTGATTTGTTAAGGTCCCGTAGCAAATATAAGCTCGGTTCAAAGTTTTCATAACTTCGAGAACTTAGATAGACTTTAAAAGAAAGCAAGCGATACGCTTGCTTTTTTTTAAATCCTTAATTGGTCACATAGGGAGACCAAGGAACGACTTCAAGTCCGACAGCAAGACGTGACATGAACATATCATTACTTAGTTGTTAATTTGCTTTGCAAATAATTAAAAATACATAAAAAAGAATTAATCATTCGATATGATAAAGATGAATCCAGTGAGGCGTTCCTTGGAGATTTCTGAAGACTTGTTGAGTTCTTAATTTTGTAGAACGATATTACGGCCTCTTTATTTGGAGTTTTAAGCTTAATGATTTACAAGAGTTACATGATGTCGGGTTGTGTTACTAAATTTATAAACATTAACGCACGTGACCGTACTATTCTCAAATACGATTATTAGTCAATCAACACAAATGTTTTGTAAACTTTGAACAGAAATATACAACTTTAGAAAACCACTGTAACCGTAGATGGGGTCTAATTAAAACGTACAAAAGATGATTCCTGAAATATATTTCAGAATATTTTTCTCATTTACAATGATTTCTTTGTTTGCTGTTTGTAAAAGTTTTGATGAATACAAACCGGACATAGCTCGACTTGGTAAAACAAAGAAATCCAAAATGGGTAAGTCTTTAAAAAAGTATGCTCATGATTTAAAAAAATCTGATCTCTAAGTCCATCTACTTACAGCAATTAAAGAGTTATTTCACAAATATATGTGCGCATTGAACTTGAACTTTTTTTTTATATTCCACAGGTGAAAAAACAGCAATAGGTACTTTCACTAATGTTATAACCCAGATTCAAAATTTACCAACTATGGAATTTGGACGAAAATTTAGGACTCCTTGTAAAACGGGTAACAAATGCGGAAAGGTAAAAGTTTATTATTATTTTTAATGAATAAACATAATTTATTGTCCATTAATTGTTGTTGCACATCCTAAAATTAATATTTTTATATATTAACTTTTTATTACAGGTAATAAAAAGACTTATGGTACCGAAATTGGCACAACTGGAAAATACAATTATGGGTATAATGAAGGAGCTGTCAAAAATGCCACCAGGTGCCCGACTACCCGATAAATATACAAAGACCGAACCGATAAAATTATTACTGGATCAAAATTATAAGTAAGATTTTAAATTAATAAGATATTTACAATAATACATTATATGAATGTGACCAGCTTTTAATACATAAAGGAATAAATTATAATAGTATACTACTGTCGAAACGCCTACACAAAAATATAGCAAACCCTCTCATTGTCTTTGAAAAACAGAGACAAAAATAAATTTTCTACAGTTATTTCAGAAGTGCAAGTTATGGGTAGAATTAGTCCTTTTTCTAAACCTAATCTTACTAATATTATAAAGTTTGTATGGCTGTATGTATGGATGGATGTTTGTTAGAAGGTATTTTCGAACGGCTCAACGGATCTCGATAAAATTTGGCATGGATGTAGAACATAATCTGGACACATAGGCTACTATTTTTTTAAATTCCGCACGGACGGAGTCGCGAGTGACAGTTGATGTTTGCTTTAAACTTTTACCTAACTTAGAAAATACTAATTTGTTTTTAATTTTACAGGGAAGACGTATGCATGGACAAACTGGAATCTTGTTTAAAAGAAGATAAACGACGCAAGAGGATTCTGAAGAAGTTATTCTTTAAGAAATACAACGCAATGAGACAGGAGCTTATTGGTTACGGTGGAAGACGACTTTGGGGCGGAGAAGGGAACTTGTTCTATAAATAATGATAAACGATGAAGTGTTAAAAATGTTTTAATTATATTTAAATAAATTTAATTAGGACGATATTAAACTTTTATAAATTATGTCTTGTTTCTTTTATTTACCAGCTGTCGCTCGCTACTCTAAGCCAAAACTTGTATAATGGGCCTTTGTCCTATAAGAAAGCCAAAGTCAATTCAGCGGAAATCGATAGCAATTTCGTGGTTGATATACAAATAGCTTATGTTTTCTAGACAGTTATTGTAAACTTGGGTTTCAGGGCGTCCGTTTTTGTTGAAAATCACATTACATATAAGCAGAGTTTAATTTCCCTCATACACATATTACTCTTACTAATATTATAAATGCGAATATTTAGATGGATGGATGTTTGTTAGAAGGTATCTCAAGAACGGCTCAACGAATCTTGATGAAATTGCATAGCACAGATGTAAAACGTTTGGATGAACACATAGGCTACTTGTAAAGTTTTTTTTTTATTTCGCGTGGAAAAGCTAGTTATTAATATAAGCAAATATTGCAAAAAGGATGACAGCTATGGACTAGCTTTAGCTAATGTACACCGATACAATTTCAATATCAAAAAAATTTAAAGTCCAATGGAAACCTTAAAAATAAGTAAAGTACTGGAGGAATTTATTACAATAGGAGCAAAAAAATAATATTAGACACTAGATCTTTCGAGAATTTGTACTTTGGCTACGTAAAAGGCTTAATAAACGTTATTTTGTAAAAAAAAACTAAACTACCTAGAAAGGTGTGGCAGTTAGTTACAGCAGAAGGTTTTACGAATCGTGATTTTGTATTCACGTGTGTGTTTGTTACACAATAAGATTGTGCACTGTTGTTTACCACCGACTAGGAACAATAGCTGAGTTTTCGTAAACAATAGTAGTATTTTTCAAACTTTAAATGTAACGGAAGTTAAAGGTAACTATAGTGCTGAATAACTACGGAAGTTTTAAGTCATTCCTATGAAGGAACTTTTATAGAAATAGCTTATGTAATTATGACCTAATTTGATTACTAAAAGGTATTCAATCTATTACCAATCGGAACTTTTTTTTATCGTAGTGTTTGAAAATAATATTAAAATGTGTGAAAAACAACTGAAGCTTCAAATTGTGATAATAATATTATGTATATTTTTAAAAGGATACCAAGCAGTTGATGACAGTAAGTATTCCAAGTTGAGAAATAATTAAAGTATACTTCGTTTCAATCAAACACCTAATTTAAGCAAACAGTGGAACGTCAAATGTAAAATTTGTCTATGGTTAAGGATTTCTGCAAAAAATTTGAGACTGAAAAGAAAATTACTGGGTTTAATTGCGTGTTATTTTTAAGTTTTTAAAAAGTCGTATTGTTTTAATTATGAACATTTAAGGTGTGGCAACATATTATTATAGCTTATCTAAGTGATGGCAACACTTCTTGTTAGCGCGCATATTTTAGAAGCGGCAACGTGTTTACCCCCGAGCGAGCAAGCGCCTGCGTGTATCGATAACACGCGAATATTTTGTTCATGCGTACGGAACATAAATTATACTTGTGATTTGTCTTAAGAAGCTATGTAGCCACACCATATTTTATAAAATATGCGCAAACGTCTATTTTAAAGGTGAAATATGAAATGATTTATTTGGTACCACGCTTACTTACGTAGGCAATGTTTATTAAGTCTTGTTTTAAATAAATACTTTCATATTAATATCGTAAAACCTTTTTTCCACGTCTTGAATAAACATTTTTAAGTGTATCTTTGTCTATCATGGACTAAAGTGAGTCTATTTTAGTAAACTTGAGAGTAATTCACAGACGAAAAATAATTTTACAAAAACATATAACCACCAACCAACCCTTTGAAAAAAGAAAAATGATATAATTTTTATATATATTTTTGCCGTGGAAAATCGCAACACAACGTCCAATATCTTAAGCACGTAAAATAAAACATATAGAAACATAGCAGGGACGCGAAAGTAAAGGATGAATATAGTTTATTTCTTTATCAGGTCCCCTGTTTACGGTGACCAGAGCTCCTCGATACTTCGGCATCCTACAAGATCATCGGGGTCAACCGCTCTCAGTCGAAGTTTCTGAAGAATATATGGATCAGGACTACATAGCTACTAACAGGTTAGACCTCGTAACCCATTACAATATTTAGAAGTTTTTTCAGTAGACGAGAGGGATGGAATTTTTATACCGAAAAGAAGGCGATTTTACCTTCCTTTACTAGCATTCTTTAAAAAAATGAAAGGAAATATCAATGTGGAGTATATGAAAAAGGAATTGATACGGTTTAAATAAAAGCATGACAAAATTGTAGAAAGTATAAAAAGTTTTAAGTTGTAGTTTTTGGTTAGCGCTGAAAAATAAAGGCAGGTGGTGTTATTTTTTTTGAACCTTAAAGGGTAAAAGCGCCTTGCTTTTTATTTTAATTTGAGATTTAATTGTTTCTTTTTTAATTCTGCTTTCAAATTATTATAATAATCTATAATGATTATGATTTAATTTCAGGAGACGACATAAGATTGACTGGAATAAGTAAGTATTTCAGATTTATTGCCTACAACATGTAGCTTTTCTTTACCTTGACTTGACCCTGACATATTAATAATTTTATTTCAGAACTCCATTGGACATGGATGATTTCGATGACGACGACACAGAAGAAACTTTCGACGATAAAGACAAAGATGTCAAACTACCCTCCAAATTTAATCTCCAAGCTGGTCCAGTTTAATTTAGAAATTCTTGAGGTATTTTGTTACACTGCACATTATTTAATCTTTATTATTAATAGATATGAATAATTAAAAGAGGTAACAAAATATGTATGAGTTTTTTTTTGCTTTCTACCTATTTATTTCAAAAAGATGTCTAGATGAAGTCCTGGTTTGTGAGATGCGTGTGCTATTCAACTGACGGATGTTAAAAACTTAATGCGATGTAAGTTTTACCTCATAATATAAAGTTCAAGGCTTTATTTATCTTTATAAGGAAGTAGAAAAAAAGTCGATTAACATTTACTAAATGTATTGACTAAGTAAAAAAAATAAAAAATCACTCTTCTAAAACAAAAATCAATCCAAATCGCTGTAGATATTTTCCAGTTTCCTTTCGTCTGAATCTGGAATCGCTCCACCGGGGAAGAGAGGCATGCGAGCAACCTCCATGGATTCCTCAGAATAATCATCCGATTCCTCTGAATATTGTTCTTCAAGATGGTCCTGGTAGATCTTCTCGCATTCGCTCGGATGTTCACTCTTTATCACGCGAGGATGGTAACCGATCGCCTCAATCAAACCAACCGTTAAGTACGGTATTTGAGTTGTTATTTCGAAATGTTTATCTGTTAGCAGAAAGTAATGCAGAATCTTAAAAGCGATCGATGGCAATTTGTGGGATATGCAAATACTGAAAAATGTTGTCAGAACTATTAACAATTTAAAGAAAATTTTGTGAGCAAAAAAGCATTGTATGCTTTTACGTTGTCGATCGATCTGAATATGTTAAACACTCATTTTGTTTGGTTATTTTTATAAAATTCTAGTGAAAATGCAAGTTATCCTTTAACATTAGCAATAAGATACCCAAAAATGTATAAGAGACCTCTTTTCTGTATAAAATCATAGGTAGAAGAACATGGACTTCTGTCCATCATGTAACAGATAAAGTAGCTTTTGAAGTAACTTACAATCAATATGATCCGGTATGACCACAGTAGCAACGGTCTTCGCATGATCTTCTTCGTAGTAGTCTCCAATGATTTCTATTTTAGGACCGCCGTGCACTTCTTGCCACTCCGGTTTCTTAGTACAGTCCTGCTCCAAGTGTCGACGGCCATGGCCTCGGTGGACGCTGGGCGGGGGTATTTCTGTCAAGGGAACGAAGTTCTGCTTCACCTCGTTACCAACTGGCTTCACTTTTTTGAGCCTAAAAAAAATTGAGGTTTTTATAGTTGTCTAAGAATGAAATGTAATACGGAGAAGTTTAAATATGTAATTGTTTTGATTAATGTAGAGGCTTAGGAAGTGATGGATGGAAGAGAGTGACGAAAGAAACGACAGGATAAGAACAGGAACAGAATTACTTCTTCGGCTGTCTTAGGAACAAATGTATTTATAAGATTTACTTGTCATCAGTAAGCTTGACTATTTCCTTTTTTGTTTTTCTGTTATATGTTGGAGCAAACGTTTGAACACGTGGTTTATGTTGATAGTCATCATGCAGACTTAGGATCCTGCGTGAAAAATGAGACATTTTAAAAGAAGAATAGCGTCAAGTATTATTATTTTATTTTGTGACTGACGAGCCACTGTTTGCCTTGAAGAGGCATTTACAGTTCAGACATTTTAAAAGAAGAATAGCGTCAAGTATTAGAAATGGTTGGCATATTTATGGGTTTACTCCAGTGTTAAAGACATCTGAAAGATTTCCCAAGTTTCCTATTAATTACGCATATAAACTGTCAACTATTGCCATTAAAAAATAAAAAGGAATACATATATTGTCTTCAAACAATGTACGAATAAAAATCACTCACTTGTTCACAATAACACTGCCTCGTATTTCAGAACTTACATATTGGTTTAGCAAGCAACTGACTAAATAGATTAATATTTTCATTGTTCTGAACTAGCTGGCATGTTTCTACGCGGTAAATAAGACAAAAGTGTTTAGGATTGATCTTTTAAAGCTCGTTCAGTTATCAGTAGTTATCTGGATTCATTGCAACAATACGCGGCGGGCATTGTTACAGGCACAATGGAACAGGTGGCCGATGATCTTTTTGTTGTAGAGCCACGTCACGACTGCCAGTTTGATTGTGATTGCTGCATTTGGATCTCATAGTGTTTTCCTGATTGTGTCTTAAGTAAAATTTAAATATTTTATTTAATTTTCACTGTTTTACTTCGTGTGTCATGAACAAGAAAAACTAAGAAGATTGTTTTAGTTATTTTTTCTTCACAATGAAGTTATATCTATATTTAATGACTTCATGAAAAAAGATTTCTTGATAGGTTGAATAAAAAACTCAGGATTTGGCATGTTATACAAATGTAATATTAAAAGAATCTGCTCTTCTTCTTTTTGTAGACGACGGGATCCAAATGCCATGTCTGGTTGCCACCGCATGACACCAGCGTGTAGCAGCCACCGTACACGATCGGCGGATCGGTATCCGGTACGCAGATGTTGTCCTGGCAAAATGTCGCGGTGCCTGGTAACCGTGAATTTCAATCGCTCATTATTGTTATCTCTATTTTTCCAAAAGGAATAAGGATGCCAATATTATCACTAACCAGGTAATGAGTTTTAGCACCGTTTCTTTTCTTTATAAAGAAATCAATCAAAATTAAATACTAAGGTCTACAGTATTATGTACTTTTCGTTATAAATCTATATATATATATAAAAGAAAGTCGTGTTAGTTACACTATTTATAACTCAAGAACGGCTGAATCGATTTGACTGAAAATTTGTGAGCAGGTAGCTTAGAACCAGGAAACGGACAGGATAATTTTTACCCCGTTTTCTATTTTTTATTCCGCGCGGACGGAGTCGCGGGTAAAAGCTAGTAAGGAATAAATCTGTAACCTTGGTTCACACTTACCAACATATCCAGTAGGGCGGGCTTGTCGTTTATTCTTCACGTAGTCGACCACAGCTTTAGAAAGCGCATAGAAATGTTTGCTGGCTTTGTACCGCATTTTAGCAAGCGCCATGTCACAGTCACTCTTGTCCGCTCTGCAGTGGTACACCAGGTTACGTGTGTTGATCTTAATCATCTCTTCTCTTAATACTTGATACTTGGTGTCGGTGTACAGGAGTTGAGCGAAACGGACATTGACTAAGATATATAAAAAATTGTAAAGAGATACGAAGAATGAAAAATGAAGGTAAAGCAAACTAAGAGTCAATTAACGGCTTACCGTCGACTTCTGACACCAAAACCTCTGACAAAACAGATATAAGAATATGTTTTAAACACAGATTTTGGTCTTAGAAGCCCACGGTTAGACTGTAACCTTCTAGTAACTGAAGACTTAGAAAAAATTAAAGTACTAAAATTAAGTTGTAATGATTCTAGATTTTCCAAAAAACTTACGTCCAGCGCCAACCAAATATCCATCAGTCAGTCCCACATAGTTTGCTAATTCCGACAAAACATATAACAATACAAAAGATTTCATCTTAACATGTGCTATAACTATAAGTAAGTAAAAAATATGGCTAGTATTTACAAGTAGCAAGTTTTTGAATTTTATAGTCCAATTAATTTTAAACTAATTGGTCGTTAACTAATTCTTGTGGGACTTGCAACTGGAAAAAAAACATAATATAGTTTTTGTAAACCAAACTTTAAATAAAGAATTAGACTACGGTCACTGCCTCCTAATTAACTCCTGAAGGAACCGTCTCCATCAGTTGCTAAACCCTTTTTTATTTCAACTACCTAACCAATCTTGCAAAAGTTATACGACCAATAATGGTTCTCTTGTAATTCATATCGTTCACGTGCATTATAATTTAAAACAAAATAACATCATGCAGAGGTCCTGTTTCAAGCTTTAAGATTAACATACACGGACTTCAAGCAATTGACGTTCGCGGTAGACAGACCGTAGTTTGCTGCTGGTAAAATTTCGACTGCTCTACACTACTTGAAGAGCAGTCCGTGTACAGAGGTCGTTTGTTGCGTGAGTCAGTTGACATCTGCGCAGCTCTTGGATTATTTAATTACCCGCCGGCTTGTGATTAGATAAGCATTGTATTCACATTTCACGCTTCAACAATAATCAGCCGCTACACCTTTTATGGCGACAGGGATTTTGCTGTAGACGTAACAATGTTTTAGAGATGTTGATATGATTATTTGTACAATTAAAAAAGTTTTATCTTCTTTTTGTGTAGGTGTATTAATAATTGTAATTTGAAAACTGATGTTGACTATGAATTAATTTAATATCGAAATGTTATTAAATAAAAACATAATTAAAACATCGGACATTTTTCGTCTGTGGTAAAAAACTCCTTTCCCGAAAAGATAACTTGTAACAAACCTAAAAAAATTATGCCCCTCGTTTTTAATTCAATTTAATGTCGTATGGATTGTATATATTTTAATATTGGCAGTTCTACAACTGCTTAGTTCTTCACTAGTACAATACTAGTCGACAAATACCATACTGTTTCCCTCCCTGTAGTAGGCTGGGTATACAATCTACGCAATTGATCTTCCACTTACAGCCAGTTTACTAATAAGCCGATAGTGTACTGCTCAATAATTTTAACTAAATATAATAAATTTAACTAAATATATAAAATACTTCTGATAGTATAAAACATATTCCTTTGCATTGACACAAACGGTTATCTCTATTATCTTATATATAAAATTCTCGTGTCACAATGTTTGTTCCCTTACTCCTCCGAAACGGCTTGACCGATTCTCATGAAATTTTGTGAGCATATTCAGTAGGTCTGAGAATCGGCAAATATCTATTTTTCATACTCCTATTAAGTTTTTTTTAACTGCGCGCGGACGGAGTCGCGGGCGACAGCTAGTTATTTATAATATTACTAGCTGGCTCCCACGATTCCGTCCGCGGGGAATTAAAAAAAACTTAATAAGTAGCCTATGTGTTCTTCCAGACTATGTTCTACATATATGCCAAATTTCATCGAGATCCCTTGAGCAGTTCCGGAAATACCTTCTAACAAATATCCATCCATTCATCTTATATTTCGTATTTATAATATTAATAAGATAGATGTGTCATGATTCGTAAATAAAAGATTATTATCTTAGTGTTACAAATGAGCAATGACAACATTGGTATGTTTGTCGTAACGACCACCAAATGTTTATGTTTCCAAACAATTCTGTTAAACAAGGATAGTAAAAATAAAACACAAACGTATTTAGATCCCTTTTTGGAGTCGGTATAAAAAGTAGAGGAAGGTCGGTACTTATAATACATGCAATAAGAGTGTTACAAAATAGACATTTGTACAAATTGCACACGTCATCTCACGCACTAATTGTCCGATGAAATAATACATCATCGGCTTATCTGGTTGCTGGAAATCGCAAAGATATTGCGGCGCCAATTACGACCAGCCATTCGAGTGCATTGTGGCATTTTGTCGGTGCGGACCACGACGGTATTGTTGTCAGATTTCATAGGATAATATTGATTTATTGGCATGCAGACAGAATATTTTCAATAAATAGGAATTAATTCATATTATTTTAAATATATTATAACCCGTCTATGTTATTTCAGAATATCTTAATCAATGAAGTAATAGGTATTTTCTGTTTAACGAGTACAATCGTAAAAGAGAAAACGATCTTACTTGAGTAATATGAAGGAAACAAAAAGCTATTTAAGGACCGCAAAAATATAAAAACGCGTTCCTCTTTTCTTTACCGCACCCGCCGTAGTGACCTCGACCGAAATATTTTCTCGGAGCGGTTAAGGAAATTTTCAACACCCTTATAATTATACAAAAGTCAAGTGATTGTATTGTATATAATTACACAGTAGTCTGTGAAATATCATTAAATGCCAATTAACAGTGGTAGACGCCAGCAACAACAACATCCGTTGCACGAATTGCTCGCTCAGTGAAATACCACGACCACACAGAAGACAGGCGTGAAGTGGAAGTAATTCCGCGTTTCGTGTGACGAGTGTGGTGCCGGAGGCCTAATTTTAGTCCTGTTTCCTTTCCCACTCATTTCTTATAAGGAATAGATGGGAAGGGAAGGTGGATTTGATGGAGGAGGAGATGCATAGGAACGTTAAATCCTTCATCGATTGGGGGTAGCCAACGCATCTGCAATTGCGAATTCATGTGGACGCTTGCTCGTTTACCATGCAATATAAAATAAGGCAAATAACGTTCGAGATGATTCAGTGTTTCGAAATTGGAAGGACCACACATAGGGAGCTAAGTTATTGATGTAACTAAATATTAAAGTAATATACGGTACAAAGCTATATTTTATTCAATACATAGCTTAAGATTATTCGAAACGACCCGTAATCGCAGTGGGTGTCTTTCAGGGTTTGATGGATGGACAACCAGACGTACTGTTGCTGTTGCACGTAGATTTATAGCTCGGATATCTATTAAACTTGTTACCTTATGTTAAAACTTAACATTGCAAGATCTATTAATAAATAGACATGTAAGCGATTATAGCTCTTATGTGAAAGACATTAAGGTGTTAATCCTGTATGTTGTGTGTAAGTTTAAGATTGCTACTATTGGTATCTGTTCGGAGGTCGCGTCTTAATGCGATTTTAATAAACATATGATTTGTTTACGACTCTGTAAGTAGAGTAATAACGATGCCCTAAACATATCATTCAAACCTTTTAATAATGTGGAAGTGTGTAAAAATAATGGTAATTATCATTTAAAAGATTTTGAAATGTAGAAAACTTCTGTCGCCATTATTTTTCTTTTATTTTCCTTCAAATAAAGAAATTTTTATTATTTTTGCATCTACTTGAAAATAAACATGAGATTTTAAAGATAACACAGGTTTCCACTGTTGAAAAATTCTTACGAGAATGTCATCTTTTACATTCTTTCTGAAAATAAAATATTACAATAAGATAATATTATTTTTCGTTCAAACAATATCTTGTTGTTATCTTTTATGTACAGAAAGAACAACAGTGGAAACCAACAGTTAATTTCAACGAATGCTTCTATGTATCTATCAAGAATAACTAAAAGGATCTTGAATGTAATTACGTAAGTTATATTAAATACCTTTCCCGTGTACAGTCACGTGCAACGCGGTCCGCAGTGTAATGGGGTGAGACGGTTATCATCGCCATTGTACGGTGTATTACAGTGTACTGTGTAATGTGTACTAATAGATATAGACCCCCAACATTGTTTGCACCAATCGCTGTAAAGGCCACAACTGTAAATGTGTATATTGAAGATACTTGGATATTTGGGTATAAAATATTTTTCTGATTGACTAGAGAATAAAGTTTTCCACGGGCAAATGCTAAGTGAATTTTAGCTAATATTAATATAGAAACATTCACATTTCACAACATTACAAGCATGGAGGTTGTTCGAATGGAGCATTAAGTTTTTTTTTTGTATACGGTCATGGGGTATTTATATTTGTAATAGTAAAATAATATTCAAACCAAGTATGACTTTTTCTTTTCCTTGAAGAAGCGAGCTTACCTTTTTCTCAAAGGCCGACAACGCATCTTCAGCTTCTTTAGTGTTGTGGTTGTCCACGTGTGTTGCGGTGTTCACCCCGGTGTTCATGCTGGTCGTTTGTCCCTGATAAAAAAACTAAATCAAGTTAATTATCATCCTTTAATATGTCATCAATTTTATTGATAAGGTACACCGAGAATACCGAATAAGCTATTCGTATGGCCAGTGTCATTAATTGAATAAAAAAAAGATTTCGTCGCGATTACAATAACGGGTTCCATTGTTGCTACGAGTATCCGAACGGACAATCGGAATGGTTAAAAGAACTATAGTAAAAACTTTCTGATTGCATACCACGATCGTGACATCATCTTCAACGGTTGCTAGTCACAGAGATGGTACTGAATTATATCAGTAATTGCAATGGCCAACCAAAATTACTAAACAGATGACTACTAAGTTTCTTAGATTATTTTTCTTTTAACTAAAGAATAATTGATTATTAAACATTTCAATGATCAATATCGGTTCCTATCACCAATATCGTGGACATTAAGTTTGTCTATCTCGTAAAAAAAAACGAATTCTAAGAGCTGGCTGACCGTATCGCAACTATATGGTTGCTATTATATTAATTACAGTCACAATAAATATGTTATATAAATTTAAAATTATAAATATTTGAGATTTATTCATGATTATGCAGCGAGCGTATTCCGGTAGACCAATCGAGATATTCGTGGTGATAAAAGAACATTAGACCAGCTGTATTCGTGCTTCCTTCTCTCTATCGATTGGAAACAGTTGCATAGATCTAAATAGGGTTAGCTCATATTTTCTTTTCATAGAAATCCTATAACTACATGAAAATAATTTAACATTTACAAACCTACATTTCGCTAGCACGATGTAAGTCGAATTTAACGCCATCTAGTTTAAGATTGAAAAATATGTTCTTTGACTTAAAGGTTCATAAGCTATTTTTATGCTTAAATGTTGAGCACTATCTTTATTCATTTTAAATAAAATGTCAGCAAACATTTTACGTTTGTATTTTGCCTAATTTTTAACTAATATGCAATAACATGTCCTCGAAAAATACTTAAAAGCATTGTCATACTACAAGTTATAAAAGCTTTGTTTACTTAGTAATCGGTCCGCGCCAAAGCTTTGTGTTACGTTTATGGCTTTATGGCCAATAAATAACGTTTAGAATGGCAAAGCAAATACAATTAATTAGTCTTATCCCCTCCTATCTGTATAATGTAGGCATACTGTTTGTTCCAATACGTGGTATCTACTAATGAATTAAGGATATTCAAAGTTTCAAAGACAAAAAGGACGGATAGATGATTTTCCAGGTATATAATTTAAAATTTGAACAGTGGTAGATGCCAGTAACTACAACATTTGTTGCACGAATTGGCTTTCTCGCCCGTTTAAATACCTTAACCACACAGAAGATAGGCGTGAAGTGAAAGCGATTCCCCGCTTCGCCTAATAAGTGCGCGTGCCGGAAGCCTGATTTTAGTCCCCTTTCCACCCTTTTCCTATAAGAAAAAGTGGATTTGTCGCAGGAATAGACGCTTAGGAAGGGGAAATATTATGTTTCTGTGTCTCTTCCTCCGTTGGTTAAAGGTCGGCAAGGCATCTCCAATTGCGGATATCTATTCTAGTCTAGGGCTGCGTTCGCTTCGTTATTTCAGCAAATTTAGGTGGCCGCTTGCACGTTTGCCACATTATGATAAAAAAAACATAAACTGTTTTTTTGTGAATATACTCTGATGTCATAAAAATAACTTTTTAGTAAAAATACAAAAAACCACAGGATTTCCCCTTGCCTTCTCTATGGTTTTAATGATCGCAATCTATGACGTTGTAGTGCTACAAACTTATCTGGCCCGGTTCGAGTGGTGATGTTATCGTGGTTAGTTCTGTCATAAAATATATAAAACCTACTGAGGCATAGAAAATGACACACAAAACAAGTTATTATGGCCAGGCAACTACACTACGACAGGTCTCTTGAGACAATTTTCTAACAGGGTGACAATTTTCTGACATTGACAGGGAGGCACTAGAGAGCTGTCATATTAAGTTGGACATACGGCGACCAGGTCAGATAACTTTATTGGTATATAGTAGTCTCTGCCACCGCTGGCAACTGTCAGTTGGCGTGGCTCGTATGAATAATATAAGAATCTCTCAATTCGATGCATCGCTCGGATCGCTCTACCAGAGGGCGCTCCGGTATCATCCGGGTCAGAGCGGTTTCAGACAACGTCGCTATATTACAGTTGCCCGGGGGCTAAATGTAAACAGACTTTATCTGATTAAAGACTCGTGGCTCGATATCGATACAGTCGCTACCATCGGTTTTCGAAAGTATTTTGGGAGTGCCCACTTATTATTAAGATATTTTTAGATATTTGACAGAACTTTTGTACAAGTAGATAGTCAACCTACGGTAGACATTATTGTATAGACGAACTCTGTCTACTAATATAAACTCTTCAAAAACAAAAAGCTAAATTAACAAGAATCTACACGAATCTTCAAGAAATAATAATATTAGTGAAAATATTATCAGTTAGGTATTTAATTTAATTCAATAAATTAACTTTAAAAAGTGTTTTCATATATTTCGACATACTCTTAGTAGTGGACAATGGAAAATGCAATCGCATCTGCCCGCTGCTGCGGACGATCGCACATCTGTTTGTTTAACATAATATTAGTGACTCTACTATATACATACTATACTGTTATTATATCTATAGTCTTGTATGTACAGATTTATTTATTTATGAAAAAAAAACTTCGAGAAAAAGTAAAAGTCGATCAAAATAAGGTAAATTTACTGCTTAACATGAAGAAATATTTACACCTATCTTTATTTTCAAATAAAACAGTTCCGAATATCAAATCATAGAGATATGCATCAATAAAGATACTTCTACGACCACTATCTTATAGTAAAAAACACTATCCGTAACTACTATTCAAGTCATAACAAAGCAAACAAGGTTTGTCTAAGTATTACATTTAACTTTATCTTTATAACCTTAGTATAATAAGAGAGTAATAAAACACAGTTTAAAGTGTCGGGTAAATTGTAAAAACACCATTAGAAGACTGGTCGACACTCCCCATGTTCTAGATTACGTTATACTGTAATGCTTCGGTAGCGACGGTACTGATATCTCTATCTTAGGTACACTGCCTTATTGTTATAACAATGGAGAACTTTGACCTTTACTTGCGCAGATTATTGTTTTAGATTTGAGGTAAACATTTTCTGTATTACCCCAAAAAATACGGTTAGATACTTTAAACACGTGTTTTAATCCTATGACTGCTGATGATTGATATTATGGAGGTCAAGGTATATATAAAAAAGTTTTAGTTTTTTTACCCTAAAATATATACCGCTAACACTGCTTACTATGTTGTTTATCTACGAGTATATCGGATTTTGAAACCTACGCATTATATTTCAAAATTCATGATTTGTGGTAATGTCTCATATCAGCGTGGGATAAAAGGGTTGACATATGTTTAAGCTAAAGTATAATTGAAACATTGTCTTTCTTTTTTATGATTAAGCCCTTTGTTAGACATTTAAAAACAAAATTACAGTTGATGAAATGATGATGCTTTCACGTTATTTTGTACCTTGATTTAATGATTTTAATGTATTTTATGGGCTACTTTCTCCGGTTTATGTCATTTTCTACAGCCATTTTCATCCTTAAGAGTAATTTCACTACATCTTCTTTTTAATTTTTTGGTTTTTCAGACAGCACTAATACAAACATATCAACACTTAAAGTAATTTTATAAAAATAAATGTGTTTAAATATTAAATTAAACTTTTATTTTACTGCATTTTAATGTCTTATTCGGTTCATTTAATGTCTTACTTAGACTCGAGCCTGTTCTGGAACTCGGGGTAAAGGGCGTGCGTTGATAACACGCTAATAACAGCTTACTATTTTCAAATGCTACTATTATTTATGTTACGGTTATTATTTTATAACCTAAAGGCTTTTCCCACATAGTATAAGCACAAACTGTGCTGTAATAGTTTGCTACCCGTCTAAGACGGGTGTTTCTGAACGTACAGAATCAATCTGTAGGTTGATCGACCCAACTTGAAACACTCTCTAACATATTTTGTAATATAATTTTTAAAGGTTAGATTTTTTTACTATGTAGGCTTTATTTATAGTGTTTATAGCGAATTAATGAGCATGCTAATCATTCAAATTGACATAATAGTGGGTTTCTGAGACCAAAATCCCCATTTCGAACGTAGAGTTATCTCTGTTTTACCAAAAATAATGAGAGGGATGACCATATGTTTTAAACAAATATTTTGGTCTCAGAAACTGATGGTAAAACGTATACAAAAATCGACAAAATAAAAGAATGATATTAAGTTTTAATAACAGTGTTATTTCTATATCAATACTATTAAATGTATAGACGACTCCCTCCGCGCGACATTAAAAAAATCTTAATAAAGCCTATGTGTTCTTCCAGACTATGTTTTACATCTGTGCCAAATTTCATCAACATCCGTTAAGCCGTTCCGGAGATACCTTCAAACAAACATATGTCCATCCATCCATCTATCTAAACATTCGCATTTGTAATATTGGTAATATCTGGTTTGGTTTCCTAACATAAACCTACTGAATATTTTTGTTAATAAATTATACATATGGTTACCGGTACAGATAAGGTAAAGCCGTTTCTGCAATAAAATGAGCGGCAAGTGAACATTGAGAGAACTTGGCCCCAACAAATAACAAATTGATATTTAACAGCCGCTGTCGCTCTGAAAGCAAGTAATAAAATCCAAACAATTTCATAACCATATTTTAAATGTATTACGAACGTTTATTGCAGTTTGCGAACAAATTGCACGGTGTTTATACTTAACGCTTATTTTTTCTTTTTGCTTGTCTTCTAAGGGTTATAATGTGATTTGTCGCCTATAACTTATGTAACTGTGCTGTTGAATTTAAAAAGCTAATTTTCAAGTCTATAAAAATTACTGTCGCTCGCGGCTCTGTCCGCGCGGTGTTAAGACATAACTTTTTAAATAGCCTATGTGTTCTTCCAAAATATGTTCTACAACCCTGCCAAATTTCTCTAAGATCCGTTGAGCTGTTCTGGAGATACCAAACAAACATCCATCCATCTAAACATTCGCATTTACTCGTATAATATTAGTAAGATGTAAGCAGTCCATTATTGTAGATTTTTAATACTAAATCAGCACTTAGGGTCTTATTGATTAACTCGGAGTACTAGAGTAAAATTTGGCTTTCGTGTTATATTCGTTATTAAGAAACTATACAAGTAAAATAATATTTTACTTGCATAGTTTCTTACTAAACAACCTATTATTGTCTCTCTTTATCAACCACCATCCGCTTGCGGGTGGCACGTTTAAACAATACTGAAGATGCTACTAGAAAATTTCAGAAGAAATCTATTATTAAACAATAAGGTTCAGACTCACTTAACACCGATATATTAAGGACGTGTTACACTGATCTTAAAGCAGTGATTCATACGAAATCAAATAATAATGGCTTTTGGACATGTTAAACAACTGAAGGATTCTAGCAACTATTAAGTTGAGATTCCTTTGTACGGTGCAGTAACATTCGAATGGATATGTCTGAGGAGTTCAGTTTGGATTATGGAATAATGGTCCTTAATGTTCAAACGAGTTGCAGATAGAATGTGTTGGGTTAACGAAGTGCCGATAGGTGGGTAATGGAAAGCCTTCACAAAGATGACATCGCGGCACATAAACTGTATAGACCCGCTGTATATCAATTGTTCCTCATTAACTTTATTATAACATTATTGAAAACAATTTCGTAAGACGGAGGCACTTAAAAGACTCAATAAAAGTAGTTTTGGTAGTGAAAGTTTAGTTTGGTAGTTCAGAAATTTTTCTAATTGGCATATAATATAATTGGGTCATATGTAACCTTTGGCGATGGATTTAAATCAGTCAATTTATATTTAATTAAAGAAACAACTACTTCTCTCATATTCTGTTCTATTCTAATAATAAATTCGTTATTTCACAGTAAAAGGATAATTCATCTATATATATAAAAGAAAGTCGTGTTAGTTAGGTACACTATTTATAACTCAAGATCGGTCGAACTGATTTACCTGAAAATTGATGGGGAGGATAGGTTAGGTTAGAACTAGGAGACGGACAGAGAAACTTTTTTATCCTGTGTGCATTTTTTTATTCCACGCGGACGAAGTCGCGGGTAGAAGTTAGTATTTTATATAATAATAATGAAATCTCCATGGGTTCCCTGTTCCAGTATTCATTTTGTAGATGAGAGGTTCCTCCGAACGTTCATTACGTTTCCTTACCCCGGCATACAAATTGTAGCTTAAGTTTTCTTTATCTGTACACATCTGTCAAACTTACTGATGTCAATTCCAGATTGTGGCATGACGACTTTAAAGTAGAACTTTTTTCGTCAAATTGGGTTTTATTTGCACAGTGTAGTATACTTCTAAAATCTACTAAAATCTTAATGTTAGTTCCGTTTTTCGCCACGTCTATTCTCTTTCCGCACAGACTCTATTATATTTTTATTCGAATTCGATATTCAGTTTTTTCTTACCTTACTACACTAAGTACCTAATAATATAAATGAACAAAATTAAACAATGTTGTAAAGAAGGTGCTGTTAAAGGTGTTAAGCTTACATTTTCTGTTATAATGTATTCCTGGGTAATGCTAGTTTCACAATAGGGGTGTTACAACTTATCTTGAGTAGGACAGTGGAGTACTGGTATTCTTGGAATGCACGACTAGACAGAACAGTAATTTGGTTCGGTCAATAGGAATACTACACTATCTTACTACACTGCCTCACTGCACCTTCGTGTGAAACTAGCATTAATTAGCTTTAATCCACATTTTTACATTGTGTTTGAGTAGGTTGTCAACAGCGCTAAGTGCACTTTAAAAGTCATATCAATTTGCAACGCGCAGTGCACGCCGCACGCCGCGCGCCTCACCCATTGCAAATTGTAATGAAAGATCACTTTGCTCCATTAAGCTGTCTTTACATTATTTTTCAGTCTTTTTTAACTTTTAATAACATAATTTACGAACTATTCAATTTTTTAATAATTCAGTTCTATAAATTAACATCTTGTTCACGTTTTTTAAAGTTATCGTTATGTAAAAGTTTAGAATGGATACGAACACATAGCACGACTTAATAAGCTTGATCCTGTCACAAAGAATCTATAAATTATTTAGTGAATCTCTAGCGAATGACCTTATAGGATGGTGACATTATAATTTACAAAGGACGTGTACGTCGAGCAATTCATGCTTCATTAATGTTGGACAATGTGGCGGTGCGTCCATACCGGGCTGCCGCGCGAACAACGCCTAAAGGCGGGATTTCACGGTGCCTGATTTTGTGGACGGACGCGGAACGCAGTTAACCACGAGCAGCCACGCAACGCGTATTGATTTAACGACTACTTGATAACGATTCGCGACAAGACCGAAAGGACTCCTAATTCTCCGCCATAGAAAAGAAAAGCAGTATCAATTCGTGAGTGTCGGTTCGCGTTCATCTGCAAACTTCTCACCAAGGAAACCCGCCTAAAGGAAGCTAAACGCCGCGCCAATGTCACATCGGCCGATGCTCTTGTCAATTAGCTGTTTTTAGCCTATGAATACTCAATTGAGATTGCCTTAAACGGTAGCGCGAAATAGCCAATTACGTGTGAGCAATATTCTAACAATGGACGCATGGTATTTTGATGAGGAAACACAACTTCGCTTTGGAAGTTCACGAGAAATATTTATATCATTTTTAGAAGCGAAATAACCGTTACTTATACCCAGAGCTGGGCATTAACTCGTTAATCCGTTAATCGTTAATTAACGAAGTTAACATTTTCCTTAACGGATTAACTTTTAAGTTAAATTCAAAAAGTGTTAACGCTCTTGTTAACTTCCGTTAAATTTCACTTCCGTTAATTTAGTCCGTTAATTGTTACAATAGACACTTATTGACGTGTTGTCATTTTATTTAAATTATGCATCAGGCTACATTCGTAAGTTCGGCTATGTTTGGGGACCGTCGGCGAGTCGAATGGTGACCGAGAACGAGAGAGAACGAGAACGAGCGAGTGCGAGTGTTATGCAGGTTATACAATACACCGAGCGGCCGGGAAAGACGTGATCAAAAGAGTACCGCAGAATCCTTGTTAGAAAATAGTGACGATTTAACCAAACTTACCTCTATCAAATATTGCGAAGTTTAGGCGCTAGACACCTTCAAAGTTTATTAATTATTTCACATTTTCACAAATATCTCGAAAAGTCTATATTACATTTTATTCACATTAAAACTGGTTTTCATTTATTTAACATCACTTTTTTTTAGAACATGATTTTGTTATAAAACCAACATAAGGTACGAAAGTACTTTATTCTAAATACAATAATTATACACTTTGTCCTATACGTGAAACGCAAAAATCTAGTAAAAAAGATAAACACTGCGTTGAATTGCAATCAAAATAATCAAGTGTGCATAACTCTTCAACGTCGTAACTAAATTACAACTAAACTTTGTTGGCGACGAAAATGTTTATTTTAATATTGAAGTTTAAAGACAGCAAAAAATATAAAAAAAATCGTTTATGGTTCATTTGAAAAAGCGTACAAATAGGATTTTTTGTCATTGCGTAGATAAGAAACAAACAATGAAAAATAAATTTAAAAATACGAAAGACGAAATGTGCACGCAATAAACATTCCTCAAAAACAAAAGGGATTTAGGTGTTTATTACCGTCGTTTGTTTTTTTGGGGCTTCTTCATAGTCAACGAAAAATAATTTTGCATTTTAAAAATATGAACAAAGGATCAAATGGACAGCCCGCACACAGAATGCGATAACGAACTCGATGGATTTATGGCCCTAACCCTTCTAATGGTCGGGGATGCACGTGCGCTGCACAAAGACAATAGCGAAGATAATTTGTTTGTTTACAAAAAAAAAGTATACGATAAAACGAGAAAGAATGAGGAAAAAGATAAAATAATTATGTTAGTGAAATAATGTTAAATTGTGTTATACTAAAATTAACATATGAAATGTCGTCGGCACAAGTGACCTTTACAATAACATAAAAAACAATCTCAAACAAAATGCACTGAAAAGTAACAAAATAATGTCATGAAAACCCTCAAAACTCTAAAGAAAGTTCTCTTCTTTCTTGTAACATTTATTGTATAATTATTGTTATTTCGCAGTCGGTGTCGGCCGAAGTAAATAGGTGACATTTTATATTTGAGATGTATTAGACATACTTACTTTTATGTCCCTTCTTACTGCATTTTGTTTGAGATTTGAGATTGATATTCTTTTGAATATTACCATAATACGAGTATGTCTCACTGTTTAATAGAAAACTTGTGTTGTCTAAATTTAGTTAGTTCTCTAATTCCGTGAAGTTGGATGGTCGATAAAAAAATGACTGAAAAGGTCAATTGTCCATCATTGTCAGTGAAGTATATAAGTGTGTGTAACTAGTGCATGCTATGTCATTAATATCGTACAGGCAGTAGTACATCACCCCAATCGTCAAAATTTTATTTGAATATATTATATAACTAAACTATAGATAGGATTAGCGCTCGCCCGAGATTTCGTAAGCGCAGTAAAAAAATAGCCTAAGTTCCATATGATTCGGAGATTATTCGTATGGCCATTTCCCGCTTGCGCCCTATATTCGTAATATAAACCAAAATTAACTTTAACTGTTAACTTTAACTTGCGTTAAATTTTCTTAAATTAAACGCTTTAACGATTAACGAAGTTAAATTTTTATTTAACGAATTAACGATTAACGAAGTTAACTTTTTGATTAACTGTGCCCACCTATGCTTATACCTTTTTCCGGGGTAAACAAATAATGCATTGCTGTACCCTAGTTCTTGAATTCTCTAACCTAACCTAACAACATATTAAAATATATCCGTGTGTGAGAAAATAACTATCAAAGGCATAAAATTAAAACTTACGCTATCGTTTCCACGATTCCAATCCGTAGTAGTAAAGTTGTTATTGTAATAATTTCAAGAATGCAATTCTATTCTGTGCTCCTACATGCTACAACCGGCCGATCTCTGGACGTTTATTACACTGTTTTGTGACGTATGCTCCTTATTTGGCGGAAAAGATGGCGGCTCGGAGCCGGCTCGAAAATATTATTGTTTGATTGTGTTCGGAACGCTGTAAAGAAAACTTATCTTGAAATATAAATTGCAGAATTATACGAGAGCTTTATTGTAATACAATGTTAATACAACTCTTATTGTCCAGAACAATTAGCTTAATGACTAATAAAATTCCATACAGAGAAATGAATTAAGTAATATACGATAAGGTTTTGTTTAGTGACAGAAATATAAATACAACTTTCATTAATTCAATAAAAAGAAAAAAGATTTATGTTTCTATAATTTTATCTTAAAAACCTACATAAATATAGCTATTTATGTACGTTATATTTAATATAAGAATAAGAATAAGAATGACTTATTGGATTAACACACAACTTTATACAAAGGAAATATAATATAGGACTACTTCAACCATAGAGTTTATATTTCGTTTCATATATCTATTGTTAGACATAGGGTAATATTGTATGACATATCTATTTCACGCGTTGTTAATTTACATGACCATAAACTATCCTATACCCCCACTTTTATATTTTTTTAATATAGCAGAAGATTTTTTTTAATTTAGTAAAAATACTTGTACCATTCCAACTAACAATTTGGCTTGTGCTAGAATGGTTTTACGACAGTAGTCGAATGACGGGATTCAAAGTTTCGTCCATGAGATCTGAAATCCGTACCCTTAATAATTAGGCTATAGGCGCTTTACTGAGGAAGATCACTTTATAACTCAGAATGTTGCAGTAACAGTACATAGAATTATTAAGCATAAGTAATATGAAAATTTTCGATATATTTTTGACATCAATTCGAACATCTGTAGAAATGCTTAGCAAAGATCTAAATTTGCAAAGATATTAAGGTCGTACGTATTGAACACGTAATTTGCAAGGACAAGCGCCCTTCGAGGCGTAAGTCGTACGATCGATCAAAGTATGATTTGCATGTATTTATTTCTATTCGATTTCAAAGTCTAAGTTATAAGCGTAATGCGTTTTTAATTATTTATACATAAATTGGATAACTATGATGTGGATTCAGAAAACAACTGCGATCCATAATCCATCCGATTCAGATGTATAGATACCTGATATATTAGAAGAGGATAGCTCTTTTAATTGATGTAAAAGGTTTCAAATAACTTTTGAATATTTGTGAACCTTTTTTTTCAGAGGGGAATGCTTTATGCACACTCTGCGCCAAGGTAGTGATGTAGAATTCTCTCTGTTCCACCTACGCATGGTGGCGAGGCCACGGGCATGCTTATGCTTTCGTCTGCGTCAGCTGTAGAAGCAGCTCTCACTATGGGAATATTTATGAATCTACGAATATAATATTCTCTGTCGGCCTCTGGGTTGCCAGACCACGGACTTCCATTTGGCGCGATCTGGGCATATCTCTCTTGTCTCCACTTTCATACGTTTACGCATATATTCTTCAGTAACGTTTGCTCTTATTACTGCGGTTTTTATGTATTTCATCAATATGGGCGAATTACTCGTTTGTAATTAATATCCTTTGAGGAGCTTTTCGTAGAATATTCCAAGTTGAATATATATTATTTAAGTATACCAAAAATTATAACAAATTCTAAACGAAGTCCTCTCGTCACTTGGACCGTAATTGTAGTCGATGTTGTTCATCTTATCAAATATCGATAATAAATTAAAATTATATAGTAATTGAGTGAGATGGAAATCTTGAGGAACGAGCGCAGATATCGTGCTGACTGATTACGAAAATAAATCGAACATATTAAACTAGATGCATAATAAGTTAACGAATGAGTACACTCGTCGCCAGTACATTGGACTTCGAATTGGGTTTTATTGGATATTTATAATTTACAAATGAGCGATTGGTAACTTCTTTGGTTTTTGGTTTTAATGAGAGATAAAGAGAAAATAAGGATGAGAAGAAACATTTTAAGCGTAAGAAGCAAATTAATGGTTCCAGCTTTAATGTAATTCGTAATCAAAGCAACATTCTTGTTATTTAAGCTTTAAGGTTTAAGACATAACTAACATAATTTGCAACATTAATATCTATACTATTTAAAATTGTATGGATGAATCAAGAGACACTCGCTGTCTGACAGAGACACTTCGATGAGACACAGAGACACTGATACCTAATCTTACTCATATTCTAAATGCGAAAGTTTAGATGGATGGATGGATGAATGTGTGTTGAAGTATTATGTATGTATGATGTATGTATGATGATGAGTATGTATGATGAATGTAAGTTGAAGGTATCACCCGAACGGCTCAACGGGTCATGGTGAAATTTGGCGTAGAACATACTCTGGAAGAACACATATGCTTACTTATTAAGTTTTTTTTAATTTAATTTGTATAATCTTTTTAGAAAACAAACGCAAAAAGGAGTATTCAAGTGTCCATGTTTTGTTTTCTTATGCTACCACAGTTTCGTTACAAGATGCAAGATGTAAAATAATCAAAACAACAACATGATTTGTTCATTTAATTTCGGAATAGTTTGTGAATAGTTTCACTATCGATGTTGTTGGGAACAAGTCACGAAGTCATAAGCTCAGGTCTTATCTTAACTGTTGTTATTTTGTGTTGCTAAATCAATCTTGAACAAAACTAACTCGCTTAAGGATATACATATTTAATAAACATCGCTTTGTGGCGTTGCTATCATGATTTAGTGCATACAAAATAACTGATTTGTAAGATGCGTTTACATTGCTAATTTATATCTAACTAACTAGCTGTCGCCAGCGACTCTGTCCGCGTAGTTTTAAAAAAGCTTTATAAGTAGCCTATGTGTTCTTCCAGACTATGTTCTACATCTGTGCCAAATTTCATCACGATCCTTTGAGCCCTTTTGGAGCCCTTTATAACAAACATCCATCAATCCATCCATCCTAACATTGGCATCTATATATATAAAAGAAAGTCGTGTTAGTTACACTATTCATAACTCAAGATCGGTCGAACTGATTTAGCTGAAAATTGATGGGGAGGTAGCTTAGAACTAGGAGACGGACATAGGAACTTTTTTATCTTGTGTGCATTTTTTTTATTCCGTGCGGACGAAGTCGCGGGTAAAAGCTAGTTTATAATATTAGTAAGATTTAAATCTGATAACGAGTACTTTTCATTATATGATATTTGTATGTTAAAAACAACTTGTAAACGACAATTATATTTTTATTTTTGTCTATCAATTAATAAAAAACAAAGCTGTGGAATTGACTCGCAATAAAAAATTATCAACAAAAACTAAGTAAGGTTTATTTTACTAAATATTAAAAATTAAAGTTTACTTTAACTAACAGACGCACGTCACCAGCTTAGTGACAGATTATTTAAATCTGAGAACTGATTTCGAATCTTATTAAAATTAATAAATACGTCACACACATAAAGGTACGGATTAATCTGAAGGATACAGGTTTAATAATATGGGTGTGACGCTTAAATTAATGTATGTAAAATTACTCGCCGTTGAATTTCACTGCACAAACATGTACTTGTACTAAAATATTTATTAATCCTTTTAATTTTCTTTGAAAATAAAGAGACTGTATTATGTATTAATACAAAATTAGAAAACTAGATCATCATCATCAAAGTCTCCCTGGCCCTGGTCACTTACGTGGGGTCGGCAAAAAGGTGTTATAAACCTTAAAGTTTTGGCTTAAGTTTTTACGGCCCGCCTCCTGTCGCCAATTCAACTTGGGAAAACTAGATGCTTTTTATTAATATGATTTCGTGTCTAGAATTCCTTTTACCTTAACTTAGTAACAATTAATGAAATTCGGAGTCATCATTTAATTTTGAACATAATTGAATCGTTCATCGGTGTCACTTCTTTAAATGGTACCCAATAACACTATATAAAATTAACACCTTATTAGCGTAGTAACTTGTATACGTTGACACATTGTATAAAGATTATAATAAGCAACAGGTGGTGGAGGTAGAGAATGCAAAAAAATGTGGAAAAATGGTCTCGTTAAAGAGTTTACACTTCTACACTCTTACGTTGCTTAATTGGGAATTTTTGCGACATAGTAAGTTGGTGTTGCAAGGTTAAAATGTGACTTAAAATAACATAAAAAAAATAACCACCAATCGTTAAAATGCTATAGATTATGTCAGGTAAAAAATTTGTTAACAGCTGCCCTTTGTCCTTCATTAAACTTTTCGGAAAGTTGAAATTTATTTTTAATCCTCTTAGTTGGTCTTTAATAATTTTAAAGTTTCGTGTATTTTAAATTAAGCTGGATTAATTTAGGTGTAACGGGTATCGTAGTCACTATTATCTTTTGTGATTCTGACAACCAGAAATTTAAATTATTTATTAAAAAAAAATGCTTTGCGACTTGTGGTTAAGTAACGCCCTTCGTTCATACAAGGCAAAGTACACCTTCAAAACTCAGCAACTTTAGTTGCTAAGCGATTTTTGCACTACAATGTCACAGAGGTTCGTACACAGGCATGCGTAGGTAACATTTTGCTTATACGTCGTCAAAGGCAGTCGTTCGCAACCTGTTTGTCGTGAGAAAAGTCGCAGCAATGTTCAAGATAGTAGAGCAAACTGCAGCAATTGACATGTAGTCACTATGCTCGCGACCAAAGTACACAATATTAGTGTCGAAGAATTACGTTCCTTGTGTACAAAAGGTTCTAAATGTAACTTAAAAATGTAAGCAAAGTTAAACTAGAAGATAGTTAAAATGTCGTAATTTAAAAAAAAATTGTTACAAAACTCTACTCAGAATTTACAAAATTTATTTAACTTTTATTTTTAACAAATGTATATTAAAACAAAAAACAAATTTATATTCAATCATTCATTTCGCTTATAAATAGAGACATTGTAATCTAGAGAACTAAAGCGTAAACCGTTAAGCTAGATTAATGGAATTCCAGCCGAATTCAATGTGATCTTAACATTGTAAACTTTGCTTGAAATTTAACAAATCATCAGCTCCAATAAACTGGCGGATACTTTTTCAACACAAAAATTGTTATTTGCTGGCATTTTAAAAGAATTTTAATGTGCAACGATTAACAAAATGTAACACACCTCTTTAATTGTCACACATTAAACGCGATTAAACCGTTATTACGAGTTTTGTGGAAATAAATTGCTCTTTGGTATTATTGCAATTAACAAGATGTTAGGTGTAAAGTCTTTGTTACCTTTGTAAAATATATTTAATTTTTTTTCTTCATTCTCTGGCATAAAATTTTTGACACATAAAAATAATTCTCCTTCTTCTTTTCAGCCACGTAACGTTCACTGCCGGGCATAGGATTATTTCAAAGATCGCCACGATTGGTCCTTTGCAACTCGTATTCAGGATACTTCTGCAACCTTGACCAGAGCTCTTTTTCTTGGAGCGATTCCAAGAAAAATGTTTCGTTTCTAAACGATTTCTAGATATCGTGTTGGTTAAAGTTTTTGGGACATATAAACATTAAAATTTACAACGTAAGGAATAGTTTTAGCTTTCATAAAATTCGTCGGAAAAAAAATCTTACTAATATTATAAATGCGAATATTTGAATGGATGTTTGTTTGAATATATCTCAGGATCGGCTTAATGGATCTTAATGAAATTTGGCACAGATGTAGAGCATAGTCTGGAAGAACATATAGGCTACTAAGTTTTTTATAAATACTGGAAGAAAATAGCAAAAAACGTAGCAAATATCAAAACTTCACTTTACATTTAATTTAAATTTCAACTGTCATATATCCCTAACTACTGTTCTAAATAATTCCAGTTTCTTGGATTTAAAAGAGTTTTAAATGTCCCGTTTAATATAAGCACGGTTTTAAAACACGTTCTTCAAACGCACCGTAGCGGCACAAAACATTAACGTAAATCGTGAGACGTTTCACTGAGAGTTTTGTCGCATAAATACTTATCGAAGTTGGAATAATATCGTATTGTGTATACGAGTTAAGTTGTTTAACTAAATTACGATCTCTTATGTGTAAATGAGAATCGCTTTTATAAATACTCGATCGGGAAACTAACGCGCCGTTTGTAGTGGTGGATAGCTAATGGTGGTATTTTGAAACAGAATATTAAATAGATTAAGAATGGATTGAATGAACAATAATACTGTTAATTAATTTTGAAAATTACATAATATGGTAACAGTATGTTTACCAAGCTTTAACAGCCGTGGAGTCTGCAGAAGCATAAACTGCTGTATGCCGCTCACCCGGTGCAATACTATGACCACACAGAAGATAGGCGTGAAATGGAAGTAATTCTTCATTTCTTCTGACGAATGTGGTAACAGGAGTTTAATTCTAGTCCTCTTCCCACTCTCACTTAATTATTCTTATTTGCCACAGGAGAGATCGCATGTGCCGTCACAAAAGTTTTAATATTTTTAAAAAGGTCGAATAGAATTTAAAAGCTGTTATCCATAAAGCGTGCTGGTAGCGACTGCTGTCGAGATTTGTCCTAACAAGCATATGTAACAAGATGTGTCGTTATACAGATAAGGGTAATGGGGTAATCGTGTGGAGACCATGTGCCGGGGGTAGGGGGGCAGGGGGGACAGGGACCACCGACGGAGACGTCCATGATTTAACTCACTCGATATGTAAACTGCGATGTGCAAATGAAAGGCATAGATGTTAGAGTAACTTCTGTTTGCCTGGGTATGGTGTAGTAAAATATTTTACATCAGCCTACTTTATTCTTACTGTGGCTTATATTTAACTGTAACATTGATCACAACATATTCTGCCAGAATGTTTGATTTTTTTTTTTTTTTTCACATTTTTAACTTTTAGAGTATGACATTATCACGATAAAGATATTGTGTTAAATGTTCTCAAGAATTAGAATTACGCATTTTGTGAAATTTTATATAATAAATATATAGTCCAGTAGACAGACACCAATAACCATTTCCAGAAGATCGTTTGTCACAGACCTCCTTACACTATCATTAGTTGAAAAAAATAATCAAAAAGTGTTAAAAAAAATAGCTCTACATCCGTTTAATGCTATTAATACAATTCGATAGCACAAAAAACTGTCCATTTCTTATCTGTGACAATTACGTGTTTCATTTTGAAATGTTGGCATCATTGACAGCGATCAATTGATTTATCTCTCCAATAATTGATTGTTGTATACATCTCGAAGCGCTAGATTACGAGAAAGAAACATAAGATTGATTTACAACTGATCAGTGCATAGTTTGAATTAGATTTGAAAGCTAAATTAGTCAAGAACCGGTTGTTACTAGCTTCTTCCTAGAAGCTTCTATGTTGGCGACGACCATAAGGAAATCTTTTTTATTCTGTGCTCAGTTCCTCACTCAAATAGACCAATTAAGGTTCGTAATAGCAGAGAGTAATACTATCTTGATGGATTATAGCGTCTTTGTGAAACGTAAAATGTAACTATCCATCTATTTTTTGTAAAAGCAAGTAATTGATTCTTTAATAGAGTTTTTACTGTTTAAAATATAATGATGTCTGGCTAAAAATTTAAAAGCAAAGAAATGGAAGCTTCATCTTTGTTTTTAGGATTCCGTACCTCGAAATTAAAAAAAACGGAACCCTTATTGGATCTCTTTGTTGTCCGTCCCTCACTTTGTTTGTCAAGACTCTTTTTCTCAGGAACGCGTCTCCACGCGTTCATTAGAATATAAGCTGAAATTTATATCAAATACTCAGGTTTACTGTCTCTTGGAGTTGTGATATGTTTAAACTTCTAAGCCAACGCAATCAAAAGATACAGCCGTTTATGCCACAAATTTTCGACAATCGCAAGGGAATTAAAACCTACAGGGTACCATAGATCCCGTTCCGTCCAGGGTCCCGTGAACTCAAAAATTTTTCAGGTTTGTACGGAACCCTCCGTTCGCGAATCTGACTCGCACTTGGCCGTTTTTTTTAAAGTCACGCGGACAGAGTCGCGGGCGACAGTGATAAATATAGCGATCCTGAAGATAAAACACATTTACGCAGAAGTGCGTTAAGTAAATAACAAAGCAAGCATTAACCAAAATAGAATTGCCCTATTCAGTATCGGAATCAAAATAATTCGGTTGTATTAATTTCATAGACGTCCCTGCAATCTAAACGCATTGCCTTCTATTGCTTTAGGGTTAAAGAAAACAATAATAAATTGCCCTAACAACTTATCATTTTATCATTGTCGTTCAAGACCATAGCAGTAAACATATATTGAATAATAATCTATACAAAATCAATAGAACTTAGATTATTCTGAATGCACTCATGAAATGTAGTAGCAAGTTATCGGACAAAATTAATAGAATCACTGGTGGTTCGGAACATTATCATCAGTGTCTGTCAGTTCGGCCCACGCCACATTGGGCTTTATATCAGATCCGTGCACGCGATTTCGTATATAAACTGAATCAGATGTACAGTCGTTTACACAAGATTTTTTTTATATATTACAAAGTGGCAAACTAGCAAGCGGCCACATGAATTCGCCGAAATGGAGAAGCGACCGCTGCCCATAGACATTCGCAATTAGATGCGTTGCCTACCCTCAATCGACGAAGGAGGATACACACAAAAAGAGAATAAACCTTCTTATGCATCTCCTCCTCCATCAAATCCACCTCCCCTTCCCATTCAGCTGTTCATGCATAAAAATGCGAAGCATTTGTTATTGATAACTGTTGCTGTGTTTTTCGATTATCGAATTACTTTGAAGAAAATATCTATATAAAGTTTTATACTGGAGATTCTGAAATTGGTCACTCAAAGTTAATATAATTTGGTGAGTTAATTACACTAATAAATTTGTAGCTTTTTATTCAACTCATTTTATACTTTTGATACGTTGATTTCTGTATCACTTTGAAATGAAATTAAGAAGCATTTAATATTAATTTGCATTAAACTTTGAGAAAAATATATTTTGTGACTTATGTTATATTGTATGTGACAGTACACCGAACAAACAGACCGTGTTAATCCACTCTTTAATAATCTAAATTATAATGATCTAAGATCGTTGAAGTAGTCTTTTGATAGAGCGTTTATTTTGTGACGATGAATTGGCTGGATTTATTCACTTTGACAAGTAATAATGGCGACTTATTGTTAGTGAAATTTTAACTTCTATTTAGACTAGAACTGATTTACTGAGACCGCTATCGTAATAGCTTTGCCATAAATAGATAGATGGCGTTATTGGAGACAAAGAATACATTACATTTGAAGTTGATTTAATATTAATATTACAATATTACGTTGTATATCTACACTCTTGATTATTATTCTTGCAACGTAGATGGTTGACTTTTCCTTAAATTGTGTCTTTCTTCTTCTTCTTTTTCGACTAGAAAAGGTTGGCGGTTAATCGCCATATCCAACTCTCCTTTGCGAAAAAGCTAGGCGGCACTCGTAAATCCTATTTTCGAATGTTGTCTGTTTGTCTCCACAATCACTTAAATACATCATCCTAAGTATAGTTAGTTAATCGCAACCTTCGTCTGTTTTTCTTTGTAACGAAATCTTGCACTTTGTTATTCTTCTTTTATATTTTTTTTTATATTTCGATTGCATTCGCCCGCAACTCCGTCCGCGCGGAATTAAAAAATATGTAATAAGGAGCCTATATGTTCTTCCAGACTATATTCTACATTTGTGCCAAATTTTTTCAACATCCGTAGAGCTGTTCGGGAGATACCTTCAAAGAAACATCCGTCCATCCATCCATCTAAACATTTGCATTTATAATATTAGTAAGATTAAACATCAGTAGGTCAGCGTTATCTAAACGAAGCGAATGATTAAATCTCTTTGTAAATATAATTTAATTTCTCTAAGTTGTGGTCATTCATTGTGTGTCTATATTTCGTCGATAGCGGGCCGGTAATTGCAATAAATTGCAAAATTTCACAATTGCCCCGGACCCGCGCAATCTACGCTATTAAATTTCTTTGATTCCTTTGACATTTGCTGATTAATTTTATGTCAATAAATGTTTATAGTCAATATTATTAATGACTCAATTAATTCATAATTTATTGACAATTGTGCAGAACTGATAGTATGGGAGTTTCTCTCGTTGAAGGGTCTACATATTTAATAATATGTGTATTTTAAATATTCCGTAGAAATGGGAAAATACGTCAAATAAAGAGATGAGAAGATGACCTACCGAAGGGGTGGAAAAGATTAACCCAGGACAGTGTGTGGAAGAATTTAGGGGAGGACTGTGTCGATGGGTGACTTGATAAAGAAAGCGGAAGCTGAAAATATACTTATATATAATTGTGTTAATTTTTTTGTGTTTTTATAATAATATAATAGTTTATCTAAAAAATGTACTGGTGGGTGAATAAATGCTTAACTATCTCTATCTATCTATATTAAATACTCAATGGTAGGTTAAAAAGACAATTGTAGTTTACTAGTATAATATTATCTGTGGTTAAAAATAAACCGGCATAATATTTTATTAATACGCGAAGTGGAAACATTTTCCTTTTAAGGAAATTCCGTGAACGTAAAATTTGACACGAGTTAATATAAATGTGGAAGTGCGTTAAATTAATTTTATATTGAATTTTGAAGATAAAAAATTAAAGCGTCGTCGATTTCGCCGCTAGCTACGCTAAAGACGGTGAGTCACTACTTTATAGGAACCATTTAGATTCAGAAACTCGTACAAAAATACGTTGTCATCTCTCTCATGTCTAAAACAAACAGTGCTGTCTGCATATGCAACATTTACCATGGGTGCTGTATTGTATATATACTCGTATATACTCTATGCAGACATAGCATACAAACATTTCCATATGCTAGTTAAATAATAGATTTTTTTTTTTGCTTATGTTATATTTTAATCTTTATACATCTAATAATAATAATCAATTAAAATACCATAAAGTTGCCGAACCAAGTTTACGCAATAAATTCTTTTACATTCACATGACACATCGATACAGATCACGATACAGATGCGTTTTAGCCTTAATTGCTTGTAGGTGACAAACTAACTGACATGCGGACATCTATCAGATGGTACGGGGATAGAACATTAATTAAAAACGAGTATATGTCGCCGGTAAAAAGTAAATGACGGCCGAATATTTTGTTAACAAATTCGTTCGAATGGATTCATTCACGAAATGCCGAGTTAAATTTTGACACTCTGTAAAAGCAAAGCTTTTACTTAAAAAATTAAAATGTTTTGAAGCTTGATTATATAATTGTTGGGAAATATATTGATTCATCTAAGCTGTACTTAAATTCAAGATTTTTTAAAATCATATAATCTTTATTTAAATACTAAGGAACCGATGTGTTCTACATCTGTGCCAAATTTCATCAAGATTCGTTGAGCAGTTTCGGAGACACCTTCATACAAAAATCAATCCATGCATTATTCGCATTTATAATATTATTAAGATATTTATAAAATAGAAACGTTATTATAACTATTTAAATACTATGTTTATTGAGATAAACGAAGTTGCGGCCAGCTGTTTATAATCAACAGATCTGCCTTACACGTGCTATAGCTTTGTTCCGGTTCTGTTTGAAACAAAATAAAAAAGCGGTTGACCGTCTCGGCTATTGCCACCATTTTTTGACGATCGTGCAAAAACTTTACAATACGTTGTTATAATAGAGATGTTTAACGATTTATTCACCAATGATACATTGCCAGTTGAAGTTGTTTTTTTTTATTTATTTCTTTTTATTGCACATTAAAGATATAAAATATTAGGGTTTTTAAAGTTGCGTCATACTTATTCCGATTGAAATTTAGTTTTTTACGATTTAATGATTGTAAAACATTTGATATAATTAAAGTCACTTCATTTTTATTTCGTTTTATTATGTTGTTTTTTATTTAGTTCTGGATCATTCCATATAATGGACATTCTGTTAAATAATGTAGTAAAATAAATGTATCCCTTAAAATGAAGACTAAAAGATAGATTACCTATTTATGGATGCAAATTGAAATGTATTTTGTTTTTGTAAATTTATCGAATAAACAAGCAGTTATTCTGCAGCTGCTTGGTTAAATTCCTGTACTTTCTCCTGTATTATTGCTATTCTTTTACTTTGCTTGTATTCGTTCATATCTAGTGACAATCACATGCTATTTAGGTAAGCTCTTTTACCTTTTAAATTCTTTAAAAGTTAAAACTTTAAAACACATTTTGTTTATAACTTTCTACAATCCATCCATGATTGGAATGAGATAGTAGTTACTTGATCCGACAGTCGACTGACAAGGCTCGTTCCGATTACTTCCAATTGTGTGCTCGCGAAAAGTTTTGTTTCGATCGGAGCGAACACTTCGGTGACTCGCGTATCATGTCACAAATCGATATTGCTCAGAATACGTCCGTTATTTAATTGACCTGAATAATAAGTTTTATTACTTTGTATACTGTTTGAAATAAGCATCAATTTGACAGAAATAAGAATAATTAGACTATGAGTTATAAATAAGAATATCTGGAACAAGAATGTGACAGTTACAATAGGGATTTCCCCATGTGAAAGGTGCGTTCTTAACAATGATTAGTACGGGAGCAAGTTTATATCAAGCCGGACTTGCAATACTCACACACAGCAGAGTTATATTATAGCTTAACTCCAGATAACTGATTAGTTACAAATTAATTAATTCATACTATTTTTAGTAAGCGCATCCTTAGTGTGTACATAATAGGCTGTGCTAAAAAAAAAACATGTACAGTAGAAGAAATTATTTACTACCCGGTAAAATGTCATTTAACACTCATAATGCTTAATTATAACTATTATGGTGACAGTTAACTGCACGATGTTCTTTTCTAAGTGGGAAACGAATTTAATTCTTTGTACTTTAAAGCATTTAAAATCGTTTAAATCTCATTACCTCAGGAAGCACAATCGAGTAACAATAAAAACGTCGAAGTGTTCCAATGTTACATAAATCGGTGTACATGTTTTATCGTTAGATCGCTAATAAAAGTTATGCAGAGCACGCGACGCGACAGAAGCCAACAATGGCTAACAATATATTTTAATGGGCATTTATTAAGTTGGCCGTATAATATCTGTGGTAGCGCGGCGGGAGGCTCAGATTATCTGCATCGTGCGCGCGCTACGAGATGGGTATCGTAACTACTAACACACACTTTTAAATAAATTCACGGACAAAATAGGAATCCAAAATGATTAGAGACAAAAATTAAATGCAAACAGATGAAAAAATAAATTTGAACTTACATTCTTAAAAGCATATATATCTTTTATAAAAAAATACTTCTATGCATAAGACATAGAACTTGGTTTTAATTATTTAAATAAATTGCCTAATGAATTCTACGTAGATGCTCAAAGTTGGTATAACTAAAATATTTTCCTTACACCTCACCAATTCCCCCTAACCTTGTACATACATATAAATAGGTTAAGAAAATAAAAGTGATCTTATAATTTCATTTTTTTTTAATTCAATTTTTTTAATAAAGTTTGGTCACCCTGTTCCGTAGCATTCGGTACAATTCGGATGGTATCAAGCACGATGACAATACTGTATCAAATGCGATCACGTCTGCTCGTGTTCTTCTGACTTATCGTCTTCATTGCTTACTGCATCTATTTAGAAAGGCTTATTGTAATGAAGATTGTAAAGTATTGACAGTTACGTAATATTCATTATAAGTAGGAACGGTTGGTTTTCAATTAGATCTCAATAAATAATTTTTAATGACGCGGTAGCTTTCAAAAATTTCATCGGCTTAATTTTTTTTAGCTTATGTTACTATAGACAAGTACTACTATTATAGACAAGTTAATATAATAATAAACATTTTGTTAAATTAAACAAGCGTGGTATGGATTTCATTATTTATTGAATAGTAACTTAAAATACACGCATTAAAAAATATAGTGTGCTTTATGGTTGCAAATACGACCAAAAGACAAATTGTTGCCAGCATAGGAATTTTTTTTTTCTATTTTAAATGTCAATACTAAAACAAAATTTATGAGAATTAAATAAAAACAATTTAATAATTTATGTATCTCTTTAAGATTAAAGAAAGTCAGAAGAGTGTTCGTACCAAAGAGTAATATAGCATTAGAGTAGCATCATCGCAAAAATATGTATAAGATTTGTATAGCGTAAATTATAACGAAAAATCTCATACCTAACCTAACTTTCTCGAAAATTTTCGTGCTAGGCCCCAAGATTAGTGACTATTTAAAACGTTTCGTTGTCTGTTTGAATTAAGAATCATTTATATCACTATAAAGTTAGGACTATTGAATCTTAGGTACGTGATTCAAGAGCACGCCCTAACCGGCCGGAGGACCCGTGGGCAGTATAACTCAAGGGCACAAAAGCTAATCCATGATATATTGGAACTATTTTAATTTACACTGTGTCCTTTACTATTGTGATTCGAAAGTTATACGATTCGTAATTTGCTTGAATTAATTTTATGCTTTCAGTTTTATTAGTCGTTTGTTATAAAATGTGTCGGTAAAAGATGAACAATATTTCATATTTATAATGATTACATGGAAACATTCCGATAAGTGAAAATTCGTTAAATTAATTAATAACGGCTTAACTCACGTATGATTTTCCGGTGACGGCACCGACTAGTTTCGGACCCGTCGGCGGTCCATCTTCAGGGCGAGTGTTTATTTTGAAGACTTCGTGGTCACGTCGCGTCTCGCACTGAATTCTTAATTAATTTATTGTTATGTCTCACGTAAGTTTAAGCAATTTAATTAGTTACATGTTGTTTTTTCTAACTGTTGTAATAATTTTCATATTAATTAAATGTGAGTTAAATATTTAAGTAGTTTTATTTATGCTTACCTATTTCTTAATACCAATGTTACTTATACTTAATTGTATAAAATTGTTAACACGCTCAGTGCCGATTTGACTTTAGTACATTAAAATTGTATTGGCATTAAACGTGTTAATGTTCATCTAGGTATAAAATCCATCGTAATATTAATGAAGGTGGGTATGTAAAGCGTAACTAAACTGAACTTTACGCAGTAAACAGGCTACAATTTGCTTGCGCTCTGTGCTTAGTGCTCACCCTATCTGGTCTCCACTTCCTTAGAGAAGATCGCCTGCGGGTGCGACCTTTATTATAAGGTGTGACTACAGTGTTGGAAAAAGCGTGTCGCTTTCTAATTTATGATTAAACATGTTAAAAAGCTGCCGTTCATGATGATTTCAATTGATTAAAAATACTTCACTAACGAGTAGTTATTGTACTAGCTCTCTTTAATATGGTTTAAAAAATAGAAAGTGGACATACATCTTAGATAAATAGAAACAGTTCCATCAGCTTTCCCATATTGACATACAACTTAAAATTTGCCTTGTTAACAAACCTGGTACTGGTAACAACCATGTCCCATCTAAATAAATAAATTAAAAGAAAAAAAAAACTTGTAAAGAAAAAGTTTTTATTACTTTCTTGTTAATTAAAAGAAGTAAATATTAAAAAAAAAAGACAAATTTTTCGTCAAGACGATTCAAACGAGCCCAAACTCGATGAGTTTGTTTCGTTCATTTACCTTCCAGCTCCAGCATCAGATCAGCACCATGTCATGATAATATTGATTTGTCACGCGATTTACATAAGTGTACAAAATATCACCTCAATCAGTAACTGGAAAGTAAATTAGCAAAATTTGATGACAAACTTTAGGATAAGTAAAATTAAGTAAAAGCAAAAAAAAAAAGGTCAACGAAAAAAGAAAAACCTCTCTTTCTATCCCTATTTATTGAAGTAGGATGTAAGATTTGTATAAAAATTAATTTATTTATTTTGTCCGCTATCTTATGCAATGTATACGAAGTCTTAAGCTTATTACCACTCGTTCTCAACATCGCTGTAGCGACGCGGTCGCGGTCGACACCTGACGATTTGCCACCAACGGCACAGACTTGATTGCGGTTGAGTTTTTACAAACCGAATACAATTTGCGGTTGATTTTACTTAACAAGCGTAATTCTGCTTTGTTGTATATCTGAGCTACATATAGAGGATTTGTTATTTAATTTTTTTTGGGTAAACACAGATACGATACTAGCTAAAAAAATATACGTTTAATAGAAGCTATAGCCATTTAAATAACCTGGAAATTGTTGTGTGAGGAAAAAGAGTACATCAAAGATGAAGAAAGGGCAGTAATTTGGTATTTCAAAAAAGTTATCATATCATTCGATTATGAACCTATTCGTCATTGATGTAAGATTCATTTTCTTTTGTACAGTATATTTCCGCGGGATTTAGACGCGAGTCCGTTTCATAGAATTAGATTTGCGGCGATACATTAATTGGTGAGATGCAAGCTTCGATTCCTTAGATTACGTTAGTGTACCGTTGAAATTGCTTGTCTCGTTACCGGACCTAATACATTCTGCGGCCATTGCTATAAAGTTGCTATCACTGACACTCGTTAAGTCAAATTTTATAACACTAAAGACTGGTTGTGTTTATATCTGATATGAGATAGCTTACAATAAGAATTAATACAATGTAGAAAACTACAGACATCCTGTTATTCAATTTCTTGAATCTAATGATATTAATAAAATAAAGTTTTTTTTTTTTTCAGTAAGGAATAAGAAAGCAACGTAGTACAGGTGATTTTTAATAAAACACAAAAATAGTCAGAAGTGTGTCGAAACACGATTACCTATAACAAACACGTTGGCTATGTAAATATAAGATAATTTAGAAGATTAATAGTGTTCCCCTTATTTATTTATTTCCTTATTTTCTATATACTCGTAATATATAATAACAAAACATATTATATTAAAAATAATGCACCACTGGCTGCGGAATTCTATAACTCAAGCTACCAGTGATCAGGGCTACAGAGTTAGGAAACTTCTCACTATGCGCGCGGTTTCTAAAATAACTGCCTTTTGTGTCGGGCCCTTAACCCAACTGTTTAGCAAGAGCTCGAAAGATCCAACAACTTTTTGTTCTATCTTCCCACAATAGGTTATCGAGTTATGACTGATAATTGGGTCACTCGCTAAGCCAAATACAAGACAATGTTACGCTGATTCATTCATGCATTGCTGTCTGCTTGGCTTGTAGCTTTGACTTGTAGCTTGGCTTGTAGCTCTGGCTTGTAACTCTAGCTTGTACCTCTGACTTGTAGCTTCGTTTGACCTGTCAAAGTGGATTCTAGCTCAGAGAGCGGCGGGTAATAAGACAATAAAGCAATGTACGTAGCGGTGCAATGTATCAGTGCAGAGAGCATTCCCTTTGTGATGCCGCGCACTACTCGATAGACTGTTTATGAAGTATTAGGTAAGGAATAGAATTGACCAGACATGAAAAATATTTTATTTGTGTGATAAGTAATAACAAGGATATTGAATTATTATAATCCTTGTAAGTTTTTAGCCGACTTCAAAAAGAAGGAGGTTATCAATTCGACTGATTTTTTTTTATGTGTGTTATGTATATCTATGAGCGATATCTTAAAGCCTTATATGTTGTTCCCTGAAAGAGAAATTTTAAAATGTTTGTAAGCACAGCTCCGAATATTTCGATGTACATTGAAGAAACTATTATTAAAAAAAATTAAATATTTTTTACGCCACATCGTGGTAAACATGTACTTTTTCAAAATTTGCTATATTGATTTTATCTAACTTTAAAATTATAAAAGCGAATGTTTAGTTTAGATGGATGGATAGATGGATGTTTGTTTGAAGGTATCTCCAGAACGGCACAACAGATCTTGATGAAACTTGGCACAGATATAGAGCATAGTCTGGATTTTTCCACATACTTAATAATTCTACTTACGTACTTAAAGTTTTTTTTAATTCCGCGCGGACGAGTTTAAAATCAAACGGAAAATTCAAAACAAATTCAGCTGTTTAATTTTAACAGTCTTTACTTAATGATATTCAAATAAAATTAACAATTAAGCAATCATGTTAAATATAGAGGCAGGCAAATGCGTTGCCTTTAAACGTTTTCATTCAGATGTCTTGGAGTCTTAAAGACAACATCACTGATTTCGTCCTGCGCTATCATTGTATATCTCTATACACGCACCACAATTAAATTATCATAGTGCAGTCACTGCACGCGACCGTTGAGTTATTGAGACGGGATCGATACTGTGTTCCTAATGGAAAATGTCTAACTTGCAATTTTTATTTTATAACAAAAAAAAATTGTTCAATAAAAAATTAATTTGAAAACTGTAGATATTTTATGCAAAGTTTAATTACTTTGATAAAAATAGAATACATTAAAACGTTTAGAAAAGGAGATTTGAACAAATATATAGTAACATAATTAAAACTTTGTTATCTTTTTAATACCTTATTGTTAAGTAAATGTTTCCAAGTAGTTTTTAGGAAGGAAAGTACCTAACTAATTGTCTTAGAAAATTCTCTTACTCAATAGAGTAATTTAACAACAAAACATATTTTTTGTGTAATATTTAAGTTACGTACTTTTTACGTCCGCATCCGCGTTGGGTGGCTAACGTCAATTACGAGAGTTATTGCAAGGACAGATCGTGAGCCGCGGCTATGTCCACAGAATGTATGTAAGGTGCACGTCGATAGATACATTGAAGCGCGCTTGAATGCAGACCAGATTATAGCCAAGCAATTTAGATATTAACTGTAAACCACCAGCTATAGTTAAAATGATCAAAGTCGCCTGCGCTACTGTTGAGATTCATTTGTTTCAGGAACATTGGCGATTTTTGTGTACAACTAAAGTTCGAGAAGAATCAAAGGTCTAATGAAGGTTAAAGGTACAATGGTGTTTTTTTTTGTTAGTAATAAGTGTGGTTAAAAAGTAATAATATAATGTAACAAAATAAAGAAATATATAAATACGCAACGGTGCATATGTAAGTTGCTTATTATAAATAATTAAGCATCTAACTCATTATTTCTATGTCAATTTTGTAAGACATTTCTACATTGCATGCTATGAAAATGACTGTTTGAAATGTAAAAAGACGTTAATTATTATATCCATCATTTAATTTTCCAACGTCAATGTAATTTTCTGTTGAGACGACGATAATAACAACTCAATATACTGGTATTGTTCTTTCACACAAGGGCAGAACACACAGAACCGTACAGTACTTCTTCTGTTTTAACGCACACTCACCAACTTACGGTACTGTGGTGTCTCGACGTTGTCGTTTCAAACATACAAGTACTGCCCAGTTCGACTTTGGTCTGACTGTTCTGCCTTCGTGGAAAATATTTGGCAAAGGTCATAGCAACGCCCATCATACACGCATCATTGTAACTTTCCCGCGCAAAACCAACATGGCGGCTCCGTTTAAATTAGCTCGCAAGACTTCATTATAATTTATTTTTGTACCTGTTGTAATATACCTGTTGATATTTTTGAGTAATTGTTTACTACGATCGCCAATTAATGTAACTAGTTTAAACTTTCAAGACTTTCTTCTACAAATATGCGTATAAACATACAAAAAAAAAAAACCAATGAAAAACTTATATGTGTTGTTTTGTATTAATTTTCGAAGTGTGTGCAATTTTTGAGTAATTACTTTAATGGCGATGGCGATAAAAATTAACGGAAACTTTTTTTTATCATTTTTAATTTTTGAAAAGGTTATGATGATAAAATGTGAATGTTGTGTTATTTAACTTTTGGGATGTTATTAAAACTCCATTGATGCATTTAATTACTTGTTATTTTTGAATAAATATTCTACATGATATATATATATATATATATATATATATATATAATGATAGTAATATCTAGTAATATCAGTATAATTTTACAAAGAAATTACCCACAGAAGTAAGTTATGAGCAACTTTGTAGTTGTATCTATTTAAACTTCGTGTCTCATAAAATACACTCGTCGCATAATCGTTTATGTCTTTTATATGAACAAGTTACCTCTACGAAGGACGATATTAAGACATTATAAAAATGTTCTTTATACTGCGTTTTAAATAAGTATGTGAATAAACTGGCGTCATATTATGACGTCATATCTCTCAAACAGAAAAAAATCCGTTTCATTAAATTAGAGAAAGTACAAAATAATAATTTTACTATTCTAAATGCGAATGTTTAGATCAATGAGTGAATGGATAGATGTTTGGTACAACGTATCTCGCTGAAATTTGGCATAGATGTAGAACATAGAATTGAAGAACACATAGGCTACTAATTAAGGTTTTTTTTTATTCCGCGCGGAGGAAAGCCAAGTTACTTTTAATTTAAAGAATCTTTATCAGCTTGAGATTAATGATGCGCGTTCATTCGTATTTAAAATACTTTGTAAGTACTAGTGGTTGTATATTGGTCGAAATTCAACTATAATTGTTAATGAAAGTTTTTTTTTATTTTCGATAAAAAGATTAGCTCTGTGCACTTCTTCACATTAAGCTTATCTGTGTCAATTGTCATCCGTTAACACATTTTATTTAAAAATTCAAAATCTACTAGTCTTCTACTTATTTAAAAAAAAAACAAAAAAATGGGACCCATCTGCAAGCACTTCCTTTCGATTAAAATATTTTTTATCAAAATCGGACCACCAGGGGCGGAGTTTCGCGGTAACACACATAAAAAAAAACAGTCGAATTGATAACCTCCTTCTTTTTGAAGTCGGCTAAAAGAAGGTATAAAGTTTTACTTCATGTATTAATGTATTAAGTGCCATATATCCAACTGGTAACTGCTACAGGTACTGATGATGATGTCGACAATCAATTAAACATTGTTTTCTGATATTATTGGAAACATAAGCTTACTTATTATATCATTTCAGTTGGAGTCTATCTCGTCGCTTTGGTCAGTCGACGTTATCTCAAACTTTATTGTTATAACTAAACGCGGTGCGATGTCGAAACGACTACATTTTGCATCTTTATTATGTTCCAGAATCGACGATCTCTGTTCCCTTTGTTTAAATGATAACGTTGTTTGTTATTTTATTACCTGACTTATGTATTTTAACATCAAGTTTTATGTTAAGAATGATTTTATTGTTTTTATGTTATTAAATGTTTCATAAAAAAATTAGGAAGCTGTTATGGACTTGGAATTATAAATAGAAACTTTTATTAGAAACTGTTAGATCACACGTAAGAAAATTACAAATAGATGGAAGGATAAGAGTTGCGTTAATTAGTAACAGCGCCATCTAGAGGTTTTTTGCCATACATTTTAGTTGTCCAACAGAATTGTAGTCAGACAATCTGGTACGAAATTATATGAATTATGGCATCTTCGTGTCGTTTTAAAAAACAAACTTTTAAAATAGCTAGTTAAATAAACTGTTATGTTGTTGGAGGTCAAATTGTTAGAAATATATTGCAGTGACGGCAGTTGAAAGTGAGCATTCAATCTGAGATAAACGTTTAGCGCTGCCTATGATTGCCTGCCTTCAATTCCGGAGCTAACAATTTGAGACTATAAAACAGAAGGTTGTACCCATCAGATTGTTACTAAGATTACGTACTTAAACAGTTCTGATCGAACAGGACTTTGATTCTCAAAGTGGTCCAGGTGAACCTCCCAGGGTCTGTGGAAAACTCAAAGGCATATACGATGGTAAGAAATAATAAAAGCTAAAGAAAAAATCTAACGGTATTCAGGGGATAAGGGGTTTACGGGACGGCGCACGAAAGCGAAAGCGTGCCCGTGGTCCTGTCCCGATGTGTTGGTGGAACAGAGAGGTTTAGGTTATGCTTCCAATAAAAAAAGGGGGGGGGGAGAGGTTTAATGACACCAGTAACATTTAAAATAGGCGTCTACAAGAAAAAGTTTGGGAATCTCTGGATACAACAATATTACAAAAGGAATTAGAATTGAGTTGTCTATGGAATTAAAGTTTACTATATTAGCAAATAAAATGATGATTGTTTGTTTACGATAACTTAACGTAAGAGTTTTTAATCATAACAGAACGTAAATTCTCAAAAAAATGAGTTCAATCTTAATTTACAATACAACATAATGCAGCATTTATAAACACACCCTTTTCTGTACAAATTCTGCTACATAAAAAAATTGAAATTAAAATAATGAAAACGAAAGTAAGGACAGTGTGTATAAGTGTATAAATACAAGTGTCGATCGTGGAAACCCACTCGATGATATACGTGAGAACTAGTAAGGATGCGAACATAACATATCGCTAGCCTGTCCGCTTCATTGAATCGTCAGCGTGTCGGACGTCGCAATAAGCGCCTCGCTAATTTATACTCTCATTGTTTTCCATCACGAATACCATTCATACAACTTCCATTCAATATACGTTATACAGTGGCGATGCTTGCATCGTAAATGTATTTTACTAGATGACGGTTTAATTCACTTTTTATATTTATTTATATTTATAGTTTGTAATTTTTAATATTCGCAATGATGCAAATCAATAGCAATTATCTAAACTAATCTTGGTATTAAATGATTGATTGACTCTTTAAGGTAACGTAGAACTTTGTTAAAATGACATGATGATTATGGTTTATCAATTTACTAGTTCGTTATTCCTAATACAACTTTTTTATGACTTAAATGTAGTCTTAAGTAGAATCGTTCCTATTACTCCTTTTCAGATTCCGTGCTTTCGATTATCATGTTAAATAATATAAGCAATGTTAGTTGCAAATTTTATTTCCAACCAATAAGTTAATAAAAATTTACATGCAATTAAAATAAAAACATATAATCGAACCAAGATAAACGAGAGTCTTAGGTACTGTAATATTTTTCTCGCTATAGAGGTCACCCGTCGAGACTAAACAATTAGCTTACGCTTATAAAGGTTTCTCGCTTATCCAGGTTTGACTGTAAACAAAAAAAACATGATATTAAAATGTATTTATCTAACTGAACAACCGATACTCGTAATATCCAAATATACTGGCATTGCTGAGAAACTTTTGGATTTCGTTTTCCTCTTTTTATCTTCCGGAAGAAATTTCCAAATAATTAAATCCTCATCAGAAGTCGCTGAAGCTGAAATAAAAAAAACAATTTTCTTCAATGTTAAATATAACAATAGAGACGCTTTTTGGAACGAAGTTCCTTATCGCGCGTTGTGAAAGGGGGCTAGACGGAAAAAATTCTTACGAAAAGTTGTCAAGACACTTTTTGCTATAGTAAGGATGTTAACGACGAATGAGCGCTACTTCACCATGGCAACGACGTGACAATATATAACGAAAATTCATAGAAATAAAATGTACTTCTTGTGAAGACTTAAGTTTTTTATTCATAGAATACACATTGGTTCCTTCACTAATTAATTGAAAGGAACTTTGTTCCATCCGGGTGTCCCTTGACACCTCTCAAGTTTTTGTACTTATATGAATGTAATTAATTCAAACTTAATTTAAATTCTAAATACCTAGCAATGTCCCATCAGGATTGAAGATCATATACCGGACTCGATCTGGAAACTTCCTGCCTTCACCCCAGTGGTCCACTGCTTTGTCGTGGTCACTCAACACTACCAGTTGTGAATTTCCGTTTGCCACTACAAAAAATACTTCTAGTTCTAATTACGAAAACGTGATGTTTTTAAGGAAGACGCCACACGAACGGCGCCGCAGATATGCCACTATTTAGGGCGCGGTAAGAATTTGCCAGATGTTGATAATAGTGAGGATATGTGTATTAATTAAGAAGTATCTTTGAAATATATCTATAAAGTATGTATTTAAAATAAATAAAATATGTTACCATTAGGATTGTATAAGCTCACAACGAGTTCTCCACTTTTATGATTAAATCTCATGGTGTCGAGGTAATAGTTTTTGTCGCTGAGGTCATACTCTGCGATCTTGCCGGCGGGTACGTCCCACATTACGATCCGTGCGTGGATGTCTTTGGTAACAGTCCCAACGCCTAACAGAGCGCTGCGCCACGGATGCCAGTTTAGTGCCTGGAAATGAAATGACTTGGTAACACATAGGTATATATATATATATATATATATATATACTAGCTGTAGCCCACGAATCCGTCCGCGCGCATTTAATAAGCTTATATGACACGTTCGTAGATTTACCATAGCAGCGCCATCTTTTGATTACTTACTCAATCCAGTCGAAAGGTATCGACATCTGTTAGAATCATTTGGAGTTAACAGATAATTGTGACTGTCAAATAATAACAGACAAATAATTAGCAATAAATTAAAATTGCGACTATAATTTGAGATTTAAACTATCCTATCTCTCAAGTTGGATCGAACTGCACATGGTGTGCGAATTTTATTATAATCGGTTAAGTGGTTTAGGAGTCCATTGAGGACAAACATTGTGACACGAGATTTATATATATTAAGATATATATATATATATTGATATGTGATTATATGTGTTTATAGAATGGACGGCCGATGGGGCCGCAAAGTACTAGAATGGCGGCCACGTATAGGACGACACAGCGTGGGCAGGCCTCCCGCAAGATGGACCGATGATCTGGTCAAGGTTGCGGGAGTATCATGGATGCGGATTGCACAGGACCGATCATTGTGGCGATCTTTGGGGGAGGCCTATGCCCAGCAGTGGGCGTTACGAGGTTGAAATTATGATGATGATGTTTCGCTGTAGTATTTATCACATTGAAATCAGAATAGAATATAAATTATGATACAGTTGTGTTGGTATGCTTTTTGTACTTCACTAATCAATTAGTCTATGTCTACAAATAAAAGTAGTAAGACAATAAATATGTGTGCGTGTTAGAAAATGTTAATTTACTTTAACAGTCCAATTAGGAGACACTAGTGTGGAGTATAATTCGAACGAAGGCCAGCATAAAAGGTATGTATCATCGTGAAGGATTGACGTCACGGCTAGGAATCGAGCGTCGGGGGATATTCGAAGTAGTGATATCGCAACTTTAGCTATTCTTCTCTCTGCCATGGGTCTGTTATCGATGGTGAAGGATCTTATTCTTCCCTCTGAGCAGCCCCTGGAAACGTAAGCAATGGATGAAATTACATATTTACTGTGTAACCACAATCGTAAAGGTCACGTGATAGTGGAAGACAGTCGGCAGAGAATATCCTATGCTAAAGATTTTAGTCAGTTCGGGTCTGATATAATTCATACTTGGTTTAGCAACGAAACAGATTAAACGTTTAACCTACTTTTTTCGTATTAAACGTGCGAGATTAAAAAACAAAACTTGTATACTTGCATAACATAAGAATTTCCTGTTGGACTCCATTCAAAAGCTGTTATAGCGCAGTTATAGTCTTTCCCTAAAAATAAATCACAGTTGCAGTAACTGTTGTTTATGCATTTCGAAAGTTCGTTATCGTGAATTTCAGCTCGTCTGCCAGTTGTTCCTAGCTGAAAGTAATGAAAAGGATTATATGAATACACAAGAAAGATAATGGTGATATAAATAACGTTAAAGTTGTTATATATTTTGTGCTTCTTTCTATTACACAGTGGGTAATAAGTATAATCTAGTATAAACTTTAATTTGTTTCATAATTTTATAGATTACTAGCTTTTACCCGCGACTCCGTCCGCGCGGAATAAAAAATAGAAAACGGGGTAAAAATTATCCTATGTCCGTTTCCGGGTTCTAAGCTACCTGCCCACCAATTTTCAGTCAAATCGATTTAGCCGTTCTTGTGTTATAAATAGTGTAACTAACACGACTTTCTTTTATATATATAAGACTAGCTTTTACCCGCGACTCCGTCCGCGCGGAATAAAAAATAGAAAACAGGGTAAAAATTATCCTATGTCCGTTTCCTGGTCCTAAGCTACCTGCCCACCAATTTTCAGTTAAATCGATTCAGCCGTTCTTGAGTTATAAATAGTGTAACTAACACGACTTTCTTATATATATATAGATATGACGTACGTATACTTAATTAAAAATATCTAAAGTGTATTTATTTTTGTTCGCTTGTGCGTTTTCATACTTTCTGTTCAGTCTATAACTTACCGCGAGATATTCAGCTCTGGGATGGAACTTGCAACACATCGTTTGATTGGACGTTGTCGAATGCTGTATGATGTCCTGAGTTTTCCAGCTCCATTTGTGGTAAATATGTCCCAGGGCTGCCACTAGCACATTATCGCTGCCCCAATCAAGAAGTTCTGGAACTAAAATTATCACGAAAAATTTTATATTATTTAAATCTAAAATTACTTAATTTTATACTACGTTTGAGTGTATTACATTTCTAATGGTAAAATAATTTTAGTAATGTAAAAAAAGGGTTAGTGAAATAAATACTTGCGATGCGTTGATTTAAGAATTTTTTTTTTTCATACTTTATGCACGTACAAACGCAAAATTCCGTTAAAGGAATTATTGTTATAAATCATGTGTATTTTGTATACAAAATTATCTGATATGCAACAGGTGCTGTAGGCTATTAAATTAATGTACACATTAGTTCGCAGCGGGAACTTTAATCTTGAAATTCTTAATGTCAATTCGAAGTGTAGTTTGTTTGTCCGATGTTTTCGTAACATACGTTATCGAATGTTAATATATTTATCAAAGACTAGATATCGTAAGCAATTAGTAGATGTTGCCACACTTATTTACATGAAGGTCGTAATTAATAACATCCATTTCTAGAAAATGTCCATAAATTTTCATCGTCATATCTCAATAAGTATGTATAAAAAACACTTGAGAGGTGTCAAGGGACACCCGGATGGAACGAAGTTCCTTTCGATTAATTAGTGAAGGAACCAATGTTTATTCTATGAATAAAAAACTTAAGTCTTCACAAGAAGTATATTTTATTTCTATGAATTTTCGTTATATATTGTCACGTCGTTGCCATGGTGAAGTAGCGCTCATTCGTCGTTAACATACTTACTATAGCAAAAAGTGTCGTGACAACTTTTCGTAAGAATTTTTTCCGTCTAGCCCCCTTTCACAACGCGCGATAAGGAACTTCGTTCCAATAATGTTCAAGAAAAATAAATGCGGCACAGGGGTTTAAGCACTTGACTTGTAATCCTGGTCCTGGATTCGAATTCCGTCATGTTGGTACATGTAAATTCCGCAATATATTTTTCGATTTATGTACACATTTATCCGACGTTCTTACTGCAGTGAAAACATCATTACGCAGCCTGCACATATCTGTGAAGAAATTCAGAGATAAGTGTGAAGTCAACCAACCCGCACTGGACCAACGTGGTTGACTATGACCTCGTCACATGTGCCCCTCAGTGGGGACCTATAATGAGCTGATAATGAAATGAAAAAACCGTTCATATCGTTCATTCATATATCGTTTAGCCGATCGCTCCTTTACGCTTGTTTACAGCTGGCTCCTTTGCACTCATATGAATAGTTATAAATAGTAGGGATAACAAATTAGTTTGTTTATAATCAAATTCTCTTGCGAAATATTATAGATTTAGCCAACATTTTGTTACGTTACTTACAGTCAGCCTCACCGTAGCGAGGCAGGTCTAGGATGCTGTCAGCCGGAGCCAGATATTTCCTCTGTCGAGGCACGCACGGCCATGCTGGGATCATTTGCTCTTCATATTTGTTTAAATCATCAAATCCTAACACGCCGTAGAGAAGAACTGCGTGCTTCTTTTGTTGCAAGTATTTGCTGTCCTGTAAATAAACATACGTGGCATTTAATAAATATAATTCCTAAATAATAGTTAATTTAAAATAACAAAACTAAGAGCATAAATATTCTGCTTCAGAAAGTTCGCCATTCACGGAAAGCAGTTTGCTGACGCTGTTAAAGTTGTTATTGGGTACATCACGCTGACTGCCAAAAGTTGTCCTTGTGTATTTCACCCTAGAACAACACTGCACTGAACTCTAAGCACTACATATTATCATCCCTTACATTATCTTTGACAAAAGAGAGACAGCAATATATTTTATTACAAGAGATATGCAGTTAGAACACACAGTAACTTACGACAATGGAACCTTTTGAAACTAATGTTATTAGTCAAATTCAGAGGATGTTCATAAGGTAGGTTAACCCCTTTAGAGCCAGATTACTTGATATATACCTATAAATACATTGTGATACTTTACCCATAGATCGCAGCTTTCTGTAGGACATGGCCACGAGAAGCGCCTGCGCTTTTCCTCAACAGCTTCGCGTGCTGGTACGAACCTATCACTCTGCCGCCGCCTCGTGTTACACTGTAATAAATATGCATTTAAACAATTTTGCAGAGTTTTGTTTTTGTAATCACATTTATATTCTTAAGACATAACCTATAAAATATTACAATCAAAACTTAATTGAAGATAATATCTGCAACAATGTTATATAAAACTAGGTGATACCCGCGACTCCGTGCGCTTTGAATTAAAAATCTTTTTTAGTAGCCTATGTGGTTTTCCAGATTATGTTCTACATCTACGCAAAAATTTCAGTGACATCCGTTTAGCAGTTCTGGAGATACCTAGTTACATATGTACATCCATCCATCCATCTAAACATTCGCATTTATAATCTATATATATAAAAGAAAGTTGTGTTAGTTACACTATTTATAACTCAAAAACGGCTGAATCGATTTGACTGAAAATTGGTGGGCACGTAGCTTAGAACCAGGAAAAGGACATAGGATAATTTTTACCCCGTTTTCTATTTTTTTATTCCGCGCGGACGGAGTCGCGGGTAAAAGCTAGTATTAAATAAGAAGTAATATTGATAAGTTTTAAAGTCATTATTGACATAGCTAAATTATGTTTTGTGATTTTTTCATTGTTTATACGTTGAAATTATCAAATTATTTTTCAGTTATAATTATGTCCTAAGACCTATATACCGGGTAATACTGGGTGTTAATTTTAAACTGTGCTACTCCAATAAATAAAAAAGAACATGTACGTTGATAAGAAATAAGTTCATTATTTTACATGAGTCAAAACACACTCGTCATTGAAAATGTTTAACACTTACAGATTTTTTATCAAAAACATATCTGTCCATAATAATGTAATATCACCGAACACTGTACACTATTATTATTGGCTAAATAACAAAATGAGCGCTCGTCAACAAATACGAAGATTAATTAATAAACTACCCTCAACTTAATCCGGTTAATTTAGGTTAGATTTCAAAACGTTTCGTTATATTTTTAACTATCGATTTAAATTTTTATTCATACTTCAGGGGAGTACAAATAATTCGAGCTTACGAATTATTCCTTCCGAATTTAATGAAATTCAAACGATATTCGTACATGTCTAATAACTAATGGTTGTCGGATGTGTATCTCTTAAACTCAACGAGAAATATCGCAAAAATTTGGTATTGATTTTAGAATCTTAAAATTTTCGAATTATTCGATTAAAATTTTCATTCGAATAATAATATTCGATTCGAACGATTTTCGCACACTTCTATTAACCAATACTTAGTATGAAATATACATATAAATATTCTGACTTGTTTTTTGAGCTTTTGTTGCACCTTGAGGCACGATTAGTTAATAGTGTTGTCTGTTTTACATACTCAAACTTGCGGATAGGACGATTTCATTAAAAATATATATGAAACTTGTTAAAGATTGTGTTACTATCTTTGAAGTAAGATATGACATGTAATTTTTGTAGCAAAATAAAAAAAATGTATCACTTAGCGTGGGTTTCTGAGATCAGACAAGACAGTGGTATATTCCACAACAACAATATTAGTTTGTTTGTTTGTCCCACCCTTATATGGTGGGGTGAATTTGACGGGGGATCGGACGCATAGGAAGAAGATATATCGTCTTTCTGTCCGTCTCCTCTTCTGTCGATTAAAGATAGGCAACGCATCTGCAATTGTGGATGTCTATGGGCAGCGGTTGCTTTGATGTTTCGGCGGACTCAGGTGACCGCTTGCTCGTTTGCCACCTTACGAAATATTAAAAAAAAATCAAGATTTCCTTTTAAAACATATTGTTATCTTTGTTTTGTCAAAGATAATAACAAGGATGACGATATTATTTCTACAAAGATTTTGGTTTCAGAAATCCACGGTTAATAAGTTAACAAATGACGGAGAAGTGTAGAGGTTTGTCTGTGATCTCCAATCTGAGATAGATTCATATGTACACTTGATTTAGATGCAGTTGGCACGCGAACAGAAATTAGGGCGTGTACACACAATGCTCATGTTTTACCTTTTTATAGAAGGTACAAATGGAATTACTAACTTGTCTTTTTTCTACCAGTGTCTCATCAATCTTGAAGGTTAAAAAAGTAAAGTTAGCCTTGAATTAAAAACTCACTCACAATTGTACAATTAATTTATTAGTTAACAGTCGGTATCGGTTAAAGTAACTTTAAAACTCAAATATCACTTCTTCTTCAAGGCCTCGGGTACATAATTTGCGTCGAACGGTGGGGGCGAAGCGGAGTGTTGTACATAATTAAAAATATACCACAATACAGCGATACGCTCGAAACTAGCGGCAGTACTCTTGTTTGGAAAAAAGAAAATGACATAGACGAATGATTTAGTTGACATTTTTATGACTATCATAAAATAAAATTACAAACACGGTTGAAGTGTGTTAATAGCAATTCTAGAGTTTCGTAATTTACCATAAAATTACTTACTGCGCATTTCCACTGTCGAAATACTTGTAAAAATATATATTGCCATCCCTCTTATACCTTTAGGTAAAAATAGAGATAATAAGATATTTTTTTACAGGTGTTTGGGCCGTGGAAACTGATGTTTATGTATTATATACGACACTGTTATTACAGGGTGCTATAATTGATAGCAGAACAAAAACATGTTTACTTCTTCATGTGTTTAATATTCAAAGTTAATATGTCTAGTCTAAAAGTGATAGATGTATTAACATCTTATATAGTTCCTGGGCGTTTTAATTTCAGTTTGTCTGTAATAATAACATGATTAATATTGTACATTATAATTCTATAGATAAAGAATTAATAGCTTGCCTATGACACTATTGTTCGTCAAATGTACAGTAATTATCACCTTCTATGGGCCTGTTTCACAATGTCCAAGCAAAATGCTGGATAAACTACCAACAAATAAATAACTTAATACATAATAGATTACACTATAGTTTATTTGTAGATAGTGAATCGCCAACGATTTTATTTTACAAATAAGTTTAAAGCACATTCAGGACTTGCATGGATATTGTGATGCAGGCCCTAAAACTGTGAAATAGTATGACTAACTTTTCTGGCCCGTCGGGCAAAATTTACACTAGTTCAATATCTTATACACGGTCCATTCAAATGCCAAAATATTGCCAAGTAATCCATTTTGTGTCCATGTCTTTTGTGTCATCTGCGCCTAAGTTATAGTACGACAAAATTATCTGTCCTCGTAATAGTAGCGCTATTATCGCGCTTATTTTAACAAAAATATGGCGTATCAAAAAAAGCAAACAACTCTTGTAGCTTTTAATTAACTATTTCTTGTCTGCATCATAATTTTACTTTAAACTATTCATTGCTATTAAAAGAAACATGACTTTATACAGTTCAAGTACGACAACGCAACTTTATCGAGGTTTAGGCTAAGCGCCATCTGCGCCCTGCCACCTCAAGCCCCGGTAAAACTGTAAATGCCTCTTCAAGGCAAACAGTGACTACTCAATCACAAAAAAAAACGCAACTTTGAGTTTCCATTGGAGATTGTGTATAAATATTTTATCAACCCTCTCATTCGCTTTGCAATAATAAAGATAAGGAAATATTTTTATACATGTACTTCAGCAGTGAAAACGCGTTTAACTGTTCGCTAATGGCTTGTTACAACAGTGATTCTTTGCATACGAGTAGATCATGTTTTTGTGTCGTACCGTCGGATATTACTAATCACTTCTCAGCGTGAAGTTTATGCCCTACATAGACTTAGATTGTTATCTTAATAGTACTAGAAGTCCTTAAAGAGATCTCGTTAAAAAATGTTACTGATAAAAAATGTTAGAGATCCTTGAACATAACTAACAGATAAATCTTACTAATATTATAAATGCAAATGTTTGGATAGATGGATATTTGTGGATGGATGAAATTCCATATAGATGTAGAAAACCGTCTGGAAAAACACATAGGCTATTGGTTAAGTATTTTCTTAATGCCACGCGGACAGATTTGCGGGTTCGAATATCATTTTTATATTATAAGGTGGCAAACGATAAGCGGTCACCTGAATTCGCCAAAACAGCGAAGAGACCGCTGCCCATAGGCGTCCGCAATTGCAGATGCGTTGCCTACCTTTTATCGACGGAGGAGGAGTCGCACAGAATATATATATATCATAATAAAAGTGTTTCTTAGTAAGTCAATAATTTATACTTGTCAACAAGCAATAAGTAACATCTGATAAAAGAATAAATTATTAGAGTTAAACTACTTACTAAGCTAGTTAAGTTTAAAATACAAAAGTATTACCTATTCATTTCGTACGATAGAAAAGACATCAACGACTTTTCACGATACTTTGCCCAAGATAACATGTTGTTTGTTTTTCTTTTAAAATTTATATACTTTATTAACATTAGGTTAAAATAAGCTTAGTTAATTGTGAATATATTATAATCTACCACTTAAATAAAATAATTTCCGATAAAAAAGCCCATTGAAAACCACATAGGTTCACAAACACGGACAGGTTTCTAAGTTAATACATATTCATTTAGAATTAAATAGCGAAGTCAAATTTATTTGCATATCAAGTAAACATTCAAGCTTCGATAAAAAATTAAAACTTATTTACATTATCTATGGGCTAACGTTGAACAAGCGATGCTAGTTTGTATAAGATAAATGTCAGCCTATATGGGGTTGGCAGAGCCTCCGGTTGAAGCTGCTACCGTAACCGAATACGGATGAAAACGTATACATACGAGACGTATTTAGTAATGTTGTTTTTGTAATTAATTTCATACTAGCTGAATCTATGAGATGCTAACGTCAAAATAATGTTAAAATACAAATTAAGTAATGACACAGTACAACCATTGTAACCGACGTATAATGAGACAGGTATTTTTTAGGACTTTAAAATTCTATGGCGTCCTCAGATGTTATTAGGTGTTTAGGTTTAGGAAAATAGAGGGAACAAACAGACAAACAATATAAGATCAAACGAACTTCTTGAAGTGAAGTTCGATCATTATTATATGAGTCGCTTCATTCGAAGATACAATTTACCAAGTAGTAGTCCCAGCTTACAAGGCATGATCGCACGTTTAGAGAATCGATTTTTAAATCGATACCCTTTTTTTTTTTTTTTTTTTTTTGTCTTGCCGTCTGGCAACACTCCAACTGTTACCTCATTCCTTTTAGAGATATACTCCGAAAAGTTTTTTACTTAGGGTTAGGGTGGGTGGGAATCTTGTATCTTCGAATGAAGCGACTCATATAATAATGATCGAACTTCACTTCAAGAAGTTCGTTTGATCTTATATTATATTTCGTCGCTTCATTCTTCAGATACAATTTACCAAGTAGATGTTGAGAGAGTGTTGGAGCTGATATCAAATGTATTCATGATAATAAAACATTTTATTCAGTAATTAAGTAGAAAACTTTTTATTAAACTAACATATGACTTCTCAATTTTACATATTGTGAGCAATCAAAATATCACGTTATCTTAATTAACAATTAAGGCAAGAATAGAATATTAAATGAAAGAAACAAATATTTCCTGGGGTTTTCCTATTCAGGAATAGCACAAACAGATCGAGCAAAATTTCCTGTGTCCGTAACTGGACGGTTATAGAATTTGGCGAATGTTAAGGACGAGTTGGACCAGCCAGCTGTCCTTCTTATAGTGTCTATACAGACTCCCGCAGAAGCTGCCGCCGAAGTGGAGGCATGACGCGTGCTATGAGCACTAAACACAGTTACGTCGACGCCGCTTTCCGCCAGTGTCTGTTTGATCCATCGACTTATAGTTTGTGATGAAGCCTTTTTGTATGGTCTTTTGTGGGTAAGTAAAAGATAATCTATCGTTTCGGGTCGTAAAGCAGATGTCACTGAAAGGTAGTCTTCGAGTGTCTTTGCCGGGCATATGTTCGGGTTTTCCGTAAAGTAAGGTAAGAACAACACTGGTTGTTCTCGGTTTACTCCTGAGGTCTTTATTATATCGCATATTGGGATATGTATACCTGATGATGTCTTATTGATGTGTGTGACTCTAATAAGTGAAAAAGTTTGTACTCGATGTGATGTGCATAAAGCTAATAAAATGGTTAGCTTTTTAGTGAGTTTCTCTAGGGTCAAGTCCATGTTTGGGTACCAGGTCGAAACATGGTCTAAGACGATTCTTGGATCCCAGGTAGAAGTGTACTTTGGTCTAGGAGGATTTTGTCTATAAAATCCTTTTAATAAACGCTTAATGCGCTCGTATGAACCTATATTACTTCCAAGAAGTAACGATAAGGCAGATCGGTGACTATTAATGGCTCCATAGGACGCTCCTTTTCCAAAAAGGTCTACGAGAAAAGTAATTACCGATGATAATGGGGCTTCAAATGTATTAAGGTTATTTTGTTGACAAAATTGCCACTACAAACTGTATGTGATCGAATACTGTTTCATAGTGTTATCCGAGATAGAAGAGAGCATTATGTCTAACGCTACGTCTGGTGTGTTTAGTCTGGCAAATGCTGTCCTGAGAGCTTCGCGGCCCCCAGGGTAAGGCTGCTGTGAAGCCGGTGTCGTAATCTGTAATGGGAACGCAGAAGGTCCTCATTAGGTTCAAAGAGGATAATTTGAGATATAAGCATCTTTTTCAGTAGTGGAAACCACGCTTGACCCGGCCAGTAGGGAAATACTAGAATACCCGTAGCTTTGTCATTAATGATTTTTCTCAAGCACTTAAGGATCAGAGCGAATGGGGGAAACGCGTAAAAAAACGTAGGTTGCCAACTAATTGTAAAGGCGTCGACTATCAGGGCATCGGGGTCCGGTTTCCATGAAACGTATTCGCTGCATTTGGCATTGGTACGTGAGGCGAATAGATCGATTTTAGGTTGACCTAAAACTTGAATTATCTTTTTGAATGCCCAGTCTGATAATTCCCACTCTGTGTCAACGTTAGTTTTTCGCGATTCATGATCGGCTTCAACATTTTCATGAGAATTTATATATGATGCAAATAGTGTGATATTTCGCCTCTCACACCATTGCCAAATAGCTTTAGCCAAATCGCTCAAGTGGGAGAACCGAATTCCCCCCATGCGGTTGATGTAGCATAAAGCTGTGGTGTTGTCTACACGAAGTAATATAGAGCAATTAAAAATCGTATTAGCAAAACATTTTAAACCAAATAAAACGGCTAATAATTCTAAATGGTTAATGTGAAAAGAAATCTCTTCATCGGTCCATCCTCCATTTGCTCTTTTCCCATTACAAAAAGCGCCCCAGCCCGTTCTGGAAGCGTCGGTATATATTTCTAAATCGAAAGTTTTATTTGGTCTCAAAAAATTACTCGTGGACATTATGTTTTGTTTCCACCATTGCAAGTCAGGTAAAATAATTTCAGTGAGATTAATTTTTGCTTCAAAATTGTTAAATTTTTGAAGCGCTAAGTATTTCTGACGTTCGAGAGTTTTTGTGTAAACCCAGCCGTACCTCACTGCGGGGCACGCTGCCGTAAGCGTGCCAATAAATTGTGATAATTCCCTTATGGTACATGTGGGTAGTGAGCTAAACTTTTTTGCAATCTGCATAATACTGACTCTTTTCTCGTGCGGCAAGCTTAAAGTCATGTCAGTGGTATTCATTATGAACCCTAGAAACTTACATCGTTGTCTAGGTTCGAGGGTACTTTTTTCATAGTTAATGACAAAACCCAAACATTCAAGCAAAGCTATTGTTTTGTTAACGTTTTCTTGACATTCATAGTACGTATCTCCTATACATAATATGTCGTCAAGGTATATTACTGACCTGTAGCCCATAGTTCGTAAATGGTTAACAACTTCCTTCATAATTTTTGTAAAAACTCTGGGTGCAATAGATAAGCCGTAAGGCATAGCATTAAATTCATAACAAGTTCCGTTAAATTCAAAACGTAAATACTTACGATGTTTTTTAGCAATGGGAACTAAAAGGTAAGATTCTTTTAGGCCGATGGTAGCCATGAAGCCATCTTTAGGAACAAGTGTGCATGCCGTTCTATGGTCTTCCATTTTGAAATGGGTGATAGGAATAAATTTATTTAAAGCCTTTAAGTTTAAGATAAATCTTTTGGACCCATTAGATTTCGGGGCTAAAAAAATACTTGAAACGAAATCATTATTTGACCTATGACACGGGGATACGGCACCGAGTTCTAGAAGTTTATCGATAGCATGAGACATGTCCGAATCATCTTTGCTTGGGTTTAAAATACGTGGACGTGAGGCTTGCCTCACTACCTTGCCAAATGGTATAGGAACACCCTCCGAAATCCACTTGAGAATTTCGGAGTTGTTTGTGATACGAAGCCAACAGTCGTAAAAATATTTAATTCTCCCGGAGTGTACCTCTATTGTCGGCCCGTGGCACGGGACGACTTGTTCTGGATCTGGTTCGTCGATTTTTGTTGGGTGGCACCACCCGCCGGGATTTGCCGAGCTGGTAGAGTGGTCTTCTTCTGCCCCCCTCTCCCCCCCCTTGTCGACGGGTAGCGAGGAGGGCCCCCCCAGTTTTCCTGGTGACGTGAGCGGTTCGTCGATGGTTGGTAAGATGAAGAAGTCGTCTTAGGGGTTGCGGTCGGTTTCTTGATCTGTAATCCATGCCTCTCGATGACTTTTGTTGCTTTGATTTTGTCGGAAAGTTTCGTTCCGAAGATCATCTCGTCACGTTCGACGTCTTGCGTGATGTTCGAAAAGGATTTGTCAAGTCCCGGAGTAACCAGTTTCTTCCGGGCCTCTGTCTCCCGATAGTGCAGATCGCACAATATGCGGCAGCTGTCGCTTAGAAAACTTATAGCTTGGAGTTTATTTCCGTCATCTAATAGTAATTCCAAGCCTTTATTAAGGGCAGATATACCCTCACCCAGTTGCTGCTGGACCGCCTCGATTTTCTTATCACGGCCTCGGGAGGCCTCGGATACGGCGGCCGAAATCTCAGGGTTCATTTTCGGCGCCTGCAAGAGGGTGCAATTTTCCGGGATGAGATAGCTCTTCACAAGCTTATCCCTGGCTTCTTTACTGAGGCCTTTTCTAAGTATTGGCTGCCAAAGCTGTGCCAATTTATCATGTATTTTTGGTCCAAACTTTGGTGTCTCTTCTATTTTTTCGCCTAAGGCGGAAAGTATTTCAGGGTCCAGGTCTATTTCTGGAACAGGTTCCGCATATTTATCGGTTTTATCTTGATTGTTGTTTTCGTCATCTACAGAAAAAAAAACGATAATGTTTTATCGCGGGTAGATATGAAAAAATAATTTGTTTATTAACAAACTTTTTTCTCGAGTTATGTATTATTTCCCATGTGTTAACACGCGGTTAACCTCTGGGGATCAAACACATTGTCGACATTTTGGCATCAATGTCAAGTATTATGCCTGTCGTCATCCTTCGGATGAAAAATATTTTTCCCACGTGTTAACCCACGGTTAACCTCTAGGGATAGTTATTGCCTTCGTGATGACACACGGCCAACCTCCAGGCGTAATAATTAAGTATAATGTTATCACTATTTTCCGACAAAGTAGGTATGCACAAACCTGTGTTATCCGAGTCCTCCTCCGACGAGTAAATAATTCGTTTGTATTTCCGTGGTCGAGGAGAATCAGACACATTACTTCTCTTGGACATGGTTATTTTCCGTAAAATAATAGCAAATACTTTGCTACACTGAGAATTGTAGGGCACGTGCGAACGCTGCCTCGCGCGCTAAAGGAATGAGGTAACAGTTGGAGTGTTGCCAGACGGCAAGACAAAAAAAAAAAAAAAAAGGGTATCGATTTAAAAATCGATTCTCTAAACGTGCGATCATGCCTTGTAAGCTGGGACTACTACTTGGTAAATTGTATCTGAAGAATGAAGCGACGAAATATAATTTTATATTGTCGATAGAAGACAAGATGTAATTGCTCATTGAACAATCTGAACATCGTTAATCATATGCGCTTCTGTTTTCCTTTTCAGAAACGTGGGAAGTAACTTATATTATGATGTAAAAAAAAATGTGAATTCCCTCGAACTTTTTTTTATGTGTAAATGATAAATCTTTGCTCTTTTCAATTTAAATTCAAATCGAATGATAGGCGATAGATATATTTTAATAGTTTTTTTTTTCAAATGTACTGCGTTATAATGTTTTTTATTTTGTTAGAATAAAACAAGTTAGTTATAAAGTTCTCTTATAAAATGAAAAAAATAATAATGTCAAGGTGGAGATCCACTTCCCAAACAATTGTACAATAAAATATTGCCATCTCACTCCTTGTTTTTGAAATAAACAGAGACAGCAATATATGTTTAGACAGGTGTTTCATTGAGAATGGCGGTTATTAAAAAAATATCGCAGAATTATTACGATTGCTTCAAAGCGGAAATTAACAAAACACTATCGTATTAATTAAGTTATATAACACTGCATGTTAAAACAATTTTATTAACGGCAAAGATAAATCTACTTAAATCTATTCAAATTAATATTGATGTTTGTTTATAAAATGTTCATGAAAACATATTTTTTTAAATAAATAAATATAAATGAATGCATAGTTGATATTTTTAACTGTTATTGTAAGTTCTCGAAGCATCTAGTACTTGGTTTGCGCTTTGTACTTTAGTTTATAGCTATAATATTTGGATGGCACTTATTTGCACAAGGTGGTAAACAGTCGATTGGTAACCTGAAATCGCTAGAATAGTAACCGCTGGACGTAAACATCTGCAAATATATACCAGGTAGTATCTATTTGCAGATGTTTACGTACGTACACAGCTTTACTATGAACCTTCCTACATATAATGGACAAACGAGAGAATGTACATAGAAAAGATAATTCTTTTTCTTATTTAGGATAATTATTTTCTTATCCATCCTCTCCTTTTTCAGATTAACTTCCCTTTCACATGGAGAAGAGTGGAAAGGGGAAGGACTAGAATTGGCCTGCAATTACTGTAATAACTGTTAGACTTTAGTTTGGTTTGGTTTGGGTCCATCAAATGTGTACCATTTGTGGTAGCTTGGAAACCGTAGTAGACCTGTACGGATCACAAGTTTAGGTATCACCGTGGCCCCGCCATAATGCGTCGGAGGGCAGTCAGGTTTTAGTGGGTATTCCGGTCGCCTTCTGCGGGCGGCGAGTCCCACACTCCCATTGCACAGCCCGGCGTAGGGGTACGTAAATGCATTTCCTGACCTAAAAAAAAAGGTATCACCGTGTCGTAAAAGACAAGGTAGCAAGTCACACCCGAGCACGCGCTTTCCTCCACCGACCTACACAGATAAACTCGCAGCTGGCCACGAACAATCATAAAGTTGGAATCTTTACGCACTATGGTTTGATATTGACATAATTGTCAATACTACCCTAGCTATTTTTCTTTCCAGTTTTGTTATATGAAGAAATATAAAATGTTGTTCATCAGTGTTCTACGTTATCAAGTAACTACTAATTATATCTCTATGTGCTTCAATTAAAGTTCACTTTTAATTTATATAAATAAACAAAATGAATATCGTAAAAATTACTTTTATCTAGGACACGATCAAATCAAGAATAGCTGGGGAGTAATGTTTTATATAAAACATGTCTATGGTCATAGAGATTTTAAGGTTGATTTTGATTTCAGATTTCAGTACATTAGGTGTGCGATGAGCGAGGAAGGAATGTCGAGGCACCAGTTAATTAATATCGATTTCGTGGCTAAACCAATAACCTTACTTCCGCTGTATCACACCGGAGCAGCGCAGCGCACTTGTCTTAGAAAACGCACACTTGCGCTAGCGCAGAAAAAGGATTAGAGAAAAGATATTTGAAATAGTTCTTAGTCTCCTCATTCGCTCCAGCGACATCGAGCAGAGCGCGCGCGTTGATCCTAACCACAAACCGATATAAATATATACGATAGCAGTTCATTCACGCTCCGAGAGCTTTTTGGGTGCAATGACCTCTGTCACGATGTCTATTTTTTTTCGAACGAACGTCCTTGCCACGGACCAGATGTCAGATGAAAAATGTCTTACGTCGCTTTAATTCAACGTTTAACTTTTTAATTATGTGAAGACAAAATTCTGTGCATGTGTTAGTGATCTTTAACTTTTTTTAAACCATGTGATGTGTTGTGCATCTGTGATGGTAAAATTAAACAAGAATTTTTTTCAAGTAAGTCATAATTTATTTCTAGCGATGGATTAACTCGTGTAGCTTCTTTCTTTTTTAATTTTCTAAAACAAGTTGTTGCATTTAAATATTCATTTATTTATTTGTTTACGAGTTCCGAAGTATCTTCGTTTTTTTATAATTTATCCTAGTCTTTAAAAAAGTCGTTTATACGAAATGTAAACATCCTTTATTTTAATTAAAGAAGTTCAATTATGTGGGAAGAAATAATTTCATCAATCCAACCAAGCAAATAAATTTAATGATTACGAATAAAACAAACTATAAATTACTATAATTATTAAGGAAAACAAAATTATATTTGTTAATTATTATCTAATTTGAATTGTAAATTTTCTCACATACCGTTTTATGCAAGTTTCTAATTTATTTAACGCTACATAAATTATTGTTGTATGTATTTTTTAATGAATAACTTTTAGAATACGTAGCCGTGTTCTATAAATACGGGTATAAATTTTTATGTATGAAATATATATTTACATATTTATAAGATTTCAGAACATTGATATATCGGACACAAACTATACTGGCCAATTTAATTGCATTAATTTATGTTACATTTTTATTGAAGACTAGCTGTTGCCTACTACTTTGCCCGCGTGTTACTTCGGGTCACAAAGTTTATACAAAAATAAGGTTATGTCACCGCTTACATTAGCTACTTTCTATTAAAAGAGCTATCAAAATTGGTCCAGCCGTTACGGATATTAACCCAAAACGAATAGACAGACAGATTTTTTTAAATGTTATACATTTTATTAGTAATATAATTGGTTTTTGCTGTAAATAACGTAAAGAACATGCGCGCGAAATATGTTTCTTATACTATATATTATTATCGTTTTGGCGGTAGACGTTTATTAACTTCGACGGTTGAAGTTATCGATTTATAAGAAGCCCATATTAAACATGTGGTGAGTGTACGGATTGGAGACATAAAATATATATTTTTCCTTACAGCTCTGCTCCGGATTAGTTTTTTTTTAATAGATCAACTGCTTTTCAAAGTGTACTTTTTGTAAAGTCTGGCAATGTATCCTTGGTCCAACTGCATTTACCCCCTTATCGTATAAATGTGTGCGAAGTCTGATTCTTCTTCCCTTGCCGTTTCCACCTTTTAGTGGTGGACTCGACAGGTGAGGGGACATGTAGCGAGGAGAGATATCCTCCATCGACAAACTTTCAACTTGTTGGATCTGTATGGGCAGCGGTCACTACACTATTCTGGCGAAACCACGTGGCCTAATGCTCGTTTGCGATTTTCTATTGCTAAAAATCGGTATTGATTCGGTTTTTAATCGAAGATGGCGAACTATACTTTTATATATAAAACTTTGATTACTTGTATCTGTCAATTATATGCCTCGTAATCTAAAAGTAGCAGAACCGATAGACATGTGTCAGCTACCATATAGAAGACCACAATCTTAACTTTAAGGAGCGGGTCTTATGTTATCCATGCTTACCCTTTTTTAGAACAACCAGAAAAAACTTCTTTGACGATCTATAAACTCAAGTGTATAAAATGTGGAAGGGTAGGGAAAGGGGTAGATTGTATGAAACATGAACTGATTGAGAAGGGCCGACTGAAATGAAGCATGATATATTGTTCTGGAGGAAGGAAACTACGTGCTTCGACCCCACAGAGATTAGTAGATAATAAAGTTTTTATTATCTTTTAGATTTTTTCTACAATTATTGAAATACTTTGGTAAACTTCTTGATACTTCTAGAATTTCTTTTGGATTATTCGTCTCGACTAACGTACAAGCGTATATAGAAAGTACTACCTATTTCAACGACAAGCTCGATTTCCCGCCATGTCCGAGTGGCGGTGGTATCGACAACAACGAGCAATAGTGAGACGGTCAGAATTTATGAAAAATAAGTCAATCTACCAGTAATTACTAGTCACAGAACAGAAGTAGTACAGAAGCTTACTTAATTAAGTTAAGCTTAGCAGTAATTACTACTTTTAACAGTGGTAGATCCCGCAACAACAATATTTGTTGGGTGCACAAATTGGCCGGGTCGACCAGTGAAATACCACGACCACACAGAAGACAGGCGTGAAGTGGAAGCAATTCCGCGTTTCGTCTGATGAGTGTGGTACCGGAGGCCTAATTTTAGTCCTCTTTCCTTTCCCACCCTTTTTTATTAGGAAAGGATGGGAAGGGGTAGCGGATTTGGCGGAAGAGGGGACGCATAGGAAAGAGAAATATTCTCTTTCTTTGCGTCTCCTTCTCCGTTGATTAAAGGTAGGCAACGCATCTGCATTTGCGGATGTCTATGGACAACGGTCGTCTCGCTATTGCGGCGAATCAAGGTGGCCGTTTGCTCATTTGCCACATTATGATATAAAAAAAATCTAACGTCAAATTATGTGTATGTGAATATAAAAGGTCACAAACGTTTGTGACCTTTTATGTAACTCGTATGTTGGTAAATTTTGATAATTCTCTGTTCAGACTGGAGAAGAAAAAATACTATAAGTTAAGCGACCATTTTTGAACATGAAATTTTTGATGTTTCATTACGCATTAGACTTTTGAATCGTCAATTTAAAAAGGAAAGATGAATATTTTTATATAAAAATAATTAGTTAGAATTAATATTAAATATGTCTATTAATGATGTTATACGAAGCATATCGCCGCCATTTTGGAAGGTGTGTAAGGAAACTAGGAATGCGATCGATCGAATAGAAAGTATCAACGCTTCATGATTGGACGTTTGTGTTTGCGTTCTGATTGGTTGTTATGTGCAATATGCACTCGCTTCGCTATTTACACTTTGCCAAATAAGTCGTGTCTAGTCTTATGTTGTATATAATGGCAAACATTTAAAGGAAACTTAATAAAGCATCATATTTGTACTACCTGAAAATGTTTTATTTGTTTCAATTTTCCTTTATTTCAGTTTTGAGATTAGATAACATTTTGCATTTTAAATCTTATTTTTTTATATTTCACTTTTGAAAATGGCAACATTTTAAATTATCACAACAAAATTTTCTTCTATTTAATTATTAAATTTGAATGTTTTTTGAAAAATATAATAAGACTAGTTGTTGCCCACTACTCCGTCAGCGTAGAATTAAAAAAAAAACATATAAAGCCTGTGTGTTCTTACAACTATATTCTAAATCTGTGCCAAATTTCATAAAAACTCGATGGACCGTTCTAGTGATACCTTCAAATAAACAATCCATCCATCTAAACAAAGGACAATGTTATTTTCTCCGTTCTTGTAAAACTAACATTGTAACGTGGACATCAGTTTTGTAACATAATACATTGAACACGAAGTACAAGTATTAATTTAATGATAAATATCACAAATGTCGCATTTAGGTGAAGGTGTTGCCAGCTAAAGTTCCAATGTAAAACACATTTCACTCAAAGTGTTGCAAGTTTGACAGTTCGCAATCCATCCTATAGTACGCCGACGCAAACTTGTATTACATTTAAATACGGTTCAAAGGGGATACTAAATGTCTAACGGCTAAAATCAATATTCCATCTTTGAGATTGATCCGAAAATTATTTTTATTACTTTGGAGAGATACTAATAAACAATTTGTCATGTTTTCGCTTGCTTATGCGATCTTCTCATTGGTTTTTAAATCAATGGTTTATAAATGGTGATTAAAATGCAATGGATCAGCAAAAATTCGGGATAGATATTATTAAGTGCAAATCTGCGTACTGAGTTGTATTTATTTTGAAGGTAAAACGATGAAAACAGATGTGTAATAACTCTCAAGTATCTATACATGTTAATAAAATTTAAGTTTCTGTATGTGAGAGAAAGAAAAAAATCATACTTTTTTTTTTAAATAAAAAAAAACATTTAAAAAAAAATCATATTTCGTACACGTGATGTATTTGCGTGGTTGATAACGAAAAAGCAATTTTTTAATTTTTGTCTGTCTGTATGTCTGTCCGCAAGACAGAGTTTTTTCCGTGTAAACTCCGGAACGGGTGAGCCCATTTTGACGGGATTTTGATGGAAAGGTTGCACGCGGGCATAATATAGGCTACTTTTTTTGTTAAATCCGGCCCTGACGAAGTTGCGGGCGACCGCTAACAGATTAATAAAACATAGAACATATTAAAAGAACACAAACAAATATACACAAAAAACAAAGAAATAACTAATTTTAGTAGTTAAAATAATTACTAATATGACTTAACATGATAATTATTAAAATGATTTAATATTTCAAGATGGTGTAATAAATATAAAACTCATATGCATTTATGATTATTACTTTTCTACAAACGAAACTAATCAACTTACTTCCGGTAGAATTTGACGACGGTGTGTTCATTAGCAAATATAGAAACAGGCATAGTTTTACGCCTGCGCCTTTATGTGTAATTTAAAAAAAAACTTCACCTATTTCTTTGTATGATTTATGTGTCAAACGACAAAAATGGACCGACAGATTTAGTGGACTGTGTGGGCACAAGTAATACTAAATTACAAACGTTAATTCCCACCCTGTCCTATCCTATCAAAAAGTGTCACAAGATCCTAATACTGTAGATATTTAGTCATTTTGACTTTTATTTCGTAAGTCGGTATAGTTACTGTCACTTTAGTTGGCACGTCCTGCAGAAGAGTACTCTTGTTTTCGACGAGCCAAATCAAATGCCGGCTACTATAAAATTCTGGATCTAAGTTACACCGAAGTATCAAAGGTATTTCAATGTCTATATACTACAGTGCGAGCATCGCATGCACGCCCACCGTGTAAACTGTAAAAGCCCTGAGGCAGATAGCGGCTATCGGACATAAAAATAAGAAGTTAAACGCACTTGCAAGGAGAGAAACGAGATTGTTACCGTTACATTAATGTTTTATAACTTGATATATCTTGTCCTTTTAATTGAGCACCTGTTTCCAAATTTAAAAAATTTAAAGACTGCAATTCTTTTTTTTTTTTTTTGCTAATTACGTTACTTAAATTTTACTCCAGTAATCAATGAGATAACGTTTTTTTAATGACTAATTTTTAAAACCATGTTTTTTACTTTGGTAATATTTACGCGTAACCCTTTAATGGTTTATACAGGGTGTCCCGTAATTATTAGATAATCCTGTAAACCCCTACAATAAATAGACCAAGGGCTCAGCTAAATTCAAGGCCGTTCGCAAAATATTAAACTTTTTCTGAATCAGTGATGGATGTACTATAGGGTGTTTCATGATTATTCATTCATAACGGGACATCCTGTATAATTTATAAAAAAAAACTATTTATCGAAAAGTGTTTCGAGGAATCTTCGATTCTAAATCAATTTACGCGCATCAAATTCTGACGACGAAACTATTTTAACGTACTAAGCTAGCATATTAAAATAGAATTAGCTGTTTAACAGCATACATAAGAAGTCGTCGTTTATTTGTATTAATTAACAGCAAGCCATCATTAGCATAATTAACGCTCTGCTAGACATAATGAGATAGATACAGTTCTTCGTTCAGATAACGGCGAAAAATATTAATTTTATTCCACATTCAGATTTTTTTTCTACAATACTAAAAAATATTCTATTGAATGAACATTTTAATTAATATAATAAATTATTATTTGAAGGAATCGGATTAAGTCTTTATTAGTTTTAAAACAAGTAAGGTCTTTTTTTAAATAATTTAGACTCACGTAGTACGGTGTTAACAAGTTCGGACACGTTGTGAATCATTCTCTAAGATACAAATTATCCAAACATGTCTTAAATAACTTTTTTATCAGTTACAAAAAACTTTTGAAGTAAATGAAATAATATTTTGAGATCTCTTAACTCTATTCATAAGATGTGTTTCATAAAATAGTCTTTAGACCGAAGGAAATATATATCACGTCTTCCGTAATCTGTTTGTTTCTGTGCACATAATTTTTGCTCTTAAACCACTGATATTTTCCATACCGGCGTTGTAGCGACATCTAACGATAACTGCAGGAAACTGTCATCTATTCTAAATATATTGTAGCTGCGAACGCAGATGTGCTTTTACCTTACTTCCGTAGTTAGTTGCTTTGGTTAGTTAATTAAAGTATATAAGAGATAACTTAATTCTGATGTTAACCGATAAGTTATTTTGATTTTACGAAGAGAGAATAATGTGTAAGTTGTTTTCAATAGGTTATTTTGTACAATGTTATTGTTTAAGGGGTCCCAAAGTAACATTGTTAGGAGTTTTTAAAAGCATAACTTAATTTATCTTTAAATTTTATTCGTTTTTATTTTTTAAAGATTAATATAAAATTTAAATTTTTCTTCCAAGTAAGTTTGGACTGGCTGGCGGCTGGTCGTAAAAATTAAGGTAAAACATTAAAGTTTAAAAAACCTCTTGCGCCGATAAGACCAGAAAGATGATGAACTTGATTAAACTTTGAATATGGTAGATAAACAAAATAAAGAAGACTAAGTAAGACTGTAATCGTGGAAAGAAAATTTTTCGGTTGCTTTTGAACCTTAGAAACAATTGTATTAACTGGCTATTATCGCAGTCGCATCTCGACGGACACAAAGAAAAAAAAATATCGATTTTTATTAGAAAAATTTGTTGTTAAACCGATGTTTATAGTTTTCATAAAATAATAACACTATAGGCCCCGGCGAGATTCGAACTCGCGATCTCCTGTTTACTAGACAGGCGCTTTAACCAACTAAGCCACGGCGCCGCGTACATTTTGTAAAAAAATTTTCACATAACCGGAAACTACATTATTCAAAACGATATTGTAAAGAAATTTGATTTTTTACCCCTCTACGAAGGACTATCACGCAATTTTTTTTTCGTAAAATATCATTGCAGTTACCTATACAGAAAATGTACATATTTTCCGATAACGTGTCTAAAATATTAACCAACTATACTTACCAGTTACATACTAAATTCTATCGAAATGTTATACTCAATAATGCACGGAATGCACATATGAACATAAATTTCAAAAATTATTATTTTTATCAATTTACATCAACATTATTCTATTTACTTAAGCTATAAGATATGTAAATCATAAGTTAAAGTTTCATATACATTGTTATATTTAGTAAATACTAAGGGCGTGTAATGGCGTGTGTTCTTCGCTCAATTACTGTCACTACGGTTGGCCTATTGATAGGAATAAATATCTACTTTTAATACCCACGTAAGTAGGCGGATTATTAAGTAAAATGTTGCTATAAAAACAATTAGCGATGATAACGGATTAAAAAGTATTTTCTATCGCAATATGTCGCCGCTTCATATCAGGTGGCCGTACTACTCGAACGTTTGCCTTTTTGGTATGAATATAAAAAACCAAGGTGTCATCGAAAGCGCGCCAACGCAACGATATTAAGGGTCGTTTTATTGCACCGACAACATACGGCGACTTAAATAAACTAAAGTTTTTTAGTATTACTTGACGCTTAGGCATTAATGTTTCTGTACACACGTTCGATAAATTTCTTTGTTTTCTGTATTAAGTAAAATAAATAAGTGTTGCTCAATAATTTTATTTAGTCAATTGATTATTATGCCATTTTTATTTTCATAAAAACCTGCAACGTATTTGTAAACTCACTGGAGTTACAGTTGTTAATAATATTTCTCTGTCACCTAACCAAAATATTTTTTTCCGAGAGAAAAAAATAATTTATAACTAATAACGATTAAAGAGCATATCTTCATCCAATGGATTAAAGCATTAACAAGCTTATACATAGTTGTCAGAGATTGGAAAGTGCGTATCTTCAAATTATTCAATCAATTAATGTGATCGGTTCCCCAGCTACCTATTGTTGCGGGAGAGAAGCAATTCGTGCATCACGCTCGTCGTTAATCTCGCGACAAGAACAAAAATAATAAAAAGAATTTCAATCATTATTTTTTATTGTTTACTTTTTGTGCCAGTTTTAATTCCCGACCTTCTATAAATTGGCAATGCACATTTTTTTTAATTCGTTTAAGTTGTACGATTCAAGAACCAAAATCATAATGTGAATTCTGAAGTGAATAAAACCTTTGAAGTTTATGTACAAGAACATAATTGAAAATTTATCAATCTTGATTATATGTGTACCATAATATCTGTACCGAATTGCACATTAATATACCTCCCCCTCGAATGTGCTATGCCACACGGCGTGGTATGCCACCGCATACACACCACGAAGAACTTATCGGAGCTGCTAAAACGTTTGACTGCTTTAATGATTTTATAGACGTGACATGAATTACTTTTAAATAGGGATGCCATAGTCTAATTTTTAATGTTGCCATTTTATAACCTTTAAACGAATATCTTGGATATAATATATCATTCATTCATTTAATTTACCGTCTGTTTGTTGCAGTCCATAAATTTACCGTTCTTTTATTTCAATTTAATGACGATGTCGAATGCCGCTACATAATAAAGCGGTACTGATATTTTATAATGGGATATTTATTTTTTATTTTTTTTCATTCCTTAAAGAGTGTGTCACACATTTAAACAGCCAGATCAAATATAAGTGCTCAAGAAAGTTTCCAAAACAAGTTAAATTTAATTACGGTAGTAAATAATTGATTTTTTACAATAATTTAAGATTGCAACCAACTTTTTTTTCACATCTCAGTATTATTTAAAAAATATTCTCGCTGTGAAATGTAAACGTTAAAACGGATAAAAGCTTCAATTTAATTCTAAACACTGAAGTTGTTAGTGTACAATTATCGAATCAAATTGTATATATACATTTGTTCGTCCGTTAGTACGTCTGTGGTAGGCTCTAGGCTGTAATTAACACGTACTCGGGGAGTCATTAGCGACAATCCTCTCATGAATATGAATTAAGGGGTCCAATTAAATTGGATGCGAAATTGGCCGCGGGCGTAGGTGTTTGGTGTCTTTGATTTTATTAGATTTATTCGAGTTATCTCGACGGTATTGCATACAAATCTTTTTATCTATGTTTACCAATGACGTTTATTTAATCGACTTTCAATTTGTATGAATTAATGTTACATTTGAATACGCAAGTTTTATTATTTTAATTTATCGTCCACTTGATGTCACTTGCGAATTCATCTGCGTGGAATTCAAAAATAAAACTTAATAAGTAGTCTATGTATTCTTCCAGACTATGTTCTATATCTGTGCCAAATTTCATCGAGAGTCTTTCAAGCCGTTCTGAAGATATCTTCTAACAAACATCCATCTAAACATTTGCATTTATAATATTAGAAAGATTAAAAGCATGTTTACAATATTATGCAATTATAATACATTTTGATTCGAAATAGTTTATAATTTTTAATTATCTGTTGTAATTTTGAAAAATCGCATTAAATTAGATGTAACAATCATGATTGGGATTCCTTTAGTTATTTTAAAAGGAACGTGTTAAATCAAACAGCTGTCTTTACGTTTTTAATCATATTAGAAGAAGTAGAACATACAAATATGGGCAGCTGCTTTGAATCATTTAATTAGCAACATATTACGCTCATTTCCAAAAGGGGGAGCGGATAAAAAGTAAACTGGTCAGTGCTCAGGGAGTGATGCTATGATGTAGGAAGTTGCAAATAACATTGTGACAGTACCCGCTTATTAGTGAAGTACACATTTTGTACACAAGTCGTTATTGGTAACGGTTATTTTTATGTTATTTCATTAAATTTATGTAAAAAAATATAAGCATCGCATATTAATAAATAAAAAAATAAATGTACTTAATTGTAAATGTGCATTTTTTCAATGTTTTTTTTAAAATTATACATTAAAAAAACTATTATCACGATTTGAAATAATATATGGTTTCATTTTATGACGAAAAACTTTAACAAATGTAAGCTGTGCTTGTATATTGTTTATATTATAATTTTAATAAAATATAGTATCGTAAAATGGTTGTAAAATAAACTAACAAGATTCATTTCAATGTGCCGGTGAGAATTATACCAACAGTTCATATTAACAGCATCATGGACGCATAAAGTTCGCATTCTTCGATCTCTCGTATCGTAAACATTGGATGGTGTTATGCAAAACATGTGAATACTTCATATATATTGCCACGTGTTATTCTATTAGTTATATTTCTTTTATAGGTCCGCATATGAGAAGTCTTTTGATATATAATTTTCATTATGTTAAATTACAGTTGAACTGGTTTTATTAATATATTGTTTAAAAAAAAACATGTAGACAAATAAAAAATTTCCATTTGTTTGAAGTCGGTTAAAAAGCGTGTAGGATAAATGAATCACATTGTTTTTATTATCTCTGATATCTTGATTCGTAGAAGTGTCTACATTCGTCGGGATCCCCTTTTTAACCGTAGAATTAAACGTTAGTATCAATGAGTCGGTAAACGGCAGCAATCACGACTGTTCCGAGCATTTCGCACAATTAAGCTAAGAGTTTTTCCGAGTAACATATCTGTGGTACACCTTCATTATAGAGAACACTTCCTATACCGTACGCCACGAGTCGATAAAACTTGACACCACTTGGTAACAATTTTACGCATACTGATTATAAATTAAATTATCGTAAAGTGTGTCTATCTCTTAAAAGTTTAGGCGCTTTAAATAATCAAAACATTTTTGTAACAAAACTATTTATTACACAACTGTACAGGTATTATACCAATCACTTGATTTAAATAATCATAATATTAATTAATAAATCAAAGAGCTTAAAGGTACTTGCACACAGTACAGTACAGTACTCGTAGAGATACCCAATTTAAGCTAGTAAAATAAAATATATAACGTATAGCATATATCATATTAGTATGTTTATTAAATTTGAAGACAAAGGAAACAAAGGTTTATAAGTATGCTTAACTTAAGGATTGATGTTAGTAACACGTTACAGAATAAACCGCTATTACAAGACGTGGGCGTGTCTCAAGCGCGACACATTTTTATATTTTTTACAAATGCTACGTAAAAACGTCACGGCTCGCGTTATTATATAGAGATTCTTGCTGCTCTATCAGGTATTTAGAGCCTTGTCGCCGCACCGTTGTCACTACACACGGTCGCATCGACTGGTGAACATTGATATGAATTATGAGAGAAAATTATTTTTGAATCTTATTTTTCTTACACGACTGGTAGTTGGATTTTAAAGCAAGTTGTAAGAAGTATTTTTTAAATAGTCTTTATTTGAATTAATAAGCACAACGTCACTACAAACCGTGTGTTTACACATATAACATGTAAAAATGCAAAAGCATATTGTCATTTGAGTAATTTCGCTTATTCTTTTTGCAATAAATTTAGATAAGAGTATGTTTTTATATTAGAGTTTCATCAGTAGAAACTCAAGCTTATAGTTAATTGTGGATTTTTACTAACTGTAGTACTGTCTTAATATAATTCGAATAGTTTAACTACTACTCTATGTATTACACATTGGATTCGTCACATCTAAGGATCATCTGCATAACAACGTTAAGTACGAATAATTGAAGAACACTATTGTTATCTTTTTTTTCGGAGAAAAGGGTGGCAATATTGTTATTAATACATATGTTATATGTTATGTTATGCCAGTGAAACATTCTTAATATGTTTTTACTTTTTTACATGTTTCATAACTATGCCAGCTGTGTGTCAGCACAGGCTCGCAGTCGGTATCCACGCACGCCGCGTCACTTGTAAGTAATGCGCGGGAACGCGTCCTAACCGTCTCGCACATCGAATTCGTTGCATTAGTTATGAGAAATATCATACAATGTTAAGGCCACTTATAAACGTTTCATTTTTTCCACAATCACAGCACATTTTATTGCTTCCCTTCGATGTTATCTACGTCATTTGATGTAATGGAATCTCTTCGTCTATATTAGTTGAGACGACGAATTCTTTGACTAAGTTTGCTAGATTATTGCGATGCATTTGTTTCTTTATGGTTACTGATATGACGGTTATAGTTTTCTTTATGTATCACATTATATGTTTCTATTTGTGTCCAATAAATAATATAACAATAAATTTTATTTAACATAGATGTGAATGAAGAAGGTATTGTTACTAAAAGGTAATCTGTTATTTTCTGTTTGCATCCCTCTTGTTATTATTAATTATTAGATATTAATTTGATCAACATCATCATAATCAGCCTGAGTTCGTCCACTGCTGCACGTAGGCCTCCCCTATCGATTGCCACGATGCCCAGTCCAGTGTCGCCCGCATCCAGTGCACTCCCGCAACCTTGACCAGGTCGTCGGTCCATCTTGCAGGAGGCCTACCTAGGTTGCGTCGATCTATCCCTTGCTGCCATTCTAGGACTTTTCAGTCCCGTTGGATATTTGATTAATGAAAGATTTGATTGTTTGCATTGAATAATCTCTGAAAGTACTGAATTGATTTGAAAAATTCTTACACCGTTAGGAAGCTACACTATCTCCGGGTGACATAGGCTACATTTGTTACTAGGTTTTTTAATAATACGTGGACCAAGTCGAGGGTATCTGCTAGTATTTTATTTAAAAACCTATCTAACTGGTACGTAATGTTATCTAAAAAAGTAAACAATTATTTATATAAACATTATTAATCTAGGATATTTATTTTAACAAACAATTAACTATAAAATTAGTGACTTGCATGAAAATGTAGAAATGTACCATTTACTTGTAATTAAATGTAGGTGTTACGAAAGCAATCCTTATCCATTATTTAGTGTTAGTTAGAAAATATTTATGTCTTCATTAGAAGCATGGGTCTTAGGATGTACGGCGGATTCGTGCTAACTGGACGTTATCTTTATGGTTATTATGTGCTAAAAGTTACGCTGTTGTGAATGCAGAAGTACGAATACGTCAGTTTGGCTTAAAAAGACCACGCCTACGACATAGTTTATCGTAACATATAGTTTAAAGTTACTACTGTTATGAACTGTAATAAATTCTTACCTTCTAGTCGAGAATAAAGGTAAGAGAACCAATAACTTTTTCATTTAAATAAAGGACAAATAGATATAAAATGGAAAACTTTTTCATTAATTGAGATCGATTCATTAATTGATAAACCATTAATTTATCAATTTTAACTTTAAACGTTCCATTTAGTCAGTGGTGTTTGTTAATTTTACATAGATGGCGCTTATAGTTTCGTGATTTCCACTGTGTTTATGATAGATAATAAATGTAATACCAAAAAAAAAACATTTTTTTAGGAAATAAATTGCAATTATCCAAAATCTATATAACGTACGAAAGTACAAGTACAGAAAGTACAGTTCAACACATACCCTGGAAGAACACATAGACTACTTCTTAAGTTTTTGGAACGAAGTTCCTTATCGCGCGTTGTGAAAGGGGGCTAGACGGAAAACATTCTTACGAAAAGTTGTCACGACACGATGCTATAGTAACCATGGCAACGACGTGACAATATATAACGAATTCATAGAAATAAAATGTACTTCTTGTGAAGACTTAAGTTTTTTACTCATAGAATAAACATTGGTTCCTTCACTAATTAATTGAAAGGAACTTCGTTCCATCCGGGTGTCCCTTGACACCTCTCAAGTTTTTTTTTATAAGATTTGCGGGTAACATTAGTTGGTAAAAAATAAAGTTATAAATATCCAAGGAATAAAATGTGAATATTGAACTGACAGAAGTGTATTATGATAATGGCTGCATTTATGTTAAGTTATCTTTGTTAACGTACTCGCGTAGTCGCGAATCAATCAACTTGTTCGATAACGTATTGTATTAATCGTAATAACTTTGGCATTTAAGTTATCACTTTTGACGCAAGTAAATAGCAATCGTGTTTTAACGGTTGTCTTTTACTGTTCATGATTGTGTTACCTTATTTGAACTTTCCATGACTTTTTAACTTAGCCAGATATTTTAACGGCATTTGAAAATGTGAAAACGTAATTTGCGTGTCAAAATGCAAGTCAAAAATTATCTTTGTATCATATGTTGTGGTTGACATTAAATATAATATCACTTCAAGGTATATTCGTTTTTATTTTTTCTCAGATTCTAGATAAAAATTGCACCTTGCTTAATGTTATTTAGTTTTATTATTATAGTTGTTTCACGTTGAATATTGTATGTAATTTTTTCATCTGTAGGCGCACTGGAAATCACCATATTACATAGTAGGTTCCGTTAAATGTGGAAGGAACATTATTGATACAAAAGTATCAGGTTCAATTGATCCTACAAACCTGGCATTCGGTTCATGCCAGTTTTGTAATAAACCTACATGTTACAGACCGCCAGGTATCATCCATGCCACCTGGATGACTGGCACTCCACAACAATGCGATTCTCGCGAAATTTTACTGCCACGTACGGCCGCGTTGGGTATTGGTCTATCCTCAGAGGTATTTATAAACCAGTACGACTTAGGGTCATTCAAGAAGCAAGGATATCTCTTTTTCAAAGCTTCCACATTTGCAGTACCTACCTCTGGTGCCGCGGATATTTATGAGCGTCGATGATCACCTTGGTGTATCCGTCGCTCATTTGCCTCTTCTATTATAAAAAAAACACTTATTGTAATCAATGTGATAACGTAAATTTGGGAGAGTACTACTGTGGCTTTACACTTTTCAGACACTCGTATAATAACACATTCATTTCTGTATTTTTTTTAAAAGAGAATGTGGGGAAAGTTTCGGCAGAAAATCTCAGTAAGATAGTCTGATGGGAAAGCAAATATTATATAAAAAATAGCATACAAATTACATCGTGTACTTTGCAAAACCACATTAACTACTAATTGGTTCAAGGCACCGTTCGATGATTTTCTACGATAAAGATGCTGATTACTATGAAGGTGTGTCCAGAAATATAGGGTATCTATGCGACGCGCCACGCACAAATTATAAATCGAAATTGGCAATTATACGGCTATCTACTTTCCCAGGGCGGCAGAAAATTGTAAGGTTCATCTACTCTACATCAATCGTGACGTTCTTTGGAGCAACATAAACTAGTTGTCAACAGAGTTTCGATTATCGTGACACTTTTGTTAAAACATATTATCATTCCTTTAATTGTTATTAACAAAATAGAGACAACGATGTGTCAATACAATTGAAATTTCACGGTTATTAAGATTTTTAAATTATACTTGCAAATTGTATAAAATATAATTCAAAGTTACGTATGTTGTGTAGTTAGAAGTCTGTATGTAGTTGTTGTTCTCATCATTTTTATATAAAGTACAACTTTACACTTCGAAATTGGTCAAGCTGTTCAATTAATTAAGCTAGGATCAATTGAACGGTATTAACCTACATGCACATACGAAAAAAGAAACTAATAACTACTAATATTGTTGATTTACTAATATTTCTTTTAACTAGATATATATATTCCGACTAAGATTAGGTGCTGGGGTATTTTTTTAAAGGCGGGTTTTGTATCTTCTACCATGTGATCGGATGTTCGTAACCCTAACAATAAGGCTATGAGGCGTTTATACTACACTAACTAAGTCCTAAATGATACCTATTGTGAAAAATACTAATAATATCGTTATGAAAAGGCACCGCATACATCCTTAGATGGTTTTAATTCATTAAAAGAGCGGTAGTGTAATATCTACCCGTTTCCTCTGGATATACTAAGAAGTGTAGACTATTTCATAGTTTTTAATGAAATAAAAAGATGTTTAATGAATCGTGAATATGGACCTGAGTACCATAGTGAAGTACTTTGTTAGACAATGACTTGACTAGCGGTCTTTTTTTATCCAATACTGAATGTTTGTGGGCTAATTAGACTTTATTGTTTATATCTAGGAATAACGCTTTAGAAGGGCCTTTTTTATCAACTTCACCTTTTGTTAATAGCTTATATTGTTACTTAGAATTATAAACAAAGAAAAATCGTTTTAACGGCGCGCTATTTAATTGATGTCAAATAGATGAGGATCTTCCTTAAATGGTACCTGTTAGACGCGTGTATAAGGTGATATTTTTTTTTTTCAGACTTTGTACTAGGAACGGCACTTATATAGATCCATTTTGTAACCACGTGGATGTGGAAACAATTGATTGGAACGTTTGGCATTAAACATTCGTCGAATAATAATTATTTTAACAACTGCTTTTGCCGCCTTTGTCACATTCTTGATAGACTCAAGCCCTTTAAATTTTTTCAAGTTATAGTACAGTGTAAACTAATGTATCGTTACTGATGCTTTTCAACCCTTTGACAGCAACACCGAAAACGTTTTATTGTTTACTTGTAAATGTCATAGTGAGTTACTACTTTTGTGAAATTTCTACATACTCGTATATTGTTATCTCTGTTTTGGCAAATAGAATATGAGGGGTAACAATTATCGTAACTCAAAGTAAGGAAGTAAATTTCGGAATTCGTAAACCTGTTTAAGTTGAGAGTTATGATAATTATTAAAAATTGTCGATCCTAGTCGTAAATTCGATCAATATAGGCATAGTGAATACGTGTCAACGAGATGTGCTCAGCCATCTTGAAAATCACAGCGACTTTTCCTAGGCAATCTTGACCAATAGGTTGCGAACGGAGCATTTCTATACAGTTGGCATGTCGCTATTGCAGTACTGACCAAATATATGACTCAACGTGACAACGTGACGCAAATATATAATATTAGTTTCGACGACTTACGTTGCGTCGTGTACGAAAGACCTTTAGAATAAAATGTCAGTGACACGTGCTTATGTACGACCCTCTATGACACTGTGACTAAAATCGCTGTATTTCGATGATTTAGATCGGTTAATCTCTCATTTATGTAAGTTCGGTGTATGTGTATGTGTTAGTATGTTATGTGTAGTATAGTATGTGTTTCGGTACAAGTCTTTTGGCAGTGAAAACTGGCAATTCAGTAAGGCGTTGTTTAAAAAAAAATTCATGCATAAAAATGTTCAGAAAGTGGATGTATGGCATGTTTTAGTTTATTGTTTATCACGATTCGCAGCAGGCTTCGATACTTCGCGCTAGTTAACCGTATTCAAATGGTGTTTACGACTTGTCTTCGATAATCGATGCTGAACGTGTGAATAAGTCAATTATATTTTATTTTTTTTATGTTATTTATGGCGGCAACGGCTACAATTCATAGATTATAGTACGATAGGGTTATTTTGACGGTTAATAAGCTAAAGGTTAACATGGTTATGAGAAGGGAAGTATTGCATGTAACAAGGGGAACGTCGAATATGATTGTGTACACTGGTAGGGTTAGATCGAGAGAGTAGGATAGATTGCGTCAAAGATGATATGATTAAGTAGAGAGTGACGAATGAAATTATGAGTGACATATGCATCTGGCGGAAGACACCACATAGGACAGTATTAGGATAAGCATTCGTAAATAATAATAAAGCTTCTTTTGTTATTACTTTTTATTTGTTTATGCTATACTGAAACATTGATCTTATAACTGTCAAATCCGAAAATCGATCTCAACTTTTGCTTGTTTAAGATTTTTTAATCAACATTTTTAAACCATTTGCTTCATATATAACTTCAAACTTTCGTGGTTTTTACTAATAAGTGGTAAGAATCCCGTTTCTTACGAACATTACATTTGCTTCATATTCAGCGGGTCAAAGGATTACAATAATATAGATAAAGAGAGCATTCATTTTTGTACTTCTTCTTATATAAATTAATAAATGATCTGCAGATAGATCTCAAAGATCAATTTTGGATTCTGTCGTAATTAGCGTTATCTTTGATCCATCTCGAAAATTCCGATCATGACTACCATTTTCTTTACAAACACACAAGTCCTTTCAAAACGTTTTCTCCTCTCCTGTTAAGTAATAATTGAATATCAACTATTTCATTTACAAAAAAACCTTATATATTAGAACTAGTAATTACATATACTTGTAAAAAACTGTCCACTACAAAAGTGGCGACATCTGTTGACAGTTAAATCGATTACCATTAAAATTTAGCAATAGACGTTTTAAAGAAGTATGATAACTTTTTAATAAACCAACAGTGAACTAATGAGTGCTTTAACGCAAATAACACATCAATTTAAAACAGCTTTGCTTAAATAGCCCTTTGTTTTTGTACTCCATTCATTATTATAGACGCTTTATTCTAATTGTATATTTACATATAATTACAGAATATAAACGGCTTATAAAAAATTATATCATATTAAAATACCTTTAATATAAACTTATGATCAATAATGTAATAATGTAAAATAGTCTGTTTAGGGAAAAAAAAATTATTTTCGTACACGTGACGTATTTGCCTTGGTGATACGAAAAAAAAATTTTCAACATTTTTATCTGTCTGTATGACTTCTTACAAGGTTGCATTTGTTTCTGATAATGTACGGAACAGCTGAATCAATTTTGATGGGACTTTGACGGGACTAGCTGATGCACGCTGATACACTACTAGCTGTCGCCCGCGACTGCGTTCGCGCGAAATTAAAAAAAAGCGTAATATACTTATTACGTTTTTTCTGAGGCTACTGCCTATGTGTTCTTCCAGACTATGTTCTACATCTGTGCCAAATTTCATCAAGATCCATTAAGCCTTTACGGAGATACCTTCTATCAAACATCCATCCATATAAACTTTCGCATTTATAATATTAGTAAGATTTTTGTCATTTTGCATTAACGAAGTCTCGGGCGATAGCTAGTATTTATAATATAATCTTGTTTACATCAGGCTTTAAATTTGTTTGTTACAATATGTCTATTGATACTGATCATTTTTCTGTTTTCGCGATATCATGAGTCACTTGCCATCGTAGTATACAGCTTCCGCTCCCCTACAGCTTTTATTAGTGTGTATGTATGAGTCTAATTTCTTTCATAACTTGTTTTAAATTAAATATTAATCGACGTGTTACTAACTCATACAGAGTAGTGTAATTAACGAGTACGAAAATATTCGTACTTGTTAATTTAATTTACCTCAAAGTATGGTGGAATGCAAGTAAACTTTAAAAACTTTACAACTCGAAGTGTCATCGGTTTAATTTTGTTGTCAATCAAAGAATAACAAGGTAGTCCTTATAAATGACTGATAAATTGCTTTCATTCATTACGTGACAGCAAAAAATAAGTGCACCAGTCACAAATTGAAGACACGGTGTTGTTTATGTTTAAAAGTTGCAATGCCTCGTTTAAGGTGTTCTAAAAGTAATTTGTCGTCAATGTATTGTGGTGCAGTAAACAGTTTTTACCGGTGAAATTATATTCATGCGTTATAGTGAACAATTAACAATTTTAAAGCGTTTCATGCTATTTGAAACACTTAGTTTGTATTTTTGAGCGTTGATATATTTATTTTTATTTTTTCTGTAATATACTGTCACGTTTGACCACAGCAAAATTTAAACGTGTAAATATGGACATAATTATAAAGGATACAAACAATAAATAAAATTATTATCATTACTAGGACCCCGCAAGATGGGCCAATGGTCTGGTCAAAGTAGGTCAAGGACCGATTACCGTGGCGAACTTTTTTTAGGGAGGGAACACTTAGCAGTGGCTGACATATAGCTTATACGATGATTATCAAAATTATAACTTCATCATATATCTGCCTTCCACAGTTCGCAGTTCGCTTAATACAATCAGCTATTAACTGCCGTTATTGAATAAGACATTTGATCAGCGTTAGCCGCAAGGAGGTTAAAACAACGAAACAAAAAGCTTGCGTTTTATACAGTATAGCGCCATCTAGTGTTTTTGAAACCAAATTCGTAAATTATAACTTTGTCGTTTTTACACACGAACACAAGGTTATCTACGTTACTATATCAATTCTATACTCTATTTTCCCGTTTGTTGTTTATTACGTAATTATGTAAGATTGTAATCTGTTATAAGAGTGTTACCGTAGTTCAAATAATCGGTAAGATAAATACATAAATAACAAATTGATGAAACGACGTTATTAAAGTTAAATAGTATATTTGATTAAATTCAAAGTGCGTCTTAAAACTTCAAACGCTAACGATAGCAATTGTAACAAATATGATTTATATGTATCCACTTGCGCGCAATAAATCTCTGCATCTACCTAACTTTCAACAGACGCTATTTCCATTTCATAAACTCTACCGGTATTACGTGCAATGTTACTGCTATTTTATATTTATTGTTGGCATTTTAAAAGTACTAGATTATATCGTCTGTGAACCGAAGTGTGGCTCGGTGGGGTGAAACCGACCAATAGAATCGTTTCATTTTCACTCATGTTTAAGACTACACTTCAGTGAACAGTGGTTCAGTGGATTTCTGTTCAGTTGCCTACTTTTACTTATGTAGTGGGGAACGATTGTTTTCACTTATAAAGTAGTACGTTGTCTACGATGTGTTGCTCCGCCCCGCGCCGTTCTTCACACGTAGAATATATTTAGGTAAACAGTTATAAAGCAAGTAATATGTTAAGTTTATCGTTCACTCAGGACAATATTTGAGATATTTATTAGGGCCATACATATTTATACCTCGCTGTTGCTCGCGACTCTGTTTGCGTGGTATTAAAAAAATATTAAGTAGCCTATGTGTTCTTCCAGATCATCAAGATCTGCTGAGCCGTTCCGGAGATACCTTCTAACAAACATCCATCCATCCATCCATCTAAACATTCGTATTTATAATATTAGTAAGAAGTAAGATTAGCAGTATCTATATATTAAATATGAAACGTGAAATAAAAACTTTTTTCTTCTTTTCAAGAAAATTGTACGAATAAACTGAAAGATACAGTTATAGTTTAAACAATGTGGACACATGTATAAAGTTAATTTTACAAAATCGTAGACAAATTAAAAATTGTAGAGAAATAATTGTGTTCGAATCAACCTGAATTATGGGCGGTTATCCAACCCTACTTAGCATATATACAGCGCGTTTGAATTAAGCAATTTGAATTATCTTTGTGAGTACAGCAATATGATTTTCTAGCGTCAGTATTTTCGACTAAATATGACCATGAAGCCTTCAAGTGTCTGAAAGCATTTACTTAGCTAGCGTGAACTAGCATATTTTGATCACGTCACTTAATGTGAAATCGTTGTCAAGAGCTAGTTTATTCATTGTAAAAAAATTAATATATTTCAAAAAGTCTCGCGTGTTACTGCTACATGCCAGCACCATCTCGCTTTTGACTCGCTCCACTAGTTCACTTTTAATTTAACAATATCGTTCATTCAAGTTTAACTTTTATTGTGTCTAGGTAAGATTAATATTGTAGAATATAAAATCTCATAACCATTAACTTGGGTACTGGAGTAGATAAACATCTGTAGAGGGAGTTTATCATAATCGCCACGCTTGACAGCAAAAAGAAACTTGAAGTGCAATGCTCTAAGTGTCTAAAGTCTTTTTCCACTTAGCGGGTAAAGACAACTAAGTGGAAATAGGATTTAACATCTAGTAAAAATATATAGTACCAAAAAATTTAAGCTATATTGCTTAGAAAGTTCACTGATAGAAGGAATAAGATGTGTCAGTTCTTAGAGTGTTTAGGATAATATTTATAATTTTTCTAACTTTTTTGTACTTTTTTCCATCTGTTTGCTTTGAATAGGTGTGCGTAGAGTTTTCTGTCTAGGATAATTGAGTTATAATTATTTTTTTTATAAATAATAGCTTAGTGTAAAATGAATAGTCTCTTGTAAAACAAGATATCCCGTCATAACTATGAAAATGTTATAAATTTTACGCCACAAGTTAACTGCAAGCTACGTCCTCGTACATCGCTACTGGCGTCTTTATCGTAGTCTGCTTGCCGATGTTAAATATATTGCCGGTAATAAATAACCCTTTAGGGATCCGTATTAAGTCATTAAGGTAGTTGCCGCAACCAAAAATGGGAATATTCTAACAAGCGCCATAAGTAGAGACAGCATGCAAAACGCTTTTAATACTTTGCAACAAAACTAATGAACGGTTAACCTTTATGAAGAAATATATCCTTGTGAAAGTTTACGTTCTTGAAAATTAAACTGGTATTAAGGTTTAATTAAGAAATATTTAATTTAATAATCGTTTGTAATGTACAATAATATTGCGGCATTAATTTATATATTAATAAGTGAAGCAATAACATTTAAAGGAAAATGCGCGAATGGATAAACGAGATGTAACAAAGAGAAAGCGCGTTTCGTCTGACAAGTATAAAGAGTGAAGAGGATTTTACGTAGCATAGGCAGGGGAAATATTCTCTTTCTTTGCGTCCCCCCTTCTGTCGAAGGTTACTCATATGCAATCGCGGACGTCTATTGATAGCAGTCGCTTTTCTATATCGGCAAATTGAGATGGCTGCTTATTCGTTTGCCACATTATATAAAAAAAAAATTTTTTATTTCAGTGACATGTTTAGAAGTATCAAAATATGTTTAACTATAGTAGAAAACTCTAGTACTCACTTGTTACTTTATACTAGCTTTTACCCGCGACTCCGTCCGCGCGGAATAAAAAATAGAAAACGGGGTAAAAATATCCCATGTCCGTTTCCTGGTTCTAAGCTACCTGCCCACCAATTTTCAGTCAAATCGATTCAGCCGTTCTTGAGTTATAAATAGTGTAACTAACACGACTTTCTTTTATATATATAGATTGATAATTTTCAACAAAACTGTAACAATGTAACATGTATTATAATTCAGTAGTCATTTAACTCATGTCAGTAATACGTTCAACTTTGTATTCTATTACATTAAACATACTTCTTGCAATGAAATGTTTAAGGGATATTTCTTTTTTCAGATGTCAAACTGTATTCCACATTGAAATCATTATACAGGAATAAATAATCGTCATCTAATGTCAAATGGCATATTAACACAAAAATGGAATAAATAATTATGAATACATATACATTTTAACGTGTTTTTTGAAATAAAATATACCATTTATAGTGGGGAAGGTAGAGGACGTTAAATTGCAAATAATGTTGCATTATAATGTGCCTAACTGCTGAATCCAGAGACGTTTAATGGTCAATTAAGCGATTGTTTACTCATAACAAAATTAATTTTGCACCTTTCTATATGTATAAAGGGTTATCTAAAAAACTATCATACCTATAAAAGTATATTTCAATCCCTAAACTTCAATAGTCAAATCATGACATGTTATGAAAATACAGGATGTCCTAAATTCAATGTCAACTTGAAAAATTTGATAGTAAAAAATGTTATAAAATATGAGAGAAATATCGTGACTTGTCATAGTAAAATAAAAATAACACCATACCACCTTATGGTTTTTCATATTAATTATATGCCAAGTAAATAGTGGAGAAAATCAGCCAAGGTATTTACAAATCTAATGCGAAAGAAAGAGTGAAATGCATTTTAATTTGACGTCGTGAAAAGAAACAGCGCGTGCGCGTGTTGCATGAAACTAAACGTACAACAACCAATCGCAAAGCAGACACTTTTTTGGCATTTCCAGCTACTGTTTTATTAGAAACTAGCTTTTTCCCGCGACTCCGTCCGTGCGCAATAAAAAAATAGAAAACGGGGTAAAAATTATCCTATGTCCGTTTCCTGGTTCTGAGCTACCTGCCCACCAATTTTCAGTCAAATCGATTCAGCCGTTCTTGAGTTATAAATAGTGTAACTAACACGACTTTCTTTTATATATATAGATAGACTAGCTGTCGTCCGTAACTCCGACTGCACGGAATTAATAAAACTTGATAAGCATATGTTTTCAAACTATGTTGTACATCCGTTGAGTAGTTCCGGATATCCCTTCTAACATAAATCCATCCATCCATCTAAACATTCGCATTTATAACATTAGTAAGACAATAGTTTATTATTTTTAAATTTAAAAACATAATGAGTGAGACTTTAAGTACGCTGTGATTATCTTACTTAATTATAATTTTATTAAAGATTTATAAATTAAATTGAATAAATTTTTAAAAAATTTATATTTAATAATTAATAATCTTAAAATTGAAATTCGGAATTATCTATTCGTAAATTATATTTACGTATTTGACTTGCAGCTCTGAATTTGATCTGCAAAAGTCCAAATTGCTTAACGAAATGATGGAATCAGTTTAAAAGAACAATAAAATTCAATACGACAATACAATACGAACTAGATTTTCTTTGCGCTCGTTAATCAATATTTCTGTCAAACTATAACGTGAACTGGAGAAGAATTTTACTTCAAACCTAAAGATTTGTTTTTAATTTCATTTCATTAGAACTGATTACTAACTTTAGTAATTTTAAATAACTTATATAGAAACGGCTAATAACTCACGTATATACATCCGGTGTCGTCACCGACTATAATACCAGTCCCACTCACCCTGATGAAGGGCCCCCGAAAGGCTTGAAACTAGTCGGTGACAACACCGGATATATATACGTGAGTGATTTAACCATTCCTATATTAGTTAATGATAATGTCTCACGAAAGTTTGAATAATTTAGTAATTTGGTTTTGGAAATTATTCATTATCTATGTATCAATAAAGGTAAATAATGCTAAAATGAGTTAAAACTTTGATGAAATGAAAGGACCTCATTTACAAGCTATTTTAATTAACATTGACATTTCATATATTGTCACAAACAAGCCTATTCAATATGGATTAAGACTTAAGTAAAATGTGCTTTAAAATTCTAATATATTCGAATACGTCTTTAACTGGAATCTTATACTTTTAATTATTATTTCCAGAAGCATGTTAAATATAATTGAAATGTATCTTTTTTATATATAATGTCGTTAAAACATCTGATATGCAAATTTTAAGAAAACGTTAACAAAAAGAAATACGCACATGTTACTAATAATATAAATGCGAAAATAGATGGATGGATGTTTGTTACAAGTTATCTCCAGAACGACTGCATAGGTGTGGAAATCAGGCTGGAAGAACACGTAGGCTACTAATAAAGTTTCTTTTTTAATTCCACGAGGACGGAGTCACTGGCGACACCTAGTCTACAATAATTTTATACTGAAAAATTACAAAAAAATCGTTTTTATTTTTCTTCAGATTTTAAAAATAGAGCCGATATTTTTATTTAAAAAATAGAGCTGATATTTTTAAACAGTATTTTAATCCAATTTATTAACTAAGTCATCCGTCTCATGCTCTTTAAAAAAACAAGCAATATGCTTGGGTTTTTTTTTAATTAATTTATTTATTTATTTCCACTTATGCCGTTTACATACAAAATTTATAATATTCTTTTACTTTTATTCTACTGTTGTTATGACAGTAGAATTCCGCCGGAAAGTGTAGCTGTATTTGGTATGGTATAATTATTTTCTACATTACTTTATTAGCGTTGACAGATTATACGCTACACGCAAGCATTGAAATAAAAAAAGTCAAAATCTAATAAATAATCACTGCGAATTAAAAAACCAAAAAAACAAATGACTTCACCTCATATTCTCAGGAAGAATAGGAAAGACACAGTATTCACACTTATTATTATTAAATCATTTCTATTAAGTGTTACAAGTGAGTGTTCCTTTTCTGCAGACGGTACACAAAAGGACGATAGTGGCGCCACAATAAATCTCCGCAACGCTAAGAATGCTCGCACACTTACAAGTAAAAAGTAAATATAACGGACGTATGTGTAAGACCCTTTTCTCACTAAATAACTAGTCATACGACTATTTTTATGAACAACTAAAACCTGACATTCGTTGCAATGCCTTGTTAAGAAAATATGTAAGAATAATGTCAAATTTTAGTGCAAAAATCTAAAACAAACTTTATTTTCAGCGCACGTTCTCAGAACACCCTTCCAAAGTTTCATTACAATCTAATCATGTTCAGGTTCGTGGCCATAGAGAGCAAACATAAAGACATTTATATTTTTTAATAAAAAAAATTGTTGTTTACTCGTATTTCTACTAGCCCGCTGCTCAAAGCGTTCGTTTATCGCTTAATGGAAAAAGGGTTTTAACGTACTAGATACGGTGCCGGAGATACACATCTCTATTGTGTTAGATGCTCCACAACTAACTCATATTTACAATATTTATGGCGGTATTATAACGTCGCTGTATTATCACGATGTTCTAGCAATGTTTTTGCTGATGGTATCTTGTAAGTACTACGACGAACATTATTATATTGAGTTGAAAGATAACCATATTTATAATTTTTAACATATTACAAAAAAAAAAAAAACAACTGTGCCGTTCTTTTTATAATCTGTGATATATCGAAAACAATAGAAGATTTAAAAAAAATCGAAAATAGTTTCGAGTGTTCTGAATTCAAGTAATATTTGATTTCATTAGTTTAATAATATTTAAATTAAAAGTATAGTTCAAAGTAAACTTATTTTATGCCTTCAACTGTTTAATACAAACATTATCCATAACTAAAGCTTTGCTAGGCACTGGAATCTTATATTCTATTACGGTAGAAGCACGCATCTATTCACGCGAGTCGAGTTTACGTAAACATTTCAAGTCGCACTTACCAGTTCCGCACGTGATAATACTGTTATAAATAAGCCCTAAGATGAGTTACAACGACATCTTACAATAGAAATTGTTACTAAAGATACGGTCTTGTATGGCGAACAGGAAGCTCGGTGTTGCTAGGCAGCTCGTCACTTAGTTTTCCAGTCGACACACTCTTATAAAACATATTGGCACCTATCTCACTCTCTTGGAAAAAGAGAGACAATATGTTGCAATTGAAGTATCCCTGCAGTAGAGTTTCTAAAGTTTGTAAACTTCTATGCATGTGTTATTAAAAGAGAAGAATGATTGTTATTTTATTTTGTTATTCATTTGCTGTTGGCAAAATACTGTAATTTAATGTTCACTTCACAAAAAACGACACACCTAAGAATTTAGTGATAAAAAGTTGCGGATGTTTAGTTGCGTAGTATCGCTTAAGGACATGCTTCATTTGCCCTCTTCTCCTACAACTGTGTAAATTTTAAATGACCATTTAATGATATGGTCACGTCATGAATCAACCAATTCTACGATGTAGCCAGAACATACCTAGATATACAATTATCTTACACTAATTCATCAAGTTGGTATACAAGAGTGTACAAACAAGATAACCTTTGCAATTCTGTTTGTTAATAGGATATTTATGTAAGTATATTCATAATCCTTATCACATTTGTTGGAAAAAATCCATTAAACACAGGTATAATCGGGTAACACTAAGTAAATGTATTAATAATAACAAATAAGCACAGGTGGGCACAGTTAATCGAAAAGTTAACTTCGTTAATCGTTAATTCGTTAATTAAAAATTTAACTTCGTTAATCGTTAAAGCGTTAAATTCTTGAAAATTTAACGCAAGTTAAAGTTAATCGTTAACAGTTAACCATACCAAAATTATAAATACTAATTTCACACTTATTGTGGCGACACTTGTTTAAAATATTAATTTGATTATTTTAATTAGTAAAATTAATTTTTATTAATATAAAAATTAATCTTAATTCTATAAAACATTAGTATTAGAGACAAGTATAAATGCATTATAGTATATTTTATTACGATTGCGGAAAGCCTGTCATTGCAAAGTGTTCCGACAAATGTCTACCCGAGACGAAGCGCAGCCGAAGGTGAGGGTTTACAGTTGGCACAAGTTGTAATGACAGTTCCGCCCATGTCCTAAACAACTATTTTCAATACAGTTGCGAAAAAATGAAGCAATTTAATATGATAATAAAACACAATAAACTCAACTAACCAAAATTTTTGGAAAATTGCGCCAACCGTAAAAGAATACAAACAGAGATTTTTTTGTTTTGTTCACCCATTCTGGGTAGGCAAAGAGAACTATGCCCAAACAGCGAAGTCTTCAGTGGATTATTTTTATGGATATGAAATGAAAATGAAATTTAATGAGACTTAGAAATAAAATGAAACCAACCTAATTCATTGAATCAAACCATTAAATCTGATATTGTAACAAATTAGGAGCTTCTTTTTAGAAATATTTGCATGAATCATAAAAACTTCAATGATTTTTTTTGTAAAACTTCGTGGTTGGTTTTTTCTTTTTTAATAGACATTATTTTGACAGTTGGGAAAGAGAACGCACGAGTTTGGAAAAGCTAAAGAAAGAGCACGAGTAAAAAAGTGTTTTAATACAGTTGCTCAAAAAGTGGCGTATTGCAGGGACGAAGAGCGTTCGGAATGTGGGCTATTACATACTCGTGCTTTTATATACTCGTAATGAAATATACTATTTCGAACCTTCTTTTGATTTTGTGCTGTTGTTCACGTCTTTCCCGGACGCTCTGATGCATCACACTTGCACGCGAACTTCACATATATCAATTATCAACTCGTTCGTTCACCATTCGCGTCGCCGACAGTCGCCCAACATAGCTGAACTTACGAGCGTGGCGTTGCACGTAATTTAAACAAAATGACAGCACGTCTCCAAGTTTCTAATTTAACGATTAACGGACTTTTATTAACGGAAGTTGAGTTTAACGGAAGTTAACAAAAGCGTTAACACTTTTTGAAGTTAACTTAAAAGTTAATCCGTTAAGCAAAATGTTAACTTCGTTAATTAACGATTAACGGATTAACGAGTTAATGCCCAGCTCTGCAAATAAGGTATGAACAAACAGAAGTTGCAAAGTTGGGGACACTTAATAATAAAGATAAAGGATCTGAAATGTATTTTGTTTCACTATATGTAAACAATGAAATAAACTGGCCACCTAATAGAATGTCAGAAATTGTTGTTTGCCACGCACCTGCATTTTTAGAGTATAATGCAATAGTTTTTTATGTTTTTAAGCGGACAATGTCCATTTTATTAGTATAAAAATTTTAATAGTACTTTTTAATAACAGCAGTATACAATTACATTTATCATTTAGAAATTAATTTCAGACGTTTTTTGCTTCTTCGATAGATGTCGCTTTATGAAACATATTTGTCGTTATTTATTAGTTTTGAGTAAAACAAGAAATAAAGTTCATTGGAATGAAGCAAGGAAAATTTATACATGTTTAATATTATTGTCTCGTTAAAGGTTAAACCAAGCAACGAGCTCTTGATCATGGTCCTTTGATTAAAATAAAAAAAGGTGTAACTTATATCAAAAGTAATATTTGAGGTCTGGATGTTACAAATTTCTAAAATTCATCCGCTCTAGTGCTGTAACCGGTTTACTTAAGGAACTATCGACCATCGAGTATCTTCTACCGTCACATAATTCATAGAGAGTTATTTATCGACTATTATCCACAAACTTAGAAACGGTAGCGAGATTTTACCCGACTTTAAAGGAAAATTTTATTAATAAATTAACCAACTTTAGTTATAGTTAGTATTGATATTGAAATACAAAAACTAACGATTATGAAACAAAATGGTATGCAGAGATTACGAAATTTCATATCCTGGTAATTTTTTGTGACTGACTAGCTGCTATTTGCCTTTAAGAGGCATTTACAGCTTCATCGGGCTTGAGATGGCCGATGGCGCTTAGCCTAAACCTCGTTTATGAGTAACTATGCTCGAGGGCTCCCTCAGGAGCCTCGGCTTGGGCTGTTACTTCTAATATCCTGGTACATATCTTGTCTACCTTTTTAAATTGTCTGTTTGTCGGTCTGTATGTGTGTTTTCCAGGTCACGTTTGTTCCAGGTAATCTCCGGAACAGATAGACCGACGGGATTTTGTCGGGATGGTAGCTGATGCACGCGGGCATATTATAGGTTACTTTTTAGCCGACTTCAAAAAGAAGGAGGTTATCAATTCGACTGTATTTTTTTTAAATTCTGAGTTGATCAAGTCGTGGTCGACCGCTAGTCAGCCATTAATTCGAATGTCATGTCTGTTATTATTATTAATGTTTATGAACCGAAGTCAATGATTTGATACGAGATAGATATCGACTCACGCCTTCATAAACATATCAGAGCACGTCAATATTACTCCATTAAAGTGGTTCGACATTCATTAATGATCGCTTCGACTTTACAGCTGTCCTTTGCAACAGCGCTCGTGAGTTATTGCCACGTAAAGACACCGCCACGTGGCAAATAGTGATGCCTCATGTAATTTTATATCGATGGTATTTTCTCCGAATATTAATTTATGCATAGTTTTGTAATAAGTTTTTTCTTATTCGTCGTTAATTTATTTAGTCAAAATGTGAATAAACAAGGAAATTATAGTTTAGATATAATTCTTTTATTGTGGCTATAACTTAAAAATTATTAATAATAAATAAATGACTATACAAAAATGATATTGGATTTTGGTGATATTTAAAACTTAATTAATTCTAATTTTTGGCACAATTAATATTAGACATAAACTCATATTACATCTACTCATTTATTTATGTTATTTAACATATTTTTAAACTGTTTTATGAACATTTTTATTTCTATGATCTTTGTATATAAAAAAATATTTATCGATAACTTTGCACATCACTACGAATCCTTACCGATACCATTGTCCGGGTACATTATCACTCCATTTGACATACACACATTATTTATTACGACCATGTTAGATTTAGGATCGTCTAACAATAGAAGAGTATGCGTAGTGTTTGATTTATACGGAAACGAGCTTCGATTATGAAGAAAAGGACTGGGACTTGTCTGAAGACAAGGAAAGTGAGGTAAAAATTACAATCACACGTTGATGACACTTACGTAAAGTAGAAACGTCATATGAACACCTACTCAAAAGTCACCAAACATAAAACGAACACACAAGCAAGCAAGTTTAGAAGTTATTGTACGTTTTTGGAACGAAGTTCCTTATCGCGCGTTGTGAAAGGGGGCTAGACGGAAAAAATTCTTACGAAAAGTTGTCACGACACTTTTTGCTATAGTAAGTATGTTAACGACGAATGAGCGCTACTTCACCATGGCAACGACGTGACAATATATAACGAAAATTCATAGAAATAAAATGTACTTCTTGTGAAGACTTAAGTTTTTTATTCATAGAATAAACATTGGTTCCTTCACTAATTAATAGAAAGGAACTTTGTTCCATCCGGGTGTCCCTTGACACCTCTCAAGTTTTTATTTAATAGAGGTGACATAGGTGAATGCGCGCGCTTGGCAGGTCCTGTCTCTTAAAATCAAAGGAAGCGGATGATATTATGCCAGCTAGGTGAGGGCATTTGCGATAAATCGTGGAATGATTTAATTTATGTAGGTGGGCGTCGCATTGACTTACATAATTTTAAACTTGATTTGCATAATTTTCAACCAACATCTTGAGATGGATAATTTAAGGCGATAAATTTGTTTTGATTTAAAGTAATTGTGACTTTTTATTATTTCATTAATTCCTTACATTATACGAAACCAATTTTCATTAAGGTGGTTTTTATTTTATTATTTTTTTTATTTATTTATTTAGGGTTGCCAACAAAATATGTTATGAAATTCTATTGATAGGTGCATTCCTGCCTACATTCGAGCGATAACGGCGAATCATCAACATATCTCTTTTTCTACTACATCTTTTAGACGCATGTCGAGAGACTAGCAACTCAATCTTGCTGATTAAATGTGGAGCTATAGCCATACCATTTATAATTTTATTTAATAATAATATATCTGTTACAGTCCTACGATGATTTAAAGACGTCATTTTAAAACGATCTAACCTGTTTACATAATCGAGCTCGCGCGAGCAGGTCTTATCTTTATAGACTAAATACCTCGTGAAACTTTTTTGGACTCATTCTATTCTATCAATGTGACACTGATACATTGGATTCCAAACAGGAGAGGCGTATTCGAGCACGCTCCTTACATACGCGTTATAGAGTATTTTGAAAGGCAAAACAGTTTGGAAGTCCCTGTAGCACCTTTTAATAAATCCTAGAGTTCTGTTTGCTTTACCGACCATGTTGTCGATATGGTCTATAAATGAGATCTTAGAATCTAAATGAACGCCCAGGTCGCGTATACTGGAAACTTCTTGCATGTGGTGCGATTATAAATTTTAAAAAAAATCGTTGTAATTGCGTTATAATCGCACCACCAAAATGAAAAATTCACGTTCCTTTTGTATTGTACTTCTCAATACCAACTACTACCGGACATAATATTTCGATGAAACTTTGTTAAGATAATCTGAAAACGCTATATAATGTTATTTGCTACATTAAAATCGTATAAATAAAAAGATTTTATTTTTTGAAAACTTTTTGTGATGTGAATTTATCCCATTGAGCAACTACAGAGTTGTAAAACCTTTTGTGTAAATAATTGAGCATGAAAAAGAATGAACGTGCAGCAAAAAATGGTCTTTGTTAACATCTACATATTATATTTAAAAGATCTACGACTATTTTTCTCTCAGTCTATTAAAATAGAAAATTAAAAATAATTACCGCTTTAAAATAATAGCTAAGACGATAGATTAATCCATACTAGTAATTTTAGTTAGTTTTATTCCACAAAAATACATGGAAACGTTATCAATATATTGTAACAGTTCATTAGAAGTATGATGAATGATTTATGAATGAAATGATTTATTAAATAATAATAATAATTCATAAAAGTTGTCTAGTTATTCATTACAACTTTATAAGCTGTCGTCTGAACGTGCTCTAACGTCCAATTAAACTGTGAAATACCTAAGCCTCATTAGATATGAACCACACAACCTTAAATGTGACACCGCACTTCCCACTTTGCTACGCCTCCCTGCTGTTGCCGGACTAGAGGGGGAAATGGGGGGATCTAACGTCTACTTAATGAGTGGGTGTTGACGCAAATCGCAATAATGGAGGGGAGTGCGTGCGCGTTGATTCTAACTTATGGTCCAAGTGATAAGTTAAAGATATTCATTAAAAAAAAATATTTCACCAACTTTTAAAAACTAAAAAATTATCATATTCAAGAGGTAGATTTATTTTTATTTGCTATAATTTAGTCAATTTTTTTTTTCAATTTTATTCCAAACAATAATAAATAAACTGAAAATATTCCCATCAACGGTTTACATCGTGAGATTCCTAAGTACAATGTATAAAAACTAATAGAAAACTAAATTATGTATTATCTATAATCTAAGCGTGTTATATTTTCCGATTCGTGTGTATGCATCTTATATATAAAAATCTTGTGTCACAATATTACTTACCATATTCCTCCGAAACGGCTTGACTAATTTTTACACATATTCAGTAGGTCTGAAAATCTGCTACTATCTATTTTTCATACACCTAATTTTGTTTTAACTGCGCGCGGACGGAGTTTCGGGCGACAGCTTGTATTTTATAAAAATCTTTCATTATAATTGTTATCTTTGTATACGATATACTAATGCGTATACACGTAACACTTTAACGTTTTTTGTCTATTTCATTGCAGCTAAAAATATTTAAAAACTGGTCGAGAACTGGTTGTTTTTACACATTACAACCCTTACACAGTAGTAAGACTAGTAGTTGTTGGACTGACTGCGCAGTGAATCGGAAAAAAGCAGCCGTCACTGCTGACAGTTTCGCGCCGCTCACATTTTTTTTTGCTTTAACATTCAGTAACCTTTGTACATAAATTACATAGTACTGTATAATGAATGTTATAACAATCATAGTATAATACTTAATTAACTGGATGTAAGAGAGAACTAGCAGTAGAAATTAATTTAAACGGTAGTTAGGCGTGCGCTCGTTACTTGGACCACAACGTAATAATGAAGTGAACGCCGGTAACTAACACCATTTATGCCTTAGATGCAATTTCCGATGCGATCCGCTGCGTTGCGGACGGTGTTTGTTGCGAATTGCATTAGGCCTACTATTGGCGGAACATCCGATGTTACGCTGTTTGTAGTAACCGTTTTGCTATTGTTTATTTTAATAAAAAACATCGAACGTATTTTATTAATAATGTATTTTGGTGTTTTTTTTAATTAACTCAACCTACAACATATCAGTGAGGGTATCTTTTTGAAATATTTTTTTTAATTAAAAGTAGACTGCAATATGATTGAAAAATGGGCAGAGGAAGAGGACTAGCTTTGAGTCTAGAGCACCCACATTTATTAAATGTGTTTTGCGGTATTTCTACTCATTTCAACCTTGCAGCATTCTGTGTTACTGTAGTGATTCACCAGATGAACTCATAACATAATATTATGTGACTTTTACGTTTAAAAACTATTATAATTTTAAAATACATAGTTATTTAATATAGTTTATTAAGTGAATGAAATTACCGTGGCACAGAATCGTTTAACATAAGATCCTGTTTAATCTACTGCCGTCTTCCGCCGTCAGAGGCCGCCACCTGAGCGAAATGATTTTCTATGCGCTGACGCAATCTAATTTTAATAAGTACACGCCTGTAACTAGCTCTAATTTTGTATTACAACTGTAATAATAATTAATAATGTAGCGTTTTAAACACTGTAATATTTTACCTTAGATGGTATAATCTGATCATGATTTGTAAGCTATATTAAACATTTTTTATACCATAAATGTAAAATGTAGAAATACTGTATGGATCTAATAAAAGAAATTCCGCAACATATCGACTAAAATCATTGCAGGAATATTGTATTTGGTTTTCCACTGATTGTGGACAAAATAATATCAATGAAAACAATAAAAGAAAACGGAAAAACCTATAATGTAGGGTACAGTAAGTCACAAAGGATTGACTTATAAATTACAATACGTCTGATAAAACGTCGGCAACTCATCTACAGTTCCTCTGGTACTAGGGATGTCCATGGGTGTCGATGGTCACCTAACACGCCAATCGTTTGGTTCTTCTCTGATAAAAAAAATGTACAGACTTTAGATGACTTACCCACCAACTATTTCAGAGAATACGACCAGTAGAACAGTTAACTATCAAAAATAAAAGTTATTTTTAAATACACCTATTGAGGTTTATAATTTTTTTCAAAATACGTACATAAAAGCGACCCGTCACGATGTTCCTATTATATAGGTACTGCGCTTGCTCTATAATGAGTTCACTATAGTAGAACTATGGAAAGAATGGAGTTGTCTATATATTTAATTAGGATTTTAATTATTATTGCCCAAGTTTGACTTATGAGGTTTAGTTTTGTAAGTATAAAATAATAAATAACATTTTTTATATTGATATCAAGTATTCTTAAAAATTAAAAAGTTAAATTACATATGCGTATCTTTGAATCACATTTTTTTTTGGTAAAAAAACTTCATTCAAACATATTAAAGAATTACATTATTGTGTCTTATTATTTCAGTCAATTTCTTTGGACAAATAAAAATATACGAATAGCGACTCTATGCAACCTATACCGTTGGTAGTAGCAAAAAATCTGATAGGTTTTTTAAGATTTTCGTGTCTTGCTGCAAAAAAACTTTTAACAATTCCATTATTGCGTGATGTAAATTCGTTCAGTAGACGTTTTTTAATTGTAAAGTTCATTGACATCACACACGCTAGACAACTTATACGCATTTGACTCACTGTTTTATTGCAATCAAGGTACGTAAATAAAATGAATTATTACCTGGTCAGCTGTAACATTATTTTTCAATCAGCTAACCTTACTGAGGGTTTCGAATGTCGAAACACTTGTATAGCAACATAATTTCATACCCTTCACTGTCTTTGAAAAGACAAAAACACACATGACGAACGACAAATAACATAACATGACAAAATTGCCAAAAAGGCGTCCATGTTGTTGTGTCATGTATTGCATGTTGCTGACGTCATGTCATGAGTCATCTAAAGATAAAATCTTCATTAACGTTGTATTGATTGGAGATGGTATAGTGAAATTCCTTATCGCGGGCGGTAGAGTAGGCGCTGTTAGCGTGATTTTTTTTGTAACTAGCTTTTACTCGCGACTCCGTCCGCGCGGAATAAAAAATAGAAAACGGGGTAAAAATTATCCTATGTCCTTTTCCTGGTTCTAAGTTACTTGCCCACCAATTTTCAATCAAATCGATTCAGCCGTTCTTCTTCATATATAGATTATAAAATCTACATAGGAACAAAACTTACATAACAGGAAAAAACACGACAGTACAAGAAGAATCTTTGACAATTTTATGACTTTGACAGATTGTCGCTAGTGAGTTGTCATAATTTAGTTTGACTTATAAGGCTGTATTGCTTAGTTCTTTTACCTGCTCTCTCGAGCGAATAATAAAAACAACAACAATTAGTTTGACTTTTACCCACATGGTAAGGTAACATTTTGATAAGTTTTTATACATGTTATTCGGTAGTGGAAAAGCGCAATTAAACTCTTCAACTTTCGAAGTGAACGTACGTTCACAGCTGTTGTATTAAGACAAATTAAGAGTAAACTAAACAAGAGAGACAACATAACCGATCGTTTACACACATGAACCGTTAATGTCTATATTAACTTGGGTCATTTAATGTCAGTAAGCTATACAATAATTATGATAATGTTCTCATCATGTATGATAATAACATTTTATATATTAACCCCCTGCGCAGCGAGTTAATATTACATGACATTAAGATAGGTCATGTAGAATTAAATATTTTAATATCAACTCTATGAATGTTACATGTACTTTTTCTCGTGTTTAACACTAACGAGTATTACAACTAAGAATACTAAAATGTCTACTAGAATACTAATACACGACAAATAAACATAAAAAGAAAATAAGATACGCTCTAAGATTAACAACATTGTTTGACGAATTTCTTTAAAAAGGAGATCATTTTCAATTGCTAAAAATGTGCTTTAATCTTCTTTTAAATTTATACTTACTAGTGTACTTCTAAAGCTCATGCTATATACTTAGTTTTTAAACATTTATCAAGTTTATTCATTAAATTAAGCCTATGGGAATAAGGGAAAATCAGGGATCATTCTTATAGTCATGGTTTGTGGTATGGTCGTTCAATCAAGAGGCATCATATCTCGTATCGCCTGGTAATCTGGATTGTAGCAAGTTGTTCATAGAGGGTTAGATAAGCATTGAAAAATGCATTAAAATCATTAAGTAATTGCATAGTTATTATTGCATATGAAATGTATTAACCAGAACAGCCTTAAATTATATTCGTATTAATAAGATTGCATACTAAAGATTTTTTGTTACTGTATGTTGTGCGCGCCAATCGTTACATAGTTCAAATATCGAAGTTTGATCGAATTTTTGTTAAGTTAATGTAAAAGGTAGGTATCATTTAAAATATAAATACATTCAGTATTAGATTAGGTGTAACATTTCGTATTCAGCGCTCGCAATTTGTATAGAAAATGGCCGACATTCCGCGCTACTGAAGATTTTACTCTAAGGTAACGGGCGCCGTTTAAAGGTCAAAACGATTTATCAGTCTACTCTGCACTCCTGCGCTCCTGGTACCTCGCCGACTCTAAATTGTTATCATTTGGAATATTAATAGGTTATTTTGTACGTAAACGGCCCACAATAAATATACCTTTATGCACTAAGGGTTTAGATTAATGGTTGTTTTGAGTTTCGTGATGTTGGTTTGATTGTGCTTTTCATTCAGACACTATGATTACAGTGTTTCATATTTTGAGATTACCTCTTGAACAATGTTTTAACAATGGCAATAGAAGGTTTAATCTCTAATTTTTTATACTACTATGTGGTACAGAAAAGCAAAAGGTAATAAATAATATGATTTATACAGTTTTTCAAGCAAATAAAATTGTAACCTGAAGAAGCTCGGTGACAAAATAAAGAAAACAATTTAATTAAATTTATTTATTGTTTTTCATTGTTAATACTTTATTCCTTTATGTACAAATAATTTAATATATCTACTTAAATAAAGTTATAGATTTTTTTAAAATATTTTGTTTCAAGGTTTTTAGTCAACTTTTGTTACAATTTATTTCCTGTTTAGATTCGCAGACGGTAAAATATAGTTTATTTATAGCGGTAGCAAATACTATCTCGTTCTCGTTAAGATCTCTAAACGTATCCAATTGAGGGGCATCGATTATGGCCGCGGTCGTGCGCCTGCGCAGCTCAGATACGACAGATTAACGGCCTCCGAAGGCCGAATGCAATTATTTGAAGAATCCTCAATCTATCTTTTGCACTCTCTATTCGATTGCCGGATTATCTTTAAATTGTTATTTACAGTGAATTACTTTTGAATTTTACAGCGTGTTGGTTTATTTATGTATCTTATAAAGAGTGTTTTTTTATTTTAAAAAAATTGTTAACAACTCTAAATATAATATTTAATTCTATAATGAGTCAATTAGAAAACAAATAGCGAATGTGTTAATTATTTTATAACCACGATAAAGATGCTTTTACTATAATTTAAATTTCGAACATCAACTTGATTCGTGAATGAGAAAGTATTGAATTGTTTCAAACTCCGAATAAAATAGTTTTTTTTTTTTTTTATAGTAAAAGTAAATGCTAAACTGCCATCCGAGTTGCCAACATTTAAAAAAGTCTCCGCGGTAAAACAAATTCAATACAGTTTGAAATTGGATTTTTTCCCTCGGTATCTGATATTTTTTCTCTCATTTTATTCTCTCTGCACTCAATGTAGCGTAACGTTCAATTTGTCATGAAGAATTGCGTTATTTTTTTAACATAAAAATCTTTATACTCCAATAAAATTTAGTTCAAAACGCCTTAAATGTTAAACAAATGTTTTCAAATATCCTCAAAGAGATTAAATTATAAACTACCTCTAGACTTCATTCACAGTTGAGTATGTTTAAAACAATTCAATTGCCATTCTTGTTTCTTAGTTAATGCTTTAAAATGTTAATAAAAGTTGTGACATTACTAACATTTCTACACCCATCCATACATAATATTTATTCAGTAATAAGTAATAAGGCTCATTTTAATCTGGACTTAAGGATAAAAAGGTACTACTACTACTATAGAAGTACATTGTAAAATGATGAGCGCTAGGGCCGGGCTCTCGACAAATTGTTGTGGGATCGTATTGAGATCTCTCAATACCGGACACGAAGTTGGCTGCCGTTAAATTGAACTAACTGTACACCGCGCCAGCAAATATTTGTGGTACTTTATAACGTACTAGCTGTCACCTGTGACTCCGTTCGCGGAATTAAAAGAAACTTACTATGTTATTATTATTTATTAACTAGTAGTCTATGTGAACACATAGACTACTAATTGTGAATATTTAGACTATGTATTACATCGATGCTAAATTTCAGCGAAATACATGCAGTTTCCGGAGATAACTTCTAATAAACATTCAAAGTTTCGCATTTATAACAATAACTAGTTGTCGCCTACGACTACGTCTTCGCGGAATTAAAAAAAAAACTTAAATAGTAACTTATGTATTCTTCTAGACTATATTTTATATACGTGCTATATTTCATCTAGATCCATTTAGCTGTTCTGGAGATACCTTTTAATAGACATCCATATATCCATCCATCCAGATAGAAATAGTCAATAGATTGGTTGTTAAGAATTAATAAACTGAAACTTATAAACTAAAAACAACAATGGACTCCTTTTTATTAGATAATATCTTAGCAAATACCGGATTCCATTTCTAATTTGTGTTCCATGAAGGTAATTTCAGGCCCCCGTTGCGTTCGATAATCGAATAGTCAAAAACAATTATCACAAATGACTACCTCTTTGCTATAAGAAAATGAAGACAGTAAATTCGGCACTTACACCACGCAGTAGAAATTAACAAGCACGTATCAGATTGTACTTGTCTAGATTCAAGACCTAGTTACATGAGCTCGTTAACACAGAAAATGGAGGTTTGTCACGAAGATGCTTTGGTCAAATATATGATTGCATGACCGTAGGCCGCTGTACTATAGATTAAATATACGATTATGCTTGTTAAGAGAAACTCATTGCTGCCAATTGTACGTATATTTAATTTGTTGGAGCAATTTAGCAATGTTTGATTTCACAGCAAAGTTTTCATGCGATTTTGCTATTTTAATGTAAATCTGAGTATTATTTATAGCAGGGTTCACTTTAATGTGACCCACATTTGAAATCAATCAGGTTTAGCTTAACAGTGTGGTGGGCTGCAAGTCAGAAATTCGTTATGTAGTTTAACCGCATTATGGCGAAGATTTTTATTTTTCTGGGCACCCTATACAATGTAGTTGTGTGGAAGAAAAGAGGCTTATGTCCAACAGTGGATAAATGCAGTGATGATGCTTCATAATGAATACGTTCTAGTTATATAAGTTGAAGTTATAGAATGTTATAGCAGGGCCATATTAATAGGCCACATTTAACACTTCATCAAAATCTCTACGTAACAGTGTAACGGCGGCATTAAAATATTAATTACTTTTTGTGATATTAGAACTGTAATCATGTTGATCGAACGTCGTTACAATGTTGAGTAAATGAACTCTTTTAGTTTTTGAACACATTTAACTCACATATATCTGTAGTCCGAATCCATTAATTGTTTGTAAACAGTTCACTTCAAAGTGGCCCACATATAGTTTAGTTCTTAGTTTTAAATCAGGTACGCTAGGTGATGCCAGTTTATAAATCAAATAGGTAATCCTAACAATCACAATTATACATCTAACACTCCATTCTTGTTCCAGATGGTCCGCAGCCGATGTGCAGTAACCGCCCGAGGTAACAATTCATACTGATACTAGATTACAATACGACAAACCACTATTTATAAATGTAACAAATGTACAAACATTAGATTACTATGGAAATTTGAATTAACAGTTATGATTCAATGTTGACTTCATAACTCTGTGGTTATAACCTTGGGTTTCCAACGATTGGAAAATATTGTCCTCTTTCTTTTTAGCCGACTTCAAAAAGAAGGAGGTTATCAATTCGACTGTATTTTTTATGTGTGTTACCGCGATGCTCTGCCCCTGGTGGTCCGATTTTGATAATTTTTTTTTAAATTATAATAAAGGGTGTCAATACATCAGACAGATAGGTAAAGTAATTTCTAAATCCTCTTTGATTCCATACTTGATTGTTGAATATCTAAAAAAAAAATATTTAAATAACATAATTTAAAATTTAATTTAGAATTTTTATTTTATAGTTTAAGTCTTGAAATATTCTAGCTTTTAGAGTTCAGTTGCTTAACAATTCACTTTCGCAGCGTTATGAAAAGGTTAAAATATATCTGAGCTATTGTCTAACTGGCATTTTACATTTTGCGTAATATTTAGACTTAGGCTACTATTTTGGTATTTATTCAATTTCATAACGCAAAGTATTTGTACTGTTTGCGATTTTTTTTATAATACATAACTAAATTTGAACAATTTTGTATCTATTCCTTGTTCCAAAGAAGATTCTAAATTTTATTAATAATGGACACATTCCATAACTAACATTTAAACTATTTAATTCCAAAACATTTCCAGAAGAATATTTTTTCTCAAATAACTTTGTAACATCTGCTATTAATGTATATCTCGCAATTTTCGCAAAAAGAAAACTATAAAAATATCATAATAACTGGGTGTCACGTGACTTTTGTTTGTTCGAAATTTTTATACGTAAATTTTTAATAAAGTATATATTTATGCTAATCTATCATTTGATAAGTACTGTGCCGGTGTATCGGCGCAACCTACAAAAAATATCAACTCTTACGTCTCCTTAATACATCTATCGGACACTTGTTTTGGTAACAAAAGCTCGCCATTCGCTCCAAACGATGTTAACTAATATTATCTAAGAGTACGGATATAAAATGCTTAGATACAAATGAGACAATAATCAAGATGGCCGACATAGTAGCGTTATCTAGCATCACTTAATTAGTAGGTATTAAATCTGTCATTTACGCCTTCTGGAGGCATTATAAAGCTTTCCCCTTAAACTATGCGTTTAGACGTTATCTAGAGCCCATTATATCACTAATAAGAACTAGTTTATGTTCCAACCGCGATTGAAGAGGTAATACGATGTTTAAATTGGCTATATAAACGTTATACGGTGCGCAATGAATTTATTAAGGACCATAAGCGTCACTACAGACCTTCTAATGTTCTGACTTCGACTTACGGACAACTTGTATCACATATTTTTAAAGTTACCAGAGAACATTAAATTGTTTTTAATTAAGCATTTTTATTTTTTACGAATGTATAAAAGACTATTTTTATTTAAGAAAGCACTATTTTCATGTTTGAAAAATATTTAAATAAATCCATCACGCGAACAATGTCGCGGATGCCAACTAGTTATCCAATTAACTTTTCTATTAATGAAGTATACGCAAACAGCAGTAGGAAAGACTTGAATATTTTTCAATATTTTTTTTCTTTCTAATCAACGCTACGAAGTTTTTTTATATCGCACCTGCTTGCTCATTATTTATTTGAAATTTATGTGACACTTATCGTTAGTTTTCACTACCTTAATACTTTAACGGAAATAAATTATCTATGTTTCTGTCGAAGAGAATGAGACGGATGGCACACATCAGTGGAAGCTCACGGTTACAATAACATACGCGGTTATAAACCGACAAAATCATCTGACTCGGTGGGCATAAGTGAAACTAAATTATTATAGCTCATAAGCGGCACCTTGTCAATGTCAAAAAGTATCAAAAGGTCCTTATTGTATTGTAGCCGCCTGAACTTTTTTTTTACTTTATGACATTTCGCAATTTACATATAACTAACTGTCGCCCGCGACTACGTCCGCGCGGGGATAAAAACAAGTAATATGTAACCTATGTGTTCTTCCAGACTATTTTCTACATCTCTGCCAAATTTCATCAAGATCCGTTAAGCCGTTCTAGAGATACCTTCAAACAAACATCCATCCATCTATATAAACATTCGCATTTATAATATTAGTAAAATTTATGACAAATCCGAATAAATCTATCTATCTCTTAGTGAAACTGACCCCTAAAGGATTAATTCTCTCATTGTAACTGAAACAAAATAAGCCATTTCAATTCACAATAATGATAACGAATAGTTTATATATTTACAAATGCAGATGGATTGCAGATCGCATGTCAAGATATTCTCGTTACTTCGGACAAATGCATAAATGCAATGTGACTCACAATCGTTGCAGCACTAAATCAATTACAAATACTAATCCTCCAATGAAATCTGACAGATATTCCAAACGATTAGCCGTGGAGAAATCTTGATGTGATTGTATTTCAGTTAAAAAAAATTATTGAAGAGTTATGAAATAATAAATATGACAACACATATGTATACTCAATGTTCGCACGTCACCAATAAAGTAGACATTAGCACTACATTTGGCACGGTCATGACATACCTCTCTCACTTCTTTTTTTTTGTCAAATGAAAAAAAAAATATTATTAATCAGCGTAAAACGAGATTATGTTTTACCGCACAGTAAATCAGCTTCTGTAGCGACCCACGATATTAAATTTAGAGTAATAATTTCAAATTAAAGTAATATTAAACGTTGAACTCGAAAGCATTTAATAATTTTAGAGATTTTATTCGGTGAAGTGTATTTAGCGAATGAATCAGACATAGTTGAAGCGACAGGGTTTGCGCATGCGCTAACCCCGGCCACCTCTGTGCGATGTTCCACTCAAACTAATTAACGTCGCTGCCCCGAGCTTTCAGTTCCAGTCACGAGCCGTACACTACTATAAGTATTTATTTACATAAGAACTGCATTATATACTTTTAGCACGTTATAAAGTTGGTGGCGGAACCCTCGTGGCCTTTGCTCCCCGCTGAGATTTACGGTGACCATAATAAAAGTGTTTCCTGAATAAAACATTAGTTGCTAACAGTCCTCATATAGAAGTTTGTAATGATGGCCACGAGAACCGACTATATGTTTAAGGTAAACATCGACTAGATGAAATGGTCAAGGATCTTTAAAGACACATGGAAATTGGAAGACGTCATTAAAAAATTAGTACATAGTTTTTTATTTTAAATTTCTAACATATCACAGTTATATTTACTTCTACTATTACTACTTCTGCACTTAGATTATAAACAGAACTAGATTTATAATATTAATAAGTACAAATTGACGTACCTAATTAATATTGCAAAATAATCTTTAATCTGTGACGTAATTAGCATAAAACTAATTTCCATCATGGCCGTCGTACTCGCGTGCGAAGCCACCGCGCAGTGCCCGCAAGAATTAATTCCTATATAATCTGTAGCACAAATGCAGATAAATCTGGAGTCGGGGTAATTTCAATTTAACTGTCAAACGGCTCGTTGCAGCGGAGTGATGATGTTTGAAATAAACTGGATATTTTAACATACTGATAAATTGCATTAACATGCCGTGTGAATCTATTACATCACGACTTGTATTTTATGCTGGTAAATGTTTCATAGTATAGATGTTCTAAAGAAATTTAGTATAATTTAGTTGATAAAATTTAATCCTGTCATACATTGAGTGTAGAAAGAATATAATAGAGATACAGTACACAGAATTTTTATGACGCCATTCTTGCAAAACCAACTAATATTTGGACTGTCTCAAGGGTTCAAATCTTAGGAGACAATTTTATATATTGCTAAGAATTTTATTTTTAAATATTCATTATGATAAAGAACTTTGGATTTAAATTTAAATAGATATTAAATTATATATCTCACCCTCTTTAATTACTTCACACCGATATTAGTATCTGACATAGGTCCATTTCAATATAACGATCATGAGCCGGTATTCAACATCAGGTTCATAAATAAACAGGCGCCAATAAACGCTTTTAATCATAGGCGTCCAGAAATTAAAAAGGTCACAGCGTAACTACTGCAGTTGCTCGAACGTGAAAATATTTAAGCGTACTATGATAGTAAATGAGTCCATTTGAGGCGAGCAAAAACCTTTGTATTATAGGTTAACGCCATATAATGTTACCCTGATACTCCTAACCATGATTATTACGAAACATCCGGGAAAAAAACAAACAGGGCAGATGTAGCTTGTAAAACAACCATTTTTAACATAACTTCAGCCGCCATGTAGCGTGCAGGAGCATTAAAACCCTATTTCCACCAATCTATTAACTGTGCGAATGCTATTTGTATGAAAGGTATATATATATCTAATATATAAAATTCTCGTGTTACAGTTTTGTCACCGTACTCCTCCGAAACGCCTTGACCGATTCTCATGAAATTTTGTGAGCATATTCAGTAGGTCTGAGAATCGGCCAACATCTATTTTTCATTTTTTTTTAATTGCGCGCGGACGGAGTCGCGGGCGACAGCTAGTATATATATATATATATATATATATTCCATACATTCATATATTCATACCCGAAACACACGAACAAAAAAACATTATCGTTGTTCCCTTTTACTAACTAAAAAACTGAAATATTAATATGTTTTTAGACGAGTTTCTCGTCAGTGATGGCGCCGATAGAAACAGAAGTCGTGTTCTCTCAGAGGCCGAAGTTGCGTTCGTGGAAAAAGAGTCTAAGGCATTCATGAGCCACTCAAATTGTAGTGTATACTATTTATCGACATACTTACGACTTTAAGGAATGCTGATTTAATGTGGCGCTTATGTTTAGGCGATCTTTAGACCATAACGAATACCTACCGAGAAATACATTCGGACCATCAAATGGCGCTTAACTCTACTATAATTATTGTAGCCCACAGTATGAAAAAAACTATTAATTAGTATTTTCAAAGGAAAAACTTATTGATACTGTACGAAGAATTTAAACGAATGTTTTACCTAGGCTAATTACATCACCTACGATCGACGGCTATCTTTAATAGGTCATAAATATGTAACATATTTTTGTGTATGTGTTTTTATCTATTCTTCAACGTTACCGTATCATATCGTTTCAAGGGAATATCATATACAGGGAAATTATTAATACCTTTACGAAAAACAAGCAAAAAGAAGATTTTAGTAATGTTTATACGCTTCCATAGTCACGCTTAAGGACCGACATATTTTAATTGCTCTTGGCATTGACCAATTTATTGTTTCTCTTTATGAATTACTAGCTGTCGCCCGCGACTCCAAACTCGCGGAATTAAAAAAATAATAAATATCCTATGTGTCTTATACAGAATATGTTTTACATTTGTGTCAATTTACATAAAGATTCCTTCATCCGTTCTGGAGATACCTTCAAACAAACATCCATCTAAACATTCGCATGGTAGATGGATGAGTGCTTGAAGGTATCTCCGGAACGGCTCAACGGATCTTGATTAAATTTGGCACAGATGGAGAATATAATCTGGAAGAAGATATAGGTTACTCAGTAAGTTTTTCCTAATTCAGTTTGGACAGAGTCGCGGGTGAAAACTAGTAAAATTATAAGTAAGATTGAGAAAATATACATTTGTTTTCACTCTATAATAAATAACTTCAGTGGAGTTTTATGTTATTTTAAGTATTTTAAAATGCAGAATTCAAAAATACTATTTCATTAACATACAATAAATTATTTCAATTTATTGGCGGGAAATGTTCTTGGCAAAATGTTTTATTCAAATAGGTAGTTTGTTCAATCGGGTGTCAATTTTTATTGCAGTTGTAAATGATTGCGATTGCAATAATTTCTTTTACTTTATTTATAAAAATTTATTCCATCACATTTAGTTCCGAAAATCATTGAATACTTTACTACGTTTAAGGGGAACAGAAAAAAAATGAATTTTTAATTATTGTAAAATTAATGTAAAACAACAAACGTGGCTATTGAATTCATTCTTTTGAATCAAAATACTTTAACAATCTCAAAAATCTTTCAATTTTCATTATAACGAGATCCTGCACAATAGAATACGACAAATATTTATCATGGAGCTTTGTTAAAAAAGTTGGCACATTCAGTTGAACGGATTGAGAATTTCTTATATAATACTAGCTATCGCCCGCAGCTCCGTTAGCACGGAATTAAAAAAAAATCTTAGTAGCCTATGTGTTCTTCCAGACTGAATTTTAAATATTATATATACCAAAAAACATTTTAAAAATTGTCCAAAAAGGCTGAAGTAAAAAGGCTGGATGCAATCCCGAGGCCGCAACATTATTCTCACCGGGTCAGATGTCCTTGTAGATCGTTCAACAACGTACTTTAGTATCAATAAAAAACAAATATAATGACAACTTAAGTAGTTTATCGTTAAATCTTTATTAATTTTTTACGAGTGAAAATATAATTATAGCTATAACATCTAATTATACCAGTACGAGTACCAAAGCAGCAGTAGCCTTTTTACCTTTGTACCAAAGAATGCAGTGGTTATTAGATAAAAAAAAAAGTTATTTCCATAACCTAGCTTCCATCATTTTACAGCCAGCAGCTGAGAATTTAGAAAATAACTATTTAATATTACAACATATGTACTTATGTTTTTATTTTAAGTGGCAACATTGCTTCAATGTTTTTTTATTCCCTACTACCGCCAATTATAATTAAAGAATTATAATTGTTCATATGATTGGCGTATTGTAAATAATTATCGTGTCTAATGGAGACGACAAGACAAGCTAATGAATATAAACAGCCATAGGCTAATTATGTTTTTAACTTAAACCATTTCTACAAAGTTGAATACATTTTAAAACTTGTTTTTATTTGCGCAAAGAAAACACTAGCTGTCGCCCGCGCGGGGTAAAAAAAAATACTTAATAAGTAGCCTCTGTCTTCTTTCATACGATGTTCTACATCTGTGCCAAAGATCTGTTGAGCCGTTCCGGAGATACCTTCCAACAAACACCTATCTTAAACTTTCGCATTTAAAATATTAGTAAGTTTAATAACATAAGAATCGAAAAGACGTTTCCTGATGCAATAAGGTTAAGAAAATATGTGTTTGTCCACGTTGGCTCGAATTAACTCCAAATAGATAAATCTAGATGCCAACAAGAATCGTGTTACCCAGCCACAGCTCTTTATTTTACAATTAGTTTCCTACTTAAATTTGGAACCACCTGAAGAGTTACAGACCAATTGCACTTACATCTATACAAGATAGGTAAGAGGCATCAACATTTGACTCGGATTAAGAAGAAGATTGTCGAGCGGAGAAGGCGCTTAACTCAGAAGTCTGGACAAGATATTTTTTCAAATACCGATGGTATACCATTGAGGAGGACAAAACAATCTCCATTGAATACTATCTAAATTATTGGTTTTTTGCTATACTATCGTCTTATTACATTTGAAAAATGACCGTCGAACGTTGCTCAACCAATTACAGGGTAGTCCGCGTTATTTCTCATAAGCCTTAGGCAGTAGTCGCTTGTTTTATCGCAGTATTTAATTAGTATAACGATCCGCCCCGGCCCCTTTCACCCGTTCGGTTCCATTCGATGATAATCATCGCCTATTTTGTTGATATATTTACGCGTTTCAATATTAATCGATTTAATCAAGTTTATGAAACTTTTATCGTGTTCGTATCTCGATGTTTATCTTAACTCGATTATGTTCTCTTGTACGATTTTTGCTGTGACGATATCGTTTGTCGTATTGTGAAAATTGAGATTTAATCATACTAAATTTATATGAAGGCAATAATTCATTTGTTTATTATAATATATTTACATATAATATGTAAAACTAGCTGTCACCCGCGACTCCGTCCTAGAAAAATTACAAAAAAAAAACATATTAAGTAACCTATGTGTTCTTCCAGACTATGATGAAACATCCATCCATCCAAATATTTGCATTTATAATATTAGTAAGATTTAACTAACTCTATGGATTTTGTCCTATTATTTATATTGAAAACTCTAAAATGCTACGATAACTATTACATTTAAAAGAATCCATGACTTATATATTGTAAGAGACATTAAAATTCTTAAGTGACTGTAATATATCGTCCACGGATAATTGTTTATTTAGAATGTAAAAGCTTAAATATTTTAATTAAATGCCTTTTCTAACTTAATGGATTACTTTGGTATGTAATGAATTGAATTAAAAACCGTTATTTATAATATTTAAAGCTTTTACCCGCGACTTCGTCCGCTCGGAAAGATAAAAAAGTTCCTATGTCCTTCTCCTAGTTCTAAGCTACCTCCGCATAAATTTTCAGCTTAATCAGTTCGACCGATCTTGAGTTATAAATAGTGTAACTAACACGACTTTCTTTTATATATACTAGCTGTCGTCCGCGACTCCGTCCGCGCGCAGTTGGAAAAAAAATGGGGGGGCTATGAAAAATAGATGTATGCTCACAAAATTTCATGAGAATCGGTCAAGCCGTTTCGGAGGAGTTCAAGTTCGAACCCCGTTACACGAGAATTTTATATATTAGATAGATTATTGTATTTGCTATAGGCGATGTTAACGTTCTAATATACTTAATATCAAAAAGACAGTGTCCGGAATTTTGTAAGTTACGATATTAAGAAAAAATTACAAAACATCTTTTAATAATATTAATGTCTTCTTTTGGAACGTATACTAAGTTACATTTAAGACTCGTAGTAACTAAAGCAAAAAGCGGTACTTTGAGAGAGCTCACGAAGCTAAATTAAGTTCTTTCGTTTTCGAACATAATTTGTGGGCCTAGCAGGAATATTTGTGATAATCGCCTTCGTATCTTGATCATGAATTATGTCAAAATTAGTATGAGATTTTTGGTGTACTTTACGCCCGATAGAGGGCGCTGCACAAATTTTAATATAGAGTCACAACACAAATATATGTTAGGCCCACTGTTCGGTATTGAATTGCCCTCTTGATATTATACACTAGCTAACTAACACAAAACCAAAGCTAAGCTAGCTAACACACTAACTTTTTAAATTCCCTAGCGACTCCGTCCGCGCGGAATTAAAAAACTTAACAAGTAGCTTATGTGTTCTTCCAGACTATGTTCTAATCGTACATCTACGCCAAATTTCATCAACATCCGTTGAGCCGTTCCAGAATAAGACTTCTAACAAACATCCGTTCATCTAAACTTTCACATCTTATATATATAAAAGAAAGTCGTGTTAGTTACACTATTTGTAACTCAAGAACGGCTAAATCGATTTGACTGAAAATTGGTGGGCAGGTAGCTTAGAACCAGGAAACGGACATAGGATAATTTTTACCCCGTTTTCTATTTTTTATTCCGCGCGGACGGAGTCGCGGGTAAAAGCTAGTTTATAATATTAGTAAGATATTAGCATACAAATCTGGAATGTTATTTGGGACATCAGATTACGAAGCAATTTAGTTTGAAATGTATCTCGGAGTACATCATTTCATATGAACAAGGTTTGAAAGCGTGGGCAGTACGAATATTTCTGCACCCACATTGTTTTCAACTTCGGAATATATTTTATTAACGGGTTTCCACTGTTGTAACACATGTATAAAATTTATTGTTATCTCTGCTTTTACAAAGGGAATGAAAGAAACCACAATATGTTTGTATTATTTGTTGGCAATGGATTCACGGTAATAGGAACAATTTTTATTTCGTTTTTTTTTTAAGTTATTTACTTAATATTCTAGTCACATTGAAATTTGAATACTAATGTGAAATTTAGAGGAATTTTATAGCCACTTAAACATGATAACGATGTACTTTGATTTTTATAATAATTTATTTTAAAGTATATCTGTAAAATTATAGATAACAAGCCCAATAACTTACTGTTCAGTTTGAATAATTAAATTAAGCAATCCTAACCGATTTGAAAAATTCTTTCACTGTTGGCAAGCTACATTATCCCGGGTGATACAGGTTTTGTTTTTCGTTAGACTAGCTGTCGTCCGCCACTCCGTCCGCGCGTGATTAATAAAAAACATATTTAGTACCCTACATGTTCTCCCTAACTATTTTTTATATCCATGCCAAATTTCATTCAGACTCGTTGATGCATTCTGGAGATACTTTCAAACAAATATTCATACATCCATCTAAACATTAATTAATAATATTCGTAGGATTAGATTTTTTTTAATTCCGCGCAGACGAAGTCCCAGGCAACTGCTATTTAATTATAAAAGGTAGTAGCAGAATAATTAAAAATTAAGTTACGCGTTGACGTAAGTTCCCATTGTTTTCTGAGTTTTTTTACGGAGAAAGGTGTTTTTATAAAATGTTTCTACAGTAGAAATCAAATACTATTTCTAACATATACATTTTTACAATAACCTATTAATAAAAATAAAATAAAACTATTAATAAAAATAATTAAAAACAAAACACGCGGACAAAGCTACAAAAAAAATGTCATCTTTCCATCTGTCAATAACCAGTTTTGTTTGAAACAGGAATATTTTTGTCGACTTTCTTCGCGTCTTATCTATAAATCTCATTTAAAATCTACGATATATATGTTTTGTTTTAAAGTTATATAAATAGTTGTTTTTACTATGTTGTAATGCAAATAAAATAAAAAAGAATAAAACATTTTTGCATTTTTAAATGGAAACTTTAAAGAGCTCTTTTCTCAATATTAAATACAACCTTATCTTTATAGTGGATACATTAGCTTAGAATTGTACAACATATTCACGTAAAGTTCTTTATTGAGTACATAAATGTTTAAACCAATACAAAACACAAGAAATCATGCGCCAACATACATTGAATAAGAGACGGCTCGCGAACCATTTAGTAATCGAACCTAGGTCGTTACGGGCAGTTATGTTAATGGTTATAGATTTTAAGGCTGGCCAAACACGTAACTCGATCGTCGGACATGCTACAGACACATTATCGTAAAGCTGTAGACCGCCTAAAACGAATGTTATTGCTCGTGTATAGACGGACTAATAGTGAACTTTGTGTGCTCCTTAGATTACTTTCTCGTGTTAATGTTTCACAGGCAATGAATCGGGATTGTTCTAAAAATATAAGACAATAAGAAAAAAAAAAATTATTGGTCACAACGGCACACGGAAATCATACAATGTTTTTTTAGTTCATCTTCGAAGTAAAATTGAAATGCTGCCGTGATGGCAGACACCATGAGACTTTCATATCTACCACTCGCTCTAGCACTTCTGTACGCCTTTTCATCATTTCAACGTACTTAGACTTTTTATAATGGCAGATATATAGAACAGTAAAAAGGAATCAGTATTGTAAACTTTTTGCGTAGCTTTCTACCGCGTAATGTCGCGTTGTTGAATGTTTTAATCTCGGCGGTATTTCAAAACCGCTACCTTCAAGAAGCGAGCGTATCACCATCTCAAATGTTGGCAACGCATCTGCGATTCCTCTAGTGTTACAGATGTCCATGGGCGTCGATGAACACTTTGGTGTTCCCGCTGCTCGTTTGCCCCCTTCTCTTATAAAAAAAATTGTGAAATAATTAACATTAATTCGGAGACATATAATGGTTGCTTTGGCAGTCCGTTCGTGATTTCTCTTACTAATATTGCGTATTCTACTGGCTAAATACAGTACAATAAAAAAATAGAACCTAACATAAGTTTATGTAAAAGTAAGTAAACTGATATTAGAACCCCTTGAAATCGCATAACTTAAATATTTATGAATAGAAGGAATTACAGCTGCGAATAAATTTCTCGATTCTAATTCTACAATTTAACATTGTTAATTATTATTCACTTTAATTATAAATTTACAAAACATTTTTTTACTACTCTTATTCCGATAATTACATTTTCCTTCGTTAACAAATTGAAGACAGTTAATAAAAACTATAAGGTATTTCATTTATGTATTTCTTTAATACATTATTAATATAGTTCCGCTCCTTAATAATGCTGCATATAATTTTGTTGGTTTCATTAGAAGTTCTTGTCACGCTTGTCTTTAATATTATAAGTTCAAATGTTACTCTTTCTGTCTCGGTTTTACGCCAAAACTACTGAACCAAAATTAAATTTGATACACACATAGTCTAGTCTAGAGTCTGAGAAAGGATTATAGTACACTTTACTTTAATGCGAAAAATGGTTGTAAGAGGTTGAAAAGGGGGTGAAATGTTATATGGAAGTATCGTCATTTTTACAGTTAGAAGATTGAAACTTATACATCAGTATGAGATTAAATTTTTGTTAAAGTTTTATTCTCAATGGTGTAAAACAATAAACCGGAATAGGGGATTAAAGTTTATAGGGGAATATGTAAGGCTTATGTGAGTGTTTTGTAAGTTCAAAATGTTTTTAAGTTTATGTTAAATACAGACAAAAGACATTATTAAGCGGACTAAGCCGGGGCCACAGTTAATCTTAGTAATATTATAAAAGCGAATGTTTAGAAGGATGGATGGATGGATGTTTGTTTGAAGGTATCTCCGGAACAAATCAATGAATCCTTATAAAATTTGGCAAATATGTAGAACATAGTCTGGAAGAACACATATTAAGTTTTTTTAATTAAGGCTACTTATTAAGTTTTTTTAATTCCGCGCGGACGGAGTCGCGAGCGACAGCTAGTCGTAAATAAAAATGATCTTGAAAATGTATACAAAAAAATATTTAGTACCTATCTTTTTTAATATACTCATATATTAATACTACTCCATGGCATCAAACACCGATTGCTACACTGCCCTCATACAGAGCACTCCTACAAACTTGACTATCATCGGCCTAAACCGCCTATCTTACAAGATAAATGATGGTCAAGTTTGTAGACGCCTTCTCACGCTGCGTGAACCATTCCGTGACCGCATCTTAAACACCTGCTAAATTTTTGCTAAAATAATAACGTTATCCTAAAAGGAAAACAAAAAAAAAACTACGACTAAGTAACCTTAATTAACTATAATAGCTTTTGATGCAGATCAATTCGTTTTCGATTGAACCGACTTCGAAGTACTTATGCGACATTAACGATGTTTTCACGCCGTCATTATCACTTATAAGTCTCATCAAACCGTAATAGACAAGCTTATAATTTTAACATAATACGTGGATTATATTTAATGGCAACTAACTGACAAACCCTTGCATTAACCTTTCCATTAAAGTTAAATATCTTGATGATGGGACAATATTTTTAGAATTATAATTACTTGACTGTCAATAAGGTAGTGTTTTTTGTCTATATATATTTAAATTCTTTGTATGCATCTGTAGCATAAAAGCCTTTTTTAATATTATAAGGTAGCAAACGAGCAAGCAGCCACCTGAATACGCCAAAATAGTGAAGTGACCGCTCTCCATAGACGTCCGAAATTACAAATGCGTTGATTACCTTTTATCGACAGAGGAGCAGTCGCACAGAAAGCAATTATTGCGCCTTCCTGTGCATCCCCTACTCCATCAAATCTACTTCTCCTTCCCATCCTTTCCTTATAAGGAAAAGAAGACTAAAATTAGGCCTCCGACTGTACCTGTTTTAACGAGCGTGGTCTCTTTAGGTACGTATTCTTCCCTTGAGTACAAGGTGTATAGGAAGTTGGATATATTGATTTTTTTTTAAATGGTGTTTTTAATTCTAATTTGTATTTTTTTATTTAAATTGAACTGCTCGTTTTTACCTCTTTCATATTAAATGAACAATACCTCTCGACACGCTGCCTCATATTAAGACAGGGATGGAATAAGTCCCCTAAAAGGAATAGGATCTACATATCATTTATAATTATCCTAAATAAAAAATAGGACATGTATTTGGGATTGACATTTAAGTAACAAAACTTGTGTTAGGAAGTTCCGCTCTTAGGACTTGCAAACATTTACTTATAAAAAAACATATAGCATCAATAAGCTTTAGTGACAGACGAACAAAGTAAAAGCGAAGACATCATCTGTTACCTAGTTAGTAATAAACAGTACACGTTGGCCGAGCAATTATCAGTTTGATAACTGGATTCTTCAGTTCCCACTCGACTGCAATAAAAACGTGTCGACACCAATATGGGATCACGTAATTATTCATCTAATTAATGCAAGTATTCCGCCATTTTTTATCACGTCCAGCGATTGGCATTTTAACAATTTCCTTACTAGTATTATATTGTTTGGATTAAATTATTTCATCTTTGTAAGGCTTACGTTAGAAAAAGTATAAGTGTTTGCATTCTATTGGTATTCTCGAGCTGGATGATGTTTAATCTGTGAGCTACCAGACTTCATACTTCTAAGAAAATGTAATCTATCGATATAAAACAAAGTCGTGTCAGTTGCACTATTTATAACTCAATAACGACTGAACCGTTTTGGGTGAAAATTAATGGATATGAAGCTTAGAACCAGGATACGGACATAGGATACTTTTTATCCCGATTCCTTTTTTTAAATTCCGCAGGAACGGATTCGCGGGCAAAAGCTAGTGAATAAGTGCCAAGTTCTTTTATTCTTCTATGAGCGACTTTGTTTTGTTTGTCTGTCTGTTTCTGTATCAATTAAATGATAAATAATATGTTGTTTATTAAATACGAAGTTAATGTTCCAACGTTCTAGTATCAATAAAATAAATATTAAATGTGCGGTTAACGAACTTATTTTACATACTGACGATCACCCGCTACTTCGACAGCGTAGAATATAAAAAATGTTTTTTTAAGTTACTTCTGTACACCTATTTTACCGTTATTATTATTGGTTAAGTTATAATTATTTTATTAATAATTTTACTATAAGCAATGCAAGCACTTCGAGCCCACGAAATATTTTTTTCGAAGACATACAGACACTCCAATTTAATTAATTATATGGATATTAGAATTTTAAGATTACAATCAAATTCTCTTATTCGCGATCCCGTTAACCTCTTACTTAATCATTTTATAATTCTCGTACAAATTCCATATTCATGCCAAAAAATTTGGTAGCAGTTACAATAGCCACACATAGAACGTAATCCCCGCGAATGCGTAGATTTAACTGTATGTTCAAAGTAAGTCTTCAAAGTAAGCTAAAGCACCTGTCATATGTCGAAGCAACTTATTGCCAACTCTCTCTATCTCTTCAAAAAAATTATAACTTTGTTTAGGTGCTTCGGCAGTAGACTGACAATAACTACGAAGTAATTTCCCACCAGTTTAAATTTTTAGCAAAAATAGAAATCTTTACATACAAGTTCTATAAGCAAATGGGAACGCTTTACATTTTCCTCTATTCCCTTATCTAGCTGATTGCTTTACGAATGTTGTTATCTATAAAACAAAGGTGTTTTGATACGGTATTTGACGCATCCGAGATAATAACTCGAAGTAAGATTAAGAGTGTAAGTATTCATGAAACCGACTAGTTTAATTTTTATCATACAGTAACGATCGAAATTTATAGCAATATTCGTAAGCTGATTTGGGACGATTACACTTACGACAAAGGCGATTACTTTCAGCTGTCAACTTATAGAATTACACAGCGACAACTCTTCGAGCTGCATCTTGTTACAAATAATCCATACTACGATTTTACGTATTAAAGTCCTGGTAGCATTGAAAGTGTTAACGTCTATTCTAACAAAAAAGAAGACAATTTAAATATTATTTTTCTAAAAGATAAATTTAAAAATAGTTCTAAACATTAACAAATAAGATATAATTCGGCTTAACTATTCAGAACAATAAAATTGAAAAATCGTGTAGTATTTTAACACGTGCAATGCAATCGACTCGTCTTACGTAATAAAGTAGTGGCCATGAAAATGTTTATCCTATATCATTCCACATATAGGGTGTTTACAAATGTGCAGGCGTCTATCATTCTGACAGCACTTCATTATACAACGATACAAATTAACATTTATATACAAACTGGACCTCATTAGGTGCAGTAAATCCTAAATCAGCAACTAGCAAGGATAATCAGAAAAAAAAACATTCAAGACTTCTATAATGAAACGTAAAACGCGCACTAATTTAAAGTTGCGTTCACACTTAGACTAAGATTGTTACGTCGATAATGTCTCTATTCAAACACTTTTTATTTAATCTATTCCTAGGTATAGATACTAAAAGGTTTATCTTACTTTATACGTATTCCTAATTCGTAATAATTTATTACCTTGAATATAGATTCAGAATGTCTTTGCAAAATAATCACATGCATAAACATATGGAGAGACTGGAATTAAAGGTTTCCACATTTAATTCCTGTCTCTTTATCTAATTTCGAAACAATTTATATGTTACTTTCAGTTGTACTATGTATGTAATTAATTTAAAAAAATCTACTACTTTCTGAAAAAAAAATAAAAAAACTTTTATTTAAAAAAAAATTATATACTCATATTATAAAGAAGTAAAATGTGATTGTTTGTGTATTTAATAGACTCCGAGACTACTAAATTGATTTAGAATTTTTTTTTACTGTTGAGAACCTACACTATCGAAAGGTGACGCAGACTATACTTATTTCGAGATTTATTTAATTCCGCACGGACGAAGTTGCTGGCAACTATTATAATATATTTATTCAAAAACCAAATTAGGTGCATCTTAATTATAATTGCCAATCTCAAATCTGAGTATGAGTATTTTAATCTTTAATCATACTGTTTAGCGCTATTTTATATTATTTATACACAGCTCAATATGTCATTAGTTAATACATAAAATTACATAAGATACAGAAAAAAGTTTTAAATAAAAATTAAAGTTTACAATTAAATACCACAACTACAATCATCAAGAAAAAAGAATTTAATACCACTCAAATCTTAATGCATCTATGAAAGGTTTATCAAAGCCTACACAAGACAATAAGCACTCGATCATGAACTGTCAACTAAATATATAAACAGGTTATGAGATAAATATTATACTATGAAGATTACTGAACACACAAACGAGGCCACGCTCAAGCGAAGCGGATCTTTTTACCTAACTTAAAATACTTTTTTGAATCGTTACAATTAAAAAAAACATTATAAACAAGGTTGTGCAGCGGAATGTTATATTAAATCACATTTGCTGTCGACGATAAAGAATATAAAATATCCATTCAAATCTCAATTGAACGAAACAATGCATATAAAGAGTATCAATGAGTGGTTTACTATTATAATTGCAATTGACAGCCTCAAGCCCTCGCTAACCGACGTTAAGCGCAGCGGACGTGCGCAGGCGCAGCGATTACAGACGATACCATGATTAATTGCTCTTATTATTATTAATACGTACTTATATCAAACCGTACGACCTGTAATCATGGTAAATCACTTCCTGTTTACTACTTACCGAAGACTTGAAGACTTAAGTCTATATGAATTTCATCCACAGTCTACAGTTGGTCGTAGGTGACATAAGTTGGCCACCATCGTCAGGTGAACAACCGCGAACTTGACGATATCGGTCAATATTTTAGGAGGTCAACTTACGCTGGATTTTTCTGTATATATTTAATTATGTCGCAATAATTTTTTTCTATGACAAAAATTAATTATACTAAAAATAGTTTAGTAAAAAAACCTACAGTTGAATTAAGAATCTCTTTTTTACTATCGATTTTATGCAATTGAAAATTGTATTCACGTTAAATTAAAAAAGGAGAATCCTGTGATACAACTTGTATAAACTTAATACACTTTAAAATTCTCTTCGCATAAAGCTAGCATTGTTTTTGTTAGTCACTTAAGGTGCTATAAAATAAATGTATGTTATTACATGGATAATTATAGCGCCATATTAAGGCAACTTTATATCTTATAGGCATGATACATTTGTACCTTTTTCTGTTTCATTTCTACTGAAATGATATCTATATTAAAGGTTTTTATTACGTGTATGATCTATATTAAGTCTCCTTCAGTCATGTAATTAGCATTTATATGATTTGTTTCGTTATTTGTTACACGTTTTTTTTTAACTTTGAGCGGATTTGCTATCTGTGCATCAGCCCAAACAATCAAACAGCCAAGCACAAATATTTGAGACAATCTCCTTCGTATCGCCATCGTCAATTATGTTAAAATGAGTATGAGATTTTTGATGTACTTTACGCCCAATTGGGGTCGCTACACAATTTACAATACAAATTATGTCGAGGACGATACGATGGCGATTGTCACAAATATTCGTGATAAGCCCACTGTTATTTTTAACATACCTATATAATACTATAGTGTCACAAAATTGACCAATCAGCAACAAGACTTCCTAGGGTCATAGTGGCAAAAGACACATTTATTGTCATTTGAAGAAATTATAATTAGATACAGGTCCTTTAAAAAGTGTCACCAAATATCTGTCAGTCATCATCATCTCCTAGACCTTTTCCCACTCACTTGGAGTCGGTACTCAAGGTTTTATAAACCTTAAAGTTTTGGCTTAAGTTTTTACGGCCGGCCGCCTGCCTGTCGCCAGCCCTACTTGGGAGGAGATATCTAGAATCCAGTGTCGAAATAAATAAAGGGTTTATTTCGACACAAGATCCTCAAATTTCTTAAACAGTTTTTAAAAACAAACCAACGCCACGTGTGGTCGCCTCTAGAAGACCGTTACAACTCAACAAATTCAAATTATTGGTACATGCAAAACTACCCACGCGGCGCCGCGAGATAATACGAAGCGTTATCTTAATGTAACCGTATATAGCGAACATTGGTACAAAATACTAAGTTTAATTTAAACGATAGCTCCATTCAAATGTATAACCGCTCGGTAACCAAACTCTCTCACATCCAAAGAGCGTAATTTACGGACATAAGTCGCAACCGTAAACGGCTCAATAGTAACGTCTGCATTCAAATAACTTTATAAAGTTTGTGAATACGTTTACATTTATACGCAAATATATACGAATTCTTCAAATATTTACACACGTTCAAAAATCTGTTTGGAATCTTAACAAACGTATAAATTCCTAGCATCGTTAGACAAATGTCTGTTACAGTTAAAAGTGAAGCTCTCGCGTCGCGAATCTTAATTCCTTATAAATAGCATCTGTCCCAATATTTACATGGTACGGACATTTTTGCATTCCCAACAACATAATCGTAGAATTCCACGGCCGTTAGACTTGTATTATTTCATACTGTAAACTCTCTTATGTCAAAAAGGCTAAAAGGAATTTGACAATACATATATATATATATAAATCTAAGTGTCACAGCAATGGAAATCCACAGTAAAGAGTTACATGATGAGTTACAAATGACTAGAAACTTTTTCGTTTCTCAAAAAAGACTGCGATATGCCGTGTCGCGTGTATCAGCTACCTTCCCATTAAAGTCCAGTCAAAATGTGTCCAGTTGTTCCAGAGATTACCCGAAACAAAAGCGGCCTTGTAGACTGACATACAGACTGACAATTTTTTTTATTACGAACTGAAAAGTGAATTGTAGTTAAATATTATATCATTTATCCGAATTAATTAGACCAAAAGTTTAACAATAAATAACTTAATCAAAAACTATTTATTTCCTTGTATATAATTATAAATCCAGTAAATAATCTCGTATTTACTTAAGACTTAAAAGCTTAAAGCAATTGAAAATATGTATAAACATACAGTAATATCGTAAATAACAACTTCGGTCCGATCATGTGAAGGCGCCGTAATAAAGACCATTCCACACGATACCTTATGCCCCATTCACACAGTAAAATCATGTTATTACGATCACAACACTACTAAGTTGCATTATAATGAGCGAATTTAGCTTTATTTAAATGGCATCTGAAGCGTGCGACGGGAAAAAATGCGATTGTAGTGTGAATTGATTCTAATGGAATTCACTTTGAAATCACAGTTTGCACTCGTAATGTGTTTGATTTTATAGGATTGCAGATGGAAACAGTTTAGCTGCATTCTCTACAATGTACTATTCGGTTAGTGTTTTCTTTGATATTTGCTCATTTATTAGTAACTAGCTGTCGCCCATGACTCTGTTCGCGTGAAATTAAAAAAAAAACTTAATTAGTAGACTATGTGTTCTTCCAGCCTATGTTCTACATAAGTTTTATTTCTTTTAACCAGTAAGCACCATAAAAATATTTTACACATAACGGTATTATACTCTAAATATTTTGTGAAGTTATAAATACAGCTGCTGCTGATTTGTATCTGTTGATTGTACAGATAAAATAAGAATTTGATTTAATTAAGATTTTTCGATAAGTACATAAATTAAGATTAATATTGTGCTCTCATATTACCGATAAGTACAAAGTATTAAATTGTGAGTTCCCATTGCCTAGAACCTGTATAAAAACTAATATAGTTGTCCGTTGAAAATATCAACGTTATAATATTAACTTTAAGTATGTCTTATTTGTAATTTTTTTTTAGTTTAATTGATATTTTAAAAAATGATTAGAATTCTGTCAATTTCCATCCATAAGATGCAAAAATTTACTATTATGGCAACATCGGTCGCTGGGATGATATAATCAATCGGTGAACTCCCCAGGTGGTAAATTAGTGTTGCCAGCAAAAACAACTAAGTGGCACAACATGGAATCGATTGGAGTGGCTCAATCGAAACGTTTATTTTGTTTTTTTTTTATTTGTTTATTGTCGACAACGTGATAAAAAATGTAATGGACCGTTAGATGATAGTACATATAATACAACCGACTGTGCTTTTTGTAGATGAAAACAAAATAAAAGTTAAAACTTCTATTACCCAATGGACATTATTAGATTTATTGTCGGTTTCTGAGACCAAAAACATTGTATTTAACAAAACTTAGTTAATAATATGTTTTATACAGAGATTTCGGTCTTAGAAAGCAACGATTATTTGATGAATTCAGACGTTAATATCAGTATTAACTAAAAACATGTACAAAAATATATTGTTGTGTATATTTTAAGATAATAAAAGTAACGATCTTTTTCTACATGACGATGTAATTAAAGCAAGAGCGTCGACTACCAAAAAATTATCGCTTTTTGATTTATTTACAACTTACAGAATTAAAGTGAACATTTACCGTCTCGAAAATTTTAATTTTATACCTTTTAAAACCAGTTACATTGACTTTCTACATATAATGATATATCTTATACAAGATTATACGCTCAGATTAAGTCATAAATTAACATATTTTGATATGCAGATTCAAAAAAATTGAAGAAATTATTATTCTAAAAACTAACCACATTTGATGCTAGATCATGTAGGGTTTTGTTAATATTAGAGTGCTGATTTCTAAATGATTAAATTTCCCCATTTCCATTCTAACATTAGACATGAACAATCAAAGGATTTCAATTTGGTTCCCACTTAACTTCAGATATAGAATGGCAAACTGTTGTAGGTATATATGTTATCACCAAGCTTTGTCAACTTTATATGATATCATCGAATGGTTAGTAAATAAGCGTCCTCAATTATACATATATTACATAAAATTAACATTGTAAGTAGAGATTTTCTACGGCATTAAAAAATAAAAAAAATAAAAAAATATCTATGCAATCTTTGACGGGATTAAACCTGAAGATCATGAGCGACTTTATAATCTAAAGATAAAGATCGGCCACGTATTTGAGCTATTTATAAAAGCTGCCAGTTCCCAATAATTCATCGGCAAAGTTGACGTAGTAAGGAACTGGTGGGACACGTGTACAGTGACGCACACAAGCGCAGTGTACGGCTCACGCAGTGCCGTGTGACCGATACATATCAACATAATGATTGATGCAAACGCCCATTTGCTAGACTAGTTCTATCTCGCACGTGGGGCCACGAAACCAGCGGCAAGATACATTTAAATTCAAGTCAATGACTAATTGCACTCACAGTTGTTAATTGGTCACCAAGGGTATCCTACGTGTTGACAACTGTAAAACCGGGGAGTCTGCAGACTATTAGTCTAGTGGACCACAATATAAGAAGTACTAAAAGAAGTTTTAAATTATATAAAAAAAAAAAACAGAAAATATTTATGCGCTTGACTAAATTTTCCAAAAGCACAAAATTCATCATTTAAATGTTGATAATAAAAAACTACTGAATTTCCACTCAATTCCTACCAAAAGCCGTTTAAATTAAATGTCGGAACGTTTCAATCTTAGCATCGCATGTTAAATTGTGGAGCCTCGGGGCCCATTGATGGTGGCCACTGATGCGCACAGCCTACCAGCCATGTTCTGAAGCCATGTTCTGCTTAAATCATGATTAATATGACAACCCCCACAGCTTAACCTGCGAAACGGGATACGAAGTTGATATGAGAAGGCATTTAGAATGGTCTCTACGCTTTATTTAACCATGTAATATGTAATACATATAATCTACTAATCTATACAGTTGTTGTCTTCGAAATCATTCATAATTTAAATATATGTGAATTAAAATTTATAAATTCCTATTCGAAATATGAAAATTTATACATAGTATTAGGCCCGTTGTACACAACGCAACGTAAATTTTTGCAACTCTCAACATGGCGCTTGTCGACGATATTTCTATGTCATTGTTAAAGCCGCTCGCAACCTGTTTGTCAAGATCGTCGTAAGAAAAGTCGCTGCGATTTTCAAGAAGGCGGAGCAAATCAGTTGACATATAGTCACTATGCCTGTAATGACCAAGTAGACGACCCGCGTTGACGATTCAACGTTGTATGTACGGAGCATGAGCCATGCGATTCTCACGACGCAGCCATACAATATTAGTATTAACCACAGGTGGGCACAGTTAATCGAAAAGTTAACTTCGTTAATCGTTAATTCGTTAATTAAAAAATTAACTTCGTTAATCGTTAAAGCGTTAAATTCTCGAAAATTTAACGCAAGTTAAAGTTAATCGTTAACAGTTAACCATACCAAAATTATACATACTAATTTCACACTTACGTGGCGACACTTGTTTAAAATAGTAATTTGATATACATTTATAGAATGTACACATTAGTATTAGAAACAAATATGAATGCATTATAGTATATTTCATTACGAGTGCGGAAAGCCTGTCATTGCAAAGAGTTCCGACAAATGTCTACCCGAGCCGAGGCGCAGTCGAAGGTGAGGGTTGACAGTTGGAACAAGTTGTAATGACAGTTTCGCACGTGTACTAAACAACTACTTTTGATACAGTTGCGAAAAAATGAAGCAATTTAATAGAATAATAAAAACACAATAAACTCAACTAAAATGTTTGGAAAATGGCGCCAACCGTAAAAGAATAAAAACAGAGATTTTTTTGTTTTCTTCACCCATTCTGGGTAGGCAAAGGGAACTATGCCCAAACGGCCAAGTCTTCAGTAGATTATTTTTATTGATATGAAATGAAAATGAAATTTAATGAGATGAAATAAAATGAAAACTAACCTAATTCATTGAATCAAATCATTAAATCTGATATTGTCACAAATTAGAAGCTTCTTTTAAGAAATATTTGCATGAATCATAAAAACTTCAATGATTTTTTTGTTGTAAAAACTTCGTGGTTGGTTATTATTTTTAACAGACATTATTTTGACAGTTGGGAAAGACAAGTTTAGAAAAGCTAAAGTAAAAGCACGAGTAAAAAAGTGTTTTAATACAGTTCTCAAAAAGTGGCGTATTGCAGGGACGTAGAGCGTTCGGAATGTGGGTTATTACATACTCATGCTTTTATATACTCGTTATGAAATATACTACTTCGAACCTTCTTTTGATTTTGTCCTGTTGGTCACGTCTTTCCCGGACGCTCTGATGCACGCGAACTTCACATATTATATCAATTATCAACTCGTTCGTTCACCATTCGAGTCGCCGACAGTCGGCCAACATAGCTGAACTTACGAGCGTGGCGTGGCATGGCACGTAATTTAAACAAAATGACAGCACGTCTCAAAGTTTCTAATTTAACGATTAACGGACTTTTATTAACGGAAGTTGAGTTTAACGGAAGTTAACAAAAGCGTTAACACTTTTTGAAGTTAACTTAAAAGTTAATCCGTTAACCAAAATGTTAACTTCGTTAATTAACGATTAACGGATTAACGAGTTAATGCCCAGCTCTGGTATTAACGATTTATAGCGCCTTGTGTGCGAAGGGCCTAATAGCTCTGTAAGACTACAAACAAAATAATATATCATTCTGCAATCGATTTAATATGTTAACTAATTAATTTCTTAGATTTCCATCTGGTCATTAAACGGGTCGGGTCTAAAAACGTTGCATTAGTAAACTTTAGACATTATTCTTTGCTCCTTGAGGACATAATTAATTTATTGTTTTATTCATGACACCCTCATTAAATGTTAGCAGTTGAATTAAAAGATCGTTACCATAGCAACGATCAACAATTACGACGTAAACAGTAGTGTTGGTAATAATTAATTTTAATTTAACAATATATATGTAAACGATTTCATGGAAACGTATTTTAATTCGAAAACCGACACATATTCCATTAATTATGTATAAAATTATTGACGGATAAAGGTTAATCTGAATAATTAATTTTGATTAACTATCATGCCCTGTTAAAGGGATAATTTCTTGCTTCGAGATACCTACATAAGGTTAATTATAATGGCCACAATAAACAAAAGCGTAAATAACAATTTTTTTGCACTGCTAACTCAGGAGGGTATTTTTGTCTGTATGTTTAAATGGATGGATGTTTGTATGTATGTCTAGTCCATTGTGACCTGATCGTTTATTAATCAAGAAATAGTTATAATTAACAATTATTGATTCAAAACTCCGGTTTCTGTCACTCTAGGGAAGAATGCTATTGGATTCAAATCTCACTCTTTAAACATCGACAACTCGTATACGCTTTAAGAGATCACGCTAACTTACATTACAAACCATTCAGTAATAGGAAAATTAAACACAAATGATGTATTTTCGTGACATGTTCAATAACAGAAACAAAGAGTTTAATTCTCGCACATCGAATATAACTGGTTATCGCTTGTACAATTGCTTGCCATCTTGTTGAACATTCAAAGCGCACGTACGGATTTACTCACTAGATGTCGCTGCATCTCATACGATGAATGTAAGACGTTAATCAGCGTCGTAGGCACAGCGTGACGCCGGCCACGCCATCTGCCTAAATGTTCCTTATTTGTTTCAGAGTGGCAATACTGATGTTTTTGAATTTGGAATGTTCTTATTTTATATAGTCTGTGGTTATAAAATATTGTCATAGAGTTTTGCATTCTTACGATCAACTGATATTGTAAATAACTGTCTATTAATAGTGTAATAATTTTTTACCCTTAAGTTGAAAATAGATAAAGACAAGTAATTATAATAAACAACAAGTAAAAGTGATGAATATTATTTTCCAACACTGAAGTATACTTTATATTCATTGTCACGAACTCAAAGGCGAGCTCATCGAGTATAATCGTTGTTTATAACACTCGATGGCATAACTGAAATGTTTTGCGACAAACATACCGCAATTATTTATACTGAACAATGGTGTTCCAGTTGTGAAGCATCATAAAGCTCATTGAAATTCATATTAATAAATAACCTTACAAACTTTATATGGTACCAGTAAACCACAAAAAAAAATTATACAAGCGTATTGACTAATGTAATTACGTTATTAATAAGGAGTCTTCGATGTGTTTTGTATTTTTAATATACAAAACTAGAAAGTTAGAGTGCAAACAGAGTAATGACAAGTATCAGCTGACTGGGTTTCAAACACACAAAACACGTTCTGAAACACACTTTTTGCATATGTCTTTGATCAGCACTCAGTAAATATTGTACACTAAAAAATATAAAAAACATTGTGCAAACAATGTGTTTTTTGCGCAGATGTTTCGTTTGGTTACAACATCGTATGTACAGATATTAGCAAAAATTCACCGTTTAAATCTTACTAATATTATAAATGCGAAAGTTAAATGGATAGCTGGATGGATGTTTGTTGATAAAAGTTGGCTTGGATGTAGAACACAGTCTGAAAGAACACATAGGTTATGCTTTTTTTTAATTTCGCGCGTATACATACAACCTCATAGGCTATGTCTCGCAGTGGGCAGACAAAATCTGATGATCACCAATAACTAGTTAACTCGATATATTAATACATGAAGAAAGAAAGAAAGAAAGAAAGAAACTCGTTTATTACCACACAAGTACAAGAGAAAAAAAAATTCACACCACATATTTATGAAAATAATTTAGTGAAATGTGGTAAAAGGGGCCAACTCAGCGTATGCAGAGACGGCCTAAAGCAGTCCCTGTGCTGGTTTTCAGTTGGCTCCTTTACATCCACCTGAATAATTACATAACATGGAGGGATAACTCAGTCTATTATATTATATAACATCCACTTCAATGACCATACAAAATAACATGCAAATGACACGTAAAGAAAAACAAAAAAATAAAAATAATAATAATAATAAGGTAACCTAACATGAAAAATACACATTAAGAACTAGTAACATTTCATTGAACATGAAGCGAATACTCTATTACTTTTAAGGGAATAATTTCGCGATGTACGTGTTTTACACAGTCATAGTTAGTTAATAGAATAGAAAGAAGTGCATAAAGTTAATTTTATACACAAAAAAAATTTCTTTCATCATCAACCTGCCCCTATCTCTATGCAGGGTCGGCACAGTATCTACTACTCCTCCATACATCTCTATCAGCCGTCATATCTGAATTTACTCCCTTCTTACGCATATCCTCTTTCACTCAATCCATCCATACTTTCTTTGGTCTTCCTCTACTTTTTTAGCCATCCACATTCAATCTCATTACTTTTTTGATTATATGATCATCATCCCTCCGCATAACATGTCAAAACCTCACTTAGCTTCTGCTCCTCAATTTTTCGATAACTGGCGCTACTTTCAAACTTCCTCTGATATACACATTCTTAATTTTAACTTTTCATTTTTAAAAAAATCTTTAATTATGGTCTTATTTAGACCAATGAGCGATCACTAGTTACTAGTAGAAATATTTGGTTTGTTTACATTGTCGGTAAAGCAACAAGCTGCTTGACGTGACACAAGCACATTGCGTTGAGACCATGATTCACGAGAGAGTCTCGAAGCACTAAGGAAGTCGTCGAAGTGAAGTCCAGATAACATCTCACTGTCATACTGTCATCGTTATTAGATTTACTAAGAGGCCGTGTTATGTTGATCTTATCTGTAACACGTACATCTTCATGATCTCTGATCGTCGGCTTTCGGTTGGAAAGCGAGTTCATCAAGCGCTTTCTTACATTGATGTCTTCATCTTGTACAATCGTGTAAAGCAATACAGCGCTGGATAATGTTAATATGATAAATTAAATACGAATATCTTGTTTCAATCCAAACCTAAACATTTAATCGTAAATAAACTGTACATAAGTTAAAAGTACGCAAATTCCAAAACATTTCCAGTAAAAAACTTTTTTTCCCATATCTTACTAATATTATAAATGCGAAAGTTTAGATGAATGATTGTTATTTGTTAGAAGGTATCTCCGGAACGGCTCAATGGATCTTGATGAAATTAGGCACAGATGTAGAACATAGTCTGAAAGAATACATAGGCTAGTTAATAAGTTTTTATTTAATTACGCGCGGATGGACTCGCCGACGACAGCTAGTATAACTAAATACGATGAAAATGTTCGTTCTATCGCATACTTTTCACAAACAAAGGACATAGCGTCTGTTTAGTGACAAAATTTAAAAGTTTAATTAAAACGAGTTGCAGTGCTTTTTGCTCAATAAGATAACCAAATATTTGCACGTTAACAGATGGTTTAAGGCAGTGATTGTCAAACTTATTTCCTTTCACCGCCCCCTTTGAAAATCAATTATATATTTCAGAGCCCCCTAATTTTTATTCAGCCCTAAAACTTAAAAACCACAATTTCATTACTTTAATTAATTTCAGTGCCTCCCATTTTTTGGGCCCCTTATCGCCCACTTTGGGAAACACTGGTTTAAGGTTAAGAGACAAAAATAAGCGAGAGTCGAGTTATGTTGAGTAAAATTATCTTAACAATAATAATATTAATAGTGAATCAACTGTAAATATTTATGAAGCATTTAAATCTACTGTTACTCGATTACTTAAAGTAGATCCATTTACAATTTTACTGCACTTTAGAAGTCATATTATATCTAAGATTAGAGTTGTTAAAGGTAATAATAGTGTAATTTATTGATAAAAATGCTAATTGCAAATAAATTAATAATCATAAGAAATAAATAATTATTGTAAAGTAAACATCCTATAAGATAAGCTAACTGTTTTTCTGACTGTAGTTCTCGATTTTGTCATCTATTTCATTCACTTTGAACAACAACAACATGTGTTGTTTTCATTACATCTAATATATAAAATTCTCGTGTCACAGTTTTCGTCACCGTACTCCTCCGAAACGGCTTGACCGATTCTCATGAAATTTTGTGAGCATATTCAGTAGGTCTGAGAATCGGCCAACATCTATTTTTCATATCCCCCCCCCCATTTTTTTACTGCGCGCGGACGGAGTCGCGGGCGACAGCTAGTCTGTATATATAAACAAAATTGGAATGACTGTATGTAATATCAAAATGGTGTCATATTTCGTACACACGGTGTATTTGTGTTGTTCATAACGATAAACCATATTTTTTTTGTCTGTCCACAAGGCCGTGCTTGTTCCGGGTAATCTTCGGAATGTCTGGACCGATTGTGACGGGACTTTGACGAGAAGGTAGTAGACGCACGAGGGCATATTATAGGTTTTTTTAAATTCTGTGCCGACGAGGGCGACCGCTAATTTAATTTATAATAGTAATATATGTCGCGGCAGTCGAAACCTTTATCTGAATTTATAAAACTTTTCTTTAGAAGTGTATATCTTTTGGCCTATAAAAACCTGTGTGTTAATGATAAATTACATATATAGAACAGCTAAAATACAATGTTTTCTTCGAAGTTTAAATATATCATAACGCATTAAAAATTATAGAATATAAATATAAAAACAGACACGCGCGTACGTTCATTCTCAAAGTCTAGAATCTAGGAACGTTTTTACCAATAATGTATTAAATAATGTATTGGCTCTTTGCACAGATTAAAATCAAATATGTCCGCCAACAAAAGCGAAAAAATGATGCGTGAACTTCAAAGAAAAGCATCGAAATTCATCGTAAATTATTAATGTTTTTATAAATATTTATTAATACGATAATGCCGATTGAATTATGTCGAATCATTAATTTTATTGTATCGATTGACTTGAATGGCATACACGTCGGTGCGTTCAATGTTTTTTTTATGTCGGCTCTAGACTTTGCACCTGAACGGATGTTGCTACTTTGCCACGAGTCAAATTTATCATCGTATGATAGATGGTCATCCTTTCCTCGCCAGAACTTGATACCATAGATGACTGATAAATATATCATTAAAACTAGACTTTCTTCGCAACAAATAACAACAGACCTTTCCTTCACCAAAATATCTATACAATTATTTTCGATCGTTGCTTCAATTTGTAAAATTTTTAAGTAAACACAAACTAAACAAAAATTAACAAGAAAAAAGATTTGTTTATAATGAACTTGTGTGTCCTCACTGCAGTGACACCATTCTTCATACATTACACAGCTTACTTTATTCACGCTAATCTCAAATCCACCTTCCCATCCCACCCCTTACAAGAAAAGCGTGGGAAAGGGAAAAGGGCCTAAATTAAACCTCCGGTACGCAAACTCATCAGACGGAACACGGAAATGCTTCCACAGCATGCCAGTTGTGTGGTCGTGGTATTTCACCGGTCATTCGAGCAACAGATGTCAGTATTTCTGGCTGTTTCAATAGTAAAATTACCACCAATATTACCCAGCACTTTTTCCAACACTACATTGCAAAGATTATACACTTAATACGGCATTATCAATCCAAAAGCAATATAAATTATTTAACATACACTTTGTACATATCCTTGTCTTTACAATAATTGATTTATTTTTATTTAAACACGTTTCTTTTTGCCCGCATTTTCAAAACTTACAGAATCACGGTATTAAAAAAACAAACGGAAATGTCTTTTACAATATGACTTCCAGACATTGTAAGTTGTCGTGTCGGGACAGTTTTTCTCAGCATTCGACGCATACAAATAACGCCCTCCGGAACATTTCTTACATTTATTTACATCAAGAAAACATAACATCGCTTCAAACAACAAGCAAACGATCTAACAATAAATAAGTATCGGCTTCCTGCGCTGCTCTGTTTATTGTCAACGTATAGAATCATATCTCGTAATAAAATTATCAATCCACTTTTTAATGTAATAAAAATGCGTACCAAAGTAGATGTTTGTAAAGTATAATTTTGTGTAAAAGCACGCAAAAATTCGAAGTACCTCCAATCATAAATTAAAAAAATATAAACTTTAAACATAACGGACTAAAATATTTATGATTTCATTGAACATATTACATTAAAAACTAAAAAAATATGAAGTCTTATTTTCTTACAATAATCTTATAGAAATTAGTGGAACGAAAAAGTTGTCTACGTTAATAATTTTTATTTTTGTATGAAATTTACAACGATCCTTATATTCACACTAGTTTTTAAAAATGAGGGCACAAACATGTACTGTACCCTTGAACAGACTTTAGTTTATACAGAACTTGCTTCTTCTGCCACATATCGACTACTAATAACAAATGGCAATCGGATTTCCACAAAGATCATGTAAGTAAAGACCTGTCGAGGCATCTGACAATCAGGACATTTGCTGCGGCCGTCAGTCACGACTGGCAACATTGTTCAATATATCAGTCTCGTTAGTGTATTCATATCTCCATGTTAATGGCAACACTTATTAGTTAGCGATTTACATAGTGGTCTCCAAGACAGATCCGTTTTTATCTTCAAGTTTTTATTATTATAGGAATAAGGATGATTCTAAATATCATAGATAAAAAGTTCAAAAAGAAATAAACCCTATAAAATATGTCTTACTAGCTTTCGCCCGCGACTCCGTACGGGTGGGATATATACTATGTAGACTATGTTCTACATCTATGCCAAATATCACCAAGGTCCGTGGAGCCATTCTGGAGATACCTTCAAACAAACATCCATCCATCCATCTAAACAATCGCATTTATAATATTAGTAAGAAGTAAGTTAATTTTTGCTTATTCCAAAACTCTCGAAAGACTCGAAATACCGAACTGCTTTCCAAAATTTACTTTGCAACATAAAATAAAATTAAATGATGCATATTGTCCGTCCAATGTAATTTTACCATTCAATCACACCGAAATGTAACATGTTTTTTATTAAATATTTAATTTTAACTCATGATCGAAATGACTTCTTGCAAACTGTCAATCATTTAAGAAAATTACCGTAAGAGTAAAGTCAATGAACTGTTGAAAATATAACAAGTTATTAAAATTATTTCAATAAATTTACGTGTAATTGGTCCAGTTGAGTTTTATACAAATTGAAAATAATTTTTTCGTACACTAACGTTCTCGAGAGCTATTTCTAGAATAAAGAAAATCTTTCAGTTTTTACAACAATGACGTCACAAATGCAACATGGGGTTTGCAAAGAAATATTGAATTTCCTCCTCTCCCTGTTTAACAATAATATTGCTCTCCTACTCATTACAATAAAAAAACAGAGACAATGATATTGTTCTCTTGTGTTACGACAGTTGAAATTCGCTTAGAATTTGTTCAAGTGAAAGTTCTAGCAATGATCTAATTCTTTCTTATTTACATTGTTACTTGCATTATAAATATCAATGTCTTTCGCAATACAATACGAATAGTGCGATGCTAACGCCCTCTACATTATCGTCTTATATCTCGTATTGTTATCATGACAATCTGGCGATCCTATCTCCTGCATACATCACGGGGGGCGGTCGGTATGAAACCAGTGTACATATTAAAACTATGGACTTAGGAAAATTAAGTTCTACTGGATATTACAAATCATTTACATGTTTTTTAATTTCGTCAATTCAAATATAATTAAGAGAAAGTTACAGTAATGTACATTTGATTATTAATAGAAATGAGACTAAATTAAATTTAGACTAGGCACAGACAGACGTCTACATCGATAGATAAATGTTTAACTAATACAATTTTTTACAATATACTAATGCAATCTACAAAAGTAGAAACAAAAGACGTCTTTATAGAGTACATAATTATTTGTCGAAGTCCACAGTCTCCGTAGTGGTGAGTCTAGAGGCGATGTTATGCAGCACAGGTACAGAATATATTGTGTGTTAATGTATTCGAATGTTTGTTAACGCGTCTGCTCTTGAATAATTGGTACCACCGCTAGCTGCGGCTGCGACAAGACTACTGCACCCTGTGTATTGAATCATAATTCATAACTGAACCATTTAACAAATTTCGAATGACTTTTATATTGGTCAACTTATGCGTTGTTATTGCTTTATAAAAATGAACATGTATTAGATAGGCTAGTTAATACATAGACATTTAGGAATAAATATTTGAATAAAGTATCCGAAAATGTACTCAGTCATTTCAAAGTACGAAATATCATTCTTCAAGCACGAGAATTAATTCAAAGTTCTTTTTTCGGAATCTTTAAAAATTTCTATAACATTTTATATTTTTTATAAATATTTGTTTAAAAAAAATTGTTTTCATTTTATATATAATCGCATCCTCGTCGCCACTTTTATATATCAATTAAAACACTTATGTAATTAATAAATGTTATTTAATATAGCCACTCATAATCTAACGGTAAAGGGTTGAAAAGTAGAACACGTCAGCGAAATATTTTTTAATAACAGATAATCGTTCAAAAATCAGTATCATATATATTACAACAATTCTTAAGTATTACATTAAACAAGTTTAGTACCAATTCTAGTGATATTATGAAATCCAATAACAATAATAAAATAGTAAACCTAAAAAAAAATATAAATCCCTCCAGTGACAATCGCAAAAAAAACTTAATGGCGTATTGTATCTAGACATAGATGGAAGATCTGTTATAAAAAAAATAGTTATCAAGTTTTTCGATAAACACTAACCAGCCAAGTCTGATCATTGATCTTAAAATAAACGGTTAAATAAAGTTTAAATAAAAAGTAACATGTCCATTTAAACTTGATATTCTTCTGCCAATCAAAAAGCTTTACAGGTAGAAATGTTGACTCCGACTATGCTTATCTGAGTGCGATATCTAAGCTGAGACCGCACGAAACTTTATGGCAACACTGACATTATTGTGACATAAAAACTATCGCTGAATATTTAATGACAGGCGCTAAGAGCAGAATCCCACTTAGAAGTACTGCGACGTAACGTAAACGTGACTTGAAATAATTTTGTATCTATATCTATATATATAAAAGAAAGTCGTGTTAGTTACACTATTTATAACTCAAGAACGACTGAATCGATTTCACTGAAAATTGGAGGGCAGGTAGCTTAGAATCAGGAAACGGACATAGGATAATTTTTACCCCGTTTTCTATTTTATATTCCGCGCGGACAGAGTCGCGGGTAAAAGCTAGTTATTCTATATTTTATAATATCAACTCATATTCCAAAAGAATGTAGGAAAAATGTTGGAAGGAGAAGAGGAATTAAATTATACCTTTAAATACAAATTTATCATTTAAAACGTAAAATTAATATTAATTTGACACACTATTTCACGCTAACACAAGCTCACGAATAGTTGATTGGTGGTACTCAAATCCACGATTCCTCGATCGGTAGTCCGTACCCTTAACCATAATTTGGCGCTTCACCACTTTTTACTTTACGGCTTTCGTATATATTCCATTTGTAGGGTTGATCCTGCTTAAACGATTGTTTTATTTTGTTCTCTATCCCTTATTATTTATTAGAAATATACGCATCTTTCCCAACGAATTCCGTACTATAATAAATAATCTATTCAGAACAACGACGTCAGTGTTCATTCGTGAGGCAATCGAGCACGCGTGGGTCGCCGCCTTGGGGCGCATTTCGGGTAATAGGCTGTATCAAATGCATGAATTATGCCTCCCGCCTCCCATTAAAAGTTTAGCTAAACGCGGGTGCGTTGCTTGTCACATATTTTAAATTGCGTGGCGGTTTAGAAATTAAACGGCGGTTAATATTAATTTTGTTATAGTGGTTGACTGTTTATTAACGTTTTTTTTGTTCAATTGCGTCAGTTATTGAAAAAAAATCTGCTATGATGATCGTATTTCGGCAGTTGAATGAAGTAATAATCACAATAATAAAATTTTAATTATACATGTAAGCTATCTAAACAAAAATACTTGCTTATGTATAATTCATATGTTGTTCCCATGTCAGCCGTACACTATATTAGGCAAAGCATCAAAGTTGGACAGCCCGTGATATATCGACATTGGTACATCCTTAATTGATCCAATATATGGATTCATTAAGTTAAAACATCTGACTATCTATACCCTATTTGCCCTTATTCGTAATTATAGATAGATTTAAACTCGAACCAAATGAGATAATAGTTTTTAATCAAGGTCTTTACTCTTAATTAATTAAGATTGAAGATCTAATTAAAAATAAAAAGCGTAATAATCTAGAGCAAACTAGAGTAAAAGAAGCTGAAATACTAACGACATCGAATCGAATATTATCACAAACAATCAACTTCTACTGCCTTAAATACTTCTACGAAAACATACATTACCTTTATTATTAACATTTCTATACACACGTTTCAAGGTCGAATCCACACTTAATATTATAAACTAAAAAGTAATTTTGTATTCACGCGTAGGTGATTTAAACCTTTATATAAATCACCTACGCGTGATTTAAAAGCAATGTGACTGTCCATTGACACTTACCGGTAAGCACGCTACATTCATTCAGTTCAGGTAAAACTGACATGTGTAGAGCTTTACTTTCTTATTATGTATATATATAAACATATGGTAACATTATGCTTGTCAAAGTATAACAAATCCGTAATAAAATTACAAATGATCACTGTCTCACGTAGAACGTTGTGCCTGTCTGTCAGAAGGCTTTACGTCAGGTACACACTAGGCACTTTGAAGCACCATATACGCGCTTTAAGGACTATAGGATCTGTAGACATGACTTTACGCATTAGAATATTGAAATCCAAGTAGAACGTCGAAATGGAAGCATTTAGGCTGACATAGCTTGCGGCCAGACGCAGTGCCCAACATAAAATAAAATAACAAAGCACCTTGGTCACCTTACTACTGGAACTTAGACAATAAGTGAGTGATGAGATCCGAAGTTTCTTCAAAGCATGTGTACCGAAGTACCAAGTGTGTACTAGGACTCACACTCGTTAGCTATTGGCGATTTATTCGCGTTACTGTCGTTCCACCATAGCTTGTTTATTATTTCACAAGGCACGAATCGCTCGATTTACTGCTTCGGTTACACATGCTCTTATTTGTTAGCCAAGTAATATTTTACATCAGCACTTACTTCGTTACATTGAGGAGGAATAAAACGTAAATTTTCATACGTTGCCAATACAATTTTATTGAACACAAAATGTTGTGAGAAAACAACACTCCAAGAACCGACCTCTGTTGAGGTATCTAGTTGTGTAGACGATAATTCTTATTTACAATTTTATTATGATCATTAAATAGTTAAATCTGACGTCATAAGTTATCGACGGTACAACCTTACATCTTCTATAGAAAAAAAATTTTAGGAACACTCACTTTAATAAAAATTGAAATACAAACTGAACTTTTCTCACCCTCTAGATTACATTGTTTCAAACTTTTTACATCGTTGTTTTTAACAAAAGCACATCACGCTATATCTCTGGCGATAAAAACTTATCGCCGCAAACAAACGTAACACGCTACACATCGGTTGGCTCTTTAAAAATCTAACTCCATACCCTGAGCAAGTGTTCAACCAATCGCAATGTCGTAACAGATATTATGAGTAATATACTCGTAGAAAACAACTCAACGTATTACAAGATTCAAAGTTTATGACGGATCGTGGTCAGATACAAGTCGAAGCTAGTAGGAGGCGTCACTGCGGGTGGAGGAAAGCGCGCATTTCTTGCTTGTATACCTTTCACATCCACTTACCCTTTAACATCCGATCGATACTTAAAACTCTGTTTTGAGTAGCATCGTGCATTACTTCGAGGAAGCATAAAATGTGAATAGCACTGTACAATGAAAGAATCAAATTCGGTTACCGAAGAACCATAATTTAGCACGTACCTATGTTGCACTGACAAGTTTTCGACCTTATTGCATTGTATGTGTTATGGAGCCAACCATAAATTACGTCACACATCATAGGGAGGAAGGAGCGGGATCAACGAAGTGTGACATTATGTGATAGGGGTGGGGAGAGTTCAAAAACTTTGTAACGTAAAATTTTTTAAAGATTAGGTACCTTATTTGAAAAATTCTGCCTCCCTGCGCCATGTTTTTGTCAAATTTGTGACTTCAAACTATGTAAGAAATTATCACAAGGACGGGGGAGGAGTAAAAATTCATATGACGTAATTTATGAATGGCCTCCAAATGATATGTTACCGAGATGGGTAGGAAATAAACGTCCTTGATTAGACAAACTCGTAGTTACGGATACGAAACGTGCTAATAAATGAGTAGAATGCGATAATATTTTCACCGGTTCAAAGAAGGTTATGTTTACACCATCGCACGTTAGAAACTGAAACTGCAATTGATTGCAGTCTATGATTTTGTACACGCAAGTGTTCCGTACTAAATAATAATATGTCTAGCTCTCGTGTTTGTTGTGATGTGCACAATTGTTGCTATTTTCTATACTGTACTTAATGATGGTATGACTTATTATTTTGTACCTATTTTTAAATTATTTATGTTATATATTTTAATAATTAATTACATAAAACATACATAACAATAATAATTACGAACATAATTTAGTCGCAATGAAGTTGACAATGTGGTAAGAAATACGATTTCAACATCCGTTATTAGGCAATTAAAAAAATTATTTCTACAGTATGAAGTCATACTAGAGGTAGTGAATATAGCGCTTTAAACTCCTTAGATATAGTCCATTAGACACCTTGCTATGTTACATTAAATCTGACATATTCTATATTTGTACATTTATCCGCCTCTACTCTCAGACGTGGTTGAAATGCCAACATGAATTAGAGATAGTGTATTACGAAAGGACATTTGACGGCTACCATAAGAGCTTTTGATGCTTAGATAAATATGCATTCACTTTAATACAGTATCGTAGCTACACTTAAATATGTACGATAAAAAGAAAATAGGATCTAGGATAACTTTATAAGTACAAAAAATAAAATAATATAAAAGAATGACATAAGAGCAAGTCGCAATATACCTTCATATGATGACAAGATAATCCTTGAAGTAAACAAAACATATTGTTTTTGACAGGAAAGTGTTTTAGGTATTATCACATCTAAGCTAATAATACCTCTAATTCCCTATCTTTGAAGTTTCTTCACAATTTTGCAAATCATAGCTAAATAATTGACAGCCGCATATAATTGCGCGCCGCAAAATCCACACAATCAAACCCTTTGTCCGGAAATATCGAGCATGACAGTGTCCCTTCGTATTACCATCTTTATTTTACCATATATCAAAAAACTCGCACACTTATGCTAATACACATAAAGTCGAAAGTACAATAACTATATTTACGGTTGCAAATATAATTTTGTTTCAGTTACACAAAGATTAGACACAAAAGGCGTTCCAGATCACGCAGAAAGCACTGTGTTCCTTTAACATACAGACAATGCTAATAAGACAAGTGCCTTCGTTTAAAGGTACGCTCTCATGACAAGGTACAAGGCACGCTTGTAATTTCGCAGCGAATTTGCCATTATTGTATTAAAACTGAAACTAAACTGTATTTAATGTGTAATTCTTTGTCACTTGTCAACAAAGCGGCACAAAACTGTTTATATTACACTAATATCAAATTACAATTTAATAGCTATGCACACCTACTCGTTATCTGCCGTAAGGTTTTTTAAAGTTAAAAAAAAGAATAAATAAAAGAATCTTCTATTAGTTTCCATGTTACCGTTAAAGCTTAAAGTGACCGCGACCTCTCCATTTCTAATAATAGTTAAATACAATTCCAGCAATATATTTCACTAACCGAACAAAGATTAAATTTGAACTGACTTCTGAATTGATCCTAAGAAGGGATGCGTAGGTTGTAACAATTTATAGATAAATATTTACACAGAAATGGTATTGATAACATCTTAGGTGTCTGAGGTGTCTTGCTTTATATTGAATACAAACGACGAAGCAATCTCAAGCAATTTCCGTAACACTAACTATCTTCAATAGTGTTGTACGATACATATTTCAAATTTAATTTTTTATTGTAACTTATATTAATAATAAAGTTTTATAAGTGCCTATTTCCACTAATTCCGCTAGCCGCGTGTCTTTCATTTGTATTAAAATACGCTAGTAAAAATTTTGTCGCGCGCGACTTGTTTCTAAGTGGAATTAGACACTTGAGGATCTTACAATTTCTACAATACAATGATACGGTACTTGTATCACATAATGATAATGTATTCGTTTGTCCGCCCGTTCATCACAGCGTTGTGGCCCTCGCAATTTATGATCCATTGTAACAAAATTGTATATTGCCATATCTGATATGATTTAATATTCTTCATTGAAGATTATGTATGGCGTGACGTATAACTAAAGCACAGTGGAAACGTTTGACGGAACATACCCAATGTATAAAGATACACATAACCGTCAGTTTTCACTGCTAAAACACATTTACAAAAAAAAAATTGGCCATCAATTTCTTACGCCTTGAACAAAACAGTACATAACTATTTTTTCTCGTGCTTTTTCTCAAGTCTATGATAATTGTAAGTATAGAATTTTGTTGTTATAATACTATTCGAGTTTGTACATTTTTTATTACTTATTGTAGAGACAATGAACTATATTTAAAATAAATATCGCTCACGATGGTAAAAATATATTTCCGTTTTCGATTTAATATTTCTTGAGCTCTTCCCATCACTATTACCCGTGGAATGGAAGGCATGTCAAAGTGCGTTTGAGGTGAGATTGTTCAGCTTTTGTTCCGTATACTACTTCCAGTTTCATTGCGAGGCAGTTACACCCGCGTAGGCGGGGGGCATTGATTCTTATATCAATATGGAATTTACAAACACATTCATAAAATAGATTACAGAGTATTAATAGATAGAGTGGTTTTCGCTTTATTAAAGTTCATTGTAGCACAAGAAATATTGATTAAATTAAAAATAAATACTATAGAAATTGAATTTAGTATTTCGATAATATGATAACATTACTCTATACCATGGTATCCTTTAAACATCTAATAATTTTTGTTATTTTGCATTCCCAGATCAGCTAAAATTATGCATAAATGTAGAACTCAGTCTTGAAGAACGATTTTTTTAAATTCTACGCAACGTTAATAAAAAGTTTTAAACACGAGATTTTACTGCGGACTGTATAAAGTAACTCTTCCCGCTAATAAAATATCACTTGTACAAAAACAATTGAATTCGCACCTAATCTCCATATATCGTGTCAACCATTGGAGCTAAAATTAAGGCGAGCGCTCCTTTCTAGCCATTGTATGTAGCTGAGTGTACGCTTCTCATCGTCCACATTTGCACAATGGACACATTGCTCCAAAATGGTAAGCAATAATAGACTGTAGGTCTAAGAATTATTCGAGAAATTGGCATATTTTTTTCTATAGATATAGATGCTGCAAAATATTTAATTTAACTACATTAAGAGGCATACATGTAGGTAAGAAAGGTGATATAATTCTTGTCGTCTAAATCTTTCTTAAAGTCATTTTCACTTCTTTTTCGTGTCTTCTTTACAATTGCTGAGTGTAAATCGACGCTTTATACTTCATGCCACCCATAGAGAGCTCATTTAAAGTGTTAATGGATTTCATTAGGCGTATAAAGGTCGGATCATCATGGTGAAAGCGTGAACAATGTATTGTAATAGATTGTCTAGTATTATAAAATAAATTACCATACATCAAAAGTTAGACAGAGCGTCGGTTACGCAGGGGTTAAGCACATGCAATCTGCAGATCCTGGGTCCGAATCCCGCCATGTATCAATGTGTTTTTCTATTTTCGATTTACATATGTACATTTATCTGACGTTCTAACGCTGAAGGGAAACATTGCGATGCAACCTGCACATATCTGAGAAGAAATTCAAAGATATGGACTAGTCACCCCTAACTTAGGTAGACTCAGTGGGGAAGAATAGAAAGCTGATGATGATTATTATGTTTGACAAATGTAAAAAGGTTAATTATCTAAATTTTATTAGTGTTCATCATATTTTATGGCCAAATATACTTTATTTTATGCCATTTACTTCCTGACAGGGAAAAATTACGCCGTAAAAACACATTTAGGTTAACAAGATAAATGTTTTTATTAAAGTAATGCATATAACGGCAGCAAAACTTTAGCCTTGCAAATTATTTTGAATTTGAAATAGTTTTAATAGGTCCATCGTGACATGTGAAACGATATAAGTAGGAGTCGAGTTGTCGCCGGTAAATCGTGAATACCTCCAGTTTATAATTTGACTAGAAAAATTGCAAACACCCATCAAATTGCATATCGAAGGAAGTCATTAACAAAATGACATACAGTGGAATCTCTATAACAAAATCTTGTTTAATCTAAATAAAAGGCCTTTCCCTTCCGCTGAACCCTTAAATATTCGGTAACTCGAATTTTTTAGAATTTAATCCCGAACAAAATGTTATTAGTCCTTCATTTTAATTGTACCTATCACTGCATAGTCATTATAATACATATTTATACTCGATAATTCGTATTAAAAAAACCACGCTACATAAATCGAAGTTAGTAAAAACAAATTAACGACTTAAGACTCAATAAATCGATTTTTTCCATAATCCTTGATATTCGAGATATCAAGATTCTACTGTATTTCTACAATTTGAAAAGAACACTTCATTGTCGTAATTCTGTGTAGCCAATAAAGTAGTGAGCTGGCGAATACAGTTTACCTTTAAAAACTTTATTTGAGAATGATTTGATTTCATTATTTTATGCAATTTGACGTTTCTCAATTTGCCTAGGAAAATTACAAACGAGCGTTCACGATTTGTCGGCGACAGTCGTATCGGCTAAGTGGCACAATTATGAGGTACCGCAATCAGCGCCATCTAACAGGTGCACCGCACTTATCTCCGCATACTATGATATCTAAATACATATGTCTGCTTAATGCTACGTTATGGTAGCAGATAGTGTGGGATTACTTATTACTATTAGTCAGAGTAACGTGATATAATCTTTTAAACTTCGATGCACTATTTTTTTTTTTATATTGAAAAAGTTAGCGCTTGATTACGATCCCACCCGATGCGGTGATGATGTGGTCTAAACCACCATCTAAACAATGTGGTGGTACCATCGTACGCGCTAGCTTTGTAGATGCCTATTCGCTCTACTCTTGAACTAGCATTAGTTATGTACTACAGTTTTACGTGCTTACGCTAAATCAAAGTATAACGTTAATAAATTAATTAAGAACGGCTTAACTCACGTATGATCGTCCGGCGAAGACACCGGTTAGTTTCGGACCCGTCGGGCTCCATCTTCAAGGCCAGTATCCTAAAACCTACCCTAATAATTGGACTATCAAATGCCAAATTAGTAATCAAAATTAAATTGTTATTTTCTGAGATTTGCGTGTTCAAGCGAACGAATCACTCAAACAGAAGTCTCCTTTTGGAACGAAGTTCCTTATCGCGCGTTGTGAAAGGGGGCTAGACGGACGAAATTCTTACGAAAAGTTGTCACGACACTTTTTGCTATAGTAAGTATGTTAACGACGAATGAGCGCTACTTCACCATGGCAACGACGTGACAATATATAACGAAAATTCATAGAAATAAAATGTACTTCTTGTGAAGACTTAAGTTTTTTGTTCATAGAATAAACATTGGTTCCTTCACTAATTAATTGAAAGGAACTTCGTTCCATCCTGGTTGGTGTCCCTTGACACCTCTCAAGTTTTTTTTTTTGGTTTAATTCTGATAAGAAAATATCATCTTTCTGGGTTTTTATCCCACTCACGTGGAGTCGGCTTAATTTTTTACAGCCGGCCGCCTGCCTGTCACCAATCATACTTAATAAGCTTAATAATTTAAATTATTTCTAAAAATCCGAATACATCAAAACATTTTCAGTTACTTTTATTTATTTAGCACGATAACTTTTAATATATATTTTTAATTAACACAACAGTAAGGTTAACCTTTTAAGATCTCGGTAAACCAATTTAGCCGGCTACTATGCGTTTCCTTTAAGTCAAAGGTTATCGTGTCCAGTCCACTCGCTACACTGCATTATTTCCCTTGAATACTGAAATAGATTTATGTGAATTATATTTTAAAGTGAAACTAAATTAGCTATTCTGTTACAGGTTTGTTCAACTGCAACTTTTAAGTAGGTTAAGTTAACTAACGTAAGTATACTTGTTACTTACCGATGTTAAAATGAAAAACGACTTACTTGTTCTTGTAATTTAATTAAATTATTTATCTATACTTATATTATAAAAATCGAATTAAAATTTTTTCACTATTGGGAAACTACACTATCCCAGTGACACAGGCTATATTTATAACTAGTTTTTTTTTATTTGGACGAAGTCGCGGTCAACTACTAGTCGTCAAATGATAGAGTACACCTATTATTTACTAAGTTTTATACTATGTTTTAAATGATTATAGAAAAGTATTTGCCATTTTAAACAGTCAATTTCACACGAGGGAGAGTTTTAAGATATATAATATTGGTATATAAAAGTATTGAAAACCTGAATTAACAAATTAGTAAATAAAAAAAATGAGTTAGTGTTTAAGGTCTAATTTTAATCTACTTTCCCTTCCCACCCTTTTCTTATAAGGAAAGGATGGGAAGGGAAAGTGGGTTTTACGAAGTAGTGAATGCATAGAAAGGGGAAATATTCACTTTCTGTTTGTCACCTCCTTCGTCGATTGGAGGTAGGCAACGCATCTGTCTTAGCAGATGTCTATGGGCAGCGGTCGCTTCGCTATTTCGGCGAATTCAGGTGACCGCTCGCTCATTTGCCAATGATATAAAAAATATTTACATTTGTATGTGTGGTAATGTTAACGGTGTACCTCGTTATTTGTCTGTCCGTGTGTCACGCACACGAACATAAGAACAAAGCTCACAAGGCGTCCGAGGCCTCGACAATGACGGCTTGAGCTTTTCCAATGAATAAATTGTGGCGGATCTCGCGAGATCGCGCGACTCGTTCTATATTTGCATTCAAGCAGTAAATTGAACAAATTTGAAATTCATTGCGTTAGAACTTCACACTCGCCGCTCGCATTCCGATCCCAGACGGATGATATGTGACGGAACTCCTTAACACACTTGTAATGTAGTCTACTATTCTCTTAACTTCTAGAATTTAATTTAATTAAAAAAAAGTTTAAGAGACTGATAAAATCAAATAACTGTACCGTACTAAGTGTCGGGTAATAACATCTCATTTTTCAATTCCAGTCAAATAAGGTTCTAAAGCCTAATCGGCGACGAGTCTAGACTCTAGGAGAGGGGTGACGAATTTCGATGATGGCATGTGACTCATAATTTTTGGCATGTCACTGTGAGCCTAGCCTATATATGTGACAATCGCCATCGTGTCGTCATCGAAAAAAACTGTATTAAAAGAGCAGTGTCGGACGTAAAGAACATCAAATATCTCATACAATTTGACATAATTAAACGGTGACAGTAAAGGTTCAATATCTCTGCTCCAGAGCACAAAGAAATGGATATAATCCGCAAAAAAAATCACTTAACTATAAATCAACATTCTATATAGATTATATCAATCTGAAAACGATTAATTTCATCATTTATGTGGCCATTAAAATATTAAAATTGCATATCAAGTATAAGCATTGAAATACGTATAAGGTACGACAGATAATGAAATTTACGATAGTCTGTGGCGTGGGCGGTGAGCAGTGCAGCCGATTGTTATAAGCTACCGTCTGATATCGATGCATGCGGTCCTTTCATTGAAACGCATTTCTTTAATAATAATAATACCAACCTGTTCAATGAGCGATAATTTAAAATAATACATTAAAAATATTTAAACGCTACTAAAATCATGTCAAAATTAATTCTGTAATTAATGTGTCAAGATTTATAATCTAGCTTCTTTCGTTAAAAACCAAAAAAAATAAACATCTACCTATGCCTAGAATAAAATAGAAGTTTCTGTGGGAAATAGTGAAAAAAAACATATTTCGTACCAATTATTTAAATTTTTGTTATGACTAGTTACAACTAGATAATGTCATTTTTTACTGTTGCTGATTGTTAATAAATTATTTGAAACATGTTTCTAATTATTTTTCTGGTTAAAAAAGATGACTTTAGTCTATTTAGACGTTTTTAAGTTTTAATAAAAAATAAATGACTACTACTATGTCGCTACTGATTTTATTTAATCTATACCATTAGCTGCATAATATTTGTAATGCAGCAAAGAACATTTTTAATCTGTGCAAGTTTGCTGGGGCGTTATTATGGCGCAGGTTTTTGATATAGCTAGCACGGCTTCATCTTATTTGTATGGCATAGTAATTGCCTTATGCGGGTATTGACTTCACGAGGAAAAAACACTATACAGCACTTCTGGATTTGGTCGTATAATCACTTTTTAATATCAACACAACTGGTTTATAATCTTAATTAAAATCATAAATGTATTATTAGAAAAGTATTTGAAAAATCATGTATATTGAGATTTCAATTTTTTGATATTGCATTTGTTTTACGAAAAATTAAAAGACGTAGTAAATAGTTTCTTTTTAAATGTCCTACATAACTAAATTGTTGTTATTTGAACTGCCTTCAGTTGTGTCTATCCGAAATCATTAGGCAAAATAAAATTAAATGGCCGAAAAAATCATACTAAAAAAATTGGTACCTTTCACTTATTATAAATTTTAATAATTTAATGTTTCAATTATATGAGGCGGTGGTAACCTTTGTAGCACGAGCGGCTTGTTAGACAGCTCACTCTGTTCAAACATTCGTACCGCTTACATATGAGATGAGGTCTAAGTTATTCTGCTAGATGTCTCCGTATCCGAGAGCTCGTTTCGCTTTGATTTACATTGTTATAAATTATTTAAGACCCACCGCGGAATGAATGTTCGCTGTACAGTTCAAAGGTTATTGTAAAAGGAATATTTAGGACTAGAAATTGTGATATGTGTATGAAAAATAATTATATTGAGTTTGTACTCTTGAGTATATTTTCAAAAAGTGAGTAATGTTTTTTTATAGTACTCGTAAAACGTAGCACACGTCAAAATGCGTGGCGGACGCTGTTGATAGACATCCGTATTTGCGCAGGAGGGTACGCACAGAAAGAGGACATATTCCCTTTCTATGCGTCCTCTCAATCTTCAAACGTACTTCCCCTTCCCTTGCCTTCCTTAGAAGAAAAGGGTGTATAAAGGAAAAGGGTGGAAGAGAAGCAAAATTAAGCACGCGCACACTCATCAGACAAAACGCGAAATTGCTTCCACTTCACTCTTGTTTTCTCTGTTGTCGCGGTATTTCAGCGATCGAGTCTGCCAAATCATGCAACAGATGTTGATGCTGGCTCTACCACTCTTAAAATTACCACCAATATTAACCGGCACTTTTTCCAATATTCATTCGGTCGCTCGAATATGACGGCTGATAGAGATGAGTTGATACGGAAAAGGATGCGGACAGATGACTATGTACAGAAAATACAAAAAAATACAACTTAGTAATACGAATTGTGTTTGCATCTTTAACAAGTTAATATTTCTTACGATAAAGTTTTGACCAAATATAGTTATATAGCAATAGTCTTGATGGTCCAAGATCACTTAAACTCTTGAATGTCGAAGTTTATTGAGTAAGAAATCCAATATACTACAAATAAGGAATTAAAAACGTACAAATTTGTCCCGTTCCAAATGATTACGGGCGCTCGAGATCGTGTTTAACATTGCACTAGCAAAAAGCAATGCTTATTTATTGAAAAGATTAAGTTTCATGGTAAGAGGCGTCAAGGAATGTCGATGGATGAACGTAATCGCTGAATGTGCAGATAATGGCCGTAGTAATAGAGCCTTGATAGTAAGAAGCAAGCGTTCAAGAAAAGTATCCTTTTCCTATAAAATTTAAAATGTTCTCACGTACACGATACCTACTTAAACTTCGGGAACTAAGTATTAAATATTTTCACAACTTGATTCGAGAACTTTGGGTTTTTGATTAATTTATTTTGATGTTAAACTGTAGCCTCCAAAATATTGATACTTTTTGAAGAATTATCTGTCAATCGATTTATATATAGGGCGAACTACACACCTACTGATTCTTATTGCATTCTTAATTTTATAAAGTACTGTAGTGATTTGAAGATGACCCTCGCGTGTTTTATCTAGTTTGTTCTCTTTCATTTTCTTTAACAAAATAGAGACAACATGATACACAAATGTTACCGTAGTGGAAACCCACAGACGAGCTATTAATTGTTTTTGGAATAGCGGATTGCGTGAGGCAGTGCAGCCGTATAACTTACAGTCTCATTCTACCGCATGGTGAGATATAATTAGAGGCTCTTGATGAAAATACTAATGAGATATGCAGACCTCGATTGTACTGACAATACTTTGATTAAATGGAATAACTGCTATTCTCTGCTACACATAGATAACGAAAGTTATTTAGCATTCTTTTAATTTAAAAATATATTTAAATCAGTGTAATTTTTTTTTATTCTCATTAAGGTAGTATTTTGTTATTGATAGAAAATAAGGGATTTCTTTAATTAGTAAACAGGTTGAACATTATTCGATATGAAAAACACATTATTTTCTTACTAAGTTTCTCTTAACTTTCAGAAAATCAAAGTTGACAGTAATTAAGACGTCACGATTTTATTTATTTAATTTTTATTTGTAAATTCCACTACGAATATTTATCTGTAAAGTATAACCTACAATTACCACCAATATCTAACTGACTAATATCTGAACGGGCACATAACTTTAGTCCTTCTTGTCCTTCCCATCCTTTCCTCCATGAAACGGTGAGAAAGGGAATTGGATTTGACGGAGGATCGGAAGCTAAGAAGGGGAAATATTGGTTTTTTGTGCGTCTCCTCCTCTGTCGATTAAAAATGGGCATTGTCTATGAGCATCGGTTGCTTTGCTATTTATACGTATTAATCTAGGTATTCGCTTGCTTGATTAGTACCAAATACTATAAAAAATATCTTACATACTTATATTGTTGTTTATTATGTATCAATGACTGCAGTATTGGAGGATTGTGTCCAAAGGTGCAAAGATAAGATGTTAGATAAGAATTACACGCTACAATCGCGCCCTCTGTTGTCCACACGTGTCAAGTTATAAAGTAGTCTCCCTGGCTATAACGCGGCGGTTTATCTCCGCGCCGTCAACTCTATGCTCGATTCTATACTTATTCTTCGCAATAGGATTTTATTTGCTTTATATTCATACATGTACATCTTGTTGTTGGAGTACATTTTATTTTGGTAGCATAATAACCTCAAATTTACATTTTAGTGATAAAGATGGTTCGCAAAATCTTGATTAATTTAACCATGAAAATCTATATTATCTAAACTAAGTTTAATAACTTAGAAATTAGTGGATATATTAGTGGTGTTATTACTTTTACTTGTCTAAGCAATAATATTGTAAAGGGGACCTTTTCAAGCAGGTCTTTGATGTTTAAAATCGTTCACAAAATAACTAACTATCGAATTATTGTAATAATATTGACGGCATAAATATTCCTAATTCAGCGAACTTAATTTATCACAAATTGATAAGCGCTAACAAACTCACAGCTCGACTTCGACAATAAATGTCAGCCACTTTAAGCTTAATCTGATTTTAACTTCATTATTTATTTATAAATTTATGTTTATAATTATTTTATAAAAATAAAATAACTGTAATTTAATTTAACTGTAATAATAAACTGAATTTTAGTTAGTCTTGTTTCATAATTTACATTTAGTAATAAACATGTTATGTTCAAATTATTTCGTATTATTAAAAACATATGAATTTAAAGTGTTTTTATTTTCAGCCAAGTTTTATCCTACTGAAAAAAAACATTCCATGACATTTACAATACTTTTTACACAAATTATAAAATTTGACTTTATATTTTTTTTCTAATTTGTGTTGTGAATGCCAGTTGCACCATTTAATCTATATAGAATACGATAAATCGATTTCGTTCTATAAAATATCGATTATTCGTTGTTGTCAAACGATGTTATCGTCAGCAATCAGTGGTCGCACCTGTTCACAACAATCGTTGCAGTCGTTGCAGTCACCGGGGCCGAGGGTAATGAGCTGCAAATAATTTTGTATTCACCACGCCCGAATTAAATTCACTGAAACTGTTAAATTTACGAAATTATTTCACAATATAAGCTTCAACATGCGTATTGCCAATTTATAATAAGTTGTGATTTAAATAAAATTACTGTAAACTGATATTTTCTTGAGACATAAGGGAAATTCTTAATTTTAAGGACTCGTTAATTAAAAATGATATATTAAGCTTTATACTAGATGAAAAATAAAGAAGTAAAATGGAAAAAACTAGGGACGGGATAAAATCTTCTTTTCTTAAGTAGCATAGAACTACAAGTATAACTCCTGTGGCAAAATAATAAGAAATAAAAAAAACTATTTACTATATTAGCATAGTTAAGATCACTGTTTCAGTGCTTTGAATAATTGAAACATCAAAGTAGTCGAACTACTTTTAGGTTATAAAGCGAAGAAGCGTCGCAAATGTTTACATAGTTTGAGGGCTTCGGTAAATTTGTTTCAATCGCCGTATAAACGTAACTGAACGCACCAGATAGAGATATCTGCGGTTAGGTTAAGTTTGCGCGTTACCTACCTACTGACCACAGCGACTTGCGACCTGGACAAAAAAAGAACGCAGTACGTGAATAATATACAGAGACTCAAAAACTTAATAGAAATACAATTAATCAAGTAATATATGTAGAAATGTAGTTCGGTAATAGGAAGTCCAAAATCAGCAATTCATCCACGACAAACCCTATCTCGAGCAAATAAAGACGTAGTTTAGTTTACAGTTTTAACCTTGTTAACACAACACTGAAAGCAGTTGAACACAATTGTTCTTAAAAGATAATATCAAATAATAAAAGAACGATTATTATTATCTTGCAATGTGTCGATTATAGTCATTTCTATTCGAAAAAATATTTTTTCAAACAAAAAAAGAAAAATAACATTGATAAAGTCTATAGTTTTGGTGGTAACCGCGTGTGTTAGTGGCGCTCGGTTGTTCAGCCATTAAGGGGCAGATAACTAGAAGCGTATACGAAACAAATAAAATAAATACGCTTGTCACGTCCGCATTAGCTTCCACTTAACCAGATTAGATAAACGCCCGATTTACTTAATTATAATGCATCGAGGAATCGCTTATTCTATTCTTAAGTCAAACTAACTTAGAATTGTTCACATGGTTACTGCTTGTTTACTACCTACAGCTTTCAAAGGAAAATACGAGCTTGAATACATACGAAGAGATTAAATTCAGCTGTAGTTTATTACAACATATATCGAAGTAAATATTAAACTAGAAGTCGAACTGTTGCAGTACTGTATTGTTGCAGATTTTTATGTTGGCGACACTGGCTTATTTTAAAGACTTTTATAGTCAAGATTTTACCAATGATAGCCTTCCATACATAATACAGGAACTTATCAAAAGAAAACAACAAATATACTAAGACTAAGAGCATACTTCAATATTAAATTAATTATTTTAAATCACCGTACAAAAAATACATAAAACAATTGACAATCTGACAAACAATAAATCTATTAAACTGAATTCCCAATAACTCTATGATTAAGCAATTACCAACATCAAGTAAATCAACAACAGCGTTATTAAATTCCGATTCCATAACGTACGCAGCCAAATATAGATAGAACAACAAAAGCTTTATTAGTACGCAACTCATTACTTTAATGCTCTATTAACACGAAGGCATTTTCAATTTCAACAGTGATGCAGAGTAGTAGACAGTATCAGTACTGCTTTTAAACATAAATTTACTGCCGCAGATTAATGGAGACCTTTAAGTGTTGATTCAGGGGTAAAAATCTCCTATACAAATGTCAACTTTTTGGGGTCCTTCTTTAGGTAATTAAGTTAAATTTTCGTCTTTAAATGACCTTTACATACATATCCAAAGCGTCAAAACAGTACCGCCACATCTCAGCGTGTGCTTTTACAGTACTTTATGTCCTACTTTTCTGCCTCGAAGTGTCCTCGTGTAAAACTAACATAAACATGTACTAGGCCTCGATGATTAAGAGAACATGATCAGTGGCGGGTGGATGCAAGAGCTGCAGGGGTTGCGGGGGCGGAGGCGGGAGCTACAATAAATCAAAATGCCCCACAGCGAGTAAAGCACACAGACAATAATGAATAGGCGGCCATCGTTGAGTTAATTGAGGCGGTTGTTAATTAGAGACGTGTCGCGTGCGCCGCCCCCGCCTACTTCACTAAGGCGGTACCGTTAGCAAATTAACTACACAAACAATTCAGTTTTATATTTCTAGAAACAATTGGTATTTTCGCTTCTGGTTAGATTCCAATTTTTGATTTATTTAATGTTAACATTAAATCAAATAATTTTGTTACACGGTTGCTTATTGAGAATGTAATTTACAGAGTACAGTAATGTTTAAGAAAAAATGAATTAATATATTTTGACTGATTTAAATAACATCGGTAAACACATAATACTAAAATCTATTCTTACCTACATATAGACGTTATAAAATACGTCGTAAATTTCCTAAATTAATAATGTAACAAAAAAAACTATAACTTTTATTTAAATATTTCTCTGTAGTCAGTACTTAAGAAACAGTATAATGAAACAGTACCTTTCTAATGTTCTGTAGTACAATGTACAACAACGTATTTGCTTAACTGTCCGCCGATCTTCTGTTCACACTCAATACGAACATTCCTTTAATAAAATTGCTATTGCATTATTCATTAATAGACCTTTTATTTATTACACAGAGATCTACAATTACATAAAATAAGCCAAAATTTTGACCTTTAATAAGATTAAAAGATACACTTTTTAAAAGCTCTACATTTGCAGTTTACTACAAATTTAATAAAGAACGGTGATTGGGAATGAAAGAGATTTGTCAGCAGACCGCCAGCCATATTGTTTGTCAGATTGTCAGCCATATTGTCAATTGATGGCGTCATAATTGTGTAGTTTAGGATGTGGATATAGGGTTGCCAGGTCGCCAAACCTATTAGCCGGACAGACCAGCCAGTTTAGCCGGACATTTGGGTAGAAGGGTCGGACACCCTATATTATTTAGAATTTTGTTCCAGTAGTAATAGGTACACTCTCGTTTGGGAAATGTAAAAAGCCTAACAAAAGCCGGACAACTCGGACACCGTTAATTTGGGCGGACACGCAATCAAAAAGCCTACCTATATCCGGCTTTATCCGAACGTCTGGCAACACTATGTGGATAAGAGTGGAACATAACTAGAAATGTGGCGAAATAAAGAGAATTATTACGAGCAATTAGTTAAAACTGATATCATATCTTAATTCTTTCTTCAGTGGAAATCGTATACAATCCAAAATCAAATATTCCTGTGGTAATATATTTAATTTCGTTCATAATTAAATTTATATCAGATTCCGATCTTCTTAGACAACTTGTACAAACACCTTTGTATTGTATTTCTCGTGAATTCAATTTGATTGTATTATATTATCTAGCGCGTGCAGAGCGTGTTCAATTCGGCGCGCACAATCTGTCAATACATTCAGATATCTTTTGAATAATTTATCTGAACACGTAGCGGTTATCAGGGAACTGTTCGAGAACATTCCGGAATCACTAAATCTTACCGGCAGGTCTAATCAATGTTTATCTGACGCAATTCTATTTAGACTTGTACTTGAGACTTAACCGTGAGTACCGAAACATTTTTACGTAAACGATGAAATTTTTCTGAACACTATATTCATTAAATATGGAAAAAATTGTCAAATAAAGCCATATAATTCGAAAAACTTTTTAAAAATGTGATCAAGCGTTTTGTCAAAATGTTTTTATTGCGCCGCTTCATATTTTTCACAGCAAATAAGAAGAAATAATGTTATTATTAAGATTGATCATAAATCCTTAATAATTTTCCTTGGAAACTATTTAAATTTCTCTATAAATCGTCGGTAGAATGGAGAAATAATAGCAAATCAATATATCGGAATTCAGCAGGCGTTCGGCGAGGCCTAGATTTATTATCTGTGCGCATTACGGGCCTTTTGTTTGTGGTTTCAGGCGCAGAATGTTGCGATATACAAGATACATACAGTCACGACACAATTACAATAGAAAGTTCATTTCTAAATCGAATTAATTACATTAAGTTACGGAAGGTCTGAGATACACTAATTACCATAAACTTTCGAAAATACGGCAAAGTTCTTCAATATAAAACCCAAACACGGCGATACAAGCTACAAATTTTCAAGTGTTTTGAAAGTTGACTATTTAATTTTATTTTATTAATACTACTCTTTATTTATCTTAAATATTAGTATCATTTAATATCATATAATATCGTATTATTAAAAGATATTAAAATTTGATTTAGAGTATTAATCTTATTAATATTATAAATACGAAAACTTGGATGTATGGATGAGATGGTTGGATATTTGTTAGAAGTCATCTTCAGAAAGGTTCATCAGATCTCGATGTAATTTGGCATGTAGAACATAGTCTAAAAGAGCACATAGACTACATATTAAGTTCTATTACTTACGCATAACTAGTTAGATATATATTTTACTTGACAATATATTTAATTAATTCTGCTCAATTAAAAACGTTGATAAAAACTACTATTACTTTGTACTCTTAATATGTACAAATGTACTTTTAAAATACAGAAAAAAAAACTAACAAATACTCTAAATGTCAACAAGTGCAAGCGTTGTTTTACGATAACTACCGATGTCGTAGATATAACCTCAAGGCACGTTTACATCATTACGTGAACACTTTCAATTTGTCGGTGTAACGTCACTTAATTAATGACAGTTTTATTGCAGTTTCAAATTACTATTGATATATCAAAATATCCCATATGATAAAATGAATATCTGATAACGCAATTAGCCTTTGAAAGATGCAATAACGCTATTAATAACAGATGGACAAGGTTAAGTTGATGATTTGATTTTAATTTCAAGAAATAAGTATTCTTTTACCACTTTAATTAGTAGAACAGTCTTGCATAATTAATTATAATAAAGGTCACCTGAGAGATGCAATTGGATTATTTTTGATTTTCAGTAAAATTCAATTGATTTGGCTCTCCATCTATATATATAAAAATGAATTGCTGTTCGTTAGTCTCACTAAAACTCGAGAACGGCTGAACGGATTTATCTTATCTTAGTCTTCAAATGTTCGTGGAGGTCTATGGAAGGTTTAAAAGGCGAGAAAAAATTCATACCGCTATTAAGTTTTTTTTTCCTGCGCGCGGACGGAGTCGCGGGCGACAGCTAGTCTTTGATATATTTCTTGATGCAACAATGACATTTTTCACAGACAGGTAATTGACAGCTTAAAAATTAAGATTTTGACAGATGCGTTTCGTTTTGCAATATTTGTTTGTTATAAACAGCCACCTAAATATTCAATAACAACAGTTTTACATTGAATCTTTTATTTAATCCTTTTGCTGCGTATCTATTGAGGTACAATTAAAAAAGTTGACAAACTTGGATTGTTAATTTTCAATAATTTAAAAATATCTCTCTATTGCCCTCTTGCATAAAACCATATCATCTTTAATTTTCTTAAAAAAAAAACTGGGATAACAAATATATTTTTCACAGGTATTTCGAGTAAGAATAAATAGGTAAGACGATAAATTAACAAAACAATGTTATGTATGAACAGTTATTTTAGAATTAAAATCAAACTGTGTGTATTAAAAACAAAATGTGTATAAAACTTAATATGCCAAATTAGACTACTGGTGTAATTTGATTTGTATGTTATAATTTTGTTTTCTCGTACAGTGAATTTTTTAAATTCTTAGAGAAATAAAGATCTTAAACCACAAACTAGACAGACAGGAACGACGTATTAGACTATATATACTTAGTGCACAATGAACTTCCTGTAGCGTAACCTAGGCGACCCACATTTCCTGTCCGGAGGCTGCAGGCAGGTGTATCAGTAAAGATGAGTACTAAAATAACTGCTTATATAAAAAATTATACACCTACTTGAAGGTAAATATTTAGTTATAAGTTATAATTAGTTCTTAAAAAAATAGTTATACATAAAATTAAACACATCTAAGTATTATGATCAAAATTTTATATAATAAAGTAGCTTTTACCCGCGACTCCGTCCGCGCGGAATAAAAAAAAATGCACACAAGATAAAAAGCTCCCATGTCCGTCTCCTAGTTCTAAGCTACCTCCCCATCAATTTTCAGCTAAATCAGTTCGACCGATCTTGAGTTATAAATAGTGTAACTAACACGACTTTCTTTTATATATTTAGATAACGTTTTTTTTTCTAAATTATATTTAAATGGATGTTTATGGGCAACGGTCGCCTCGCCATTTCGGCGAGTGGCAGGTTGCTCGTTTGCCACCTTTTGATATAAAAAATATCTGTTTAAACACTATTACAAGTCAAACTTGAAATTTCTACATCACATTACATTACATGAAAATTTCCTGCACAATAATAAGTGTACAAGCACTAAGTAACAAGATGACTTTTTTTTCTTTTTTTTTTTATTGAATAAAATTCGATCACAATTAACATTATGTTAGATCTTGCCGCATTAACAATTGCAGTATTGAACTGACCATGTGATAAGGTCTTAACTATATTCCGCTGGGAATGATAGGATCGGTGTTTTAAAATTCAAGGAAGCGGTAGAACACGCCATTAGGGCAGTACCGCAATGCATGTTTCAGTACGTTTATTGAAGCCGACTCTACTATGTTATCATTTAAAGTGTACAATTGATGTATTATTTATACTAAGTATTGGACATTTCAAAATGAGAATTATTAAAAAAATATAAACACAATATTAAAAAAAAAAAACAAACCAAGACTTGTAAAGTTTACTATATTTACAACTTACTGAAATATTTTCATGAAAACGATAAAATTGGAAATCATATCTTACTAATATTATAAATGCGAATGTTTACATGGATGGATGGATAGATGGATGTTTGTTAGTAGGTATCTCCATAACGGCTAAATGTATCTTGATTTAATTTGGTACAGATATAGAACATAGTTTAGAAGTACACACAGGCTACTTATTAAGTTATTTTTTAATTCCACGCGGACGGAGTCGCGGGCGACAGGTAGTAAGCTCATAAATAATCTATTCTTTAAAACCACGTAGCACAAAAAGCAATTACAAATGTATGTATTACGATTAAAAGAAAAGTATCGTATTCCTGTATGACTATTCAATTAACAATCAAAATGTCTTATATCGTTAAACATGGATTATAATTTTAGAAACTGACCAATGAAACGTCGAGTACAGTTTTCTATCATAAAAAGCTACGCTTATATTGCCAACCTTTTCATTCCCATTAAAAAAACACAGAGACGGCAATAGTGTTAGTATACAAATGTCACGCAATATAAAATTCACGTGTAGCTATTGCATTCTATAGAACTGAACAAATTGCGCTCAGTCGTTATTTACACTTGCCTGAAGCGATACATTATTTACAATCGAATAATCGATTCAACAGTCGATTTTATGTCAGCACCTCTACTATAACGAACCGATTCGAGAATCGTAAGAGACGCACATCGATTTTCTATTATTTTTCCATTTAATGTATCGCCCCAAGGCTTAGAAGAACACTCACAAATATTAACCTAAATATATTTTTAGTTTATTTTGCAACTTAAATAGTAATCGTTTTTATACGACTGACTCAGGAGGTAGTATGTAAATTCTACAACTTAAATAACTGAACCAATTTTCTCAATTGATGTTGTTATTCGATTCACATTCTTCCCCTGAGCGTCATGGGGCTAGTCATGGGGTTTGAGTCCGGTTTTATTCAATTTGCAAATTGTATATTGGAGGTATTTTAAACAAACACTATCTATTATTATTACTAATAATTATTTTATAAAAAGAATAACCAGCATCACTTGATTAGAAATCAAAAATTATAATATAACCTGTCGCCCTTTACTTTATTCGTGCGGAATTAAAAAAACTTAATAAGTGGACTATCTTCTACATCTTGGCTAAATTTTCTCAGCCGTTCTGGATATACGTTCTAACAAACATCCCTCCATCCATCTAAACATTCGCATTTATAATACCAGTAAGATAGAAACAGCCAAAACTCACGTCGCCCAGTTTCACAATAGCACTTGATTCCTCTGCATTGCAAACATTTCACCTGCGAGCTGCGAGCGTGCATTACACTTGTGTTCCGCCTCCATAAACAAAGAGTGCGACTATTAACACTGACAGATACGCGATACGAGATATTGACCCTATCATATGAACTCACACTCGAACTAAACTCGAAACTATGCAAAATTATTTTACATAATTTTAAATTATTTAAACTTAAATAATGTGATAAATTTAATATTAATAATAATAACAAGAGTATAAATAAATGTGATATTCATTCATCTCTCTTATTTTTCTTCAATTAAAGTTATATTATAATAAGTTTTATATACTGGTCGGCGGTAGAAGTTATTGTAATTTCATTAAAAAGTACCAATAAACTAGCTATTTATTTACACTCTACACTGATAACGCAAGCAATAAAATTAATTAATTCAACATTTACATGACTGTAAGTCAACAAACAGGCTTTATTGAATCAATCTTACTTATATTATAAATGCGAATGTTTAGATGGATGAAAGGATGGATGTTGGTTTGAACGTATCTTCAGAATGACTCAACGGATCTTGCTGAAATTTGGCATAGATGTAGAACATAGTCTGGATATGTTGCTAATTATGTTATCAAGTTTTTTTAATTCAGCGCGGATACGCAGACGACACATATAAAAAAAACAATTTTATTATATCTTGTGTAATAAAAACTACTTTACTGTAAAGTGTTTATTTATATTATAGATATTATGTACTACCTATTATGTAGTCGTTAGTTATTCCAAATAAATTAAAAAAAAAGTATCTTTAAGTAGTGTTTCTAATCCTTGTTTTCTGTATCACTAATTGTATTTTTTGTTCTAATTACATCCAGTAAACAGGTAGAATATGGTAGCGGTACATTATACAGAAAGCGCTCGTTAATATGTTAACATTGATAATAATTCACAATAATGTTTATAAATGTTCCACAATGAATTTACAAACGCATGTACAAGGCAATAAAATATTAAATGTTACCATGAATTTCAATGGACAGACATATTTGAATTAAATTTGACATACTTATTGCGCCCGCTTCGGTTATCTGGAGTAAGAAACGAATGAAATTTTTCTAAACAAACAATAAGATAAAGAAATAATAAGTAATTTTGAGCTTTCCATCGAATTTCATACTTAAATCTCACTAATATTATAAATGTGGATATTTAGATGGATGAAGTAAAATACAACTACAAATTAAGTTCTTTTTTTTTAATTTCGAGCGGATGGAGTTGAGATGAGATTAGTATAAAGCACATAAATATTATATTTTAATCAAAATTAACCAGTCTTTAAGATGTGTATTGCTTAAAAAATAAACTACTTTCGTTAAATATTTCAATGGTAGGTGACTTTACCTTTGCATTCGAATCAATAAAGTCGATCTTCGACAGCCGGGATTTATAGCAAGCGAACCGTTTGTCAGCGTTATTTCACTATTAATATGAAATACTACTACTACTGAATTAAATATCTAATAGTATTTGAATAAGTTAATAATTTAATAATGGAAATAATAATACAAATAACTTCCAACAGCAACTATATATAATTGTAAACGTAATTAAATTGTTTAAAATTTCGTGAGACATAATAATTAATTAATTAAGAACGGCTTAACTTACGTGTGATCGTCCGGTGATGGCACCGACTAGTTTCGGATCCGTCAGTGCGACGCGATCGCGAAGTCCTCAAAAGAAACACTCGCACTGAAGAGGGACTCCCGACGGGTTCGAAACTAGTCGGTGCCGTCATCGGAATATCACACATGAGTTAAGCCGTTCTTAATTAATTAATTGTAAATGTATTTAAAAATATAATAAGCCAAAATGACTCTTTTAACACTCAGGAAGAGAATACAAATAGAATGAAAGCTAGCACTTTAAAATTAACAAAACCGTTTTGTTTACAGAATGTCACAATAGAAAGAAACCTAAGTACTACATTCAGAAGTGTGTGTTTCACTGTCCTCCTTATCGTGTATTATGTATATAGCCCATATACTTTGGGATGCTTCAATCGGCTTCTTATCGTCACTTTCTAACGTGCGCAAAGAAGTTCCATATTTTTCCGCAAAACGGCGAGGGTTTTTATATTTCTGATCAGACTTTAATATTTCCATCAGGTATGGATCATTAAGCCAATAATCGATTTCAGCGACTATTGAGTCTGCAGAAGCTTATTTATTCCAACACTTTTGCATAAACATGAATACTTAGAAAATGATCTGTTTCTTATGTAGTAAACTGTATTCAAAACTCGACTCATATCATAATTTACGATACAGACGTATTCTTTTTCTAAAACGTATTGTGGATGTAAGAATGCTGTATCTAACGTAAGTTTCTTCTCTGTGTGTTTCTCAGAATAGATACGATTCCATTGTATTTATTAAATAAGAAAAAAAACAAGTGTTTTCAAATATAAAAACTCTTGTACTATTCTGTCACAATTTCGAGTATCACACGTCGTTTTTTACAACACGAATGACAGATATAAGCATTATATAAACTCCTATGAATTTTAAACAACAAGAGATAGCATACTTTAAGTACTAAAGTTTACGGCTAATATAGTCTAATAGCGAGGGATAATTTTTATAATTTTGTACTAAAAAAACCCACTCTTCTGCACATAACGAATGTCGGTACATAGTATCGGTACTGCGGAGAGGCCGCGGGCTGACACGCGCGCTCGCATCCGCCTTGATTAATCTCATAGTGCGTAGCCCACGGCACTAGAGCCACTTGTGATTCTAGATTTAGAACCCATCCAGCCGTTTAAAATTCACTCCATTTAAATTCTTTAAGCTAGTGCAGAAGTAAGCATCGTCAAGCTTTCACCGCCTTTGGCTTTAGGAAAGAAAAACTATTTTCCTAATAGGACGCTTACATTTAAATTTTAATTTAATTTTGTTTTGTATTTAAAAAAAAAGTGTTGATTTGTTTCAGGTATAAGGATCACGCAACCTCTGAAACTTACAACTTCTACGAAGTACTATCAGGTGACAAAATTAACAGGATAATAAAAAACACTAAAAACATTCTTATTTTGATATCTCAGGTACACTTCGTGTTAAGAAGAGTTTGATTCAAGAAGAAGAAAATAATCTCCACTCGCGACTAGGGTTTTAGCGGTCTTGTGGGTGTACAGTTCCTTACTGGCCTGCTAAGTCCCAAGTCGCGGTGGTCAATACAACACTACGAAGAAAGAACAAAGAACTTCTATATTTTATATCATAAATTGCAACTGGACATAGTCTTTTCAACTTTATATTCAGTGTAAACAATACTGACAATAGAATTTTTGGAACGAAGTTCCTTATCGCGCGTTGTGAAAGGGGGCTAGATGGAAAAAATTCTTAGGAAAAGTTGTCACGACACTTTTTGCTATAGTAAGTATAACGACGAATGAGCGCTACTTCACCATGGCAACGACGTGACAATATATAACGAAAATTCATAGAAATAAAATGTACTGTAAATGTAAACTTCGTTCCATCCGGGTGTCCCTTGACACCTCTCAAGTTTTTTTTATACCTACAGTAATATTTGAAGTTATTCGAAAAAAACACTTTTTGTCGTTATTATTGAATTCGATACGATACCTTTCAATTCAAAGAAACGGCATTTGGATAACATCAACCAGTGTATCAAAGGTTAACTGATATCGATAGTCGATAAAGATTTAAACTGAAAGCTTTAGAGATCGATATCGACAAGCCAGGTCGAAGGTGCCTAAAACTGTTGAAGTGTTAACACCATCCGTCAGCCCCCTATGGTGTTTTGTTTTCACTATCTACCATCTTATTATTAAACCACATTTCAAAGAGAAACTTAGACTTTACAGTCATTTTCGATAGTAATATGTAGAGACTTTTTAATATCACTTGCGATAAACCCGAAAGAACTAATCATCAAAACTACATGTTCGAGATTAGTTTAGCTATAGTTATGGACTCGAAGAATTAGTCTTTTCAAATCTAGGCGAGCTGCGCATTGCACTCCTCTTAAATCCCACGACGCCTAAAATTGTGTGTTACACAGCAAATTGTGCGAAGTTAAAAGTCGCTAAGGTAACTCCTGAAAACATTATTAACAATATTATTTTAGTTGATACTTAGTAGTAGATTTTATCCATTTTATTGTTTTATGTCCCTAATTTTATGACTACTTAATATAATGATGGTCAGAATACCAACAACTGAGAAATACTCGATTTTATGCAGAATAATCTAACAAATAAAACATTACAAAAGAAAGTAAATGTTTGAATACTGTTCCACTTCCGTGATAGACCAGAGTATTATTATTATGTTATTAAAGTTGTTCGTGATGTTAAAAACAATGCTTCTGTATTAATGTCGAATGTTTGCGGCGCACATCAAAGCTTCGTTAACATGACGAGCCTTATTTAATTAACACGTATTGATGCACAATGGCACAATTAGTAGTCTCTACCATTTACAGAACTGTATAAGGCAACGCACAACTGTAACAGACTATACAATTACTTGGATGTAACATTAATAAATTGGTTAAATTAGCAGCGAGCGATGGGAAAGTCGTTTTGTGTAACTTCATAAATGTATTAGAATATATTAGACGTTAAATTTATTGCAATATAAGCAAACAACTGAAGATGCAACCTGATAAAGTCTGTGGAGAAAATCTAATAAAAAATAGTGTCAATATAACGTAACGTATGTTTGTTAGAAGGTATCTTCGGAACGGCTCAACGGTTCTTGATGGAATTTGGCACAGATGTAGAACATAGTCTGGAAAAACACATAGGAACACATACTTTTTTTTTATTCCGCGCGGACGGTGTCGCGGGCGATAGCTAGTGTTAACATATTTATAAACTATTAGCGAAAACAGCTTGCTTAATTCGTATTTCAAGTATTGGTTAGAAAATTGTCAAGTCTGCGGTTTCTTTTTGTTATTATGTTTACAGTAAGAAAGGTGAGACATAAACTCGTAGTAAAATTGAAGATGTAAGTGTTGCCGTATAGCTGGGGTTTCAAAGCGGCATGTGCCTTCCTTTATGCAATGCCCTTGGAAATCCCAAACGTGCTGGCGACGACAATCATCGATGACGTCACGACATATCGCCGATGGAAGATGATGAAGGGTTTCAAGTATATTGCTTTTAAAAACTATTTTATACTAATCTTTGTTCCGGGTAATCTTCGGAACGGCTGGACCGATTTTGGTGGTAAGTTAGCTATTGCATGCTAGCACTATGAGCTAGATTTTTTTAATTCCTCGATGATGAAATCGCTGGCAACAGCTTCTATAAACTTCTATCAATGTTTATAATAAGTTGTATCCCATTCTGTTATAAAATTCTCAACAGATTTGATTTTGCTATGGTATTCTTAGGACGCTAGGTGAGTGACTACAGATACCCACGTTAATCCGCTCACTTTCTGTATCATCATCATCAAGCTCACTATACGTCCCCACCGAGGGGCTCGGAGCCTACCCCAAGTTAGGGATGACTAGGCCATAGTCAACCACGCTGGCCAAGTGCGGGTTGGTTGACTTCTCACATGGCATTGAATCTCTTCTCAGATATATGCAGGTTGCATCACGATGTTTTCCTTCACCGTAAGAACGTCGGATAAATGTACATATGTAAATCGAAAATCGAAAAACACATTGGTACATGGCGGGATTCGAACCCAGGACTTGCAGATTGCAAGTCAAGATCTTAACCCCTGAGCCACCGACGCACTTTCTGTATAATCCAGATTTAAAGAACATAGGTGATACAGGATGATAAATAAAAAAACACATAGAGAATCGAAAAATTTACTTAATCCCAACTATCGCTTTCTTTAAAAGCGGCCACGCAATCGCTAGTGGCGTTACTATCAAATTTAACTACATCTACATTATGTTTAATTTCGCTGTTGTCGCGACATCTGTCTCCGTCCTCTGCGGTGGCGGCGTGCGCTTTCCGCCGACCGTTCGAGATGGCTGCCAGGGGGCGTTCGGGCGCGGGCTCCTCTGGCTTGGATCGAGTGAGTTCCGGCTTCTTTGGCGGTGGTTCCAGTTCATCAACCTTCAAGTTAATATGTTTTAATTGGAATTAAATAATTATTACGATTATAATCATCATCGATGTAAAAACTGATTTACTCATTATCTAATATATAAAATACTCGTGTCACAGTTTTCGTTGCCATACTCCTCCGAAACGGCTTGACCGATTCTCATGAAATTTTGTGAGCATATTCAGTAAGTCTGAGAATCGGCCAACATCTATTTTTCATAACCCCCCCCCCTCATTTTTAACTGCGCGCGGACGGAGTCGCGGACGACAGCTAGTTATAAATAAAACCAAATAGAAATTTTGTTTGTAATATTGTGGCTATTGCAAACTTGTTTAATGTCATAATGAAAAACTAACAAACAATATTTATTTTCAACGTTTAACATAATCACAAAAATTACTGTAATTTCTAAATTTATAATTGTGTTCTTAAACAAGATAACATGCACACAAAATAAGTAATTTCATTGTTTTTTTCTTTCTTTTCATGAAGTATTTACGTGTGCCACTGACCTGGAAGACGCCTGAAGAGGTTCGTTTCCTGGGCGGTGGTTCCGGAGGCGACGATACACTGCTGGATCTCGCTCGGGACTGCTGCGGAGACGCCCGCGCCGTTGCCGGCTTACCCCCTGATCCTAACACAAACACGTAGTATATGTACTGACATTACTACGTCATTCTATATCGCATTTGTTTTCTATTTTATAGACAATCTTTTAAATTTAAAATGACAAGATTTATAAAATCACTTGCATTTATAGGTATACTCTATATAGTACATCTGTGAATTAAACTTAAAAAATTGAAATCAAATTAACAAATGCGCATTAATCTTAAAATCCTTATAAAGATATATTTAATTCCGTTGTAATGATTTAACTAATCTTTATAAATTACCTTCTCTGGTAATGACTGGACTTGACAAGAAAAGTAGACGATGACCATTTTCAGGTTTCAATCGAATATTATACGTGCAGGTAAATAAAAAAACAAGCAAATCGTCGGTATGAATATAGATTGCTATTTGATATGCTACAAGTCGTAAAACCAATGTATCTATGTGAAATATAAGCAAAATGGACGTCTCAACAACAACAATGACAGAAAACAGCTTGCGAACAAACATAAAATGCATATCATAATGTCTATTATATTCGTGAAGGTCAAACATTGCCGTTAATAAATTCAAAACATAATACAAACCTTGTCGCACTCTCGAAAGGTCAGGCGAACTCCTGCAAATAAAACAGTGCATAAAAATATTGAACAATAACAAGAAAGTTGAAACGAAAACATAATTTCTAGATAATAAAAATTGTTTAAAAAATACATCAAACGTACATGGAGCCTATTAAGTATTTAACATAACAAAGGCAACCGTTTCAGTCATGTTTTGCCCAAGCAAATATAAAAATTTAAAGTTAAAAGGAAGGTTAGTTTACTAGGTGATTGAAAAGCTTTTTATAGGTGAAAGCTATTTTTAAAATCTATTAAATTCTGTTTTAACATACATACTAGCTAGTGCCCCAAGCTTCTCATGTTATTACCGTAAGCTTACACTGGCGAAACAGATATGCGAAAATTAATTCTCTATTTTTTCAAAGTGATTTAGTGGTATATGTTTTTGTACAGGTGTTTAGGCAATGGAAACCCATCGTAACATTCTACGGACAATAAAGTGGATTAGTCATAGTCAGTTTAAATCTCATACTAATGCCGATGTTATTAAATTAACTTAAAGATTAAAAACACGCAATAGAAAACACAATTTATATTTGTTGATAACAAAAAACATGTACGTGCCTTTGCTTGGAATTTTATTTAATCGATTGCAGGTGAACCAATTGACGGTTTCTTTTGAATTTTACGTTCACGATCAAAGGGCACGTTCGCGCCGACTCCAAGCTAATTGGTATTGGAACGTAACGACTAATTGCGATGTAAGCGCCACGGCCAGGGCCGCATTCACCTGTCGCCTGTCGCCTGTCTAGCAGGACGTAAAAGGCTCTAATGCTACATGTCTTTGCGCCAAATTACTCCGATTTCTACGACCATTTCGTATTTAAAAATACTTTAACAAATCTTAGTTAAACAACAATGTAATTACAATTGTTACAATGACTGTGATATTTTTAAATGGTTTTTTTGTTTTTGAGTTTAATAGATTCGTGTATTATATTAAAGCTAAGAATAAATCGGTCATGAAACTGCTTATAATAAAGTTATATCAAAAGTAATAAAAATAAAATTAAATAACAAAATTAAAAAAATTAGAGGACCGCAACATCATTGATAAAATAGTAAGATGGATTCCTTGTACTTAATGAACATGATATCAAGATATGGAAAGCTCTCTAAGCTCCTTCAATCATCTCGCAACATATTAATCTCTCGAAAACTTTTTGTTCAACTTTATAGAATAATATGTCGTTGGCGACATCCCTAGAGGTACAGTGTACGATTGAATTCTTCATAAAATCGATTCTTACGTGACCATCGTTACGGACATCGGTATGCCTCCGGTGCGCGGTGGGTGACTTTTTACGCGCGAAATCGTACGACCCTTGTGAATCATATTTATTATTTATATAATACAGCAAAACATTGTTCCAAGTGCAACAAGCCGGTTCATCTATCAAATACACTCCTAATAAGGCGGTAGACGCGCCTTCGTCTATGATATTCGCCTTACCAACTATTTGATTGACTTGTAACTGAAGCTTTTTTGTACGACGCTAATAACCAGTATTCCCGCCAATACTCACGACGATGAGACATTTGACGTTTGCTATATTTATTAATCTATTTAACGTTATTACTGAACTTGAACTGAGATAATATGGAAATAACATTTCGTATAATAATTGGCTGCAACCTCCCTTTAATTAGGGACATGCGTTGCTTTAAATTCTGTCTTCAAACACAAACGTATTAATGCAGACCTCAGTCATCATGAGTGACAGGACAGTATGAATAAATCGCTCACTTGCCTTTTGAAGAATAATGTATAACGGAACAAGAACAAATGCTGTCAGCTTTGGAAATACAACTGAAATATATGTACATGATAGAAAGCTTCATCATTTCTCTGTTTGGTATTGTTTTGAAAAATTATTCGATGCAAGTCCAGTTTATTTTCTATCTCGTTCCATTAAATGTATAACTTAATAATAATTGTAAATTAAAAAAATGCTCACTTAAACTTTGTTCAATATTTAATCTTTGTTAAAACAGGACAATGCGAACGAAACTAAAATCAACGGAATGTTACCACTTGACCACGGAATGTTACCACTTGACCACGGAATGTTAGTTGGTTGTTTGTGAATCCCATTGATTGTCTGTGGCTCTATCTTTGTGTTTTCGTTCATAAATGACTTTGTATTTCTGACGATTTTGATTATTTACATAGAAATTTCCCTGAACAAACGAAAATATGAAAATGTTTGTAGGTACCGCTAGTCTATTACAGTCAAAATCTGTTATAACGACATCGAAGGGACTACTCATATTGAGTCGTAAAAACCGATAGTTGTAACAACCGGTGACAGGCATTAATAGGAAAGATATGTATATAACATTCAGCCAGGACCTTTGATTTTGGTCAATTTAACCGGTATGTTGTTCTAAACGATGTCGCCATAAACGGTTTTGACTGTATATAAAATTCTCGTGTCACAGTTTTCGTTCCTGTACTCCTCCGAAACGGCTTGACCGATTCTCATGAAATTTTGTGAGCATGTTCAGTAGGTCTGAGAATCGGCCAACATCTATTATTCATTTTTTTTTAACTGTGCGCGGACGGAGTCGCGGGCGACGGCTAGTATTATATAATAAAATTAATAAAGAAAATATTTATTAAATAAAAAAAAGAAATCGAGCCAAATGAGTCATTTTTTTTTTTAATGAATCTGATCTTCTGATATATCAGTACTAATGACATAAATTACATTAAAAAAACAAACTGTAATACTTTCTTACGGTATGTACAATAAGTGATTAAAGCATGATCTACGTCTATTAGCGAAGTCCGCATATCAGACGTCTGGGAATCTCTATGAGGCTGATACTTTTTTTTTCTTAAACATTAAGTAAATTAAAGTCACAACTAATTGGCTATTACACCATAGTGAGCAATGCTCTTTACATTAATCCATTACACTCTACACTAAATAGAAATAGCATCTAGAGTACGATAATCTTTACGAGTTTGAATTACATTGCTGCCTCTGTTCCTTTAATGAGAATTCTTCAAGTATTATCAAGAAATGTATTTGTTAATAGACTACTTTTTCGGCATTTATTTTACAAATTATAAACGCCTTATAAATCACGTACTTCCGATCAGAATTACGTTAATTGTAAGGCCCTTTTTTCTACATTGATTATTATAGAGATATCTTATATTCTACTGTCGCCCGCGACTCCGTCCGCGCGCAGTTAAGAAAAACTGAATAGCGGTATGAATTTTTTCTCGCCTTTTAAACCTTCCCTAGACCTCCACAAACATTTCAAGACTAAGATAAGATAAATCCGTTCAGCCTTTCTCGAGTTTTAGTGAGACGAACGAACAGCAATTCATTTTTATATATATAGATTAATAAAGTGATGACGTAAATTTATTTTATTCACCACAAATTGAGTGCGCACAATCTGAAACATGTCAAGTCAGCGTCTCGTCGCTAAACGTAAAATTTAATCCATCAGGATTCCTTTAATCTTGATGAAAAGTTGTAAAAAATACGATGTCGACTGAAGCCTATATAAGGTAGCTACAACAGAACGGCGCCAAACGAACATCGGTTTCTTAGGGTTCGTGTATACAGACCGGGGAGGGGAGCAGAGCAGATTGTTGTCTAAAATAAAATTGAGCTTTAAGTGATTGAAACAAGGTTTAATTTTACGTAAATCGTAAACGTAACAATTCTGTGTAAAAATAAAATTCAACATTGTTTTAATCTTATAAAGCTAAATTTCATTTGCAACCATCAATTGCCTGCGACTTTATCCCCGCGCGGAATAAAAAATAATATAGCATATGTCACCCGGAGATAGTGTTGCTTCCCAACGATGAAAAAAATATTCAAATCGGTTCAGTAGTTCCAAAGCCTATTCGATGCAAATAAACAATCGAATCTTTCCTTTTCTAATATAGAAAAGATAAAAAAGATTACATACGACTACTACGACTTTGGTAATGTATACCAGAAAATCTCTGCAATCTGCAAAGGTGTTAGTCGACTAGCCAAGTAAATTTAAATTTAACCTGTACTGCTTTTAACACTAAAACGAATATTTTTTTAATTCTCCAAATTAGAATTGTTTTGTATATTTTGACATCATCTTATCACAATCAAGGAAGACGAATTAAAAAAAAGGAATGTACGTAGAGACCGTGTTCAAAGTAACATAATACCTTAAGTTTAGGTGTTCCAGTCGAGGCGGACAGTTACGACGCCTTGAGGCCACCTCTATTTATTGTCGCCGCATCGACAAGCGTTGGGCACTGGGTAAATCACCCGCTACGGGTGTTAGGGTCGGCTTATATGGCGACAAACCAATTTCGGAATCGACTTCTATAGACAACTTATCGGTACGTGCGAATACGGTTTGCTGAATAAATAATTCGAGATTTCGAAGCTATGATAGCTATTGTTACGATAATGGTGGAGTTATAAAAAAATACTTTTGTACATTTTGTTTACATTGTTTTATAAGAAGATGATATACGACTTTTCTAAAGTCATCAAATTTTTAATTACAAATATATCCATACAAATAATAATATTGTAGTATGTAATATGTAAAAAAACATATTTCGAGAACAAGATTTATTTTGTTGCTTATGAACCAATTCTTAATTCTTTTCTGTATGTGTATATACGCAAATCCGAGTTTAATATTTTATTTTGAGTATAATCCGAAACGGCTGGCCGATTTTGACGGGACTCTTATTGGAGTAAATTACTTAGGCTATTTTATTTTTTATTCTACGCTAACAAAGTTGCAGGCTGCCAGTACTAAATACGATTAACGTCGAAAAAGTTAACAATAGTATTAAAAAAACACAAAATTAAATAAAGAATATTTTTCATGTTTAAAATTAAATTCTTAAGCAGAATACTGGTAGCAAAAGAGTGTGTTATATAAATTTAATTCATAATTAATTGACATTCTCTTTGTTAATGGTAGGGTGATCCATTTAAGGTGGGCCACGACTCGGTCCTTTGCGAGCAACACCTCAGCTATCGACAATTGCTATACTCATTCACAAATGCATTTCATTTCCTTACTCGAAATATAAATCTACATTTGGTCATTCCTAAATTAAGTTTAAACTACTAAAAACACTACATTAAGGTAATTCTAATAGATATTAATGTTTTTAGACATTAACAAAATCTTATGTAGAAAAAAAAAATTTATGAGACATAATCTTGTTCGACAAACACTGTTTGATTCATCTTTTTGACCGACTTCAAAAAGGAGTAGGTTCTCAATTCGTCTGTTTTTTTTTTATATTATTATTTTGATTTCGTAACTCCGTTTTTGATTGTGAGCTTTTAGTAATTCTTTGTTTTCATTCAAAAAGTATAGCATTTGGTCCCCTTTTTTTAATTTAAACGTAGCCAGTAGTTTTTTGTCATGGAACATTGTTCTACAAAAAAAAAACATATCGACAAACAAAGCAACATTTTAAGCTTATAAAAAAATATCATTTAATCTTTAACGTAAGCAAATTATAGTGGGATACCAGTAATTGTTTTCGTACTATTTATTTGTAATATTTTTTTATAAACTTGACATATGGGGTTATGATTAAGTATCAATTACTCGGACCACCCACCGTACAATCTATCCGCAAATTACCAGTTTTATGTATTTTTCTATCCCCTATCTATCAATTTAAATGCTACTGTTAACATTGACATTTGTTTAACTATTTAATAATCTATTAAGCGTAGGCAGCGGCGGCTTTTAGATGGACTATCAGAATTTTAAAAAATATATCCATTAAGAAGCTTTAATACCTCCCAAGGAGCTATAAAAAATTTTTTGCGAAAATGTGATAAGCGGTGGTAATTTAAATTATTATTGATTTTATATTGCGAACACCATGCAATCATACTATTAATATTTTAAATGCGAATGTTTAGATGGATGGATGGATATTTGTTTGAAGGTATCTCCAAAACGATTTAACAGTTCTGATGAAATTTGGCATACATGTAAAACATAGCCTGGAAGAACACATAAGCTGCACATTACGTTTTTTTTTATTCCCCGCGGACGGAGTCGCTGGTTACAGCTAGTTACTAATAAAGCAAAGAATGTATTAAAAGGAGAAATGTAACGAAATCGCATAAGTTCCTTTTCTTTGGTTTCATAAAGAAATTCATAGTTATCGGTGATGAAGAATTGTATCGTGAACATGTATTCGCAGAAACAACGTCAAAGATTCGGAAATGTTAGATATAGGCAACACCGGTAGATCTCGGCTCATCCATCGCTAATTGACGTGGCGACTTGGCGACGTGACGACGCAGCGACGTGGGCCAGCTGACCGCGACACGAGGCGACACCGCCGCACGTAATTTGCCCCGGACACGTCACTCAGTGTAATTGGCCGATGCCCGCCATTAGCTAATGAGATCTGCGATACGATCGCGTCGGCGCGCGCGCAAAGCCGACGTCGAAAGCGGCCCGTTATGACCCCATTTTTAGAGGGGACGATTCGGACTTAATGTCGAAATCGTCAAGTGTAAATTACCCCGTTGGTACTGACAGTTGACGTTTCAGATGAACTATTGAGATAAGGTAAATCACTGCTAATGTACAAACATCTAGAAAATCGGACATTTACGTATAATTTTTATCCATGCACTTAAATATTTACTTAGTTGCAATATAAATGACTAGTAAATAAAGATCGATAAATTTTTATAAAGATTAGAATATAACTGAATTAATTTCAACATATTTACTTTAATATTTTTATGAATTACATTTTATCAGCCGCAATCGGATAGTGTAAAGAGACTCACGCTCACGACGAAGCCACGAGGCAGGTGACGGAAGGGGACCTGATAGCTCCCGTCAGCTTGTCAAGACGCGAAACATTCGACGATGCTAAACTGAAGACTCACAGATAGTGTCAATGTATGTTAAAAGTTTAACACACGCCTCATTAAACATTAAATTCTTTATGGAAAGTATAGGTAATTAAAATTGTATTTGTATTACATTGATTTCAATTGCATATTTGTAGCACGGTTCAAATATATGCTTGATATAATTAAACAAGAAAATATGGACTTTTTAAGTTTAAGCAACGATAAAAATGAGTCAATATTAAGGCTCCATAAGAAGCATACAACTGAAGAAGACAATCATAACTAACTCATCTTTTCACAATTCTAAAATAACCTCAGATCAATTTTAACCAAATGAAACGGTTAAACTTTAACATAATCATGCAAGTTCAACACTTGTACTGAGGATTATAAACTGCCCATTTCATATCCCAATAAACGGACAGATTCTAACTTGCAGACGCGCTTCGAACAAGGCACGTGACACGCGGAACACTTCCCCGTGACATTCGTCTCTCGATCCTTTGATGTTGGCGACGGTATCTTCATGAATTTATAGACCGCCTAGATAACTTTAAATACAATGCTTTCCAACGCGCACCGAACCGAAAGCTATTTAACGCGAAAACAGTTCGTCGTTACAGCGCCGACATTTGGAATTGACGTTTGACGGACAATCTTCACAAGACATGCATTTATTTTTACAATGCTATAGATGCTAACATTTAAAAAAACGATGAAAAGGGTGAAATGTTTGGTTGTAATATAAAGGAAAAGCTTCATTTATATGGCTACATAACTTCTTAAAACCATGAACCTATATTACAGGGTAACTACAGCCGAATAAGAACAAAAACCCTAACTGTGCAACATTAATTTCAGTGTAAGGCACTATGAATATGTTAATTCCGAATAAAGGGCTGAGACAGATACGAATTTGTCTTTGAAAAGGGACAAGGCGTTACAAACAAAAGGGCAGACGAGAGATAACCTGCGCGCGCGCATTCAGGCCTCGTTTATACTGACGGTGTACTAATGACGCCGCCCGGCGCCGCCCGATGTACTTTGTTGTTTTAACGACTCGCTATTAGTTGCAACGGAGTAGTCTTTATTAGAGACATAGGTGGTCTCGTCTATTTAATAACATTGTTTCAGTTTGAGCTTGATATAAAAACATTTCTTTCAAATATAAATTCTACATTTCAAACTGCAATTTAAATACAATTGGCACTTGGAATGTTTGCACGACCGCCAAATTAAACATTCTCCTTTTAAATTGCGAAATCAGTCAGTTTAGAATGATACCAGACATTACATTGAAGTGATCTTGCACTAAAAATAAGACTACTAACACTACCTATTTCCAAAACTATAATTATATAGGTATGCGATCATTAACTATGTGCTGTTGTCGTTGGCCTCATATACATTAAAAAAAATAGAAAAACTTTCAAGCGTATCTCAACATTGTTTAACAGCAATGTATAAAACGAAAGCAAGGCGGGCACCCCGACCGCGAAGTAGCATTTACGAGTTATCGCGAACCTAACAAAATATATTGAGACACATATAGCGCTATTTTATAGCTATAAATAAAGGAATTTATAGCGGCGGCCGGCAACTACAGGCAAGATCAGCGCGGCCGTCAGTCACGAACGTTTAAATCACTACGAATGTGGTGCCTAGCCCGCACCAACCCGCGCCCGCGACTCGACCCACTTCGCGGCGCGTGCGCAACTCGACGTGCTATCGAACACGATTGCCCCTCTATAGCACGTGCCGAACTAATAGCATTCCTGTTGGTTGGTGATCTTTCACTCTTCATTCTAACAGTAGCCTGACATAATCAATTTGAACCGAAGATCGTAAACCCAGGCGAGTAGACTACAATTATTAAAGAATAAACTGTTCTAATGGACCTGAACTTTAACCTCTGAGTGAAGGGTATCTCTTCAATTTCTCTCAGTTTTTAAATTAATGAAAACATTGTGACAAGTGATTTACGTGTGGGATGTTTAAGATAAATTTGTATCTGTTGGCACCGTAACTAAAGGACATACAAACATAGTTGGGCTTGTATATGTATTTACATATTATAAATTATAAGAGAAAAAGAGTACAGCTGCCCGAGTTTCACCTAATTACGTGCCAAACTGGGTAAAACTAGCATATCTACAAATGTCTTCCGACCCCGATTGGGAAAGCAAATGTCATATTTTGCATATAAATACATATTTTAATGATGTGTCAAAACTGTCAATAAAAGGAACTGTAAACTTCGTAATAACATTTACAACCGGTCTATATCACCTAATGAAGCCATCACTCCCGCTGTGTATAATGTACTTTATATTTTTTAAGCTTTAACTTTTGTGGGCTACGACATTTGCGTTGAAAGGAACGTTTAGCTGTCCGCGCGGCTCGTTAAGGTATCGCATCAGCATATATTGCGATAGCGTGTGCGACCGACATCCGCGAAAACGCCTTATTTACACTTCTTATGCGTATTTCTATCGCTGTAAGCTTAGCGGGAAAGATAAACGTTTTTAAGCTTTATTGAGGAGAGTAATCTCCTAGTAGTTGCCATACAATCAACTATCCAATATCTTTAAAAGCATTTAATCCGCGTCCTATCATAATATTAAATGGTTCCATAAAAACTATTGCTACTATTTTTTATTTATATTTTGCAGTTATACCTATAGATGAATAATACTATTAATATTGTAGTGGTTTGGACGTTTTCAAACACTGGCTATAACATAAATGATGGCACATAGTCTTTAGCGAGTGGGTAGACGTGTAAAACGGTGCAAATCACAGCGTAAACACGATGCGGGATAGTCCGCGCGTGCCGATGCTATCACCCCCGCGGAGTTACGTTGTTTACGACCGCCGCCGCCACAGAACGACGCTCAACACGCGACATGCAATCCTCCTGACCCCACTGATCCACTCGAAGTAACGACTAAACGAACGGTAATTCGATACTTAAATGCTTTAAAAAAAAGATCTACTATCGAAGATTGTACCAACAAGATAATAGACAACTTTTCAGAAATACATACTTTCGTCATTAAGCTAACCCGTACCTTTATTTTATTTTTTAAATCTATTATACGGATATACAATTTTTGACTCCCTACTGCGAACAATGTCAAAATCCAAATCGACAGTTACAGCATTAAATAGAACAATACTGAACAGAAACACAATTGAACAATACGGAAAGGTAAATTCCGCATAATTCTGTGCTCGTAAGTAAATGAGAATAGAATATGATAGCACGTGTCCGCGGCATGCAAATGCACGCGCATTAAAATGCAAGATGGCGGAAGCGCGCACGCGAGGTCGCGGGGTCGCGGTATCGCCACGCGCCATTGTCCGAGCTACCGACACAGTTTACCAGAAATATACATTTCCCATATTTAATATTTTTATAAGGAAAAAATATCGATGTTCGCGTACGTTCTTCTTTTATCTGGGAACATACCCAACGTCTAAGTAGGATTCCATAGATATCGGCTATTCCTCGTCCATGCCTGACTTTTCCATAAAGTAAAACAATCAATTAATTAAACATTCTTTAAAATGAATACCTCAAATATGGTTAATTAAAATCTATGACTTATTTGAAATCGGTAAGTTGAAAAAAAACGGAATCCTAATTTGCCACCACAGCATAGCTACCCTAGCCATATCCCCTCACGATCCGCTAAATCGCAGCTTACAATGGCAGTGCTCGTTTAGGCTAGAATCCCGGTGAAACACTCCGTAATGCAAGGAAACACTTCAATTATTTTCCCTGCATTATTAACTACGTTAGAAGGCGCGTAGGATTTATATTTACGTCTTAAATTCATATGAGAACAACCTTCTGTATCTCTAATATTACATTAGATTGCAGATAGAATCTGAAACTTGGCGACACATTTATATGTGTAATGTCACTTTGGAGCCGGATTAACAAATTTAGTCTTCTAATTTCTGAATGCATTTAATTGATTATCGACCATCCAGCTTTTCTAATGAGAATTCCAACTTCTGATCACACCGCCACGCATATAGTTGAAATAGATATCGTTTTACATAGTTATAGTTCCAAGTGATTCCTTGACTTACTTTCTCAAGGTACCCACGAAGAACTCGGCATCAAAGATTGGAGGACAGATGGTCGAAGAGGACGCATATGAGGCCAGAAGCCACGGGGAACCAACGAATGAACGGTCGTCGTGCGATATCTGAAAGACGGCATTCTCATAGCAAAAGCCGACGACAAAAGCAACAATTTTCTTCATCTTTTTTCATGTGACTAAAGGAAACACATATGTTAAATACAGCCATACGTATAAATTACTGCAATCCGTAAACAAAACTGTAAGGGGCTAATTAATAACCATGTAGCCGTTTTACTAACTCAAATCTTACAGTTGGCCTCAACTACAGTGTCTTATGTATTAATACATATTGCTGTCCCTGTTTTCTCCAAAAAGAATGTAAGGGACTACAATATGGTAATACAGGTGTTAGTACATTGGAGTTCTGGACGGAGTTAGCAACTATATCATATGCGTTTCCTAATTTTATTTTGGACAATAAATTAAACCATGAAATATACAATTTATCCTGATTATTATGACTTTCACGCAGCGCTACTAGAGATAGCAATGAAAGAATATCGTTAGTATTCTGCCAATTTTCTAGGGGACAATTCATGAATATCGATACGATGTTTTCTATTGTTTACACCTGAATGGCACAGCCACGGAAGTGAACCGAAACCGAAGAGAAGACGTAACACAAACGTGAGTACCCTGACAGACGAAAACAAAACGAAAACCACCTGAGGTCCTTCGTACACAAGACGACGTAAATCGTTAATACTAATATTGTATGGTTACGTCGTGAGAATCACGTTGCGCTCCGTACACTCAATGTTGAATAGTCGATGGAAGACATAGCGACTAGATTTCAATTGTATATAGATTTTTTCCGCCATCTTGAAAATTATAATGACTTTTCTGGCAACGATCTTGACAAACAGAATGCGAGCGACTGTCGTTGGTGATGACAGATAGAAATGTCGGCGACGCGCACTGTGTACGAACCTTTATGACATTGTACTGCGTAAGTTATCTAGCGGCTAAAATCGCCGGTTTTCGAAGATATGCATTGTCTTGTGTACGAAGAACCTTAGTCCGATGTTAAAAGATTCTTCTCCCCGTAGTAAAACAGTTGTCAGTAAAATATTAAACTTGGTTTCGCTTCGGTACCGGTACGCTTTCAAGGATATAAAAGTGTTATTTGGAAGAATTTCGATTTCCCCTTTTTATTTTAAAAAATTTTTGCTATGCTGACTCAAGTAGCGTATCACAATATAAGAAGGAAAGACAACATAAGAATACCTTATTCTAAAGTGATCAAAATACTAGTGTAACTAAACATTTAGACATACATATATACATGCAACACTCATCACCGATAACTAGACCAACGACATATTTGTGCGTGATTTTCTATATCCCATTCCAATTGAACGCCAACATTTTTTAAACAGAGAAACGTCAAATTTCAAACATGGCGGCCGTTACGCTATATCAATATTTTTTGAAAATTATCAGATAAAGTGAAAAAGTATTGTATAGTATGTTTAGGTAATGTATACTTATGTGAGAAATTATGTTTTATCGGAAATATTTTATGATTTATGAGTTTTTGGGTAAAATGTGTATTTGTTTGTTAGTTGAAAATATTTAATCTTTGGACAATAGGTACATGGAGCTTAAACAAATCACAAATACATTAGGTACGATTTCTGTGTAATGATTTTCAATCTTTGTGATTGTGCGTAGAAATTTTGGTACGCTTAAATCGTTCACAAAACTCAAATAAACACAGATAAACTCAATATCAGAGTAAAACTTCACACATATATCTCACAAACAAAATAACCACAAGTACATGGTACAAGTTAAAAAAATACGATTAGAAGAAAGTCGTTTAAAGAAAAAATATGTATCATAAAAATTTTGAATTTTAGGGCTAAACCTTGAGGCGACCGGTGTGTCATTTTAGGCGGTAAATTGCCTGACACAAATGCCCAAAATATAGAGTAGCCTCTATTACGAAAACGCCTACTTCTTTTGTTTAGCAATTATAACTAAACGTTATTATTTTTAAATTTCAGGAGCATCAAATGACAGCCTATTTTGTCTTAAAATCATAAACCTACAATTACCTAGCGTAAAGTGTAACCCAAAACTACATTTGGGTGCCACCACATTGCATAGTCTATCACTTAATATCTTTCCTACGGTTAAATTTGATACTATAAACAAAAACTTTAACACTATAAAAAATAACTTGTTACACGTTATTTTAAAAGTGTAAAAAATTGTGATTTCTTACATGAAAGACAATAATTATGATATAGCTCTATATATTTCGCTGTATTTTATTCAAATATATTTAATTCTTTATAATTTAGAATCATCATCGTACGAGATTTAATTTACAAAATGAAGCATAAAAAAAGACACTTTGATAAGTTTAAATTAAGTGGACCACATAATCCTAGACCCCAAATAAATTAGCGCAAATATTTAAACAACAATTATTTTCCTTAACCTTAATCCAACATTATGACTCGAACGGTTCCAATAACTATGAAGGGTAAATAAATCAAATAAATAAAACAAAAGATTAAAATAAACGTTTATTCAAAACACAAATAATTGAGATCCAACTCCACGGCAAAGAATCGTTAGAGTCACATGTTCAATATGAGAAATAACTAACTGTTAGTTTCGTCAGCTATGACACTTGTAATAATGTTGCAGTCGAATAGTAACGTACATTCAAAGAGATTCAAATAAATCTATCTATATACATAAAAGAAAGTCGTGTTAGTTACACTATTTATAACTCAAGATCGGTCGAACTGATTTAGCTGAAAATTGATGGGGAGGTAGCTTAGAACTAGGAGACGGACATAGGAACTTTATTTTGTGTGCATTTTTTTATTCCACGCGGACGGAGTCGCGGGTAAAAGCTAGTAATTTATAGAGTGGACATTACGGTGTATTACTACCACCCCTTAAAAAAAACAATTATGTTCTTATAAATATGACAGTTAAAATTCAGTTAGAAACATTTTCCTACAACCAATTTAAACATAATGGTACGGCAATTATTAGAAAGAAATCCTACACGACATGATGGCGTGTCAAACTGGACTTGTTACTACTAGGTACGCTTTGTCCTGTCTGATACATGATTGAATGTCTTTGAGTACATTACCGTTTAAACAAATGCGTAACAAAAAAAAGCCTTACCTTAAAATAATTTGTGCTATAAAAAGACAAGCTTAAGATAAAAAAATGGAAAGACTTAAAAATATTTCCAAATATGGTGTCGCAAAAACTCCTAAAAGTGTTTTTTTTATATCTTATTCATTAAATAGCCTCAACCTGTACGTATAACCTCAATACGTATTTATTTCAACGAAAAATCAACAACCATAGTCTATGACCCGAGTGATCTTTTACTAAATTAATTAACAACGGCTTAAGTAACATGGGATCACCTGGTGACGGCACCGACTAGGTTTGGAACCGACGGGAGTCCATCTTCAAAGCGAGTGTTTGAGAACTTAGTGGACACATCGCGTCTCGCACTGATGAAGATGTCCCCGACGGATCCGAAACTAGTCGGTGTCGTCACCGGACGATCATTTAATTAAATTTATACTTATATAACTATTTTTTTTTTATTCCTGCAATCATTTTTTTTATATAGTTTTGTGGGATTTTATTCTAATCCCAAAGTTAACAATGTGTATTATAAATAAATAAATAATACGTCAGTTAAACCGTTGTTAATTATTATGTCTTACGAAAGTTTAAACAAATTAAACGACCCGTTACTATTTTTTTACCGAGTTAAAAAATATTGTGAGATAAAAAAATATATAACCAAAAGGCGTTGGGACAATCTTCGTTAAAAAATATGTATTGTTTATGGCTTTTCATTAAAAATGTTGCCATGTCCTGTTTAGTTCCAATCATAGTAACTAGTGTGGCGTACTAAAATCGAATGTTGTCTAATTTCTAATTACACTGGTCTGCAACGAAATCCTCCTTTGAATAAAAGTATAATCCGTTTAAAGAGTTTACCATCCTCAATCTATATCTGCTTTTCGTTTTATGCTATCACGTCTAATTTTTTTTTTAACGTTGATTTTAGATTTTTAGAAATTATGGGATTTTATGCTATACTAATATTACTATACTATGTTATTCTCGCGTTAAAGCAACTTTAATTGGTTGAGATTGTATTTGCACACAAATAAACGGTGTGCAATGATAGAAAGAGAGAAAAAAATATTATCTGACGCTTTTTTAAGCGAATATTAAAGAAAATTATATGGGAATATGATGTTATTACTGCAAGAAATCAAAAATTCATAATACGCATAGAACATTTGTGTTGATTTAAAAGTTGTAGCAATTTTAACTGGCCTGCAAGGAGGATGTCCTCATTGCAGTCCAGTTAAAATCACCAAATGGTAAATACCAAATTTTGTGTTTTTTTATGTGAGTGGGACAGTCGCGCAAAAGACAAACACAACATAGTAAAAAGCTGACCACAAAGAACGTTTTTTTTTTTTTCAAAATCAAAACCTCTCTGAGTTTGTCTCCTGTATCTAAAAATGTAAAGGAATATCCTTTCGTTCCTAGTGAAAAAAAAAATTCCACCACTTCATATAAAGTTGGGTCTTATGAAAAACTTTGTGAAAGCCCAGTACTTTCACTACTAGAAAACAAAGTTTCCCCGGATCAGGCGAAATTAGAAGAAGGAATTTTTGTAGGTCCTCAAATACTCGAGCTTATGAAGGACTCAAGTTTTAAAATAAATTTAAATCAATTCGAAAAAAGGGCGCAGACTGCTTTTGTAGAAAATTTGTGCCAAAATTTTCTTGGAAAAAATCAGAACTATCTGGAAATCAAACAAGAACTTCTCATTTCCTACAAGGCTCAAAAAAAGTAACATGTTTCTTAAAATTCATTTTTTTGCACTCTCACTTAAAATTTTTCGCACCAAATCTCAGAACAGTATCTGATGAAGACTGTGAGAGGTTTCATCACGATATTTTGCACATAGAGAGGACACAACGGGAAATGGTCCGAAGCAATACTTGCAGATTTTTGTTGGTCGATTTATCAGGAAACTCCATTATAAAATATGAAAAGGAAAAAAAACGACTAAGTAAAATGGGATTGACAACTAGTAATGATATTGTCATATGCGTTTTAAAGGTTGTGTAATAGTGTACATCCAACATTATTTAAGTAATTAAACGAATGATAAAAATTTCATATTAAAAAATTGTTTTTCTTAAAAATTCCGTCCCAAAGAATATATATGTGCTAGAAAACTTTGAATGATATATTTATGTTCAGTATTGTTGTATCAGACAAGATAACTGCATAACATTTGAAGGAGAGAAAAAAAAATTTTTTTTGCAGACCAGTGTTATTTTTATTTTAATTATATTGGAATATTCCAAACAAAATTAAAATTATTATTTTTTAATGTCTTGTATTATATAATTACTATAAATTCTTTTAAAGAATATTATATTTAAAACGTAATTCTATATTTGTTTGTTGTATTAAAAATATTTATAATTGCCGTAATTTTTATGTGAACAAAAAAAAAATATTTATGAGATTTTACATAAATTGTGTTCAAAAGCCATGCTTACAAATCAACAGTCTCAAGCATATCGAAAAAATACAGCGTAACAAACTTAAAAAAAAATACTTAAAAAAATGAGAAAAATACAATGATCTCAGTCATATAAATTAAATGAAACATCAGCTGATATTTCAGTCATTTAAGAGAACTTTAAATAGAATGAAAATTTTAAAATACCTGTGTTTTAAATGCATTTTTTTTTTGCTATCGGAATAATTTGTTCAAGAATACGTCAATTTTAGTAAAAAAAAATAATGTTAGAGCAAGATGCAATTTTTTTTTGTTAGAAGCAGCATTTTTAATAGTTGTAAATTGTCATAAATTTTTTTAACCTGTCGAAAATAGATGAAAAAACTTGAAAATAACTATTGCATTAAGCTAATTGTTGCGTTGTAATAAAACTAATTTAGCTCAAAAAGATTTGCGCGAATTAAAAGCAAAAAAAGCGTTATTGGAATGCATCAACCAGTTTGCTAATGTTTGCCTATTTTCAAAACCAATAAGGCAAAAAAAATCAACATTTTATAGTCAAATGCTATACAATAGAACAATAATATGGCAAAAAATAAATATTAGCCAACCAGCAAACACATACAATGATAAAATATAAAAATATATTAGACTTAGACATAAGCAACAAGTTTCGAAACATGTTTACGCACACAGTCATCATCGGCTGACGGGGACGCTCCACCACTTGACCTGGCATCTAACAAACATACAGAAATCAAGTGTTACAGTCGAAATAATACAACATTGGACCTAGCACGAATATTTACCTACGTACGAGCTTTTCTCAAATTTTAAATACAAAGTTTGTTAATTACGATTAAGATGGCGTTTGTAACATATTCGTGCTAGGCCCTCTGATGTCGAAATTTTACATTTCGAAAACAGATTATATCTATTTATCTATAATAGAACTTTTTATGCTTTTCATATATCAGCAGTGATTAATATGTTGTTTTATATAAAAAATATTTTAAATAAATTATCTATAAGTAATTTGAAAAATCACACGCAAATGTTAGTTTTACCAATAAAATTACTCTTGATTTATTATTACTAACTCAGTCCGAACGAAATTTAAAAAAAACCTAATTAGTAGCCCATGTATTCGTGCAGACTATGATCTTCCCCTTTGCCAAATTTCAACGAGATTGCCGTTGAGCAGTTCTGGAGATACTTTCTAACATCCATCCATCCATACAAACATTCGCATTTATAATATTAGTAAAATAGGATACATTATTAAAATTTTATTAACCCTTTTTCCAAAACGATGTTGTCGTAGGTATCGTAAGAGAAATAAAGATACCTAGGTCCCTGACTCTCAGATGTTAGGGGGAACGAGAGGACAGTATAGAGCCGCCCTTAAAAAAATAGCACAACCTTTAAATTTAGTTAAAATGATTATAAAAATTATTTATAAATTTAATACTTTACTAATATTATAAATGCGAATGTATAGATGGATGGATGGATGTTTGAAGGTATTTCCAGAACGGCTATATGGAATTCAATGTTTGATAAAACTGTAGAACAGTCTGGAAGCACACATAGACTACTTATGACCCCGGCAATGTGTACGGTTCCCATGAGATACATTTAATTCACATATTTACTTGATAACTAAACAAAAGTTCAACACATCATTTTAAAATTTGGTATAGATATAGAACATAGTCTCGACTAAAACAGATGTTTCACTATTTTTTAAATTTTTATTAATAAAAAAAAAACAACAAATTCTCACCCTAGGTCCATGCGCCTTGTAAAGCGCGAATGGCGTGAGAGATATGTGTGTGTGCTCAAAGAAGTCTCGTATAGAGTGAATTTGGTCCCGCCGCGTCAGAGCCACCAGTGCGGAGGTCTCGTCCAGGAACTGCACCGTCACAGGACCTGGTGCCACCAAGGATAATACCTTTTTTTATCTTTCTTATAATACATTTTGGCAAACGAACAAGCAACCATCTGAATTCGACGAAATAACGAAGCCACTGATGCACATTGACGTCTAATTAACGGGGAAGGGAACGCACAAAAAGAGTATATTTCTCCTTCCTGTATGTTCCTGCCAAATCCACTTCCCCTTTCAATCATTTCCTTTTAGGTGGCAAGTGGACTAAAATTAGACGTCTAATGATTATCTAAACACTCATGTTCACACTCAGACTATAATTTTTCAAATTAAACAATGCATTTCCATATTTTTAATTTATCGGAAGCAGTCAGACAAAATTTTAACAGTGGTAGATCCCGCAACAACAATATTTGTTGGGTGCACGAATGGGTTGGGTCGACCGGTGCAATACCACGACCACACAGAAGATAGGCGTCAAATGAAAGCAATTCCAAGTACAGTCTGATGAGTGTGGTGCCGGAGGACTAATTTTAGTCCTCTTTCCCAGTTCCTAGCTATAGAAGTGGATTTGGCGGAAGAGGGGACGCATAGGAAGTAGAAATATCCTCTTTCTGTGCATCCCCTTCTCCATTGATTAAAGGTAGGCAACGCATCTGCATTTGCTGATGTCTATGGGCAACGGTCGCCTCGCTATTGCGGCGAATTCAGATGGCCGTTTTCTCGTTTGCCATTAAATTATTTTGATATTTAAAAAAAAATCACTTCACTTATTCTACAATTTTAACAACATACAAGTGACCTTTAATATTATGTTTTATTAAGACTTGATGCTAAATCCTCTTATAAAATTTAACTAGAAAATTAAAGCATTCGCCAACAGTAAGATAAATGAAAACTCACCATATGTACTGAACAAGTCGTTGATATCATTCCTCTGCCACTCTTTGGGGAATGTTAAATAAAACACGTGATCTCTTGACGGCGTCGCTGGAAGGGAAAAGATACTTTGTATTTAATAGAAATGAGAAATTTTACATACAGATACATTTACATATTTAGACCATACTTTTTAAAGACTAAGGCTGAAATTTATAGTCGGTACTCGGACTTAGCTCCGACTTGACTTAGGTTTATCTTATGGCAAACTCATCTAAGCATTTGCTTAAAGTTATCTCAGATTCGAATTTATAGTCGTTCTGGGCTGAGATTTTGTCAGTGTTGCCAATTTAGCATATTTTATGCAAAATTTGGCAGAATTTTAGGACATTTAGCACATTTTTCTTCATTTAGCATATATCATTATTTTTAATACCATATTAACTTATATAGATATAAATGAAATTTAAAAATGAACATGATGCATTTTAGACGTATTCAAGAAATCACGAGGTAATCATTATATATTTTTTAATATAATTTAGTTTGGCATTCATAACAACGAGTATAGCAGATCCACTTTAATAGGCCACATTTAATACTTGGAGGACTTTTTAAGAAGATAGTATATTTAGGCATATTATAACAGGTCTTTAAGCACATTTTGAAGTAGCCGAAGTGGCAACAGTGATTTTGCTAAGCAAGAGAGTTTGACAAAGTTTCTATTTGCACAACATCTTCTTGGTACTTCTCAGTATTTAGAAAAAATATATTTAAAATACATGATCCATATATCATTTAACTTATTGATTTAATCGAATCATTATATTTATTTATAATTTGCTAGCGAAATTATAAGCAAAACGACGAAATTAACATTTTTAAATTAACACTTTTGTAAAATTATGGTTAGGTATACGGTAGAACGGAACGAGATTATTTGACTTGACAAAGTAAATGACAACGTCAAACAAATAACAACAAAATTAATTAGATTTTGTTATTGTTGAGGTTAATATCTTTTCTATCATATTATGCATTTCTTCTGGAATTTGGCTTATCTACCTGGACATATAAAGATTCCATCCTTTAATGTTTACCCTGGACCCGTATTCTTACGGACTTTCCATACTTTATCTTTCATTTGGATTTGGCTAACGAACTAACAAAGATTTTCGAACGGATTTTTGAGGATATTGTCTCGAATAGATAAAATTGACAAGCTTGGAACATCGCATCAACAGGTAAATATGATCAGTACCGGCAATAAGTAATACTATATTTATTTTCCTGTTAATAAAAATAATCATGTATACTTTAGAAGAAACCTTTTTTTTTGGTATTATTTTTTGTACTAATTTTCTTCTTTCTGTTGTAGACTGTTTGTGGTGATTTACCAGGCTTAAGCCACCTGCACCGTACATCATCATAAATAAAGTTTCAAGAAAATTGAGTCAACTTCTACCGCAATTTTATACGTTTCCCTATCCACCTACATACGCAATTCGAAGAATTGGGTAGCACTAACAACCTGCATGGCCTGAACAATATTTTTCTTAATAAATAAATATATATTAATAAATGTATTTCTTTTTAAATGTTCAGAATATGGTTTTTGTTTATTTTATTGTAGCAATCCATGTCGTAAGCAAAATTGAAATCCTTTGAAGCTAGAAAGGAGTATTTGTAAGAGTAGGCAGGTACAAAAGCCTTGGAAACGGAGTGGTCATCAGGTGAATCCAAAATATATAAAAAAGCTCCAAAGTACGCACATACTCCGAAACAACCATAACAATGACAAATCCATATTGATATAATGCCAAATGCATATTAGTAAACTCCTTCGAAATCGTAGAACAGTGGTAAACACCAGCAACAACATCTTTTGCACGAATTGGTCGGCTCGCTCGGTGAAATACCACGACCACACAGAAGACAGGCGGAGATGGAAGTAATTCCTAGTTTCGTCTGATGAATGGGCGTGTCTGAGGCCTAAGTTTAGTCCTCTTCATTATTCCACCCTTTTATTATAAGGAAATGATGGGAAGGGGAAGCGGATTTGACGGAGGAGTGGACGCCTAGGAAGGGAATATACTCTTTCTGACCCTCCATCGATTAAATGAAGGCAACGTATCTGCAATTACGGATGTCCATAAGCGGCGGTCGCTTCGCTATTTCAACGAATTTAAATAGTCACCTGCTCATTTGCCACCTTATCGTATAAAAAAGTAGGCGAGAAACGTGTAAAATTTCGCTAAGTCAACGATTTTGGTGACTTAGCATTTGCTAAGCAAACGTCTAAGGTAAGCTTAGCATGTGATTATAAATTTTAAACTCGTAAGATAAGTCTAAGCAAAGTCCAAGTACCGACTATAAATTTCAGCCTTAGATCCATTTAAAGTCATTAAATTAGTATAATCTAGTTATTTTTCAACTCACGATCTGCTCCAGTAAGATTCATATAGGGGGAGTCCTGATACGCAGTCTTGGCTAGGAACAGCTTATTGAGGAATGGTTTGAGCGCGGCGCAGTCAGGGTCTGGAAGTCGCTGTGGCTGGTCTCCTCTCATGCGCGCCAGGTGCTGGTGCATCGCGAGGAAGCACAGCCCAGTTACGTAAGCATCAAAACCCGCCTCGTGCAGTTTGTCGTCAGCGCGACGGTAGCCGCGACCTTCCACTGACTCTGTAAAAAAAACATTAATAACTAAGGGTGGCCTTGATTTTACTAGAGCTCTACTAATTACATTTTTTTTGAAATTTGACCAATGGAGCAATCTGAATGTCCTGGGTTCGAATCCCACCATGTAATATGTGTTTTTCGATTTTCGATTTCCATATGTACATTTATCCGACATTTTTACGGTGAAGGAAAACATCGTGATGCAAACCACACATATGTGTAAATTCCCGGGAGGAAAAGACGGCGAACAGTCGACTGTGGTGGTTTATTTGGCGACACCAGATGGAGATCCGTGATCTCTGCCTACCCCTCTAGGTTATACGTGTTAGTTGTGTTTACTAATATTATAAATGCAAATGTTTACTTGGATGGATGGATGGATGTTTGTTAGAAGGTTATTACCAGAATGGCTGCATGGATCTTAATAAATTAGATCATAGTCTGGAAGAACACATAGGCTACTTATTAGGTTTATTTTTTTTTATTTCGCATAGATGGTGTCACTGGCAACAGCTAGCTATAAATTATAGAAAAAAAACTATATAATTAAATTGAAAAAAAAAAAAAATATTGTACTTGCCAGCTTTAGGAAGCGAAAAAGGAGGTTCAGATAATGTTGCCAGCAAATGTTCCAGCACACTAGAGTTCACCTTGTCTTTGAATGGTGGCAGACTTGACATGTACTTTGTATCCAGTAACCTACAACAAATATAATTATTTTTAACCAAGAAACTTCAAAATAGGATCCAATAGTGAAGAAGGCAAATTTTACTGGAATCGGGGACGTTTGAGATAATTTAGAGATTATACTGTGACATTCTCCAGCAGAGCTACAAATATAAAAAAAACTTAGAAAACAAGTTTTATACAGGTTTTTCTGTAGTGAAAACTGACGGAGATAAACAACATATTTACCTAACAAAGTATTATACATACTCTCCTTACTGTTAAATATTATATAATGTTACTGAACCATGATCTGTCAAATTGACAAGGAAAAAAGTTTCTTCTGATTTTTAATAGCAGCTCGAAAAGACGTGTTTCATTTAAAAGGAACCGGCAAATCCTGCACACTATACAAATATCAAGGGAAACACTTAGTTTTTTCCGACACTTACTAAAGATTATTCAATTAGTCCAGTGATTGTCAAACTTATTTCTTTCACCGCCCCCTTTGAAAATCAATTATATTTCAGAGCCCCCTAATTTTTATTCAGCCCTAAAACTTAAAAACCACAATTTCATTACTTTAATTAATTTCAATGCCCCCCATTTTTTGGGCTCCTTATCGCCCCCTCCTAGGTTTAAACGCACCCAAGGGGGCGTTATCGCTCACTTTGGGAAACACTGAAATAGTCACTCACCTTGGAAACATACAATGTGCAAACTCCTTGAATGCTGGATAATCGGCAGGCAAAGGTTGGAAGAAATGGTTGAGGGTATGAATGACATCCAACAGCATGTTATGACCAATCACCAACTTTTGCTAAAAGAAAAAAAAACTAAATATTATTCCATACTACAAATTTAAAAGATACGAGCAATAGACGGTTAATCATGAAATTATCTCAAAGTGTCACAAGATCTTTGTCGGATTGTAGCTGTCTTTTTTTATATGCAATATTATATATCATAATAATATTATAAATGCGAATGTTTAGATGGATGGATGTTTGTTTAAAGGTATCTCCAGAACAGCTCAATGGATCTTGATGAAATTTGTTACAGACATAAAACATAGTCTGGAAAAACACATAGCCTACTAAGTCAGTATTTTTTAATACTGCGTCGACAGGGTCACGTGTGACAGTTAATCTAAATATATTTTCCAAATGTCTTGAGATAATAGTGTGAAATATGTTTATTAAGTCTATATATACATTTTATTGCTAACAACATATAATTTTTATAACTCACCGACTGGCTGATCATTCGAGCAACTTTAGAAAAGCCAACTGCCTCTTCCACTTCTTCCCACTCTTTCTCCTTTTTTTCTGAATCTTTGTTTCTACCCTCAGCCTCTGATTTTATCCGGGACACCTTCAGAACCCTGGATTAAATACACATGTTATTCATCAGCTCAGCATCAGACATAAAAACTTGCACTACCCTACATTTAGAGTGACATGATACATTTCACATATTTTTATTCTTTACGTAATTAGGAATGGTCGTCCATTTGTCGAAATTGGATCATAATTCGTAATCAGAGAATTTTTTATTTATTTATTCTCAAAATTACATGTGTCAAATTTCAAGTCTATCCATTATAGGAATTTCTACTTTAAATTGGATATAAAATTATTTGTTTCACTAATAAAATGCAAAAATATGAGCTCTGTTTTGTTTATTAATTTAAATATTCTATGTAAATTTGCACAGTACCTAGATTTGTTTTCAGCTATCTTTGCCTCAACAAAGACCTCTTTCTTGAACCGATTGCCAAGCTCTTGGAAGAGCAACCTTCTGATGAATGCATTGCACCTGTCTATCTCCATTGAATCAGCTTTCTTTTCATTGATGAACACACGCACCCTTTTACTAAGGACAATATACATCATTTTTATCTCATACACATCTCTACCAAGGGGCTAAAGAATACTCTATGTTAGCGGTGAGTACCACATAGACCCACTGTAGATTGTTCGATTTCACACACATCTTTGAATTACTTTGCAGTTATGTGCAGATCACCGTAATAATCTATATATATAAAAGAAAGTTGTGTTAGTTACACCATTTATAACTCAAGAACGGCTGAATCGATTTGACTGAAAATTGGTGGGCAGGTAGCTTAGAACCAGGAAACGGACATAGGATAATTTTTACCCCGTTTTCTATTTTTTTATTCCGCGCGGACGGAGTCGCGGGTAAAAGCTAGTCTATATATATAAAAAAAAGTCGTGTTAGTTACACTATTTATAACTCAAGATTGGTCGAACTGATTTAGCTGAAAGTTAATGGGGAGGTAGCTTAGAACTAGGAGACAGACATAGGAACTTTTTTATCATATGTTTTTTTTTTTTTATTCCGCGCGGACAGAGTCGCGGGTATAAGCTAGTATGTGATAAATGTATAAACCACTTTCCTTTGCACTTTTAACATAACACTGTACATGAAATAACTTGGTTACATTTATTGTACTTACCATATGTCTTCAATTTGTTGTTTATTTTCATCTGGTATGGGAATATTATTATTTCCGCTCACATAAGATTTCTGACGCTCCGTTAGATTTTCACGTAAGCGAGTCTCTGCAGGCTCAGTCATATAGGAAATACCTGAGAATAAACAAAAAAGGTATTTCACACTACAAAGGTAGAACACTTAAGCTTATTCTTCAATATTACAGAATACATGGTTATTTTTTTTAAGTTTTTTGAAGCAAATTTTGTAGTGGTATTCAGTCACCATAAAAGTTACATTAGATAAGAAATAAAAACTGCAAATATGTTGAAATCTATGAAAGTAAGATAAAATATGTCTTAAATTAATGGTATATCTTACCTTCTTTTATCAGTTTATTGAAGTCAAATCCTTGAGATGATAGAAAATCTAAACTGGAACTCTGACAAAGGAATATTTTCTCAGGTCCTGGGCGTCCTCGTGGAAATAAATAGAAATTATATGCATCGTTCATATAATGCTTCTCAGTTTCATTCCAATAGAAAGCACACAATCCATACTGAATGAGTAAGAAATCTGTACTCCCTTTTAACAAAGTAATGTAGTACTCTTGAGGGGAATCGAACATAGTAACGTCCCGGCCATTAATAATACCCGTAAACTCTGCATCGATTACTAAAAAATCAGCTTTCTTTATTGACTCGTTAATTAAAGGGAGACATTCCCTAAAATCTGTAAAGAAATATAATTAATAGCATCTGTGATGCACCAATCAATAATAATAGCAACCATATTGAATGAGACTCACTCTTTCGGGTCACCTCCATTCTTTAAATCATATGATTGTATATTAACATTGACAAAAATGTAACACTATTATGTTATTTTAATAGCTTATTATGAAAACAAATACAATAATGATATTTTACAAACGCGGCATACTGTGCAGTTTGTGACAATTCCTTATTTGACATTTATTGATCGGTATAGGTGTGGCCGATTAAAAAAAAAAACTTTTTTTCAATAGTGATTTGTTGTCAGACTCAAAATCTAAATTATTAACGATGAATTTCTAATCTTCCACAATGTTATGCTTTCTTGGTAGCTATCGGGGAAAAAATTGGGAATATTACCTGGGAATGTTTATTGGATTTACCAAAAACTTGGTACCAATAAGTGCTTCTGTTACCCAGCGTGTTTTTTTTTTTAATTTGAAGCAAATATATCAACTATTAATTTTATTTAATTCAAGACGATAATTAAAGATAAATAACGATAATTAAATAAAGTTAACCTTTACCTTATTCGTACATATAATATATATAATGGTGGTAAGGATTTGTAGTACTTATTATTAAAAGAAAAAAAAACAACATTTCAAATAAACACAATATTGCCTTTATTCATTGAATTTCAAAAATAAACTTAACAGAAAATCTATTTCAACATATTCTCAATATGACTAGAAAGGCTCTCATAGGCGGCCTTGTTTCTATACAGATGTATATTTGCCTTCACTTTCTTAATAAGAAGTTGAGGATCGACGTCGCTAAGAGCGATAAGAGCAGCTGAAATAAATGAAACATACATTTTTATTAAAATCTAGAATTGTGACTAAGTCTTTTCATGTTCGAAGAATAATATGTTAATGTATAGATTTTTACTGTAGTTTAATGCTTACTTAAACATAAGCTTAGTATAAGTCTTTTCAAATATCTTTCCGGTTCTTAACCGCCAAGATATTGGAGATAAGTTTTGGTTTTGTACATGTTTTTCGGACATCATACCGAGCATTTCTTTGCGGAATTCCTCGTCGGGATCGTCGAGGTGTATGAGCATGGCGCTGTAAAGAGCATCGACGTGCGCTCCGAACACAACAGTGTCGTATGGGCGCGGCCGCTGAGAGAACAATGTGCGTACCGTCCGGACCGCGAACGAACGCACCTTATCGCTGCTGTCGTCCAAACGCTTCAACACCACTGATAAATTATAAGAACATTTTTCATCTATCTAGGAGTATCACAAAAATTTACAAATCTTAAATAATCTTGAAATAATCAAAGGCTAATTTTTTCTATGAAATATAAAATCGCAAAGTTTACAAATAATTAAAGTAATTAGTGTTGCCAGCATACCTCTTCGATATAATAAACATAAATACAGTAAACAAGGATTCGAAAAAAAAAACGTTTAAAACAGAACTCACATTCGGATTATAATCGTTAAATATAAATTAATTTTCTTTACACTTATATTCTCCTATATTTTTTTTGATTAATTAATTTTCTGATATCGCATTAATTGAAAAGATCCACAAGGTAATAAGTAGCAGAACTAACCAAAGTACATGTTATGGAGCAGTTGAGGTGTGAAGCAGCCCCGTGCGGTGGCGAGTGTGGCGAGGCAGGCGAGGGCGCGCAGTGCGTGTTGGCGGGTGAGGGCGCTGTTGTCGTCCGCCGCACCGCACACTAGCGGCACCACGCGCTCCAGGAGCGGCTCCAGAGATTCCTTGCTCGGGAATAACTTCACTTTCTACAATCAAAACACGATTTATCTATAAAGATAGGATAAGAAGATAGATAGAAGATAAGATATTAGGGAAAGAATAATGGCAGCTGCCTATACATCAAAATAGTTGAGGCTAAATGATAGCGTCTAAGCATGAAAAATATCTTAAAACGATAAGAATTAGTTGCGGAGCAAATATCTGAAAGAATTTCAACCTGAGAAAGCCGCAAAAATAGATATTTTGATTTAAATTTTTCGTTTTTTAAGGTTACGTCATAATGACAGCTAGAGAAAATTCGCAATGAAGGTTGTTATTTAAGTAAATATCTAGTACGTGATATTATTTTGTATATTAAATCAGAACTGTATCGTTATAAATCAGGCAGATAGTGGTTACGAGTAGTTATGTGGCTGATTTCGAAAAACATAAACTTTTATTAAACCAATAATTTATTTAACTTTTTAACTATTAAAGTGACCTTATCATTAGCGTCTCCGTCAGCGCCCTTGTCCTCGAGGTCTGTGTGAGGGTCGTCCTGCAGCGCGGAGCACAGACATGCGGCCGCCGCAGTACGGATCGCCTCCGCCGTGCGCCCCGGCGCCCACACTAGATTCGGCACTATTATCTCTAAAATAACAAATAAAAAAAATAATAATAATAAAACACAATATAGCTTAAACTTAAAATAGGCTCCGTCGATAAAAATAAAATAAAATAGAATCAACTCAGCAACCAGATACGCACAAAATGATAAAAAATTAACAAATCTGATAGATTTTAAATGCACCTCTAGTAAACTTTGACTATTGTTGAAGCTAAGCTAAGGGTAGAAAACAGATTTAAAAAAAACAGTTTAAATGAACTGTTTTTTGTTCAGTCAATCCATTAAGATTACGCTATTACGACTGAACGATTTACAGTTTATTTTTTGTCAGACATACCTTCAATAACAATGTTGAGGAAGGACTCCAACTTGTCAGTGTCACACTTGCTGAAGTTAGTCTGTCGGCGCAGCAGCACCGTGGAGAGTGCAGTGAACACCTTCAGTTTCACCTCAGGGTCCACCTGCGGCGTGGCCAGGCTCTCCCGCAGCAAGGGCGCCAGGAGGTGCAGCTGACTGCCCATAGCGTAGCCTGAGTAACGGAGTACAGATACATCCTTCATTTAGATTAACCAGTAAACAGAAAAACGTCATCTTACATAACGGCCATTAACCTTTTTCATTTTGTCAGTTTTCTTACACAGAAAAAACTTTGTTTTATTATCTAAATTGCTTACAACTTTCAATTGCAACAGTCATTCAAATGCTTAAATAACAACGAAGGCCTTCGCCATTGGCTGAGAATTACCGTTACCATGGAAACCATCCATCTTTGCTGCTATTGGTTTGCATTTTTTTGTCCCTTTCTCGATTTTTTTTTTAATTTACTCACCCCTAAATTTAATGATGTGAAAATATATAAGGATATATATTGCTATATAAGTTTTTGAATTATCTCAAAAATTAGGTTTCTACTGTTCAAATTATCCATCAAAAAAATTAAAACATAACATAGTACAAGTATATTTTTTCTACAGATGTTTCTGCAGTGAAAACTCACGGTTACACAGTGTATCTTACCCGCGTTAAGCATCACACATTCAAGCAAACAGCGATCTGGGGTAAGCAGAGTCCAGGTGAGTGCGTCGCTTGTAATGTCAACCAGAATACGACGGACATGTCTATCGTACAACGTTGTTAATGTCCGCCCGCAATCTTCTAGCTGACGCAGCTTGTCTAAATTTGCTGTAATAATAAACGATAAAAACTAAAGATAACAAATCAGCATCACTAATCCTAACTTGTAGCTTCAACTAACATTCGTTCACAAAACTCAAAGCTAATTATTTTACAAAACGATCACATGATAATATTTTAGTTTTAGTTTCTTTGGACTAAAAAGTTTGCATTCCAATATTTTATTCGGAGCCAAACTACTATTACTTTACTTTTCCTATGTTCATTTTTATGTATATTTCATCAACATAAGAAAATAACGTAAAAAAACGAAGTCAATACCGTTAATATCTGAGCCAACTTTTAACCGTGAATTTTTAATGTGGTAACACCAGAACAAAAACGTTTAATCTTTTTGAATAGGTGTTTTTTTGACACGCACGACAAAATACCAAATACTAAAACATACAGAGAGCCATAAACTGCATCTTGTCATCGTAAGGCATGGCGTACACCGTGAAGTTGATAATAAAGAGGTCTTCGTATACTGGCGCGCAGTCCTGTCCGCATAAAGACATTAGAGCTTCCGTCACATGTACCAAATTAGTTTGGTATTTAGGCTGGAAAAAAAAAAAAAACAATTTGTCACAAAGATGAGTTACTTTTTTTAATACAAGATTATTTACCTCCGTGAAGTTGGCCCCCTCACTTTAATTTTTTTAACTTTTTCTTACGCAAATCGTTTGAGAATCGTTTGAGAGGGTTTGAGAGAAAAGAAATATCGTTTGAGAGTTCCTACTTTCTCCGTAAAAACAATTTCAAATTCTAGTGTGAAGTTGGCCCCCTCACTTTACTTTTTTTTATTTTTTTCACTGCGAATCGTTAGAGAGTCGTTTGAGAGACATTAAGAGAAAAGAAATATCGTTTGAGAGTTTTTACTTTTTCTGTAATAAATATTTTAATTCTGGGCATCGAAAGTTACAAATCGATTTTCCTTTTTTTCCGAATTAAATATGGCAATCATGCACTTGGACGTTTCAAATTTATTGTGTAGGTAGAGAATGGCAAGAGAGTGATTGAGAGAAAAGAGAAATCGTTTGAGAGTTAATACTTTTTCTGAAATATATATTTCAATGTCGGAATCGAAAGTAACAAATCGATTTTCCTTTTTTCCGAATTAAATATAGCAATCATGCACTTAGACGATTCAAATTTATGGTGTAAGTAGGGAATGGTAATAGAGTGATTGAGAGAAAAGAGAAATCGTTTGAGAGTTAATACTTTTTCTGAAATATATATTTCAATGTCGGAATCGAAAGTTACAAATCGATTTGTTTTTATTTCGAATTAAATATGGCAATTATGCACTAAGACGTTTCAAATTTATTGTGTAGGTAGAGAATGGTAAGAGAGTGATTGAGAGAAAAGAGAAATCGTTTGAGAGTTATTACTTTTTCTGAAATATATATTTCAATGTCGGAATCGAAAGTAACAAATCGATTTTCCATTTTTCCGAATTAAATATAGCAATCATGCACTTAGACGATTCAAATTTATGGTGTAGGTAGGGAATGGTAATAGAGTGATTGAGAGAAAAGAGAAATCGTTTGAGAGTTAATACTTTTCCTGAAATAAATATTTCAATTTCTGAATCGAAAGTAACAAATCGATTTTCCTTTTTTCCGAATTAAATATGGCAATCATGCACTTAGACGATTCAAATTTATGGTGTAGGTAGATAATGGTAATAGAGTGATTGAGAGAAAACAGAAATCGTTTGAGAGTTAATACTTTTTTTGAAATAAATACTTCAATGTCGGAATCGAAAGTTACAAATCGATTTTTCTTTTATTACGAATTAAATATGGCAATCATGCACTAAGACGTTTCAAATTTATTGTGTAGGTAGAGAATGCTTAGAGAGTGATTGAGAGAAAAGAGAAATCGTTTGAGAGTTAATACTTTTCCTGAAATAAATATTTCAATTTCTGAATCGAAAGTTGCAAATCGATTTTCCTTTTATTTCGAATTAAATATGGCAATCCTGCACTAAGAGGTTTCAAATTTATTGTGTAGGTAGAGAATGCTTAGAGAGTGATTGAGAGAAAAGAGAAATCGTTTGAGAGTTAATACTATTTTTGAAATAAATATTTCAATGTCGGAATCAAAAGTTACAAATCGATTTTCCTTTTATTACGAATTAAATATGACAATCATGCACTAAGACGTTTCAAATTTATTGTGTAGGTAGAGAATGCTTAGAGAGTGATTGAGAGAAAAGATAAATCGTTTGAGAGTTAATCTTTTTCTGAAATATATATTTCAATGTCGGAATCGAAAGTTACAAATCGATTTTCCTTTTATTACGAATTAAATATGGCAATCATGCACTTAGACGTTTCAAATTTTTTGTATAGGTAGAGAATGATTAGGCAGTGATTGAGAGAAAAGAGAAATCGTTTGAGAGTAGATACTTTTCCTGAAATAAATATTTCAATTTCGGAATCGTAAGTAACAAATCGATTTTCAAAAACTTACAAATCTCAAAAATTTAAATATTTATTTCAAAAAAAGTATTAACTCTCAAACGATTTCTGTTTTCTCTCAATCACTCTATTACCATTCTCTACCTACACCATAAATTTGAATCGTCTAAGTGCATGATTGCCATATTTAATTCGGAAAAAAGGAAAATCGATTTGTTACTTTCGATTCAGAAATTGAAATATTTATTTCAGGAAAAGTATTAACTCTCAAACGATTTCTCTTTTCTCTCAATCACTCTCTAATCATTCTCTAACTACACAATAAATTTGAAACGTCTAAGTGCATGATTGCCATAATTATTTCGGAAAAAAAGGAAAATCGATTGGTAACTTTCGATTCCGACATTGAAATATATATTTCAGAAAAAGTATTAACTCTCAAACTATTTCTCTTTTCTCTCAATCACTCTCTAAGCATTCTCTACCTACACAATAAATTTGAAACGTCTTAGTGCATAATTGCCATATTTAATTCGAAATAAAAATAAATCGATTTGTAACATTCGATTCCGACATTGAAATATATATTTCAGAAAAAGTATTAACTCTCAAACGATTTCTCTTTTCTCTCAATCACTCTATTACCATTCCCTACCTACACCATAAATTTGAATCGTCTAAGTGCATGATTGCTATATTTAATTCGGAAAAAAGGAAAATCGATTTGTTACTTTCGATTCCGACATTGAAATATATATTTCAGAAAAAGTATTAACTCTCAAACGATTTCTCTTTTCTCTCAATCACTCTCTTGCCATTCTCTACCTACACAATAAATTTGAAACGTCCAAGTGCATGATTGGCATATTTAATTCGGAAAAAAAGGAAAATCGATTTGTAACTTTCGATGCCCAGAATTAAAATATTTATTACAGAAAAAGTAAAAACTCTCAAACGATATTTCTTTTCTCTTAATGTCTCTCAAACGACTCTCTAACGATTCGCATTGAAAAAAATAAAAAAAAGTAAAGTGAGGGGGCCAACTTCACACTAGAATTTGAAATTGTTTTTACGGAGAAAGTAGGAACTCTCAAACGATATTTCTTTTCTCTCAAATCCTCTCAAACGCTTCTCAAACGATTTGCGTAAAAAAAAGTTAAAAAAATTAAAGTGAGGGGGCCAACTTCACGGAGGTAGATTATTTTAGTAAAAGAACATTTCCTAACCTTCCTAACTCTGCACCTTTCAGGATCAGCCAACTCCTTGCAGAGTTCCTTCATGACTTTCCCCTTGACTAGGTCGGGCTTAGAGCCCTTGAGGATGTTGGCGATAACGGTGAGCGCCGGCCAGCTGTCCACGTCGGCCTCCAACAGCGGCCACCACGTCTCCGGTATGATAAAGTAACCGAACAATTCGGCGGCGCGTTTTATCTACAAGACATCCGTTAATACAATGCATAAATATGACCGTGACTCCTAACATAATTCCTATGGTAAGTGTCGAAAGTTATGTGCATATTTTTCGCATTTTTAGAAAGTGAAGGATTCTTTACTATAGTTCATATAAGCATTCACTTTAAAAATCTCTTATTAACATATAGACTTAAGAAACTTGCCAAATGTCTAAAGCAATAAGAGTGTTTTCATGAAACCCATCGAAACACATACCAATTGTTGCTACGAATTGCAAAAAAAAATCAAAATCAGTGAACCAGTTAGTAGCTACGAATCAGTAACAACATTAAAAATCTTCCTCCAACGGCCGTAATACTTTTTCGAAACAGAATAATTCTAGTACCCCCGTCTATAAAGAAGTTTCACTTCAATGATCGATAACATAAAATCCAAACTAACTTATAGGACATGAGGAATCAAAATGCATCCGCTTATCATAGTATACTTACCTCTAGAACAACGCGTGCGTCCTCATCGGCGGCACCCCGCATCAGGATCTTGACTATGGCGTTTGCGTGCTGCGTAGCGCCCTCCTCCGCACACAGCACCAGCCAGCACAGCAGCTGCGCCACCCGCAAGCGAGCGTCAGATTGCCATCCATCCATTTCTACAAAGAAAATTTGTGAGGACTATAGCTTTTTAATCAAACTATTGTTGCAACATCTCAAATACAAAACAAAAGTGTATTTATTGTGGAAGCTAAAAAAAAAAATTAAATATTGGGGGATTGGGCCCCTTGCTGTCTGCGCCTTGTACAAGTAATTAAATTAAAATATAACCTATTTTTTTGCAAAACTATGATTTCAACTATATATAATTCCTCAGTGCAAGGAATTTTTGGACACCATTTAAAGTTACAAAGTTTAGAGTGCCATTTCACAATAATGAGCCCAACACAAGACAAATAAAATAAAATCCTGTTCATTGTTTAAAAAAAAACTCCTGGTAATTTTGTTTAAAAATATGTACTAACTGACCTTTCCCTATAGCAGGTACAATTTTGCCAATATTACTCTGTACCAGACACCTGCAGCCAAAGTTAGGTCTCTTCACATCGGGGTAATGTGTCGGTACATCTTTAAGGAAGTCCAATTTCTTTTTCAAATCTTCCTCATTTTCTTCCATATATTGAAGTCCGATATCTGACCAAAGTTTTGTCGCAGTTGTTCTTATATCAGCCATAACATCACTCAAACTAGAGGAATTGGTACAACATTTATTATTAATTATTATATTTATTAAACCAAATCAGGTCCGCCATACCCGGACGTGCTAAGCGTGCACCGCACGCAGGCGGCATACCCATTGGGGCGGTAAATCGAACTTCATTACAGATTATCACGTAAGTCTAGTAATTCCCATAATGTAAATGATTATAAATAATAAATAAACATAGCATAAAAAAACCGACCAATGATGTATTCCCATCCATTAAAACTAATTAGTGGGTAAGGGTTATTTTTTGTCAACTTTAGGGTGGCATAGTCGGTTATTTGAGATTGTTTTTACATATTTATTTAATGGTCGGTAAAGAGCGTCGGTGGCTCAGGGGTTAAGCACTTGACTTGCAATCTGAAGGTCCTGGGATTAAATCCCGCCATGTACCAATGTGTTTTTAAATTTCGAAGAAAAACATCGTGATGCGTGAGGCACATGTCTGATAAAAAATTCAATGATATTAGTTTGCCTAGTCACCCCTAACTTAGGGTAGGCTCCGAGCCCCTCGGTGGGAACGTATAGTGAGTTGATGATGATGATTTATTTAATCAACAATAAATTATTTAAACTATAATAACCTAGTAAGCATTAGCGGTATCATACGATGCCAAAAAGAATATCGGTCTTTATATTTCATCATCCAATTACCAACTTCCAGGGTTACTTGTAATCGAACTTGGGTGTTCTCGTCAAAGAGTTTCTCTGCCATCGGTGTTATAGATAGTTCAAAACATTTCGCATTACCACTTATAACTATGGCACCTGAAAATATTAACTTATGTGCTAAAATTATTGCAACACTTTAATATTATATATTTAATTCAAATAGTAAGTTTTCATTCTATCTGATATAGTAAGACCAGAACTTTTTTTTGTTGTAATGCAAATTTTTTTAACTTAAATTAAATGGAAAAAAAAAGGAACTAACACTTGATAATGTAAATATTCTGCCACTTTGAATTACCAGATTAACCTCATCTTTTGGAGTGAATAATGTTTTGAAAGACAGGACGGGATGATTATCAAGACAAGAACATGAAGATATTTACAATGTTTTATTACTAATTTTTATTTTTGGTGTATTTTTAGAAGTAATTTTGTATTATTTAGTTTATATTATATTTATTTTTAAGATATCCCTCCCAAGTAGGTTGGCGATAGGCAGGCGGCCGGCCGTAAGAACTTAAGCCAAAACTTTAAGGTTTATAAAACCTTGTGTGCCAACCCTATGTGAGTGGGAAAAAGACCAGGAGATGATGATGATGGTGACTAAATTCTTTAACTTACCTATAGCTCTTATTGCAGCAACACGAACTCTGAAATGCTGATGTGCAAAGTTTGATAACACTGGCTTAATGAAACTTTCACATTGAAAATGAAATTCTCTATTTATAATTTTAGATAACAAAATAATACATTCACACGCTTCCAGTTTCACTTTAGGAAATGGATCTGTGCTCGTCTTCGTTAAAATACTAGTGAAATCATTAAAGAAAGATGTCAGAAGCTGGGTGTTTTTATATTTAATTAATATTTTATGAACTAACTCTATTAGTAAAAGGCGAACTTCTTCTGAATCTTCAACAATCTCTGCGCAGCCAATGCGCCGAACTATCACAGGTAATATGTATGTCAAATAATAATCATTGAGTGGCAAATGTTCAATGAAATTTGAGATAATCAAGATACTCATTTCCCTACATCCTTCCGAAGCATCGGAAAATCCTTTCAACACATAAGCGTATATCTCAGGAAATATAACATTAAAATCACAACCTTCGTTTACTGGATTCTCAAAAATCTCATAATTTATTTTCTGAAAGGCTTGTTTCCTCGCTAATTTTGACTCACTTTGTAAAGTCGTAATGTACGGTTCTAGTACCCCTTTCGGGTTACTTTTTAGTTCCGGCATGAGAGACGACATCTTCAATCGTATTCAAATCAAGTTTAACATCGACTAAACAATTGAATAATAAAAAATTCAAATATTGTGAAATATTGATAAACACATGATGTTTCCATGACAACGTGACAATGACATTTAACATTATATTGCCAAAATTAAAATTTTAAAAGATACACATTTTATTTAAATCTGTTAAATGTCAGTTTTTAAAAATTTGATTACGATAATGAGCTAATTTTTAAATCTGGAATGTTTTTTAAAATCATAATTTTGTGTGAAACTTTTTGTACCAAAACATGGTAACAAAACATCCCGAAACGTGCACCAATCACGTCAAGCCAAGTAAAGCTGTCAACGTCTTCAATTTCATGAATGGACGAGATTCTTCTGTTACAGCATTTTCATTCTAGTTTTGCTATTTCTACGTTGCCTAAACAGTGGTTACTCAAATAAACGTTGGATTTAAGAGCAGACATAAAATCAAAATGTATAAGTTAAGTATTAATTTATTACTGTTCGCAGCAGTGCTACAAATAACCCTTGCATTGAAGGAAGGTGAATGCGAGGTTTGTGTTAAAACAGTCGAGAAATTTGCAGCCACGTTATCTGAAAATGTGAAAAATGATCCAAAAAAAATCGAGGCCGAGTTCAAGAAGTTCTGTAAAGGCTCAAAGAACAAAGAAAACAGGTTTTGTTACTACTTAGGAGGTTTGGAAGAATCGGCTACCGGCATTTTAGGAGAGTTGTCTAAACCACTCAGTTGGTCTATGCCTGCAGACAAGATCTGTGAAAAATTGCGAAAAAAAGATGCACAAATTTGTGATTTGCGGTTTGATAAGCAAATTGACCTTAATAATGTGGATTTAAAGAAGCTGAAGGTCCGTGACTTGAAGAAGATTCTCAATGATTGGGATGAAGTTTGCGATGGCTGTATAGAAAAGACAGATTTTATTAAAAGAATAGAAGAGTTAAAGCCTAAATACATGGGCAGATCTGATTTGTAATGTAGTAGTTCAATAGGTAAGATTTTTCTGTAACTATACCTTTAACACATAGACTTTAACACACATTACACAATGCAATCTGTGTTACCCTTTTTCAAAAATATTAAATCAAATTATGCAGTTAAACTAATTCTTTAACATTTGAAATATTGTAAGAAAAGATAGTAGTATTCTTTTCAAATATCTTGGTGGCTTAAGGTCATTGACACACTGCACAGTACCCTCCCCACACATCCCCCTGCTAAAACTAAAATTGGGTTCTATTCAATGGCTTATTTGAAAACTCAAATTATTGCCTTGCACCCTGAAACCCATCACATAATTATATTGAATTGAAAGACTGGTCTATAAAACAGATAAGTTTACTAATGGTATTTTATTTATTTTCAGCTAAAATTGTTCTCAAGACAAAATGTGATAGCTCTAATATCCCTGAAGCCTTTGTCAGATGATCCTGGTGATCAACAACATTTGCATTTGAAGTGATTTGCATGTTCTTGTGAATGATGTGTGTATGCAATAGACTAAATTATTATTGTATTTAAGTAAATATTTTTCATAAATAAATTTGTTTCTCTTATATACCTTGGTAATTTCCTTCAACTTCAACACATTTATATAAACACAAAGAGCAACTCTGTTTGTACCCAAGATTATGCTTTATGAACCTCATAGCTTTCTATGTATGTTTCTTTATAACATATTTCGATGTACATCTATTTTCACTGGATGATTTGATGTGATATTCCAAATATGTAGAGACAAATGCAGCTTCCTGCCATAATATGAATATTAGTATACACTCCTAGAGTGTTGGTAGCTCAGGGGTTAAGCACTTGATTTGTAATCTGCAGGTCCTGAGTTCAAATCTAGTCATGTACCAATGTGTTTTTCGATTTACATATGTACATTTACACAACATTCTTAGGATGAACGAAAACATTGTGATGCAACTTGCTCATATCTGAAGAAATTCAAAATGTGTGAAGTCAACCAAACCACACTGGGCAAGCGTGGTTAACTATGGCTCAGTCACCCCTAACTTGGGGTAGACTCCGAGCCCCTAAGTGGGGACATACAGTGAGCTGATGATAAACTCCTTGGTTCTAAGCTACATTGTGTTTTTTTTAGTTTTTGTCTTGCTCAATCTACCTACAATGATGTATTCTGTCCCTTCAAATAAAAATATTGTGATTACATAGCATATAGTCTGTATATATAGGTCTATTCAGCACATAATCAGTTTTCTAGGACTATCAGTTGAGTGTTGATAAATAAAAGAAACATTGTGGTACACAAATAATTTTTTAAACTATTTTATTTTGTAAGAACAGAACATTGGATCTATAGCACAAAAAATTTTCTAACACCATATACTTAATTGAAAATATGATGTCACTCTTCATAACTGGATGTGTAGTTTAGTGGTATTTGTAATTCCTGTGGTGCTCTGAAAAGGAAATAAAATTGGTTTATTAATCAAATTTCATCATCAACAAATCAATTTTTTTTAGTGCTAGATAACATTCCTGAGTATGGTAATCTTTCAAGTAGTGCTTTTTAAGCAGGTATATAAAAATGAGAAGGGGTATTTAGCACAATAGGTAACTACATCAGGAGGGATTCTGCTCTCTTGAACTTGTTTTGGTTCCCTCAGGTTTCCCAATTATAAGTTAAGGAGTCTCTTTTTGGGACCATTATAAAATTACATAGTTTGAAGTAAAGTAAGGCTTTTTAAAATGCTAAATCGGACGCTTATAACAGTTAAGAGGTTGGTGTTACTTTATGCAAATTCCACACAAACAAAACGACTTAATTCATGTCCATACTTACTCATCTTTCCGTAGTTGATAACATAGAAGAAAGTCATTGATCCAACAAGCAGCTGGAAGAATGGAGCCATACCAACTTTCTTAGGCTGGACATATTTGTGTTGCCACCTCCACCAGGCTGTCGAAGTAAATTAAATTAACGTTTTATTGGTATAATAATGCTTCTAATTATTGAATTAATTATGACTAGCAATGTATTCCATTTACATCAAATAACCTTAAAAAATTGGAATGAAAAAATTACCTCTACTGCAAGCCCCCATGAAAGCCGATGGTGTCTTGTTTCTGCGTCCCAGCCATGCTCCAATCTCATTCAGCTTAAGCTGACCAAAAGGAGTATCAGCTGAAAAACATCAAATTCTGAAATTACATAATCTAATCGTGTTGTACACAAGGGCAAAATCTCTGGCAAGCACTTACGTTTTCCATAATAGCGAGCCGGATCGTATGGCCCGTGAACCGCTGGGTTATATTCTTTTGGATAGTCTCCGAAAGCCATGGTTATTCGGGAATAATCCGAAATTTACCAAGGAAAAAAATTACGGAATAATTTGATAGGTTGCAGTTGCACAGACTATACTAGACGTTCCGTGTAATGATTGAAGGAGATATTGTTTTGATGGACCTGTAATTTATTTTATTACTAAATTTAATCAAATAGCTTTTAGGATATTTATTCAAATAGCTTTTAAAATAATCAAGCAATTTTAATTGGATCACAAAGAAAATAAGTAAAATCTCGAGATTTATTTACTCTTTATATTTTTTGACAGCCGAATGACAAATGTAACAATCTGTGAAAGAGGAATTATACAGCACAATTTGTTTCTCACAAGGAATCTTGAACAATATTAAAAACAGTATATAAACTTTAAGCAAAATGGTTTTGGAAAGTACTATGATATGTGTGGACAACAGTGACTACATGAGAAATGGTGATTTCCTTCCGACAAGATTGCAAGCTCAGCAAGACGCTGTAAATTTGGTATGTCATTCTAGGACTCGGTCGAATCCTGAAAACAATGTAGGTTTACTTACCCTTGCCAACGTTGAAGTACTCGCCACGCTTACTAGTGATGTCGGTCGCATTTTATCTAAACTGCACCGTGTGCAACCTAATGGTAACATCAATTTATTGACTGGTATCAGAATTGCTCACTTAGCTCTGAAACATCGCCAAGGCAAAAACCATAAGATGCGTATTGTCGTCTTTGTTGGTTCTCCTATCAATACAGACGAAAAAGAACTAGTGAAACTCGCAAAAAGATTAAAGAAAGAGAAAGTAAATTGTGATGTCATTTCTTTTGGCGAAGACGCTGAAAATAATCCACTGTTGGTATCTTTTATTAACACTCTTAACGGAAAAGATAATGCATCTGGAGGTAGTCACTTAGTATCAGTTCCAGCCGGAGGGTGCGTGGTTTTGTCGGAGGCTTTGATTTCGAGTCCTCTTATTGGAGGAGATGGTGCCGGACCTTCTGGTTCAGGCTTGTCGCCATTTGAATTCGGAGTTGATCCTAACGAAGATCCTGAGCTTGCTTTAGCATTGCGCGTCTCCATGGAAGAACAAAGACAACGTCAGGAAGAGGAGTCACGAAGGCAACAAGCAAACACTGATACTGAGATGACTGAGGGTACCACTGGAGAGGCGCAAAACACAGGAATGGAGAGAGCTCTGGCCATGTCTCTTGGAAGGGAAGCTATGGAACTGTCTGAAGAGGAACAAATTGCATTGGCAATGGAGATGAGCATGCAACAAGAGGCTCCTCAAGCTGAAGAGAGTATGGATGTGCCGGAAGAATACGCTGAAGTAATGAATGATCCTGCTTTTCTACAAAGTGTACTTGAAAACTTACCAGGTGTTGATCCCCAGAGTGAGGCCATACGTAATGCTATGTCCACAATAAAGAAAGACAAAGAAGAAAAAGATGATAAGAAACAGAAGGATAAAGATGGAAAAGGAGGATCAAGTTCAAAAGAGTAAAAGTGTTTTTCAATTTTTTTTAATATATATTATGTTTATAACTTCATTATAAAAATTGCAAAATACACTTGAAATCTTCACTTTAATTAAATAGATAAATACAAACAGGGTTGTTTTATTTCCATGATATCCAATTGAGACCTTCAATGCATTTATATTCTGTAACAAGTTAATTATTCATTAGATTTATCATTATACTAGCTGTCGCCCGCGACTCCGTCCGCGCGCAGTTAAAAAATGGGGGAGGGGTTATGAAAAATAGATGTTGGCCGATTCTCATACCTACTGAATATGCTCACAAAATTTCATGAGAATCGGTCAAGCCGTTTCGGAGGAGTACGGTGACGAAAACTGTGACACGAGAATTTTATATATTAAATGTCTATATTTAATTAATTAAACTACATTTCACTTTTCATAACATCATTAATATTTTAATACTTTTATTAACAAGCAAATAGCAAGTTATTACAATTTTATTGAAATTGTTCTCAATTATACCTTTTTTTTTTTAAATAAAGGTTCTGCTAATAAGTCTGAATAATCAATTTATCATACCTAAGATTAATTTCGTCAAATATATAGAACATTGAAAACCTTTTTGATAATTGAATGAATATTCAAGAGAATCATTTTACATTAAAAATAATGACTTTTAACACAGGTTATTGGACATTATATGTGTACAAATGAAAACTATTTCAGTACTTAGAGATTTTATTATTTTTATAAATTTATATGAGACCCAACTTTTACTGTTAGAGTCTCATAACACTGTAATACAACAATATTGCCAACTCTCTTATTTTCTTTGAGCAAAAAAAAAGATAATAGTGTTCCAAAATACATATGACAATTTAATCAATTTATTTACAGTTAAACACTCAGGTGTTGGTATGAAAAATATCACATGAAGTTTTCTGACTCATTGTCGACTGACAATTTTGTTGTAAAAATTATGTCATCTTGCTAAAGTATCTAACAATGTCAGTTAGTTAAAGAATTTCATAGACATACTCGACTCATTCCAGTATTTTTTACTCTTGTACTTCTCTCTCGCTCTTATTAATTGTTGTCGCCTTTTTATTTCATTCAATGGTTCCGGCTTTGGTATTGCATGATTTTTGCAATCTGAAAATAAAAAATAATAAACAATTTGTATCATCCACTTCAATCTTTTGCTCAAGTTCATCTGCATGTTGAAGTGCTCTCCCAGCCAGTGATGCAACGGAAGTGTCTTACCGGAACCAGAAACGGAAACAGATGTCAAAAATAAATTTTAACAGAAACGGAAACGGAAACCACTACGACTTAGGGTCCTTCAAGAAGCGAGCATATCTCTTTCTTAAAGGCCGGCAACGCATCTGCAATTCTCGTAGTGTTGCGGATGTCCATGGGCGTCGATGATCACTTCGGTGTTCGCGCCGCTCGTTTGCCCCTTCTCTTATAAAAAAAAAAAAAAAAAAAAACGGATGCGGAAACAGAAGTGTAAATAATAAAAACATATTTACAAAAATATTTTTTTCGGTAAAAACAGTTTGTATTCGTTTTTAATTTATTAAGGCATTGGATATCGGTGTCCTTTAGCCTTCAATGTATGTATTTTTACTGCGCTGCAATAAGTTAAAATACGTGTTTTTTTTAATTTATTTTCAGGAAACAAAATTACACTATTTACAAATTAAAGTTCGCCAAACCACTCGTGTTGACAAACGACAAATATATTTCTAACTATATAATGATGATGATATATTACATGTTTATCAGTTATTCAAAAGTACATTTAATAACTCGTAAGTATGAAATAGTCACATTTTGCCAGTTGTCAAATTTTATATGGACAACAACTAGACAGTTTACTCCAGCAAGAGAAACTGATTGTTTCAAACAGCAGCAGAAAATATTACGCGCTTAAATTCACAAAATAGTACGTAAACAAACAAATGCGACAAGTGCCGAAAGGCCGCGCACGGACTGCCCGTCTCGCGCCGCGCATTTGGAACTCTGAGCCGTCGTAAAGTTCCGTTTTATCTCCGTTATAAAAGTTGCGGAAACAGAAGCAGAAACGGATGTTGAAAAGCACGCGGAACTTCCGCACTTGCGGAAACGGAAACAGACATTCGTTGCATCATTACTCCCAGCATCTCTACAAACCCTGCTACATCTAAAATGTTCTTTACGACTCATGCGATCTTCCGAGCCCCCAACATATTTGATTTCCCCTATACCTATCTTACTAATGTTATAAATGCGAAAGTTTAGCTGAATTGAATTTAGATGAATGTTTGTTTGAACGTATCTCTGGAACGGCTCAATGGATCTTGATGAAATTTGGCACACTTGTAGAACATAGTCTGGAAGAACACATAGGCCACTTATAAAGTTTTTTTTTTAATTACACGCGGACGGAGTCGTAGGCAAAAGCTAGTACTAAATAATATTGCAGTCTTAATATCGCTCAGAAATGATTTACGAGTAAAACAAACAATTACCATTGCTTATGACATCAATATTTCTATTAATGACGTTCTTTTTATTTAAAAGTAAATATGAACTCTTGATATCTTCTAATTGTGGTTTGTACCTTTTAGCACTAGCGGCACATGCATCTAAAAACAATAATCATTACTAGTTAATTAATTCCTGTTTTTTATAGATACTGATTCTCTTTTAGGGAGCGTCGATGACGCAGTGGTTTAGCATCGGTATTGTCATCTTCACGTTTGGGTTTTATTCCCGCCATGTACAAATGTGTTTTTAGCCGATTTCAAAAAGAAGGAGGTTATCAATTCGACTGATTTTTTTTATATATGTGTTATTAGAATTACATATGTACATTTATCAGACGTTCTTACGGTGAAGGAAAACATCGTGTTACATCCTGCTTCGAATCGTCCAGCGTTCGGGGTGCCAAAAAAATTTTTTTAGCTATATCTTTGACAAGTGTTTTCTTTTTGTTAGGCGTCTTATCACACAAAGTATGAATTACAAATTGGAAACTAACAATTACTTGTTAAAGCCGGTATATCATGAGCTCCTCGGCAGAATGTATTCTTTAGTGTTTCAATCTGATTTCTTCTTCTTGTTTGCTTTTCTTGTATGTTCGATTCGTTGACTGGAGTAAATACTGTTAAATAAACAAAAATTTGGTAACTATAATACTGACTTTTTAATTTTTTATAAGAGTCCGTTCCAGGAAGAGCAGAGCAGATTTTTTGTTACAAATAAAATTGAGCTTTATCTGATGGAAACAAGGTTTAATTATATTTAGCACGTCTTTTTATCAAGAGCAAGGGTAATAAGACGCGTAGAGTAAAATAAAACTTTGTTTCAGTGGTATAAAGCTTAATTTTATTTGCAATAAAAATTGTTTTCCACCCGGTCTGAGTAAACAAACCCTTAAACCGTCCAATATAACTATAGACTACTGCCCTGATAATTGTATTAATACATATTGTGGTCTCTGTTTAGTTCCAAGAGAATGAAAGGGACAATATATTAAAAACAAAAACATACCGAAACTATTTAATAAAAAAAATGATTTACCTTTTTTTATGCTCACGTTTTGCAAACTCTGGTTAAGATTCGTTTTTTCGCTAAGTTTACTAGAATATTTATATTTCATTTTGAGATTTTCTGCAAATATATATTAATTTCGAATTTCATTATAAATAATTCCTTATTTTATAATTTTTATATTCAAAACAATATTAAGATTTACCTGAAGGAACTTTCTTGGCCGTGATATTTGTATTTACTATTCTTGGACTACAATTAAATCGTGGTCGAGATTCTATGCTTTGAACTGAAACATACAACTTTAATGAAAAGGACTATATAAAAATATTTTTACATTCGTCAGTAGAAACTGGTAACATTTACGTACCCATATTGGTTGGCCTTGGTAGTTTGGTTGGTAAACTTGTAACTCTTGTTGGTACAAAAGACTTCTGACTGTTAGAAATTGTGGCTGTAACAATATTGTATTAGAGAAGTTTGTGAACTGTTTTCAATTTATATTTTACTCATGCTTTTCTACAATTTGTTGGGTAAACTCACGCCCGTAATACTGAGGGGTAGGTAGATATTATGTGTTTTTCGGATTATAATGATCTTGGCTTTTTGTTATAAATACTAGCTGTCACCCGCATTTCCGTCCGCGCGGAATTAAAAAAAAACATAATATCTAGCCTATGTGTTCTACCAGACTATGATCTACATCTATGCCAAATTTCATCGAAATCCCTTGAGTCGTTCTGGAGATACCTTCAAACAAACATCCATCCATCCATCCAAATATCCGCATTTAGGATTTTAGTAAGATGAAAGAATTCACTCACTACTTGCAACACGGTTGAGGAGGTTAGACCTAGTTCTAGGTGTGTTCGGGAGATTGGAGCTTAGAAACGTGGTACAAGCACCCCGAGCTGGAAAAGTAAAAAAAAAATAAAAAATACCCTCAGTTCCTCAGTTTTATGTTTTTTAATTTTATTTATAACTATTTACTTTTTAATTGTAGTAAAGTTAAAGTTAGTTTATAAAGATACAAACTTTTTATAAAATTCACACTCTTTATCCGTTCGGGTACGCGAACTGCTTCAGCTTTACTTGGTATTTGTGGTCCTGAAAAAATTAAAATAATACACAATCGGAGTACAAAAAATTATGTATTAATCTTTATTCTTGGATAAGAAGTAAAAAGCCGATCTTTTATCCCTCCTATTCTGAAAAAAAACTAAGATATAATTTATTTGACATTTCGCCAGTATAATTTTACGCTAACTATAAACAAGCTTATGATTTTTAGATAAAATGCCTTACTATTATTTATAGCACAAGTAGCTGGGAAAGTAGCCTGATTGTGCCCTCGTGATACTGTACTTTTGCTCGACGATGCGCTTCTATCGCGAGCTGAAACACGATTTTTTTATTCCAAGTTTCTAAAGTGGCAAGCGAGCAAGCTGCAGATATCTTTAAACAGCGCAATGACCGATACTGATCAGAAAAGTTGCAGAAAATGCATTTATCTGTTTACACGATAACAACGGTAAGAACTCAGAATGCTTTTACTTTTAACTAATGGAATATATTTTTTGTGACTGAGTAGTCACTGTTTGTCTTGAAGAGGCATTTACAACTTCACCGGGCTTGAGGTGGCCGGGCGCAGATGGCGCTTAGCCTAAACCTCGCTTAAGAGTAACTGGGCTCGACGGTTTCAGGAGCCTCGGCTCGGGCTGTTACTTCGTTATTATTACCGTATTGGTGGAATAATTATGAACAACTGTTGATATTTATATTAAAAAAAAATCCGATAAGAGTTACGTATCTCAAGAGAAGAACTATTTTCGTCAGGTAAGTTAGATACGAATGTAATATATGTGAGTGTTACTTATTGCTCCGCGACTAGACTCTGCGGAGGCGGGACGGTACTGTCTCCGATGTTCCACGCTCCTCATAGACGATGCGCTGCGGTCGCGTGGTGTACCGAATTTAGTCACTAAAAAAAATAAATCAGTTTGAAAGTTGATGAGAATTAAGCTTACATACAAACTAGTGAAGCTACTATAAGTGTGTAAAAATACTAAAATATCCGAACCACGATATTCACATCTTGAAATTAATTTGTATGTACCAAAGAGTATATAATCATTACTAGCAAATATGGGATCTTATACAGAACTAGCTGTCGCCCGCGACTCCGTCCGCGCGGCATTTAAAAAAAACTTAATATGTAGCCTATGTGTTCTTCCAGACTATTAATCTACATTATTCTATTCTACATGTGTGACAAATTTCATCAAGATCCATTGAGCCGTTCCGGAGATACCTTAAAACAAACATCCATCCATCCATCTAAACATTCGCATTTATAATATTATAATAATAATAATAATAATAATAAGACATTTAATCCGTTCAAAGACATTACAACACTTATAATACAATTAAAACATTAAAAGAAAATAAAACCTAAAGATCACTAATATAATTAAAACTAAGGACACGAAAAGTAATGTACATAAAAAAAAATAAAAAAAATAATAAACAAATTATAACTAAGCGTTGCAATGCAGAACAGATAGGGCCTTTGCTCAGCAGCAGCCATTATGAAGTAAGATTACAATAAAACTTACAATTTGACATCCGACTGAATCTATCCGATGCTCGTACGTCGGTTCTGTGGTAAATAGGCGAAGGTTGCAATTTACCTTTTTCATATGTCCCTGCAATAAGTATATTTTAAAATTACATTAATACACTTCTTCGCATTAACTAAGCCAAATTTCATGTTTTTATTTTTTATTTTAATTCGTTCGCTACAAAGGATACAAAGATAAGGGTAAAAATATCTTACTTTGTGTGCGTCCGGGGCCAGGGTAAGAGACTTGCTGACGTCCCTTGATTGAAGTTACGCTTATATGTACTGAAATTAAAATTCAACCTTTTTTTAACTTTGGTAAAATAACCTAAAGGCGTAGAGAAAGTACTTAAGACAAAAGAGTTCAAGTTTGGTTTGATTAAAAGGTACCTCTACAAATAGACTGAATATAAGACGTGTTATTTTGTGCTTTTTTGGATTTTCGCCATTTTGTCGCTGATGGTAACGGTTTGTAACAGTGTTGTAGATTCGAACAAATAATATAGATACAATTAACTGTCACGTAACATCAAGAGACGCGATTAAATCGGAACGAAACATAAACTGTAATTTCCAAACAATCGCCTATCTACTTATAGAGATCAGTGGTCCAGAAGGAGCATAAATGCGTGAGCAGTTAGAGACGAATTCAGTCAGTAGAAAAAAAGGAACGGATCACGCGAGACTTGAGTCTGGGAAGGATAGCGGGATGCTTGTAGATGAGATGTATCGGCGTCTAATATATCTCGTAAACGCGTGAATAAATTGTGAATTTACGCGAAACATTACGCAGCGAATTCGCCCCTTCTACGAGGTCTAAAATCTTTGGCGTCTTTTTTATACATTTGTAAATAAAATGTAAATTTCTTGGGTCATGTATGGAAAAGTTTATGAAAGAAACAATATTTAAAATTAACATAAATTTTTATTCGTCTTAAAATGGAATAAAACAACCTTTACAACAACAATTACGACGACAATAGAAACTAATTTTAAATAAGATGAAACAAAATGACATAAGAGATTTTAGTTACTACACTTCCTAATACATAAAACTAATAGGAAAAAAATAATTTAAAAAAAATCATCTTCTTGCAAAATATTAAATTTTTGTGTTCTACACAAACTACATAATATTTTTGGTTCATACAAAATACATAAAATGAGTTAGCAATCCAAAATACATGAATATAATGCAACAATATATAAAAAAAATGCTATTTTATATACTCTGCACATTACAATCACAACTTTATATAGACAAGTAAAAGGCACATAAACAGTAACATAGATAATGGCTAACTACTTTCCATTTTAGTTTCTACAATTTTACACTGATCATTTGTTTGTACAGTAACGTCGTCTATCGAGTCCAGTTGTTTGTCGCTGTCGTCAGATGTCGTTGCCGGAGCGGCGGGAGTGGAGACGTCCGTCGCGGGCGGCGCGTCACCGGGTAGTGAGTAGTGTGTGTGTTTACCGGCAGGTGGCGGGCTGCCGGTGCCGCGCTCGCGTCTGCGCGCACGATGCGCCGCTTTCACTTCGAGCTCGACGCAATGCTCCGCGAACATTAGCTGCAGCGGCGCGTACATGTACGGCAGTAACTCTAAATCCTTCATCCTTATCTGTAAAAACAAATTTAATCATTTTATTGATGTGAAACATCTATAGGATCACGAATCGTTGGCGTGGCGACGCTTGCCGTGGCGACGGGTCACCACGCTATACTGAGGTACATATATTATTATTTATTATAATCATCATGATCATTATAATCGGTATTATCACTATCATTATTATCATTATATTCATCATAATCATTTTAATCATTATAATCATTACTATCATTGTTATTATTATCGTTATCATTATCATTTATTTAATTATAATATTTAATATTTTATGCATATTACTTGTACACACACGATGTTTCACATCTGCCAGGTGTCCCATGACGGCTCACAAGTTTTTTTCGAATTTAATAGTAATTAATTTATAAAACATAAAATTCAATATCTATTAATTCCATTTTAGTCATATATATTACATTCGGAAACAAAAACTCGTGAACAAAGTCCAAGTACATAATAAAAGACAAGATTTCGTGAACCTAAATAAATAGTTTGTTAGTCATGTGACGTCACAGACCTGCATATTATCAAATGCGACACCAACGCTGGTGTTATCATGCAGTATGTGGGCGCTGAGTCGCGGCAGACGCGCGTACCGCTGACTGAAGTGGGTAAGCACAGTGTACTTGGCGTTCATCTCTCTCCCGATGTGTATCGCCTGAGATGTAGTCGAATGCATCTTGATGCGCGCCTCCTCCGCTAACTCATCCTCCATTGTCGCCTCGTGGATCAGCAGAGTCGAATTTTGTCCTACAAATACCGTACATAATGCTTAATTTACATTATACCAGTAGGACAGTAGCGCTGGCATACTATGAAGTTGAACTGGCGCCAGTGACAGTCACCAGGCCAGCGCTTCCTACTATACTGGCAGAATGTAAACTAAGAATAAATGTGGTTTAATTATGTTCAAAGAGTAGTATACTAAATGAAACTGGATAAAGTGACTTCAGTTGGTCACCATGTAAAATAAAAAAAACTTCTTGGATAAAATGGATGACAAAAGAACATAAACACGGGTGTATGTAGATGAGGTCCTAATTACAAGGGTCAAAGTAACAAATCGATGATTTTTACCTTTCTATATTAAAGCTACCTCTTAGTTTAGTTAACAACATGCACTAAAAATGAAGTAAAAGGCCCTATTTAGAGCCTCTCCTGAAAAATTGTCAATTACACATTGACCCTTATTTGTAAGAGCCATCGATGTATTTCTACGTTAACCTTTCAACCGCTACTGACCAATTGTAACGAGTTCCTTGCAGGGTATGGTATCACCAGAGTAGGTGATCTTATGCTTGCCGTCAACGTCGATTGCGACGCCAAATGCGTTGGGGCAGTGCGCCACAAGACAAGTGCGGATGTGCTGCACGCCGATACGAGATAGAGATGCTGGCGTCATCTCTGTACCTAAGGAGTTTGATTTCGCCTCTAGCTGTAAAAACACAGAACAAAATTAATAACCTATGACAGTTAACCTTTATCTATAAGAAAATTACAACATTCAAATGCGTTAGGGGTCGTTCATAAAATACGTAACGCTAAAATCAGCTTTTTTTGACCCCCTCCCCCCTATTGTCACGCTGTGTCACACTTTCTGTGACCCCCTAGAAATATTCCGTCACAAAAAACTAAGATCCCCCCCCCCTCCTAAGTATGATAAATTTCAAATGATAGTACATAATTATTGAGAATAAAAAAATATTTATTTAGTTATTATAATAAAATTTAAAATAATGAACGGCGAACGTCCCTTTGTCGTAGACCCCCCGTCCCCCCTTGTCACATCTTGTCACACTCAGCAAGACCCCTCCCTCCCCCTTGAACGGGATGAACGGAACCTTAGTAAATAAAATTATGATTTTAAAACGTCTAAGTATTTTACGTACGTATACGTAAAATTTACGCATACATACTTGCTTGTATACTCACCAAGCTCTGATTGGTAATCAACGCGTAATCTTCACGTATACTCTCAAACTGTTGGTCGTAGAGTAGCAGCCAGGTTACGATCTGTCCTGGTGCGAGAAGCTGCACCGGCTCGTACGGCACCCGGCTCTGTTCAGAAAACGCCTCGCGACGCGCCTGCAGCACGCCTATTAGACCTATCAGCGGCGCAAAGGTTAACTTTATCAAAAGAGGTAGACGTAAAGCAGGGGAAAAAACATACAACAAAGTATGAAATCTCCAATGTTAGGTATAAATTTGATTTCTTTCAATACTCTACTTTCTTCTATTAACGATGTAAACTTTTTAGTCCGATCGTTATCGTCATAGTTTATCTTTTATATATTTTTGTATTTCTCTTACAATAAAGTTTTAAACGCATCCTTAACTTAATAGAGAATACTTATGTCATCAGGAGAGCTATAATTCGTCTAATTCAGACACTTTATCTCCAAAACTAGCTGTCGCCCGTAACTCCGTCCGCGCGGAATTAAAACATTAAATAGTAGACTACGTATTCTTCCAGATTATATTCTACTAAGACTAAGATTAGTTGAGTCTTTTTGGAAATACCTTAAAACAAACATCCATCCATCCATCTAAACATTGGCATTTATAATATTAGTAAGATTAGTAAGATATAAGTACAAGAAAACAGAGCTCCATTAAATTTGTTAAAGATTAGTTAATTATTACATTTACTTAAGTATATAAAATTGTCTCACCCATGTGATGATCGGCGTGTAAATGTGAGATGTATATAGCTCTGAGTGTTCTTAGGAAGTTGTTAACTCGCTTGGGACCAAAGAACCGCACCAGCTGACCGAATGTACCTTCACCACAGTCCAACAACATCGATCTGTTTTCACTGTAACAATACATGTTATCTTCATAATATTAATATTACTGAATTAATAACAATTTTTACGATAAGAAAAATATAAAATATACAAAGAATTAATTCGATAAACAATTTTAAAACCTTTATGGTTATCTTTTACAACTTTCTATAGAGTAATTTTTAACGTAATACAATTATTATTTCCTCTAATCGTGGAAAAAATTAAAAAACATATTAAAACCAATGAGATTTTAATATGTTTTTTTAATTTTTTAATGTTTTTTAACTTTAAGTTGTAATAAATATAGACTACTAGCTTTTACCCGCGACTTCGTCCGCGTGGAATAAAAAATAGAAAACGGGGTTAAAAATTATCCTATGTCCGTCTCCTAGTTCTAAGCTACTTGCCCATCAATTTTCAGTCAAATCGATTCAGCCGTTCTTGAGTTATAAATGGTGTAACTAACACAACTTTCTTTTATATATATATAGATAGATGTCAACCGGGGAGTGTAGTTTCCCGACAGTGTTATATTTTTCAATTCGGTTCACTAGTTTCAGAGCCTTTTCAATGCAAATAAACAATCAAATCTATCCCCTTTATAATATTATAGATGAAATTTAATGTTTTGACTAGCTGTCGCCTGCGACTCCGTACGCGCGCAGTTAAAAAAAAATGAAAAATAGATGTTAGCCGATTCTCAGACCTACTGAATATGCTCACAAAATTTCATGAGAGTCGGTCAAGCTGTTTCGGAGGAGTACGGGAACGAACATTGTGACACGAGAATTTTATATATTAGATATAAATCCAGTATACTCACTCAATTTGTATAACAATAGCGCTGGTATTCCTCGTCTTGCTGGGTATACAGGAACCGGTGCCGAGGAATATGACCTTGGGATATTCAGCTTTGAACATTTCTTTTTTAGATCCCATCTTGCTTACAATCTCCCGATACTGTTCTAGACTTTTAGAGAAACCTTCCACTTCCATTGTCTCTTTGATGTAATCTAGGACATGAAGTTTTGGTTCCATTGATCTAAAAGTAAGTTGATATAAAGTAAAAAATATAACATTAATTAGGAGGCTTCCAAGTATGAGGATAAATATCATGGGTTTGGACTGTCGAATAACAAAAACATATAATACTAGCAGTTACACACGACTTCGTTCGCGCGAAATTATAAAGAAATCTAGAAATAAAAATAGCCTATGTCACCTGGGGATAATGTAGCTACCCAACATTGAAAGAATATTTCGAATCGGTGCAAATAAACAAACAAATCTTTTCTCTTTATAATGTTAGTATAGATTATTATCTTAATATGTTCAGTGACTATGAAAGGAATATATATTTGTTTTTTTTCGATAAAAGACGTTATATATATTTGTTTTAATTTCAATAGAAATATAATTTCTTTATACATACCTATCTAGACATTTTTTCGGCCTCAAATGAAACATTGTGAGAGTTCTGCCCGTGCTGAAGTTGTACTTGGTCTCCGGACATTCAGACGTACTATCCTTGTTTGTCTCTTCCATTCTTATTATATTTTGAAACTGAGCGAATGCGATCTGAATAAAATTAGAACTATTAAATTTTTTTAATTATTACATCTGTAAGTATAACAAAAAAAAATTTTTTAGGATTTTTGATGTGAAACATCTATAGGCTCACTTGTAAACCGAATTGTTGGCGTGGCGACGCTTGCCGTGGCGACGCTTGCCACGGCAAGCGTTACTAAGGTATACATATATATATATTTTATATGTAGCAGAGAGTACGGTGTGGCGACGGGTCGCCACGGTATGCTGAGGTATACACATATATATATATTTGTAACGCGCCGCGCAGAAACGATCGCACGCGCAAGGTTAGATTCGCCTAGCAACGGCGCGCGATGGGTTAAATAGCGAGCCGTTACACTTCAAGGTCGATATAAGACGCCCCGCCCGCGGCGGGGCAGTCCCGGGCAGCCCAGGCAGTCGCGTCGCAATCGCTCCCGTGCACACACGCCGCCCTTCTTTCTTCCTTCGCTCACTCTAACGAACTTTATGCTTTTCGAATTACGTGTTATCCATGTCGTGTACTTTTATTTTCCTTGCGTATAGTTAATTATATGATTGTATTGTTTTCTTTTAATATAACAGACGCTGTTTTGTAAAGTGTGTATTTATTTCCTATTGGAACCCCAGCACTGTCGTATTAAAGTGGCGCCCAACTAAGTGGCTAATATAGCAGATTGAAAACGAACCCTATGAACAGTAAAGTGTTTTAATATCCGTATAATGTCGACACGACAGTCGAGAACACGCGCAACCCGGGCGATAGAGTGTAAAGCGAAGGAACACGCGGCAGACGGTTCGCGAAACGACGACCTTGACAGCGACGCCGAGTCCTGCGCCGACGAGCGCGTCATGTCGTTACATGCACGCATCACATCCGAACCCGACGCGACCTGCGAGGCGCGCACCCAGAGGGGTGCCACTCGCAATCACGCGCTCAACGGGGTTCCTGTCGTCGGCGGCGTGCCTGCGACCTGCGACTCCAGCGATCTGCGCGCCCAGAGGGGCGCCGTTCGCAAAAATCACGCGCTCGACGGGTCTTCCGTCAGCGCGCCTGCGACCTTCAGCGCCAGCGAGCCGCGCGCCCAGGGGGGCGCCGCTCGCACTCACGCGTTCAACGGGTCCCCTGTCGACACGTCCGCGACCTTCAGCGCCAGCGAGCCGCGCGCCCAGAGGGGCGACGTTTGCACCCACGCGCTCAACGGGTCCCCTGTCGACACGCCCGCGACCTTCAACGCCGGTGAGCCGCACGCCCATTGGGGCGCCGCTCACATTCACGCGACCGACGAGGCTCCTGTCGACGCACCTGTGGTCTTCAACGTCGACGAGCCTAGCGTCCTAGCCGGCGCCGCGTGCAACCCCGCGCCCGGCGAGGGCCATGCCGGCGCGCCCGCGGCGTTCAACGCTGAAAGATTGTTTTCCACGATGATGGAAACCTTCGCCCGAACCCAGGCGGAAACTAATCGTACTTTAATGGAAGCCCTACGAACCACGCATCGCCACGACCAAAGGCACTCTCCGTCGCGCTCTCCCGCGCTTTCGACAGCGGCCAACGCTTCGACAACGTACGGCGGGAATTTTTCAAAATGTACCGCAAGATACGACGGGGAGTCGCGCGACGCCGAAGTACTAGAAGCATTTATCGACGCGGTGGAGGTCTACAAAGAGTGCGCTGCCGTGAGCGACGAGCACGCGCTGCGCGGCCTGCCGATGTTGCTGACCGGCGACGCGGCCGTGTGGTGGCGCGGCGCACGCACCGGCGTCGCGACGTGGAGAGACGCGCTGGCGCGATTGCGCGCCACCTACGGCGTCCAGAAGCCGGCGTATCAAGTATTACGCGAAGTGTTCGCTTCGGAGCAAAAAGACAATGAAAGGGCAGAAGTTTTTATTTGTAAAGTACGATCGTTATTGATAAAATTACCTTATGTTGTACCAAATGTAATGCAAGTTGATATTATTTTCGGGTTACTACATCGTAGAATAAAGAAACGTTTATCTCGGGATAGTTGTGTAAACTTAGATGATTTGTTAGAGAGAGCGAGACTCGTCGAAGATTATATAGTGGAAGTAAATAACGCGTCGACCGTTCCCGCCAAAACCGCCGTACCGACGACGGCGCGCGCGCGCGCCTCGCCCGACACCGGCGGCGGCGTTACTATGAGCTCGAGCGCTACTACTTGTCCCAAACTCACCTCTAACTCGAACGAAAACTCGAAACGCGTTCGCACTCGCTGTTTGTTTTGTAAAGCGTTTGGACACGTGTCAAATGAGTGTCGGAAAGCGTATAATAAAATTTCTAACGATAGTAAGAGTACTCACCCGATTCGTTGCTACGGTTGCGGCCAACCAGGGGTGGTTCGCTCAAAGTGTGATGTATGCGCGAATACGAATAAGTCGGCGCCCGCGCAGTCAGCCAATTTCAACGTTGTGAAAGGTGACTTTTTCGCCGCATCGCATCATCCGTTGATAAGTATAGGAGTAGCCGGCAAACAAGGGGTAGCGATAGTTGATACCGGGGCTACACATAGTATGGCCGGCCCATTATTATATTCGTTACTCGTGGACAATGGCATACGTTTCCACGATGTAGAACGCGTTATCGGCCTCGCTGACGGATCGCGACATGTTAAGTCGGTTAAAATCGGTACCGTGGCTGTCTCGTTAGGCGGACGGAATTTTGACACGGAGTTCATGGTGTTTCCAGGTGACAACACCAGGACGCTATTAGGTCGCGATTTCATTAAAAACGCCGGCATAGTTGTAGATATAGCTCAGGAGTCATGGCATTTCGCGGACTATCCGGAAGAGAAATTCCTTTTCGAGTATTCTTACGTATTAAAGGTAGATGCAGCGCACACCGTGAACGAAGACTGCGACGTAATGTTACGTCCTGATGAGGGTACAACCTTGTCACCCGAGGAGAGGGCTGCGCTCAGCGACCTCCTGCGTGAGAGGGCCAATCAATTCGCTGCAGATGGACCACCTACGGATTTTGCAGTGCACAAAATCAAGGTGAGTGATACACAGGAACCTCAAGCCTCACCTCCCTACCGGCTGTCTCCACCCAAGAAGGAGGCGCTCGAGAAGGAGCTGCATAGGCTCATCGACGCTGATGTTATAGAGGAGTGCGAGTCCCCCTGGGCCTCGAACGTGGTCCTTGTCAAAAAGAAGGACGACAGCTATAGGCTGTGCATAGACTACCGTAAGTTGAACGCGGTCACCGAGCCCGATCGGTACCCTTTACCGAGGATCGAGGATATTCTGCATGCTGCCAAAACAGCTAAGTATATGACTACTCTTGACCTCCGAGCAGGCTACTTCCAGGTGAGTGTGGATCCCAGTGACAGGGATAAGACAGCATTCACTACACCGCTCGGTACGTACAGGTTCAAACGCATGCCGATGGGCCTTCGTAATTCAGGAGCCACGTTTCAAAGGCTGATAGACAGATTTAGGTCTAATTTACCAGGTGTGACATTGTTAGCCTATCTCGACGACCTGATCGTCCTGTCCGATCAATCTTTCGAAAAGCATCTCGGTGACCTCAACGCTGTCTTCGATCGACTCGCCATGTTCAACTTGCGAGTCAATCGCGATAAGAGTCACTTTGCAAGAGAGTCAGTAAAGTTTCTGGGCCACGTGATACTGCCAGGTGGCATACATGTAGACCCTGATAAAACGGCGGCCATTTCAGACATGCCGACACCTCGCGACGTTAGACATCTGAAATGTTTCCTGCAGACCGCCAGTTGGTTTAGGCGGTTCATTCCGAACTACGCAGAGGTTGCCCGTCCACTGTCATCGTTGCTGAAAAAGGTGAGTGTTTGGCGATGGGGCCCGGAGCAGCAGGCTGCTTTTGATCGAATCAAGCAGCTGCTCGTATCGGCGCCGATCCTACGCCAGGTCGACCCATCTCTACCGTTCGTACTCAGGACTGACAGTAGCGGGTACGCACTCGGGGCGGCTCTCCTCCAGGGGGAGGGAGTCGATGAGAGACCAGTCGAGTACGCCAGCCGCCTTCTCACGGCCGCTGAGAAGAACTACAATACTACGGAACGCGAGGCACTGGCCGTCGTGTGGGCCGTGTCAAAGTTCCGAGGATACATCGATGGCGTCGAAGTGGTGGTGAAGTCCGACCACCAACCGCTCCGGTGGCTAAGGAGCCTCAAGTCGCCGAGTGGGCGCCTAGCCAGGTGGGCACTCAGCCTCCAAGAATACAATTTAAAGATAGAATATACCCCAGGTAAGGCAAATGTGATCGCTGACGCGTTATCACGCCCTGCATGCGTCACTGAGGCTGACTGTGACCTGTGTCTTGCCGTAGTAGACCTGCCTTCGCGCAACCCCAAGGAAGTCCGAGACAACCAGCTGAAAGATCCCGAGGTTAGCAAAATCGTCGAAGGGTTAGAATCCGACGATCCCTTTAGGGGGAGGTCATGGTCCGATAAAGGCTACGTCATCGTGAACGGCGTATTATACAGGTATGGTCCCGATAATAAAGACGACGATGACGCTTGTTTAGCGGTCCCAGACCACGAACGTAAGAACGTGCTGGCCGAATATCACGACGCCCCCACCGCTGGCCATTTCGGCGTGGAGCGGACGTTACAACGACTCGCCGGTAAGTATTACTGGCCCGGTATGAGAGCGTACGTGACCGCCTATATCAAGGACTGAGCGACGTGTCAACGCTACAAAGTAGGGGATTTAGTGTTGCTAAAAACTCAGGGCTCTAATGATGCGAGTAAAGGGCAAACACCGAAGTTTATCCCTCGTCGAGATGGGCCTTACCGGATTCAGGGGGCGGTTGGTAACACGACTTACATGTTAGAGCGGATAAGTGACGGCGTAACGCTAGGACGTTATCATACTTCGCAATTAACACCATTCGTTGGCCCCATCCAAGCTCCTGTGCAAGAGAAGCGAAAACGTGGTAGGCCACGCAAGAACTAACCCGATCGCGGGGGCGTTCGTTCGGGTTAGAGGGGGAGGGTGTAACGCGCCGCGCAGAAACGATCGCACGCGCAAGGTTAGATTCGCCTAGCAACGGCGCGCGATGGGTTAAATAGCGAGCCGTTACACTTCAAGGTCGATATAAGACGCCCCGCCCGCGGCGGGGCAGTCCCGGGCAGCCCAGGCAGTCGCGTCGCAATCGCTCCCGTGCACACACGCCGCCCTTCTTTCTTCCTTCGCTCACTCTAACGAACTTTATGCTTTTCGAATTACGTGTTATCCATGTCGTGTACTTTTATTTTCCTTGCGTATAGTTAATTATATGATTGTATTGTTTTCTTTTAATATAACAGACGCTGTTTTGTAAAGTGTGTATTTATTTCCTATTGGAACCCCAGCACTGTCGTATTAAATATTTTATTTTAATAATATTATGTTTTATGCATATTACTTGTACACACACGATGTTTCACATCTGCCAGGCTTCCCATGACGGCTCACATTTTTTTTTGTATTTTTATTTTTCTTTATCCAACTTACTCTATTCTTAAGTTCCTCGAGACAGTTAGCTTTACCCACAGTCCCTTCAGTGGGGGGCTGAGACTTCCACATGGCGGGTATACTGGCGTCACGCAGCAATGGGAACACGTCTGCATCCAGCACATGCAGCCGGTGCTGAGTGCGATGTACAGCTTCCGATCCCAAGCACGTGTTATCCTCATTCAGTACCAGATGGTGCGTGGTTGGACCAAACTTTGATATGAACATTCGGTAACTGAAATTAAATTAAAACATTTAATTTTTTTTTTATATTAAAAGGTGGTAAATGAGGAAGCGGCCATGATTTTCCTAAAATGCAGACCACTGCCCATAGGCAAAGGAGGGGAAGTACAGAAAGAGGATATTTTCCTGTCCATATGTGGAAATAGTTCCATTTCACATGTATATGGATGGATGGATAGATGAATGGATGGATATTTGATAGGTTTCTCCAGAATGACTCAATGGAACTTGATGAACATTTTCTAGAAGAACACATAAGCTATTTATTAAGTTCTTTTTTTAATTCCGTGCGGACAGAGTCGCGAACACTTACATTGGATGTCGAAAGACATGCGGAGGTGTGAAATGAACAACCACGGCAGGTATATTTTCCACAGGATTAACTCCATTATCATAATGCGAAGAGAAATCGTCCATTGTAAGGTATGATATATCTGGCACTTCTAACACTGAAATGAAACGTTAAATAAATTATGAGTAAAAATCTTGTAACGATAATGACCAAAGAAATAAGCTATTTAAATTAAAAATCAAGTCAAATTATGTTATGATACAATATCTGAATCGGTGAGTGAGACAATGCTATCGAGGTTGGTTCAGTCAGAGTATATATAATATATTATATATTTTACAGTGGCAGATTCCGCAACAACTTTTGTTGGGTGCACGAATAGGCCGGGTCTACCGGTGAAATAACACGACCACACAGAAGATTGGCGTCAAGTGGAAGTAATTCCGCATTTCGTCTGATGGGTGTTTTACCAGAGGTCTAATTTTAGCCCTCTTTTCCTTCCCACACTTTTCTTATTAGGATTGGATGGGAAGGGGAAGTGGATATGTTGAGGAGGGGACGCATAAGAAGGCAAATATCCTCTTTCTGTGCGTCCCCTTCACTGTTGATTGAAGCTAGGCAACGCATCTGCATTTACTGATGTCTATTGGCAACTGTCGCCTCGCTATTTTGTCGAATTCAGGTGGCCGTATGCTCACCAATAAATACAGGTCCAGGGTCATCAGGTGTTTTAACATCTTTAGATTTAACATGAGTACCATCAGGTAGTATGACATCATGTCCATTTTTGAGTTGACCTAACAATGGTCCCGGCTTTACTCCTTTTTCTACGCATTTCACTAAGTCTAATGTGCCAAGTCTTTTCTGAAAATATAATTTTAAATTTTACATAAGTTTATTTTCATCCAAAAAAAATTGTAGATACTTTGAACAGAGTATTAAAACTCCAAATATTTAAAAAAAATGAACATTTAATAACAATATGTTAACAATATTTACCTTTAAAGTACAAATATAAGCCACTGTGCATTGAGATTTTCCTTCGAGTTCGTGTAGCGCCCTTTCAGCCTTTTTCCGTACAGTTTCTGAAAAGGTTAATTCTGTTTAAAGAAAAACATGGACTGCCAATCTTTAAACTAAAACTTTATCAATTTAACAATATATTTAATTTTTTTTTGTTTGTTATAGAACAGACAGGGAAAACGATTTTTTTTTTAATTGACTCATATAATATAAAAAGATTATTTCGAGGTAATTATGAAAGCAGAGTAATTTTTCATACCTTTTTCTGGTGATTTATTTTTTTGTTTAATGTTGTTGTTTTTCTTTTCCTCCATATTCCGTATATCCGATTGGTAATAGTCAGTTTCATCATGTATGAATTCCTCATACGCTGCACTTGTTGTATCACAGCTAAGTTTAGGTTTCTTCGCCGGATTTAGACCCGGTTTAAGTATATTCTCTGGTCGTCTGAAATACACAAAATGATATTTTAATTTTTGATACTCTCATAATTTTTGCTTAGTAATAAAATTTTGAGTTCATTCTTAGAGAAAACGCCTAAAAATAAAAAACAAACAATTTCTTTTTTAGCCAACTTCAAAAAGAAGGAGGTTATCAATTCGACTGTTTTTTTTTATGTGTGTTACCGCGAAGCTCCGCCCCTGGTGGTCCGATTTTGATAAAAAAAAAATCATTTTTTTTTAAATAACTAGAAGACTAATAGTTTTTGAGTTTAGCTTCAAAATGCGTTGTGAAAATCAGGGACTTTTTTGCTTTCAGCGCTTACTACCTATAGGACCTACATAAAAATGATGTATGGAAGAATTTTAGATCTTTAAATGTGCTTTATAAAAGTCCGCGATAGCATATACCTATTTTTTATAGTTTTCTCACAATAACCATTTTTTTTCTTTAGAAACATCAATTAAATTTATGCCCTTTTTCCGACGCTATTATTCAAGTTCAGTATTGTACTATAACATCTATACATGCATGTATTGTACCATATTTAATGTCTTACTAATTTATTTTAACAGTTTATACTTACAACAAAACATATTTAACAGTCATAACATTATCAACAAAATCTTCAGAGGGGCTGCAGGGAGCTAATGTTACATTCATGTCTTTCATTATAACAAACCTCTTAGTGGCTTTGTAAAGTTCATCCTAAAACAAAACATGTATTTTTTTACTATAGTCTCAAATGTCAATTATGCCAAATTATTTTTTCTTATAACTAATGCAATATGATAAGATTATGCTACCAACTCATAGAATGAATTAGAAGTTTTACAATTTTAAATTTGCCTAATAATATTAATGAGTGAGTAAAATCTTAGAATTTAATAATGAATGTTTATTTTTTTTACAATAGAAAGATTTATCATTGTTTGTTATATGTTGTATGAAACAAAAACAGATTAATGAATAATATTTAAGCTTACCAAACCTTCAGGACCATGTAAAGTAATATTAGGTACTCCAACATCTTGAAGAGTTAGTGAAAGACCTGGTAATCCACCAATGTTCTTCCAAGTCTTATTTGTTATGAAAATGTGATCTAATCTTGTTAGTTTCACTTTGTGCTCATGAGATAACCGTTGTGTTGATTCACCACAGTTAAAAAGATATCTGTCAATATATTTTATTGTATGGGTAAAAATGGAGTGACTTTAAATATGGGAACTGATAGAGATGTATGGAAGAGTAGTATAGAGTATTTCAATCTTTTTGGTGGCTGACCTTGAGTTGTGCATTACACATTGCCTGCCCTCTATATCCTTTTAAAACTTATATAATTTAAAATTGATTTTATAAAAATAAGTTCAAGAAATACAAAGAATAATGTTAAATGGATTACTACTACTGTTTCTAACAAGTAAAAGTGGTCAAATATACTCCGTAAAGTCAGTGCTATTGTTTCTTGCAATACTAAATTGAAATACTCAGAACTGAAAACAAACTTTTTTGCTTGAGGACAAGTTTCATATTGGCTATTGAGGAATATATTATGAATAAACTACAGATATAAATATAAAACAATGAAGTTTTCATTGCATCAGATGTAGCCTATGTTGTCTCGTGATCATGTTGAATATACATAACTGATTATAAAATAAAATATGTTGCAATAAGATGTAAAGAACAATTATTACCGCTTTTGGTCCGTAAACAGATATAATGTATTGGGAACTCCACGTGCACCAGAACCCACTACCTGTAGATATATTGTACTGGGAACATAGTTTTGTGCCTTTTTGGAAATCTGCTGCCGTTGACGCTGTGCGTCCATAATTCTTGACGTATTCGGTTTAGGCATGTCGGCTAAAAATTCCAACAGCCTTTGAGTCTTTTTCTTTTGATAATGACGAACTGTATAATTGTTAAATCTAACTACAGAATGAAACAACACTAATTTACCGTACATGTGTTTAGAGGTTATATTACAGCTTAAATTTTACGAGCATTCGTTCTGCGATTCGAAATTTATCCTATTTTTTAATTTATTTTTGTCATGATACACAAAAATTATTATGAGAACATTATAATTTTTTAATTTTTCCTATATTTTCAACACTTATTGAGTTACAAACTGAGAATGACAAATGACAACTGAAACATAATGTTAAACAAACTGACATTGACATTTTCATTTTCAGCAAAAAGTTAAACTGTTACACTAGACTATAACGTATTCCTTCCCCATTGTCTTCCAATCGTGCTAATTTTTTGTCTCAAGTTAATTTTGAACTGAACTCTTATTGTAAATCTAAAATTCAGGTGCTGTTTTCAGTAAAATATTGCTATAAGTGTTTTTCCACCGTCATGTGTTACCATAGTTTGTTGTTATTGGATGATTGGTTTGTAAAATGTTGATAATTTTAAATGACAACACATCACTAAAACTAGAAAAATGGCGTTCTGTACAGCTGTGGGTTGCGCAATTTATAAGTAAATGTGCACGAAAATCTTAATGAAATTTAATATTTTGTGTGTAATAAATACTGCTGACTTATAAAATGCTATTTCAAATTTATTAAGTGTGATAATCTTGTATAGTGTTGTGATATTGTTCATTAGCGCAAACCTGTCATGAACCGTGTATTTTTTGTGTTGTGATGTATTAAAAAGATAAATAATGAAACGAAAAATAATGTGGCTGTGTAAATAATGTAAAAATAATGGGTTTGCTATGGGTGATTTTATTTTCGGCCTCAACAGGCCTACTTTTGATACAAGGGTTACCTGTGAGGCCAACGCCGCAAGTCTACCCTCACGGTAAGTTACTAAAATAACATGTTTTTTAATTTATTTCTATTATTTTGCTTATTTTTTATTTGGCTTTCCAATGGAATAATTAAAAATATTTATTTAACTTAAATGCAAAAATGTAGTCTACATAAATCATTGGCTCGATCATTTTTTTTAAACATTTTTAGGGTAGATTTGAAATATCCCTTTTTCGTGGCAACTTAAGAAACTGGGTATCAATTTTTTTTTAACATATTTATCATATTTCTCTTTGAACATGTAACATGTGGAAATGTACTATGTTACATTTCAATGGTATAACATTATAATTTTGATAAATAACAGTTAAAATTCCCCAAATAATGTCACTTAGAGTCTTCTAGTCAAGTATGAAATAGTGTAATATTGACGTTGGAATTATTCACTTATTGGCTGACAATACATTATTATATACAATATTTTGTTGTTTGACTATACAAATCTAATATGCTACTTATTGGTCCCATACTTTGGTTTATAAAACAGTTGAACCTGCATATATGTGAAATCTCTATACAACCTCCATAAGTAAGAAGCATGGGTTAGAAGGAAACCTTTGGAATTGAGAAAAATATTGCAATTCCTAGGACTTATGCACTAATTTTGCAAAACTTTATACAAGCCATAGCATCTCCAGTCAAACACTTTTTCTCACTAAACTATAGCTAGCATTAGCTACACTTTACTCCATAATTTTTACAAAATAACTTAAGTTCAATACTATAATGTTCACTATGTATGAAATCTGAATATCCTCTCAATGTGGCTTGTTTTATTGACTTCAAATCAAAGAATACAGTTTAAACTATTTTCCAGGTACAAATGAAGCAGCAGTGTTAGAAGGATGGATGCCACAGGGGCTGTATATGTTACCAGTGCTGGCACTGGTGATCACAGCTCTTGGACTACTCTTTGGATGTACCTGGTGTTACAGACATAAAGACTGCAAGGTAGGAGTGCTTTTTTTATATAGATTATAAGAATGGCATGGTCATATAAATATGAAATATTCATGTTGGATAATCTGTTTGCAATATATCTTTTAGAAATAATTGTCTTGTAAGGGTGAATATACAATAGAGTATTTTCTCAAGCATTTTTATGTAATGTAACGTTTTGATAAATGATATGATCAGGTAAAAGCATAGTTACCAAAGCACGTCTGGTTCGTTAAAGGGTGATACACAACAACATATCATAGAGTGGCTCGTTTTGTTACAAGTAAATGCTCTAGTCTATACCCACCTTTAGAATAACTTTATTTAGTTATTATGAAAATAATTATAGTGTATATAATACCAGGTTTTTGTACACCTTACTGTTTACATGTAAGTGTTATATATTTTTGAGTAATGGATGATTAGTTAAAGTATTTAAAATCAAAAACACTTAAGTATATCTTAAGTTGAACTAAAAAAAACCTAAAAGTCATACAACAATAGAATCAATTATTTGGGCACCTGTAGAATATTTAATTAGTCAAATCCGGATAAGCAAAAACTGGATAAATGTGATACCTCTATCAGTGAGAGTCATTGTCCGGCCCTAATAAATAAGCGAGAAATTCAGGTTAGAAGGAGACCTCTATAAAATATTGCGGTCCCTTGAACTCTTGCTTAATCAGGTTTGATTGTATTTAGTAGTTATATTAAGTTGAAAGACAACTCCAAGTATCTATTATTATTCAATAGTTATTAAATAATTTTTCCTGCACATGAACAAGGGAAAGGAATTTTAATGTTGTTAATTTAAAACTCTTTATAATGTTTTATTATATGTTTGGATGATAATAATTCTTAATATTTTGTTTTGTTAAAAAACTGTGACTTTTTAAAAAAAGTATTGATTTCAAAATTCGGTGCGTATTTTTATAAAAGTCTTCAACCAGAGCTCTTCTATTTTATATAATTTACACTGAAAACGATCTACGGTCGCGTATAGAAAAAAAAATTGTAAAAATTTTACTAGTAAAAGTCATCATTACTTGAATTAGCAAAAAAAAATTGTGTTTCTTAAGAATATATCTACGAGACATGTATTGTTGTACTATTTTTTTGACTATTATAATATCCTTACTCAGTAAAAAGTAAAATCTACTACAAGGTAGGCCTGTAGGTCTTTTAGATTCCTTAGCAATTATTATAAGTTGCTATAATTACAGTAATGATGGGTTATGTAAGAACTCTATCTATAGGTTAGGACAGCTGGTGTCAATGAACTTGTCAATAAATATTTTATATAAATAAAAAAAAATCAAACACAATTTGTCGCACCATCACGTACACTGACGTAAAGCGTAAGCGTAATCTTCCGTTTTGCCTTCGTTGCAACTTGACTTTGTAAAAAATGTTTTCAGCTATTACATTATTTGCTCTGTACTTTATTTATTTGAAATAATAAAAAAGACAAGGCAGGAAACAAAAACTAATATCATATTTTACTTGGCAAGTATTTCTTGCATTGAAACTTTTCCGTATTGCTTTTTTATCATATACGGCGTGGACATGGAATGAATAAAAATAATCTGACCGAAATCAGTTTTCACGTGACTATGTTGAAGTTATTATAATGTAAAATAAATAAAAACTATAATTTATGGGTAGTAGTAATGAATATTTTGATCGACGAATAAAATACTGGTCTTCTGATGACGTATTTTATGATGCATTTATAAATATATAATTTTATTTATTCATATTTCGCTATGAAGATTTCCATCTGTTATTTCACTATTATTAAATTGCAAAGCCCTTTATTATTGCTCACCGATTCAAGGTAAATAGCCAAATAGTAGGTCCGTTTTGTAAATGTGTTTGTTTTAGTAAAAAAAAAATCATTTTTTGTGTCTGTTAAAAATGTAATAGTACATGAGGATATGTAACACGACATTTCTTTCCGTTAATCTTAATATATATAAATCTCGTGTCACAATGTTTGTCCGCAATGGACTCCTAAACCACTTAACCGATTATAATAAAATTCGCACACCATGTGCAGTTCGATCCAACTTGAGAGATAGGATAGTTTAAATCTCAAATTATAGTCGCAATTTTAATTTATTGCTAATTATTTGTCTGTTATTATTTGACAGTTACAATTATCTGTTAACTCCAAATGATTCTAACAGATGTCGATACCTTTCGACTGGGTTGAGTAAGTAATCAATAGATGGCGCTGCTATGGTAAATCTACGAACGTGTCATATAAGCTTATTAACTGCGCGCGGACGGAGTCGCGGGCGACAGCTAGTATTTATATATAAAACGTTTAAATATAGATTTTAATTAAGCATGTACAATCAGGGAATATAGCGGTGTTCCATTTTAAAAGCTACAGTCAATTGATCCGGACCCAGCTTTTATATGTATCTTTACGAAAAATGGTCGAACAGTCGTACACGGCAAAGAACTATTTTTTATCATCCCGTCGTTTGAGCTATTCACTGCTATCTAATTAGTTATTTGCATGAGAATGAGAAAAGAGACAGAAGAGGCTGAATTCGTCTTGTTGCAAGAAACAATTTTTCTGTAAGCGGAATAACGTGGTTTTCGGCGACTGTACTAAGGTTTTAATCTTCGTATTAGACAGTGTATTTTAAAAGTCTTATGTCTCGTATTTTTTCTGAATTTTTCCTTTGAATCTGCTCTAAAGGGCCAATGACGCACATTTTAACCTTTAATTGTTTTATATTATAAAAATAATATAATTCTTTGGAAAATTGTATGATGTTTCGAAGAACATTCCTTGTAAGGTATGCGAATAATTTAAATTTTTTCTCGGTGCCTCGGCCTCGTTAAACGAGAAATATCTTGTTTTTGTTAAGCAAAACAAAAGAAGAAAATGTTTAATATTAAATGGTCTCAAGCACAGTGTGGTGTGCACGGTTAAACCGTGAGTTCATACTGCTGAAAAACTTGTAACAACATATTGTTTTTTTAAGCCAAAATGCTATATATCGAAAAAAGGTTTTAAGTGCAATGCATTTACGTTATTGTGCAATAAATTAATATGAATATACATCGTACGCCCGATGGCAAGCGACGGCCGCTTTGAAACTGTAAACAGCGGAAGGAAGAAAAAAAGACGCCTTATTACCACCAACTGTTGTATTGAGTTACCGTAAAGTGGTAAGGTTCCTCCAACTCATTCATTACAACGTTGCAGCTGTTTTGATACAACTAATAGTTTCAGATCATCAATAGGTAGCTAGGATAACTAGCTTATTAAATTACAAGCTTTGAAATGACTGTCTCTAGCTTTCAATTTAAAAAAAAATATCAGCCCCAAAAAATTGTTCTTCAAAATCTTATTTACGAACTGCTTTTATTCTTGCATGTCTGAATTAATTTTTATAACATTAAATAAAGTGTATTTTAATTAAATAAACCCAATAGCTTCCATGTCGTGTTAGTGTTTGTAGACACGGGTTTGGCGTCGAGCAAATTCCATTACGAACAGGCGTTGTACAAAGTTTGCGAAGTTTCAAATTGCCCCGTACAGCTAAGGTTACCATTAACGATAATGTTTTTTTATCGGATTGTACTATTTTGTTATCTAGTGTGAGAAAAATTTATCATTTAGGGGGTTAAAGATGCTCTCAATATTATCAAGTTGTCATGCAAGATTTTAACGATTCTAACTTATTCTAATGCATTTATGAATTATGTTAGCTTTAAACCTTTATTTTTTTCTTTAGTCGTGCTTCTTGTTTTCTGGTTGTAAATGTTACCTCAACGTTTAAGGTATACATAAAACTTTTGCTACATTTAATACAACGGTCGGTACTCATATCAAAAAGGCAAGTAGTATCCCGTCCGGGCAATCCTGTCTCTGTGTGCATGCGTGTGTTCCTCACAGACGCACAAAAATGTGCACGCAATCAGCGGACGGCGCGGGGTCAGCGAACTGCGACAGTATCGCGCCCCACGTGGATCTGTCATATCATTGCCCATTTATGTCACCCTGGTAATTCGGTCATGTATCACATTTGTTTTTGATTGGATAGTTTGCTTCTTGAAGTTGTATGATTATAGGTTTTAGAAGGTTATATAATATTTATAATATAGTTCTATTTTGTGTTTTAAATTGGTTGATATGTCAACCAATCCATTCAACTGATTTTATTTATTAAATTTAATTCGCTGTCTAAATAGAATCGGAATACGGTGGGCGGTTGTGTACAATATTTTCACGTGGCTTCACACAGGCAAATATGTGCTATATCGATCACCTCGTCTGTATGTGACAAACATATGACTATGCGCCTATTTATATCTTTCACTTTTTACATTACGGTGATTAGTCGGTATCTTCGTGTAAACGTGGAATGTGATCATTCATACCTGCGTATTTTTTCTTTATACATTTTTTTGTTTTTAATACTTTCATCACAAATGTGAGTGACGGTTAGATAAATGTTACGTGTCGATAATTAAAAATTTAGTTAATAACTATTTATCTTTTTTTTCTTTATCTCACTCATATATTGTCGGACGCACTCGGATTTCACCTTCCATGTCGATCTGTCTCCATCATCTCACTTGTCTTCCCTCTTGATCATGTCACCTCCTACCTCTTCACACCTCTCCCCCTCCCACTCCACACTCATACTTAACGTTTTCCTCGCCACATGTGACGGAAGACAACGTCCTAGTCAAGACTAAGTAATAATGTAATAAATTTATTTTAAAATACTCAAGGTCGTGAAGTATTCATAATGTAAACGCAATGTCTCAAATATATCAGGAATATGCCAATCAGGAAAGCTTTATCACTACATTGGAGATCGGATGAATTGGGCAAAAGAGTTTTGTTATCACTCGATATAACTCAGAACAAGCACTCGCTCGAGTATTAATTACCGTCGGTGCTAATAAAAGTGATAGTCTGTCTGTTTATAAAGTCGTGAGTCAGCGACCACCTCGCGAGACGACCCAGACTTTGACGCAGCCTTGTAAACTAAACAAGGTTCTTTCTTACGTCAGTTATGACATACTGGATTATATTTTTTTTTTTGTGGTTTTTGTATTACTTGCACTGGATATCGTCCCTGGAATATACAAAATGATCTATATATATATAAAAGAAAGTCGTGTTAGTTACACTATTTATAACTCAAGAACGGCTGAATCGATTTAACTGAAAATTGGTGGGCAGGTAGCTTAGAACCAGGAAACGGAGATAGGATACTTTTTACCCCGTTTTCTATTTTTCATTCCGCGCGGACGGAGTCGCGGGTAAAAGCTAGTTTATGATAAATCAACAGAGGGAATATAAAAATGGGTAGAATTCTGTTTGTAGAGTTGATGTATGAAATGTTGGAAAGACATCTTATAACATCATGAATAACGGAACCAAGTAAAAATGTATGTAGAATAAACGGCCGCCCATCAAACGACCTCTATGTTAAAAAACGCAATTCTGCTTCAAAGGAATGTCAAATTTTAATTTAGTTAATAGCGCAGTGTAGGTAATGGACAGGGTGGATCCCAGGGCGCGCCATTGATTATGAAGAAAAATTAATACGCTTTTATATAGCGGTATCATTTCAAAGCTTGTCCTACTAAAAGTATCACTTTGCGCATCCAATTTATAAAAATTAGCACATAATTACAACAATGTAAGTATATAAATCTGAACCGGAACCTGTAATGTTTTCACCGTAATCTGTTAAATAAACAAAAGCGCGATTATAAATCACTGTAAGACTTTACAGTCAATTAAACTTACTGTACAATGCACGTGAATTACGGTTAATTGTATAATTTTTTTAATATGATTTTTAGATATGATAGTTGTAATCTGCTTTTGCACAATTTTAAAAGAAGACACATAATGTAATTAAAAAAATGAATTGCAGGAATAGCAAGCTTTTCTACTTGCTTTTCTATTGGTGATCGCCTGGCGAACCCTGTCCCAGATCGAAGGGACATGTAATTTTTATAAATTTTACTTTAATTTCCCCGAGGAGAAACCTAACTGTTTAATTTTAATATTGAACATTTTATTTAATAAGTAACTACTAACACAGAATATAATGCAAAGTAAAATTGATATAACTAAATAAAACACAATCCAGAATCTCAAGTATATATCATGTATATATCAAGTATATATCATGTCCTTTTGTCTGTCTGTCCGTGGTTTAGTTTGATACTTATATTGCTCTGTGTGGTATTTATGAATATAGAACATTGCATCAAAGACATTTAAGCCAAATAGCACGTAGACATGTCTCTATATGAATCTGAAAAGAGGAGGGTGGAATGCAATTTTCGAAATCTTGATCTGATTGAAGGTTTTGGAAAGGCTTTAAGTATTAAATTAAACGACTTCCAGAATATTCTAGATATTCCAGTATTGTAAGAAATATTAATAATTTCTTTATATCATAATGTGAAGAATTCATATACTTTTAAGGATGGAATTTAATTACATAGGCCAAAAATTTGCAATTTATTTATTTCCAAAACATTGTTCATGCCTGGCAAAGAAGTATCTTTGCTTGCTTTTATTTGATGTACTCCACGTGTCAATGCATCACCGCGTAGAATAGAACTTGGATGCGGTGCCAAATAAATGATGGTCTGATGAGTTATGTCCCCGGGCTGTCCCAGCTGCTCTGATTCATGATCGCGTTGTAATGGGCTAATTAGTACATGCGGATACTGACCCTAAGTACTAAGGCCTGTGGTGTTATATTACACCTCAACGTTATAACGTTTTATGTGAAGAAAATATTATATCCGAATTCCTGGGAGAAAAGTGGATTGTGGAGGTTCGTTGGCAACGCCAAATGGAGGTCCGTGATACCTACCCCCCTGGTCTCTGTCTACCCTTCTGGGTTACAGTTGTGAGTTGTGTGTGTGTCTTAATTATTTGTTTATCATTTTTCGTAACTCTCATTGATTTTTGTTTCAATGCTAACGTATGCATGTGTTTATAAGTATTTGTAACACCTTTGAAAGAGGCGTAGAGAACAATATGTAACTGTTGAATTATTTCTTATTTTATGGATAAGATGAAATCCGTATTATCCAAAGAGGTACCCATTTTAATTAAAATTCTCCTTGTTGAAAGCTTTTACGTACTCAGCGGATTCGCTCAATGGATTCTGAAGCCCTAAATTAAAACCCCTAGACTACGTCTGAGACGATTACACGAGTATGTAACGTGTTATACAAATTTCAACCTTATGAAGTGACGTAAAACGTTTTGATTTCATTGCGTAGTTGTGTTAGTGTGACTGTCAATGCAGTAGGCGCTATGGCGCTACATCTTGGCACCGAGCCCGATGCGGGTCGCAGTTAGATGATCTGCAAACAACTTCATATCTCAGCGGCTCTTCAGAGTTACTCTGACAAAGATACGGATACAATACTGACTTGTTGACCTAGCGAATTTAGTTTCACAAAAAATATAACGACGACTTGCATAATATATATTATATATTTTTTATATATTTGACATTTATAGCATAAATCCTTACACTTAGCCTTAAAACTTTAAACGGTAATGTAAGTTAAATCTTTGAATATATATCTCTTAGTTTTATTACATATCTTTGCAATTTTTAGGTTGACAATAGGCAGATTTATCTCGTTATTATGTTAGTTATGAGTAACCTTCGTCAACGTAATTGTCTGCTTGAATGTCACGCCTTCGACTGAATAAACGGATCGCGGTTACACAGGTCGTTTACACACTGGAGCCTAGAAATTAGGTTCATAAAATGGGTTGATTTTTTATGTAAAATATTAGCATTTATCAGATCATTTTAACTAAGCTCTTTTATTGTGTTAGAATATGATTCGAACGTACGTGGTCGTTGTTCAAATATCTGATTATCTAGTACTAATGTTTGTGACAATACCTTCATATCATCATCGTCAATTTTGGCAAAATTAGTATGAGATTTTTGGTGTACTTTATACCCTATAGGCGCCTGAAAATTTGCCACTTTTGAATGTGATTCTAAAGGACAATGGGCAAATTTGTATGGAGTCTGGGCTAAATGCTCAACAGTGATGAAACCATTTGAAAGATTATGGGGTGTTATTTAATTCATACTATGGCAGCCATGTCGAAATCGAGTGCGAACATGGTGTTTTCGAGCATTCAAAAATATAATAATTACTATGGGAGTTAGTAGCATTAGCGTGTTGTGTTTTATATTTAAGAGAGAAAAAACAACATGTTTGTTTGTTTATTGCTTTATTATCATTTATTACATAGATTTAAACATTTTTTTCGAACTACAATAATATTTGTTACATTTAATAAAATCTGTTACATTTTTGTTTTTTTACCGAAACAAAAATGTAACAGATGTTTGTATATTATTAAAATATTATTGTAGTTCGAAAAAAATGTTTAAATCTATGTAATAAATGATAATAAAGCAATAAACAAACAAACATGTTTTTTCTCTCTTAAATATAAAACAACACGCTAATGCTACTAACTCCCATAGTAATTATTATATTTTTGAATGCTCGAAAACACCATGTTCGCACTCGATTTCGACATGGCTGCCATAGTATGAATTAAATAACACCCCATATTCTTTCAAATGGCATGGGTTTCATCACTGTTGAGATGTTGGCCCAAAATGCCCATTGTCCTTTAACTACATACAGTCAAAACCGTTTATGGCGACATCGTTTAGAACAACATACCGGTTAAATTGACCAAAATCAAAGGTCCTGGCTGAATGTTATATACATATCTTTCCTATTAATACCTGTCACCGGTTGTTACAACTATCGGTTTTTACGACTCAATATGAGTAGTCCCTTCGATGTCGTTATAACAGATTTTGACTGTATTTTTAGATTTGAGATTAACATCTTCTGAGTCATTTTGGTTACATCTTAATTAGTCACTTTTAATCTGGCCAGTTATCTTGAAATTTTTGAGCATTAATCATTATGTGTAAACAATTTTTGACTGTCCGTAAAATACGTCAGTTGGGGAAGGTCACGACAGAAGACATGCTGGTTGTTCGTAAGTTATATTGGAGTACTTGATTGAGTGTAAGATTCTCACTTATCACGCCTTTGTCACGTTCAAGTAAATCCCAAAATCCCCGCGTCGACTCTCCTATTAGAATAATCACGTAATCATATGATAAAGGTTATAGCATTTTTGTAGTGTTGTTGTAACAGTATATTTTTTCCATAGATTTAAACGAAAACAAGCTGAGTCATATTTAATATTTAACATCGTGTTTTCGCATATTAGTGATGTTTGATATGGATGAACCTTAACAAAAGCATGTATAAATACTGATTACCTCTTTCCCTTTATCGAGGTAGGTGAAATACTTTTGTTGCTAAGTATCTTATAAATTTGTTAATATCATATTCAACCTTTGTCAGTCCACTATTGGACGTCGGTTTTTCACAACATATAAGTAATTTAAAAATCCCATTATAAACCTAGACGTTTTCTAGCTTTGAAAAAAGGTAATTGTCGTTTGTCTCGAAAGCAAAATGACTCTGTGAGGAGTGCGCACCCTCCGACACTCCGTCCCCTACCACTCACAGAGTATTGCATCTTAAGAGTGCTCTGTGGCGTAGTACTCACAAACCTGCCATTACTATGCAAAACTTAGAATTCCAACGCTAAAAACTTAGGCCTCGAACGCCAAGTGACTACAACAATGAGACGGTAACAACCGTTAACTTCACGGACATGACGCTCCGTGATTTGTTGATTTATCCGTCACGACTTTATCAATATAAACAGACACTCTCACGCTTAACGTTTAAAGGTGGGATAGGCTTATAAAGATAGCGGACATTCAAAAATCTTTTCGCATCATCCATATACTTAATTTGTCTTTCACGCGGATCCTTCTTACCGAAGAACATAAATAATAGGAGTTAATTTCGTAGACGTAGCGTAAAAGGCAGACTGCATATCTTGGAGATATTGTATTTCATTTATACACCGACTTAAAGCCAGACATCATTTGATAAGTTCCTTGGTTTACAATTACCTGGATGCTTTACAATGGCTTCTTTAAGCTGACGGAAGTTTTCAACTCGAAGAAGCGTTTTTAAACTCAAAACCTTTGTAGTGTTTAAAATAAACTAGCTTTTACCCGCGAATCCGTCCGCGCGGAATAAAAAAAAAAGAAAACGGGGTAAAAATTATCCTACGTCCGTTTCCTGGTTCTAAGCTACCTGCCCACCAATTTTCAGTCAAATCGATTCAGCCGTTCTTGAGTTATAAATAGTGTAACTAACACGACTTTCTTTTATATATATATATAAGATGTGACATTTTGGTGGTGGTTATTTTATAGGTTATTAGGGACACTGCAAAATTTCACTAGATTAATGATATTAACCAGAGACGAGTTTACAGTTATCATTATGTTCGTAATTCCAAATATTACCGTTAGAAACTATGTAATTCGATATATTCTTTGTTATTAAATTATTAAAATGTAAAATTATTTCTTTGAATAGATTCTATCTTGTATTGGCACATTCGCCTAAGCCATTGTTCTGTTCGATGTTTACGAAGTGCATTGTACACCAATGATGCAGATGACGAAATGTGTTTATCGTATCGCCATTCATCGATCATTCCATTCATCACTCGATTAATTATCGACGTTACAGTCGTTCGAGAAACTGGACATTATGTACAGCGTCTACATTTTTATTTTAATACGGATTCAATGAGCAACTTAAAAAATGGTACGTTATGATTGTGTTTGTGTGAATGTATTGCATTAGTTTTACGGTGAGTTTTTATTACTCTTCGGTAAGTAACAACGTTTGCTAAATTTAATTACTTATTGAGATTGGTTAAATGGTAATGCACCTCACACGGTTCTCTCATAAATTACATATTTGTATTTACTTAGATGTTGTAAAATAATTTCTATTGTAATAGCAAAAAATCACATATTTCTTTTATCGCAGTCTCTTTATATAAACTTATTTATTTCAATATAATAAGTAGTCTATGTGTTCTTCCAGACTATGTTCTACATCTGTGCCAAATTTCATTGATATCCGTTGAGCCGTTACGGAGATACCTTCAAACAAACAAACATCCATCCATTTAAACCAGTGATTGTCAAACTTATTTCTTTCACCGCCCCCTTTGAAAATCAATTATATTTTAGAGCCCCCTAATTTATATTCAGCCCTAAAACTAAAAAACCACAATTTCATTAATTTCAATGCCACCCATTTTTTTTGGGCCTCTTATCGCCCCCTCCTAGGTTTCAAACGCCTCTAAGGGGGCGTTATCGCCCACTTTGGGAAACATTGATTTAAACTTTCACATTTATAATATAAGTAAGATTTCCTAAAGCCTAGTTCTACGTCTACAGTTAATAATAGTATATGTTTCATGTTTTAAAAATTTATAATTTTTAAGAGGTACAAAAAGTTGAAAAAGTCTTGTACAATTATTTTGCAGCCAGTGTATCTGAGAATCCGTATTCCACGCGAGTACCGTCACAATTCGCATGAGCAGTACCTAATCAGAGTGCTTGTGAAAACACGCGATTTGGCTAACAGATTCGCGTATACATAGTGATGAGACTGCAATCCATAGGCGAGACAAGATGATATTTAGAACCCTAGATGACGAATAGTTTTTTTAAACTAATCCTTTCAATTTGAAGTCTAATTCTCTGTGTACCCTTAAATTTGTCCTATAACTGACGAACTAAGTATAGGCTTAATTCTTTACGCTTGACTACACCATTATTGCAGTTAACGCTAACAATTTTAACTGTTAAAATACACACAGTAGTTTTTTGAAAAACTACTAATTTCATGATTACATGAAAATGAGAAAACGTCATATTTTATTAATTCAAATGGATACGAAATGTGTGTGTAAAACAGTGTATAATAAGTTTTTTTTATCTGTCACCTTTCAATAGGCTGTTGGGAAATAAAAAATTATATTTATCGATATATTTAATCATACTTCACTAGACCCCTCTTAACGAGACGGCGCCAAGATTCTTGGACTTTGCACTACATTCGCATGTTTTACATATTACGTGTTTCACTAGGTGCGAACTACCGATGAAGATTTTTTAAGAGTACCTACTTTTTTACATTCTCGTAAAAATTTATGAGTAATGAATTTTTTTCCAGCGAAGTTTTTTCTTTGTCCCTTTATGTATTCGGTAACTCATTTTATTAAAGGGCTGTAACTTAAAGACTAAACGGAAATATATTGAAAGAGGAGCCCTCGGAGAAAATACTAATCAATTCAATAACGTCTTCCGGATCATCTGTTAGGGACCTGAGGGAGGGGTTTCAATGTCTTCGTTGGACCTTATGTAGTTAACTACATATTACCTAAGTCACTAACGGTTACTATAGGTCACTTTAGTTTTAATATACCGCTTAAGTAACTATATAATGTGTCTGAGTTTGGCAGCTAGTTATATATTTTTGAGGAAAATGCAGAATCGTATGCTGCATATATGTTACTTTTTACTTATTTATGCTGTTTTTATTTTTATAATTTCGAAATATTGTGACACATTAACTACCGATTCCTTTAGTTCAAATTACATGTACAACGAATACTATTTACTTTGTTGAATTTACACAGCAGGTAAAAAAGTATTGCACATAATAGACACATGACGTCATACCACGCAGTGCAAGTACCATACACGGTCAAGGTCACACGTAAAAGATGTGTGTATAATATTGTGGATTGCAATAGAACTAATCTAACATTTCGAACCCAGTAAATAGAGAAATAACAATCTATTCGACTTCCAATGCAATGTATTGGACAGACTTGACCGTAGAATCTCTTTCCCGTGGTTGAGCCTGATTTTTACCTTACCTTACTCCGTTAGCCGATTTTATCCTCCCCATTTAATATGTTCCCTCCTCTTTACTGAATAAAATCTAATGCGATTGGTTCTCGAAATCTCCAGAAAAATCCACTAGGATCCTGTAAACACCTTTCGATTACCTAGCAATCTAATTTGGCGAACCCTAGAGATACATCGCGTTGCATGCCCGTGCGCAGTAGCTTGTGACTCACAGTCGTCACGCGCTCGCTAATTGCGCTTGTCCGTTTGTACGCGTTGTATTAATAAAAGGAGCTCTTTTAGTCAGCGAACTGATGCCCGTCTGAATATTTAATGGATCAGTCCGCATATTAAATACATAATACGTGACTGATTACCAACGAAGTACTAATTGCATTATGATGTATGTGCTGTTGCTGTTTATGTACTATGAGATTTGTAATGAATTATTGCTGTAATTAGGATGATGTACACTCAAAGATTTTATTTAGAAATCCTGCTCGTGTAATTGCAATCTTATATATCATTCATCGTTTTCTTGATTTAAATTTCATTTATAACTAATAATTTTCGTCGGCACCATTGCAAATCTTGGAATGTTATTACAGGAAGCGCATTCAACATAAAATTTACCTCAAACCGATCTGAGACATAAAGCTATTTTTAACACACATATGATTGTAAATTTTAATAACAATTACGTAAAGCTTTGTTTGAACGAATCTTATTATTGAGACAAGTTATCATTTCATACGATACAAGGCCAACAGATATTTATCATTGCAAAGAGATGTAAAGATATGAACTTATCTAAAGCAGAGCAAACAAAGATGTTCTCGCATCTCTCGAGAGGGCGTGGTGATTGTTATCAAAATATACCACGCCTGCGCAATGCAATGTTTATTAGGCTGATGTCACACTAGCAACTTTCGAGATACATAGTTAAGATCAAAAATAATTTAATTTTTTACTTGAAATAAAAGTATAGATGGATTGTATGAAAAAGCACTTGCGTAAGAAGAGAGTGAACAGATATGAAGGCTGATGGAGATATATGAAAGAGAAGTACATACTAAGTCGTGTGACTTGAGCATCGTCCTTGTAAGTAGATTATTTTAGAGTTGATTAATTTCATCTATTTTATGTTTCAAAATCATATAATGAGTTACGAGATCGATAGAAATCTTATTGTTTTTTTTTTATTTTACATGGAAATTGTTCCACATTTAGTTACAAATTAATGTTAATTTTTTTATCGTCTTTCACTGAGTCATTGCACAGGAAGTAAAAGGGACTTTTCACTTCCGTTGTAAGTTATTAAGCCGGCATATGTTGCGGAGCTCACCTACATTGTTTAGCCTGTCGTTCATTGAGAGCACATTGTAATCATTGATCTGCAATTGAATCGGGTGACGTCACAGTGTAAACACGCTCGTTGTCGATTGATTGAATTACACAAATTATATCAACGTCATATATAGCATATAAGATAAAAAGGGTAATAGCTGTATTTAAATTTAAACGTAAATTTACTAAGTAATTTATATATTTATCTTTGATATTTTTGTTGCCGAGAGACACTTTTTTAACAGAATTTTCCGATTAAAGTTTAAAGTCCGTGAGGCTTTTACCTTATTCATAGATATACTATCCTTTGGAGGCAAAACACGTCGACTGATCTTGAAGAGTGACATATCATTCCGTTCGTATTTTTCCACGGAATGCCATAGGGGTGCCATCAGTCGGATATCTTGATTTTTTTTACTACTTGTATGTTGCAGGTATTTATTATGAAAAGCTGCGCATTTGTTTGATTCGTGATTAAGGATGCATATGAATACCAAACATGTGACGTTTGCGCACTTGCCTTTATGACTAATTCAATTATTTTTATATTTTCCACTTAGTCATATGTTAAATTGTTTTCGTTGCTCAATTGTTTATTTTACGGATCTTATTTAAGGTCTTAGTTCTCATTATGATCGTGATTAGAAAGGTCACTTTGATGATAACGAACTTAACAAAGAGTAATACGACCACATTGTTGTAGTTTTATTGACATTCTTCGTGGAAAGATTGTCTTATTGTTTCGCTCGCTCAAATATAATTGTTAGTTTATTGAATTTACGCCAATTAAGCTTAAGCAAGAGATGAGCGGAAACAGTTTATTTGGTTATTCAATTGAAGATCTCTACGAGATGTCTGGTCAACCCAGCAACTTATAGAAAACTTAACTTGTTAAAGCTGAAAGCTATTTCTAAATTTAAAGTTAGAACCATAGTACCTATAGCAAATACAATAGACTCGTAGTCATGTCATAGGTTTGGTTAAGGAATTTCTAATTCTCAAAATAAAAAAAATACTTATAAAAAATTGCTTAATACCAAACTTTATGTAAAACTGCATCCAAAGTGTGCATCAGCATAAATTCGAGTTCACTGAGTTTTTCTCATCAAAGAGCTCGCTCGATGCAGTATTCTTGCGTTCACACTGCAGCGACCTCTGTCAAATGTACGTTGACCTTTTTAATCCCGCTAAAGAGTTTTGCGAGCGCCCCTTCACTATTATACTCTTTAAAATTGCCATCATAATGCAATCAGCTTAAAAGCTCGGTGTTACATGGCCCGGGAGATAGCGGAATATTCATTTTGAGTCGTGTTTAAATTATTAATTAGCAAGTATTTTTTATTGTCTTTTTTTAAGTAAATTTTATCTTTAAATGAGTGTCTTTATTAAAAAAAACTGAAAGCTAGCGACTTTTTAATTTTACGAGAGAGATTATTCCCTCTCTATTGATAGGATGAGTATCGGATGACTTGACAGTCTTAATATAATAGTAATAATAATAATAAGCCTTTTTTATTTCCATATTTACAATTGCGTTTTGTTAGTATTGTTAGTTTTAAAGTTATTAGTATTGTTGGTCTGTTATATTCAAATATGGATCCCACTTTTAGTAAAGGCCGCTTGTTTCACTCTCAGCAAAAACAGAACAGCGTGGAAGAAAATGGACAGTCTTAATATAGAGAAAAATAATATACTACCAAAGACAATAAAATAGATAGATGAGAGAACAGATTGCCAGAAACAAAAGACCAGGTCCAATAAAATACCTAATAACCATCCACAGTATATTGTCCCTTTAAAGACCTGTGACTTTTCTACTGTGAAAAATATTTGCTTTCTACGAACAGTGATCGGGGTACTCGGTGCTAAGTGGCGGACTCGCAGGCTCGAGGAGGGCTCTTGAAGTGATCCATTTCCACCGCATTGTTCATGCTTCTACCCTTGCTATCTACATCGTATCATCCACTCGGCACAAATATTGACCTCGTAGGAAATTGATCTTTTTAACCGGCTTCAAAAAGGAGAATTTTCTCAATTCGTCAGTAATTTTTATAATTTCTACTTTATGCTGGTGGTACTTTTTGTTAACATTACCATAATTAATTTTAAGGTAAGGTAACTGGAGAATTTTTTTTTTCGTCTTTCTGTTATTTTATGTCGTGACTTGAAGCCAAATGAAAACTAAAAGCCAGTATCATTAGGTTTATGATGTAGACCACATTTTCATATTTTCAACTGCTGGCAAGTTGGAAAGGATTAAACATACTCGAAAACGAGAAGACCTCATTAAAATTACCATCGAATGAATGGATGCAGAAATATAATATTTTATAGATGTTTATACCATAACTATTTAAGCGTACCTTTCGTAGCTCTATTTAACTGAAAATTTGGAACGGTAATGATATTGTTTTTTTTTCTTCTAAGACTACCAATATTTAATTTATCAAAATCTATCTATATATATAAAAGAAAATCGTGTTAGTTACACCATTTATAACTCAAGAACGGCTGAAACGATCTGATTGAAAATTGGTGGGCAGGTAGCTTAGAACCAGGAAACGGACATAGGATAATTTTTACCCCGTTTTCTATTTTTTATTCCGCTCGGACGGAGTCGCGGTTAAAAGCTAGTATGTTACAACATTATTTTTGCTTACAATACCTCAGTAGACACTTCTTAAAAATCAAAAAAAGTTATGACAGTACAATATTTGTATTCTCAGAATGCGAAATGCATTTCTCGGTTGATGTACACACATGAATTCCAAACGAAAATAGAGAGCAATATTAATGACATTGTATTGCTGCCAAAATTGTTGGGATAGCTTGGTGGGCATTGACGTTCTTTTAAATTTAACGGTTTACAATTCACAGGTCGGCGTGGAGAGAAACATTCTCAGATATAGCACGTGTCGATACGAACAAGTATATCTATGAAATATGTATGTACATATTGCGCTTGCACAGTTGATGTCATGTTTAAATACGAGTACCGGGAGACCGGTTATGACAACGTCACCAAATTACACTATGCATTCGTAAATAACATTTTAACCTTATTAATGTACTGTGTTTTTAAACCGTTCAGATTCATATGTTCTTACTTATATTAAAATTATAAATGCAAATGTTTACATGGATTATGGATGTTTCTTTGAAGGTATCGCCGGAATCGGATCTTGATGAAATTTGGCACAGATATAGAACATAGTCTGGAAGAACACATAGGCTACTATTTTTTTTTTTTAATTACGTGCGGACGTAGTCGCGGGCGACAGCTAGTCAACACATTAAAACTAACAAACATATACCCAACAATCAGTGTCATAAATTAAAACCATGTAAGGCGAAAAATTCGAAATCAGTGCAGTGATTTTTTAACTCACGACCAATAAGAAAACTATGCTCCATTAATTTTATAGTGCTTAAAGTGCTCAGCATCGTTAAAACAACAAAGTTTTTAACTACCAATTTAAATTAGGTTACCTATAAACATAGTATTCGTTTGGCTACTTTGTTATACGTTAATGACTACCAAAATAACTTTGTAACATAATGGCGATAAACTCGATTTTGCCTTTCTGTATTCTAACTATTTACAGTTGTATTCCACAATCTAATCAATGGTGGAAATCGTATTGTGCGCGTATCCGAACGTAGCCATAAAGCGGTTTACTGTTCCATTGTGAGTTGACATTGCCTCTACTCGTGAACATCGTTCCCGCCAATTGTCAGCCATTGTTGCTGCAGAATGGCCCCGGCCCACATGCCGATTGGGTAATACTACCTTATCTCTAATGGAATCAATGAATGTGTAATTCTGATTTAGAAATAAGAATGATTTACACTATGCAGCTTTGAATGTACGCGACATAAATTTGAAGTAGGAACGCAAATTAACAATGTTAAATGACTTCAAACTTGTTAATTATTACCAGTATTTTTGTAGGAGAGCTCCAACTAGGAGAAAGTATCAAATATGAGAGGTCAGTAAGAGCGAAATAGTATAATAATATAGATGTACTAGCTGTCGCCCGCGACTCCGTCCGCGCGCAGTTAAAAAAAAAATGAAAAATAGATGTTGGCCGATTCTCAGACCTACTGAATATGCTCACAAAATTTCATGAGAATAGGTCAAGCCGTTTCGGAGGAGTACGGTGACGAAAACTGTGACACGAGAATTTTATATATTAGATTTACGGCTCTCCACTGCTTAAATGGACCAAAAAGGATATGTTAAAATTACATTGATAAAGCGAAGTACTGATATGGATGTTGACTTCGTAAAATTTGAAACAATTCATAAACTCTTCATAGTCTGGTTTCGGGCAGATCTCTTATGAGATCTCTAATAGATATAACTCTTTTCATCGGTTGGATCGATTTAAATCACATAACGATGCACCCGTATTAGACATGCTTGAGACATTGCTCAGTTCTCGCGTGCCGGTCTCTTAGCGATGGTGCTAATATCATATTGAAGTGGTTTCCGCTCGTTAAAGCTCCTACGTCCCGTTTATTCAACGAAGGCGGCTATTTTTATACTATTCATACCTATTAAACTAAATACATTTTTTTAATTTGTTTTAATATTTAAAACAGACAGATTATCCAAATATGAATAGAAAAAAAACTATGAACGATTTGTGTGAGCAGTTTTATTGCCACTATATTACATTGACGTATAGACGTTTTGTTCATAATATGGCAATCTACCAATTAGAGGATTTATTATGTGCTATTAAAAATATATTGCTCACAAGAATTAATTTGTAGTTGAATTTTCCTACTAACATTTTTGCAATACATTGTATGTATCTTGGTAATTTAAATTTTGTATTCAATGTATTATAATTATTAAAACATAGTTTTTAAAGATACAAAACATTATTACTATCTGGAGACTTTCGATACGTGAAATTTTTCTAACAAATGCGAAATGTAAGTTAAAGTTCTTATCATAGTATGTGTTGTTACGTGCTAATTATGATTACTACATAGTTGTTTTTCTGTATTGTCGACAGCCGAACGAAGGAGCAGACAATCAGGTAGCACTAATTCGCACGCTGATGACGTGACTTGTGTTGTGTTGTGCTTGCCTTGCCTTGTTTTGTGTTGACACAGATGCTTGCTAGAACTTCGTATACTATGTATTGCTGATAATTGTCACCCGTCCAATAATTCTTACGTTTTTAAATGTTATTAATGATTTTTAAATTTTAATTCATCTTAAATGTTATATTGTGCGATGCTTTTGATGTATTTGTGTCGCTATTAGGTATATAATTGAATTTAATATTTAATGCTAGTAAGCTTTTGTTTTGTACCGGGGCTTTCTTACTTTACTAGTTTTCTTAAGTGCAAATAATAATGCATGATTTGTGTGCTCTAAATTTGATACATTTTTGGAGGGCTTTTTTTATTTTTGCACTGAATTTGTCGTTGGGTTTAAGTTACATTAGTGTTTGGTAATTTTGTTTTCTTTGGTTATAGTTATTAGTGATGTAGTAGGTTAATATATTAAAATTACGTTATGTAACTGCATTAACCGTTTGGTTTTTTTACTAGATTATATTTTTTGTTCATTAACTAACTAACAACCCTCATTAGTTAGTTAATGAACAAAAAATATTTTTTATACACTTCTGACTTCAATTTGTTAAACAATTCAATTGAAGTTATTATAAAGTTTTTTGAATAAAAAAGACTGGGTCTATATTTTTCAATTTATTTCTCATTCATTGAATACTATAATTATGTGTTAACAACCTTTAGCATAAATCTTGCTACACACTAAACCGTTCAACACCCACAGTTGTTCGCGCCGACCGCAAGCCTGCACAATGCGCGCCCGCCGCCCGATGCCGTGTTCTCGGAGCCGGTCAATAACAACATCAGCGAAGACAACAACAATGGCCCGATCTCACTACGTGAGATGCAGAACATTGCCAACAACAACGCGGCAGCGTACATCGTCAGTGAGAACGAGGAGCGCAACAGGATAAGCCGAGAATCGGTTGTCGAATTTGAACCACTGCCTGCGGACTTGCGAGTCATTGATCCACTGGAAAGATGCGCTGATTGGTTCGGTTAGTATGGGAATTATTGTAAAAATTTGAGTTAGAGTCGTTTTGTAAATGGCCATGCATCGTGAAAGTACTGAAATGTATTTTAACTATTTTAAAAGAAAAATTGATGAAGTAGCTTAGCTGTAACCAAACGTTACCTTAACTACACAAACAAATTCACAGTTTGTCTCTGATTCTTCCTTTACAATGCATGTACAGTTACTGAAAGGGATAAGTTTATTGCATAAACTTACTGTATAGTTGTCGTCAGTTGAAAACGACTGTGTTACGGTACTCTGTTGCATTTCCTATTACGTCTTACATATTTATAGACAAGTTATTGTGTATTCAATAGAGTTGAATTCAATATGTAGTTGTTGGTTACCTCGTCCGCAAGGTTCAAGGGGCACTCGTAATATTTTCCGGGTCTTCGATTCGAATTCTTGTTACTGTGTACAAAATATATACCCTTTATTAGAATAGAATGATTGAATTAAAAACGATTAAACAAGCTTCTGCCAATTTTTATTTGCCCAGTATTATTTCTAAAACGATTCTATGCTTTTTCGTTCCAGGTGGTGAAGATTTGTCCAGGAATCGTCTGCAGTACCTGCGTGAAATTGGTAGAGGATGGTTTGGCAGGGTAGGTTGAAATATTTTAATATCAATATATATATCCGCGCGCAGTTAAAAAAAAACAAAATGAAAAATAGATATTGGCCCATTCTCAGACCTACTGAATATGCTCACAAAATTTCATGAGAATCGGTCAAGCCGTTTTGGAGGAGTACGGGAACGAAAACTGTAACACGAGAATTTTATATATTAGATATGTCACTACAGTTTAGGCATATAGGTTTCCTAAACCGATTCGATAATGGCGATTTCTTTGTATTAAAAACTGGTTGAATATCTGTAATTTTTTTTTTCACCAAATAATTGAGATATATTTTATTTACAGGTGGTTGAGGGTGAATTGGACAACACAAGCACATCAGTAGCGGTCAAGATTCTCAACCAGAATGCAAGTTTGGAAGACAAGGCTCGGTTCTTAGATGAAGCGAAGATATACAGGGACTCGAGACATGAGAACATACTAGGATTCGTCGCTAAATGCCTGCAGGAAGACCCCTGGATATTGCTGTTTGAACTTTGCTCTATCGTAAGCATCTTATCTTTTTTGTGTTCTATTCTGTTGTCTCCTGGAAGAACAAGCTACTTATTAAGATTTTTTTTAATTCCGCGTTGACGGAGTCTTGGGCGACAGCTAGTTAACATAATGCAGTAAAATTTATTTGGTACCAGTATGAAAGAGGTCTACGTTCAGTACAATTACATAGTGTTGTAGATCCGTGCCTCGATACTGAATTGATTGTGCGTGGAATACATAATAGGTCTATATGTTTATCAATGAAACTGTTTATGAATCAAATACGGAACGATTTTTTTTTATTACATTCATTGTACATGAACTTTATCAATGATACTTCATGAATAAATACTCGTTTGATGTAAATGTTCATAAATATTTTTAGTAAGTATTTTCTCTTTTTCTTAATCTTTTGTCGTGTTAATTTATTTATTTACAATTATTTCTCGTAGTACACGTTAAGACTTTTGAGCTTTTGACAAAAAAAAATAATTGACAAAAAAAACTTTTGATATTAAACATTTTGTGTTTTGTCAGGATCTACAACAATATCTAATAGTGAATCGTCCCAAAATGGCAATATTGAACGAGAGCGGCGTACCACTGCAGCTAATGTGTGACGTCTCCTCCGCACTCTCATACTTACACTCTAGAGGATTGCTTTATGGGTAAGTCATATATCAACATTATATTGCCCTTAGTTTACATATAGCTCTTTCATTAATCTACATACCATTGTCATTTTACAAGCATTTGTTCATGTTTCTGCTTTTCTTCAGATGATGGAAACACCAAATTCCTCTCAATATTAATCTAATAACTTATAATGTATGTTGTATTGCAGCACACTATGGTGCGGCAGTGTGATGGTGCGCGAGGGTGAGCCTGCCCGCGCCGTGCTGGGCCAGTACGGAGCCGCGCATCCGCCGCACGACACCGCAGCACCGGAGACCAGGAGATACCCTGCAGTGAACAATGTAACTACTTTAATATCTGTCATCTCTCACCAATTCCTTGGAGTTCATGTATATTTAGTTGCCTATAACTTTCAACCTTGTTGCAGAGCAATAGTGAGGTATGGTCACTGGGCACGCTGATTTGGGAGATATGCGCTTGGGGTGCGCAGCCACAAGCCGCGCCTCCCCCTCTGCCAGACTTACCATGCCCCTATCGCACACATTTGTAAGTTTTATTAATATTACTAACTTATATCATTTTATCTCCATTTTAGATGTACAAATGGATATTTGTTCAAAACAAAATTCGTTTCTGGAAAAATAAATTTCTTTTAAATCTGTTCAAGATATCAAGTGATGCAACTGTGTTGGAACCCCAACCCGGAGTCTCGGCCTTCCGCCGGTCAGGTGTACGCGCTGCTCAACCATCTGCACAGCACACACGCGCACAGCCGGCACGTCGACGCCGCGCACGACGACGGCTACGGCAGCAGTGACTTCGAGGAGCGCTGGCAGCGACTCAAACCCAACTCTATACCCAAGATAGACGAGCACGTCGCCATCGTGCACGCGCCCTCCACCTCCATGACCTCACACTTCACCTCCGAACAAGACCTCGACAATCCGCCCACCATGCAGGACACGCTCAGTATCGACCTCGACACTGCCGTCTCCCGCTCCAGTAGCATCATGTCGGATAAAGATCCATTATCTATTCAAATAAAGTCTGAAAGTCTAACCAATTTACATGGATCTCTAGAGGATGTTAGAAATATCTATCTGACACACAACGAAACAGCAGCCATAGAATGCCATCAAGGAAATGTAAGCCTTGACGATAATAAAGATAAGGACTACGATCGCTCCGACAGTTCCATGGACCCGTGGGTGAAAGATATCATCACTGGCAGCCAAGATGACGTCAGATATTACAAGGACGTGAGCGATGTGATAAAGAATCTCGATAATATATTAAACTCTGAAAAAACATCCAGCTCCGAATCCAGTCATCAAGCGAGTCCTTCCAGAGATAATCTAAGCTTGGAATGTAAGAAAGATTACCCGATGCAGAAGAGTTTAGTGAAATCACCCGGAATAACAAATTTCCAGAATATTTTAGAAGTCGGATTCGACTCGGAGATGAGAAACGATACATGTGAAGATGAAGGCGATCGAGAAACTATCGGAACTCTGAGCCACTCTTTCGAACGTCATAGCGATACAATCAGTCAAAATACACTTGAAAATTTAACACCAGATACACCTACGAATGATTTAGTTAATGATACAAAAATTATATGTGAAGTTGAAATTGTGCAAATGGATGTTAAACAAGAAATAAACACTGAAGATAATGAAGCTAGTGATAGTGTAGATGATGTTAAAAGTGAATTGCCAAATGAAAAGATTGATCATAGTCTTAGTGAAATACCTATGTTGAAGGAATTGTGTGTAGCAACAATGCCTAGTGTAAGTGAAGTTATTGAACAGAAGAATGTTAAAGAAGACTGTCGTACACCTTGTGATAATAAGATAAATGATGTAAGAATTGAACTTAATGATGCGGGAACTGAGTCAGTAAATGATATTTCCATAAAACCTGAGAAAAAGTGTAACACTGAATCACCAACTTTAGCATTAATTACTGAATTGGAATTAAAAAAAGACACTGAAGTACAAAATAATATTAACCACGAAATCTTGCCTGTATTGGAACAAGAATCTGCAGAAAAAGACAATGTTATGTCTCTAGTCATTAATGATAATGTACATTTAGAAGAGGTAGTAAATGATTTAGATAAATCAAATGCCATTGCGCCGATTAGATCTGATGATGAAATTGTGATAAAAGACTCCGCTAGCGAAAATGCTCCTAAAGATCTCATGAACGGTATAAACATAGATCTCTATACAAGCGATAATACACTACATACGTCGTATTTTGAAACAAATGGAGAAATTAACGAATTCGGACATATTGATACATTACTTACAACAGATTCAACAATATACTTAGATCTGCCGAGTATGATAAAAGAGACTAGTAGTTTTCTTGAATCGGAAAGAATTATGTCCAATCAAGATACAGATTTCAAAGAAGTTGTCTCAAGCACACCCAAAGGAAGCGAAAATTCTTTCAACAATCAGGAATCTTCCACCAATGAGTGTCAATTTGAATCAACTACAGATACTAAAGTACCAGAATGTGAATTAGGATCTACACTAACAAAGTTGGAACAAAGATGTGCTCCGGAAAATTTAAGTCCCTTGGAATCTCCTACCAAGAGTCATCACACAGATACTTACGACGAAAACAGTTCCATAGTGTTAGGCCCGTTTGAAAATTGTTCACTCGAATTATTCAAAGCTGTGAAATCAGAAATTGTCGACTTACCCAAGGAGGAACTTTTGGCGTTTTCATCCAACTTTAGCGAAATGGATCTTGAGACACCTTCGCCCCTCCGCGACGGAAACTTTCTGAACGAAGTGCCGGATATCGTCCATGATGACTTGGTGTTTGACGACTTGGCGACTGTGAGTGAAACCAAACCGAGTACTGAAGCTCAAAGCGATAACACTGAGAATACGTACGAAAAATCAAATACAGAGAAACATATATCTCCGTCGACGCCGCCCAACTCTCCGGGTATTTTCTTAGCGTCGACATCACAGCAGAAATATTTAGTTGATATCGACTTAAATGCGCCGAATGAGAGTGCTCCGCGTACATTTGCTACTGTAACGGAGACAGCGGCGCCGTTTACCCCTGATTCAGGTTTGAGCTCTTTGCAGAAAGAGATCGATTTGAATCAAATAGAGCTGCAGATCACAACGAAATTAGCTATGGCAGAGAACGAGAACAATTTGAACATAGAATATTCTGGACCTTTGACAGTGGAAGGATTCGTGACGGAGGACGAGGTGCTGATGCGCGAGAGTGACGCGGTGCCCGAGTCCTACTTAGCAGGCAATGGAATACCACTCGACGATGTCAGGGAAGATCTAACTCTAGATACAGAATGCGTTAAAGCTCTGCGAGATGAATTAGAACTGAAGCTACCATTAGCACAGGTATAATACAGTTAATGACTGTGCTTAAAAATTAGTACTCGTTATTAAAAAAACAGTATAACATTTCGGTAATACATGTTCAGGTGGCTGCGATCGAGCCGGCGGAGAGTGCGGGGGAGGCGGAGTGCCCGGGGGACGGAGTGGGGGAGTGGCGCGCCGAGCTGCCGCCCCCGCCCGAGCTGGTGCTGAGCTACCCCGGCGCCCTCAGCCCCATCGCTGAGGAGACCGGCCCTCAGCTCTCTGCCTACGAGAACGACACCAACTGTACGTATACGTAGAAGTGCATGTACGCGTGCATAAATTATACATATGTTTATTTATGTGTGTCGTATCAACAGGGATATCGACCCGTACTGAATCGTCTGAGAGTTATCCGGAGCCCTGCAACAACTCGACGGATGACGTGACGGAGTTGCCGACCGGCGCGCACAGCGGCCACAATGACCACTCCACCTACACTCTGCACTCCCGCGACAACTCTCTCAACTTCACCTACACCGTACAAAAGGACGTCGCAAGCAGTAAAGAGTAAGTTATCTATTCAAACCTAATTATATGTGTGTATTCATAAAAAAAACTAAAATGATTTTTCTTTTCAGAATTACAATGAGCGCCGACAGTTTAAACGCCAGCCCATTGAAGAAGCTAAAAGGCGACCCGCTATCGCCAATCGATGACAGAACATATAACAAAAGCGATGACGAGAAACAATCGAATTGCGAAAGACTGTCTCAAGTATCGCCATTTTTATTGAGTCCGAGCACCGATACTTCGGCGCCCGACAACTCCGACAACTTGGCGGGCTGTTCGACCTTATCCAAACCGACAGTACCCACGGATGCCAAGTCCTCGAAACCCTCCGAAACTCAATGCCTATCGAAAGCGACCAGCATAGACTCGTGGTGCTCCAACGATACCCTCTATAATGTAGAAGAAAATTTCGATGACCTCGCAATGGATCCTGATGTACCAATCGACTTCGAAGAAAATCACGAACCGGAGAAGGAGGATAAAAGTGAAAGCACGGACACGCTGACGCACAACGAACAGGAAAAAGAATTGAGCCACTGCTCCACTTACATCATACACGATAGCAAGTCAGAGATTTGTGAAACTTTCTCACCTGATTCGATCACCGCTAATTTCAACACGTACACGAAACCGAAAACCGAAGCGGGAGCGACCACATCTGTTCAAAATAAATCCGAATTGAATGATTCCACAAAGAATACGCAAACGAAAGATCTCGCTTACGGCACGCTTATGTCAGGGTTACCTTCGGGTTCCAACTGCTCTACAGAATTACTGTCGACGGCCGATGAGGCTTGGAAATTATCACAACCTGAGTTGGTAAGGAGATCGCCTTTCGGAGATGACTTTAACTCAACACCCCCGAAATCTGTTGCAGAAGATAAAGAAGACGAATGTCCGGAAATAAATAGCCCGACAACAAATCAACCGAGCATCAATAAAATGGACAGCGTTGATGTTACCTGTCTAAAAGATAATTCTGATAGTGATAACAAATCTGAAATGGACAGTCAAGACATTATAATAGGAATCGATGAAACCCAGGACCTTCCTCACAAAACTATAGCCAATTCCCACGTAACAAGTACACCATTGACTGAAATTGATGCGGACATTGATGAGGACAATATAGAATGCATACCTATTAATTTGCCAAAAATGAACAACGATGATAGCGAATATCTTACGAAAAACTTGCCAAATTTCCAATCGTTTCTCCTATCCGCTGAGATGAGACCTCAAGACATATCCTCCAGTATAAGTAATGAAGTTACCAGCCTCAACCAAGACACTGAGGTTTTATTAGAAGGTGAAAGCAAAAGTTTGAGCAGAAATAGCAAAGACAGTCCTGCGATTCCCGACGGAACACTCACGTATTCAGATTTCGAAGGCTCTGTAATTACAAAGCCTCAGGAAATAGATTCCCGGGAGAACAGCACAGATATTGGTACAAGTAATGTTCAAGATTTTCGAAATTCAGAAAACTCAACACCTTTATGGCAACAGAACCTTTCTTCACTAATAGACGCTAGTTTATCATTATTACAAAATGAAAGAAGGATTAACGAAATTATAATGCAATCCGCAATAGATAACACGAACCAATCAGAAAGTTTGGTAAACTGTTTAGATACTCCTTATACAGTAACGAGTCCGCCTAGCGAAGTATATTTAAATGAATCTCATATTAATGATATTAATAAGTCTAATGATATATTTATAACAGATTTAGATACAGAAGAAGAAACTGAACAGCCTCATTCTATTATCATAACGGAAAACCCTATATTAATGAACAGGATCAGTTCAAATATTAATAGAAATTGTGATTCTCAAAGTGTTAACCTGTCTTACGATTCACACACGGGTTTGTTCCAACCTCTTGGTAAGGATAGAATTATAGAACAAATGAATGTTCTAGAAAATAACAGAACTCTGCCAGAGTTAGAACATACAGAAGATGTTAGTATAAATGATAGTGTAAATGAATCAAACTCGAACACTAGGAATTCTTTGCCGAATGAAAGAGACAATGATATTTGTAATGGCGGTAGTCAAAATTATGCGACCGTGAGCTTTCTAAATGAGGCATTCGAAGAACTTGTTGAAAGTAATGTTGATGATAATGAAAGAGATTTAGAAAATGATGAAGAAGTTCAAGAAGCTACAAGTCAAGTTGAAAAAGTTGAAAACGAAGAAGTTACGGAAACTCACGAAGAGAATATTTACGAGAATCTGAGACAGAATGAAGTGAATGGCGTTGCTGAAGTTGAAGATGAAACTATGACGTCAGTGACTGAGAATTTTTTACAGAACGAAAAGAAATACTGCACACTAGATTATTATTTGCCTCTGATGAATGACATCAGATTTACTGGTGAGTACTATAGATAAAATAAAATAAAAGTGTAATTTAAAATGACTTGAGAAAGAAAACCATAAGGGATATAAACCTTATCTTTTTAATATTATAAATGCGAAAGTTTAGATCAGTGTTTCCCAAAGTAGGCGATAACGCCCCCTTGGGGGCGTTTGAAGCCTAGGAGGGGGCGATAAGGGGCTTAAAAATGGGGGTCTTTGAAATCAATTAAAGTAATGAAATTGTGTTTTTTAAGTTTTAAGGCTGAATAAAAATTAGGGGGCTCTGAAATATAATTGATTTTCAAAGGGGGCGGTGAAAGAAAATAAGTTTGACAATCACTGGTTTAGATGGATGAATTGATAGATGTTTGTTTAAAGGTATCTCCAGAACTTCTCCAAAGAACCTTGATGAAATTTGCTACTCGTTACGTTTATCTTTTTAATTCCGCGCTAACAGAGTCGCGGGGGACCGCTAGTGTAATTATAATCTCGTAAGAAAGACATTTTTTATATATTACAAAACTCCTATTTAGTTTAACCTACAAGATATGAAATGCCTCAACAAATAACATGTAATCGACCAGGTCCAGGTACAGAAGTGATGAGTACATCGTTCAATCAAGACTCTTCTACTGATCCGACATCTCCCGAGTGCGAGCAGGACAGCAAGCCCGATACCGTCACTGACATACTGAAAGAGTGGGACAGCGAGAGTGACTCACACTCTACTAACTCATCCAGTGGAGAATTCATATGGAGAGTGAGTTATTTGCACAAATTTGGCACTTATTACATTCGGGATGAAATGCTTATATATCGACACTGGAAAACATAAACACTGTAACTCTTGAAATCGCGAATATGTTTTTCACACGTTAATAATTTCAACCATTATCAAACGATAATGATTTTATTATAGGTTAGCACAAACTACACAACATTGCTAAATACCGCATGCTTGTAGGCGTATCAGCTCACGAGTTATCATTTTTTGTCTCTCCTGTAAAGTTCATACTTTCGGGGTTACAGCGTTTACGCTTTCCAGCGTCGATATACTTCTCTCACATGAGATATGACGCTTGTAATCACTGGTTTTGGTTATGAACTCCCTCCTCCTAAAGTTACACAAAATAGTTTTGATTTAAACTATGTTCAATAATAATTTTACGATATATATGTCGTTATTTAATATGAATTTATATTTAAAATTTGTACTAAATATTCATAAAATATATTTAAATTGTTTAAAAATCATTTATTGAACATAGTGTAACACTACCTTGAATTTCATCTGTCTTAGCTCACATAATAACACTATTGCTATCTTTGTTTTTTGTCAAAGAGATTGATAGAGATGGAAATATATGTACGAGCTACGATAGTGGAAATTCATTGTTAATTCTAAAGCCTTATTGTTTGGTGTCTGATAACCTTTTTAATTATGTAATTAATCTTGTGATGCTCAAGAGTTCTTCAGATATTTTAGTTTTATACCACATTCTGATTTAAAAATAAATAATTTTATCCCATAAGAGTGCAATAGAATCTTAAATTTTCTGTGATGGATTGCTTTATAATAAAAACAATTATGGAACATAAAAGCCCGCTAATGTCTGGATAAGGTAGATAGACCCCAGTATTAATAGTTAATCTGTATACATGTACATGGTAATAAATTTAAATTTAATAGAAATTATCTTTCGTTTTTTAATAGCATAGTAAAAAAGAAGGCATCGTAGAAATCTTGCCCAGGGTGTAGGTTTAGTAAAGCTAAAACCGTATCTACTGTTTAAATTATTAAACTTTAAATATACGTTCAATTATGGATGACATACAATTCTTTAGACAAAATAAAAGTCTAGATACACTGTTGTAATTAATCCGTTACCATTTTAACAAGTCAAATAATGTAATATGTTCCAAACCAGTACGACTTAGGGTCCTTCAAGAAGTGAGCGTATAGCTTTCTTAATGGTCGGCAACGTATCTGCAGTTCTCCTAGTGGAGCGGATGTCCATGGGCGTTGATTTTCACTTTGGTGTTCCCGCCGCTCGTTTGCCCCCTTCTCTTAAAAAAAATACTCAAAAAGCGAAAGATATAATATAAATAGTGAGAATCTATCTAACCAGTACATGTGTACCAAACGTGTGGTGTTGGTGTGCTTGCATGTATTTGTACGTGTGCGTAGGACGGCGACGGCAACGCCACCTGTCTCGTACCCTCTGCGCACTTCCAACATGTGAGTATTGCTCTACATAGCTTATTAGTACACGGATTTATTTGTCTGTCTCTGTTTTGCTGAACTGCGTTCCTTTTGCCACAATTTTTATGTCAAGTTTTTGCCTTGTTTTTTTATGTATGGTACATGTTTTTCTTTCTTTCTTATTATAACATTGAAGTGACTTTTGATTCATACAAAGTAAACATAAATTCGACTCATTGTATTTACGATACTCCGGTTAAGAAAATAATCTAAACATGTTGCTATCTCTGTTTTTCTTTAAAAGAATGAAAGGAATAACAAATTTGTTTTCTATGAGTGTATACTGTTTTTAACCAGACCTATTGTTTTTTTGGGTTTCTTTTCGCTTTGCCTGCATTTTAATATTATACGCATCATTTCCCATAAGTAGTAACACTATTGTAGGCACTGGACCTATCATCGTTGTGATCTTTTGAGGAGGCCTATGACTAGCAGTGGGCATCACGGGGCTGAAAAGAAGAAGTTACACTATTATCATAAAACGCTACATGTTTATTTGTATAATCCCTAATTAGTTCCATCAAAGGGTGATTTTTTTAAAATCGTTATTGTGATAAATTTTGAGGAGAAAAATGACAATATATACGAGCTATATTAGTGATAGCTTAAGTATCACTCAAACAGAGCCTTTCCACTACAATATTCACTCACTTTTTTTTAGAAATGAGAAAAATGACAATTTTATTTTATTTTATTTATTTTCTAGTTTTTCAGTAGTGGTAATATACAGTTCAATTATTTCATTATAAGGAGTTATTATTTCTTGTAATGTACGAATTAAAATACATACAGAATTGATTTAATTGCCATTGAATATTACTTCGTTTGTTGTGATTTTTTTCAATTATTCGTATTTCACTGATGTTAGAAACACTACATTAAAAATATTTTAATCAATACAAGTATATAATGAAAATATGGTAAATAAGTATGTAAGTCAATGAAGGATTTAAGGGTCTTTTATATTATTCAGCACCGCGAGGGCGGGGCGCCCCAGGCTCCAGAAGGTCCCGAGGTATCGGAGCTGGCGGAACGAGCATCTTCCGGCTCCTCCGGGTCGTCGGGCTCAGAGGGCGACGAGGTGGAGTTTGTGCCCTCCTCGTGGGACTGCCGCGCCGCGCCTGCCAAGTCCTCGCTCCGCAGCCTCGATCACACAGCGCCGGTTTGATAAATGCCTAGCTAATATATCTAAAAAATATTGCAGATTTTTACGTACATCTTACGATAATAGTAAATGTGTGTATTGAGCAAAGTTATATGTAAACATTTACATTACAGGATAGCAAGAAACGTGTGGTGTTCAAGCGTCAGAAGTATCACTCGGTGTACGAGTATCCGCGCGAGGTGTGCGAGGCGACAGTAGACGCGCCGCCCGACCTGCCCGACTTCTCCACATACTGCGGTAAAATACATACATCTTTACAACGAGCACTTTCTATATCGAATTAGTCTATCCATGTCTTATACTGATGTGTTGTTCGTAGACTGGGAGGCGGCGAGTGCGGAGGAGGCGGAGCTGGACTACGGGCAGCTGTTCAGCGACCACAACGCGCTCGACATGTACCCGCTGCGAGCCGGCATTGCGTTCGGTGCAGGTACGTACACAACACTGTGATTCATATTGTGCATAATTCATTGCTATCAAAATCATAATTGTTCATTTTTTTTTTAGATTACGAAGAAGACTTCTTCATATCATCGTCGACGCGTCCTTTTGAGCGCGAGTTCGAAACCCTCGGCGTGATGTCGACCGCGAGCCAGTTCTTCCCCGGCATGCACGCCAAGCAGGCGCTGCTCGACCGCGACGTAGACGACGTGGACGACTTCCGCGCCCCGCCCTCGCCCGCCCCCCTCCCCCCGACCGCCCTCGCGCACACAGCCACGCCCTCCCTCGACTTCACCACACCCGACTCCGGCGTCGAGGACATCACGCCCGGCTCCACCAGCACCGAGGATGACTTCAAAACCAAGAAAATTACTGACGCCGACTCCTGTTGGCGGACCCTCGATAGCGCCAGCTCCAGCGAGTCCGTCAGCCCCAGCTCACCGGGGGGCGAAGCGCTAGGAGGGCTCCGGCACACGAGGGACAAGCTGAAGCTGGACCTGCCGCCCAGCCCGCACATACCCTCGCCCCGGCACAACCGAGTGTTCAACTTCGTGCTCGACAAGCCCAAGCGGCGCAGCCAGGAGGAGCGGCCGGAGCTCGGCACGACGCCGCTCGTGATGACGGACGAGACGCCCGTCATCACGTCGACGTTACCTCTGCGAGATGACGTGCCGGACGACGTCATCCCCGAGCCCACATTCTCTACGTTCGGCAAGTGCGCCTCCACCAGCGCGGAGCCCGAGCAGCGCGCCATCGTACTCACCGACGACGTGCACGACTCCGACAAGGAAGATAGTTCCAACTCCACTGTGGAGGCGGTGAAGGGCGAAGGCACCGTGCTCGACAGCGGAGACGAGGACTCAGGCATCGAGAGGAGCTCCAAGGCCACACTAGAAAGGAATAAAACAACTCCCAATGTTTCCTAAATAGAACTAGATCATAATCTCTCTGTAAATAACTCGATCATAGATTTTGGACGCTTTTATCAAACTATCTGATGATGCATTTTTCCTGCCAAATGCCAGTCTGATGCTCGCTGAAAGGGCTCAGTCAAAGTAATGTGGAATTGGTTAAGAGTTCCTTCGCCATAATGCAAACTTAGTGTTTTAACTGGCTATAGCAAAACTAACAACTTTATTTATACGATGTCACATCAAATATGATTAAATTTCCCAACGACTAATACGTCTTTTCAAATATCATATCTGAATTATTTGGAACTAAATGGTGACATTTTTTGGAACTCTACATATCGAAAGTAAAAAAAAAAATTAACTTCAGCCATTTCAATATATAGACAAGTTAATATAGTCTGAGGAACGAACTCCAGTGAATTGTATTGGTGTTAAAACAATGGTACAAATAGCGGTGAATTATTGTATACAACTAGAACTTAGTGCTTTATACTGAAAATCTATTTAAGTTCTTAGATATTTATTATAACAGTGCAACAACAGACTTTGAAGGATTTTACATCAATTTCACTTTCAAGAAAAGTATAGCTGAATTTAAGGTACGTTTCAACTAAAGCCTAATGTATTTTAATTTTTTTTTTAAATCTTTTTTTATGTATTTATATTTCAAATGTATTACAAAATAATAGTTGTTAATTAATCGAAATGTTTTTAATATAATTATTATTTCGAATTGGTTAATTCAATGGTTTTGGACACAATTTTTATTTAATACCATGGATTTTCGCTGCAGTGACACTTGTATTGACATATTTTTGTCTCTGTTTGTTGAAAAAAATATGGGATGACAATATATCGCCGGCTCCTAGGTACAGTATCATAACTGAAAAATTCTATTTTTTTTTTATTGTCTAAAATAGCTTCTTATGATGTATATTTTCCATATGTATTAATAAACATTATTTTTTTCTATTTATTGATTTTGTTAAAATCATGCTTTTAATTTAAAAAAAAAAAACAAAAATCATCAATAAAAACGTCCTGAAAACTAATTTTTAGGTTCGATACTGTACGTAGGAGCCGTAGATCTGTCAATAAGTGACACCGCAATTAAAACTCATTTTACAATAGTTTCAAAGAATTATATAGTGGTAAGTGATAGTAACCTTGTACTTGTTAGATTTTTCATACGTAATAATATTTTTAATTGTTTATTTCTTAACTTGGTAGTGTATTAAATAGTTTTATATACTGGTGTTAGTTTGGATACACGTACGATAATTTTAACACAAACAAACTGATATTATTTCAAATTATTAAAAAAATATATATATAATTTATTTTTAATCATTTTAATACTAAATTTTTAAAAACAGTTAATAAGTCCGCAATGTTTAGTTTTTTTTATTGTTAATGTTTTAATTTTAGTGCGTGTATCCGAATTGTAAATTTTGAATTCTCTTGTGGCACTACATCTACGCACAATGGACATAAACATCATCAATAAAACTTTGATAAATTATTTAAACTTTAAAGCTGCAATTACAAATCAGTTTGGAAACTATTTAAGAAGCGGAAACAAAATTAATATGAAACATTTACGCTCGTACTTTATTAGAAACATGTTTCTAATGAAACAGAATTTTAATGGAGGATTATAATTGCAGCCTTAAAGTTTATATTCATTAAAAAACGCCAATTGTTAGAGTTAAGTAAGAAATTATATTAGATAAGTTTAGAAGTAGACTTAATGTGGATTTTGTGGTGATAACTGGTCGATGTAGCGTTTTCATACACACTCGGCAAATAACAAACTTAAAAAACTTGAAATATTTACATCAATTTATAAAAATCTATTTTACCTAAAATATCTTGTCTTTTCTAATATTTTTTTTTTTTGTTATAAACCGTTTGCGAGCCAAAGCTGAATTATCTTTGTTGAAATCAATATGGCTGTCAAGATATTCTTTTAAAATGTTGGTACTCCCTAAATGCAAAAGTTTAATAAACATTTTAATCGACTTTAAGAAGGAGGTTTTTAATCTGTTTTTTTTTATGCTGAGTGTGAGAGAGCCGAAGTGACCCGGTGTGCGCCACGCGATACGTCCAAGTGTTAACCTCATGTGCAATTCTTCTCATTTCCATATCATCGCTACCTTAGTTTTGTTACTCTGATGTAAATATTAATTTAATGTTGATGAATTATTTTTTTTTTAAATATTAAATTTATGAATCGTCTCTACGTGTTTATTGTTCGTTCTTTACAATTATTTTTTTTTTTATACATTTGTAGGAGAGTTTCGTTGTTGTACAGTTTTGTATATACGGGCTAGATGTTCATTTTTGTTAATAAGCTTTACTGTTTGGTCAGTTATATATATAGAACTTTGAATAGAAACTTTGAACTTTATATAGAACTTTGAATTTCAGACAAGACCAACAATTTAATATAATGTACGAAATGTCTTAGATTTTTTTATAGTGTTTTAAAGATCGTTTTCCAAATTTTATTGATTAGTTTCCATCGCAGCGGCATAAGTGAAACGAAGGAATTACTTTTGAATTGTCCAATTAATGGTATATATAAGTTGTTGATTTGTATGAGTTGTGTCGATGTAGTGTTTAGTGAACGAAAACGCGTCGGCAAATCTTTTAATATTGTGAATCTGTCGAGTCTTTTAAAAGTATTTATATTGAAAAAAAAATGAATAATAATTAATAAAATTTGTGACTCAACTTGTATTTTATTTACTTGCACGAAATCTAAAAAATAAAAGTCGCCATTTTAAACTATAGATTTAATAGACAATAAGTAAAGTTTTATTTTGTGTTAAAAATGTATATATGTAATTGCTTCTGGTGTACTAACAATTTAACAAATATTTTGGATGAAATAAAAAATTGTTTTTTAAATAAACATTTAATAAATACAATCATAACATGTAACTTTTAACACAACAGGATCACATTTTGCATTTGTCAAGATAAAGTTCAGGTTAAATATTAAAGTATTCATTAAGCGTCTCTAAGTACGGAACAATAGAAAACCATTAGCAAGAACTACAATAAAATGGGCTGGCTTTAAACAAACAAAAGCAAAATTTTCTTTTCAAATAGAACCTTATTTTTAACTCTTAAATAACAAATACCAATCAAACACATGAAGCTTCCAAACATAGATATAAAGGTATTTATTTATATAAATTTTTCATACTTAATACAATTATAATGGAATTTACGAATCTAATTTACAATTTTGGAATGTTATAACTTATAACAATTAGAAATTATTATTGAATAGAGAGATTTATTCACCGATTCACTTATTATACGATATTTGAGTAGTCAGCCACGACGCCAGATGATGACCAGACCGGAGACATCGCTGCTGGCCAGCAGACTCTCGTCGTAGCTGAAGCTGACGCCGAGTACTGCGGACGCGTGTCCTGACAACACGCACTGTTGTAGTCCAGCTTATCATAACTCGATTATATTGAAATTATTTGAACATTGGAAAAAAAGTACTAGAGACTGATTAATAACGATAAAGTACACTACGTTCACATTCAAATTTTACGTGTTGTCAATTTTTTGGACGTTTAATGAATAAATTGTTTAACAAAATATCACTAACATAGCGACGTGAAGTTGTTGTTTCAGAATCCGTGCGAAGTTATCGTGATTGAACCAAAAACCGCTAACATATGAAGAAAAAGACTGAGTCCGATCCGTCCGGCACGAAGGACCAACACTAATAACACTCTGAAAACATAACTCGGGTGGAATTTTGGTTAGTTTATGTTCTCACCTTGCAGCTTGTTGACGACGGGCTGTCCTGCATGGCCCTCGATGTCGAGGAAGTAGACGCAGGCGTCCTCGCCGCCGCTGACGACGCACACGCCGCGCCGGAACGACATGATGGGGCAAAAGGTTGAGCGCACACTGTGACTTCGGTGCACAGTCTCGAAACGCTTCTTCAGGCTCAAGCTGCCTTCTCGGTCCGTTATCCTGCACACATATATCCTATTACTGTATATATAATATTAGAAGCAAGCCTAAAAAAAAGTAAAATATTTTGGATTTAAAAAGCCATTCGAATTATTGTGCATATAAAACAGAATTGAGAGTGACAGTAAAGTTTGACGAAGTGTAGCAGTACCTGAAGAGATACAGCGAGTTGTCGGCGGCGCTGACGAGCAGCGCGGGGTGACGCGCCAGCCAGGGGCTCCAGCTGAGGCTGGTGACTGCGCCTCCAACACAGCACCGCCGCAACTTGCTCAGCGCCCCCGTACCCGATGTGCGGTAACTCACTATTACACCCTGACCACGTAAACTTACGTCAGTTTAGTACAAAATACTTGAAAAGATTTGATTACTTCTATGACAGTTGCGTACCTTGTCATTGGCCGCCCAAAACATTCTGCCGCTGGACTCGCAGGCGATGGCCTGCACCTTGCCGCCCAGGATGCTGCTGCCACCTGACAACGGCTCATAAAAGTTTTACAATATTACAGCTCGGCCCTCCGTTAAGCAAAACTCACCTCTAGGATATATTCCTGTCGACACGTTGAGCACTTCTACCATTCCTCTTGCATTTCCCGCCTAATGGTTGAGTTAAGGACATTTGAAGTAAAAAAAAATACACGTGATACGTTAATGTACACAAAACAACAAGCACTCGTGATATCTTACTAATATTATAAATGCGAATGTTTAGATGGATGGATGGATGGATGTTTGTTTGAAGGTATCTTCGGAACGGCTCAGTAACATTGGATATTGCTAGTTTTATCAAACCAACATTTTATAAAAACAACATAGTAATGACTATAACAATTGCAAAAGGATACAATAACCATGTTGTTATTGGCGGGCTGGAAAGCGCAACAAAGGAGCGGTGCGGCGAGCTGGTCGCGCGCCTCGCGCAGCCGCCGGCGACGTGCTACGTCCCACACGCACAGCGCACCGTCCAGCCCACACGTCACCACCAGCTCATTGGACGCCGACCAGTCGCAGTCTAACACACACATACAGGTCTCACATATAGAAACCTTGCTACCATCAGCACCAATAGCGAAAATCAAATGGGCACAAAATACCACGGCTTATAGCCTATCCATATAGAGGTCAATGCCCTTGAACAAGTAAAATATAAGGCATAGAATTTTCAACACTGGTAACACTCACAGGTAAAATATGAACAAAACACTAGACTTTTCAAAATTGATTCTGCTGTCTAAACTACAGAAGGATATTGTGTTAAATGTTGACTTCAAGCTCATTTAGCTCATTTATATGGTCCTTTTGACATACTCAAACTATTGTCAAATATAATAACTGACCAGTGACAGCATCGGTGTGTCCCTCCAGTACAACAGAGACTCGCGGCGGGGTTGCGGTCACGTCACAGATGGAGACAGTGCCGTCGCGCGACGCACAGCACAGCTTCGAGCGGTCATTGTTCGCAAACTTCACCACACTCACCTCATCACTGTGCTAAAATATATTTTGATATATTCACATACTGCATATTTTCTCAAAAACATTGTCTTATACATAATTTATTTTTTATAGTTACTCAAACTTAATGACAGCTTAGAGTTAAATACAAGCCACCATAAAGTTTGAATGTTTCAATACTAACCTGATCAAAAATATGATGAACTCCAGTAAAAGCATAGTTTTCTGATATTGTTAGATCATTTTTCTTCTTCGTACTGCCAGATACCTCATCAACTGCTAAGCTTGCCTTAAAATTTACAATTTTAGTACATAACAATACCAAATTATTAGTAACCTTAAGAGAACTGACCCATAATTTACTATAAAATCTTTACTTGGTACCTTACTGCTAGACCTGGCTCGAGAAGATGAAGAGCTGATTGAGATGTTATCCTGAACTCCATATCTCCTCTGCAGCAACTGACTTCTTATATTAATGTATTTCTTTATAGTTTCAATGTCCTAACATGAACACAAATAATGAATTAAGTCTCACAAATCCAGAACAAAATACAATTTTAAGAAATCGACCTAAGTAATATTGAAATATTTTATTACCTTAAATTTCGCATTTTCCCTTAAAAGTTGACTGCGTCGTCGAATATACAATGTTTCTGAAACATTAAATAATTATTTGTGTATATTCAATAAATGAGCAATTGGCCTATTTTTTAAATAATCTTAAAGTATACAAACGAAAGTAAAAATTAGCTTACTAAAATTTGGATTCCCTGGCGCTCTGTACGCATTGAATCGTGCATCGAGTGCAAATATTTGTTGCTGAAAGGCTGCTGCCATTTTTAAACTTTTAGTTTACTAAAAATGCATCATTTTTTCAAATTTTGTCGATATCATTATGCTCTTTACTTTTAGCTTGTTTATTATTTTTTGCCAAGTTTGTTGATTCAACATCCGCAAATCTGCATTTAAATATGACATTTGACTGACAGAACAGCTGACGTTTGTTTAATGGTATGTGTTCCGTTTCACGCCAAAGCTAATAAAATAGTGACTTTTGGTTTTAATAAATGACAGAAAAAACAAATCATACAATCTTTCTTTTACATAAAAGCTAAAAATTACTCTTTCAGCACCTAAAAAGTTTATTCTATTAAAGTAAAACAGCATGCATTGTTAACTATTTATTACAAATTATATGAAACTTTGATTTACCTATAATTATTTACGAATTAATTTTAGCTGATTGTTTTATGGCTTTTACAGCCTTTTTTGCTCTCTTTGTAGCTTCCTCTTTAATCCTGTAACGTTTTTCTTTTTCAGCCAACCCCATAACCACATCATGGTGTAAAGCATTTTTAACTGTAGACTTTGCAAAAAGTTTCTTTAAAACATAGTCATCATCATTTATATCTTTTTCATGCTTTAGCTTTTTCTTTTTAACTTTTTTAATAGCTACAAGATTCTCAATTACATCATCTCGGACTGGCGACGTGGAAAGTCGTCTTTTATAAGTATTTGGGTTTCCAATATGTTCAGTATTTATATTTTCAACATGATCATTATTTGAGATTTTAATATGATCAGTATTTGGGTTTTCAAAATGATCAACCTCTGGCAATGAAATGGCTATAGTTTGAGTTAATTCCACTTCAATTTCTTTATCATTAGCCATATCAGTATCTTGAATTTTGACATTGTCCACTTGTTGTTCTTCTAGTGTTGTTTTTTCATCTTGGTTGTTTAATACTTCTTTCAACAAGTTCTCTTCATAATTTTCCTTTACATGCATGTTGACAATGTCTAACTCAGATAGTGCACTTTCAAATGGAACATTAGTTACTTTGTCATCTATTAAATTAATCTCAGGCAAGTTTTCAATTTTTGGTGGATTTAAGAGCAAATGCCTTTTCTGTTTATATCTTTCTCGTGGATCTTCATTTGTTGTTAGTGAAACATTTTCACTGGATATTTTTTTACTAATTTGTTTTGCAAGTCTCTTCATTGCCTCCAATTTCTTTTTTGAATATGTTACACTGCCACTTAAATGTATTTTATCACCTTCTTTTTTTAATTTCTTATTAAGTTTAACTTTAGTATGTTTGAAAAGTGAAGCAGTCTCTGTGTCTCCTTCAAAATTTGGTTCTTCTAAGGTAAAGAGTCCTTGTAAGGTACTGGTAGTTAGAACATTCTTTTGATTTGGATCAATTAAAACTTTGCTACTTAAAAAATTTTTGAATATTTGCCTCTGATAAATCTTTTCTTCAATAGTACCTGCTGAGAGTAGTCTATACACAGTTACATTTCTTTCTTGGCCAATTCTCCATGCCCTTTCTTTTGCCTGATTGTCTGTAGCTGGGTTCCAATCAGGATCATATATGATAACTCTGTCAGCCCCAGTAAGATTTACACCTAAACCACCTACTCTTGTTGTTGCAAGAAAAACTAGATATTCTTTGTTTTCATTAAATGATTTAATTAAACTCTGCCTTAAACTAACACTCACTGAACCATCCATTTTAAGATATTTATAGTCATTATTTTGTAAATGTTGTTCCAAAATGCACAACATTGCCCTGGATTGAGAAAATATTAAAGTTCTGTGGCCTTGCTTTTGCCATATTTTTAACAGAGATTGAACAACAATCATTTTACCAGACCTCTTCCAATGTCCAAAAGTTTCTTCATTAACTTCATCACCATCTTCATGAGCCTCATACAAATATATATCAGGATGATTGCAAATTTTTCTCAAAGTAGATAAAGCAATAAGTACTCGTGCTCTAAGTGGATCCCCATATCTGCTCTCTTTATCAAGAATGCTTCTAACCATTGTACTTGTTAAATATCCCATGTATAAGTCTTTCTGTTCTTGAGTTAAAGCACAGAACAAAACTTGTTCATTTTTTTCAGGTAATTTAATATGTTCCTGCACTTCTGCTTTAGTCCGTCTTAATAAGTAAGGTGTTATCATATTTTTGAGGGCTTTGGCTATTTCCAAAGCAGTTGCTTCCTGAAATTCTGTGGCGTTTGCATATCCACCTTGTGTAATGGGTGCAGCAAAATGTTCCATAAAGGCCTTATGTGTTCCTAGAAGGCCTGGCCTCATGAAATCAAATAAGGACCAAAGTTCTTGCAAGTTATTTTGCATTGGTGATCCAGTGATCAATATCTTATGAGGAGTTTGAAATTTTTTCACTAATTTACTTACTTGCGTCTCAGGATTTCTTATTTTATGACCTTCGTCTAATATTAAATAGTGCCACTTATAGGACAATAAACATTTGCTGTATTTAACTATACCCTCATAGGTGATTAACAATATTCCATGTGATGCTTGAACATCTCTCAATAGTTGATTGTGATTCCCATTGTGCGAGCCAGAGTGATGCAATACGGCAATTCTTAGGTTAGGGCACCAGAAGTGAAAATGGGATACCCATTGATATATAACCGTTGCTGGGGCCACAATGATTGTTGGTCCTAGTCCTACCCATGGGCCGCTGTTATACTTGGCAAGACCAGCCAGAAATGCAATTATTTGTACTGTTTTCCCCAGACCCATCTCATCTCCTAATAAACCTCCACCTTCAACTTGATGTAACTCCCACAACCATTTAACACCAGTCTTCTGATATTTATACAATTGCTTCCAAATATATTGAGGTATATAAAGACCATTCTGTAGTTCGTGACTGTCTTCTACATCAGTATTTCCATCTAGTACATATTGTAAATCTGCTGTGTAATAATCTACATTACTTAAATCAATTGATCCTGAAAGCGCATTTTTAATATTTTCTTTCCATTTAGTGATACGCTGATTAAAAATATGTTTATTACCATCATCTACGATTTTTTTCATGTTTTTCTTGGTACGAACAGAGAAAGGGGAAGTTGGGCCTGTTTTACAATCGTCGTCACTAGACAGTACATAATCGGAATCACCATCATCTGTATCGCACTCAGTAGGACTCCTTGAGTTTTCAGCTCCCCCGGAATTAATCTTATTCTTTCTAACATTCTGAAAGTTTTTGTTTTGTTTCTTTGAAATGTTTTCCGCGGCGTCTTGACTTTTCTTTGAAACTTTATTACTTTTATTATGCTTTCTATGTTTAGCAAGAGCTAATTGATTTTCAAGGTATTTGTTAATATCAGTCATTATCAAAACAACGATGTTGTGTAGTGGTTTTATAATGGTAAAAAAGTAATTTAAGTTTTATTTTGTTTACTTTTCACCTTTTCACCTGTAAGCTTATAAACATTTTGACATGTTGAAACATGAAAATGAAGTTTTTTTGTAATAAAAATGAAATTGCCTATTAGGTTAGTAGTCATCACAAATATATTTAGTTTATTTAAGTTTTACTTCCTTAATAAAAATACTTTTTCGCAAATACACTGTACATTTAAAATTTTATTTAATAATTAGATTTAAAAACTGATACTGCCTGCGCCCTATCAAAAACAAAAAACAACTTAACATCTTAGTAGGCACATCAAACTTTTATATACTCTTTGATGTCAACACCAGCCAGAAATGTCAAATAGTTATAACCACTCTGTAGGGTTTTCTTATTTTTGTTTTATTTGATAGACCTTATAAATTTGCAATCCATTCATAATACAGTCAAATCAAGTAGGAGATGTAATTAACTTTATGACTGTGTTTATTTTAACATAACATAGTACAACTATCATATAAGTGGTTAGGACGCTTTACCATTTTACCAAGCTTCTCAAAATTTTCCTTGAGAGTTCGTTAGTTCTGAAAACTCCACCAATTTGAACAGTAGACTACAGTTACATAAAAAATGTCCGGTAGAAGAAAGCCGCCGCCGCCGGGCTTCAGTTTTAAACCAGCTGAAGAGCAAGTCAATGTGTATGTATAACGATATACTATATCGGAATTTATTATCTTTTTCATAATTATATGTACGTTAAACCTAGTTACTTTAACAGGTCATAAATCAATATAGTCAATATTACCTTATTATTATATTATATTACTTATTACCTAACATTTTTTGCTACTTCTATTATTCAATTAGTGCAAAATGTTTTAGACTAACATGTATTTTCAGAACCCCTCCAAGGAATCTTGATAAGCAAACAACAATCACAGTTGATGACAAGACATTCACTGTTCATGCAGATGACTTGGTGAAGATATGTGACCTTGGCCGCGGAGCATATGGTATAGTGGAGAAAATGCACCATAAGCCAAGCAACACTATAATGGCTGTTAAGGTAACATTTTTAATTATATTCAATATTAATTTATCATTAATTGTGGCTGTAATTCTTGTCCTTTACTTGAGGTATAATTGATCTATGTAACTTTGTCATTCCTAATCTTAGTACTTATTTTTTGGATAATTTTCAGAGAATTACAGCAACTTTTAACACTCAGTCACAAGAGTTGAAGCGCTTACTGATGGATCTTGATGTGTCAATGCGAGCCAGTGCATGTCCCTACACAGTGCACTTTTACGGAGCCATGTTTAGAGAGGGGGATGTTTGGATCTGTATGGAGGTTATGGATATGAGCCTTGATAAGTTTTATGCAAAGGCCTATGCAAATAATAGAACATTACCAGAAAATATTCTTGGAAAAATTGCATTTTCTGTAGTAAGTGCATTGCATTATTTGTATTCGGAGCTAAGAGTTATACACAGAGATGTGAAGCCATCCAACATACTTATAAACAGAAAGGGTGAGGTGAAGATGTGTGACTTTGGTATATCTGGTTATCTCGTAGACTCTGTCGCTAAGACTATAGATGCTGGTTGTAAACCGTATATGGCTCCTGAAAGAATTGATCCCAGTGGTAACCCGGGACAGTATGATATTCGTAGTGATGTTTGGTCGCTTGGTATATCTATGATAGAGTTAGCAACTGGAAAATATCCATATAACACATGGTGTACACCATTCGAACAGTTGAAACAAGTTGTCAAAGATGATCCACCAAAATTGCCGAGTGGATCATTCACACCAGAATTTGAGGACATGGTGACAAAATGTCTTAAGAAAGACTTTAAACAACGGCCCAATTATGATGCTCTGTTATCACATCCGTTTTGTCTAGAGCATAGTAAAAAGGAAACAGATGTTGCTTCCTTTGTACAAGAAATTCTTGACTTACCGAGTCCCAGTGGCGATTGTTAATTATAATTTTTTAATTTACCTATAAGTACAAGTTTTTAGTTACTAACAATAATGTAGGATATTAGCTAAGAGAACAAGAAATTGAATATATTAACATTATTTTTTGAAGTCTGCAACATTAACTGTGTGATGTGAATTACTTCCAATCATTTTTAACATGCTTTCAAATTTTGCAAGAGTAAATGAAAGAAAAATTAAAACTTAATTTGGAAATCTAACATTCGCTACATAGATTAGTTTGGAAATTGTTCATAGGAGAGTGCAAACTGTTTTTTTAGCTATTTGCAGCATAAAAACTTAAAAATTGACTACCATGTGTAGTTTTTGACAAGTATGCAATTAAGTCATTTTGACTATGTTTAGCTGAGATAGAGGTTCTAACTTGAGGCCTTGTAGTGGAAAAAGGCCTACACATCTGATGACATTTGTCATATATATATATAGCAATATTTTATATAATTATACATCACAAGTTATTAGTCAGAATAAAATATTTGTTTACAATTTGTTTATTTATTTTTGTCATCCCCTCGGTAACATCTATGCCACGGACTCTTATTTCTTCTTACAGTGATCTTGTAGGTGGTAAAAATTTAAAATTAATTAAGAAATACTAGAAAGTATTAAAAAAAACCATCTCAGATTAGCATCATTGTCATTTATTGTAAATGTTTCAATTATCAAAATCACGGCACAAAATAAATTAAGTACAAAATATTTAGGTAAGTACATATCAAGTACAATATGTTTCATTTATTCTTAATAATTAATGTTATATCACTCAAGTACGTTTACTTCGTCTCTGTTGTAAGATACCTTAAATATACAACAATATGTCATTGAATTAAAAATAAGTTAATTGACTAGATTATGTCTCAGAAAGGCGAGTTCATTCCTAACTTTGTGCCGAAGTCCAATCTAGCACGACGTTGGTTGCGCACGTCAGCTCTGTACAAAATAAATAAAAATCACTATTATGAATAAATTATATTTAAAATCTTGGGTCGTGTTATTTTTGATGTGAAACATCTATAGGATCACTTGTAAACCGAATTGTTGGCGTGGCGACGCTTGCCGTGGCGACGGGTCGCCAAGCTATACTGAGGTATACATATATATATTTTATTTTAATAATATTTAATATTATTTATTATTAATTCATTCACTCTTTCATTCATTCATTCTTTCATTCATAATTGAAGAGTTATGTTTTCCAAATAGGTAATATATAATTCGTTTTTTTTCTCAGCCAGTGTTTGTCTATTTTTATTGAAAGTAAGATGTCGTGTGTAAATTTATACTGACTTGATCTCCTGCCATTTGATGAGCTCGTTGAGGAGGAGCACAACAAGCGGGGAGGCGATGTACGCGAGTGCTAGCGGCCATCGCACCACGTACTGCAGCTCGCACAGCCCCCAGCGAGCACACGCCCCGCCCACAGCCCCGCCCCCAAACCCGCCCACACAAGCAAAGCTGAACACGCCCTGAACTACCACCCTGATCGAAACAATCTTATTAATATATATTAAACTAGCTTTTACCCGTGACTCCGTCCGCGCGGAATAAAAAAAATGCACACAAGGTAAAAAAGTTCCTATGTCCGTCTCCTAGTTCTAAGCTACCTCCCCATCAATTTTCAACTAAATCACTTCGACCGATCTTGAGTTATAAATAGTGTAACTAACACGACTTTCTTTTAATATTATAAATGCGAAAATTTAAATGGATGAGTGTTTGTAATAAAATACCTTCGGAACGGTTCAACTGATCTTAATGAAATTTGGTCAAAGATTTAGAACATAGTCTGGAAGAACACATAGATTACTTATTTAGTTTTTTTTAAACACCCAAACTCATTACTGTAACCAAATATCTAAATGCAGCATTAGTTCAAATAAGTACGGAGTATACTTACAGCAGGAATACCGAGACCAGCCACACTTTATTAGTCCAGAAGCCGCCCTGCCAGATGGAGCGCTGTCTCTCCACGAACGATATTGATATCACAACTGCAAACATCAATATTTATTCTAGTAACATTCTATTTTCAATCTAATTAAGTTTCAATTATCAAAAAACTTGTATGAATAAATATTGTCATCTTTTATTCTGAAGAAAAAAGACGTGAAGCGAAAACTTTGTACCCCATTTTAAGAAAATTACGCAAACAGATGAGCATGAAAAATACAGTTAATGGGGAGAAGAAGTACATAGCTTTTTTATATGTGGAGGCTTTCAAGAGTAGAGTGAATAGACATCTACAAAGCTAGCGCGTACCATCTTTAGACCACATCTTCACCTCATCTGGTGGGATCGAGGTCAAGTGCTAACTTTTTAATTATAAAAAAAATCAAAAAATCTTTCATATTGAATTATGGTTGAATTTCTAGTAAAAATGACCACTAGTTTCAAATAATTTATGCCGATACTACTCAAAGGACCATTTAGCTTTATAAATGGTCCTTCGAGCAGGTCAAATACCAGGTCTGTAACCTGGTATTGTGGTGTGGTACAATAGTTGTACTGACTGAGATGCAAGGTGAGTAGTGCGAGAGTGAGATGCTGCGCGAGGTAGAAGCCGTCGTAGAAGTCATCTCCCCAGCCGTGCCAGCTGCGACGCGAGAGATCGCGCTCTACACTCACGTTGCCAACATTCACTGGGTACACTAACCAGCATGATGTCACCCCAGTCGCCTGACACATGACACATTTTATACTTGTTACTTTAAAATAAAATATGTAATTCATACTAATGAAGTTACGTTAATAATAAAAAAATAAGAAATGTAACTTTTCAATACGATAGGATTAAAAGTTTTTTTTGGAACGAAGTTCCTTATCGCGCGTTGTGAAAGGGGGCTAGACGGAAAAAATTCTTACGAAAAGTTGTCACGACACTTTTTGCTATAGTAACCATGGCAACGACGTGACAATATATAACGAAAATTCATAGAAATAAAATGTACTTCTTGTGAAGACTTAAGTTTTTTATTCATAGAATAAACATTGGTTCCTTCACTAATTAACCGAAAGGAACTTCGTTCCATCCGGGTGTCCCTTGATACCTCTCAAGTTTTTTTTCTTTAAGTGAGTTTCCTGACAGAAGGCAGTTTTTATATCGCGAAATCTTTGATCTTATATATAAAATTCTCGTGTCATGGGGTTCGAACTTGAACTCCTCCGAAACGGCTTGACCGATTCTCATGAAATTTTGTGAGCATATTGAGTAGGTCTGAGAATCGGCCAACATCTATTTTTCATAACCCCCCCCCCCATTTAGTTTTTTTTAACTGCGCGCGGACGGAGTCGCGGGCGACAGCTAGTTTTGTTATATTAACAGTGATTAATTCATAAGTTTATGTACACAAACCTCAGCGATTTGCTGGCAAAAGCTGCGCAAAGTGAACGCATAGAGAGCCAGTATAGAGACAGCGGCGGGCAGGAACTTGCACGCGTAGCACCAGAACACAAACAGTGCCATCTAATCATACATTTATACTTAAACTCGACGTCAAAACTAAGTACACAATTTAAATTTCAATTTCACCTAAAAAACGTAAAGTTAGTTACGAAATGTCTTAAAGCGAATTTCATTAACATTTCAAACTGTTCTCTGTAGATTTTTCATTATTTTTAAATTAGATTAGAGACCCTGAGCGTCGATGGCTCCGAGGTTAAGCACTTGACTTGCAATCTACAGGACCTGGGTTCAAATTCCGCAATATACCAATGTGTTTTTCTATTTACATATGTACATTTATCCGACGTTCTTACTGTGAAGGAAAACATCGTGATGCTGCACATATCTGAGAAGAAATTCAATGATATGTGTGAAGTCAACCCTCACTTGGCTATGGTTGACTTTGTCCTAGCCACCCCTAACTTGGGGTAGGCTTCGAGCCCCTCAGTGGGGAAGTATAGTGAGCTGATAATGAGAGACCTTGAGTGTAGATTTTTCACATAAAATCGAGAAATAATCGTGTTGTTGAATAAAACCGAGCCACTAATTTTGTCCTATAGTATACAATGTAAACCTTAGGACTGAGGTCGGCGTGCGGGCGTGTGGCTGCGCGCTGCATCACAGCGGCGCGTACAGGCTGGAATGCGAGCGCGGTCGCCAGTACCGCCACTGCGCCTGACGCGAACGCCGCACCGCCAGTACTCAGCGCTAGCGGCATCAAGCAGCAGAACGAACCCACCTAAATAACGTACAATTTTTATATCCGTAACGTGGTTAATTGAAAATCTTACTATTATTTATAAATGCGAATGTTTAATTGAACTCCGTAACGGCTCAACGGATTTTAATTAAATTTGGCACACATGTAGAACATAGTCTGGAAGAACACATAGGCTACTAATTATTTTATTTGTTAATTCTGCGCGGACGAATTCGCGGGCGACACCTAGTTATTTATTATTGCCAAAAGTCACGGTAAAAGTAAAAAATTAATCACATATATCGGTGAATAGCTGTCGCCAGAGACTCCTATGTAACCTTAGGGTGTGTTCCGATATGCACTGCGACCACTGTAGAGTGTGACGTCAATTCAGTATACTGTGAAGCCGTTCCTTTATAGCCAGTTATACTGGTTACGATTGGAAACGGAACGCAATCTCGTATACTGTCAGCCGCATTTTTTGACGCGACATTCAAATGAGTGTATTCAAGTTTTCTAGTACATTAAAAAAAACTGTTTTGGAGTACTGTCAAATTAAAAATATTTTAATTAATATTAATTATAAATTGAATTTATAATGTAATAAAAATAAGTACTTTTTCATAAAAAAGAATATGTTTTTCATTATCAACACAGTCTAATAAGGTTAATTTTTGCAATTCTTCCATTGTTTTATTTATTAATCCAAACTAATTACAGAACTTTAACATTTTCTGATTAAACTGTAGCTTTGTTTATAAGATGTCATGCACTCGGGTGGTTTTGACTGATCACGTGATCAAAGTACTGCGAGTACCTTACCTCGAAAACGCCAGTGCTCACAGTAGAATATGGCGGCGATTTATGACGTCATATATTTCCCTTGGGTACTGCGGCAGTATACTGGCAGTCCATAACGGAACGAATTTTTCTACAGTGATAGCACTGTGCAGTATTCGCAGTGTATATCGGAACATACCCATAGTACCGAAAATGTAATAAACTACGACACAAAACAAACTAGATAGATTAGGTTCAGAATTTTATATTTGAGTATTTATTATTTTTACCTTGCTTCCTGTGTGTAGATAAAATACGTATGTTATGAGTGTTTCCACAGTCGACAATCACTGAAAAGAGTAGCGATCTAGAGTGGTACTGACCTGCAGCAGCGATATGAAGCATGCGCTGCACATCCAGAACTGCGTGGAGTTCCACAGGCAGGTCATGAAGTGGCGCGACATCGTGATCAGCGCGAACAGCGACACGTCCGCGTCGCGTGTCATCTGCGCACGCGCACAATATTGTCACACCGTCACACACTCATAAGCTAAAAGCCTCTAAGTTAATATGACATCGTGTAGATTTAGTGTGAGATATCCACACTAAGGAACTGCCTAAGTATTCATTAGACGACTGAGCGTTGTAATTAAAAGATCTCATCGGAGATTTCTAGTCTAGAATATAAAGTGAAATAGATCCGTCTTATTCACAACTGTTATGTTAAACGTTTTAAATTTTAAAATGGCTATATTTTAACGTGCATTATTGTAATAAAACGTACTAGTTTGAATTATTAAAGAACAATAATTACTTACAAACCTTTGTATTGTAGTAGTTAGTTAACGGTTGGTTTTGCCATTTATTTAAAAGCTTCAATAGTGCAGCGTGAAAAATTAATTTCACATCTTTATAACGACCAAATAACAGTCTAAATGATATGAATTTTAACAGACGTCAAAATGAATGATAATTTTATCCTATCTCATTCAAAATGGATTCAATTATAACAATATCATTGTAATCTACAGATTTTATAGTGAGGTTAAATTTCAAAAGAAATGAACGAACCACTCTCTATATGTCTATGGGAGGAATATGTTACCGTGTGTAAATTTCGAATGTCATGACAGTTGCAGTAAAACATATTGTTATCTCAACTTTTACAAAAAGAACGTTAGGGATAGCAATATATTTGACAAGTTTGACAGTGATAACGAAATCTTACCGATAGCGAGCATGGTACGGAGTTGAGAGCGCGTGCAAGCTGTATGGGGCCAACGCAGGTGGCTGGTAACTGGTACGCAGGCATCTTCTGACACAGCACTGGGTACAGAGGCTCTACGGCTATGCTGTACACAAATATATTCTAAATTGGCTCAATGTAGTCTTTTTAACAGTGGTAGACGCCAACAACATCTGTTGCACGAATTGATCGGCTCGCTCGGTGAAATACCACGACAAGTTAGAAGACCGTCTTCCTGTGGAGGCAGTTCCGCGTTTCATTTTCTCCTTCCTACGACTTTCATATAAAAGAAACGATTACCCATCGTTTCTGGGATGGGGATTTGTCGGAGGAAAGGACGTATAGTAGGGGGGGATATTCTCTTTTCGTGCGTCTCCTTCTCCGTCAATTAAAGATATCTAACGCATCTGCAATTGCGAATGTCTGTGGGCAACGGTCCCTTCGACATTTCAGCGAATCAGGTGGTCGCCTGCTCGTTTGCCACCTTAAGATATAAAAAAATATCTATGTTACTGCGGGTTTTGATTGTAGTCTCTTGTATTGACATTGTTGTCTCTCTTTGTTCAGAGGACGCGAGGGATGACAAAATGTATCAATGGAAATACTGCAGTTCAAACCCACAGTTATGTTGTAAGTGATAATAATATTTTGTATAAACCTGGCATCAGCTTGCATGAATATCTCCATGTTGAGGCAGTTGGCTGCAGAACCCATTACACAAACCACCTCGCCGTAGTCCTAAAGAAAAAAATGACAAATATTGTGACATGTGACAGGTATGTATGACAGACGTCTTACGTATGAAAGATATGCATGACGTACGTGTTTCATTTGACAGGTATGTATGACATTTGTGTTACATATGACAGGTGTGTATGGTGTCCGTGTTACATTCTACAGTGTGTGTGAGAAGTGTGTAGATGTCGCTGTATATGAGACCTGCATGATCTGTATCATCTGTCGCACGGAGCTGGAGGTGCAGTCGGTGAAGAGCGAGACGAGCAGCGGCACGTTGTCCACCTGCTCGATGTGCGGGCGAATGTTCTCGATGCCGCGCGGCAATTTCGCCTGATGACCATATTATGCGTTGATTGTAACTTTAATTACACATTGTGATCCATCCCATACACGTACCTCAATGAAAACTTACAGTTACAATTTGACAGATATCAAAATATAACTGTCAAATCTAATATATAAAATTCTCGTGTCACAGTTTTCGTTCCCGTACTCCTCCGAAACGGCTTGACCGATTCTCATGAAATTTTGTGAGCATTTTCAGTAGGTCTGAGAATCGGCCAACATCTATTTTTCATTTTTTTTTAATTTTTTTTTTAACTGCGCGCGGACGTAGTCGCGGGCGACAGCTAGTAATAATATAAACAAATCACATATGGTTAAACTATGGAATCGTTTTTATAAGCACAAGTTTCACCAGTTGAGGTGTGAAAATTTTGCCTCAATGTGTAAGCTTGTACTGAATAAGCCATTACATATTTGTGTGTGTTTGGAGTGTATGTTAGGTAACAAACTCACGCGGTTGCTCATATCAAAGTTGACAGGTGCGGAGTGGTCAGTGGAGTCTGTGAGGCAGGAGAGCGAGCGGCAGGCGTCCAGCGGCGACTCCGCGCCCTCGCCCTCTGCGTCCAGCAGCGAGTCCGTCGACTGCTGGGACGCTGACACACTTCCACGCTAAGTTAACAAACGAACAAAGGTCCTAACATGTTCAATGCTACTATGATTTTCACATATTAAAGTAAACCCCTAAAACAATTCGGTGGCATGAAACGTTTTAAAAAATAATTGCCGGATAGTTATAAGTGAGGAGTGAGGCATCGTTTAGTATTTTTTTAAGGCGAAAAAACTAAGTCTAAACAATGTCATTTATCGAATAGTTCATACACATAGCGTTTTCTAGAGTTAAAGCAGGTAAATTGGGAAAACTTTAAAATGCATCTACTTGGACACACAGTCATCCAGTAGTTGGGATGTTTTAATGTATGAATGTATCATAAGAAACTAACCTTGAAGCCGCTATGCGTGGTAATCGAGTGCCGGGCCTTTTTGATCTCGTTGTCAAATTTGACAGTTGTGTGTTCCACGTTTATAGCCCCCGGAGCGGACATCGACAGCGCCTTGGACGTGTTCATGTTGTTACTGTTGAAAGAATTCTCTAGTATAAAGTACTAGACCTTTAAGTAGTTTAAAATACCTACGACCCCTGAATTGTATACGTTTAAGTGTAAGTGACATGTATAGTTAGATACATATTATGTATATTCGTATCTAGCGATAAATATATATATAAATACAGTTTTAAAAAGAAATACTAACAAACTAGTACTTTGATAAACTTCAGATACAATAATTGACAACAGATTAAGTTTCGATTTTTGACAAACTGAAACTTTACAATTATTCTTTAAGCATAATATTTATAATCGCTAGATATGTTTTTTTTTTTAAGCTAAATGCATGTGTTAGCTACTTTAGTGTTAAAAATCGTGCAAATTAGAGTCAGGCAAACAAAATAAAAAAAAATTATAGAGTGCTTTCGATGAATGTGTAAATTTAATAGCTGTGTAGATTGCTCAATGTGGTGTTATAAAATTAAAATTATAGGGGTATTACTGGCTGAAAAGAAAAGGCTAGTTGAAAAATAATTCTACAAATGAAATAAAACTTCTTTATATATGAAATACGAAATGTTGTTATATTTTGGTCGTTAAATTAAATTAACAAAGTTTTTTCAGAAATTGTAAGACCAAAAATAATAGAATCTTTAAACAATTTTGAAGTAAATAAGTCCTACGTCACACCTCTGTATCGTATAAATTATAGATGTTAATAACAAAAATATAAAAAAAATTTACGATATTTTTTTAAAATTTTACTAGTGCAAGTTACTCCCCGTATTTATTACTTAAGTGGGAAGAGTAGTTTGATGATACTATGTCTATTTAGACTTAAACAATGTATAAAAATATTAGTACAATCGTATGACAATATTCTTGACAGGGCGTATAGGAGGTGTGACGTCAGACGTCGCGACAGAGCATTAAAGACAAACCTATAGAAGCCGAGCGCGGCATCGTAAGTGTTGATGGCCCTAGCGAGTTGCGAGCCGGTGTTGGCGCGCTCCTTGCCCGCCGGCAAGGTTTGCGACGACAGCGGCGACGCCCCCTTGCTGTCGACAACATTCAATAAATGCACGCCATTTGTGCTATATTTATTCTCTAAAATGGCAACCCTACACCATCTGTCAGTGTCAAAGATTACACAATTTGACAGTGTCATAGACAAAACCCCGCAATGAGACGACACAGTTTCATGAAAGCAAATAATGCGACAGTTTTAATGATGATAAATTTAACATATGTACAAGTTGCGTAAAGCGAAAGTTTTGAAAATACAGATAACGTTTTATCTTTATGAAATGTTGTCACAATTTTGTCAAACTTTACTATTTTTAGAATAGACATAGTATAAAATATAAAGTAAGCAAACAACAACAATAGAACACATAGTGTAAGAATTAATAATGGAATGAAAACATCTAGAAGAGGGCAACACTGACAAAATAAACGGGACAATTAAAGAGAACAGGTAAAAAATGTTGCGTGTTTTAGCTGCGTATGTGAAAAGTGTATTATGATACAAATAACATATCCATACAAAGTGTTTAGTTAAAATCCATGTCCCAATGATATGAAATTTTACAAGCATTTAATATGCGATTGATATCGAATATGTCAAAACCATAACCCACAATTACCTTTTATTTCGACACAGCTTTAATATTTAACGTTATAATTTAAAGCGCATCTCATCAACTGTCAAATAAATGTTATAATTAGTCAATATCATTAGGACGAATTTTAAAAACAAATTCACACAGATTCACAATTATAAACCAACTGTCACTGAGTCACAATGCTGCAAAATTTAAACAATTATTTAGATTAGATTCATAGGTCTTCCTAGAAAATGTATTTTGCATATTTTTTTTTCATTAAGACTTCGACAAAAATATCCTGACGTTGTCCCTTTTCCAAATAAACTGAAAAAAAATCCTTTATTTAACCCCAATCAAAACCTCCTTGCTTCCTTCGTACCTGGCCGAAAAGTCTACCATTTTTTATTTAACCATGCTTAATTCGTACCTGGCAGAAAAATGTTTTTTTTTAATCTTGCTTTGCTTACCTGGCGGGGTCGTCGCTTATAAGTGAGATGTGGCAATTCCAGCCGGACTCGAGGCCCATCTTCTCACTGAAGACGCGCGACCTCAGCTCGTTCTCCTTACTGAAGTGCACGAAGCGGATGCACGCGCGCTCCAGACGCTCGATCAGCTCCACCATGTCGCTCTGCGCTTGGTACTGCATCGTCACCATGCCTATGAACACCTGCAATATGACCAACTATTACTTTCTCTTTAATTCAATAGAATGAATTGAGTGCAGAATTAAACATTCTGCCAAACAGGTGGCATAATGGCCACCAAGACCTTTGCCTTTTTAGTTATGGAAAAAGATAGAGGTGAAAAGAGAATCGCGCGGGAAGTCGAAGTTATAACAATGAAATGTATTCGTGAAAAGACATAGATGTAATTTTAATGTAAATGTGAAAATAATTTAATATAAATATTTTAAAAACGCAAATAAAATAATTATGGCTGCTGTGCGAATATGAAAATAACGATATGTTCCAAATTTAAATGTCAAATACACGCACCTGATTGCATTGCATGTCAAAAAATCCATCAGCATCGTTGACGTCGTCATCCGTTATTTCATTAAATAACAGCGAATCTAAAAAAATAACAATAGCTAATATAATTTACAAACAAATTTAAATTAAATTACAAATAATAAAAATAAGCAGATTATGAGAACTAACCTGTGGAGTGGAAGTGTAAAGCGGGAGCGTCCGCCCACTGCTGCGAGTGCGGCGCGTACAGCCGCCGACTGTCCGCCGGTAGCTCGAGGTACATACGAGACAGAGACGGCGAAATACCGCGAGTCAGCGGCCTGATATAAAGTTAATCTCATATATAGTCCAGTCGCGGAGCACGAAGAATTTCGTACAATGACCTCTTTACCTACTGACAGTGGTCATAAACATTTTTGTATTTAGTGCGGTTTACATGAATTATTTGAAGGAGAAAGAAAATTTACCAACTTATGAAATATAGTTATTATTTATTTAGATTTTATATTACAAATAATAAAAATCTTAACAAGAAAAAAAATCTTAATAATCTTAATTCGGCAGAAAAAAATCAAAAATCAGAATCAAATTCCTCTGTATCGGAGTAACTGCTTTCCGAAGACGTCTCTCCTGTCACATTTATTACAAAAGAACAAACCTTATAGTCTCCAGTAAAAGGTTTACAATCCCTGACGACGGCGGCCATTGTATTTGTGCGAGCGAAACTCATTGTATTTACGCGGGAATGACAGAGACAGGTAATGACAGTTCAATGTACGAAATTCTTCGTGCTCCGCGACTGGACTATAGACAAAGAAAGCAATAACGGGATATGTCCGAAAAGGACAGTTTGATATCGCGTTACTAACTTGTAAGCGAACGCAGTGCAGTAAGCAGTGAGTGAATTCCTCTGATAGAAGTCAATGATCTTCTTGCGATCGGACGGTGATATCGGAGTTAGATCCCGACCGTTCCAGTAGTCCACGCACGAGTCCAGTATTATATCTGCAGTACCCTGAATAAAATCATTAAAAAACATACTATATAAAGAAAAAAATGAAATAAAATAACATAATTTATCTTAAAGGGAATATTATCCAGCTAAATCTAATTATTACGTAAATGAATACAAAAATATCTTAATAATAAATACTACAAAACAACATCAACAATTTAATAAGTGTAAAGCCAAAAAGTAAATATCCATACCTGTGTCAACATTTGCAACTGATTGGCCTGATCTTTAACGATGACAGCTAACATGTGCGGCAATGGTACCTTCACTTTAGTACTCAGGTGTAAGGAACGCACAAAGCGAGTTTCACGCCTGATTGTATCAGCTTGCTGAAATAAAAAAAAAACAATAATAATGATTTATAAAGAAATTAGCTGTCGCACACAAGTCCGCCCGCGTGGAATTTAAAAAGATGATACACTTTGTAAAGTTGTTGGTCCTTCGAGCAGGACATGCACTTACCAAATGTCTGAAGACGGCAAGGCAGTCTTGGACATGGTAAGATTCAGCAACGGAGTCGGTGAAACCAATTTGTTTAGCAAGCTCGCAAAGGCAACGGCGGTTTGTCACCGGCACCAGGTCTTCGCTGAAAGTGCATCACGAAATTAATAAATTCTTAATATATTTACTGGACAAACTTAAACATTAAACACAATATTAAACACTTGTAATTAAGTTTATCAGAAAATATGTCACTTTACATTATTTAAATGACAATAACGGCAGTAATTTTACATTACCTGTATTGAGCTTCGCAAGTAAGATGTGCGCAGAAGTGAGCGTACGTGTGCCGAGGTGCGGGTGCGCACGTGTTGAGCAGCGCGGCCAATCCGAGAGGTTTGAGCCGCGCTATGTGCGTCCGCCATCTTTGCTCGTCGAACTCAACGCGGAATGGAGCGTTCTGATCGTGCGTTAAGTCTAATACCTAAAAAGTTGCCAGATTCATTCATTGGATTTTATTTTAATGTTAAGTAGTTGCACGAATCATTTTTCATAATTACTTAAAGTTTTAAATATTGAAAAGTTGAAAATTATACTTTAAACCCAGAATTAAAAATTGCTAAAATAAGGAGAGCACTTAGTGAAATGAAATCTCGAGAAATCTGTACTTAAACGAGTCTGATTGCCGCAGTAAGAGTTTAAAATGTTCCTTTGTTTTTTTCTTACTAGCTGTTGCCCGCCACTTCGTCGAAATTAAAAAGAAAAAACGTAATAAGTAGCCTATGTGTTCTTTAAGCCTATTTTCTACATCTGTGTCAAATTTCATCAAGATACGTAGAGGCGTACCGGAGATACCTTCAAACAAATATCCATCCATCCATCTAAACTTTCACATTCATCATATTAGTAAGTTGAAAGAATTCTATTTGAGTGTATATAAAATAAAGGAGAAAGTTGCACTTACCTCTACAATAGTAGAAGCATCAGGATTTTGTTTATTGTCACCCATGTCCGTTGTGGTTTCACTTTGGTGTTCCATTGAACCCACGAGACTTGTTTTACTAGAGTTTTGTGACATGGGACTCGAATTTCGAAGGAAAAATACCTTTTCAGCTGTTGGATTCGGCCATGATAGGATACCTTTTTTGTCTATACAACATAAAGCCTGTAATTTTTTCCATATCTTAAGATTATTAATCGAAAGCTGTTACTTTGATTGAATAGTTTATTAAAATTTGTATGTATTTTTTTAAATCGCTACATAATTAAAATCAGACTAAAATAAAAATTTATTTTTGCAAGAGAGAAGTTTCCGACAAAGTCTTGGGTTATATGCAAAATTTTTAACAATGTCTATTTTCTCCAAAAATTCTCTCACACATCATTCCTAGAATTAATAGACATATTACACATTCATACCGATAAAGATCCGAGCACATGAACTATATTAGCAGTTCTTGCGACCATATCTTCTCTGCCTAGTAATATATTGAAGAATGTTTTCCCTAACGAACGTAGACTGTCCGGTTTGAGGTTAGATTCGCTCAGCGCTTGTATGAGCGGATCAGTAGCATCTTCGGATATTGAACACGACTTCGGTCGTACATACTTTTGACGGGTTTCAGATAATAATTTAAACCTAAAAAAAGAATTCTTCAATTGTAATCTTTTGAATTTTAAAATATGGCAAACAAATAATTTCACTGAACAAAAAGTTTTTTTTTGTAGCAACTAATTTTTCCAGTGTAGCAATATTTTTTTTCTTATAAAAACCATACTATTTAAGGAAATCGCTTGAAATGCTTCTGAAAAACAAAAAATATAAAATGTTTTTACCTTGCTAGACCATAACAATTAAGAGTAACCCAGGCAATCGGGAATATAATCTGTAGAAGTGGTAATGATGCAGCAATCGTTTGCAGGAAATAGATCTCAGTCCAGTGTGTGATGCCGGGCAAATGGTACATATGTCGGAAGAAACTTGCCACCACCATAATTGATATTACAAGTGGCAACACTATGCCTTCCATTATTTTTACTGTACACTGAAAAGTGAATTAAAATTAAAAAAAACAACAATTATTTTTCTACGTTTAAAAATCTTGTTTATGTTTACACTTGTGTATTATTTTTAGAATTGGATTCAAAAGTATAGTTAAGACTAGTATACCTAAATGTATACAACTCACCAAATATCTTTGCTTCTCAAATACTGTCACTGGTCTACTTGTGGCCTGATCTAAAGCCAGTTTTAAATTCTTTAAATATGGAGTTTCTAGCATTTTGTAAGCTTTATTTTGATGTGGTGTACGTATTCTTGGTGTACTAAAACTATCCTTACTCTGGAATAGATAAATATTACGCATTTGATACATTATGACACCTTATGATTCAATTCTGGGATTGAAAAACATTCAGTGACATGTAATTCTTACCTGAGAGCCAAGTTGAAAGATCTGTCCAAAGAAAAGTTCAGGATCTCCTGGTTGTAGGCCTTTGCAATGTCCTGGTATCTCCTGGCCGGGTCTTAGAACAATTATATCTCCCTCTACAAGGAGTGACCATGGTAAATTGACTATTGTTCCTATAATGATGACACAAAAATATTTAACCATTAAATATGAAGACAAATTGATGGTGTCATGTTTTAATTAATAGTAAACCAAATTGTTTTTTAGTGATTTTGCCAATATTAAGGTTGAGGCCAATTAACTTTGTGCTATAATTTTCTTTTTTTTTTGTTATTAAGTTTAGTTACCCTACCACCTAAGTGCAAATAGTGTGAAAGCAAAGGGGCCTACTGAAAACCAGCGCAGGGAGGGCCGATGTTGTCTCTGTATCAGCTGAGCTGGCCACCTTTTGCCACATTCTTAATCTTTCTTGTTTTAATATTAGTTCATAACTTTGTTTTGTGTGGCAATAAACATTTATTCCATTCTAAATATTTAAAATAAGAAAAGTTTATTTAGTTAGTTGAATTCCAGTATGCTTTGAGGAATGATTGGTAGCTACTTATGTAGATAATTATTTACATACATATACATAATTATGAAATCATATAACAAAGTGATATGAAGTTATTATAATAATAAAAAAATCAGAAGACCTAACCTTAAGTTTTACTTACCATCTCTGTATGTCCATTGTAAGATAACACATGGTGAAAACGGAGCACACAAATGTGGATAGTGATTCTCTTTCCACACTGCTTGTTCTATTGATTCATTTAAAGTTTCTGTATAAAGCAAAGTAATTTTTTTTATTCATATTAATAATTAAAGATACATTTCAATAATTTATACTTACTTAATACTTTGCACACCCGAAATGTAATTTCATTTCTGTATATATATTCTTCATTAAATGCAACAAGGAAATTTAAAACTAGTATAATAAAAAGAAATAAAGCTTCCCACAGTAAATAAGATTGTGCTAATAAACTTTCTCCCACTAAATATGTCAAAATTAAGCAAGTTATATAAACTAAGATAATAGTATATGCAACACCGGACAACAGAACTTTGTCAGAAGAAAATGATATGATATTACGAATAAAGTCGAATCTGAAAATAAAAACAATCGAAGCTGATTAGTCGTCACTAAGAATTATGTTTAAGTATAGGAGATTATTACAAAAAATTATCATAGCCAACATACCCTTTAAGAGTATTCTGTTTATGTTCATTTATCACACTTTCTATATCATTCCGTAACCTAATTAAAGCTTGTTTTGTTGAAAATCCCAATATGTGTTGTTTATTATCATCGTCCATTATATTACATACAAATTACATAGTTAATTAAAAGAAGTCGAAAGTCTTTTTCATTAAATAATTATATAAATCTTCAATAACATCAACATTATAAATGAAAATTTTGACATACGTTTGACATTGACAGTGAGCACAAAAAGTGTTTGGCGTTTATGCGTTTAAGATAAAATTGGGAAGTGGTTAAATAGTAGTTCTAACAGCTGGTTTAAAGTAATAAAAACTTAAAAGTGATTAAGTACAAAAAAAATGTGTTGAAAAATTCTTCATCTACTTTATTCATTATTTGTGAAATAATGACAAAAAACTATTTCAACGTAATTTCAGGTAAGGTAACATTTTTTTTAATTGATTGATTTGTTTTCGACAGATCAACGGAGTGAAGTTCGTGCTACTCAGAAATACTATTCCAAAGTTTTTCTTTCTATTTTATGTAAGTACTTACGCTATTAAAGGCGTATTAAATTTTCATAGGTACATCTGGCTTCCAGTCGCGCAATCTAAAGTGATCTATAAACATGTTTCACTTCAACGGTAACAGTGGTGATAGATAAATAAGTGATGTGGAGTTGTTAAGTTTGTCAGTCTGCCTTGTGTCATCGTGTCGGGACTACAGTGCGCCATTTAGCTCGCGATAAAAACACAAGGAATGTGTTTATCGTTTCTCTTAGTTAGCTTGAAACGACGGTCAATAAACCAAATCGTAATGTGGGTGACGAGAGTTATTTAGGACAATTTTAGTAATGGCAAATAATTCATTAGATTCCCGTTGTACAAAAACGAAGTGCAATACAAGGAAAGGACTATATCGATCATGGATTTGGTGCATTTTGTTGAAGTGCTTTATCAGTTTACCCTGCATATTTTCGAAATGTCTTGGAGTAGACATCACTGTTGCAATGTACCCGCAAGGTGACATCAGTGTCCTTTACGGTGAACCATTGGAAATATTTTGTGTTGGAGAAAATTATTCAGCCAGTGACATCGAATTTACTGTAGATGGGAAGCAAATTGAATCGGAAATAGTCAATGAAACAACAAGGCGTTTGTATTATGAAAAGCCAGACAAGCAAGTGATCGCTTATTACTGTAGGAATAAGAAGACACATAAGAATTGTATAAGTCGAGTGTTGGTTGACTCGCCTCCAGAAAACGTAACTAATTTTAGCTGTTTGTCAAAAAACTTGGAAGTTTTGAACTGCTCGTGGCATGCAGTTGAACACTCTTTCAGCAACATTAATTACTCCTTGACTTTTATAATAAATGGAAATCGAGTAAGACCATGCACCGTTCAAGTATCTAACAAAACTCGGTATTGTACTTGGAACACAAGCAGTAAGCCTCGTTACAGACAGCTGGAGGAAGAGTTCTATTTCAATCTTATATCATGTAATGTATTTGGCTGCAATGAACAGAATTTCACTGTTGACCATTTCTCAGTTGTCAAACCAGATCCTCCATCAAAATTAAAAGTGTTGTATAATGGTACGCATAGTGTTGTATTGCAATGGGTCATTCCTAACAATGTGAAGGATTTGCTGCCTTGTGGTGTGGATCATAAAATTGAATATCAAATAGCTAAAATTGATAATACTGCTTATTTTCATAGTGTTGATGCTTCATTTCTGCCACCGAGCAATAAAACTTATAGATTTCAATTAAACAACTTACCATATGCACATATGCTGTATGAAGTTAGAATCTACATCAAATCAAAAAAGGCAGTTAGTGAAGAGTTTTGGTCAGAGTTCAGTTATATATCATTTTACACAGATAGTGAGCGACCTGGCCGTCCACCAGAAATGATAGCAGGGGGGTTTGACCAAGCAACATATAATAAAAACAGAATAATATATGTCTATTGGAAACAATTAGAGGAGTATGAGGAAGCTGGTGCCAATTTTACATATAAAGTGGTTGTTTCTCAAAGTAATAAGTCTGAGACTCTATTAGCTGATAAGAACAAAAGTTTAAGTTACGTCTATTTGGATGATGCACCCTTAGAAGCTATGCAAGTATCGGTGTGGTCATACAATATGAAAGGGCAATCAATAAATAGTAGTCACATGTACATACCTCCTGTATGGGACACTCGTAATTTAGATGTCACCTCATTCACAAAACTTGCCTATGAAAATGGAACCTATGAGTTATCTTGGGTTGGGATAAATAATATAGATAATTATACATTATTCTGGTGTCAACATAATGCTACTAAAATATGTGCTGGTCGTTTAAATTTTACCATTTTAGAATCTTATAAAAACAATCATGTGATACATCTGCCAGGAGACTACAGATACCAATTTGCAATTTCTGCTAACAAGGGCAGCAAAACTAGTGGTATGATCTGGGCTAAATGTGAGATATCTAAAGTTGGAATGGCAATGTATGGATTCAATGTACATTTAAAGTATGATGCTCCTGGAAAATCATTTGTCAAATTAAGATGGTCCATGGATTGTGCATTACAAGATGGTATTATTACTGGATATAATATAACTTACTGCCCTGTCATACAGACAAGCAGTTTATGTGATTCAACTGTTGGAAACCAGTCAATTTTCATCTCTGATTCAGCTAAAATGGAAGTCAATATCACAGATTTACTTCCATTTAGAACTTATCAATTCACCATAGCATTGAATACAACTTATGGCTTAAAGAATATTGAAAATGCCACAGCTGTCATTACAACTTCAGAAGATACACCAACAAAGCCAAGAAATATTACAATATCGGATGTAAAAAGTAATTCCTTAAATATATCCTGGGATCCTCCATTGCACAGGAATGGCATTATTGGTAAATATGTGATATATAATTTTGGGCAAGAATTTTATGTTCATAATGTCTCTGGAACTGACACATCGAGAAGCTTTGTAACACTTACTGGACTTCAGGGCTTCACTAATTATTCTTGGACCATTCAAGCTTGTAACATTCCTATAGGCTTATGCTCTAAAGTTGGTCCAAATGAAGGGATTTTCGTGAGAACAAGAATAGGTGCACCTAGCAGACTTAAGGCTCCTACAATAAGAAATAACCCAGATCTTCTGAAATGGGATAAACCAGAAATACCAGGTGGAACTGTAGATTTTTATCAAATAAGAAGGATTAAAGATGATATGGAACCAGAAATAATGAACTCTACAGAATTGACACTTTCTGTGACACATTGTGAAGGTGGAATCATGAGTGAAACATATCAAGTGAGAGCAGTCAACTGTGACGAAGATCCTGACCATGGAGCACTTGCAGATAAAGAGAATGTAAATCTTACCCGATCCAAAGTCAGCAATGTTTATTATGGAGAATGGAGTGAACCAAGTACAGTGGCTTGTAGAAGTAGGGATGGATTAGCAGTAACATTTATATTAATGATTATTTTTGCAATAATTGGTCTTGTATATGGGTCAATCAAATTGTACAAAAGGTATAGAAAAATGGAGGATATTAAGCCTGTTCTGCCCAGTGGTTTAGGAATACCAGAAAAAGATATATCTAAGTATACTTTTGGAAGTTGGAATCCATCTAATAAAGATGAAAAGCCATCATCTGATGAAGCGTTACTGCTTCCTGATAAAACCACAGTGTCATCTACAGATACTAAACAGAAAACCAATGACAATTGTGCTGCTAGCGATCACACCGATAGCACCGCACTATCTGATTCGTCTCGAGAGCCAGTAGATAGGCAAGTTTCCACTTCAGACGATGGTTCTAATTCATCACTGCAGTTGGAAGCTGAACCAATAAAAGACGACGAAACTAATCAAAATCAAGAAATGGACTCTGCAACTGACGAAATAAAGAGCTTCAGAGAAAACCCATCATACTATGTTGATAACAGTTTTAAGAAAAATCCAACAAGTGGCTATGTGCAACCTGTCGTGAAATCATCAACTGGTTACGTACAGTCTGTGCCCACTCCTAATATGAGTGTTTCGCAAATCTCTGCCACACAGCCTGCGAGTTCTAGTTACGTGATGGCGGGATTGTCACCACCCGTATTTAATTCTGGAATTTCATCACCGGGTGTGCCAAGTCAACCGCCTCCCTCTTCGGGGTATGTTCGACCCGAAGACACACAACCCAAGTCTGCATTGACGTTCCCCAAATTAGTGACGTCTCCATCAAAATTGTTGGGTCCGGAAAGCTTGCCGTCGATGCCCACCTTGCCAGCCTCCGTCAAACCCAGTGCGGACAGTAGCTACATTCAGTTACAGTCGTTAGATGCCATTCCTAGTCTTAAGTCGAACGTACGTAATACCGTGCCATTAAAACCGTCCGCTTCCAACGGCTACGTGAGTCCGGAAGACGTGGTGATCAACAAGCATCTGAACAATATGCTGTATGCGGGACAGCTCGCTGAGGAGTCCGCCGTGCTGGACCCCACGATGTCTCCCGACGCTTACTGCCGCTTCTCCTGGAGCACCGATCCTGCCAACGATAACCTTCACACCTTACTCGCGGACTCGCGGACGATAAACGCCAATAAGAATTGAGTCAATAAACGCCTAGAATAGTGACACAGTACTGATAGACTCCTTAGTGACTGAATTGTAAATATTGAACTAGTTTAACTTTATTGAGTGCTATATAAAAATATTGGACATATATAATTTAACACAAGAAATCAGATGTGTCGTCTAGTGATAATTCTTGTGCCTTATTAATTTATTTTAGGTCATTTTAAAGAAGTCGTGGGTAAGACTCCAATTTTTCAATATTTTATAACATGTGTTTTTTGCTCAATAACCTAATAATTTTTCGGCTTTTCTGCACTATGATTAACTCTAGTTTGAACCATTATGAGAATAAGTGTTTTAATTATTAGATTATTTGCGTAGTATGATTGTAACTACTTATATATTTGTTACAGAATTTCTACGATCACAAAATAGTCAATAATGGAGGGTATCTACAAAATTAATTTGATACCGAACGATCTAAGCATGGAGGAGAGCATTCTGCAAATAGCCGAAACTCTCGATAATCTCAATGGGATAGTTGAAGACGTGTTCGCTCGCGTGTCTCTTAGGATTAATCAGAACATGGATAAAACATATAAATTGAAACAAAGGATTGAAATATCAAAAGCTAAAGTTGCAAAACTTACTGGCATGCAGAAAGCGATTAAAGTATTCTCGAGTGCTAAGTACCCAACTTCTATAGTACACAACCATTATAAATCCATATTCGACCTAGATTGCTACCAACATGAACCTCAAAATATTATACTGAGTGGAGTAACTCAGAAGCAGTCCAACGATAAAAAGATACAGGTATTATTACTGAATTTTAAAATTAAACATGGTCACTATTTACTTTTTTACTCAAACACTTTTTTTTTACTATAGGAAAAATTACATTTCTATCACGTAAAAGTAGCAGATTGTAAAGATTTGAATACGAAAACCGATAATGATTTGGATTCTGTGATAAGTAATGTGACGACAGTAGGGGACCTACTAATCTTCAATACGGATGAGAGTCCATACATACGGAGTAGCAGCAAGGTGCCGGCTTACGTGCCTACGACTATAACCAATGATGAAAACAAAGTGTCATTGGAAGAGGCACCCCCGTCTATTGTCAAGAGGAATGTACTGAAACGGGAAGCCGATGAGTATATGTATGCGCCGGGAATGGGAATGGTAAGTTATATAAAATATAATCAAATGGTTTTATTTACCTTGTCGCGTTCTATGTTGGTCTGTTTTCAAAACTATTTAATTCGAATTAGATAAGTCCAAAATTAATCGTAAATAATTTCATAGTTTTCTAACTAGTTGTGGTACGATTAGTTTTATACGGGAATAGAATCTTACCAATATAATAAGTGCGAAAGTTTAGATGGATGGATGGATGTTAACCGATTGCAAAAAATAAGATTTATTTATACAAAGAACAGGATATATCATTTACCATATCGCTGTTATTTTTATAAACGGCAAACCGTTTTATCAATGATCAGAAAGTTTTAGTCAATAGGTATTTCCCAGATTTTTTTTAATTTTTCCTTATATTTTATACTAGTTATCGCCCGCAACTCCGTCCGCGTGGAATTAAAAAAATCTTAATAAATAGCTTATGTGTTCTTCCAGACTATGTTCTACATCTATGCTAAATTTCATTAAGATCCGTTGAGTCGTTCTGGAAACAATCATCATCCATCCAAACATTCACATTTATAATATTAGTAAGATATTTTATTATAAGGAAATATTATATATCATTAATTAATTTTTAAACTCTCCGAATTTGAAGAGCTTAATAAAGGTTAATTGACCTTTTTTAATGATCATAAATTACGGTCGGTCGTGGGTGAAAAAAATATGACATTTGGGATAAAGAATTGGTGTGATTTAAAATATTAAAGTACTAATTTAAAAAGGACATTATGCAATAAAGAACCAGTTTTTCTGAGAAGCTTCATTGAAGTATCATTTTAAATAGCATTTGATAATAAATAGTACCTTGTACTATAAACAATTATGAATTTTGTCGAAAATTGTTTCGTTGTATGGTTTTGTTAATCGTGATAAATCTGTGAATCTATGAATCTAAATGGTATCCTTTCTTTAGGTACCGGAGTTGGACATGCCCCTGGACCTTCCCCACTTACCGGGTGTGGCCGGGGACGTGCAATTCTCCGTTACCAATGACGGTTCGATAGCTCCGTCCGCGATCACGTCGCCCGATACCAACATCACAGTCCCCGATCTTACGGACCTGGATCTGGAGCAGTTGCCGGACGTGGGGGAACCGACCCCGGTATCGGTTCCAGTTCAGGTTCCGGACATACCGGACGCTCCACCGCCAGTTCCAAGTGTGACAGTTCCTCCATCAATTCCTGTGGCAGTGCCGCCTGTGCTGGCCAGTCCGCCGCCGCCTCCGCCGCCTCCACCGCCTCCACCGCCACCGCCGCCGCCGATGGAGGTCCCGACCCTACACAACATAAGGTAAAATTTTATATTCTATAAACATTTTGAATATTTTAAAATTAGTGTTGTATGTTGTGTGTTGTTTTAATTTTTGTTTTCGTGAACGTGTGTCAAAATATTCCAAGTTTCAAGAATGATTAATATCTAAACCTTGAGGATTTGTACACAACGTAACATAAAAGTTACAAAATTATAATGTGTGCGCAGGCATTTGGTATCGTTTTCCGCATAATTTGAAGTAAAAACCCACAAACATTTTTTTGAAATATGTGACTTTAAAATTCACCTAGCTGTTGACTTGTTATGACGTCCGCTAGGGGTGAATTAGTTGGATTGATTTTTTTAAATACATATGTACTTTCGTAGCTTGTAGAGTATGAGTACCATAACTTGTGATTTCTCAGCGAATCTAATTCTCTAACAATTTAATTAAAATAGTTCATTGAGATGTTCATGAATTAATAACTAGATTTTCAAAGTCAAGACAATTGACAAGTTACTTCAAACCGATAATTTTGAAGGCTATTATTACAAGTTCTGTCCACTTTAAACTTGTTCTTCATTAATCCTAGATTGTTTCGAAAGCAATAAAGGCATTCTACGAAGATTGTATGTAATGTAAGATGTAATTACATAGAGTTTCTAAGGCAAAAGCTTATGATGACGATATTATCTTTTATTACGATAAATAAATCAATAGACTGGTATTATTCAAACATATTAGGAATATTAGGTTAGAAATTTAATAAACATACCAATTTTATTAATTGATGCTTGTCTATGACTAAATTTTTATTTAATTCATGCTATCGTGTTTTATCAATACCATAAAATTTATCATAGTTCTGAATATTTGTGACAATAGTACTTTCATGGGCAAAAATTGTTTTTAAATTTGTATTATCACGTACCTCAAAAATCTCTTACTAATTAGGGCAATATTTACGATGACGATACAAAAACGATTGTCGTAAATATTCCTGATAGGCCCACTAGTCTAAAATGAAAGGATTCGCTCATTTTGTAGACTTTTACATCATACATTTATGAGTAACTAGCTTTTACCCGCGACTCCGTCCGCGCGGAATAAAAAAAAAATAGAAAATGGGGTAAAAATTATCCTATGTCCGTTTCCTGGTTCTAAGCTACCTGCCCACCAATTTTCAGTCAAATCGATTCAGCCGTTCTTGAGTTATAAATGGTGTAACTAACACGACTTTCTTTTATATATACAGATAACAGTTGATTTATCAAAGTTCACTGACATATATGTTACTAAATTTAGTTTTTTTCTAAATGTATACTTTGACTGCGAGGTCGTGTTACCGAAAGTAAACTACTAAGCAAAGAAACCTTTGTCCCCTGAACCTTAAACGCCACATGTTAGTTTTTTTTTTCTAATGCCAGTTTCACACATTAGCGATTATGTTTTCTACCTGTTTTTTTTTCAAACGCCATATGTTCCGAGATTGAAACTGTTATCGCCCGAGGGTCTTTGACGTGGGGTTGGAAAAAAAATAATCTACCATTACGTAAATCGTTTTAATTTTTTTTTATTACTATCTTACTGTAATTAATTTTATTGTATGAATACCAAAAAGGTCGGAAGTAAAATATGGTGTTGCTTGGGTTAGGTTTGGATTATATTCGATAAGATTTGGGGTGACTGTCAAAGTGGAAAGTCTTTTCACCTTAGGATGCCAAACAATCTCTTCAGCTTTGTTATAGTAAAAAAATCTACGACTGTGGTACCCTTATTAAATGATAAGGGGGTTATAAATTATGTTTATCTCACAACTTTTATTTAGTAGTTGATTTTCTTTATCTCTATCATGCATATAAATAACTTGACTTTAGTATAAATGATGAATCTTCTCGTTATTTTTCCAAACAATTCAAATTATATTTTTACCATTGTTCTGTCTTATTTCGCTTACAGTACGGAGATTTGTAGAATGCAATTACTGAATCCGAACTATTTATTATTGTAGTTTCAAAATTTTACTGGTGAACCATCAAGTGTTACAGTTATTCTAGGGAACCCTTAACTTTAATTCCCGCTATGATTCATCCCCCCACTTCAAGTATTTGGTGGTCCTAGGTCCTGGAGGACCACTTTAGTAATCATAGCTGTAGTACATCGATCAATATGCTCATACTTGATAGTACTGACTGACTTACGGATAGGCGTTAGATTGATTTATTTATTTATTAAGGCACTTCACTGACTTGAAAGACTTTATTAATTGTTATGTTTTAAATCAATAATAAACTTGTAGTATACACCATTACTCGTAATATGTACATATTAACGGCGAATTCGTCAACGAAGAAAAATTTTAGCTTAGGTATAACATGCCAGTATGCATCAGCTTCCTGTTAAAGTCCCGTCAAAATCAGACCAGCCGTTATGGAGATTACCCGGTACAAACGCGGCCTTGCGGATAGACATACATGCAGACAGACAGGCAATAATAAAAAAAATGGTTTTTCGTTATCACTAACGCAAATCCATAAAAATGTATATGAAATATGCCATTTTTAAATAATATTCAATTACGTACTGTCATTCTGTTTGACAAAACAAACACAACAATGTATTATTACAAGACTTTAATTTATTTTTGGTTTTAATTATGTATTAAAGAATAATGTAAGTTTACTTTTTTAATGTATTCTTTTTATAACTAAAATAAATGCCACTGTCGCATAGGACGTATGTATAAGAACATTAGTTGACCTACTTGTGCATTCTATCGTTGGTCTAGTTTAAAGAACTCGGGTTATTTTTGTTCCGCTTATCTATTAGGACAGGAACATGGACGTCCCGACGCAACGTTCTGATAAAATTCCTATAATCAACATTATCATTTTGAAATGGTAACAGCGACAAATTGCTTTTTTCTGTTTATCGAACATTCAACGGGAAATGTTAAGAATTCGTATCTTTTTTTTTATCGAACGGTAAAAAAAACAATAATTCTATTTAATGACGGAGGTATAATGTAAATAATGATATCTTATCTATATATCTATATATATAAAAGAAAGTCGTGTTAGTTACACTATTTATGACTCAAGATCGGTTGAACTGATTTAGCTGAAAATTGATGGGGAGGTAGCTTAGAAAGAACTAGGAGACAGACATAGGAACTCTTTTATCTTGTGTGCATTTTTTTTATTCCGCGCGGACGAAGTCGCGGGTAAAAGCTAGTGGATGGATAAATTACATAATTTAGGATTAAAATATATCAATAAAATTATTATTAGCTTTTTCTAGTCATAATCCAACTGTTGTTTCATTATATGCAGGTTTGTGGTCAAACGCTTGTTTAAATTATTTACAAAAAGTTACTCTGTATAATTATGTATATAATATACTGGTTATGTGTATAATGGTTATATGTACGTAAATGCTTATATATAGGTAATATATAAGAAGCATTTGATATGCGGCATCATCTTTGTGATAAAAGAGCAATGAGCGGTCTTTTCCCGACACGTATCTAATTCAATATTGTGATTTTTTGTCCACCGCGCCTTAATAGTGTGCTTACATGAATTGTAAAGCAGTACCGCCCCCGTCTACAAAAGGGAGACGTAATAGATTCCTTTTCGTAGAAAAATGTAAATCCACACACTTACCGAGCGGCTTAGAATCATAGTTATGGGTCATTTAACCTCCAGCCTGGCTCCCGAGGAATTACAAATAGGATAAACCCCATAACGTGGGATTAAATGCGATTCGAAACGTCTTGGTGCGGCCGTAACTATAGAGAGCCCACCGAAATTGTGTTCTCTGATAGACCATAAATTTTGGATTATTTTGTTATTTATATAGCTGGCTAGAAGAATTGAAGATTCAACTTTTTTCGAAAATACTCAAGAGCTTATGAACATATAGAGTATGGTATTTATTCTTTTCTTTGTTATACCTATTTCAGCATAACTGCGAGGGGTTCAATTAAATTTTTATTTTTGGTTATTATTTAACGACAGTTTATACCAAAAACCTACTCTCAGTGGTATATAACCTGTTCCTGTAAGGTCTAGCCGAATTTTTATCTCGTTGTTTAGTCGACGAGATTTAATCAGTCACGGGCACGCGCGTCGTTCGGCGAACTGTGTCGTTTTGCGCTCTTATCGTTTTCGATATGAGCTCGATCTACACATAGTTTCGGTTAAATGTTTGAACTAAAATTACATGACATTTCTTCAACAAATTAGCCTAAACTCGACAAAATTACGCTTCAATGTTAATGCTGTTTACAAAGCATGGCTGTTCATACGAGATGGTATAGAGTTTGATTCTAATTTAATGAACGCATTACTTTTGTGAATACAGTCAAAACCGTTTATAGCGACATCGTTTAGAACAACATACCGGTTAAATTGACCAAAATCAAAGGTCCTGGCTGAATGTTATTACATATCTTTCCTATTAATACCTGTCACCGGTTGTTACAACTATCGGTTTTTACGACTCAATATGAGTAGTCCCTTCGATGTCGTTATAACAGATTTTGATTGTATTTACATTTAACGTCTCTTCGCTACATTCGGCGAATTTAAACAAAATCTTTTGCTAATAGTTTCAGTCGGAAAAACAAATTCCGTAATATACTCCTTAATTAATCTTATCTGTTTACTGTTATATTTATATTGTAATTCTAAATTGAGATAACTACTTATTCATATCTTTATTTGCAAACTAACAATAATAACATTTAAAAACATATAGGCTTGATTAAAGGAGTTAACTAAGCGACGATGTCACTTTGAAGTTGTCATTTCCGGTACATTCAAGCTCGTAGATCCCCACTACTTGTAGAGATCCGCAATACAAGAAATCGGGCATTCCTGCATGCGTCACACTCAACGTTACCAAGAGTTTGTGCTGACGTAGTAATACGTTTATAACGTGTAATACTCATTTTCCTGCTCGCTACGTAATGTATTTATAATTAGTTTGGATTATATAGAAATATTGCTAATTAAATCTTAACATGTATTTAGTATATCTTTTCAAGGTTATTGTGGCTGGAAGAAAGATATTTATCAAAAGATACTGTTGGATTTATTACAAAAGTTATGCGCAAAAGAAAATCTTCCTCGGAAAACCTTTCAATCCTTTAGAATGAAAGACGTAATATCTAAAATTATGCAGTTATTTTTTAAAAAGTAATTTAAAGTACATAGCAAGCTATTTATTAAGTACTGTACTCATAACTCTGTGCAAAGCTGTTACATAAGGTCGCGACATGACGTATTAAAGAATGACGCAATAAACTGCTAATAATAAATTTTAAGGATGAAAAGAAATCGAAAACGAATCAAAAGCAAATTAACTAGCTCTCGATACGAACCGATATAAGCAAGTAGTCGAGAATAGGGGGTGTTTACAAAGCGCTCACTTCTCGGTACTGTGGCTAAGTGGAAGCAGCCACTTGGAAAACAAAGGCCGCGTGTACATTCCGGCGAGCTGTTTTGTACAAATAAAGTCGATGTTTGACTCTGTAGATGTCTCCCCGCGTACACCAGCGGCAAATGCATTATTATTATTTTTTTTTTCTTCTAAGAATAATGTCTCCCTTAGAAGGAGAACAATTAATTGACGTAGGTGTCTTTAAAACTAGACTATGAATAATTATTTAGTAAGCTAGGGCGTCTTGTCTGGCCATCAACACTTAAAGGTGGGATCGTGGCGAAGCGCTAGTTTATTCATTATAAAAAGGTGTATAAAAATGGTTCAAAACATATAACTTTTCGTATTTATATGTTTCGTAGACTTAGTCCTAATTGCGAGCCGAAACAACTCATATAGTTGAGGTCGTGCGTAATTTTGTATAATTAACGAAGCTGTTGACATATGGCCTTATCACGATTTGTAGAAAAAGAAATCCCCGCGAATTGTTTGCATTGCGTTTAACGATTGTCGAAGTTTCGTATACGTGCTGCTACGTCATCTGTTAACACATTCAATGCTACCGATTTTCTCTGCGAGATCACTTTAGTACCCAAAAGTCATAGTGGCATTGAACGTGTTAACTAATCTTGTTAGAAAAAATAAGGAGACAGTATTATACTCCAGTTTTGAGTATACGAGTTTCCCCGTGGTCCAGAGTAGGTTAAGAGCTGTTGTCACTAAATTAATGACGTCACATGTGTGAAATGTATTAATTCTTGGAATTATCCATACGTTAATTTAAAACATTAAGTGCTAAATACAAGGTTAGATATTTTAAATCTTAATTGCAAAAACTCTAACGTAACTTTAAATTAACAATAATTTGCTATTCACTGAACAATTAGCGTTAGCGAAGTAAAAAACTGCTTTGTTATCAAATCTTATATTTCTTTTTCAATGTGTTCATACTAAATAGATAACATTTATTCTAATTTGCCCACTATTTATCTATATTATCTATACTACGTACTTCTTTCTTTATTTTGTATAAATAACACACGCGTAATTATTTTAAAAGAAACATTAATTTGATACGTGTAGATTCCGTGTTCTATTCCACGAATCACCGCCGTATTTACAAATTTCGGAAGAATTTTACCTTTTTGTTGCGTTCAATATGAGTCAAGTTAATGATGAGCAAAGATAACAACACTATCGAATCGATAATACTGTTTTCTAACAACTTGATTGTTTTGTTAATAAACAACTGTCAAAATTGACAGAAAGTGTATGTTGATGTTGAAGTAAATGGATACGATTAGTTTTTTAATTTAATTTTTAATTGGATTTTTAAAAGTGTGTATAAATACATAGGCTATAAAATCCAATTTCATTGTAAATAAACAATCAAAATATTCCATCAAATTATTCGTGTATCAAAATAATTATTAATATCAAAGCAAGATATTATATAGATACCAAGAATTTATTAATGAACTACTTGTCGCCCGCGAATACGTCCGCGCGGATTTAAAAAAACAACATAATAAGTATAAGTAGCCTATGTGGTCTTCCAGACTATCATCTACATCTATGCAAAATTTCATCGAGATCTGTAAAGCCGTTCTGGAGATACCTTCAAACAAACATCCATCTAAATATTCGCATTTATAATATTAGTAAGATTAGTCATACAGTATTATCTCTATTTAAGGAAAATGTTCCGACTGATACAATTATATTTTTTATTTTTAAATCCAAATGATTTATTAACTTGGCCTAGGACTGTAATACACAATTCTTGTAACACTTAGTTTTTTTTATTGATTATGACATAATTAATGGTGTCATTTGCGCGTTTGAAAATATGTCCTTGTTTTGATTAGATAGCAACCTTTAAGATTCTAAGAGCAATTGTAACTGGTGATAAATACTTTGTAACAGATAGAGTTTTCTTTTTATGAACAAACCTGCGTAAGCATCTCTTGTAATGTTCGAATGTTGCCATGCATTATAACATGAAGCTATATCTTACTAATATTATAAATGGGAGCGTCGGTGGCTCAGGGGTTAAGCACTTGATTTGCAATCAGGTCCTGGGTTCGAATCCCGCCATGTACCAATGTGTTTTCGATTTACATATGTACATTTATCCGACGTTCTAACGGTGAAGGAAAACATTGTGATGCAACCTGCACATGTCTGAGAAGAAATTCAATGATATGTGTGAACTCAACCAACCCGCACTTGACCAGCGTCGTTGACTATGCCCTAGTCGCCCATAAGGGTAGGGTAGGTTGCCGAGCCCCTCGGTGGGGTCTTTTAGTGAGCTGATGATGAATGTTTCGACATATGAATGGATGGATGGATGTTTGAAGGTATCTCCAGAACGGCTGCATGAATGTCGCTGAAATTTCGTATAGATGTAGAACATAGCCTGGAAGAACTCATTAAGTTTTTTTTTATTCTGCGCGGACGGAGTTGCGGGTGACAGCTAGTGCGTGAATAAATACTAATTATATTAATCTTAAGAAAAATGTTTTAATTAAAATTTGTTTTATTCGTTTATGAGTTTTATAATTGAAGCTCATTTACTTCGTAATTAATTGCTAGCGTGCTTCTATAATTTGAAAATAATTTTTGCTAGAGCACTTTTATGTTCAGTGTTCAGTAAATTATGATTTATTTGTCTCCATATTAAGCTGATTTAATAATAACATTATTGCTGTCTCTAATAAGTGGAATATTATTTAAATTTAATATGAGTTTTCGAATACTCTTAAAATACAAGTAAATAATATAATATTAAAATATATACAAATCTACAAATGTAATAAGCACAAACAAATTTGATACTTTATAACTGATAATAAAAATTTGAACAAGGTTATATTTGTACAAATATTTCTGTGAGCGTGCTGTTTGCGATACCTCGCAAGGTCGGCCATTCCGATTTCCAGGACATGGAGCGACATTGGCCCTCGTGCCATCGGTCTGACCGGCCAAGTTATCTGGCACGCCATCTCCGATGCCGTTAGTATTGCTAGTATCTATAGTTTGCACGTTTTTAACCATAAATGGCATTTCAACTCGTCTGTGTCAAATACGCGACTTGTTTGTGTTAAAGAATTTTAATGAATACAACTGAGTATGAAAATGTATTTTGTAATCTTACTTCTTACTAGTATTATAAATGCGAATGTTTAGACGGATGGATGTTTGTTTGAAGGTATCTCTGGAACTGCTGAACGGATCTTGATGAAATTTGGCAGAGATGTAGAACATAGTCTGGAAGACATAGGCTACTTATTACGTTTTTTTTTAATTTAGCGCGGACGGTGTCGCGGGCGATTGTATAACTATATTTCGTTTTTTATAAAACGTGAGCTTGGATTTTTAGTTATTTGATACTTGTTTGTAAATATGATTGTACTTAATCTAATCCTAAAGTTATGAAGACAGAATATAGTAACAAATAATATTGCTTTGTTCATGTTTGTTTTTCTCTTATATGTAATCCTCTTTAAATTTCTCTGGAAGTTACGATAATTTTAGATCTCTCGGCAGTTATTTGTGACGTCATTAATACCAAAAAGCTTCTGGAGAAGTCTTACATCGATCGGATGTGTTCATTGTATTATTTGCAAAATATTGCTTTGTTATTGCTCTGAACCGAAATTCCGGCTGCGCACTCTCGGAACGCACGAAATGTTTTTGTTTTAAAATTACTCGTATTTCTTCCAGCGAAATGTAAATATTTCCTCGAGTGTGACGCCACAGTACTACAGTTATGAATTAGTTTGTTTTAGTTTCTTTTATTAATCAACTAGCTGTCCGTCCGCGCGGAATTTGAAAAAAAAAACTTAATAAGTTGCCTATGTGTTCTTCAAGATTATGTTCTACATCTGTGCCAAATTTCGTCAAGATCCGTTGAGCCGTTACGGAGATACGTTGAAAACAAACATCCATCTAAACATTCGCATTTATAATATTAGTGTGATATGCTGTCCGTAACATTGAGGTCCGTTTAAGTATGGATGTTTGTTTCGTCCCAAATCTTAACCTTTTTATGCCCAAAGAACCTTTTCCTAAAGAACCCATACTTTATAATGATATTTTCTTGAATGTATTCTGTGTGTTTTGAAGATTCAAAAGACTTTGCGGGATAACCTATGTTTAATAAAGGTATTTCAAGAATTTAGACTGAGTACGCAGACTGTTAAAAGTTCGCTGAATATAATAATTTAGTTAATTAAAATGCCTCCCTTTGATCAAGCCTGCTAATGAAACTAATTAAAATGAGAGACTGGCTATTTCAACTATCTCTGTAATATTTTCTTGTATTAAATTCTTGTAATCAAATAATTTATCATAAGCATTGAACCTTTAACATTTTAAAGACCTTTTAACTAAAATAAAGTATTCGCTAATATGAAACGAGTTTATATAACACTAGGTTTTGCCTGCGTCTTCATCTCATGTGTTACTTGAGACTATTTATATCGGTGCAAAATTTAAATAAGATGCATTGAACCATTGCATGGTTCTACGTCTACCAAATTCCATCGAGAGTTTCTAACAAAAACCATCCATCCGTACAATCAAACACTGGCATTAATAAGTAAGATTCTATTATTTAAATTAAAGCTATTAAAACTTACAAAAACGGTTTACCCTAACAAAATTTTGTTTTTTGGTCTCGTGTCAAAAAAACTTAATTAACGAAGGTTACACACTAGCGGCTTGTCTGTAGTTACAAAGTTGCGTAAGCACCAGAGGCCATCGATTCCGAGTAGTGTGGCGCGAAACTTGCGGCGGGTAGCCGTTTCACATTTGCGGAGAGCCGGCCGATTCCTAGAACCGATTAGCCTTATCGGACAGAGATTTCCGGAAAGTGCCGTATTATTTACAGGCTCAGATGCCGCCTCCATTATGACCCATCCAACGAAAAGAGTTACATCTGTTAAGAGGTCTTGAAAGATGTGAAAAAATCTCTTTTCTTCTGCTAGGACATGTTTTACGCTTTTTACGGTATGCAAATGTCCACTACAAAACAAGTTGTTTTAATTAATTACTGTGTTTCCACTGTAACGAAACATTAACGAAACATCTGAATAAAAGTATATTGATATTTATCTTTTTTTTTTTAAAAGAAAATGAAGCTCTCGGTAATACGGTTAAACAGATTCACGTTACATCACTACTAATTAATAAATGTAATATTCCAAGAAAACCTTGCGGAGATGAGAATTTAAACAAATTTAATATCGACCGGAATTAATTATCATTAATCTCATTATTGGCATTCATTATTCTCAACAGCGATATATACCTGTGATTATTTAATATTCCATAATTATAATTTTAACCGATAACGGTTCGTCTAAGCTAATTTACATATTGTTCGCTAATAAAGTAATTAGACTCGGTTAATATTGTGTTGCAGTCTCGTGACGAAAGGACCATACAATATGCACTTTAGTTATTTTATTACACAAATAATAGCATGTCATAGTTTATTTTTTAAAGAAAATATGATATGAAATTACTAGCTGTCGACTCCGTCCGAGCGGGATTAAAAAAAACTTAATTAGTAGCCTATGTTCTTTCAGACTATGTTCTACATCTATACCAAATTTCATCGAGATCCATGCAGCCGTTCTGGAGATAACTTCTAACAAACCATATCCATTCATCCAAACATTCGCATATATATTAAGTAAGATGATACGTCTGTAAATATAATCCGCTTTCACCTGCTCAGGTTTCCGTACATAAAAGTATATAAGATAAACACCTACTGCATTAACAGATCAAATGTCCTTTTTTAGATTTTATGAGGATATTGAACTCGTTTTATGAATGTTTTTTAGACCAGCTTCGATAACTACAGAGGCGGTACACGATTTTTCTCTTAACAATTTGGTCCGACCAAAATATTTTACGGGACAATGGTTTTGGAGTGTCATATTTCTGTTTATTGATGCGCCCACGTGTTTCGTTTTTATTATTCTGTGGCTTTTGATCTTTTTCTGCGCGCAAAATACAAATATAGCATTTATTGATGTGTTATTGAATATTTCTTAAAAAGGTGATGTTACTCCAAATATAGAAAATTAGCTGTCGCCCGCAACTCCGACCGCACGGAATTAAAAAAAAAACTTAGTAAATAGCCAATGTGTTTTTCTTGACTTTGTTCTATATCTAGCCCAAATTTCATTAAGATCCGTTTAGCCGTTCTGAAAATACCTTCTAACAAACATTCATCCATCTAAACAGTCGTATTTATAATATTAGTAAGATAAATTATGGATAAATAAAATGTTTCTACACAACACATGTTTTGTGCATAAGTCGAGGTTCTTCTCGTGTCATAATTGTCTACACAAAATAACTATTATAATGTACGTTCGGAGACTACATTTAATTTGGATCAACCTAAAACATGATAGATCGGCTCGAATTAAATCTTCATTATTTGTAAGTAAATGTGCGAAGTCGGGGCGCGTCTGTAGCATTTTTTGTAATGGTCCCACATCAAAAGCGGCGGGTGTAATTAATTTGAACGTGGCAAAGTTGGCGCGCCGCTAATTACACGTAACGTACATGCAGATTATATTCAGTACTAATCTTCACTGATATCTATTGTAACTCATATTATGTAACTATGATTGATTTGCCGACCGATTGAAATGCACGTGGTGTTGATACTAGCCGGAATACATTACTCCATTAAAATAAAATTCATGTTTTTGGCAAAACATATTGAGTTTCTTATACAATATAAGTTCCCTTTTTTTTGGGAGGCATGCACGTTATGCGGGACTTTTTTCCTCCGCATGATGACGCTACGGGTACGCGTTTGCATTTCTTCGCGGCCTGTCTCTACATATTATATCTCTTCTATTATCTTTAATAAAATAGATATTTAGAAGAAATATTATTGGGGAGGTTTGGTTTTTCTTAACATGGGTTTGATGGCGTACGGCATGCGTGTAGAAATCCTAGTTATCAGTCCCTAACGTATATAATCATATGGGCCACATATCAGGGTCGCGTCGGCATTGTCAACCTTGGCTAATGTAATGAATATGCAGGTGCGATGTTATTGTGTTTTTCAATCTATTGTTGAATTTAATTATTGTAATGTTACACATATAAAATCAAATGTAATTAAAAGTAGAAGTTAAATTGTATGACCACTTTTTAAACTAGCGGTCGCCTTCGACTTCAGTGCAGAATTTAAAAAAAAAAAGTAGCTTTTAATATGCCCATTAGCTACTCTTTAAGATTGTCCGGAACAGTCAATGCGGCCTCGTGGACAGACAGACAAAAATAAAAAAAAATGGTTTTACGTTACTAGCAAGCCAAAGAGATAATGTGTACGAAACATGACATATTTTTTTCGATAATGTATACAGACATCCCTATTTTATTAATATGTGTAGATAAGCAGTTACAGTTTATATAATAAAAGTGAATTTCGCAGTCTTAAATCGAAGTCATGAGGAGGGCATTGGTTTGTCATCGAATTGTATCGGCGGTCGTCCTTGACGGTCATTAGCATAATATCAATGCAAAATGCTAATGACATCTCCATAGCCGTATGTTTGTATGATTTATCACGGAGGGTACGCGCCGCGCCTCGCATTATAATGCAGAGAGCGCTGCGCTTGCGACGAATTGTTTAACATAATTGATAAATAAATACATATGTGAATTTCATTTTAAGTTAATTGAGAGAACATATTTACCTTTAAAATCGATTGATGTTGAAAAAAATGACCAAACAAAAATCTGTGTTGACAAAAAAATATATTGTTTGAAAGAGCACTTTAAGCATAGCGACTAAGCTAGACTATGTGATCATAAAGGTTTCATTATTGTGTAAAAAATATAAAAGTTATATAAACACGAGGCAAAGCTGAATTAGCGCCTTGTTATAAAGTCGTCAAGAGGACGTATCGTCGTGTGATTGCGTTGTCAGCGTAAAACTTTCAGCGCATCCTTTATGCTTTCCCAGTAGTAACAGGCGTACAGTTTCATAGTTCCAGTAACTGGCATAAGAAATCTCGTTAGTATTTCTTCAGAATACTGCGACCGGTGGAATGACGTCGCCTTTGAATTTACCTTTCGCCGCGTCGCGTCGTTTAATTGAATGTTATTACTTGGTGATGTCTATAGTTTTTTTTTTGTTCATTTAAATGTCTACTGGAAAATAATTATTTCAAATTGCTCTATGTATTATCTTGATATACATTTACAAGGCCGTTTAAATAATCATGTTTTATTTGTCATACCTATTTGGCAAACAGAATACTGTTCTCAGAAGCAAATAAAGCTTATGTTTTCATTATTGAGGATACGATAAAATCTATAATAGATTGGAGAGTTACATAGTTTTAGGAAATAACGAAATACGTTAAAATGTTTATGTTTGAACGTGCGCGCGTTCTGTACACGAACTGAATGTCCAATCGACATTTCTGTATTCATCTCACAAAAGATTTGTGTCGTTGAATATAATCTTTTGCTCGTTGTCCTGCGGTATATAGTTGGATATATGAAAGTCAAGTAACTTCCTAGTAGCGACATCGTTCTAAATCTTCGTCAGTTAGTCTTTCTGGTTGCCGACTACGCTCGATCAACCTTACAACTTGAAAGCCGTCCTGATATCTCGACTCAGATTAAACGTAACTCGTTTAGCGGTTGGAAAATCGAGATGCTATCGATCAATATGCTAATTATTTCTCGTTGGAACAACTCGACTGCCAATATGCAAACGTCAAGTGTCTGTCGATTCGAACGAACTAGACAAGTCGGGTTGTAATTGCTTCAAAGCTAGCTGAAGTTTAGAAATAATTGGTAAGCGGAATGCAGTAAGAGTATTATACAAATAAAAATGTATAGCGTGTATTAAAGAGTTTGCAAAAAATACTTTCTAGCGATGTTTATGTTTTAGAATTTAATCGTATAGTACACACGTAATTGTGTCCTTGGTTGTTAATTGCCATATCGTTTTGTCCCAAAAATTTTTGGTATTTACTTAATGTAAATATAATATAATTACTTTAATCATTATCATTTACTAGATTTGAATAAAGGTGTATTTATTATATTTTAATTGGCTTTTGACAATCTGTACCATGCTGTTTGTTTTTCTTAAATCATGTTTATTAATGAGAGCGTCAGTGGATCAGGGGTTCAGCACTTGCAATCTCCAGGTCCTGGGTACGAATCCCGCCATGTATCAATGTGTTTTTCAATTTACATATGTTCATTTATCCGACGTTCTAACGGTGAAGGAAAACATCGTGATGCAACCTGTATATATCTGAGAAGAAATTCAATGGTATGTGTGAAATCAACCTGCACTGGGCCAGCGTGGTTGACTATGGCCTAGTTACCCCTAACTTAGGGTAGGCTCCGAGTCCCTCAATGGGAACGTATAGTCAGCTGATGATGATATTTAGTAACGTTATATTTCGAAAAATGCTCTGGTTTGTTATTCGCCCCTTATTTGCCGGACATTTATTTGAGTTCAGAAATGTTATCGATGTAATAAAATTATCATAGAACACGTTTCCAACCATTCATTTTTATTGCTATTAGGAATTTGTGAAATTATTTCGCCGAAATGTAGCTGCGGCTCGTAAAAATGTTTATTCCATTCCTAATTGAAATCGATTTGAATCTTATTTATAAGAGTATAGAGTTGTAAATAACAAAGCAACTTTAAGTAGTGTTTGCTGCGAATAAAAGGAACAAGTTTGTTAGTTTCAATAAGTGTCTAAGGCCGGGATTTTCCCTTTTACGTGCACATATTTGGAGCTTTTTACTTTAGAAAGAGAAACGTTTAAGATTGTTTGCTAATTGAAAATATTACGATGCATTTTCTTTGAAAGTTCTGTATTCCTTTGAATAATATAGTTTATAGCTGTCGCCCGGGAATCCGTCCGTACTAAAAAAAAAACTTAGTAAGTAGCCAATGTGTTCTTCCAGACTATGATCCAAGTCTTTGACAAATTCCAACGAGATTTTTTGAACTGTTCTAAAGATACCTTCTAACAAAAAGACATCCATTCATTCAAACTTTCGCATTTATAATATTACTAAGATTTCTTCAACATTTACATTTTGTTTTCGAGTCGGATTGATTCTTGGTAAATGGTAGGCTTATATGTTCTAGTATTTCTTATTAGAAACTTAACACTAATCGTAGCGCAATTGTAAAATGTCAGATGATTGCTCTGTTAATATCATTCATTATTGGCATGGATATAAATATAATCATAGTAAATTGCAGGACAGCATAACCCGCCCACTAATATTGTAATGACATGCAAATTCCAAACAGTGCTTGTGCAAGGAATGAAATTCCTAAGTACCAAGTTTTACGCAACTTATTTAATGCGGTATTTTAATATAAAATTATATACCAATTCACATTACATTACTTCAAAATTTGTTGCAAAAGAGTTTGAAAACTAAAAGTAAAAGATATTAAAAATATAAAAAATATTTGCTGAATCAATCATCATCATCATCAATCTGCCCTTATCCCTATGAAGGGTCGGAACAGTATGTAGGTACTACTCCTCCATACATCTCTATCAGCCGTCATATCTGAATTTACCCCCTTCTTACGCATATCCTCTTTCACACAATCCATCCATACTTTCTTTGGTTTTCTCTACCTTTATAGCCAACATTCAATCTCATTACTTTTTTGTTTATGATCACCATCCCTCCACATAACATGTCCAAACCACGCTAACCTTCTGCTCCTCAATTTCTCGATAACTGGCGCTACTTTCAAACTTCCTCTGATATACACATACTTAACTTTATCCTTTATTGTCACACCACACATCCATCTTGGCATCAATGATTCCAATGTTATTAAAAATGTATCTTCTATATTTAATATCGTAATAGAACATTTATAGGTCAGCCATAGGGCATTCATTTGCGTCATTTCATGCAGTTAATGATAATGCGTCTAACAGTGAATCGGCTCTTAATTAATTATAGTCATCCAGTAGCTCAGTGCTGACCTCACGGCGACGTTGGCACCGTGCGATAGTCCGCTATCACTCGTGACATTTGAATAGCGCCGCTGATAAATAAAAGATAGAATAAGAGGCGCCTAGCCTAGTACTCTTCCTTTACAATACGACATTATACGTTGTAAATTAAACTCAAATGTATAAGAAATAAGGTTAATATTTGTCGTACATATAAACTACGTTATAAATACAGGCTTTAAATCAAGAAGACATCTAATGGGCAAGCTCGCACGCGAATTAAATTAACATACGCGTGCAAACAATGTTATTATTCTAAATATGTTTCATATAAATCAAACGCTAGACAATCCATTTGGGTGGTGCTTGTTTTAAATCGTTTAAACGTCTTATTAGGTTCTTATAAAACATGGAGGAAAATGATCTTGAATGATATTATGATACGTAAGTACCAAGTGGGCATTATTTACGTAAGCGGAGAAAGCAGACATAAGGGCATATAAAAATAGACATAGCAGGATATCAGGCAATAGGCACAGTCTGTTAACTTGCATTTTGATTAGTAAAAGAGGCATTTGTAGTAATTATTACGTAGCTGCTTTTGGATAAAACTGGCATAATACTGTCTTTTTTTACTAATTTTCCTGCTACAACATTGTTTAAAGTTAAAAAATTATTATCTTGCAAGACCCATTTATCAAAGGTATTATTCGAAAACAAATAATTATTAAGCGTTAAGGAAAATTATTGTTTTCGTAGTACTATAAATACACGTGTTTTTGTTAATATTGCAGACTCGTACTGTCAATTTCCATTGCCGAAACATTTGTACAAAAACATATTGTTCTATCTGTCATTCATTTTGAACAAAAGAGATAGCAATATTTCTTTTTGTATGTGATTTGGTGTGGAAACAGTTCTCAATATTAGCGACCTTAAGATGCGATAATTCGCTCCAAACACAATGTTGTTTAGATAAGTTTGACATCGTTGCCCCCTAATTCTTAGTATTGTTTTCTGAGTACTGATTTGTTTAATTTTTCACAGATATGCGCGAGATGTTTTTTCTTGAAATTTCAATTATTATCACTCAGTCCGGTCATTCGGTGACAAATATTAACGTTTTTTTAAACTTATTTTTTTGTTTTGTTTGTAATGTTTTCCGCATGTTTTATTTTATAGGAAACTAAGCTTTAGTAAGAAACATTTTGAGTAGTAACAATAATGAATCCACATATATTTTTTTTAACAAACTGAGTTTTACTTTATAAATCTTCAACTTAAGTAAAGTTTGTTCCGATAACTTAATGAAGTTTCAATTTCCTTTTACAAAGTTTCTAAGTTTTCCGTATGAAAAACTTGAAGTTTGTAAGTATTTTGAAGGTTTCGGACAACCTACGTATTGCATTTTGTCATCTTAATGTTTTACTTTAATTATTGTAAACATTATATTTTCATATAATTTACTTTAGTGTAAGCGGTTTTCATTTTATAAGTCTAAAAAATACATTAAATATCTCAAAATAAACAATTTCAATTATAATTTAACCAAAATATTTCTCACCTAAATTGTATATTTATAAATTTACTAAGAAAACATCAAGCGCAATTAAACTAATTTACGATCGAGAATTCATTCGAGTCGCACTTTGTGGAAACAATTAAATGGCTACGGCGAAATGGATCATAATCGATAAATTGTTATAGAATACTTAGCGATAACAATTAAAAATAATTTAAAGAATAAATATAAAGTTCAGATAATCAATTAACTATAGAAAAATTATTTAAAAAAAAACTACATCATTTGACGCAGATTGTTTATCAATAAACATAAAAAATGAAGTATGTGAATTATTTATATTTTTTTATATTATGTAATTTGTATGTATAAAGTATTTTTTTTTTAATTTATACAATGAAACAGTTTCTTGTTTTGTTAAGATTTTAAATTAAATAATAGCTGTCGCCCGCGATTCCGTCCGCGCGCAATAAATAAACAAAATAAGTAGCCCATGTGTTCTTCCAGACTGTGATATAAATTTATGCCAAATTTCATCGAGATCCGTTGAGCCGTTCTGGGGATACCTTCCAACAAACATCCATCCAAACATTCTTATTTATAATATTAGTAACATTGAGGTACTGTAAGCATAAATTTTGAGTATAAATAGCAAGAATTATTAATTGTGAATAGTTAAATAAATAATAATAAAAGGGGAATAACCTCGGTTTTATAGATTAACATCTATGGTCCATACAACTTATAACAGTGTATTTTTATAACCTAAATGTTACTAAAGATACCCTAATTATGTAAATCGTTTTAAATATCATTACAATAAAAGTTACGAAGCAGGTGAATATATTTTAATAGCCTCGTAAACATGTGTTTTCGCTCCTGCAGTTTGCTATAAACTGATGTTAATATAAGTAATGTATTAATGTATTAGTATTATTTAATATTCCAGTAGAAGTATCTGCTTAACATTTTCAAACGTTCTTGATCCTATGTTAAAAGTTATTGGAAGACATTTTTCTGCTCGTTTTTTGTGTTCAATGGTCATATAGAAAATTCGATTTTTATACACCTTGCAATGATTAAAAAATACAGTCGAATTAATAATCTCCTTCTTTTTGAAGTCGGCTAAAAAGCTGATAATAGTACTTATATTGACCTCACAGATAATTAATTTTGAATTTGATTTATGTCTTAAAGCATTGTGGAAGTAATTGAATAATTTTCGTTCATTTGAATTTGGTAAACGTTATTTTTTTTTATTTATATCGGTTCTTAAATTTTATAAATATTTTAACGTAATTATTCGAAAGACAAACTTTGAATTCCTTAAATCTTATTTAGATTCAAAGGTTAACTAAATTTATTTACATTTCAATTAGTCTGCGCATTGTGAAATAGGGAATTGAATTATTTATTATTTTAATAGAAATATGATATTGTAATAGTTTGTGTCTCAAGTATGGTTAAATTCGAAGAAAATTCTACATTAACTGTGTACTATTACGTCTACAATGTACTAGTATAATTAAAATCAAATTTGATCAGAGACATGAATGTTTATTGTTCTAAAAACAAATATTTTCTTCTGGTGTGCAATAAGTATCACCATTTTGATTTATTAGAAACATCAAAAAAGCAACGTACATTATGCGTCATTTCAAAATAACATATGACATTCTTTTTGGTACGAAATCCTTGTAATGTTTTATTCTGTACTAGATGTCGTCCTTGAACTAGTTCAAGCGGAATTAATAACTTAATTAGTAGCCTATATATTCTTGCAGACTAAGTTATCTATGCTTAATTTCATTAAGATTTGTTGAGACGTTCTGAAGATACCTTGTAACAAACATCCATCCATCCAAATATTCGCATTTATAATATACTAGCTGTCGCCCGCGACTCCGTCCGCGCGCATTTAATAAGCTTATATGACACGTTCGTAGATTTACCATAGCAGCGCCATCTATTGATTACTTACTCAACCCAGTCGAAAGGTATCGACATCTGTTAGAATCATTTGGAGTTAACAGATAATTGTGACTGTCAAATAATAACAGACAAATAATTAGCAATTAATTAAAATTGCGACAATAATTTGAGATTTAAACTATCCTATCTCTCAAGTTGGATCGAACTGCACATGGTGTGCGAATTTTATTAAAATCGGTTAAGTGGTTTAGGAGTCCATTGAGGACAAACATTGTGACACGAGATTTATATATATTAAGATAAGTAAGATTTACTAAAATAGTTTTACGGCAGTTTCTTAGAAGCAAGTTTTGTTTATCTGTTTAAAAAAAATCCCGTAACTTTGCGTTACCCTCCTATGAATGTAATAGTTAAGAGCCTAGTGGACAATTAGAAACCTTACCCTACCCGGTAAAGTTATAAAAGGGTTTCAATTTAATCAGATTATTTACCCTATACTTGTACAGTTTTGTATACATATTGTCACCCCTTTAGTTTCCTTTCAATCAACAGGCAGTATAATATGTTGTTAACACAAGCACAAGCGACAGAAGTCATGTGCATCTGTGTGGCTTCATTGTGAACGTAATATGTTGTTATGTATGTTAACACCTTATTACATATCTCCTAATGATAATGTTAATACAATACTTGTAATTATCAGCTTTTACGCTACGGGGTAAATGTGCACAAAAAATGGGACCCATCTGCAAGCACTCCCTTTCGATTAAAATATTTTTATCAAAATCGGACCACCAGGGGGGGAGATTCGCAGTAACACACATAAAAAAATACAGTCGAATTGATAACCTCCTTCTTTTTGAAGTCGGTTAAAAGGAAACATTTATCGATTTACACCCAGGAATTTCATTGAAGCTAAAACAATTAGTATAGATTTGTATAAACAGACCTAACATGATTGTTTTTACGGATACTATGCAAATTTAAATTTCGGTGATTGTTTTCTAAGAACTACTTAAAGGTAAACTTTAGAGGTCGCCGGATGACAGTGAAGTGAACGTAAAATATAACTTGTTCGAGAGGAACGCATCCACACGGAAGTAATTGATTCGAACGGGGAGACATTGGCAGTGGCGCCTGAAATAGCTTTCGAGCGGTCACGCTTCCCAGAACTTTCTAGTGGCAAGTGACGCGACGCGGCACATTGGCGCCCAAACAGAAATAGCGTTTCGTGGGAAAGAGTTTCCTTCTCCAGATTTAATTAAATATTTAAAGAAATATACAATTAAATTTCATGCTTATAAAAAAAACATTCTAATAGCAATTATCATAAATATATCTAATTTCGTGAAAATAAAATTTCCTGCAATAGATTTTTAGATAGTTAATAGGGACCTAGTTTTACAAAAAAGAACAAATAGTTAGATTCAGAATTATCCAAAATAAACAAAATGTATTATCTAACTGCAGCTAGAGAACAGCGATTATAAAAAATAAACATCACTAGCAACCGCTTCTGCAAAAATATTCAAACAAGCAGAAAAACCACAATCATATAACAACAATCCATGTATCCTTTTAAATGAGCAATCAATGTCATTAAAGAACAGTGTCAGAAAAAGAGGAATATTTGGAATCGGTGCGGTTCCATCGCGCGTTTTAAAGGTTACCATGAATGATTCAACACTATAAGATTTCATTGGAAGTCTGAACAGAACGGGTTTTTATTTACGCAACGAGTATCTGTATCGTCCAATCGCTATGCTGACCTTAGCTCTTCTTGGACTTGTAAAGCTGTTCTTGTTTCCATCAGTCAGTTTGACAAATTCTTGTTAAGTGCTATGAAAACGTTACTTAGCAGAAACATCAATGTACCCATCCACTTCTATCATTTTGTTCTCTGTATTTTTGCAACTGTATATTAGCTGTCGACCTATAAAAACTTGGAGTAATATAGTTCGAAGAAATACCAACTCGTGAGATGCGACAATGTTAAAAAGGCCATATCTTTTTGGAATATTGACGTTGAAACTGTTCATTATTTAAACCTCCTAGAGCGGGTTTCCGAGACCGAAAAATACATTAAAAATATTGATATCTTGGTTTCATCAAAGATAATTATAGGACGATAAGTTTTATACATATATTTTGGTCTCAGAAACTTACGGTTAATCATGTACAACTACCGATTTACTACTGCAATGTACATTATTTGTGTATACATCTTATATATATAAAAGAAAGTTGTGTTAGTTACACCATTTATAACTCAAGAACGGCTGAATCGATTTGACTGAAAATTGGTGGGCAGGTAGCTTAGAACCAGGAATAGGACATAGGATAATTTTTACCCCGTTTTCTATTTTTTATTCCGCGCGGACGGAGTCGCGGGTAAAAGCTAGTATCTAAATAAAAATCCATTTACTTGTAATTCTATAACCCCGTACGATATTCTGAGATTAAATCTTTATTAAAACTAGGTTCTAATCAAGTCCATATACAGCCAGGATTTCAAGATAAATTATCTTATTGCGTACAATCGCATTCGTACGTCGCCAAGTTGGTTCTTATTACTCTAGGGATTTTATTATTTTCTTTATATCAATACTGGGTAATGTTTATTATGCTTACTAACTACTAGTGTGGGATAAAGATCCCTGTTGATTCTCATCTAAGCCGTCGTTACCGTTAACTTGGTCATTCAAGTTACAAGTCATCATTTTGTTTGTTAGCTCTTCTACTACTAATTGAAACCTTATTATTTTTATTCAATCTTGTTTACCTTCGATGAAACAATTAAGAAAAAAAATATAGATCGCAATTCGCAAGTAATTATTTTCAATTCTTATAAATTTCTGATAACAAGTTATTGTCCGATTATTGTATTTTTTCCATATAATAGCTTGTTGTTGTTAGTCTTGAAGTGGCTAACTTATTTCTCTTACTGCAAATAATATTTATCTTTACTTCTTGGAAAATTGATACTTTTGTTATTAATGTTCAATTTTATTCGTGCAATATATCTATACAATTAATAAAACAGTCGAACCTAGATCAGCGGGAGTCCAGGGTATCGCGATATTTTCATCGCTTATAGAAGATTCTCTCTTACCCGAGTTTCGCTTATGGAGGTCAGTCGGGAACGGACAATGACTCTCACTTATAGAGATTTCTCGCTTACCTAGGTTTGACTGTTTTGGGAGTGTCTGTATATAATATCGCTATATATAACGCATGGTAGATGGCGTCAAAATAGCTCTCGTTATTCACAAAATATATTTGTTATATAATATATTTTTCTCCTTATATTTATTGGTTACTCTAAAGTACACACACATTGACGTCACAACGCACGCTAGAAACCATTGATGTCTTTACCTTTTTTTATAAAAATAATATTCAATTTAAATGTTCAATACAGTGTCATTAACGGAAACGCCTTTCGTGTTAAAATGTCACACTTAACATTAACCCCTAATAAGGGTGTGGATCTATTTAACGGCATACATAATGTAGAATTTATTTTATACTACCCATTAGAAATTATCGCCGATGATAATTTTTTCAAAGGTTAAAACTATGTTCAATGAATTAAGTTTATAATAGTCTTTAAATGCTAAACTAAATTCTTTGTAAGTAAAATTTTAAATGTTTGCAAGTGAATTGTCCCATTCATATGATAATCGACATATGCTTGTGACATTGTTTTGAAAACGAAATAACTTATTTTACATCTGTTATTTTTAATGTTCCCTCTAATGAATAAAGTTATGGTTTTACCTAAATAATAATAATAAATATAATATAGTAATTTTATTACTATAAGCTACTGAAGTTCGTTCGACTTAAATTAATAGAGTTAATCTGATTTTAACATAATTTACATGAACATGACCAACTCTCAACAATACCCAAATAAATATGATGTCGAGTATTAAGTTGCCTAGTCATTTTATTTTTATCTCTTATCCTGCCTGCATTCGATATTCAGTAATAAAACTATAAAAAAAATGCAAATGGTCGTATTAACTACTGCAATACTTTCCAGGTAAAATCCGAATCGAGTGACAGTTCATACTTTATAATAATGTGTAAACGTGATAAATATACACATATACTACACATCCATTGATGATGCAGCTCATTACATCGTTTAATAATTTAATTTCTTTTGTTAGCAGAGATGAAAAGCCGAAACAGTTGCCTCCTCCATCAGGCGGAGACGCGCACTCGAACCTGATGGCAGCGATCCGGCAAGCGGGCGGCGCGGGCCGAGCCAAGCTACGTCCGGCCGCAGCAGACTCCACACCTGACAAGGTAATTTCAACATTTACTTCAAATGATATAAATACATAGCCAATGTAGATAAGTAACAATAACATGGCTCATTATTGCATAATATGTTCCAAAATGAAAACCACGTATATACATTAATGAATATTTTTAATCTATGCGTGATTTTTACTTGTTTATGTCTTAAGAAAAAGACATCGAGACCTTTATTTTTTTCTACTATCATAAATAACTAAGCAGAATCAATACGTGTCCAGATTCGCGCATTTGATGAACAGTAAAAAGGTCAAATCTGTTCAGCTAAAACACGACTGAGTGCTCTGCCGGGAATCGATTTTGGAACCGGTCTTAGCACGCGCCCGCCACTGCGCCGAGTTAGCTGACAAACGACATTCTATTACCACCATGCACATACGACCACACTTTGACAACCGTTAAGACTTACAACTTGAACTTTCTTTTAAATGATGAACCAATTTAAAACCAATTGAAGCCACTCTCGTGCACTAAAAAAATCAATAAACGTAAGCTTTTCTTCGACCCCATAACCTTTTTTTCTTGAAGCATCAGTTCATTGTAATGTAAATAGCTTCTGTAGATAGCCTGAAGCCACACGACAAAGTCACTTCGCCATTTAAGTAGATTTACGGGCGCGTGTCCGACAAGGATGTGCGACCGACAACAATACGCTCGTTAACGATTATGTACCCGACATTGAAGTAAAACGTACGTAACTACACTTGACTTACTGAGAAATATATCATTACCGACAATGTGTTATCTCTTGTAATCGTACAAGTGGCCTTTTGCTGTATTTTTAACAATAATTAATAACAACAAGAGATAATTTTATATGAACGCACTCTGAACCCAGTGTACTGTGTACATCTATAGTCGTTATTTCTTAAAACAGTTTGTTATTGTGAGCTTCATACTCTAAATTTCTTGAATTACCATATCTTTACGCTTAACATATATGTAGTATACATGTAAATGAAAATGTCTTTTTGTATTACGTTTGTGGGCTAAAAGTCTAAAGTTGATACTTAGAAAGTCTATTCCAAAGTCAATTGTCTTTATACATTACTATAATTAATACCAGACAAGTCGCGATTGCTGTCACCTTCTATTTCAGTACGATTATATTTGTGTATTTGTTTTAATAATATTTCAAGATATCCAATTAGCGTTTTATTACCCCCGTCGCTCTAATAAGCCTGCGAATTAGAGCGACGGGGGTTTTAATTGTTCAACCTTAACGAATTTGCGATTCAGAGAAATTGATACCCTGTGGTAATCGTCAATAGTTTCCATTCTGTTTAGGTAGTATCGATTGTACGTTTCTAATGAAATAACAGTAGCCAGTGTTTGTTTACGTTGTAATGTTTCAACCACTTTTCCATTATACTTCAAATTCATTTAGATACATCAAATTCAGACGTAAAAAATTCTGTCATATATTGACCTATTAAAAAGCACACAGACTTTTGATAGATGTCTTGGTCCACGCCGCTGACGATAAAAAACTATAGTTTCTATTTTTGTATCTAAACCACAGAGTATGTATGGATAATTACAATTCATGCCGGATGCTTCAAGGAAACCGTTGTAATTGTATGCAGGCGTACTTCTAAGAATGACAAGTATTCTGCTCTGTGATAACGTAATATTGATAATAGTATCAACGACTATTGTATTTGTTTGTATGTATAACGCGTATGTGTGTATCCATGTGGTGAGGATTACGTGATTACGTGCGAGTTGATATCGAAATCCGTTGTTATTTACAATACGAGATCCCTTACTGTTTATCGTAGTAGCGCTTGACCTTTTATCTCGATGTTTCGACGAGATATTCCGTTGTCTTGAGTACTTTTAAAGAAAATATGGTTACAAAAAATCGTTTGAATTTGAACATTTTTAACTAGCTTTTACCCGCGACTCCGTCCGCGCGGAATAAAAAATCGAAAACGGGGTAAAAATCCTATGTCCGTTTCCTGGTTCTAAGCTACCTGCCCACCAATTTTCAGTCAAATCGATTCAGCCGTTCTTGAGCAATAAATAGTGTAACCAACACGACTTTCTTTTATATATATAGATGTAAATTTTTTCATAATAGACATAAAAATCGAACTTGAAATCACTAACTTTTACCGTTTCGAGTAGTAATATTTCGTATGAATAAATGAATACAGATAATCTAAATCACCGCACAGTATTTCATTAATACATTGCAGTGTGATAACACTATGGCCGGCATGTGGATTCGATTCCTACACCGGTTTTTAATTGAAGTCTATCAATACAGCAGGGCCCACACCTCCCAGATTCCTTGAAAACTTTCGCTTGCCTTTTTGTCCACGCCTTCGCTACAAACTACCGCACTTAGTTTCACTTCATGGTTACACATGTGTACATTTTTATACTGTTAAGAGGACTCCATTGATGTATATTTAATACGCACTTTTACCGAGGCTGCAAAAATAATCTAATAATGTTACTTATTGATAATGAATGGAAAGTCATTTTTGAAATCGGTCCAGTTGTTTTTGAGTTTTTAACCAAAGTGCAGCAGCTACACTCAGGGACTCTCTTAATGACCACTTTATAACTCCCAATACGGCAGTAAGTAGTCCTTTCGAATAAATTTGGGCTTACATTTCGGACTTACAGATCAATCCGATCGTTACAATTTGTTGTATTTTCACTTTAAAGTTGTTCATTATGCCTTTCCATTCACCGTGTTTTATGAAAAGTGTTTTCTTGCTTCTTTTAATGCTTTTAATTGTTTTGAAATAACGCCAATAAAAATAAAAATAAAATTATAATTTGTGTTATTTAATAATGTTTTTAAATGAATAAAGATTATAAGTTATACTAAATTAAATTTTAAATGTAATGCTCCTTTTTACGTATAAAGCGTAAGTTTTTGATTAGATTCCCTTTGTGTCGTAACTTCAAAGTTAAGTAAGTAAGTGTACCAACGTTAGTATAAAAGTTCAGTTGCCTCGAAGCAAATAGTAAACTAACCTTATTATTTATCAAAGCTTACTTGAAGTAGCTTAATAAAGGAACAATCATGTCACATAATTTTATTTATCTAATGCGTTACTCATATTTTTATTGTGTACTCTATTTGAAGTTGTTTAAAGTATATCAGAGTTCTGAGTCCCAAGAGATAATGGGTGGTAGTACTTTTTCACTGACAACAATAACAACTCGATATAGTTATATTAAAATAGATTCAAGTTCACAAATCGTTATATCGTTTAAAGGGAATCGATAATTTCCGTTGAACCGTCATTTCGCATGAGCCGGCTTTTGTCGCGCGTTTCCCGAGAATATGTGATGTGTACGCTCCTTTCGGAGACGCGTTTGTATGTCTCTTTGTTTTTATAGATCGTTCGCTGAAAGAATCGACGCCAGTGTTTGTAATGGCCTACCCTTTGCGTTCACATCTGTTGGCAGTAACAACGAATACGAATTAATGAATATGCCTCTTTATCGCCCAATGATAAGTTTTAAATAAAAGTGTTTGAGAAATATCTGAATTTGTTTATGAACCAATACAAATTTGGATTAGTTAAATGAGTGGTTTGTTTGAATATTTTGAACTATCTCCTTCATATTATGTTTGAAGATATATGTATACAACATATACCAATATTATATTTTTCCTGTGGTTGCAATCATACTTGCACCTATTTCTCGAACTATGTCCTTACCTAAGCAATGTTGAGATGTCTAAAGTCAAGTAAAATTATATTTTATCAATATCAAGTATATAGAGAGTAAAATGGGATAGTTAAATCTCTGGAAACGGAGGCAAAGGTCTATGTATACCTTTGAGTCAATACCCTTTTAAAATTTAAAGTAACTCTCCACATGAAGTGAGGTAATGGATACCCCGAAATGGTCGCGGCGTGATACTTCCTTTAATAAATGGTGCCAGAAGTCCGGCCCCAAAAAAGTCAATCGATAACAAAAAATCTTTCGATATTATCATCATAAAAACACAATTTTTATGTACAAAAATGTGATTCATTTTATTTTTATTTTAATATGAATTTGTTTTTTGTACAAAAAAGTTTTTAATACGATCTTTTATGAAACAATATAAGTTATTGAATGTGAAAAATTAAATTAGTGACGTCGTAATCCTACTGTTACATTGTGGTTTATAAATTGAGTAGTCAGTATTGCTATTTCCAAGTTTTCTTTTTGAACAACCATCTATTAGCTATGTTTATTATATTATGGTTATAATGCTTATGATATAACAAGGCTACACAATAGTTAGGAGATTCGTGCCGAAATATTCAAAAAGATCGATTTCTCAGTTTACACAAAATATAGCGCGTGACCGTAACTAAGTGCAACTCTATTTAAATTGTTAGTTGTGATAACGACGCCATATATAAGTTTACACCGCTACTGTGTACGTCGCTAAGGTCGCCTTTTGTTGAATTCGTCGTTAAAAACAAACAGGTGTTCTTCATTGAATACTCTACGCCAGAGGTGTGAAACATGCAGGGGTCGCATATCAGAATATTTAAGCGACCCAATATTTAATTAACATCAAAAAATGATCAAAGTATTAAAAATTCAAAAGATTTTCTTTTGTATGATGGTATTATATTCTTTTGTATGGCTATTATCGCATAAATCGATGGAATTGAACAAAGAAAACCTATTTTGTTTTCTATACGGAGGAATCCGTTTTTGTTTTTCTTTTTATAGCATTGACAATGTGCATTATTTTGAAGATTGGTTGATTAATTAATACATGAAGACCTAACAAAAATTCTACAGAAATGGAATAACTATAGTAAATTAAACGCGGGCAATAGTTTCGCCTCCCCTGAACAACAGTCCTCTTCAACAATTACATGATAAACCTGACCTATACACGTAAGCACTATTTATTGTTTTCGATTGTAACCATTCTATTAGTTTTAAGTAACGTAAAATATGTTGTTTTTATGTTGCTGTTTTATAGGAGTCCTTCATTTTTAGTATCTACCTGTTTATAGCACTAGCTGTCGCCAGCGACTCCGTCTGTGCGGGATTGAGAAAAAAATCTTAATTAGTAGCCTATGTGTTAGTTATTTTCCAGACTATGTTCTACATATGTGCTAAATTTTATTAAGATCCGTTGAGCCGTTCCGGAGATAACTTCTAACAAACATCCATCAATCCATCTAAACTTTCGCATTTACAATATTAATTTTAATTTCTAAACATATTCTAAGTGTGTAATTTCTGTCTAAATCGTTTTCTTTTCGAGCAATGTGATGATTTTAAATTCTGACAACATCGACGAAAGGCGATTTGGCAACAGCATCTTAATGTAAGCTCGTGTAAGAAATGGCCGTGGCCATCTTAAGTATTTACATTTTGCACTACGTAGAATACTTTTTGCTCTGGCAATTTTTTCCCCCACGTTCACTTCTCGGTAACAGCTCGTTGAGATGCCGCTGCCTCTAAAAAGGAAGAGCAGGTTCGCTCCCAAATGTTTATTACTTAAATTATTCAATTGGAGGTTATCCTGTTATGGAGATTCTGTTAGCGGGTCGACCGAGGCACTGTTGTCACATTTCATACGACTCTCCTCCTTATATGTGAAACGTTAGAATCTATTCTTGTTTGATTGTAACTTCAGCTGTAGAAATGGCACATACACTTGTCGACCAATGATTTGATTAATATTCCACACATAGTATGTGAATGATATATTTTCATTGTTGCACTCAATTGTCCACAAAAGAACTTGTGGGGACTTTTTGTGTTTCCTTTTAGATATTTCATGATGATGATGATGATGAGTGGTTAATATTATTCCATCACAATTAAAGCCTGTTAAATTTATTAGAGAATTGTTAACTAATTAATGATTTAAATTACTTAACATTTGCCAGTACCGATTATTATCTAACACTAGCTTTTACCCGCGACTCCGTCCGCGCGGAATAAAAAAAATGCACACTTTTATCTTAAAAAAGTTCCTATGTCCGTCTCCTAGTTCTAAGCTACCTCCTCATAAATTTTTAGCTAAATCACTTCGACCGATCTTGAGTTATAAATAGTGTAACTAACACGACTTTCTTTTATATATATAGAAGATAGATAACTCCATTAGCAATTTCTAACAAACGATTAAATCATAGCGTGCATATATCGTTGGACTACTATGTCTTCTGGCAGTTACGTAAGCCATAATAAATTAATTAATTAAAATAATACTATTTATCCTGTTTATTCATGTGTTATTGAACTTCGTTATAATATAACAGATAACAGCGGAATGTCCCACTCGTTTCTCAGTACGTTATTTGATAATTATTTCCATTCTATACTATTTTCATCTGAACATCCGCGTTACCAGGAAATTGTAACTCTTTATCACATTTTTTAAATAATAACCTGATATTTTGTTATGGACTATGAGATAAAGTAGCCTTTATCTTCTTAATAAGAAACCATACATAGTATTTGTATTATGTTAATTACTCTTACAATAACTTTTATACTGACTTATAATTTATTTTGAACGTCATTGGCTCAGGGGTTAAGCACTTAACTTGGAATCCGCAGGTCCTGGGTTCGAATCCCGCCATGTACCAATGTGTTTTTCGAGTTTCGATTCACATATGTACATTTAACCGACGTTCTAACGGTGAAGGAAAACATCGTGATGCAACACATATCTGATAAGAAATTCAATGATATGTGTGAATTCAACCCGTACTTGGCCAGCGTGGTTGACTATGGCCTAGTCACCCCTAACTTAGGGTAGGCTCCGAGCCCTTCAGCGGGGACGTTTATTGAGCTGATGATGATGATAATTTATTTTGCACTAAATTATTGGATGTTGCAATGTTATTTACCTTGGTTTTCTAAGACCAAAATCTCCATTTAAAACATAATATTGTTATCTCTGTTTTGTCAAAGATAATGATAGGGATGACAATATGTTTTATACAGAGATTTTGGTCTCAGAAATCCACGGTTAGATGATATTCCTTATGTCGAGTCGTTTGATCTATATCCAAGTATCCAAGTATTCCATAAATCTTGATCAATAGCCGTTATGTCTTTCCCTTTTAAAACATAAAACATACTGTATAAAATGACTGTATGTTTATAGAAGTAATGTCCTTTCACAGGATAAGAAAGTGGCAGTGGGCGGCGATCTGATGGCAGACCTGCACGCCAAGTTGTCTATGCGGCGGCGCGGAATCTCAGGCGCGGAGCGGGCAAGCGCGCGCGGTGGCTCGCTGCTGCACGCCATGGCCAACGCTATCCCCGATCCCGGCGAACAGTCCGCCTCGCAACGCTCCTCCAGCGATGACGACTGGGATTAGTAACGCACAAATATAAATTAATATCATACAACAATACGTTATATTAAATAGTTTGTAAATAACAATTTAAAAACTAAAATCTTCAAGTTAGTATTTTCCCCTCTTATGAAATGCATCTCTTGTATACGATGCTATATCTAAATGGATACGTCGATAATTATGTAATGAATATTTTTGTGACCGGTTCGGGTGCGGTTTTGGTCAATTTAATAGCTGCACCTTCTTGGAAACAAGTCATAATATCGCTTGAAATTATCGACGGCGCCCGACCGCTTTGCCTTTTATAAATTGTCCATTTAAAAAAGTAAATATGATTAGGTGGTACTTTAAATAACGTAGATTATACTGGTAGTGAAACCGGTTAACTGTGTGTACATTGAGATGCTATTTAAATGCTGCTCTGAAAAATTGAGTGCGTAAATCGCTTGAAAGCTCGAAGCGTCTAGCTCGTTATAGAACGCTATTTATGTATCATAGGCTCTATTATTAGCATAATAATGTTGTGAGCATCTGTTTACGTCTATATCGTGGTTTCTATTTACGAACTGAAATCGGAAAGGGCCCACGTTCCGGGAGGTTATTACGATAATGACATTTCTGACTAGCGGCGCGGGCGCACGGTTAGCGGCCGTCTCGCTTTCGTTTCTGGGAAGGTGAGCGAGCGCGAGCCTTGCGCGCGAACTATCAACTGGTTCGGCCGATTAGCATTTCCAGAAATGTGAAAAGAATAAAATACTATATATGTTTATAGCCGAGCAAACACTGCACCCGGAATTGTGTGCGTTGGAACGGTTTTGACACTTGTCATATGAGAATTACCGTTTGTTGGATATAGTTTCACAAGGATCTTATAGCAGATGGAAAATATGTGTACTAAAAATGTCATCTTGACAGCATTTGACGAATGAGGAAGCGGCTGCTGCACGGTTTAATGTTCTCATTTTCGTAATTTCGAAATTCCATAAAAATATCGTAGTTACAACATTTGCTAATATGTTTGGATGTATAAAATTGTCATACTCACTATGAAAATTCAGGTCATAAGTTGCATATCAATTGCTTGGAGTTGCAACATTTTCGGGAGAAGTTTAAAAATTTTAAGGATTACCAGTAAGCATACTGGTAACCCTTAAAACTTGTCAATGTCAAAAAACTGCCTTAAGGTCCTTGTGGGAATACAGACTTGCTTGTCTTAGGAAAATTATTTATAGCTATTTTTAATATATGATTGCATGTTATAAAAATTAAATTTTCAGAATACGTAAAATAAATTTATAGAGCGTAGAAAATAATATCGCTTTTATATTGCTAGTTAAATTTGAATAAAATTACTTCTCCGTTTCCAAATAATCTAATAGTCGTTGAGATTTGTCGTTAAGAGTTTTATTGAAGTGAAACCTTTAATAGATGAGGTAATATTGATAAAGCTAAGGGCTATTGACGTAAAATATTATTGTTTCATACAAAAATGAGGGTGTAAAGACTTTACTGCTGTCAAGAGACTTGTTAAGAATAGGTTGGAAAAGCTTTTGATGTATTTTACATGCGTGAAATTATAACAGGGATTTATAATCTGTTATCGAGGTAGATCTGCATAGAATTAGATATCGGTAAGAACTGAGAACATGTGATGTGCGTGACTATTATAGGAGGTGCTAAATATAAAGTTAGGCATACTCGAAATGTTAAGATCTTTCCGTATCGCTTCAGCTTTTGAAATTCTATTATTAAACGATTAACGGTGGATTTCTACTGTTGTAAAACTTGAATATATACATATAGTTATCCCTTTCAGTATGTTTTATGCGATATGTTTTAAGACGAGTTTTACTCCAGTGAGATTACACGGTAATAAAGAGTGTCCGTCAAATCATATATATAAACAAGCTTTATTGATTGTTGTGAATTTTAAGACATTTTATCGCTTTGTGATTGTAACATATATGCTAGTTACATTTAGATTTGTTGTAACTTTGAATGTTTTAACACGCGTGATGTCTTCATTGTATAGAAACATGTTCAGATTTATAATAATGTTGTTAATAAAATTATTTGATCGAATTATTTAAAACGAAAAATGAACAACGAACAACGGTTGTCAATAAGAGATGTATACAAATTTATATATGATATTCGTAGAATATTTCGTTGCGCTATAATAAAATGTTCTAGTTAAAAATTATATACAACAACTCTATTAATTAGTGTTGTGTTAGCATATAGAGGAGTTAACTGCCACACATCGGCAACGAATGAAATAAAAGTCGTTACGTAATTGAATATTTAATTGGAAATTAAAAAACATATTGCTTTAAAAAAATATTAATATATTTTAATGTCGAAGTATCTAGGAAAATATTTATACAGCCCCTTTAGGTAGATTTTTCATAATAAATCTGTACTAAAGGACCTCGTTAGTGACTTCTTAATAACTCTAATCGTGGGTTTTTAAGATCAAAATCTCCGGTTAAAACATATTACTATCTTTGTTTTGTCAAAGATAATGATAAGGATGACGATATGTTTTGTACACAGATTTTGGTGTCAGAAACCCACGATTAGTGCGGTAATAATTCTTATATAATATAATGTATGTGTAGAATTGTATATTTGGTGCTTGAAAAAGACAAATGTAAGTTTTATTTTCGCACGTGTTTCTGTAAAACGTGACGATGTTTATAAAATGGGAGCATTCGGTTTTTTCGGCGGTGTCTTTTTGTTTCGTTTAAATTTACATTTGTATGCTGGTCGTTGGTCGGGAGACGAACAGTTAAGTTCCGACGAACTAGCTGTATACACGGACTCTCCGCTGGTATACGTGGATTAAATTCAGCTTACTAATCGTCCGGCATAACCCGGCTACGATACACGATGGAATACTAACATTGTAAGCCCTTCTATGAATTCATATCGTTCAGCTAACAACGTATAATAAAATTAGTTTTATTCTTTTATAGTTAACACTACTGTCGTTTTGTATTTTTTATACAAGTAATCATGTTCTGATTGTATCCTTAGGTAGATCGAACGTGTCTTCGATTTAGTTGTTAGAAGCCGATTCTTGCCTATAAAGCATGAATCAGACCTCAATAGATCTAGATTGGTGCACGACATTGTATATTATAGTTTGTGTCTGCATTGAATGTCAATAAAATGCAGCGTCCGAAGCTTTAGAGTGTCGTATAACAAACGTTGGGAGTGATTAATGACCGCTCGACGTAATCTCCAATAGGGACCTCTTATACATAATACATGGACTACGTCGGAATTAGCTTACGCCGTGAGAAAGTTGCTTTTTCTAAATAAAAACCTAACAGTCATTTCCACTGATTGTAAAACGCAGTTGTGTGCACGTCTGTACAACTGTCGGCGTGTATATTTGCAGCTATATTATAACATTAATATTCTATATTCCTAGCACCAATTATAGAATTAAGATTTTAAATTAAATCTGAGTAGCTTTAAGATGGCTTTTATAAAATAAGAATCGGTTTATAAAATTAATGTTAAGATAATGAATTTGTTAATGAAATTATGTATATAGTTTAGTAACATTGATGTTTTATTGTATAAATTTAGACGTACCTAACATTTAATAGTTAACACTTGCCTGCATAGTTTTTATATTAAGTTTTGACTGATTGATTTATATGATCTACGTTTTAGTGTTGTTTTTTTATACACTGCGTGCATTTCTCTTTTACTTTTTTAATGATCAATTATAAATACATTTCGAATACGTATTGCGGTACAACTTCAATAGTCATTTTGTTTTATGATGAACTTTTTAAAACTATGAAAATGTTTTCTGTTATACTTTAAGCTGTGGGCTACAAATAATACACGAACACAGCGAGTTTTAATCCGTCTCGCAGTAATGCTTGTAAATAAAGTAATCGTGAAATGCCCATTTTTAATATTTAATCCTGTATACATACGTTTGTTGTACGAATCAATTTTAAATGTTAAAATGTACGTCATTAATAAATGAAATTTTAAATATTTGAAGTTGTTCTTTTTCCATTTACAACTATTTTTATATCACAAGGTGGCAAACGAGCAAGCGACCGCCTGATTTGCTGAAACAGCGAAGCGACCACTGCCCATAGACATCTACAATTGCAATGCGTTGCCTATCTTTAATCAACGGAGAAAGGAAAATATTTGCCCTTACTATGCGTCCTTCGACATATCCTCATCCCATTCCCATCATTTATAAGAAAAGTTTGGAAAGGGGAAGAGGACTACTGAACCATTAATGACTAGGGCAGTAAATACTATCGTTTCTTCACCATAGCACCCACTCGACATTCGAAGAAATTAGTATTTATTTTTAACTACGAATTGATCAACTGAGTTGAGGCGAACGATTTCGTAATACAGGGTCAGCGACTTCTTTTCACGTATTCTGATTATAACGGCGGAGGCAGCTCGCTAGAAAGCTACGTGTTTCGAGTTTAACACGGCATCGGCCCAGAATGACGTCCATCGAGATTTCTCGGTATAACAGCGCTGAGTATTTCGGAATCGGAAACAAGGATTCCGGGAAACGGGCGCCCGCGCCGGCAGCCGCGAGGACGCGACGCACGGCGTGGGCGTGATTAACAACCTCTAGTGCACTTACAACACTATTATCACATTTAATAGCATCCAAGCCTTTAAAAAAAAGTAACAATCACTTCGATGGCAATCTAACGGAAAGCGTCTCTAAAATATATGAACATCCCATAATCTCATCTTGGTATCCCAAAATTTTGGGTTATTCCCCTTATAGTTACGCACGGAAGTAAAGAAAAAAAAGAACATTGTCTAATAATTTTTCTAACGATCGTATAATTAAGTAGGTCCTTGGAACCCAACAATAGTTTTTATGACAAGTAAAATGATAAACGAGTGTTGTACAGTAATTTATTTCCTAGCTACAAAATGTAATTAACTCTCACAAAGGTTCTAGACAAGTTTAATTTCAGCTCGCGTGGCGATAGTTTTCTTTTCTTAGAAAGGAAACGAATTATGCGCGTTGGCTGTACGATGCGTACTCGCCGCCAACTTGCCGCATCCAACAAGAAGATTAATGATGGTGGTGATTCAAAATTGTTACAAGAGCTCTGCTTTTATTATTTAACCACTTATGAATAAAAAGACTATCATTAAAGAAAAATTACTTGGAGCTTGGTATGCGTTATAAAAAGTTAAACAAGAACTCTATAAATCTTTCCTACAATTAAATACGATATGAAAAATTCGTAGGATGCTATAAAAGCAGCAAACGAAAAAGTCATTGATCACGAAGAGATATTTTAAAACGATATGTTTCATTTATCTTAACAATAAATTATTCATTTAAGTACTAACACTGTCATATTCTTTTTATAGTCATAGATTTGTGACTATAGCTCGAAGTAGGTTGAGGTGTTAAAAAGGAAAAGGAGAAGATGCAAAGAAAGGGGATTATCACACTAATCATAGAAAAATAAGTCTACTTCGCGCCTGCAATGAGTCAAATAACTGCAGTCATTTTTCTTGCGACCACTCTCGTTAAGGCGCGGATATTCCTCAACTTACAACTTATGATGTAGAACACAGTATTTAAACATTAACGTAGACTTTAACTTTACTTTATTCATTAATGAATCAATTTAAATATTTATAGTATACAAATAGTACAGTCAGCTTCATAAATATAGTGGCAGTCAAGATATCCAAATATATAGGAACACCTAAAGTGATCAATTATATAAGTACAACCAAAGTTATCAAATTAATTGAAGCATCCACTCTGCTCAAAAAGATCGAAGCGTTCACATCGTCATATATATGAGTACATTCAAAGTGCCCATAATTATAGTAACAGACAGAGCGTCAATAGTAACGAAGCATCGAAAGTATGCAAAAATATCGTAACATTTGACAAAATTGAACTCTATCTCTATTTACTTAAGATACACTTTGAAATATACTACTTCTGTTAAATTCATTTGACGCTTTGTATCAACATAATAGGTTGTCCAATAAGTTCGTTCCGATTTTCAATAGGTATCTTAGAATAGACCCGAATATATTACAATTATTGAAAACATATGACATGTTTACATAACACATACATACTGAAAAGCTTAACTTCAGCCATATTTTGACAAATGGTAGGACACGATTCGTTCTTTTCTACCAGTTTTTAGCCGACTTCAAAAAGAAGGAGGTTATCAATTCGACTGAATTTTTTTTTTTTTTTTTTATGTGTGTTACCGCGAATCTCCGTCCCTGGTTGTCCGATTTTGATAAAAATTATTTTAATCGAAAGGAAGTGCTTGCAGGTGGGTCCCATTTTTTTGTTTTTTTTTTAAATAACTAGAAGACTAGTAGATTTTGAATATAGCTTCAAAATTTGTTGCGAAAATTAGGGACATTTTTGCTTTCAGCGCTTACGTAGGCTAAACTATAAGACCTACATCAAAATGATGTATGGCGAATTGTAGCTCTTTAAATGTGCTAAATAAAAGTCCGCGATAGCATATATCTATCTTTTATAGTTTTCTCACAATAACCATTTTTTTCTTTACGAAACATTAATTAAATTCATGCCCTATTTCCGACGCTATTATTCAAGTTCAGTATTAACCCTTATGTAAATAAACATGTTCATTATCAAGAGAATTTAATGTAGATTATATTTGCAATTAAAACTATATCATTCTGTCTAATAGTTTAGGAGATATCGTAAGAATAAAATTACGCGGAAACGAAAAATGCTACATCGCGTTACAATGAATAGCACAAATTTGCTTTCTGGGCTTACGTAGGTCAAACTATATGACCTACATTAAAATGATGTATGGAGTAATTATAGATCCTTAAATTTGCTAAATAAAAGTCTCAGGTGGCATATATCTATCATCTATGGATGTCTCACAAAAACCATGTTATTGTGAACAAACTTCGATTAAAATGCACACGAAAAACAGCGTCGTAAGCTTACGGCGCTATTATATTATATTCGATATGAATCCTTATCCAAATAAATATGTTTGATGGCTAGAGTATTAAATGCAGATTACATTAGCCTTTAAACTATGTAATTCTGATCAATAGTTTGGAAGATATTAAATTATTAAAAACTACGCGCATTCGAAAAATTCTACGGCGGCGCGCGGCTGGACTAAATTAAAGGCACGCTACGATGTATTAGTTCGTTAATTTTCAATTTGTATACCGATTTTGATAATTAGTTCATTGTTTAAGGGAATAGTGGTTATCTGCTGCATTCTAAATTAGTTTTTGAATTGAAGTACACACATATTAAATAGGAAAGTCCTTTTCTTTATTTCTTTCCTCATACGTATTAAGGAAATTTGTAATTGAACTTCAAATTCACTAAAAATTGTGAAATAAAACAAAAATTTTAAGAAAAAAAAATAGCCGACTTCAAAAAAAACAATCTCAAACAAAATGCACTCAAAAGTAACATAAAAAAACAATTTCAAACAAAATGCATTCAAAAGTAACATAAAAAAACAATTTCAAACAAAATGCATTCAAAAGTACCATAAAAAACCATCTCAAACAAAATGCACTAAAAAGAAACAAAATAATGACATGAAAACTTCTTTCTTTCTTTCTTCTCTCTTTCAAAAACCCTCTAAACTCTAAAGAAAGTTCTCTTCTTTCTTGTAACATGTCTATATTGTATAATTATTGTTATTTTGGAGTCGGTTTCGGCCTAAATAGGGGCATAAACGTAAGTATGTCTTATACATCTCAAATATAAAATGTATAATATTATATTTACTTTGGCCGACACCGACTGCGAAATAACAATAATTATACAATATAGACATGTTACAAGAAAGAAGAGAACTTTCTTTAGAGTTTAGAGGGTTTTTGAAAGAGAGAAGAAAGAAAGAAAGAAGTTTTCATGTCATTATTTTGTTTCTTTTTAGTGCATTTTGTTTGAGATGGTTTTTTATGGTACTTTTGAATGCATTTTGTTTGAAATTGTTTTTTTATGTTACTTTTGAATGCATTTTGTTTGAAATTGTTTTTTTATGTTACTTTTGAGTGCATTTTGTTTGAGATTGTTTTTTTTGAAGTCGGCTATTTTTATAAAAACTGATTGACTTAATTTTTGCCGAAATACATAAGACTTTTTGCTATAGAATCGAACAAATATAATTTAAAAGACGTATGCCAAAACTTAAGGGCCTTTAAAATTTCCCTTAAAAATGGGCACGAACTTATCGGACAACCCAACATTTTTCTTCTTCTTATTATAAACGCTTAAAATTTATAAATTTACGATACATGACAGATACCTAATCTATCTATCTATATAGGTATATAAATGAAAGTCGTGTTAGTTACACTGTTTATAACTTAAGTTCGGTCGAACTGATTTAGCTGAAAATTGATGGGGAGGTAGCTTAGAACTAGGAGACGGACATAAGAACTTTTTATCTTGTGAGCATTTTTTTTATTCCGCGCGGACGAAGTCGCGGGTAAAAGCTAGTAAGTAATATCAAATTTTACTCTGTCACAATATGTGCTAGTTTCATTGTTTTACTATTTTCGCCGCAGTACGTAAGTTTAATGGTTCGAATCCCAGGCTTACAAGGTTTTTATTTTTCAATATTATCAATATATGTATAGAGCTTGATTTATTTTTAATGAAAAGGAAAAATCTAGTAATTTACTTAGAATATGTTTTTTACTTAACAAAAACAATTTTAAATTTTTATTTTTGGGGTATTAAATATTTAAATAAAATTAATAACGATTAGGTTCGGCCATCTACACAACTTCTGTTAAATTAATTGACAATTTGTATCAAAATATTTTTCTCTTCCTGTTAGGTATCTTCAGTCCGGTTGCAGTAGAATTTTCCAAGCATAGATTTATTACACGTATTCGATGTCGCCAGTGACAGTCCGCGCGGAATTAAATGACGAAACTTACAATTACAAATGTGAACAATAAAAAGACATGCTAATGACGTCTCGATTAAAAAAAGGGACAAGGAATATTGTGGTTCCTTAATTTTTAAAGAAGTCGAATAGTAAACAATAATTGTTGCGATAAAGTTCAATTTTATATAACGCTTTGATAATAAAATTAAAAACCTTAAAAATGTAAAAATAAGTTTGGGATTCGAATCGCCAAAACTGCGTATTACAGCGAACAGTTAAGCCGTAAGGCCAAACTGGCATATATGGTGACAAAATTTGATATTGCTTATCTATCTCGTACCTATCTGTCATGCGGGACGTAAACTTGAAGTAAATAGCAAAAAATGTTTTGATATAAAATGTCAAATGAATTTAACAGAAGTAGTATATTTCAAAGTGTATCTTAAGTAAATAGAGATAGAGTTCAATTTTGTCAAATGTTACGATATTTTTGCATACTTTCGATGCTTCGTTACTATTGACGCTATGTCTGTTACTATAATTATGGGCACTTTGAATGTACTCATATATATGACGATGTGAACGCTCCGGTGTTTTTGAGCAGAGTGGATGCTTCAATTAATTTGATAACTTTGGTTGTACTTATATAATTGATCACTTTAGGTGTTCCTATATATTTGGATATCTTGACTGCCACTATATTTATGAAGCTGACTGTACAAATCAATTTAAAAAGTTTCAATGGCAAGATAGATAGTAAAGTTCTAACTTTTGTTTGCAAAAAGCTAAAATCTATAAAAAAATAACAGAAAAATAAAACTAGAATATAATACGGTTTAGTAAACATACGCTTCAAATATTATTTAGAGAATAATTTATTTATATTTTTTTGTCCTACAACTTATTTATATATTTTGGAATATCGGAACATCATAGATTTATTGAAACATGGCTTCTGACATTTGAAACTGTCAATGTCAACTAGACAAACAGCACGTGGAAATTATAATTTTTGAATTACAAATTTTCTACAATTTTACTTGTAATAACTAAGTTGTCTTGATACAAAGCTTATTTTCACAATTATTTGTTAACTATCGATACAAAGCATTTTTAGTTTTATACATCTAGATTTTAAGATATAAGAGCATTGTAATTTAAAATGTTGAAAACCAAAAGAAAAAACGCTGAAGTAGATGCTGGTTCTCCAAAGAAAAAGAAAGTTCAATTTAATGAATCAAAAGATGATCACAAAGAGTACAAGTCTTTTAAAACAAAGAAAAATGCCGGGAAAGTGAATCAAGAAAATGGATCCTCAAACTTTAATAAGAAACCTAAAAAAGACTTTAAAAACAATAAATATGATCCTAAATCCAAAACTGGTGATAAAGAGAACAAAGTCGGGTTTAAAACAAAAAGTAATTTTGCACAAAATAAAGGAAAGTTTGGTAAAGCACCTAATGCTAAAGGTAAACCAAATTTTGCTAAAGATAAATTTTCAAAAGCACAGGAGCAAGGTGAAAAACCGGTATGGTCTGAAATGAAAAAGGAAAAGAAAAACTTACGGCTTATTCGGCGCAAAGCTAAGGCCACTGCTGAAATATTTGAGATTTCACATAAGGCAAAATTATTATCTGCACAAATACAAAGGTAATTTCTAGTTGTACAGTAATAGATTTATTTATTTTTATACATTTAGTCTACTCAAAAATGTTTTTATGTTTTCTGAAGTCACTTTATAATGTTATTAAACACATTATAGTGTTTCATAACAATGTAACCAAGTTTTTTTTAAATAGCAAAATTTTATTTTCTATATTTAAAAGCTTAAACAAAATACATATTAATACTACTCCCAAAATAGTACTTAAAAATCTATAATTATATTTATAGAAAAGTGGTGAAACAGGAGTTCAGAATGAAAGCATGCAAGGAGCTTCATTGCATGTTAAAAGGCCAGTACAAATCTATTGCACTCACTCACGATTTGAGCAGAGTCATCCAAGTCCTACTTAAGCATAGTCCAGAGGATATAAAAAATGAAATAACTGAAGAATTATTAGACATAATGGTGCAAATGATGCAATCAAAGTATGCGCAACATGCAGTCAAACGTATCATGAAGTATGGCACAGATTTTATCCGTCATGAAGTTATAAAGAAATTGTTTGGTCATATTGTGTCACTGGCCACTCATAATATAAGTGCACCAGTACTGGATTATGCATATGGCGAGTTTGCTACAAAAAAAGAAAAGTTGCATATGCAACAAGAGTTTTATGGTGACTTATATAAGAATGTAAGTAAAGTAATGTTAATAAAGATTTATTTTGTCTTATCTTGCCATACTTGGTTTAACCCATTCTTATATCTTGTCTCTATACAGAGGCACGAAGACCACACACAAATATTCTGATTTACGACTCAAAGTCTTTTATCGAGTCTGACTTTTGTTGATATAATTTGAGTTATTCACAAATAAGTGATAATAGATTACATAATTTTTTTTCAGTCTAAAGATGACAAAATTAAAACACTTAGTGATGCCTATAAGGACACACCAGAAATGAAAGTTGCCATTTTGCAAGCTTGCAAAGCAAATATACAAAAGATTTTGGATAAGAATCTGCATGACAGCGAGTATGTATAATGTTTATCTTTATTTCATTGTTATAATTAAAGAAATCTACCCCTCTGGTTGACTAATGTGGATTTTTTACATCTCCAGCATCTCTACTACATGCTACACTAAAAATTTGTTCCACACAGTGGCTTATGTAATATATGTAATGTTCCCAGCCATCAAGATATATGAAAACCTCTATATAAATATTTTCCTTTTTGGGGGAAAATATAATATATCTTACTTCTTATTAATATTATAAATGCCAATGTTTAGATGGATGGATGGATGTTTGAAGGTTAATCCGGAACGGCTTAATGGATCATAGACACATGTCAACATAGTCTGAAGGAACAGATAGGCTACTTTTTAATTCCACACGGACGGAGTCGCGGGCGACAGCTAGTCACATAATAACTCATTAAATGAACTTTAATTTATTTAAGTAAATCATGTTACTGAACACATAACTTTTCCAGGTTGTTTCAAACTGTATTATACAATTACATCTGTGAATGCACAGCAGAAGATAAAGCGGAACTGATCTCAACTCTGAGTCCATTAATTGTGCCGATAAGCAACTCACTGCCTGGCGTCAATGTGGCCAGTATCTGTGTCTGGCAAGGAACTAACAAAGACAAAAAGGTTTTTAGTACAAATATTTAAAAAAAAAAAATCAATCTACAAATTGAAACAACTTAACCTTTCCACTACCAAAACACCTGTACAAATATCTACTGTCTTCTTGTCAATGGAGACTTTTTGTACAGCATTAGAAAATCATAGTAAGATTGCGGCAATTTCCACGAAATCATTATGTTTTTTTTTATTTCAGACTATAATGAAAGTGGTCAAAGAACATGTTGTATCTTTAAGCAAACACAAGACTGCCTATCGTCTCTTAATAACAATATTTGATGCCGTTGATGACACTGTTTTAGTGAAGAAAGCTATTGTATCTACTTTAGCTAGTAATTTGAAAGATGTAGCCAAAGATCATTGGGGAAAAATGGTATGTACATTTTATTTGTCTATATTAATATCTATATATATAAAAGAAAGTCGTGTTAGTTACACTATTTATAACTCAAGAACGGCTGAATCGATTTGACTGAAAATTGGTGGAGGTAGCTTAGAACCAGGAATAGGACATGGGATAATTTTTACCCCGTTTTCTATTTTTTATTCCGCGCGGACGGAGTCGCGGGTAAAAGCTAGTTTGTAATACTAATTAATTAGCTATTGACAAGTTATTGGATCATTTCAAACGCTAAAATGGTATAAGGGTTTTCCAGGTATTACATTGGTTGGTGAAACCTAAAGATCCACAAGCTTTCCACCCGAGTTTCATAAAGTTCTTAGAAGATGGTGCCAAAAGTGGTTCTTCAAAGAAAGATGCGGACCTCCGTGTGTCAGAGCTCCGTGAAGCTATCCTACCTGTTCTCAAGCAAGATATGGAAGCAGATGCCGACTTCTGGTTGAGCAGTAAAACTAACTTTCTCCTCACTATAGCTGTATTATCAATAGGTAAGGATTATGTCTAAGAGTTATTTTAAGTACACTTTCACATACTAAGGAGAGTCAATGGCACTGAATTTTTTAACCTCTAGTGACTATTGTGACACAAAATACCTTGTCTAGGTCTACACCCGGATTTTTTATTAGACTTTATTTTGGCGTTGATGTTTTATTAGATTCATTTTGGTGTTGATGTAATATTAGTTAAGTTATCATATTAAATTATATTAGTTAAGAGCCTTTCAATTTAAAAAAAATCTTTACAAAGCCTATTTCCTTACTAATATTATAAATGCGAATGTTTGGATGGATGTTTGTTAGAAGGTTCAGAACGGCTCAACAGATTTTGATTATATTTGGCTTATATGTAGAACATAATGTAAAATAAGAACACATGCTACTAATTTACTTTCTTTCTAGTCCCGACCAGACGGAGTCGCGGGCAACAGCGAGTTTCTATATAATTATGATTTTATCCACAGAAACATCGAAAGCTATTTTAGAATCGCTAGCTAAGGTGATATGCCAGTCAAATTGGGTCATAAATCTTGATGGCAAAGAAGTATTGGCTATTGAAGATGCAGGAATACACATGTGCCTCAAGAAACTAGCAGCTCTGGACAAAGATAAGACTGAGGGGACACTCGGAGAAGTTATGTGTGAATATTTGAATGATGAAGCTGTAAGTTGAGATATTATTTATTTTTAAACACTTATATATTGATAGTTTCTTAGTGATTTAAAAACTTTTTTTCACCAATAGCAATTTAATTAATAAGAAAAATTTTAACTTTACTTGAGGATAGTTTGTACAGTACTAATCCAGTTTATTTAAGTTTAAACCCCTTTTATAATAGAAAACTTTGAAATTCTATTTTTAATAAAATAATTTTTGTTTTCAGTTTAATGTTTGGATTCCAACGAATAGAGGATGCTTCTTCTTGCTTAAGTTAATTGAAAACAATGAAGAGAAAATAGCCAACAAGTTAATAAAGAAGATTAAAGCACATACAAGTCTTATAAAACAACAGACATCTGAGGGTGCAAAGCTTTTGTTACAAAAGGTTCAGAAAAAATAAAATATCTTTTGTATATTCACATATTTTATTTATTTATACAACCTTGATTATATTTATTAAGATAGTACAAATTTTTAAATTAAAATTATTTTATTTAAGCCATATTTTATCTATAGGATTTAATTCAGCAGTTTTAATAACATCCAATGACTTCTCCAGTAATTCATCTTCTATTGTCTGTATTGATCTGAAAATGGTACAGAAATCAAGGTCAACTTATTGTTTTTCAACATATAGTTTGGAAAATATATCTGATAATGGACAGTTAAAGATTGACTTAAACAATTGTTTAAGGGGTCGAGGGGCCTAGGGTTGATATTGAACTTAAAGCATTTCTAATTCTCACTCTGTCTTCTTCTATTGACCTAAGTCAATTAAAAAAAAAAAAAAAAAAGTCAGAAATCATCATAATAATTGATCTTAAAAGTAGGTAATTTGGCCATAGGGGTCTGCGGTAATAGTTCATTTTGGAAAAGGGGGTCACTTGTCCAAAATAATTTGGGGATCCCTGGCTTAGGCAAACAAAGCACCCGAGAGTCACAAAAAGGTATTAGCGTTAATAAAACCTTTTTTCACCTAAAAATAGAAAATATTGAAAGTAACAATATTACCTCCTGGCATCTAAAACCTCCCAATTATCTTCTCTTAATTTATCATACATTTCGGATACCCTTTTCTGAAAGTCCAATACCTCATACCTATAACAAGTAGATAATATAAGGTTTCATTTCAGACAAGCAATGTAGCGGAAAAATTCATATGAATTGAAAAAAATGCCAACCTCTCATTGCCAAATCCATTTCTCTGCAGAATATTTTCAAGTGGCATTGTAAGAAAAAATACTTTGTCAGGTTTTGGTAATCCGGAGTCTGGTGACTTACACCAATTTATATCATAACCTGCAAAAGGATAATGTGACAACTGACTTGTTAACTGAACTAGTTAGGTTTGGTTTAAATTCAAAAAATAAATACATTACCTTTGGCGGCAGTAAATGCTACACCTGAGTAGCAATATCTATCAACAATAATACTAATGCCTTCTTCCAGCTTTTTTATTAAACTGCGAGCTTTCTCCCATCGGTTTGCAGAAAATAATAAGTGAATTGTTTCATCTGACAAATCATTCTAGAAATTAAAAATATGCGTGTGAGTAATTTTTAAGCAATTTTCAGAAATAAAAATAAGTGTTAAATTACCTTAGACTTCAAGTAGCTGTTAATCACTTTGCCAATTTCAGTACTCCTGTCAGGAAAGTTTACATATTCCGCTTTAATTTTCCGATTGTTTAAATTCTCAACTATTTCAGAAAAAAGTATTAACTGATTAAAGAACCAACATATTTTATATGCAACATACAGGAATTGTTAAAAAAACGACCTACCTAGGTTTTTACTTTGTGTGGATTTTCCAGTTCTATCTACACCTTCAATAACTATTAAAGCTCCTCTTTTAAGAGACATTGTTACTAAAAAACTTATTGATTTTTACAAATGTTCAAAAGTACTCTTCAAAACAGAAGTACACATTACCACAAATTTTATAAACGGATATTATCTTATCGTAGTTTTGCAATTTTTGTAATTATTTTTGGCGGTAAATAATGATAATCGTATGACATTTGAAACTTTGTACATGACATCAACTAAAGTGTTTCTTACTGCAAATTATTTGACACATTTAATAGAAAGGTAGGTTTTTATTAGTGCATATTTAGTTACTCTGATTTTGTTTGTCATCAAAGCATTAGTTCCGGTTCCGGCTAAGGCTTTTAATCCTAATAACTTGAAACCTTTTTACAACTTAAACACGCACATAAAGGTTTTCCAGGAAAATAAAACATCTTGCCGTGTTGTGTAACCTACGAAACTAAATTCTTGTTAACACAATAACAATTTCATTAATAAAAAAAGTTTGATTGGCTTCGAGTTGTCAAAGTATTTTATTGTAAACGCGGCGTAATTTTTGTGCTAATTTGATGTGATAATATACTTTAAAACATTTATAACCGCTTAGAAAATGTAATTATTCCGTGTAAATTGCCTGGATATATAAAGAGTCAATTAACATAAATAGTATGAAATAATTATGGCATGGAACTAACATGGAATAAGTCTAAAATACTGGATTTAATAAAAATGTAACGGAGATGTTGAATGTTTCAATATTAAAAAAGATTGTAGCGCCCCCGAGACAGGGGCGCTTTAAATCTGATCAGGCTAAACGAAGTGTAACTTTAAGAATTCTTAAATGTCAACACTTCACAGCATAATTTGACATTTTGTACTTTGCTTTTGACACATTTTGTGATTGACGCGCGAACACTGTGTACAGTGGCTGTGTATTTTTATCTTTTATTTTATTATTGTGATAATTTATTTTTACACGATGAAAAAAGGGTATAAAGTGACAGACGTTAAAAGGGAGAAAAAGATTGGAGTCGCTGCGGAGAACTTAAAAGAGTTAATAGAGAAATCATGTCAAAAACTAAGTGTAAGTTTATTAATTGACTTCATTGTTTTATAAAATAATAATTTAACGTTAACTAGATGACCTTTATCCTTCTTTAATCGAAAAACTATTATATATTTTTAAATCTATTAATACGCCTAGACGAATTGGGCCAAGGACAGCTTCCCTTGACCCATTTTAATCGAACCTTGACCTAATTTAATTTGACGGTTCCCAGTTCAATGTCAGCTGCGCGGAGTGTCGCCTTTTTGTGGCCGAGGACGGGACGCAGGTGGACGACGACGATTATCTTGCGACCCTACCACCTCAGACTTTATTCATTTTGTTGACCAAGAAACAAAAAATGGTAACTGGTATGTTATACAAAATATAACGTTTTATAAGCATAGAATATATTTGTTTATTCCGAAAAACTTTTTTTAGTTATAATTTTTATGAAATTATTATTTAAAATTAATTTTTATGAAACTAAAAAAAGGATGTCAAATTAATAAAAAACGTAAGATGCTTTAATTTTTTTTTCAATTACTTTTAATATATTGTTACTATTTAAACTGTTTTATGGTGTTTATATAATTTTATAATTACATAAACTAATGACTCATTACTTGTCCACTATTTAAATCTTTTTTTTAGTTAATAGTACACATCTTATTTCAGATTTTGACTTCTACTACAATTTAATAAGGTCATCAAAAAAGGATTACATTGATACTGGTATTGCCGCTAAAGAATTCCTCAACACCAATATTAGGGATAAGTTTAAAGTTTTCCAGAAATATATTGCAGCCGCTGATGATGCTAAAACCTTGCTTAGTGATAGAACTGAAGATCCAAATTGGTTTGAAGGTAAATATCTATTCTATGCATTTATCCAAAGTTAACCTACTAAATATACTTAATCATACTTTTGCTTACTCTTTGTATGAGTACTCTAAACCAATGTGAAAAGTCCCATCTTTATAAACAAGGTCTCTTTTTTTTTTTTTCAAAATATATTTTCTTTCATAGGTTTTATACAAAGTACTGTACACCCACTATTATAATAGACAGTTATACCCAACTTGCTCAGGTGCTAAATCAGTCATAAGCACTTAAAAATCGTGTACTGGCTCTTAAAGCCCCTGCAACTTGGATTAAGATCAACTTGGATTTATTTTGATCAGCAAAGGCTCAATAAAAAGTTAATAACAATTGCTATATTTAATGCGCATTACTGGCTTGAAAATCGTAAGAGCTTACATTATAGAGTATTGTTGACTACAAACAATACTTGAAATTAATAATTTTAAGAGCTCTTGTTTTCTATTGAAACCGGTATCGTGAAAACTGCAGTGTACTTCAACTGCATTACAAAAAGTTTTAGCCTATTGTTGTTGGTTGCGGTTAAAAGCTTGGATAAGACCTTGTTCTTGACTGTAGCGTAAAAAAGCACTTACTGAATGCTTCGTTAACATTATTGTTTAGTCTATTTTATATTTAAGTCAATTTTAATTTTGAATATGTTATTTGATGGGTTTTGACTTCGACTTACATTGTATGGTTGCTGATTTGAATAATTCTTTTTGCTATAAATACCACATTCTTTTTTAATAACCCATTTTGATTAATTCAGGATTAGAGTTATCTGAGAAGACGAAGGAGCAATCAATGTGCAAACGAGCTAAGGAGAGAATGAGAGGCTATTATTATAAAACTAAAACTGCATTAAAATCATCAGACTTCTACATACATTCTAAGAATGGGCATGGTAAGCAACTTATTGATAAATTCCTTATAGAACTACAAAAGAAACTTGAGTCAAACAGTTACAATGGAAGCTATTTCAATAGAAAAGTTCATAGTAACTATCGTTTATGCTCCGATAGTGGTCTATTCCAATGCGGTGGTTTATGGAATATTGATAAATGCAGTTACAACGGGGAACACGTTATCAATCCGTACCGTAGCCGCGAGGAAAGAATTATTTTCCAGACTTGGAATCTCGATCATAAAATTGAACTGTCACGTTCAATTATACCCAGCATTTTCAAAGCTTTCGAAGCATTACAACTAGGTAATTGTTTTTGTATAAGCTGTGAAGAAAGTCACAGCGATGGCAACATTGATACAGATAGATATTATCTGCAAATATTTACGCGGGAAAATTTAAAATTGGTACACATTGTGTGCCATTATAAGGGAAGACATGATGCTACGTCAGATGTCTATACAGTTTGCAAAACATGCTCGAAGCAAAGATTTTAAATTGTTTATTAAAAATTGACTGTCATTGTGTTTATATTGTTATATAATATATACATATATATTGTACATAGATAGATATATTTTTCATTCTACTATTACTGTTTTAAAACCTGTGATATTAATTATTTTTAAGTTAAATCTTGTATTTTATTTGTTTATTTTTCATATTTTTTGATGAATGAAATGAAAATTGATGTATTATATCAATATTTAAGAGCTTAGTATTAAATAGTAATGGAAATTTACAGCACAGAATCATCTAAGAGTTCTATTAAATATGCACATAGGGTGTTACATATAAAAAAAATGAGTTGTGTGTGTTTTTATGTAAGAATAGAAAGAAATAATAAATTCATTTAAATTCTTACAAAACAAAGAGGTAAAGTTAGAATATATTATATCATAAGCTGTATGGAACTAAAAAAACTCATATAAAACAAAATTGGTGAAGAAAGTAGAGTTTTATAAAATTTAAACAAAATAATAACTAGTCATTTGTAAAATTTTGATCATAATTTTATATTCTCTCGTTACAATTCCTCTCCCCTTTAGAATAGTAAAAATTTTTAGACTTATTATAATTTGATAAATTAATTTGTGAAATAAATGGCCATTGTTGTTTCAGTGTTGCCAGTATAATTATATGTTCACACAACATAAATTTAAACAAACCTTTAGAAATTTATGTGAACTTTTCTGTGCCAAAATTTATCAACAAAAATATTATTTTTATGTTAAATATATCAATAAGGAATGTTCGGCGTATTTTTAGCAATGTTCAATTATGGTCACCTAGATTTAGAAAAAAAATTATAGTAATGTGCATTTATAGCTTTATCTTAAAAAATATTTTTATACTATGTTGAGGATGATATTCCTATTTAAAGTTAGTTAATATTTATTTTTAATATTTGTTAAATAATTAATGAGTTTTTAAACTTTCAATACTTTTAATAAACTACAGGGTTATAGATAGCCACATAATTTTTCTAGTTTATTTTTAACACATTAGGTTGTTTTTACCATAGATAAAATAAACAATTTATACATACTTTTATATTTTTTATAATTTTTTCTTAATAATACTGGCCCATATGAACATTATATTATTTATTATATGTAGATATTAAATAATTGAATCATTTGCGAATTTATGATTTTTTATCAATTATTAAAAATACATTTTTTTTTAAATTTCTGTATGAATAGTAGAATTTTTATTTGTACATTTGATGTTTTATTTTTTATAATTTTATTCACGTTATGCAAAGGACTGTACTTTTCTTCAAATGAACTTAAAGAGGAATCATATTAGCCTCATTATTTTTCTATGGATTCTATTTTTCTAAACTTACTGTAAGTTTGATATTTGACTAGATAATACTTGTATGTAGACAAACTATATATTAGATATAAATATTAGTAAATATGAATAATCAGCAATATTATGTAGAGATAATGTTATTGTGATATCATACATATATAAGCTTAAGTATTATATGTTGCATTACTGTATAAATATATAAAGGCTGGTTAGGTTGTGTGTAGTTTAAATGTATGGTTTGTATGTAGTTGGATTTGTGAAAACGCAATGTTGTTTTAATTCAACGCTATTTAATGGTAGTTAGTGTTAAAATGGCTGTTGCTTAGATTTGTATTTTGCATGCAGCTATACAATGTCTACTAAGATATCCTATTTTTAATTTGTTTTAAATATGTTAACAGTCAAAATAAGATTATAGAATTCTATCCAGACTTAACTGAGTTCTATTTTTTAATATCACATGCCAAATTAGATTTACTAATGCCTGGTATAACTTAAGCAGGAATCTAAAAATCCCGACCTGAAGGCGCTTCAATTGTCTTCTTTATTACATCACTCTCTAACGCGGACAAAGTAATAAGAAGTTTTTTGTAATATGGCTAGGGTTTCTATATTTGTGGTCAGGCTGTAATCTATTTTATTATTGGCTTTATAATGTTTGTTTAAATATAATTTTTTTGTGATTATATGACAAGTCCATAGAAATGGACACATGATTTCGTACAGAAGTACTAAATAAGTGCAAAATATAAATACCACAAGTTAGACAATGATTTTGTGACACTATAATTTTGTTTTACTTACGACTACCGGGTCAGAGTAGTTTAACGCATTTTACTTTTTAAATGTAATATATATTTATGATATCATGAAAACAAAAAATATATATATAATGGTAACAGTAGACGCTTCCAATAGAGCTTTATAGTTGTTTGCGAGTAGAAGGTGTTCATATGTTACGTAGTATTTAGATGTTCTCGATTTACAGTATTATTAACCCATTCCAAGATCTGATAATATATTATATATAATATAATTAGGAACTTACTAGTTAGGAAAATAATAACTTATGTACCACATAAGTATAACTTTGTAGTGAGAATTACAAGCTTTTTAAATTAATTTGTTATAACTGCAGGCAATTGAAATGTTTACGTATCAAATACAGTCTAATCTGGATAAGCAAGAGTTCAAATGACCGTGATATTTCTCTCACTTATAAAGGTTCCTGAATCTGAGGTTATCGCTTATCGAGTTCCGTCTAAAATGATAGAGGGTCCTCACTTATCCAGGTACAACTGTATATGTGAAAATTATTGTTTTTTATTACATTTCCGGGCAATTGTACTTTGTATAAGTTCCATTGTTTTAGTAACTATTCTCATTGCAAACAATACTATAGAAAAATATAAAAAAGTAATTAAATTAATAAAATTCGTTTTATTTCATTCAAAATGCGTGTTTCGTAATGATAAGTATAGTTAAAAAGATATATCAGACAAAAATAATTATTATATGGGTTGCCTTATTTAAAATTTATGGAAATTGTAGGATGAAATGTGAAGGTCTAATATAAAGGTACTATTTATAGTTAAAAAATTTATTACCAAACAAATTATGTAAGAACAATTTTATCTCCTCTTTCTTCCAGTGGCTTTTTTGTTAGGATTTCTTTGTCCTTTGCCAGCTTTAGGTTTCTTGGCTGTGAAATTCGTAGCATTGACTCCCTTGGTTTTGCGTTTTCCTTTACTCGGTTTAGCTGTTTTCTTTTCTTCCGACCTCCTATAATGAAAGTTTAATATGACAATAATGGTCAACAACTAATTTGAAATTTTGACCAGCCACATATTTTCTTTTTGGTCAGAATTGATTAAAAAATTTATACATATATAATATTATGTTATTATCTTAAAATTTTCAAAGATGCTAAGTTAAAAAAAATTGTGTTTTAATGTGTAGATATGCGAGAATCCAAGGGACCGCGTCATTTCTCTCTAACACGAGTTTCTCGTTTATGGAGGTCTGGCACAACCAAACAATTAATTGATTATAGAGGTTTCTCTTTATCCAGGTATGACTGTAATCAATGTCCAAATATGATTAGTACTTACTGTATTTGTTCAGTGTGTATGTGTTTGGCGACAGCCTTCTCCATATCAATTTTGGGTCTCTTATTCAATATTTTGTCAATAAGATTCAAATTATTTTGTTTCTCTTGTTGAGGTGTTGGTATTGGTGCTTTACGTTTCCTCTCTTTGCCAGGTATTAACTCATGAATACCTTTTCCGCGCGCCTCCTTTTCTTTCGGTAGTTTGTCTTGGAATTTACCAAGAGATGCTGTTGATGCCTTCGCTACAACTGCTGCTGTTGCAAGCTGGAACAGAATACATATAGTACTGTATTAAAACACTGGAGACCTTATTTCTTTTCAATTAATATCTTTTCTCTTATGTCAAGATAAATGGGTAATTTAGTTTTGATAAATATGGCAACAATTTTATCAATTCATATGACATCAAACTATGAGTACAAAACAACATTTAAATAACATACCTGTGTTGCACTAGCTTTATCAGATGTCACAGGTATTCCAACTCTAGGAATTTTTACTTTCCTAGCTCTGGCAATGTTCTTAAGTCTTTGCAGTTCATTCTTGGCCACCTTTTCTGACTTTTCACTAGCTTTCTTTTCATACATGTCTGTCATTGGATCAGCATTCTGTGGTACTTCTATGAGCCAATTCTTCTCTTTTTCAGCTGCGGCTTTCTTAAATCTAGAAAGGTAAATGGTTAATTAAATTAAATTAAAATAACCAACTAAATTCACTTATTTAGTAATTTCTTTGATAAATGAACTACATACTATAAAGATCATTTTGTCTAAATCAAACAGAAAACTTAAAAAAAACTATTTACTAACAAAACTATAATATATCAATAATACTAAAGGTGTGTAAATCAGCTCTGAACCAGTTCCAAGTCTGCAAGTCACAGAGTCTAATTAAAACTGATTGGGTAGTTTACATCTTGCAACTAGCTCATCAAAACACAACACACATCTCTAGGCAGGTATAAATTGAGATGAAGTGAGACCAGTTCACTGATCTGCTTCACCGATACATGCCTTGAGCAAAGCAGATTAGTTTCAATCGGTCATCAATTTTAGTTGAGCTGAGTCCATAAACAAAATTAATTGTGATAGAGCATTTCTTTAATAATTCAATTATTTTAGTTCTTTTACTCAAACTTAAATAACTCACCCAAATAATGGTACCCATTTTTGTAACTGTTCATCCCACTGTGCTTTGTCCTTCTTTTTCTTTGTAATACCCTTTGCTTTAGCAAACTCTTGCCATTTAGTCAGAGGTTTAGGCTTAGGCACCGGCTTAGACCGAGGCAGTAAAGTTTTAGGCACTGGCAGTCTTACAACTATCGCCTCATCTATTCTCTCAGTAGGTAGTTCCCATACTTTATTTAATAATAATTGTGTATTATCTCTGGTTAATGCCTCCAAATACTTGTCTCTTTCATTGTCACGTCTATAAAAAGAAAAACAGTTTTAGAAAATGTGAATTTTGTAGATCAGCAGCTTTACATTGCCATAACAATACAGAAATGTTCTTGAAGTAGTTTTATACCTAACTTAGGTTATAATAAAATTTTAAACTTTTCCAAATTAATCAAAGTACTGATGAATTGAAGTATATGAATATATCATAATATATGATGTAATTTTTTAAATTTACATACATAAGAAGTGGTTTTAGATATAATTATGTTTTCTACTTACTGTAAAACTTTTAAATCCAAGTCATTTGTGTCCGAAGCAAGAAGTGTTCCAACATCGAACTCGACATCTAAATGTTTCTCAACGGTTATTGGTTTATATTTCTCGGCTTTCTTTTGCTCTCTTTCTAAAATTTCATTTACTATATCCATTTTCTTACAATAATACGCAAAAACTTAACCTAAATCTCACGTTTGCTTTGACATTTGTAAAAAAGTTTTACGTCTATCTACACAGATTCTAACCACCACGTGCAGTTAAATGACATATGAGCACAGGATTTATATTTTTAGTATCTCGTTAATTATTGAAAAAAATAAGTATACTCTGCAAATTTTACCTCTGTTGAGACGTGTGAAATGGGCAATTTTTAACAAACAACAGCATTTAATAAATGAAAAATATTTTTAATAGACTCAAAATCGTGAGCAAGAAGAAAGCTCGTCTTATTTTATATACTCCGTGGTTTTGTTGACTGTCAATGGCAAGTATGTCAACAAAGTAAGACTAAGATATTGGTATTTTTTTATTATTCAGATAAAGTTGCATTTGTAGTCAAATATTAAAATGTATACTACTACAACAACGGATACCGAGAAAAGTTATCCCTTTAAAGTTGAAAACAAATTTATCGTTAAAAGTGGTTGCAAGAAACGAATGTGGAGATCACTGAAACAAATATTAACAGCTGAGAGGGCTTTGCCTTGGCCAGATGATGCTGTTTTGTGTAAGTTTCCAATAACGATTGGTTAAGATACTCCCTTTTAATTTGGTACAAATGCGTACTTCTAAAAACGTTTTATAAAAATATTAGATGTGTCTCTTGATTTCCGTCTTCCTTATGATAATATCTACAGATTTATAATCCTTCATTATGATAAAACAATATCAAAATTTATTTATTTGTAATCTAGATAGGTATCTAGAAATCTATGAATGTTGAATTTTCTGAAAGAAACTATGTTTTTTTAGATTACTCCATTAATGCACCACCAACATTTAAACCAACAAAAAAGTATTCAGATATATCTGGATTACCAGCACCCTACGTGGATCGACATTCAAAACTGTTCTACTGTAATGTAGAAGAGTTTGCAACCATAAGAAGTTTGCCAATGGACATTACTGCTGGTTATTTGCAATTAAGAGGAGCGAATACAATTGTTGGATAAAGAAATACAGGATGACAGTCTTTGAGTGACATTTTCTTCAAAAGGCAGTTTTTCTCTGTTTTGCAAGATGTTATTCAAATTATTAAGGTATAATGATTTGTAAATAAAAAATTAAAAGTGTAATTTGTTGTATTGCCAGGTATCCACCATACCTTTTATGATTACATACATTGACAGCAAATATATCTTATTAATTCTTTTTAAATATTCTACTAGTTTTATTCTGGGTGGGAAAAATAGAAGAAATACTAATTTTCTGTCTCAAAATTTAATCTATGGCTGTAAATAAATAATAAAAGATTTTTACCATGGTATTAATATTGTTGATTGACTTCGAGTTGTCGAAGTATTTTGTAGTATTCGCTATAGTGTGCAAAGAGTTTAGTAAGTATAGTCTAGTAATAGTGATAGTGTATCTATTTAAGGTTGATTAGTTTGAAAATTCACTAGAAATGGTTGGAGTAAAATCGGTTATGAATCTGTTTGATTTTCAGTTGTTGTCCTAATAAAACCTACAATCGAAAATATCCCGTTTTTTTTTAAATTACAATATAAATACAGTTGTTTCTTTCTATTCTTTCTTTCTAAATAAAAGATTAAACTAAAAATTGAGATGTTAACAAACAAAAAGAATGGTGTTAAGTATTTTTTTGGTTAACTGTGCGATACATAGTCGAACAACTGTAATAAATTCAACAAGTAAAAAAATTACTAAATAATAGTACTTAATTCTTTTATTAATTTTATAACAAGACCGCTCCGCCGCACATACGGAGGAACGTACGTGTCTGAACACCATGACACCCGTCCATTAAGTACAATATTAAATCTCTTACACAATTAATTCATGCTTTATAGGCATTAATTGTCAAACTTATCATCTTTATATCCTTACACATTATAGCAATAACAATTTGCACAAATTTATTAAAGGCTAAAGGACAACGATATCCAATGCCTTAATAAATAAAATAAAAAATACCAAGTAATTTAATTTGGTGATAATTTACCATTGAAATCACATTAATTTAAAGATAAATTTACGACATTATAATTTCAATGAAATAAATAGAACATCGTTGTTATAAAAGATAAATGTAATAAGCAGAATGTTCAAGACATTACTTAAAAAGCGCCAAAATTTCCGAACGCACGTTAAAATGACACGGATGTCAAAATGAAGAGTTAGACTAGATGTCAAATGCCAATCCAGCGTGTTAATAAAGTTTCTTGGCGCTGGTAGTTATTTAAATTTATGAAAAATATTTGTTGGTCATATATAAATAAATTAACTTAGATAAAATGTCTTCATCGTTTTTTCAAAAAGGTAAATCGAGGCAAGTATTCAAAAGAAAAGGTGAAAAAATAAACAAACCCAAGTCAAAAAAACAAAACGCACCTAACCTAGAAAATGGTCAAGAATCTTCTGATAGCGAATTAGACATTAAAAAGTTTTCCGATGCTGAAGAATCTGAAAGTGATCATGAAACTGCTGAAGAAAAGAAGCTAAGATTGGCAAAAAAATATTTAGAAGAAATTGAAAAAGAGGAAGCAAAAAGAGCAGAGGCAAAAGAGTTAGATGATGCGATAGAGAAACGATTACAAAAGGACTATTTGGAACAGAAAGGTAAACTACGTGTTAATGTCGCGGATAGTTATATTGCACCAACAGAAAAGGATTCCAAGTTAATCCGTGCCAGGGAACACCGGCTCACACTCACATGTGTTTGTGTCAGTCTTGATGGACAGTATGCATTCACCGGTTGCAAATCGGGATGTCTTATTAAATGGGGAATCAAAGATAAAAGAAAACTCGGCTGCTTAACATTTAAAACTCATTCTAATTTCTTCAAAGGCAGTGTAACATCTGTTGCTATTTCTTCAGATTCGAAGTTCTTAGCTACCTCGGATGAATCATCTAGCATAAATATATGGGATCCACACACAATGAAACATGTACGCACTTTCAATGGTCATAAAGACATTGTAACAGGCCTTGTTTTTAGAAGAAATACACACGATTTGTACTCAGCAAGTAAGGATAGATCTATTAAAATCTGGTCATTAGATGAAATGGCATATGTTGAAACATTGTTTGGTCATCAAGCTCCAATAACTTCCATTGATGCTTTAACCAGAGAACGGGCTATCACTGCAGGAAGTCGTGATACCTCAGTGAGAATATGGAAAATTGTAGAAGAATCACAACTTATATTTAATGGACCTGTAGGTAGTTTGGATGAAGTTAAATTATTAGATGAAGAACATTTTGTATCGGGCAGTGATAATGGATCACTTTGTGTGTGGAGCGTATTGAAAAAGAAACCATTATGTACTGTTCCTGAAGCTCATGGATCAGAAAACAATGTCCCAAGATGGATAACAAGTTTAGCAACACTCTTAAATTCTGACATGTTTGCCTCAGGATCTTATGACAACAGTATCAGATTATGGAAAGTGTACGAGGCATTTAGAAAAATTATGCCATTGTTCAGTATACAGGCAAATGGTTTTATAAACTGTATGCAATTTACAAAAGATGGCACACAATTGTATGCTGCGGTAGGTCAAGAACATAAATTTGGAAGATGGTTCAAGCAGAACAATGCTAAAAATGGATTATTAATAATAAATTTTACTTCTAAGTCATAAGTTTTTATATAAAAATGTTATATTAATTTAGTCTTTTATTATTAAACACTTTATACTATTTCCTCATATGCATCCACAAATACTGCACTGGATTGACAACAGTATAAATTGAAAGATTGCTCATGGCAACACTCATTTTGTCAAATGGTTTGAACAAGTCTATGACACGGTAATAATAATACCGTGAGTGAGAGAGATACAGTTATACACAATTCCTGTGACGTGACAAAGACAGGGATTACTATCTTCCGTCCCTTTCTGCGTACCAGGGTTTGGGCTTTGTTTGGAACAAAGGTTGTCCCCTACAAACAACCTAGGTTGTCCCTAACAAAGTTTGACATTCGTGCTATTTTTCGAAAATTGTGAGTACTTAGTGGCTGTAATTGTGCAAAAATATTTTGATATTACAGTTTTAGTAAGGTAAAGTTTATAAAACATGGTATACTGCTGTATCGTCGGTTGTAAAAGCCGTAGTGAGCGAAAAGAGAAAAACATAACCTTTCACTCGTAAGTACTGAAACTACGCACTTATTCACATGTATTCATACAAAATAAGGAAGAAAATACAAACTAGTTGTTCTTTACAGTCTTTGTAATAACTAATATGTTAAAATACGGGTAAAATCAGCTAAAATAAAATAGTATTTTTCGAACATTATGCGCCCAAACGCAGATGTCATTTGTGTCAAATAATATACTGTAGATCTGGGAAACAAGCGGCCATATTAAACTTCTTTTCAAATTGGTTGGTTATTACCCGTAAAAATAATACCACCATCTTGTTGTAAAAATTACCCTGAATTTAGGGGAAATAAATTATAGTATGTATAATGTATATAAATGAAACAATTCACATTTTTATACTATTTTCAACAGATTTCAAAAGGAGTTTTTAATTCTGGTATATGCTGTGTTTTTAAATATTTGATACTTTCTTATCCCGTTGATTTTAAAGAGTATGCTTTTTAATTTGTCCCATGTAAATTTTGTTTCTTAGAAATTACAATCAAAATAGTTTAATATTAAGTAGTTTTACATGTAGTGTTCACTGTAATGATATACAGAGTAATTTAAAATTATATGACTATAATATTGGTATGTTTTTTGTAGCTTTTTATGAAGACTTAGGGCTTCGTGCATATCGAAGAAAAATAGGACATCGTTTGAATGCTCGTCTAATGGACCTAAGACTGAAGAGATGCCGCGCTTTGTTGAAGCGGTACGCGGGAAAAAAATATCGGGAAATTCTTTTTTTGGAGTCACTCAAGACATCCTTGATTAAGGCAGCCGCCGATATTGACATGGACCTCGTTCGTGCTGTGATAGACGACTGGCCGAGCAGATTGAAGGCCTGTATTCAAAATCACGGAGGTCATTTTGAATAAACTTTAGTGTCATAAGAATCTATGTTTTGTTAAGTTCATTTTGGTATATAAATGGTCACATAATGAATAAACTTGTTTCAATTATTTTATATTAAACATGTAACAGAATTTATGACCTGACTAAGTATTACTAAAAAATTCTGTTTATGTAATCTTAGTCACATAAACAAAAATTACGCATTGTTTTTTATATTTATTACGTTTATTAATTACAATTTAATTGGGAATATATAAATTGGTCTATATTAAATTATATCGTAATTATTCATTTTCGGGACAAAACAAATAACTGGTAACCCCAATCCTCTCACTTATATATAGGTATAGTCTATAGTACTCTCTATCTGTCCCTTACGGGTGAACGCGCATGCCATATCTATATAATTCTTCATCTGAGGGTTTGAACAAAGGCTTCAATTTGGTGGCATACATGGGTAACTCAACTAAAATGACTTGCAGATCAGCTCACGCCTTACATGTATTAAGCAGTTCAATTTAATTTGTACTTGCATAGTTAGATGAGCTTTAAACTTAGTGTTGAATCACAGCTCCACATATCAAGTTTGTGTAAAGCTTTGAAAATTTAAGTTCATTTTTGAAAACATGATGTACAAATTTTGTATTAGCAACATTGCTTCAGACTAAAACCAGAAAATATGGTTTTACTTCAAGGATTTATAAAGGTTTAAAATAAAAAAACATTTTATTCTATTACTAAATTTATTAAGACAAAATTATACTTCATTTTTGCTGATTAACCTCTTTCCCACGCGTCTTCTTTCTTGAAAAGTTTTAAGGAAGAGATTAGGTTCAATTAGTCATTTGCGTCAACAACCTATTCCTTAAAACACCTAAAATGATGCAAACTCGAAACACATTTAAAAATATATCCTTAAAAGGTTGTCAAGGTGTGGGTATAACAGGGCAGGAGGGTGTTTCTGCTGTCGCCAATAAACCTAGACGCGCGCATCTGCAAACACAGCTTACACAGCACAGGACTGCCACAGCAAACAGGCCAGCGAGCAGCACCGGCCTGCCAAACAAATGCTCACATTAGTTCTTACTAACCCCAAAAACAACACTCCACTGGCTGCATCCAGTCTATTTTATACTGAACTATTCACAATTTATATTAGCAAATTAATAATATTTGAAAATTATAAAAATGCTAAAATAATCCACCTGTTTGATTTAGACATAAAAGGTGATGTGATAATGAGTTAGCGGCAGCCAAATGTACCGACGTAATGCGTGTCTCGGTTTGTCAATTAATTATAAAAGTTTACTCATAACTTATTCACTGCAACAACAGCAAATCAGCAGTTGTCAGCAATCAGCAAAACCCCCCCTTCCCGCAAACCGCTCGCTCTCCCAGCAAACTCCACGCCCTGAGCATACCAACATTCAAGTTAATATTACATTAATTATGTAAAGCTTACAAAATAAAATGATGCCAGACACAACATAGGCTTACTTTTTAATAGTAAATTAAGAATGTAGAAACATATTATGCCATAAAAAATAGTTTGTTCTGGTTACTCGCTTGTTACAATCAGGGCTCTAAGAAACTAGAGTTATTACATTTAAAAAAGTGTTTTTGACTTGGATAACGAAATTAGTTACCATTTGAAGTTGTGCCATAAAATTTCCCAATTTAGCCCATTAATCCCATGGTTGGACATGATGACCTTGGACATTAGATAATTTTATACCTGAAATTACATCTCTCGACTTTGGAGTCAGTGTAATACTATTAATTACATTTACAATCTGTTGAATTAATTATTAAAAAAAAATATTAAACTACAATAAAATTTTGTGTGTAAATCTTAGACTTGTGTACATATTGAATTTTATATAAATAACAATCTAAACTGTTCAAAATTAAAGTAATTGCAAGAAAATAACCTAATATATGAAATATTTATGAATAGCCTTTGAATGAGGCTTGTATACATAATTTTGTTTTTGAAAAAAAAAAAAATTACAAATTGTTACAATACTTGATATTAAGTTTAAAAACTTAAAACTAAACACAAAAAACAATTTGTTACAATGAATGTTTGCCGCTATGATTGTCATAGGTAGGTCTGTTTTTGCTTAAATTTAGAGGTGCTAGTACCTTGCCAGGGGCTGCTTTGCTTCTCATCTTTCTATCCAGCACAAGCTTCTAGCTGGTACATTTAACCTGCATTAAATAACATATTTATAAATTAAATATTTTATGAAGAATTTTTTTTTCAACATTTTCTTCTTTACACAAGACCCACAGTAATCCAAAAAATATTTTGCAGGGCAGTGTTGAATTTGTTGTCTAGAATAATAGAAGAGCTATAAATTTTGGTCAGCCTAGTTCAGTTTCAACTGGACAGTACTTTTAAGGACAATCAAATAAATAGTAAAACAGAGGAACAAGCATCAAAAGTTGAAATTTTTGTGATTATGTGGCGTATTATTGGTCTAGAACAGTGTTTCCCAAAGTGGGCGATAAGGCCTCCTTGGGGGCGTTTGAAACCTAGGAGGGGCGATAAGGGGCCCAAAAAATGGAGGGCATTGAAATTAACCCTTAATTCGACGAAATTTTTTGTAACAAAAAAACTGTTTTTTTATAGTAAAGTCATATTTTTGGATATGAAATAAGTACAGGAAAAATGCTAAAAAAAATTAGTGCTGGACAGTTTATGATAAACCACATGTCCGTCACAGCGGACATTGTCAAGTATGTAACGAAACAACATGTCCGTTGGGGCGGACTCTACCAAATGACTAACAGAAATGATAAATACAACAAATACACACCAAAAACAAAAATTAATTAATAATTGTAATCAAATATGACTATGAATATAAAAATTATTTTGTATGAAATTTCAAATGGCAATTACGAGGGTTCTTCCCTGTAAAAAATAGTCTTACGTCACATTTCATGCAAAAGACAGTAGTCTTTTTACTACTTTTAGGGCTCAAAGTCTCTTTCATGTTCAAATTCGTCAATGTCTAATAAATTAAGCCATTCCAAAGAAGAAGTTATTGAAGGTGCAGAAGATGAAAAATATGGATCTGGTGAGGGTGATTTGGTGATTTATTACTAGCTTCAGATGGGGCACGATGTTTTGGTACTAAAGCTAATATCTTGTTAATGCGTCCATGCAAATGCTTCTGTAAAAACGCAAAACAACAAAATAAGCATTTATAGAAGAATACATTCAACCACATGTGATATTGTGCAAAAAACAATAAATATAACAAAAAGGCGTTAATCGTAGCGTATTTGGCAATGTTCGTCACACCGGACAGCTAGTTTCACGTAGTAATCGACAGTGTCCGGTGTGACGGACAAGAGATTTAGAGCGAGATAAAATAGTGAAAATGAGTGTAGAAGCTCGTGATTATCTTATTTTCTAGATATATATAATATCAGCAATATAAATTAATACAGACATGGTCTAAAAGTTAGTAAAAATCAATAAAAATAGAACAAAACACCCTGAGCAAAACAGATTACTTCGGCGTCGACGCCACTTTCGACAAAAACTGACATTTTGAGTGTTTTATTATTCAAATTATATTTTTTACTAAATCTGTTATATGTTACCTATGCACTAAAATCAAAATCTTATGTATTTTTCTCTAAACTAGTTCAGTAGATTTTTTTTAATTAGTTGTTCGTCACACTGGACACCATCGAATTAAGGGTTAATTAAAGTAATGAAATTGTGGTTTTTAAGTTTTAGGGCTGAATAAAAATTAGGGGGCTCTGAAATATAATTGATTTTCAAAGGGGGCGGTGAAAGAAATAAGTTTGACTATCACTGGACTAGAATCTGTACTAGTTATTGAAAATATGAGAATAAATTTTTAAGAAATCTCACCAATCAAACTTTACTCTGCTGAACTGCTAACTTGGGACTATAAATAAAATACCTAATTGTATATTAATACTCACCCATTACTTCAATGACGGGAGCGCGAGCGGGAGCGGCTGTGGCTACGGGAGCGTCCACGGGAGCTCTTCGAGTCGGATCGAGAGCGGGAGCGGGAGCGGCTGCGGGAGTACGAACGCCGCTTCGACCGCGAACGGGACCTGGATCGACGACGTGAACGAGACCGAGAACGCGATAAGCTAAAAGAAATTATCACACAACACTTAGTTCACTGATTTACTTTGGCAGTGTTTAACCGATACTTGAAACAATGTTTAAGCTGATTAAACTGTAGATAAATTTTGTTATTAATCTGTGGTGAAATTGATGATAAGATAGTGGTTTAAAATTACCAATAATCCAACAATAAGCATTAGGTACCTACATCTGTTAAGAGATGCAAGTTGGATCAAAATGTTGGAAAGAAATATATTTTGTTATTATCATTCTAATTTCATAGGAATATTTGAGATAGGTTAAGGCTTTCATAATGCTGTTAAATTACAAGAAATATTTTAAACTTTGACAACATGTGCTTAAATTGAATGAATTTAAAGTAAAGGTGCAAGTTTTAATTAAAAAAGGTATTGGGTGTAAAAAAATCAGGTTACTGCATGCTTGATGTCAATAAATGTTTTTAAGACCTTATCAAATTGAAAATTATTATTTCATAACATTTATCAACTTTACGTTTCTCTTTACCAAAGGGAATTCAGTATCAGATTTGATGATTTTGGGGCGGAGAATGTATCTAAGAGTTTTAAAGTGAAGATCGAACGTGAGTCACCATCATAAAGCATGCGTGCCAATTGGGGGGAAACGGTAATTTTTAATTAGGCACCATGTTGAGTATAAAAATAATTAGTGGTTGGAACATTGACAACCAGTAAAATTACAAGAAATTAAAGACATCTAACCACAGTTAGATTAACGGTTTGCTCGTGTTATTATAGGAATAGAATAAATACCTGCGACGGCGATCGTAACGACTTCGGTATGGTGAAGATGGGCGCCCGTAGCGCGCCATTTGAACACGAAGTTCCCTGCCATCTAACATCCTCCCGTCCAAGGAATCCAATGCATCTTCGGCATCGCGTCTATCGAAGAACCTAAAAATAACCACAAAATAAACATGTGCATGTTTGTAAAATCCTTACAAAATGGCGGGACATTTTTTTTGTAATGCAATGAAAATTATTTTATGTGTTTTACCTCACAAAGGCGAATCCTCTGCTTTCACGTGTATAACGATCTCTGGGAATATATATGTCGCCAACGTCGCCACACCTCTCGAATACTCTTCGTAAATCTTCAGCGGTAGTCCGATATGTTAAATTATCTACTTTCAATGAAACCATGCCATCTATTCGTGGCGGCGGCCTGCCGTAGCTCATTTTGATATTATTTCGATCCTTTGTATTACAGTCAAAAGAATAAGTGAAACCACGAAACGAAAGGCAAGCAAGATGGCGTCACGGAAAAGTTTCACAATTATGCACTTCTAAAAAGACAACCGCGTCCAAGCCATGCAAATCATAGACTAAAATTAAATTGTTCACTTCCTTTTTCCTATTTGTGGTTCCACTTTGTCTATTGATAAATTCAGTGTTGCCATGCACTCTAATAGCTCTGTAGCTCTGGCTGCGTAAAAATAAAGTTTACGTGTTTTAAAATTAATTTAATAATAGTAAATTACAGATACCTCTGTATAGAGCTACAATTAAATGTATTTAGGTCATTTATCATTTTAAATAACTTTGGGTCGCTGTGTCACCCTAGATATCTTGTTGCCATGGTTTTTTTTATAGTTTGTAGTCAAAATGACTTAAAATATGACAAATTTTTGTAAACTATAAATTGAGTTGTAGATAATCCTATTTATCAGTATAAAAAACAAAATCGAGTAAATTAATGGTAATTTAGGTTTTCAACATGGCTGGGATAAAGCAAGTCAGAAACAGAAAGCTACTTCCAGACTTGCGAAAAGAGGGGCATCTTTCTAAGGATATAGTATTGTCTACCACCGAGAAACATGGAGTACCAGCAGGCTCAAGGCTTTTTTCACACCACACATTAGCTAGTGTTAGGAAATTAAGTTTTTATCACCCGTTCTCGTAAGTGGATCTCTACCACAGTATTTTAAACACTAAGTATCGCTACTCAGGAGCTTAAGGAAATCTGTTCCTAAGAGTCCCTCATTAATAGGTATACACTGTTAAGTAACTAGCGTAACCAATCTAGCTTAAGCATTTCTGTATTCAGTTTTGTTAGAGGTTTCTTTTATTCAACGATAAAATTCACTTTTCTAGATTTTTACATTTGTAACGAGATAACGACTTATTTTATATAATGTTGAAATTTATGTATTAATTTAGAAAAATGTACTAGAATTCCAGAAGACAGTTTGGACATAATCCTAGCTGCAACATATGACCACTCCTATGAACATTTCGCCGATAAAGAAGATTTGTACTTGCAACCCGAGACCCGTGGTTGCGAGACTTGGAGGCGCCTCAGAAATACTGTCGGCAAGCCACCTAAGCCCAAGATACCTTTAGTAAGTTTCCTCTCGCTTGCTCGAGTAACTGAACTTCACTTTCACTTCACTGGATTTTTGGATGTCGGTCTAGGCTTTAAGTCTCTCGGATTTAGTTATTAGTTAATTTAATGTAGTTCAGTAAGGTTTTGAAGAGTGCAAGTACAATTTTGGCTGATAAAATTACTAGTTCGGTGCCACTAGTTCTTATTAAACGATTTTTTCGCATAAAGATGAAGTCGATGGCACTGTAATGATGTAATTGATTTAAGTATTATTATTTTTTTTGGTTAGATCATTATACAGTAGTAATCTTAATCATCGTGCTCAATTATTAAGGTTAATTTTTTTTCAGGGCCATCCCATGAAGCGCGGCGGCATCACTGAAAGGAAATCACCGTTTAGCGTAAAACTAATGAACTCCGGCGTCCATTCGTCGCAGACTAATCCTGGTTATAGTAGACAACCTGCCGGAGGAGCAATTTTCTTCTACTAACTTGTGTTTGGTTATAATTTTGTCTCGGATTAAATGTATAAGTCTATAATGTTTTATTATTTCTGATTCTGTAGCGATTAATCGTGGTTTCCCACTGCGGAAATTTCCATTTATATGGAAGTTTAAGTTTTTTTAGAGAAAATAAAAGGAACGTCGTTTTTTTGTCGAGAGTTTTGTCACTAATAACCCAAAGTATCCTGCGCCTAAAGTGTTATTAGATAGATTTGGATTAAATCCCGCTCGATTCCTTTTCAGCCTGTTGTCCACAGCCTTCATATCTGATTTCGTTACCTCATTATCTTTGTTCATAGAAATATTGAAGATGGGTTGATTTTGAATAAATTATCTGAAATTTTGAAAGATACTTTGATAAATGGACTGGACAAATCATTGAACTTACAAATGCACTTTTTAACACTTTCATTTCTAAAAGTATAACCTTTTTTTATAAATATTACGCTATGTACAAATCTGTCATAAAATCTTTTGTTTCTCATAAATAATGTGACTTTCGGCAAATCACCATCTTCTTCTTATCTTCATAAAAATATATTGATTTCAATATAGTAACCGTTTCTAAATTAACATTTTCGGTAGTTTTCGGTACAACCTAGTACTTGTGACAATGTGCGTATGTTTTAAACCAATATAAAATATAGTTCAACGGCAAGAATCTAAAATAAATGGAAACGCGACGTAAGTAATGTTTTTATTTTGTGTTTTATTATTCGCTTGGAAGATAAAGATTTAATCCACAGTTTATGCTATACTCTACTTTTATTAAAAAAAAAAAAATATTAATCAAAATATTTATATATTTAGATCCAGCTAAAAAGGCCAAGCGAGTGCAGTCTTGGTATCTATACGAGCAATACAAATCTCTGGAGAAAAATCAAATAGATGGCGCTCAAGTGTTGAGAGATAGATCATGTCAAGAAAAGATATTGCATAAAGAGCTGGAGGAGCGGCGCGCGCGGCGACATTTTTGCAACCAGTTGAGCTCCTGCAACAGCGATGGCCGCATGCAGAGCTGCATGGGCAGTGATGCAGGCACTCTCACCAGCGTCAGCACTGACGACTTCATTGACAACTTCTGCGGCTTCCAAGAATCAAGCGAGACCATCGTAAATTCAGACCAAACGTACGATCTTTCTAACGATAATAACAACGCCGTAACGTACCAAGAAACCTCCAACACTTTAGAGAAAGAAATAGAGACCAATTCAGACCTTACTACAGAGTTAAAGGTGGTCAAACAAAACATCGAGGACAGTGTTAATATGCAACTCGAAGCTATGAAAGAAAATGTTCAGTGTTTAGAGAAATATGCCAAACAATCTTTTATTGATAAAACCGAGGAGCCTATAGTAAAATCTCTGAAACACTGCACTGTTTACAAGTCGGTGGAGTACGACAATAGTTTATTGGCGATATGGTCGGGTTTGGTATCTTTCGCTTACCAAGTTATGCGGCTGAATCGTGGTAATATACGTTTTTTTAAACGATGCTCCTTTTTGTAAAACATTACAAGATTTTAATATTCTCTTTTTCAATTTCCAGGCAATTGTTATTACGACTGCAGCACTCAACTTTTAACCGCTGTGTTATTTTGCGATATTCTTTGGAAGGGGGTTAATAAAATGTGTAAGTTTAAATTATTATGTCGAAACACTTCTTAATATTGAGAACAAATAATAGATGAAGTTACTGATGGATTACTACCATATTAAATCTATTTTCTTTTGTTAAATAAAATTTTGTTGATGTTAGTCTTGGGGTTATTTCAGCGTGATCCGCAGCACAAGCAACAAATTCAAACGAGAATTTCTTTGTGGAAATCCATTTCGAAATTACAGGCGGTAATAATAAATTAAAAATGAATACTTTACCAAAATTTAGAAAATATTAAATTTTAGGTGATATTTTGCAGCCCTACGTTTCGCCTATTAAATTTGAAAATGATGAACTAGATTCCGGCAACATTAATTACAATAAAAAACATTATACTCCCTCACATAATTCCAAAGGAACTCCAACATCGAGCACTATAAAGGTAACAACAACGAAAAAGGGTCCATCTCATAGAGATGTTTAATTTCGGAATTTGACGTCCTGAGAATATTTTTAATAAATAGTTTCCGTTGTCACTCTCATCAGCCTATTATGAACTATATAAATAGGTATAAATATTTAAAGATATGTTGGCGGGAACCTGCGCGCGAGTTGCTGTGCAGAATAAAATTTAGATTGGGGCGTAGCGAGTTGCGAGGAGCACTGCGCAGCACGCCTATGACCTAGGGCCGCCAAGATATTTGAAAAGAATTATAATAGCTTTAATGTTATGTTATATTTTCTAGGAACATATAAAATTGATAAATATTGGACGACGAAACAGAAGAAATGTAAGACATAAAATAAAGGATGACAATCACGCTTGTAATTGTTTACCAATCGTAGAAACATTTTCTCCTAGAATTCGTATATTCAACAGTTCGACGACAAATAGATGGCTCGGTGATAACAATCCACCTAAACGTTCGTGCAGTCAAAATTGTAATTGTCGTAGAGTGAAGAAAGTTGTTAATCCTATGATCAAATTGTCTCGATATATAGACAGTGTGTTGAAAGATCTTGAAGATTAATAGAAAAAAATATATTTTATTAATAAAAATAATTCACCCAAATTTTTTTTTTTTTTACCAGTTCTCAGTGTCGAAATACTATTCAAAAACTTATTCTCTATTTATTTGAACAATGGGATAAATGAAATGGATAAACCACGGTGGCTCAGGAGTTACACTTGATTTGTAATCTGCAGATCTTGGGTTCGAATCCCGCCATATACCAATGTGTTTTTCGATTTACATATGTACATTTATTTGACGTTCTTACAGTGAAGGAAAACATCGTGATGCAACCGGCACATAGCGATATGTATGTAATCCCAGGAGAAAATGACGGCGACGCAGTTCGCCACCCGTCACGTTCCGTCTCCCGAAATGGCGAAAAGTGGTTTGCGGAGATTCGTTTGGCCACGCCAAATGGAGGTCCGTGATCTCTGTCTACTCCTCTGGGTTATAGGCGTGAGTTGTGTGTGGGATAATGTTCTATCTATATGTATAAAAGAAAGTCGTGTTAGTTACACTATTTATAACTAAGATCGGTCGAACTGATTTAGCTGAAAATTGATGGGGAGGTAGCTTAGAACTCGGAGACGGACATAGGAACTTTTTTAGCTTGTGTGCATTTTTTTTATTCCGTGAAGACGGAGTCGCGGGTAAGAGCTAGTACTAATATAAAGAGGAAAGATTTGTATTTTTGTATGTAATGAATAAACTCAAAAAACAAAAACTATTGTAGGGATTTTAAAAACTCATGCCATTAGAAAGCTACATTATCACTGGGTAACATAATATGTTATGTTCATATTATTGTTTTTTTTTCGCGCGGGGATTCGAAACATGGTTTGGGTAGTTAAAAAGAAAAAAAAACGTCGATTTTTATACTCTTTATTACACAATTATCTGTACAACAGTTAATTTAAACCATAACATTGATTTTAACACGAATAAAAATGATGAAAAAACCCAGTCACCTTTGAATTCATTGACATCGTTACGAAAGCTCCAAAACAATTGGTACATAAACGTTGCAATTAAATTTTACAATTATATGTTTCTTATACGCTAAATATGATTTAGAACACATTATTCGTGCGAACGGATATGTTAATGTTTTTTTTTAATCTGTCCTAAAAATATAAATGTGAGAAATAATAACTGTTATAAACTACTTTAATAAAAAACCGTTTAAACCTTGTTTAACCGTTTAAAAATACTGTTAATAGCTAATATTGTATTGGCAGTGATGATACATAAAATACATAGAATTATGAGTAAGCTAATACATAAGCAATATTGAAAAAATGGAAGAAGCGAAACATAAAAAAATATGTTAATGGACTTTAATATTGAATTTATTATCGAAATAACCGTCGTTTTCACTTCGGAGAGCAATGACTCTCGGTCCCGTCGGACGACCTACGTAAGTGAAAAAAATATTGCGTTCCATTGGACTATCGCTTATCCAGGTTATATTGTATTTTAACAGTCATTGACACATGTTTTAAAGTTTAACTAAAACAGCTTTAATTTTGTAATAAAGAAATAAAAAAATACATTTAATTTTATCGAGATAAAAAATAAAATAGAAAAATTATTATAATGTTTTAATTTATCAGAGAAATGTGATAAGATTATGCTAACTTCTTGGCAAAAGGATATTGGATGAATCATAGACAATGGAGTTTATTTAGATCAGACCTAGAACCATAGATGGTTCAAGACCAATGTCATTGTCAATGAAACTTCAAATGTGGTCTTCATAAATAAACAAATATTTTTTTAGACCGTATCTTTAATAAATCAGTTTTCAAGTAAATACATTTTTTCTATTAATTTACTATTTACCTATATTTTTATACACAAACGGAAAGTGAATAAAAATATTTAAATATTTTTTTTTGTTTTTATCTACAATTCTAGAAAACAAAAGATTTTTTATAAAAAAAAAATCTACAATATATTGAAGTCTTATTTTTTATACATTATTAATACGATTGGCTGTTAAATTAAGATGGGAAAATCGTATAAAGAAAAATACATCCAAAATGTGTTGAGACAGTAACTTTAGGTTTCGATTGAAGTGAATTGTGTTGGTACATTTTGTCATATCTCATAAGCACCAACAAAAAAAACAAAAAGAGATCACAATACAGTCGAACCTGGATAAATGAAAAACCTTTATAATGGAGTAAAATATCGCGGTCCCTTGGACTCTCTCTTATCCAAGTTCAACTGTATATGTCAATCAAAGTCAGTGCAGTCGAAACCCACATAAGTAACGGAACATGTAAAAAAATGGCAATTTATGTAACGTTTCAAATAATAATGTGCTAGTCCAGTGATTGTCAAACTTATTTCTTTCACCGCCCCCTTTGAAAATCAATTATATTTCAGAGCGCCCCTAATTTTTATTCAGCCCTAAAACTTAAAAACCACGATTTAATTACTTTAATTAATTTCTATTCCCCCCATTTTTTGGGCCTCCTCTCGCCCCCTCTTAGGTTTCAAACGCCTCCAAGGGGGCGTTATCGCCCACTTTGGGAAACACTGTGCTAGTCAATAACCTTTATCTGTTGATTAATGCTAGATTTTTTGTTGTGTACAGGATGTTCTTCTCTACTCATTACTGTGAAACGTCACTTTACGCGTGAAAAAACTTATTATAGCAACACATGTGTTTTATTATAAATTTTATGGTGACAAGATGGGAAGCAAATTTAATTCTTTGAGTGTACAAATCAAACCAATTTGTACATTGAATAACTAGTTTTTTTTTTGCATATTATGTTCCATAGTAACTGATATTAACTAGCTATAAAATATTGGTACAAATTCATATCTATACATTTTTTGTTCACAATTAAACAAGATTGTATTTTATTTTAAGGCCATTTACATTAAAATTATCTAAAATGAGTAATATTACTTTTTTTATAGTTAATTTTTGTTTTTGAATTTTTTTTTTGGATATTTTAGATTATTTATTTGTATTATTGTTTTTCTACTAAACGATTCAATGAAGTGAGTAAATATTATTGTTGCAAATTTAACAACATATCGATAATTCTTAAACAAATATAACACGGACATAATTACATGAGACCTGCCCAATGACGGTTTGCTTGTACAATGTACAAAAAGTTTAAGCAATTTTTACAGCGCTATCTTTAGCAATTCCCTTTTTGCCCCCCCCCCTTTTTTGTGTCATCTTCCAAAGATAGGGTATCGTTTATATCCGAATCTGGCACCTGCAGTACCCCTTATACAAGGCGCCCTACTCTAACGCTATTACTGTATCGCCCTCTGCATGAATTCTTAAAAATATTCCGCAAGTATCACGTTATCATGAACGGGTTGTAAAACATTCGACACCAAGGCTTTAGACATATCCGCGTATCTTAAATGACGTATATATCCAGACGTATCTTAAATGGTAGCCATCGTCTCATTATAAGGTAGAGACTATAGCAGCTGCAATTTTTTTTTTGAACACCATATATATGGATATAAAATAATAAGTTATAAGTTACCTCAAACTGGTCTTAATATCTATCTATATCCATTCCAATGAATTAGGTTATATTTATTTAATAATGGATTTATCAAAAAAAAAAAAACACCCTCTAGAATCGCGGCGCTTTATTTCATTGGAATAGTAATTCTACTATAATATTTATATCTAGAATTTGTCATCGCATCCCAAATAACTGGAAAGTATTAAAGTACTTGACTAATAAATAAATCTTTTAAAACAAACAATCTAATATATAAAATTCTCGTGTCACAGTTTTCGTCACCGTACTCCTCCGAAACGGCTTGACCGATTCTCATGAAATTTTGTGAGCATATTCAGTAGGTCTGAGAATCGGACAACATCTATTTTTCATTTTTTTTTTAACTGCGCGCGGACGGAGTCGCGGGCGACAGCTAGTTGTCTATATAAATATAGAGATGTTTGTATATTACTTATACTAATTCATCCAGACGAGGCAAATATACAAAACGTTATATTATGCAAACAGATTTCATACAAATTATATATTAAATAAATAAAAAAAAATACACCATTACAAGTACGTATGCAAATTTAGTTACGCTACTTTAAGTTTTGCCTTGACACATATCATCTGTTATATTGAAAAAACAAAGACAACATGTATCACGGCAGTGGAAACCCAAACCTGGAAAAGCGAGAAACATATCGAAGGCCTATGGATTCTCCTTTATCCTGGTTCGACTATACATGAAACTGGCCTGTAGGTATGTGCTATAGTTTAGTTTTCAGGTGGGTTGTCGAAGTAGTCAATCTTAGGCTCGACGCGAGCAGGCTGACTACGAGCTGCCCACGCATTAGTAGATGTCAATGTCGCCCAACCTCCAGTGCTTCTGCTGTAATGTGATCAAATTTTGACATATTGATAACCTTCCTATGCATCTTCTCCGTCAAATCCACCTCCCCTTCTCATCCTTTCCTTATAAGAAAAGGGTGGGAAGGGAAAGAGGACTAAAATTAGGATAAACGAGTATTATACTAAATCTAGAAGAAAACAATGTCAACTTTGAATTAGAACGTACAGGATGTTCATCATCATCAGCTCACTTATACGTCCCCAATCAGGGGCTCAGATCCTACCCTAAGTTAGGGGTGATTATGCCATAGTCAACCATATCCAAGTGCGGGATGACTTCACACATATCATTGAATTTCTTCTCAGATATAGCATCACAATGTTTTCCTTCAACGTAAGAACGTCTAATAAATGTACATATGTAAATCGAAAAACACATTGGTATATGGCGGGATTCGAACCCAGGACCTGCAGATCGGAAAACGACACATATCAGTTTGACACTAGTGTTTTCGAGTACCCGCTAATTTTTAACAAGGTTTTTTCTCAAAAAAGGTGTAGTCTTAAGTTTTAAATATGAGGAAAGGAAAACATTTTCATTGACTTTTCCTTTAGCACTTAAACTAAGCAAATTCGGATAAAAGTAAGTTGGGTTTAGTAATATTTTCGGTAAATTTGGTGTACCTGGTGGATGTTGTGGGCGTGGCGAGAGCTGGTGTGGGCGGTGGTGCTGCGGGCGCGCGCAGCACGGGCCCCGGCACACGCCGCTTGCCTGCCTCGCGAGCCAGCACCTCCAGCACACTCATCGCTGGCAACCACGACTGGAACACACATTTATATACAAATTTCATCTTATATTTATCACAAATAAATTCTGAAACTTACAAATTGATTATTATATAAGCGCTGAAAGCAAAATTGTCCCTAATTTTCGCAACAAATTTTGAAGCTAAATTCAAAATCTACTAGACTTCTAGTTATTTAAAAAAAAACAAAAAAAAAATGGGACCCATCTGCAAGCACTTCCTTTCGATTAAAATATTTTTCATCAAAATCGGACCACCAGGGGCGGAGTTTCGCGGTAACACACATAAAAAAAAATACAGTCGAATTGATAACCTCCTTCTTTTTGAAGTCGGCTAAAAATTGGGTCACTAATAATGTCTATGGTCTAACTTAATATTGTTATCTACCTTCTCCCTGTCAGCGGTGGCGACGACATTGCGATTGGGCTCCGCGTCGTAGGCGACGCTCTCACAACCGAAGTGCTCGCACAGCTCGTGGATAAACTGACGCTTCTGACGATTCATTGAAGGGAATGAATGTGCGCGCGTCTTCTGTTTAGACTAAAAATTAAAAAAAAAAACATCGTAAACATTATTTTAGGGTAGGGGGCGTAGGCAATTGTTCGTAGGCGGGGCATCAATGATTGGGGGCGTGGCCTGGTACCTTCTTAGCGCGCTGCACGAGCTCTGTGAGGCAATCGTGAACGTTTTGTGCGAATGCGGGTTCGCGTACGGCGGTGGTGCGCACATGTTCGCTGTAGCGCGGCGCTAACTTGGCGGACACGTCAGGGTTACGGATCTGCAGAGCCAGCGCCAGCTGCCGGCTGCGCGCCTCCATACGGCACTCGTCATCGCACTCCAAGCTACACAACAAGCATAACATCAACGAACTAAGTTATTAATGAGCAATGAAAATGTTTGTCATAAAGGTGGTCAAAATCTCCTTTAATATTTCTGTTGCCATTATATGAAATTTTCCGCAACAAGGTTACCTATTTTCTTGGTTAGGGTTAAACATTTTATGATACATACGTCTTCAGCATAGCCCCGGGGCGATGCACTTCCGAAAGATCCACGGAGCCTCCTTCTTGCATTTTTGTAGCCGCCAGCGCACTCATCATTCTGTATTATAAACAAGTACGAATATAAGGAAGTGATGTTTTTATGCACATATCCTGGTTATATAAGAAGTTATTCTATTGTACTTACTTGGCGTAGTCTCTGGCGTTCTCGTGACAGGGTCTGTCAGCAGTGCGACGTGCGCAGGCGCATGTGGCGCGCACGAGACGTCGGCAGGGCGCGGCGCTGGGGCAGACTCCGCCATTGTCCACGTGGCAGGGCGCAGCGCACGGGTGTCCGCAGCTCGCGCGCTTCTCCGTACACGCCTGCTTACATCTACACAAGTAATATAAATATAACTGTGTACTATCAATTGGTTTATTATACTAGCTTTTACCCGCGACTCCGTCCGCGCGGAATAAAAAAAAATGCACACAAGATAAAAAAGTTCCTATGTCCGTCTCCTAGTTCTAAGCTACCTCCCCATCAATTTTTAGCTAAATCAGTTCGACTGATCTTGAGTTATAAATAGTGTAACTAACACCACTTTCTTTTATATATATAAGATGGAATATAGCGTCCAGTAAACGGTCAAAAATCGTACATAAACATACTTTATCATGTCATCCTTCTCTTTCTCACTAAAAGAACTGAGATAACTATATGATTTACCGTATTTATCGTTCGCTGCAAAAAAAAAAATAAAAAAAAAAAAATTACTTGTCAGTATCGCATTGTCCCTTGTGACAGGTCTTGGTGCAGGTGTGCTTGCCGCATGGTAAAGGTTTACCGCAAGGTAGACCGCACGAGAACTCCTCCTGGCTGCACGGTATTGTCTTCCGCTCCTGGTTACATGAGTTGAATCTTATTATATTACCATAAATTAACCATTGACAAAAAAAAAACAAAACGGCTGTACGGATATTTATGGGATTTGGATGGGAATAGCTGATATTATAGGTTACTTTTTTAAATACTGCGCTCATAAATTCGCGGACGATCGCTATTATGAAAAAAAAAATTCTATATTTATTAAAGCATAAAGTTTTTCAAGAATATAACTGAAAAATATTTTAATGGCCGCCAAGTATGAAATATAATTAACTAGCTTTTACCCGCGACTTTGTCCGCGCGGAATAAAAAAATGCACCCAAGATAAAAAAGTTCCTATGTCCGTCTCCTAGTTCTAAGCTACCTCCCCATCAGTTTTCAGCTAAATCAGTTCGACCAATCTTGAGTTATAAATAGTGTAACTAACACGACTTTCTTTTATATATAAAGATTAGTCAAATAGTAACATTTCTTTAGATATTTAAACGGAATCTGTTGTACCTCATGGCGTCCGTGGCACATCTTGGTGGTGAGTACGACGCAGGGTGGACAGTCTCCGGTGTGACAGGAGTGGTGAGGCGGATGGTGGCAAGGTCGCTCGCGTCGGCAAGGAGCTTGGCACACAGGTGGACGAGTGCCACACCGGATTGGTGGCAATAACACTTCCATGCCACACTCGCAATGGAGTTCTTCGAAACCTTGAAAATACATTGTTTTTTTTTTATAATTTTTTAATTAAAAGTAAAACATTAAGTGATCTTATTTATATGTGTATTTCGCTTACTTTACAGCAATATTCAGTCGTGTCATAGACAAAGTTAAATTTGAAAATTATCTCTTACCAAATATCTTAAGACGTGTTATTTAGGAAACTTATGTTATTTATATATATATATATATATATATATATAAAGAGAATCTTCAATTAAAAACGTATATGCGTTGCTGATAACAAAAAGAATTTATTTAAAACAATATTTACATTTGCATTATAAAATGAACGAAAAAATGTTTACATACCTGATAACAAAAAGAAACAACATAAAACGTTTTTACTTTAACTAAAAATCAAAAATGAAAAATTACAATATTTATACAATGTCTTAAATTTATAAAATTAAATCTGTCATTCTGACAAGGCAAATCAAATCATAAAAAAGTATTTAATATGGACTTAAAGAAAAGAGGTCCTCTTTTCTTTACATCTCCCCCCCCCTTTGGAAGGAATCAATTACAAATATTATGATAATATAATTGTTCATCGGACAACAATCACCGGGGTTAGTTTTGTGATGTGATAGAAATTCGATTCCACTTTGTTGTGTCCTGTATCTACCTCATAAATTGTATTTGAAATCTTCTTTAAAATTTTGTACGGTCCAACTCTTAGTTCATCTAATTTCTTTCTATTTAGACGATTTCCATTTTCGACGTAAACTGTGTCTCCAATTTCTAATTTATAATATTCTCTGTGGGAATCAAATATTCTCTTATTGTAATTATGAGATTTTAAAGTATTTTCCAATGCTAGTTTTCTATCGTTTTCCAGATGCTGTTCCGTAAATTTTGATTTTAGTTCTATTGGTAGAATACTCACATTTTCTCCCTCTAATAAATATTTCGGAGCAAATTTAGTTACAGTGTGTTCAGTTTCATTATACTTATCTACACATATTCGTGCTATGGTAGTCCACGCTGTTTTTCTCTCTTTCTCATTTATTTTGCATCTTATCTTATTTACTAAAGTTTGATTTAGCCTCTCATTAAGTCCATTTGAAAATGGGGAATCTACAGCTGTAAAAACCAAACTTATATTTTCCTTCTTCAGAAACTCTTTAAATTCTTTAGAGTTTATCCCAGGATACTGATCCGTCAGTACTATATCAATCTTATAATTATCTGTGACATTTCTTAGCAGTTTTATAAAATCATTAGAACATTGATTCCTAGAGGTTAAAATATAAGCATATCTTGTAAAATGATCTACTAAAAGATGTAAATATTTTTTTGTTGATCGAGATCCTCCGAAACCTCCAATAGTATCGATGGATACTATTTCAAATGGTCGGGTTGCTGGACCTAAATGTGACATCAAACCGTACTTCGGTTTTCTTCTGGATTTGTTTTTAATACAAACTTCACATTCATTACAAATTTGTTTAATGTTTGCTATAATGTTCTTTGCTGTGTAAAATGGTGTTATTTTATTCATTAATTGAGTTCTTCCGATATGGCAATAAATATTGTGGACATATTTTATTAGATTCTTGCTTAGTTCTTCCGATAGTATAATTTTTTCCTTTCCTTTAGATTTCTTGTAGTAAATCTCCTTTTCCAATATATGTTTTTTATTTTTGAAATCTAAATTTGTATATTGATCATTCTTAATATCTTCTAATGTGATTATATTTACTACTTTTAAGAAATCTTCGGAATTTTCATCAGGTTCTAGAACCGGATTCCTGCTTAAACAATCTGCTTCTTGATTCAAATTTCCTGGGTTATATTTAATTTTGAAATTATATTGCGACAAATAATAAGTTAGATCACCTAGTTCCTCATCAGTTCTAGCCTTGATGTTCATATTTTCTAACGGCTTGTGATCTGTGAACACTGTGAATTCTTTTCCCATAAGCCAGTGCTGCCAATATTTCACCGCTTCCTTTATTGCTAAACATTCTAAATATACTGCCTTTTTCTTCTTTTGAGCTTCTGTTAATTTTTTTGAAAAGTAAGCAATTGTTTTATTAACTCCATTTTCATCTGTCTGCTTCAATATCGCTCCAATTCCTTTGGCAGAAGCATCCGTGTAAATGATTATAGGTAGTTCCGAGTCAAAAATATTTAGAATTGGTTTCGAACATAGTAGTCCTTTGATTTTATCAAATGATTCTTGACATTTTTCAGACCATATAAACTTCACATCTTTCCGCAGTAAATTATGCAACGGATCTAGAATAATTGCACTGTATGGTATAAATTTATGGTGAAAGTTAACTTTTCCAAGAAATTGTCGCACCTGTTTTCTTGTTTCTGGTATAGGAAAATCTCTTACTGCTGTTAAATAGTCTTTTAGCGGTCTCACTGTATTGTTCTCAATAATGTGGCCTAAATACTTAGCTTGATTATTTGCAAAGGAACATTTAGAAAATTTCAGTCTAAAGCCTTCCGCCAATATTGCTTCGAGTAGTCTTGATACATGCAATATGTGTTCTTCAAAAGTTTTTGAGAAAACTAAAATATCATCTATGAAATTAACTGCAAAATTAGACAGTCCGTGTTTTCTAATAATGTTGCTTAATATTCTTTGGAAAATAGCGGGAGCTGTTTTTAATCCAAATGGAAGACAGGTCCATTGATAATGGCCTTCTTGTGTGACAAATGCAGTTTTATATCTATCTTGAATTTTTAAAGGAATTGACCAAAACGCTGAATTTACATCAAAAGTAGAAAAATACTTACAGTTTACTGTTTTTACCACTAAATCCTCTATCAAGGGAAAAGGTTGTGATTGAGGGACTACAATTTTGTTTAGTTCCCGAAAGTCTATGCATAGCCTAGTTTTCCTCCCATCTTCTTTTTTATACGCTAGAGTTACTGGTGCAGCAAAAGGGCTATAGGATTCTTCAATCAAGTTCTTTTCTAGGAGTTTCGATATTTGGTTTTCTATTTCACTCCTATCTTCATTTGTACATCTATATGGTCGTTTGCTGCAATATTTATCTGACATCAAATCAATGTGAGCTTCATATTCCCTCACAGTACCAATGTCATATTTATCCTTTGCAAAAACTGCTTTGTATTTTTCTATCAATTTGTGAATTTCTGATTGTTGATCTATGTTTAGATGGTTCATGAATATTTTAAATTCATCTGTTTTTATATGTTCGTTGAAATTAATTTCATGTTTTATCTTAATTTCTTCTTCTGTTACTCTTTTTTTATTAATGTCGTCTCGATCTGGTACCTCGACATTTGTTATTTTCATATTCGCTTCAAAAGAAGTTTCCTCTGTATTGGTTGGATCGATATATTGTAAGATCTGTAATTCTTCATTTTGAACTAGTCTAAAACTCTTTATACAATCCAAACCAATGAGAAAATCATAATTGAAGTTTATATTATCTACTACAAAAACATTCATATTTTTTTCAATATCCATGATCTTTATTTTTAGTGTTACCATTCCTTTTGTTTTTTTCTCACCATTAATAGTCTTCAAGTTCACCGTGTTTATATCATGTCTAGTTTTATTTTTCCGTATTTTTAATAATTTTGCATTTATCAACGAGACATTTGAACCTGAATCATAAATTCCGGTAACTTCTAAGATATCATTCAACAGTAACTTTACTTTTATTAATGGTGACACTTCTAGTTTTTTGGATTGTTTTCGTTTAGTTCGATTTCGAGTTCAGAGTTGTTAACAGTTTTTACAACTTTATAATTGTGTTCTTTAAACCAGCATTTTTCTTCTGGATGGTATCTTTTTCCTCTTTTATCATTGACACAAATTTGACACGGCCTTTTTTCATCATAAGTTTTTGATCTGTTACTAGGATATATTACTTTTTTAGCATATTTATTTCTTTGAACAAGATGTTCTAATTTTCCGATTTCTCTGTATAGGTTATGTGTTTCCTTTACTGCTTCTCTATCAATATTATCTGCTATAAAAGTAGGTAAACCATGTACGATAAGATCTACAAGTGTTCCAGTATCTATTGATTTCCTTACTTCAAGTAACAATCTCTCTTTTTTTAATGCATATTCAAGTAAAGAACCTGTTTGATATCTGAAAGCGAGAGCATATCTTATAGGCGACCACCCTTTGTTAACAAATGTTTCACAAAAATGTTTCTCCCATTTGTCCCAGTCCGAGTCCACAGTAAGATTGATCAAGGTATTGTTGTACCAATCAAGACTGGCGGATTCCAGAAAGTTTTTCAAAATCTCAATTTTCTGTTTGTCCTGAATTATTTGAAATCGGTGACATTCTTTAGTAAAATCTTGAATCCACTGACATGCGTTGGAATTTCTGCCAGTAAATTTCTCGATTAAAAAATTTTTTGCCAAATGAACTAAATTCTGACTTTCCTGAGTTTTTTGTTTTTCTTCGAATAAATTTTCTAACAATCTATGTACTGTTTGGTCTGAGCTATTGCTACATAAAGTCCGGCCATCGTTGGCATTTTCTAATATCTCTTCCAAATAAAAATCATTAAACTGTAAATTTTGTTCTTCATCTAAATATATTTTTGCTATTTTATCTGTTAATGTTATCCAAATTCTTCTCGATTGATATCGTTTAGTTAATGATTTTTTTACCTTAGCATAATTTGAAGTTTCCATTATCTGTTTGTGTAATTGAATAGGCTGATGTTCTAGAGGTATTGCAAATATATGCCCATCGGTTGTTGTAATAGAAGTTATACAAATAATATTTGATTTTTCATCTTCCGCTGGCTTCACGGTGAATTCAAATTTTAATTTTTCCATCATTAAGTTGAATCGAAGTAAAAAGTTATGTTGTTTTATAAAGAGAATCTTCAATTAAAAACGTATATGCGTTGCTGATAACAAAAAGAATTTATTTAAAACAATATTTACATTTGCATTATAAAATGAACGAAAAAATGTTTACATACCTGATAACAAAAAGAAACAACATAAAACGTTTTTACTTTAACTAAAAATCAAAAATGAAAAATTACAATATTTATACAATGTCTTAAATTTATAAAATTAAATCTGTCATTCTGACAAGGCAAATCAAATCATAAAAAAGTATTTAATATGGACTTAAAGAAAAGAGGTCCTCTTTTCTTTACATATATATATATATAATAATGTATCGCGTTTGGTAGGGGTTTAAGTCAATCCATGTTACGTTATTTTTTATTTGTGGCTGGCACTTACTGACGGGTGCGTGGCTCAGGGGTCAAGCACTTGACTTGCAATCTGCAAGTCCTGGGTTCGAATCTCTCCATATACCAATGTGTTTTTCAATTTACATATGTACATTTATCAGACTTTCTTACGGTGAAGGAAAACATCGTGATGCTGCGCATATCTGAGAAGAAATTCAATGATATGTGTGAAGTCAACCCGCACTTGGCTATGGTTGACTATGACCTAGTCACCCCTAACTTGGGGTAGGCTGTGAGCCCCTCAGTGGGGACGTATAGTGAGCTGATGATGATGACTTACTGACGCGGGGGCAGGGTGCGCAGTGTCCGGTGTGACAGAACTCCTCACAGCGGTGGAGCTGACAGGAGAGAGTGCGCCCGCACACAACTGCGCAGCGGTGCGACTGCGCAGCGCAGCACGCAGTACGACAACGGTGGCGACCGCAAGACAACTTCTGTATACAACAAACATTTTTTTTAATGTCTAATTTTGAGAGATCTGTTTTGACTACTATTACCAAGCTTAAAGTTAGACGAGAAGCGTAAAGACAAATATTTGATTTGCAAATTCGAACCAACAATTACTTGATCGTGCCTGAAATTATTATGCTATTGGCGCTTTACACGTTATTATAAACTGAAAATGAACACTTCGATCGTCAATGATGAAGCCATTCAGGCTATAAGTCACTATATAATACACCATGGGTGTCACCATTTCATAATCTAGACTAGGTCTAGGTGGAAGGGGGGGATCTCCCATTAATATGGTCATATTCGAAGTAGTGTTTATATCTTTATGACCTGCTACCACACCCTATCTCTCCTGGCGACGCCCATATAATATATCAAAATTTGAAATTGTAAAAAATTATCTTGACAGTCAAGCAAAAATTATACAATAATCATTGCCATTAAAAATGAAAACACATAAAAATAACTTCAAGTAATTATAATTATGTAATTGAATATTATCATTGCATATTCTGATAAAAATGACTAAGGCAGAGGTCAAGTATGACAACATTTGATAAACCCCAACATAGCAAATAACAAAAAAAAAACTTAAACTTCATTAAAACTATAATGATATCTTCACGGTTAGGCTGGAAATTTACCTTGTTACATTTCTTCTGGCAGAAGACATTGTTGAGCATGTCGGGCAAGTCTGAGCATGGCACCTCCCGGCTCGAGTGACCACAACGGCACGGTAACAGAGTCTTGTCAGGACATGTCGGACATGGACCTGACAAATTGAAGAATCTATTAAAGCCATCTTATAAAAATGAAATCTTACTAATATTATAAATACGAAAGTGTAGATGGATGGATGTTTGTTTGAAGGTATCTTCGGAATGGTACAACGGATCTTGATGAAATGTGTGATGATTTTTTCATCATTGAAGTAGCAATAATTTAATCCATTAACTGTACGATAAAAAAAATAATATGTCTCAAAAAGTGATACCTTCGTGACACAATTGTTTACAAAAGTGTTTATCTCCCTCCGGGCCGCAGGGCAACGGCTTGGCACAGATGTTACCGCATAAAGGAATCGGATCCGTGCAGGACTTTCGTTGATCCTTTTCTATCCTGTTTCAAAATAAATATTTCGATTAGCAATATAGCTAAGCCATAAGAATAATAAAATAATTTACAAATGGCTACCCCAAGAACAGAAAAAAAAGGACACTCAAGGTAAAAACAGTCTTTAACATCCATTAAGCTATTTAGACAGCCGTATTGAATAAATTCCTTACTTAGTGTTGCCACAGGGGCAGGAGTGCACGTTGTCGGGGCGCAGGGGGCAGAGAGCGCATGGCGGGGCATGACAGACACGCCGGCACACGTGCGCGCCGCACGACAGCACGCGTGCGCACGCCGCGCCGCACGACCACGCGTGCTCGCCACTCGTGTCCGACGTGCACGGTACTGATCGCGTCTTAGCCGCGGGGCAGTAGCACACTAATGATAACACAACGTAATTAATTAATTGTACTATCTTAGTTCTCACTAAATTTATAAATGCCAAAGTATAGATGGATGGATGTTTGTTTGAAGGTATCTCCGGAACGGTTCAACGGATCTTGATGAAATTTGGCACATATGTAGATATAGTCTTGAGGAACAAATAGGCAATTATTACGTTTTTTTTAATTCCGCGCCACCTACAGCTGTAAGATTATAAATGGGAAAGTTTATATTAATAGATAATGTTTGTTATAAAGTAGTTGTTATTACCAGATCGGCGAAACAGATCTCTATGAAATTTTCTATAGATGTAGATCAGTCTGGAGAAACAGGCTAGTAATTAAGATTTTTCCGCGAGGGCGCAGTCGCAGGCGACGGATATTATTTTAATAAAGTAAGATTTTGTTTCTAAAGTTAGTCGCAATTTTAATGTAGATTTTATATGAGACATCTACACTAAGGGTCTTGGTTATTGTTCAATTAAAGCACAATGTTACAACTACACTTATCTCAAATATTGTTGAATTAACACTATTTACTGAGGGAATGTTCAAAAATTTGTAGAACATACATCCATAAAGTTTAAAAATGTCTTATTGAATATCTATAGAGTAACAAAGATTGTGCTATTAGCTACATATAAGAAGAAATTTGGTAAGTACCTTGTGTGACAATTTCGGAGCATTCATCGCATGGACCCTCGTGACACTCGCGCTGGCACTCGTGTACGCCGCAGGTCAGCTTGCGTCGGCACTCGCGCCCGCACAGCTGCGCCAGCTTGCTGCTGCATAGCACAGAACGAGTCTCCGCACCGCAGCCACATTGTCTAAGAACAAAATAAGAATGTTATACATTGCTCTAAAACACAATTTATAAGCTATAACCGTGACGTCCGCGTGGAATTGAAAAAAAAAAAATAGCAGAAGTATAGCCTGTCACCCAGAGATAGTGTAGCTTCCCAACAAAGAAGAATTTTCAAATCAGTTCGGTAGTTTTGGATCCTATGGCTATAAAAAAAAGAAACAAACAAACAAGCAAGTCTTTCTTCTTTATAATATTACAATAGATAAAGCTTTGGAAAATCGTAAATGTACTAAAATAAAGTTTTTCTTACATTGCAATGTAAAATAAAAAGTTTGTTTCTAACAGAAGCTATCAAAATTATACAAATTTAGGTCAATCTTTCTTAAAATCGAATCAAACAGCCACATTTTGGATAAACTTTGAAGGTAATGTCATTTGTCAAACTAAATCTAGTGTCTGTCTCAAGCTACATCGTATTAAAAACATTGTAGCTAAACATTACATATTTAACTTACTTGCTGACAGTCGCCTGGCAAGGTGGACAGGGGCCGGGATGGCAGAGCAAAGTGCAGGGATGTGGGCAATTCCTCGGTCGACGGCATGACTTGCCACATGTGTGAGCACTGACAGAGCCACGTGAGTACTCTGGTGATTTAACAGCACCGCACATGCAACGGTACTCTGTTGGGATGTCTTCATTCGTGTTTTGACATGCCGGGCATCTCCATTTGCCTTCTGTAAAATCAAAAACTAGTTAATACTTATAAGTTAAAAGTGTTTTACTTTTTTTTTCTTTCAAATGAAAAGAGAGATTTGATGAATAGTTTCTTCTTGATTAAGTAATAACTTACCAACTAAACTGCTCATGGCCCATTTTCTTATACACCTAAGATGTAAAACATGGTAACAATTTGAGCACCACCAAACAGAATCTGTCTGTTTGACTCTTTCACAGCACACCAGACATTCTAAAGTACCCTTGTCTAATTGTTCAGTGAGGCGTTCACGTTGGGTCATCGCTGTGTTGCCTGAAACTGTTTATTATATAACATACAAAAAAAAATTGAAATCAAACAAATATATAATTGTTAATAAATTTACTGTTATCTTTTGGTATTAAATTATGCTTTGCAGTAAAAAAAATATAAAATTAAATCAAACTGGACTACACTTTTTTTTTAATTTGAAATAAAGGATAGCTAATATGTTTTGGTTTTTACTTACCTCCCGAGTCATTAGTAGGTTTACTTCTTCCTTTTACAGGACTAGCGGTTTTTTCATGCCTATTATTATTTGCTATTCGTTCCGCTCTGTCATCTTTGTAATGCATGTAAGTATTAGCATATTGTTCATCTTCAACAATATTACGTTCTGTTGTCCGGAGACGTTGACTGCCAATCCAGTTTCGATTTCTTCCAGAACCTTCCCCTCTACCATTCCTAACATCTTGACTATTTTTATTGATAGAACTATTATAGAAGGTACGACCTGCATCTGAATCTTTATTTTTTGCTTTAGAATTTGATTTAGATTGATTATTTTCATTTGCATATTTTCTTGTTTCGTTTCGGTTTCCTGTTTCGAAATTTCGATGATTTTCGTTTTGATGGTTAGAGGAATCATTAGCAGAGTTTTCTGGTTCTTTATTTTGGTTTGATGATTCTTTACTTTGTGGATTTGATTGATTACTGTTACTACTATGTCCATTACGGTAGCGCCCGTTAGATTCTTGGTTTGTTTCATTATTACGTTTATTTTCATATCGACTATTAGACTCACGATTACGATTTCCTTCTGTATTTTTATAATTTTTTTGATATCGGTTAAAATTGTTTGTTTCCACTTGAGAGTTAACTGTTTCGTTGTTACTCGGTCTTTCTCTCCAATTGGTTTCTGATGATTTAGTATTACCACTTTTGTTAGATGGTACATCATTTGTAACTGAAGTTTCTTGAGAAGTACTTTGAGAAGTAGAAGCCACATTTATGGAACACTTTGGCACAAATTCTGTTGCAGTCGGTGTCAACTTTGAATTCATTACAACTTCATTTGAATAAGTATTTAACTCGGGTACAGATTGGTTGTATTGGTTTTGAACATTGACTGAATAAGTATCCAGAGTATTACTTGTGTTAGGGTTGTGGTGTCCATAATTGTATTCCATCTGTGGATTTTGTGATGGTACATTCTGATAGTTGTATTGATTAGTTGGATATGCTTGGTACTGTACATTATTGTAATTAGAAGCATTATTTTGTGGAACACCATTACCCTGCATTTGTGTTAAAAATTCATCAAAACTTACATATTGGTTGCTTGACTCATATTGTCTGTTGTCATAGTAAGGTTGATTTACATATTGCCCATTAACATCTCTATTCCACGAATTAGGCGGCGCTTGGAATTGGTTGTTATAGCCGTAAGAATTATTCCACTGAGACATTTTGAGATATTGTAAAAAATATACTGAGAAATATTGTGAAATACTTTACTAAATACTTGTTAAAAAACTTAACTTTTGCTATGTTTCGTTGATTTTTAAGGTTGTTATAAATAACAATGGCTACAGGCCGAAGCCTGAAGCCTTTGAAGGGGATTTTGTAGTGTTCTGAAATAAAATTTGGCATTATTTCTCATCTAAGGTAATTTGAATTTCATTTTGATGACATGTGCTACTTATTCATTTTACAGTATTAGCATTTACTTACCACCAATGAAATGTTATTTTGCCGATGATTTTATACAATAAAACTTTTCACAAACCAAAAAAAGGAAAATAATTTAAGAACTCAAAAAATATTAAGAATCTAACGATGGATATGACAAGATGAATTGGATTCGGTGAGTGAGGAGAGGAGGGGAGGTCGACGTTGACAGTAGGTTGTTTTACGTCACGGTACTTGCACTGTACCATAGAATTAAATACATATCAATAAAATTTTACTTGATGTTTTAAAACGACTTGGTATTCTTGTAGATTTTTTTATAACTATAAAACTAAAAAACGCGATTTTTTACGATATATTTTTCAAAATGCACTATGCATTAATAGTACACGTATACAGAATCGCTGTCGCCGCGTAAAAAGACCCAAAAATGTTGCAAGCTTGGAAGGCATAATAATCATTATAAAAAAACAGTTAAAGAATGCTATAGGTTTAGAATTTACTTAAATAAAAAATAAATCATAAAATAGAATTGTGGAATATTTACACTTTAAACAGAAAGTTGAACTCAACGTTTACAAAATACTAGTCTAAAGTTTGTACATATATCAATAGAGACTTATTTAATACATTTAAACTTTATTCTAACAGTACTTCTACTGGCTGTAAACAGAATATTTTATTTTGATGCCACTTAATTAAATCATGTCAAATGTTTCAATTTGATTGTCACAAAACAAGTAACGTTTTGAATTTTGGAGCTTACCACAATACATATGTAAAATATGTTCAGAGTTTGCAACAAGTTGATAGCAAATGCAAGTGGAGTCTTCCAAAAAATTCCTAGCAGGACCCAAAGCAAAAATGTGAACGTTTTTATAAACGGCAAGGCTGTGGAGGTGCCTAGTTACTTCACAGTGCTACAGGCGTTGCGAAGGGAGAGAGTGACTGTCCCTACATTTTGTTACCATGACCGTTTGTCTATTGCAGGCAATTGTCGAATGTGTCTCGTGGAAATAGAAGGCGGATGGAAACCGCAAATTGCTTGCGCTACTCCAGTATACAAAGACATTAAGATACGCACAAACTCAAAAATGGCACTACAGGCTCAAGAAGGCGTACTAGAATTTATTTTAGCAGATCATCCTCTCGACTGCCCGATTTGTGACCAAGGGGGAGAATGCGATTTACAAGATTTGACTATGAGATTCGGCAACGACAGAACCAGGTTCACCGACATTCATTTCCAAGGGAAGCGAGCCGTCGAGAACAAGAATCTTTCGACGTTGATCCGCGCTGAGATGACGAGATGTATCCATTGCACCAGATGTATAAGGTTCGCCTCGCAAGTCTGTGGTATGGACGTACTAGGCACTACCGGTCGCGGAGGCGAAATGCTCGTCGGGACTTACGTGGATAAAAAGTTTTTCTCAGAGCTATCTGGAAATATTATAGATCTTTGTCCGGTCGGTGCTTTAACGGCGATTCCGTACATGTTCAAAGCGAGGCCATGGGAGGTCAAGAGAGTGAACTCCATCGACGTCACCGATGCGACGGGCACAAATATTATTCTAAATCAGCGGTTTAACAGGGTCCTGAGGGTGTTGCCTCGTGAAAACAATGAAGTTAACCAGGAGTGGTTATCAGACAAAGGACGTTGGGCTATCGATTCTCTGGAGATGCAAAGATTGGTTACGCCCATGTGTAGGGACGAGGATGGCTCTCTAGTTCCTATTGAATGGGACGTAGCTTTAAAATTGGCTTGTAAGCTGTTAAAGGAAGCGTCGTCATCTCCTAATAGAATTATGGCTATAGCTGGCCCACATTGTAGCGTTGAAACATTGGTCACTTGCAAAGACCTTCTTAACGTGATCGGCTGTGAGAACACATACGTAGAGCGCTCTCTCGCCTTCACAGGGTCGGATGCCGACCTCAGATCGGCATATAGCCTTAACGTTAGTATGAAGGATATTGCGAAAGCTGATAAAATATTGCTTGTAGGGACTAATCCCCGCTTCGAGGCGCCAATTTTAAATACGTGGATAAGACAAGCTTATATCTTTAACGAGTGTGACATTTATGTGATCGGACCCGAGTGCGAGTACAACTATCACGTCGAGTACTTGGGATCGGATATGAGGGCGATACCCAGTGCCAGCTGTATTATGAAAGATGCGAAGAAGCCGCTTATATTTGTCGGCGTATCCCAATTGGGTACTGATTTTTCCGGTGGATTGATGAACTCCTTATGCGAACTTTCGAAATCGTTAAATTCGTCGTTAGATTGGGGAGTATTGAACATTGTAACATTGGAAGCAAGCTTCGGAGGTGCAATGGAGGTAGGCTGGAAGCCTGGTGCGCTTGCAGCGTTGGACGTGCACAAGCCGACGTTAATAATTTCACTAGGAGCAGACGATACTTTCTACGACTGGACTCCGCCGTGCGATTGCGCTGTGATTTACATCGGATTCCAAGGTGACCGGGGAGCTGAGAATTCTTCTCTGATTTTACCGGGATGTGCGTATACCGAATCCGGTGGTACATTTGTGAATATGGAAGGTCGAGTTCAGTTCGCTTTGCCCGCCGTGTCGCCGCCGGGCAAAGCTCGCCACGACTGGAAGATAATCAGGGCGTTGGCCGAGACATATAACATTCCTTTATTTTATTGCGACATGGATACTCTAGCCTGTAGATTGGGCGTGATCAGTCCTAATTTGGTGCAGTTTGACACGTTTCAGCCCAAACTATTTTCGGATGTGGTGTGCTCTATGATAGATCATAGCAAGACATCGAGTGGATGTATAGATGTTAAGATGAAAACTATAAAGGATTACTTTTGCTCAGATGTATTTACGTTTAATTCACCGACGATGGTGAAGGCTCAGAAAGCTGTTACCGATTTCCAAAACACATCGCAATATGTTGCAATTTAGGGATGGCGTTTTTATTTTTTACATTATTATTTTTTAATTTATTGTTCAAATAAACTATGCTATTGGAAATAATATAAAAGTTTTACTTTCTCCTCTGATTGTTTTTAAAAAGAAAATTTACCTTTTTTAATTTACCGTTTTCCGATATTCTTTAAACGTTATTAAAAACTATAGTACGTTTTTAAAAATATAGTATAACTATCTGTCGCCCGCGACTTCATCCGCGCATTTAAAAAAAACCTATGTGGTCTTCCAGACTATGATCTATACATCTGTGCCAAAATTCATCGAGATGCATTGAGCCGTTCTGGAGATACCTTCAAACAAACATCCATCCATTAGTAAGATTGGTGCTGAAATAAAAAACAAGAATATAAAACACAATCAAATTTTATTAAATATCAAATATTGTATTGTCTAACACGATTCCTTAGCTATCATGTTTCACATTAATGTAAGTTATGATAATAAGGTTACAAATACACATACGAAATATATAGTTCAAGTTTAAAACGACTGAAGCCGAAGAAAATATAGCATTAATATATTCCAAAGAAAACGATAAAGAAAAAGTACGACAAGATTAAAATATCGTCGTAAAGAAACAACACGTACAAATATAGAATTCATAAGTAATTAGAAATGTAGTCACTTATGAAAAAATGAAATTCCAAGTTATAAAAATACACTTTTTTTAAGAATTAAGAAAAAAATATAGTTTGAAAATAGAGGGAGAGATCTAGCGAAGAGTTATGAGAGAAGTAGACACGAAGTACACTCATATTTTTTATACTTAGATATGTTTTTCACAATACATGGCTTAAAAGAATTCTACTAATGTATCTATACGCGATTACATTCTCAAAACAATACGTTTGGTTAATATAAGGGCTTATATCTAAAACATTAAAGTATGTTTTTTGTGCGCCAAAGCTCTACATGAGTCTTTGATTCAAGCATTGCCAATTGCAATGTATTTTTTTATTACAAAAGCTATTATCTGACTGAGACTAGAAATTAAAAATAACGATAAATTGCATACTTAAAATTATCACAAAACAGTTTAAAAACTAAAAAATACGTAAGCAAATAGTTGTTAAAATGTTATATTTAAGTGTAATTTAAAACGGTATTATTTTTTTAACTGTAGTTAATTACTAATTCTTACGGATATTTAGTTTGAGTGTGAGGTTTTATATTAAAAAACTGATATGTGCCATGATGTGTCACGTCGTATTGGTCTCTACCAAGTCTTATTGCATTATAAATTGGGCAGTTAACTGAGTAGAACTAATATTGTACAATAAATATTATCAGTAGACAGGAATAAAGCTTTGTGCGACTAAATTACTTGTAATAGGAAAATTATTAATATTTTAAAACAGATTTACTGACAAAATAGCATTTTATTTATATTTAAGTTTACTCTACTGTAAACAGATACGATTGGTTTAACAATTGCAAAAAATGTTTAGCTATTAATCATTGTTTTTATAATGTCAGCTTCATTTTAGCGCTCCTGAAAATACTTATCTTGAGTTTCCACTGCCGAAACTCATGTTTAAAAACATATTTTCTTTCCTCTCATTCTTGCAAAAAAATCTTTCCGTAGTGGAAATTCTCGGATAGGATTACTGATAAACTATGTCACTTTAAATGCGCCCACGTTACTGATCACCTTACAAATGTTTACAATGTCTATAAAAACATTTCTAAACCTCTATGGTTTCAATTGCCTAAGTTATTCCTCCCGATTTCGTAATACTTTCGCCCAAAAAACGCGCATAAAACTACATCGGCGCACTATAATATAATAAAAATATGGAAGCACTCCTGCGGACAGACTGATTGCTGGCTATAACTTGATTTTTTTTTACAAATAAATACTGTAATGACATTTATTTGAAGAAACATTAAATCAAGTATGTTACTCTATTTTTTTTTGACTCTGGGCTATATTATAATGTATTAAGTTAAAACTGCTGGCATTCATTGAGATGGTAATAAATATATATTTTTAACTTAGGCTATCGTATGTTTTGAAAAAATTACCCAGGTTTTTACTACGAAAAAGCTTACACATTTATCTTATAAATAACAAAAAACATTATCTGCTTGTATTTTCTAGACTTATAAATGAAACAATGAGTTTTTTTTACAAAATATAAACTAAAATAACAATTAAATTAAACGATTGATGTTCGACATCGATTTATCTTTGGTAAACATTAAATCAACAAATTTAACTACAGTCAGGTTCATATTCAAGTTCTACATTGTTAAAATATGAACTGAGTCAATATTAATTGCTACGAAATTATGACAAAAATTTCATAAAAAACTTGACTGATAAAACAACATAAATATTACAAATACAATAACATAACGAAATCCTTGGCATTTTCATATGTATTGAGGATATTCAGCCAGCGATGGTGATGGCGCGGATTCAGGAAAGCTACCACATGTCGAATACTGCAATTACACCTTCGCGATGCTCTTCGAATCCAGTCTTTTCATGCACCTGACAAAAAATCAGATTATATTCGTACTCATGTATTCATGTATGTAAAAACATACCAATAGATAAAAATTAAAAGAAAGTCAGAGTGCTTCGCGTTTTCAAGCGTGAAACAGATTGAAAACTACTGTTAAATTATTAGAGTAGTCAATGATTGGTACCTCACTAAACCGCGATAGAACATATAGGTGCCGCAAGAGAGCAACACCATACTCGCCACCCACACGGCCAGCAGTACTGACCCGCTGCCCTCTGCAAACACATATTGTAAAAAATTTAAAAAGTTAAACTTAACTTCTAAAGCGATGCATTGTAATATCTCAACGTTGACATTAATTAATACGTAAAACGAACAATTTGCATATATCTTTTAAGGAGACAGTAATAAAGAACCCTTTGGAAAGCCGACCCCACCACCAGCTACAACAAGCTAGGCAGAGAGAGAGTAATAAAGAACCCTTTATATAACTTTTAATTTAAAAATACTTTAGTATGTTTTAGATGTCACCACCACGGAGCCAGGAGTTGCATGATATTTTGACATACTGTAAATTGAATCTACTCTACTCTACTATCAATAAAAGCAGCAAAAGAAGCAGAGAAATCCATAAATCTATGTGTATGTATGTATAATTCATTTGCGGTGATAATAGTTTTTTTTTTGTAAAACGACAGCTTTCGTAGTTAATAAAACAATTCATTTATGTTTAACGCGGGGTCATGTTATGTTTACCAATGTATCCGTCGTGGTAGCTGGTGCGGTCCATCCAGGCGCGGCGCGGCTTCTCCTCCCGGTCTGCGGATAACAGGTCAGAGATCTCGTCGGGAGATCCGGTGCAGTTCGCCCACTCGATTGTTACGTATCTGATAAGAGTACTACTCATTAAAGCGAATATCATGGATGGAAAAGTATTTTAGAGAATCGTTGTGCTGCTAAGCCCCTTAAATAAAACCACAAAATAAATACAATGACCATTTGATATTGTAGTATTTTAGAACAATGATGTGAGTCATTATTTGTCTGTTATACCTAGAAGATGTCCTGCAGGGTCTAGATGGCGGCACGAGCAGCTGGCGCGTGCGCGAGCGCGATCCGCCGCGGCACGGGCCCCACGCGCCCCACGGCCCCGGTTGACCCAACTCAGACTCCTTGCAGCCGCACTCCACCTCACACGTCTCGTCCTCCTATATAAACAGAATGGCGTGTAAAACGTGTATATGGTGCAATGCTGTGTGTTCGTAAATGGGTAGTCGTCCAATAGCAATCTGTTGTCGCCATCTCGGAATATACACGCGCCACGTTGAATTTATTATTTTTTAATCATATAAAAATTAAGAGAATAGGAATATGGGCATTGTACTGTTACTTGATAGTGCATCGGTGGAGCAGTAATGCGGCCGGGCAGTGCGGTGGCGCAGCGCCAGGGCTCCAGGTACGCTTCTACGGTGTCCCCTGCACCGCCCAGTTCGCAGCGTGCATGCGACACCTTCACGCCCCAGCCGCATGCGTTGTCCGCTTCCTCTCCGGTTGACGTCTGAACAAAGACAATCTACCAGTGCCTGAGGTAACCTCCATAAGACGATATGTGCAACCTCGATACATCCGATTAAGTGTAATTTGAGATGACTGGCATATCCATATTTAGTTGTAAAGATCTAGTTATATTGTCACGCCGGCAACAAGTTGGCAGACAGGTTGGGCGTTATATTTGAGAAGGAAAAGTGGAAATTGTAAAGGTATATCAATTTGGTGTACCTGGACATGACAGCCGAGCGAAGGTCTTGCGATGAGTCGCAGGCAGGGCTCGCGTGGGCATGGCGCTCGCTGCTCGGTCGGCGGACACGCACGTCCTGGCCACACCGCAGCAGTCAGACGTTGTCTGTGGAGATGACGCCATAAAGAAAGATACATAACCAATTGAAGAGGAACTGCATGAAAAAGAAAAGGCCTCATTGGAAAAAGGCACGTTATAAAACTGCCCAGATTAGACTATTTCATATACCTAGTGCGTCGCATGTGTCTTGCGAAGGTTGCGTCGCCGCAAGCGCAGGCGGCCGTGTCCCAGGCGCTCCACTCGCCAAGTTCACAGTCCACGCCGCACGGCACATAGCACCACGACTCACGCGCCTCCGTCGCAGTTGCATTCTGGTAACATTCACACGTAATATAACATATGTAAATAATTGTATCTTCAAAATAGCAATTTTTACCACTTCGTTAATCTGAGTATGATAGTAAAAAAAGGTATAAAAATATGACTTACAGGACAGAATGTGTCATTAACAAATACTCCGTCACTGCGCAAGCATCGAACAGATCTTCTCTTTGTTCCTTCGCCACACGGGGACCCACCTGGGTGAGAACAAAAATTACAAATAGATTCGTTACTTTAATTTTATTGCTACACACATAATTTGCATTGCGCATTGCAATTTTTTGGGCTATTATAACTATAGTTGAGGCTGTATTCGAAACGCAAGAAAAAATGAACGTCGCTCGCCAATTTTAAATCTTACCGAGAGGTTGGCAGTCATCCCAGGGAGCTACGTGCCAAGAGTACGTGTGAGGCGCGCAGGGTTCTCCACCTACTAGATGCGGGCAGGGAGCTCCGCCCTCGTCCGCCGGGCGAAGCACCACGCGAGTGCGGTCGCGACGACCACCCCACTTCGTCTATAAATTAGTAAAAAATTAGAATTATAATTATTAATTTGATGAATAATTGATGACGAATTGTTAGTGCGATATGAAATAGTCTTTTTTGATACCAATTACCATGTCTACGTATGTACCTGTTCGCAAGGACTCCACTCGGACCAGGCACTGACGACGCAGTCAGCAGGGCAGGGGGCACGGCAGGTCGCTTCGCGCGCTGCCGGTTGGCCCGCGCCGCCCACCACGCATTCAGAGTCGTCGAGCTTCACGCCGTTAGAGTCTTGACAACTGGATCAACATTTTAACGAATAAATCATTTTGAGTGATGAGCGAAATTTAAACACTGACAAGATTGATAAGTTACGAATGGTCGTCCTTTCCTTCATTGATTTAAGTTTTTCTTTTATTCTCATTTAATCTAGTATTGAAAAAACTGGAAAGATGGGTCATCTTAAGATATGGTGAAGACTTACTTCCAGTAGTTGGTATCATTGTAATGATGTATTATGTATTGTATTGTATTACTAACAGGACGGTTCTGTTGATGATGGCGCGGCCGCAGAGTGCCTGCTGTGGCGCGCACACCGACCACTCGCCGACGCGCCACGCCGGCTCCGGCAGCACGCAGGTAGCGCGCTGCAGCGTCGCGCCGCACTCACGACCCCCGGCAGATCCCTCCTCTATAACCTCTCTAGTACAGAATAATTGAAATATTAATAATTGTAAAAAAATTCTCTCTCTGCAGTCTCTACCTATCTCCCTAGAAACCAGGTAAAATATTTGTTTATTAAACATACATACATTTTATACTTGTACCGTCAATCCATAGTTAATTACTTGATCGAGTATTTCATATATGGAAAAAATATGAAATTACAAAAAATTGCTGCTATGACTGGTACCTCGTACGGAATCTGAACGCGGCGCGTGAGCCAGGCTCAGCGGAGCAAGCGCCCCAAGGTGCCCAGGGCCCGGCGGCGCAGTCGCGCGCGCACCGCACGCTGCAAGCGCCCCTCACCAGTGCTGGGAACTCCTCGTCGTATGCGAACCCGTCGGTCGACGCCTCACGGACACGGCGCGGACCTGACGAAGTGTTATTAATATATTTTATCGAATATACTTGCATTCTATTATAAAAATTTGTTTACTTGCAACTAAAGACTAACTTACAAGGAGATAGTTGTGAATCAACTGGTCATCTCCACCTTTTATAAAAAGTACGCAAAAAGAGAAAACAGAGTTTTGACAGTGCTTTTGTAAAAAAAAAAAGGGATTCCCAAAAATAATAGGGAGAGCCTAAGAAAGGAAATGAACTACAACATAATAATATTAAGTCAAAAAGTAATGAAAAAATAAGATTAATTTTGTTTGTCCGTACCAGTAAGCGGATGATATTTCTTACAGACATCCATAGGAACATCCCGGCCTTTGGCCATGCAACGGGCGGCTCTCAAGGCCCTTCCTTCTCCGCACTCCAATCTACGATTTAACAAGGCAAGAAAATTAAAAAAATAACAAGTAAAATATCTATAATTTAGATATGACTTTATTTAACTTACCCTGGAGGCAGAATACAATCGGAATCAGCGGGCAACAGTTCCAAAGTGACCGTCTTGCAAACACAGATCGGAACATCTGGGTCAGATGCATCGAGATATCTAGAACAAATTAGAAATCATTTTACTCAGTATTAAAAATACGGATTACGATTATAATAGTTAGAAATTGTGTAATACAATTTCATTATACACTTCGGATGAACTCTCAGCAGACTGAATGTAAAGACTAAGTAATTTACTTTAATGGATCTTCGCAGATGACGTCACAGGTAAGTGGGACCATGCGGTCACAGGTTACAATGCAGGCGGCTACGCTTGGCGGCACCAGCTGCCCGGCACATGCACCCGCCTCCACACGATGCGAGTCAGAACCGCACCAGATGCCTACGAGAAACACAAAATCGAACAAACTCAAAATCGTTACCAGAATATTTATATCACATTTAATATTGTGCCATGTTACTTTTAATGTCTGACTAATAAATATCTACAGCATCGGCACTATTGATCTGCTTTATATATTCTTTATATAAGAATTATTACTGTGGTTTCCAAGACTATTCAATAGTTATTATGAAAATGAATCTACGGTTAGAAGAATCATGCGCTTCCACCGTCGAAACATCAATCCTTCTGAGATAATGAGAGAGTAGAGTAAGCCCACGGTAGGAAAGTGACTTACTTCTAAGCCGATATCCGAGGCCGCATCTCTGTCCAGGCGGCAGTCGGCAAGTGCTCCACTCGCCGGCGACCCAGGCCGCTTCACGCGCGCGGCACGATGGCGGCACGGGACAATCGCGCACCTCCTGCACCGCACCGCAGTTCGGACCACCGTGCACGTTGCGGACGCGGACTTGCTTTCCTGGTTCTGAGACACAAGGTAAATTTATTACAAATACTGGGAACTCGTTTTGCATATTTTTTGAGAATCTGCAGCTTTTGGCTGAAGAAAAAGGCTTAAAAATCCAAAAAACTTTTATAGTAACGAGTGGTTCATGCACTTCATAATTTAAAATGTTGTACCGCAAGTATTGGGGCACGGCGACCACGGCATCCACGCTTCGACCCTGCAGCCCCGACGACATCTCAACGTGCAGGCACGACGGGATTGAGGCCGACGTAATGGTAAACACCTAATTAAAAACGAAATTAATTTATACAATCTACATATACATATATTAGTATTATAAGCATTAACTTTTGTATTTATATCTTCAAGTTGCCTTTTCCATTTTTTTTAAGAAATGATGTCGCATTACGCAGTTAAGTGAAAACTTACAAGGAATCGCGGACAACGTCAGCATTGTTCTGGACACACATGACGTTCCTGGTGATCTGGCCTTCCTCCACACACGGTTCTTCTTCATCACTTTCATTGTACGGTTCACCCTCCTAGTATGAATAAGGTAAATTAAATATAATCTTGGATGATCATTGTTCAAATATAAATATAGATGTTATATTAGTATTCACTTATACCTGTAAATCAGTGTAGTTGGTAACAGGAATGTAGTCCTGGTGACGTCTCTCACAAGGTCCCCAGGGCGTTGCGAGCCAAGAGTATGTGGCACAAGCGTGGTTGTTGCATGTTTCGTTCTGGATCAGTTGGTCCTCCGATGGACATGGCCAGCCGTCTGTGAGAAAAGTTTACTTGTAAAGATCGTAATTGGTTAACCGATGCAGAGAGCATTCGATTTTGAAATTCGGTTTGTCTAATGCTAATCAAGTACTGAAGCAGAGAAAAATTATTTATAATTCGCTCTGATTCTTCAGGCTACTTACTAGGCGATGCATGAGCAATGATCTGTCGTGTGCGTGTCCTAGTGGGCCTAGGCCGTGCGGGGGCCGCGCAGGGCGCCGTGCAAGGCGACCAGGCTGACCAAGCGGACACCACGCAGTCCCCGGGGCACGCGATGCGGCATCGCTCTGTGCGCGCCGGTGCGCTGCTGCCGCTGCACCATGCGCGCTGCGCTTCTTTCTACGATCATAAATATGCGATTAACATTAAGAATATTGTCAATGTTCGACGAAAAATTTTAAGCTCATTTTTTAAATATTTGGATGACCCTACATGTTAATTTAATCTTTTTGTAACCAAACAAATAAAATTAAATATTTTTTTTCTTTGTTTACTAAGTAGAAATTGTCTTAACGAACTATTATACTTACTCCATCATGGCCGATACATTGAAGCTCACGCATGCGTCTGCCCGGGCCGCAAGTGGAGTGTGGCTGGCTCAGCACACAGGGCCCCCACGGCAGCGCCTTCCAGGAGGCGCAGCGCGGCATAGTGCACGTCCGCTTCTCCTCCAGAGGCGGGCAGTTAGCGCCGCCACCAGATTCCGCTGACGTCACGCGACGACGACGCACGCTATATCCTGGGACATGAGTATACAAATAACAGAATATTAAAAAAATTGAATATTGTTATTATTTATTTTCAAGACAGACAGACAGACACACGTAATGGTCCGGTAAACTAATATAAACACTGATACGTACCGGTCGCAGTCAGTTCCTGTACGGGGTAAAGTGGACATCCATCGATAGGTTGGCACGCGCCCCATTCCCCCCACTCTCCTACTTCACAGTCACGGGGGCATGGTACCTGAAATGACTTTTTATTAAAAAAACTTCCACTATATAACTTAATTACATAAATTTATACTAAACCTACCTCGCAAGGCTGTACCAGCGTGGGCATGGGCGCGTGCGCGCATTGCGCGGGATGCAGCGCCCTGCCGTCCGCTCGCACGCAACTGACGTCACGTCGCTGTACTCCGCCCCCGCAGCTCGCGTCGCCCGCCCCCGCGCGGTCCATCTCGTCAGCCTCTTCGTCCTCATCGTATAGTGCGTCACTGTCTTCTGCATCATCATCGTCGTCAGCTGGTAAACGATGGAAACAAGTAAAGTATGTGCTAAGAGTGCTTGGCTGGTAGGTTATCTTTGTTAGGCAGAATATTATGGGGTTACTTACAGGGCGGTGGGGTAGCGGGCTGTGCGACAGCTACACGACACCGGCCCCAAGGTCCGGGCGTCCAGTGCGCGCTGGCCTCCAGAGCTGCGGGACGTACTTCTTCTACCACCTCGCACTCTTTGCCACCACCTAGAAATGTGGATTTCAAGTTTGGTTGGCTGATATTATTTAAGGATTAAAAAGTAGTAGTAGTATAGTGAGTCCCAATTCGTGTTCTCAGGCTGGTTCTAGCGTCAATCACAGTTAAGCCATAATTTTCGTATTCAAGAGACCTTGTGCAAGTCGCCGCAGTCTTCTGGTCCGGACCAACGCACCGTCTGCCCGTGGCCGCCACGGCAGCCACTCGGCAAGCGAGCAGTCCTCACGCATCACGCACACGCGGGTTGTACCGATGTGGGATATTGCGTTACCGCAATACCTGTAAACAAGTATCGACAAGATATTGTAAGAAATCTAAATCAAAACGTGTTTAAAAATATTCTGGATAAGTATATTTTACAGTTTTTGTGTAAGTGACTATAACTTACATGGATTCAACAAACTGTCCGTCCTTCCTACGGCACTGCACTTGACGTCTCTGAAGTCCAAGCCGGGGCGTGTGCACCAGAGAGTCTTCTTCAATTCGCGTGTTGTATCTGCAAATTATAAAAACAAACAATAATATTGACAATATATTAAATTACGAAATAAATGTTAGCGATCTCTACGGTGTGTTTTCTCTAAAATTTTTGTATAATAAATATATTTGTAAATATAGAATCAAACCTTTGGATAGCTCTGTCGTGTTCTTCGGCATTGATAGTGCACTCCGTCCATTTCGAAACAAACACCGAGTACTCCGCTTCGTTGATCTCCAAGACTGTAACAAAAAACAAGTCTAAAATTCTGCATCTGCATTATGTAAAACAAGCAGCAAATAAGAAAATATCCTAAAGATTTTACTAAAAAATTTGTCAGGGCTGGTTTTTCTCAATAGCATTAATTTAACCAAATGACATAGTATGGAATGTAAATCTATATATATAGAAGAAAGTCGTGTTAGTTACACTATTTATAACTCAAGATCGGTCGAACTGATTTAGTTGAAAATTGATGGGGAGGAAGCTTAGAACTAAGAGACGGACATAGGAACTTTTTTATCTTCTGTTTTTTTTTATTCCGCGCGGACGAAGTCGCGGGTAAAAGCTATAAATATGATATAAATGATGACATGTAAAATGTTCTATTGTAGCAATAAAAGTAGCTTAAAAATGTGTCGTAAACAATGTAAAATTTTACTTCAAACAAAGAAAATATCGTTATAGAGATAAAAAGTGTAACTTAAGTGCCCGTTAGACGAATAACTCACAGACGGATGAACGCGATAGTCATTTGCATTGAAAAAGACGTATGTTTTAGAAATTCTAGATAAACTGAATGTTTGTATAGTGATCTTATATTGAGAGTAATATGTGCTACGTTCTAGCTATTTAAAGCATTTATCAGACTTGACTCAAATGGGAAAAATGTAAATAAACTGCTGTATTCATTTTTATTATGCTAATATCAAATAAACTACACACGAGTTGAAATGACCTCTAGTCTTTGAAATGAATATTTCATTTTATATTGGGTGATTACAATTGGCGAGTGAGTAGGCAATTTATAAAATAGAATTGTTTAAATAATAAGATTTATTTTCATATAATAACCCGTTAGTTTCTGACACCAAAATCCCCGATACAAACTTAGAGAGAGATTTTTGTCTCAGAAATCCGATATAATATTCCATTTTCAAATTAGTGTTAGAGTAAAACAAATAAGGTATAAAATAATATTAATCAAAGAACAATCTTATCGAAACAAAGTTATATTGGAACAGCTTTATAAATACCGCTAGGCAGTAATAAAGGTAAAGTAGCGTACGTCGACGCCAATGTTAAATGAATTTGCCTCGCTCTATGAGTATATTGAATTAGCTCCCGAGATTGCCTCATTCGTGGAACAAACTTTATAATTACTGGGAGCGGAATGTTTGCCTCTATACCCAAAGATAGTTGGTAATATAACTTCGTAAATACGTTAAGAATATGAACCGTTAGTTTTATGGTGTTGTTCGCTTGTTTTTTTACTGCTTCTTCAAACTAAAAAGCTTAAATGATACGTTTTAGGTTAGTTTTGCATTTGACTGAATTCTGTGTAATTAAGTACGGCTTACGTAATAAACTTAAATACAATTAAGTATTTTTTTACGTCCTAAGTCAGATGCGTAACATTTTTAATCTCGCTTGTCCATGAAACATTTGAGTTGCTTTGAAACTGACCTTTTATTACTCATAAAAACATTTTTGTAGACATTCTAAAAAGTTAAAAAGCGAAATATAAGAGCCTAAGTTTTGCATAATTAAAAATGGTCGTCTGTCCCGACGTAGCCGGTATTCTTTGTGCCTCAGACTATGTAATTTCCAGCGACGCTCTTCCTTCTGTAATAACTTCTCGGTTTGCTATGAAGTATTCACCGGAGACATTTCTTTTATATATATTAATGTCATGAAATTAATTACTTGTACCAAATTTTCAGCAACTAGAGTTTGTGTATTAATATATTGTTTCTTTATTTCAGGTAACAAATTCTTCTCTTTCATTACATGTAAAGAAAGTCAACAAGAAAAACTATGTTCAATATACAAGTGTCTGAAATGCTTGTATGTATTCTATAATTTTAATTCTGCTCATGATATAATCTTCGTTAGCGTAATGTTAAAAGAAATCTGTTGTACAAATTTAAGGTTTTTATGTGTGTTTTATGGTTTTAGTGTAAAAATATTGAATAAATATACGTATATGTAATCTAATATCAGAGCTATTCCGCATAAAATAGGCATTGTGCCGGCAAAAATAAATAACAATGAATCCTTTGTTATGTTAAGCAGTACGATCAACAAAGGTATCTGAGTCCCAAGAGCGAGTAAATCGTATCGTATCAGTTTAAAAATTCACTAGAAGTGTATTCTGTTCGTGATATACTTTACTTGTATCACTCCAGATTATATTACAACTGGAGATAAATCAACACATTTGTTGACACTAAAATCCTATGTATAACATATTTTTTACATAGATATATAACATTGTAAGAAGATGTCATATTTAATACTCTACAGGGTATTTCTATTGATACAAAATAATATTGTTGATGGAAGAATAGTCAATTTGTAATCCCGTGGGATCTTATAAGATGAACCAAATGACTGTATTTAAAAAAAATCGGAAATAAAAAGAAACTTAATTAGTAGCCTATATATACTTCCAGACTATGTGTTACATCTATACCAAATTTCACCGCGATCTGATGAGTCGTTCTGGAGATACCTTCTATCAAACATCCATACATCAACTATTTCGCATTTAAATTATAGTAAGAATAGATTTCACCTTTATGTGGACATTACGAGTATTAAACTTTTTATATTATTTATTGAGCCATAAAAAGAAAAAAAGTCGTCGAATAAAATTGCTTCTGAAAAAGCTTTCAACAGGAATTAAATAGTTTGCAGTGGCACCGTCGCTTAATGAGAGCTCTACCGGGTTCAATTTGTTAATGCCACGACAATGGCCGAGCACAATGACATCAAAAGTGATTTAATGACTTAATTGTTTCTCTCATTTCTCAAGTAAACGACTCTTTATTTTCCACTTAGTGTAACTACGAGAGAGAATTTTGCAAGTATTTTTCATATAGGTTTGGGAACGTAGAAAAAGGGGTGATAACTAACCTTTTCTATTTACAAGTAAATAAAAATAAGGATAGAGCTACACAATTATAACCTTAGACATAGAAAAAATCATTTAGTTTCTAAATTAAGATGGTTAAGGTCCAAAAAAGGTGTCGAATTTTAACTTTTTCTTAAACAGTAGGTATAAAAACAACAATTAACTCAGTTATTTAGAGGACTTAACTTACTATTTGTTGTGTTTTAAATATTGTATACATAGTCGTAATTTTACCTAAAATTACCTGTGACTTTATGTAGTGAGAAAGCATTTCTCTCTTAGAGATAGTTGATAGTCGCGGTATGTATGCAGACAGACGTAATGCATTAGTTATTACCTGGAAACGGGAAATGCTTCTCGAGATAAGCATGTGAAATGCTTCACTGCAGCTTCACTTCAGCTTTACTTAATGCATTTTGATGTAACATACTGCCATATAAAGGAGTATATAACATTTTATATGTGTGTATTTTATATATGCGCGTGTGTGTGTGTTTCAAGACTTAACTGTCATATTAGAACCAATCAGATTGTAATGTGTTTAACGAGGTTCGAGCGTATAGTACATACCAGAGTAGTGTAACTGGCGAATAATCTATAAGTATAGATTATTAAAATTACTTCATGAAGTGTTTGTTTCTTTTCATGATTTACAATTAAGAGTGAGTGATAGTTGAAATAAAAAAAATATATATCCCACTGTTAGTAATAAATTTGATGTATATAAATTATTAAAACAAAAAACGAGGTAAGAACAAGCGTTCTTACCTCCGTTTTTTGTTTATATTATTATAAACGATGTTTTGTTTTTCAAGTCAATTAGAGGCAATGGAAGGCTAGTTAGGAGATAATGATAATGAAACTGAAACTTGATAACTTTCCAATTAATCAAGCAAAAACACAGTGAGGTGATAATATCAAAAGATGTAAGTCACAATATGGTAATTTGATGAAACAATCAAGATATTTATCCATTTAACGGAAACCGTTTAAAAGAATTTAATCTTACGAAGGAAAGAAAAAAACAGAAATCTAATTAAAGCCGGAGTGGAAAGAACGTTTGATTACTTTAGTGTCGCAAAAGAATTATTCGATTTCCTTAATTGAGATTTTCTTGATGGAAAGTCCTGGCCTGTTGAAAAGTATAAGAAAATATTTTGCCGTATAATCTAAAGAGCGAGTAAAATAAATTTCTGTTTTTTCGGAGCCAAATACATTAAGCTCTTACAAATATGACAAAGTTCATTTTATAGAAAAAACAAACTTACCGTTCTTAAATTGAAAAACAATTGACAACAGTGTAAAGTAAAAATAAACAACATTGTAATAGTTTATTTTTATTTTACACAAGCAATAACATTAATAATAGTAAAGTTAAATAATAGTACAGAATAAGTATATAATCGCTAGGGATTCTGTCCTTGTGCCAGATTTCACCTGAGTTATAAATGGAGGTCAGGTTGTAACACAGCTAGATATATGTTATCCTAATCTGGAACATGTGCTAACGGTAAAAGAGATTCATAGGTACAAGAAATAAAGCTTCTTCTATAAGAAGTAAAATGTTTATGTAGCAGGTATTTATAAGATGTTACATTGTGAGTTATTTAAGCTATAACAATCTAAAAGAAAGAAATCTTAAATAAAACATTCTTGTATTTTTAGGATGAACATAAATTAAAAGCCAATAAATATAGATCTTATTTAAAAAATAATTTTCGATGATTTTTTTTAGTGTATTTTGTGTCTATTAAAAGTTGTGTAGTGCTGTATTTTACACGAGAATTATACTCTAAGATGCTCTTAAACTTTTTCTTTGCCTTGTGCTCAGTATAAGTCACTATATCTTTGTTAGCAGTGTGTTGTGTGTCTTTTTATACGAAGTCCGTGGCGTGTCCTATAAATTCTCTTGTATTGCTCATAAATCGTACTTCCCTTAGGAACACATATGTTCTGGAAAAATCTTTGCTGCATGTAAAATAATAATAATAACAATGTGTTTGTTTTGGTAACTGTACATTGTTGTTCATAAAATGAATTGAATGAATTATTCTTTTTCAATTTGGAGATAACATAAAATCTTTTCTAGTTGTAAAAATGTATTCCATAATAAAGTTACTTTATGGCCGAGGTGGGCATTCTCATTTTACGGCTTTGACGTGGAGCCCTGTTTCTCAACCTTAGGGCTGCGAAGACTCGAAGAGTCACGGAAAATTTACTTTTTTCGTCCTCCACTAAGCTGAAATGATAACCTGCACTAAAAGAACAAAAGAACTGATCGTCTTTCTTTTAATAGCTCTCGGTTATTAAAATAAATTTACAAGTCAAGTGGGTACGACGTTAAAAAGGTTGAGAAACACTGACTTAGACTTTCGGCTTTTCTGTTCACAAGGCGAATGACATCGTTAAAATGTTATTCCAGTTCCCAGTAAGTGTCGTTGATATGACTGATATTGTTGCAGATTCCTCAAGCTTTCTGAACTTTATTTCCTACTCGTGTCATTTTATTGTGTACTGACTGTTGTCTGTCGTCGTTTGTTTTTAAGGGTTACTACGATTGTTCATTTGTATTATCGTTGGTTTCTGAGATCAAAATCCCTACATAAAACACTGTCTTCCCTCTCATTATCTTGATAAAATAGAGATAACAATATGTAATACAGGGATATGGTCTCAGAAACCAACGATTAATCATATTTTTTACTATTTCACCAATTTAAGACGGATTCGATTACTTTTCTTATTACTCGCCCATGTCGTTAAAAAGACTGTTTAAATTTTCGTTTTAATTTAGGATATGTGTCATAGGTTCAGTGAGTCAGGTTTGTCCTTCATATAATGGCTAGATAAATATATTAAACTATATTAAGCAAATATAGTTTTTTTTTTAAATAAGTCTCAGATTCACAAAAATAATTATATCAATAAAGAGTTTATTTCAAACGGAAGAACCTCTAAACCTTGGCTAGGTTTTGTGATTTATATATTTCAAATAGTTTAGCTCGTTCCTAGGTTATAAAATGGAAAAGCCGTTTCGTTTTCCATAGGGGCGGGTGTTAAAAGTTATATTGCTTCGAGAAGCTCGAATAGTTTCTATCGTATCGATGCCTTAAGATTGAGGGTGTAGCCTATACGTTCTATTTTATGTCTACACATTTTCACATTACACAACCTTAAAATTCCACTAACGAAAAACATGTACAACAAGTTCTGTGGATTCTACGTCAGTGATTAAATTATTCAAACTTTCGTGAGACATTATCATTAATTTATATAGGAACAGCTAAAACACTCACGTATATATATCCGGTGTCGGCACCGACTAGTTTCCAGCCCATCGGGGTCCCTTCATCACGGTGAGTGGGACTGGTATCATTTCGCGGACGCGGCCCGTCGTTCACTCAACGTGGGCTCGTAACTAGTCGGTGCCGACACCGGATATATATACATGAGTGTTTTACCCGTTTCTACGTCAGTCATTATTTAAACTGTCTTCGTAATTTTTTACCCTGTTTATTCCTAGACATAAATATTTGATTGTTATTAATATTATAGTATGGGATGGTTAATTTACTAATACAACGGCACCAAAGGTCCTTGTCTTTACAAACACAAGTCTACGTAGCTAAAGGGCATTGACCTGCGACAAAGTAATAAAGGATCCTAAGCAAACGTCTGAAGGGACTATTATTAACATTGGCGACCACGTCTGTGTTTATAATGTACCACGAAGTTTGAAATGCACACACAAGCCCAGACATAGAGAGGCACTACAGTTACGTATTAAAGTTGATGAAAATGCAAAATGAGCACTCAAGTAATTTTTTACATATATCTGAAATAAAATCTACCATATTGTCTTTTGGTATGGTATGGTTTTTAATTACATGTTTATTTACTTAGCGATACGCTTGTATTCATAGTGAGCATATTATTAATCGAACATGACAAGAATAAAGTATTTAAAGTTAAGGTTGTAAGTGAAAATTTTAATGGAAACGATAATAGTTATACTGTAGATGAACAACGAAGTGAAATGCATCTGCGCGAAGCCTGCAAATACCTAAGATGCCGAGCTTACATTCCGGACGCTGCAAGCCACTACGCGCTATGTCGACGTTCACTTTCTGAAGAATTTTATGAAAATTAAGATTAAATTTAAATTAGAATTATAAATAAAATTAAAATAAAATACAAATTTGTGATATTAATTAACACATTTTTTATTCTTATTCTGTTTACTTTCCAATTGCATGATATAACCTAAATGACATATTAACTGGAAAGATTTGTATTTTTGTATACTTGTAACGAATAAACTCAAAAACTAATGAATTTATTTCAAAAATTCTTTCACCATTGTAATGCTACATTATCCCTTACTGATATGCTGTTTTAAATATTTTAAGAAAAAATATTTTTTTTTCAAAATCGGACCACCAGGGGCGGAGCATAGCGGTAACACACATATAGAAAAAAATACAGTCGAATTGATAACCTCCTTCTTTTTGAAGTCGGCTATTAATGGTCTACCAGTGCGGCGATGATAGTTTCTTATAAAGTTATTTTATATGTAACTTATTTTCCTCAAAAACGCCTTGACTTAAATGCGCTGGTGATACAAACTTTGTCAAATGTCAACATTTTCAAGTAATATCTCGCTACGTGGAAATGAAATATACCGTGCATACTTGGTGTCTGGAAAGTTTTCACTTAGCTGTGTAAACGCAGTTGCGAAAGGGAACTTAGTGCGTAACATTTTCTTATCTTTTGTATCAAACTTAAATATTACGATATTTTTATACTTGTTATGACGTTTTGGATATTCTTTAATTCGTTCCGAGTTGTATCTTCATAATCTAAAAGTTCTATGTTGGATTGTACCTCGTCAAACTTCTGGAAGATTCTATCAACTTCCGATTGCCTTGCTTTTATCTCGTATAAATTAATTGTAAGATCGTAATTTTGTATATAATTATATATGCGAGTAAGTTTTCCTTTGATGGAACTTCTTTGTACTTTTAAGTTGTCTAAGATATTTCTTTCGCCACCATCTTCTTATGTCGCCATTTTTTATTGTAGTCGGCGTTGGCGAAAAAAATTAATATACAATAATAAATTGTGATATTGCACTCACGGTACTCTCGAAGGCTCGAAGGACCAAAAATGTTATGTTTTAACATTAGTTTCTTGAATAAAAGTCTGGATCTTGTAATTAATTTATTTGTAATTTGTAACACGTTTTTACACTGTTGACTGTTGTAACGGAAGTTGAAAAGGGAAGAGAAGGCACGCGAACAGAAAGCATCGACAAAGAGTATGAAGTGTCAAAGATTAACGAAGCAATTCGTAACAGTATTTCTTACTTAAAACAATGTACAATATTTTATTTACTACTTTTTTAAATACTTCAATTGTTTTATCTGTTATATATGACAGAAAAGAGCTTAAAAATTAGTTGTAAGCTTAGTTCGTTATTACATTATTCAGCAAACAGAAAACGAAAGAAATAGGAGGATTTTATAAACTACAAGCAACTGCCTCTGTTTGCAACAGAATTACACTGTAGGGATTTAAAACTCGAACTTCGCGCTGCAAGAATACATTGTGAAATATAAAGTCGAAACTTTTAGCTTCATAGTTTTCAACAGATGCAAAAAAAGGAAAAGCTAGTTATAAACTTAAAGACTAAACCAATATACAGACTGAAGTGAAGTCAGACCTAAACGCTTTGCCCTTCCTCCTTCCTCTTCTTTATTGCACTGGATCTAAAATTGCATAAAAGTCTTGCCTGATTACACAATGCTGTGATATCAAACTGATTTTTTTCCACCGTATGTAAAGGGTGAATTAAGACAGTTATCTAAAATTATAATTATAATCTTAATAGAAAAGCGAGTCTTTAGTTATTAGGGTTTCGTTTAGTTCAAGTGCGGTTTTAGTGAACAATAAACAGCGTAATCGAAAGCAATATCGTACGAGGTAGATGGCGTTATTATTAAATTTACGGCGCAACCGCTCGCCAGAATCCAATCTGTTCGGAAGCCAATACAGTATAGAGCCTGATTTAAATCCTATAAAGCAATTTCGTAGCGCCACTACATATGGTTTAATTGTTGGCAAGTTCATGACAATATTGCAAATTAATACAATTGATTTCATTGTTTTGTTGCGTAACTGAGATGAAAGTAACATGTTTCAACAAAGAATTATGTTTGTAAATTTGTAGGTTTGTTTTGTTTGTAGTCTTTGTTGAACGAAATCGTTGAAGTTCAATGGTGGTTCAGGTGTCATTGGATTCAGATTCTTTCCCAGTTTTCAACGATAATTATTACATACAGACACTATAATTTTATTAATGCATATATATTAGTACTAGCTGTCCGCGACTCCGTCCGCGCGCAGTTAAAAAAAACTAAATGGGGGGGGGGGGGGTTATGAAAAATAGATGTTGGCCGATTCCCAGACCTGCTGAATATGCTCACAAAATTTCATGAGAATCGGTCAAGCCGTTTCGGAGGAGTACGGCAACGAAAACTGTGACACGAGAATTTTATATATTAGATATATAGGAATAGTAACCTATTTATGTTTTAATTTTGGGATTATGTCCTCGATTCTATTTTGTAGAAAAACTGTAAGCTCTAGGAAAACTTACAGTTTTTCTAGTCAGCTGCTACGGTGAAAAAATTTGAGATTATCATAATAAATGTATATCACCTAGAGCTGCGTTTGCTAGAGGTTACAATTTTTCTCTGTCGCCACTATCAGCTCTGCATCTCGCACGCGACTCGCATTTGCATGCAAAGTGGTGGCGATGCCGTATTGAAATATATATGAGATTGCAGCACATAAGATATGAACAAAAATTAAGTTTAATGTTAAAACATCGTTTAGGACTCTTTTATAATGCTAAATTATTTCAACACCATGTATGTTCTTACATAAGTAAATATAAAAAACTTGAGAGGTGTCAAGGGACACCCGGATGGAACGAAGTTCCTTTCTATTAATTACTGAAGGAACCAATATTTATTCCATGAATAAAAAACTTAAGTCTTCACAAGAAGTACATTTTATTTCTATGAATTTTCGTTATATATTGTCACGTCGTTGCCATGGTGAAGTAGCGCTCATTCGTCGTTTACATACTTACTATAGCAAAAAGTGTCGTGACAACTTTTCGTAAGAATTTTTTCCGTCTAGCCCCCTTTCACAACGCGCGATAAGGAACTTCGTTCCAATAATTTTACAACATGATGTATATTGTTTTAATGATTTTCATTATTTCTGATCGTATAACTAACTAATTGCCTCTTCAATATTTGTTGCTAATAAATAATGTCATTAAAGTTAATAAGTAAATAAAACACAAAAAATTGCATTGTTTATCGGACGCTCTATTTGGAATACAAATTCATTTATAGTAGTGCTACGTGCATCCTGTCTGGTGCTACGAGCACGTAGCTGCGTAGCGTAATTTCGTTACTGTCTATTGATCTGTTTAAACTGAACCACCGCCTACTCATCTATATACAGTCTGCTTTTATCGGTAACTAGCTGTCGCCTGCGACTCCGTCTGTGGGGAATTAAAAAAACTTAATAAGTAGTTCTTCGTGTTCTTTCAGGCTATGTTCTACAACTGTGCTAAATTTCATAAAGATCTGTTGGACCGTTCCGGAGATACCTTTAAACAAATATCCATCCATCCATCAATCTAAACATTTGCATTTATAATATTAGTATGATATTAAATCAGATTCATTAATCTTTTTTATATTTAGTTAAGTGTTATGTTATCTGCATAGGCTATTTTCTTAAGGCTTTTATGAAACAATTTTATGAATAAAATGTAATAAAGTGACAAATTAGAGTTGTTGATATCAAAATACATTTTAAAGTTAAATAGGCTTAGAAAGATTTGTTCTGTGTAATTTCGTGAGTTATGGCTCGACAGGTACGAAAAATAACAGAGATTACTTTTTTTTAAAAATGGGGAGAAACAGAAAAGTATTTTTCGAAAGAATCTATTTAATGTAGAACATTTGTTCTGTAGCCGTCCTTTATCAGCGCCGCTCGATCGTTCCATTATTTCCCGGCCCCATGCATTTATTTCTAAGCACGGACCCTTCCTATTTCAGCTTCATCGTGCGAAAGGCTTTGTATATAAATAGGTATGTGTTAACTGGGTCATATGTATTATTTATTAGCTGCGTTGTGCGATTTAAAAGCTGTTACTTTGAATATCGCGTATCGTCAATGTGGAAAGTTATAAAATATTTTTTTCTGAATTCGTCTAAATAGCGAAGCGACCGCTCCCCATAGACATCCACAATTGCAGATGCATTTCCTACCTTTGACCGATAGAGGGGAAGAAAAAGGATATATCCCATGCGTCGTCTCCTCCGTTAAATCCACTCCCCATTCCCATCCTTTCCGTATAAGAAAAGGGTGGGAACGTGGACTAAAATTATGCCTCCTTTGTTCTATGTTTCTTGTACCTTTCCTGTAAAAAATATGATATGTGTATATGTTGTAGTAAATTTTCTAAATAAATTAATAATTTTCTAAAAAAAAATTATTTCGTAAATTTTAATGTTATGCTAATTGCCATGAGACCATTTAGTTTATGAACAAGCTATAGTTTAAAGATATAGGTTGTTTTATAAGGAAGAACTTTGAGGAGGTTAACCTCACAAAACAACCTAGTTCGAGTATCAGTGAAAATAGAAAACAAAGGCGATGTTTGGACGAGATGTTAAGTTATTTAACTTTTTCAATTTACGTCGGCGCTTTCCGAATTCATGAGATTACTTAAGAGTTCAACGCACTCGAGAAAGATGGATGTTTTTTGATGAAATGTAGGCTTATTTGAAATTCCATTTCGTGACATAATTTGAAATTTAAGCACGAATTACATCTAAAGTCAGACTGTTTCACAGTCAGAATGATAATGGAAACAAGAAAGAAAACTATCACGATAATGATTTAATTTCTCTATTCGAACTGAGGCTCCGTTTAAATTTTATAGTTAGGTACTTCAGGTGGTCCGATGCAAGTATATAAAGATTTATAAAGTAGATATTTCAACGATTTATCGACGTGTGTTCGCGGTGAAGTGCAGACTGAGATAATTTGAAGCAATATCGGGGAAGCGCGGCTCGATGTTTATTAAATTCCGAGCTGCGGCCGTCTGGAATCCCATCTATCCAATACTCGATACAGAATCAGTTCACTACGGCATAAAGCAACATATTTTACATTTAAAGCGTAACTTTAAATATCTTCACATTCATGATAAAGTTTATAGACACATTGTATATAAGTTGTGTGTGGTAACTTATGAATGGTTATATTTTAAAATTGTTTTACTATTTAATATGTATTGTTTATTCGATGGTTCGAGTCAAGTAAAGTTTGTTGAAATATGTTGTAAGAAGTAGTGCTAGGAATGTTAATGACCTTTTTCTCATAAGGCCATAAAATATGTATGAATGCTTAAAAGTCTCTAATGCCTTTTTCCAATTCTAGGTGAATATTTATGGGGTAGGTTGAGGAAATGCAAAGCGCCACTCGAAATTTCTGGCGTAAATCGTTTGAATTACGAAAAAAAATATCCTCGTAGGTCGTTAGTTTAATGTGATGTAATATCAGTGAATTTATCAGCAGGTTTATTGCGCGTAAGTTAATTAAATTCCAACGCTGCTGAGCTCGTCATCGTGTTTCCAAAGCGTAACGTAACATAGCGAGTAGCGAGTTTTATCCAGCCAGAAATTGTTCACGCGGCTCATCGGGCTGGATTGTTTATCGCTAGCTATGTACATACAGGTATAACTTTAAAATATATAAAACTGTAAATATGTGTAGCCAATATATGTACTACAAAGAGAGGAGGGAGGGAGAGAAAGGAGTCCATATATTATAAATATATTATTTGTTTCAATTATCTCTCCCACAATTAAAAATTAACATGTCTTATAATATAAGGGGTTAATTTTGTGGCTATAATAATTTATTAAGTGACTTAAAAATGGTTGAATCAATATAATCTATATATATAAAAGAAAGTCGTGTTAGTTACACTATTTATAACTCAAGTGGGCAGGTAGCATAGAACCAGGAAACGGACATAGGATAATTTTTACCCCGTTTTCTTTTTTTTTTATTCCGCGCGGACGGAGTCGCGGGTAAAAGCTAGTATGCTATAAAGTTCGTTTTTATATAAGACAGTTTAATTTGACTGTAACAGCAAATTAACAGAATAGAGTTGATAAGCACTAGCGAAATGTTAACATATATCATTTAAAGCTTACTTCTTGTATGTACTGTATTAATTTCTTTCACAAAACAAGTTCCAACTAATTAATTCGCAAGTTGAAGTAAAAAAGAATTAATTGGGTCGCCGACGTACGTTCCCTCACAAAGGACTCGCACCTCCTTGAAGAGGTCATTAGGTTCCCGAGGGTACTACATCTTCTCGTTTGCCAGTACTTGTACGTTACATTACGCAACTCATTTTCAGGCCTGAATAAAGAACAAGTTATAAAAATTATAATAAAATTATTAATGAAATGTGAAAAGATTTTTTTTAAGGTTATATAATACGAGCTGTCACCCGCGACACCGTCCGCGCGGAATTAAAAAAAAGTTAATAAGTAGCCTATGTATTCTTTCAGACTATGTTCTACATCTGAGCTAAATTTCATAAAGATCCGTTGAGCCGTTCCCGAGATACCTTCAAACAAACATTCATCCATCCATCCATCCATCCATCCATCATCCATCTAAACATTCGCATTTATAATATTTGTAAGAAGTATTAACACACAGGTTTTCAAGGAAAATCTTTCGACATACTGATTTAACTTTTTTTATTTTCTATAAAACGTTAAGCATAACATACGAATGTGTGTCCAAAGTCCTTATGATTTTCACAACAATGGTTACTTTCATGTAAATATTTCAGTTTATTAAAACAACTAACATGCAGTTTCAAAGCATTACCCTAAATATGATACGGTAAAATTACTGAAAAGCTTATGTAAGTTTGAAAGCGGTATTTTACAGGCATCAGCTGCGACACTCGAGGTGTTAGGGTAAGGTACAACTTTGGCGATTTATTAATGAGTTAATAATAGAAGGTACACGGACCCTACGGAATGGGGGAAATTATTAATTGCTTTAAAACCAAACTCATAGTTTGCGGCCTATGTATACATTTTATATACATGAAAACAAATGATGGTGTAAATATAATACTTATTCATATGAATAAAAATAATCTATATATATAAAAGAAAGTCGTGTTAGTTACACCATTTATAACTCAAGAACGGCTGAATCGATTTGACTGAAAATTGGTGGGCAGGTAGCTTAGAACCAGGAATAGGACATAGGATAATTTTTACCCCGTTTTCTTTTTTTTTTTTCTTATTCTGCGCGGACGGAGTCGCGGGAAAAAGCTAGTTTAATATATTTATATTGTAAAAGAGCGGCGTAGCTAATGAGAGTGGTATAATTTTATGATCATTTTATAAACATAAAGGGAATATAGAAATCAAACAGATCTGTTTTAATAAAGAACAAAACTGATGGAGAAAATCCGCGCTAATTTTAAGCTCTTTATAACATAATTATTTCTACACAATGTATGTCTTTTCAATATCTAATACAAAAACAATGTTATTGTTACCTTGTTGAGTAAAAATAGAATAAATAAAGCTTCTTCCTCTCAAGTAAGCCGCTTATCGTTTCAAGTATGTTCAAACACGGGGTAATGAAAAAGGCTGACAATATAATGTTATTATTTGTTCATAAAAAGACTTTCGATGAGCGAGTATGTCTTTTAATAATGTGAAACATGATACGTTTTTATTTTACGAGTCTGTTATATAAGATGTCAATTATAGGTAGCATTAATTTAAGGTAAATTCTTTTCACGTGTAATCTAATTATCTAGAAAACAATAATCGGCTTTACATTATAGTGTGTAATATTCTGAACTAGCTTTTACCCGCGACTCCGTCCGCGCGGAATAAAAAAAAATAGAAAACGGGGTAAAAATTATCCTATGTCCTTTTCCTGGTTGTAAGCTACCTGCCCACCAATTTTCAGTCAAATCGATTCAGCCGTTCTTGAGTTATAAATGGTGTAACTAACACAACTTTCTTTTATATATATAGATATAGATTTGAAGTTTAACGAAATAGACTTAATATGCATTAAGTATACTTTATTTTTTGTAATTTTTCATTTTCAATTTTGCATTTGTGTTTGAAAGCAATGATAATTGATTGGCGGCAAGCCAATCAGCCGTCTTCTTTCAAAGCTAATTATCCGCCTCTATCCGAACTAGAATGTTCTTCATCTTTAATTGCTTTGTAAAAATCTTTTACAGTATTCCATCTTTAACCACCAGTTGATATTAAGTTTAAATATTATGTTTGTAAGCTGATGTTACGTAATTTATTTTCCAGTTGATATTCTAAAAATGTTTCTTGAACATATCAATCATTCCGTTTGTGTTCACTACCGAAACAATAAGAAAGCTTTGTATGCTATGTTTTTTTATCTCGTAGAAGTTTAATTTACAGTCCCACATAACATTTTCAAGTATTTTAATTAAAATTTATTCCGACATGTCAGCTTCATTAAAGATGGAAATGAATGACATTGAAGTATTATATGAGGGCAGCTGCGTAGCTCTCGGAATTTTAATGAATTCTAAGGGGTGTTTTAAATTCCTATGAAAAAATTAGTCCGAGATTCTTCATTTTATATTTTTACTTTTCTTATCACCCACGTTATCTACGTGTCCAAGACATATAAATAAAAAAAAAATTGTTAGCAATTAGAATGAAGACGAATATTTTTGATCCGAGGGTCTATCACGAATATTTGCGTGCCAGTTGTGAGAACGTATTCGTAACGTCATCGAAAAAAATTGTATGACATTTTGTTGCCTTACTTAATAGGATCATTTCTATAGTAAGTTCTTCACCAGATATTAGTTGTAATTTACGCCCGGTAGGGGCGCTGCACAAATTCTAATACTTTGATGACGTGAAGAAAACCTTCTGACAAATATTCATGCTAGGCCACCTGAATTTTTTACTTTCACTTAATTTACTTAAAACTATTTTGGAATGGAAAATACTAATGGACTGATGAATTTGAAAAACTAATTATTCTTCAGCTCATTTTAATTCATAACTATGTTATTAAAATTATAATGTAAATTTTTTCATTTGTAAATATATAAAAGCTCTAAAAGTAGAACATTAATGAGAGCGATCATTAAAATATTTTTTTGTAATAAGCATTTTATTTTCCGTAATATACTCATTTACATTTTTAATTTTCTTTTGGTTGTCAACATATTTTTTACTGAAGTTGTGACATCATATAATTTTGTTATTATGAAATATAAAGTACTAAATACATTTTAATTAAATATAGGTATTTGCATAAATTACGATACGGTTCATTGAAAATTATCTTTCATCCCGCAGCATAGCTTGTGGGTAAAACTTTTGGAGGTTTGTTTATAAATTCAAGTTTGTTTTCTATAACAGTGGGCCTTTGTCAATATTTTCTAATTAATTTCGTTGTTTATGTTGGGCACCTAGGTTTGTTTATTTTATATATACACGTATATAATAACGAGGTGTATAAAACCAAATACAAAAATATAAAGTATCTTTTCCTTTTCCTTGATATCATTATTATATAATTAAGAAAAAGGTAAAGTACAAAATTCTAATGAAAATATAAAACCATCTTAAAATTACTAAGCAGCTTAACAATATTTCGTTTTGAGGTATGTCATTAATTAATTTGTAACAAAAAAAAAGTTATTAAACGCGAGCAGATGCTAATAAAAGGGAAAATATAAGATTTTTGTGTCAATACTCTTCACAGAATTTATCACGCGCTGTGAGGTCATTGCCCTTTAGGATGAGAAATTATTTATAGCCCGGGGCGGTGCCTTTGATGCTTACGTATTTCAGACGTGCGTAAGAAGCTATAAAATTTTACACGAGTATTACGTTACAAGGAAATTTTTGAGCATCTGGTTGCAGACTTTTTCATCACAGAAGAAAGAGTAATTAAAAGGAAAATATTTTTTTTTCCGAGACAAACTAATTTATAGATTTAAATAAATCGTATTAAAATACATTGCAACAAATTAAAGAAATATATATTCTTTACCATTTTGTAAATGAACGCAGGAAGACTTTTCTGTTACATTTCCCAAAAGGCTTCCTTTGATTTGAGCTTTGTATCACAAAGTTACAAGAGATCGGTATACTATTGTGTCGTAAATATATAGCTTTTTGTTATGTGACTAATAAAAGATCCATGTCTATGTTCTATAAAAAAAAAAACAATTTTGTATGTGTATCTTGTTTGTACGTAATCTATGTTGATTTTCTGTTAGTAGTAGATTAAAAGGTGAGTTTTAATTGACTTTATTAGTCTGAATTATTCTACTTCAGTATAGTTCATTGCCCCTTTATGTACCGTCGATAATTCAACCTGCATAACGATAAAAAATAAAAGCCTACTTTCTTTCTAATGATGCAGCCGCCTTCGTCGTTTTATTATAGCCCATAGTATAAAAGAGAAGTTGAAATAATTATATTTTTTAATTTTCAAACTTATTTTTGGTACATTTAAGATTACATTTTTAATTTTTTTGTTTCCTTTGCAATTTCTTTTGATTATTTTTTGTTGTTTTATGGTTGCTTTCCGTTAAAATGGCTTTATAATTTCTAAGCAAGTTTTGAAAATTATTAAATACATATTTCTTATATATAATAAGTATGTAATACATACATATACATATAATATGTTTCTTCCTTGTAGCCGAGTATACATTTTTTTATTGACATTACAAAAACAGTGGTCAAAAGTAAATAAAAAATATAAGCGTTCAAATTTTGGTTCATTACACTTGCTTCTTCTTAACATTTTCAAAACTTTGCCAATAATTTTTTTTTTTTTTCAAAATACGTTCTAAAATTATTTTTATATTTACGTATTTTTTACATTAGACGATTAAAATCGTTCACACTTGTTATAGATTTACAAAGATGGAATCTACAATGGATAACATTCTATTAAATATTCTGTAGCTGAAAAATGTTAGAGTCGACGAAATGGAAAATCCGTGTCGCATATTTTCAAAGGATCCTTTGATATATTATTCAGACGGATCGTAAAAAGTTATGGATCTTCTCATGTGTAATGGATACTGAAAATTAACTTACTAATAATAACTTTTTAATATTGTTTTGTTAATTGTAACATCCATTAGGCGTTATAAGATCGTACTTAATTTTTGAAGTGCCAATAGGTTAATTGCTTAAATTAAAAAAAAGCACAAGGTCAACGACCTGTATCCGTCATTTGACATTTGTGGAATGAAACAGAGTTTGTTTAATTGTTATTGAATGGATTTGATATAAAATTAATTAAAACTACACAAATTCATTTCTAACCCATGCTTAAGTTTGTATGTTAACCGATAGTTTGAAAGTATCTTTTTATAACTCAAGATCGGTTGAACTGATTTAGCTGAAAATTTATGGGGAGGTAACTTTTTTATCTTGTGGGCAATTTTTTTTTATTCCGCGTGGACGGAGTCGCGGGTAAAAGCTAGTTATTAATAATTTTAGATATTATGTAAGTCTACGTAAATAATTCAATGTACCAAGTAAGATATGTTATAAAAACATTTTAAAATGAGTTACGATCTAAACCAGGTTCATTATACATGCAAGAGAGTTCGGATGAGGGAGGCATTCTATCTAACGCAGTTCAGGTTCGGTCGTGCTCGAGCGAAGCGATAACACCCTGTACCACAACGACTTTGTTAATATTACCGGAGATTATACATACAGATACCATATAATATAGACTCTATACAGGGTGTAGTGTTAGTCTTTTGAGTGATATCAAATTATTGACGAAGAGCTACGATAACAGTGTATCAACAATATAGTGTATCAATAAAGCCGTTAGTTTTCGCTGCTATCATTGTTAGAAGGTTATGGATGTCTATCTTTAATGGACATAGATGTAATAAGATTATGCTAAGGTATATAATGAACTTAACTGGCGTGAGTATACACGCTAATGACTGGCGCGGCATCTATGGTAATGGAGGTAATTTGGCGTGTTTTGCCGAGCGCAGGCAATAACGCCTGTCGCTACAATCATTGTCGGCGATAACGCATGCGGAGCTCATACGGCTGCGGGGAGGGGAATGGAAAATGCTTTACGTTACGAAACATAATTATATTATGATAATGTAACGTAAATTGTTTGAATTATTTTTTGATGAAAACATGATTATGAAGAAAGCTTTACGCTTTACTAATTGCTTATACTCTACTCCACTCTTAGTAGCGTCAAAGTATTATTTTTCATATTGCGTTATTTTTATTTTCAAAATTATTTGTTACAAATATGCTGCAAACATTTTTGTGGTAATATAATATCTCCTGTCGAAAATATGAAGCGCTTTATTGAACCAAACTTCATTTCCTTTGCTTCCGACCATGTTACAAAATACTCGTCTCTATTTTTATTTATTTCTCTTTTTGCAAAACACAACTACGTTTACAATCGTACAATATATTTATTAAACATATAGAGAATTCTAACCTTTACTATCTTACTAATATTATAAATGCGAATCGGTGAAATTTTGCACTAGCATAGATGTAAAACATAGTCTAGAAGAACACATAAGCTACTTTGTTTTGTCTTTACATATTTACTTCATAATTCTGCAACGATTCAAGGCATCTTACTTAAATTCACCAAAACAACAGAACATAGTCTCAAATAACACATGGTGTACTATTCATCTTATTTGTTTTTTTATTTCCACGCCGACAAAGTCGCGGTGATTTTTTTTTATATTATTATGAACGCGTCTAAGAGTCGTAATACGTATTATATATTGAAGTGAAAAATAGAGAAGTTTTTCATTTCGATTTGAAAGTAAGAAAATCTCTATATTCTATCATCCTACCTCCCTATCATACCTATCTTATCCAATAATTCCTTGTTAGAAAATTACACAGTCTTATAATTTTATAAAAAATAGTTTAGTAGTTTCGGAGTTTATTTCAGGTTAATTATGAATAAGAATATTTAACGCCATGTAATATGAAATAATAAGAATAAATTTTCCAATAGCATCGAAAGAAAGGCGCAGTGCAATTGACAGGGAACAAACAGTCGTACTGATCCCGATATGAAAGAAAATATCTGCGTTTGACAAATTTTAATATCGCTCCAGTTAATCTCCCTTATTCCATGCTATTGGCATTCGTAGGAACGAACGAACGGACATATTTTTCCAGGTACAATTTTAAAATATTTAATAGTTTATATAATTTAGTTTTGCTAAAGTTAGGTTAAATATTTGATAGTAGACGTTTAAAATTATCCGAAATAATAAACATAATATTTCATGTTTCGGGAAGCAAAACTCTTAACATATAATTTAAAGGTATATTTTAATCACAGAGTAATTAAAGCCTGTATTTTGATATAAAAATCACAACAAATTAACTTCGTCAAGATTTCCATATTTTAAACGAGGGTGGGTACATTTAATATTTCTTCTAAATAAAAAAATACAAAGTAAACAGTGTTTCGTTTACAAAAGACCTCGTAATATTCCCCCCGGCGACATTATTATTCCGAGAGTCGTACGTCTCGTTGAGATGAGAATTTACGCATGAGATTATCTTCATCAATTTGTACAGTATTGAAAAAATGAAAATCTTTATTATTGCACACTAAGTTTACAATATTGAAGATAAAATATTTGCATAAAGTAACAGCCAAGCTAAGATATGAGATAGAGCAAAGCAGCTGTTTGTGAACATATTAATATACTAGTAGTAATATAGTGTACAAAGCGACTGCAAAACTGTAAGTAATAACAGTCGATTTTGTTCATATTGTATTGTATTATATATTATAATTTTCGATCATTCGGTGCAAATGAAAGACATCATAAACGAACGCAATTTTAGTGTCTAACAAAGCGTGAAATTCAAAATCACACTTGGGTTCCGTTGAAATATAAAGGCTTTTTAAAACAAGTTAGATTTATTTACTTTTAAAATGAGTGGCCAAGTTTTACTAAATATTTTTTAAATGTAAAGAAATAAGAAAGTTTTTGAAATACCGTAAAAATTCATTATTCTTAATATTCGAGAAGTACTATATCAACTTAACAAGACTTATCTGGAAGTCGTAGGATTTATTCGGAGTTTTTTTGTCTTTAATAACTTACCAACTCTGTACAAAAAAATCTTACATAACATGTTTATGTCTTGTTTAATTAAATTATTAAGATAACGTTAACTTTGTTAACGTGATTATTGTATGCCTGAGTTTGGAAGTTGGAGGGAGCGACGAGCGACACGTAATCGCATTACAGTCAAACTGAGAATGAATAATGTATGCCATACGAGTTCGCAACACCCTTCTTGAGTTGTACAAAATTACTTAACTTTGGTTTCTATATAATGCATAAAATTTAACTGTTTATTTTTCGACTATGGGACATGAACCAAAGATTACAGTATTCTGTTTTACTGTTTGAAGCTTTGTTAGATTGATAAAAATTTAAGCATTTTTTTCGCTAAAAAATATTAATATTATTTTATAGGTACCTAGTTCCGCTGATTAAAAAAACACGAAGTTTATTTTTTAAAGATACTTGAGCAGCAATAATATACGTACAAAATAATCACTGGAAGTAGGAGAGGGTCACAACAAAGGTTGCCATGGCGTCCACTTGTGTACGCTAATGGAGGCAATTTGCTCGTGTTTTGCCAAGCGAAAGCGATTAGTCTAGTTACAGCGCTATACGAGATAAAGCTGAGGCAAAACATATTTTTATGTAACACTAAAAAATGAGGCGATAACATCAGTTTTTCACTTTGTGATCTAAGTTATATTAGTAGCTAATAGATGAAAGTACCGAGTTAATTTTAGTTCTTAGCTTTGAAGCTTTAAGAATGCTATTAAATGAAACGTGTTTTACAATTTTTGTGTAACTAACACATGACTTATATACATATAAATTAAACCGGATATTGTGCTCTTCGATAACAAAGTCGTATTGAACAGAATAAATATTTGCACGATTCACGATCGTACATTGGATTGGCTTCCGTCCAAAGGTCGAAGGGTACACTTACATGTCGATATGAAATTTCGTTTTATTTTTTTGAACAGCACGTTTATTCGTTTACATAACATTGTACATAAAACAGAAACTATATATTGACTACAACATTTTAAACTCTAATCTGTTTTATATCAAAAACATATTGATTGATTCTAACAGAAAGTTATACATATGCATTATTAGAAAGACCAAATAAATCATAGAATAGTAGTCATAAAATGAATATAACGTACTTGCTTGGTTTAAAAACTCCGAAAACATATTTTATTTCCCGTGCTATTACTACAAATTTGTACTGATCTACGGCGATTGTAGCTTTAAGCTCTACGCTTCTGCTACGTCACCTCTACGAGGCTACGCACCATTAACTTTTGTGTACTGAGGCAGCTTTTTTTCAAAGTAAATACGTTTCACGACAGATTCACAGCGTTGGTTGTGACAGTATGATGAAATTGCTCTCTATTCTATTTACATAATGAGAATATTTTTAAAAGGGACTGAAAAGCCGGTGATAAAAGAAATAAAGTTTGTTTATTTGCAATAAAGTGCTGCTAATAAGATTACTTAATATACTCTTTGTTACTAAGGTAAGTCAGCCGCTGCTAAGAATTATCTTGTTGTAAGAGGATGTTTTTCTTTTTAATTGACACAAATCTAAAGTAGTAATTTAAATTCTTACTTGTACCAGTATCCAGCAGGCCTTGAGGATCGGTGGCCTCGTCCGCGCCCGCAGCCGCCAGCAGCAGCGGCAGCGCCCACCACAGCGGAAACATGTTTCTGAAGTAAAATATTTATTATATTTAAGCTGTATGTCGTCTTATCATATCTTTATTACCTTTATTCACTACTTTTTCTAGCTGTTAAAGTCAGACAAAATATCAACGAGTATTAAACGCTATTTATGGAGTAGGACGTTCTAAAAACCTTTATAGATTAATTTAGTACCATTCTAAGGAAATGTATAAGGAGTTCCTGTAACCAACGAGCATGTACATATGCTATATCACATAAAAGAAACTGGATAGATGTGATAAATTCGCGCGGAAATTCGTAATCCGCTATGGTTTATGATTGTAACTGTTGTAAGTGTATAAGCAAAAAATATTACTCATTTTGCTTCATTTGCGGGACAACAGCGTTTAGAGGTCGCCTGACCTAAACACGAGCTTAATATTCCTGACCAAAGAACCGTAGCGAATCTAATTATGTAACATTTTCCAACTCATGGGCTAAAGAATTTGTTACAAATGAACGGTGACAAATTGTGAACAAAATTCGTTTATATTAATATTGAATTTGGAAAAGTGGAATAGAAATAAATATTTAAAGGAATGACGTTTCTCAACGCTTAATAAATGTCACTCGCAAAAAAATTACATGGTAGAACTGTCTGATAAAATAAAATATGGTGGATTCATTCCGTAATTAAGAAACAAAGAAAAAATATAAACCAACGAGCACTAAAAAAAACGATGCACAACATAATAATAATTATGGTATGACTGTCACATGCCAGAAACTATTCCTATGATTTTAATTACAATAAAATATTTCTTTCTGTCTGTTGGAAACAGTCAATAAACTTGTATAAAACATACTTAACATCCATTTCAGTTTCATCATCATTTCATTTTGAAAACAGAACACAATAATTTTAATCAAGTGTTTCGGCAGTGGTAATTTCACGGTAACTTCTCTTTTATTTCAAGGTGTACGGAGATAAAACATTCATTTGTTTCACCGCCAGAGGGCGGGAAAAGTAAGTCGCGGATTAAGGTCAACTCATATTGTCACAAAGGTGAAGTGACTGACGTAAGATCAACCTAGAGTTATTTATTCTCTAGTCATTCTTATATTAAAACTGCATAAAGGTATAAAATCTTTGCTGTAAGTAACAAAGCAAGCTACATGATTCACTACAATTTCCTACTCATTTTTAGTAATCCTAAAATTTTGTTATTTTATCAATATTTTGTAATTGAATATTTAGTATTAATTTGAAAAACATTAAAATTAAAAATTAAGTATATATAATATATTAAATATAAATTTATCTGGAATAAAAAAAATAGTAACTTATTGCCTAGTTTTTACCATTCATTTTATATATCACACTGCAACACAATACTTTCATTGTTGTGAATTAATTTCCAGACACTCTGGGAGCGCTTTCATTTCCATTCGCAAGTTTCCTGCAAAGTTTTAACATCGCGTTCTGGAAACGAACGCAGCCTGCATTGTTATCGCTCCAACTGACATTAGCTAAGGGAGCCAACAAAGCATCCTTTTGTATATAAGAAATATATGTAACTTCGCTTGCGAATTAGTTACATAGATAGATATTAAGATGTTTTACATAATACTTGATGTACATGATGTTAGGCATATAAACGAAGAAGTAATGATAATGAATTTGGATAACAAGAGTTTCTAATGAGTCCATAATATTGTTTTATTCTATATAGTAAGGACAGAAATTATAAATACTGTCTTTAAACATAAGGGATTCTATTTAATTAAGGTGTGTTACAATGTTATCAAGACACAATATTAATCGATACGACTAAAATAAACTCTTTATAGAAAAGGAAGCGACATGTTTTCAACAAAAATCTCGAGACTCTTACAAACGTATTCGGGATAAAGACGTCCCTTTGTGAGGCGCGAGTTGACCTCGCTTTGTACGTGGTATTTAGAGAGGCCATCCTTTGCTTTCACCCTGCGGCGACACAATGAATGTTTTATTTCTGGACCTGAAAAAATAAACTAAAAGTCTTTGAACAATTTTCTAAGTATGTCTTTATTTAAAATTCCTTTTATATTTTGTACCTATTTTATAAAACTCCGTCTCTTTTATAAAAATAATAGACAACATTTAGAAAACCAACCCAGTTCGTAAGTACTTTATACAAGTACGAGTAAGTATAGCTTAACTTTAATATCTGTTTGTACACCTGTTTCAGAATCGGAAACTTACTAATGTTACTTTGCAACTTATCGGGCGTAGGTTTTTCCTATATAAAATACTTTAAATCATAAATAACTGGAATAAATCTAACAAAACGTAAGATTATTATTTAAAGGAGAAAGAACAAGGAAAAATTGTAGGGTAATCCAGTAACAGTCAGTGGAGGGACTTCTCTGTGAGTGATGGATGATATTAGATTACTCATAATAAAAGTCCTCGTCTTGTGTTTCACTTTATAATATATCCATTACGTAATAAATTACTTTAGCTCTTGTACTCAGTGACTCAACAAAAAGGTATAGAATTAAGAGAATTATTTTCATATTTTTTCGAATAAAATTTAGTACCAAGACGCGGTAACAGCAGAGAGATAAAAATATCAGAAATTCCTTAATTTTATTAGGCTTCAAAAAACGAGGAGGTTCTTAATTTACTACATATTTTTAATTGAAGCCCATATCTATAAAAAAGCTACCTAACGGTTTTAATATTGACGCCAATACACCGTATAATCTTTAAATTAAGCTATAATAACCTTGCACAGATATATCAAGAGTTATCCACACTAACATAATAAAGTGTAAACATATACTTCCTAATAACAAAATATCATAGCAATCACGACATATTTTTGATTAATTATTATTGTAATAAAAAGCCCTTTACTTAGGACACGCTTTAGTCTATATATTTTCACGCCATTTAACTTAGCGGGTGAAAGGGACAAAAATTGCAAGCCTATAACAGATATATGGTTGCCATGGTAACGGTAGTTCTCAGCCAATGGCGGAGGCCTTCGTTGTCATTTGATTTATTGACATTTGCAATTGAAAGTTTTACTCAATGTTAACAATAAAATAAAGATTTTCTGTGTAACAAAAATCTACAGAATTTCATGCGGATGAGTTATGTATAAACATAATTGAGAACATGAAAGTAACGACATGAAATCGAAAAACTTCTTAAAAGGTCTTCTAAGTAACAGCTGTAAGCAATTCTATTCTGATGGGCTTTTGTGTTCGCGTAAAAGTTTTACGCAAAAGATAGAATAGTTTCGACACTTTCGTAAGAAGTTGAACGTTCAAATATAATACATTAATCAAAAAAGTATCTCTTTGTTAAAGAACGTTACGAACGAACGTTAAAGAATAATTTGAACCGTTTAAAGATGATTAACGTTAAAGAATAATTTGAACCGTTTAAAGATGATTAATGTTTTAAATTAACATGCATTGAATCTACAATTAGTTACATTAGTTTATATTTTTTTGTCTATAACTTTTTTTCATATCTACGAGTATAGTGTTTTGTTTAACAAATTTATATGTAAATAAAAAAGTTTTATGAGTTAAACATTTAGGCTACCTTTATTGATGTAGTGACTGCTATTTTGATCGTAGATAATTTTATATAAACTTTAATATTATACGATAGAAAGGGATGAATATAATAAAACTGGAATAGGTTAATAAAAAACAACAACTTTGTATCGTTCACGAAACTTCTCTCAGAAAGAGGTTATTCTCTAGTTTGCAAACTCGATACGTGGATATAAATATTTATGAATTGGATGTGAACAAGAAAGTATTTTTCCCAAATGTAAAACAACAAACATCCGCTATAAGGGCCTTTAGAGATCTCGATAGTTCTTACATTTCCATATTTTCGATTCTTGGAAATATAACCATTTCATATTAATGCCCCTGAGAGAGTTTTAAAGTTAGCATACTATTTGTTTAAGTTGGCATACATACTTTATGTTGTATAATGTAATTTAATGACTTGTTTTTATTTTGAATTTTTTTAAACAGCTTAGAGTAGTTCATAGAGGAATTTATCTTTTAATATAATTTCGCTTAGCGTAGATTTCCGCTTTTTTATAGGATAAGCGGGCAAACGAGCAGCGGATAGCCTAACATTAATTGATCCGACGCCTACAGATATCCGCAACACCAGAAGATCCGGAACAACTGGATTAGCGGCAGTTGTTCCGGTACGCGGATGTTGGTGTACTTCTGATGTTGCGGATATCCGTGGGCGTCGGCTTCCGAAACATCTGTACAAAAATATTGTTTTCTCTTTTTTTTCCCAAAGATAAAGAGTGTCATGGTAATATTGTGTACGAATGTTTCGACGAATTAAGATCACAGTTCTAATATATTGTAGTAGAATATTAAGCCAGCTACACACTTTTAGTTTTATCTGTTAATTTTTAATTAAACGCGAGTGTCTAGGCAAAATTGGAACTAATAGTTTAACTATGCAGTCTCAGTTTTTCTTGAACTGTGCAGTTAAAACAGAAGGTGTGTTGAAGGCTTTATAACAGTAATTTATAACTCTACGAATATATTCACCCGTGTGATAATAAAACCATAACCTCAATCAATAATTTGAAAATCAATTCATTTCATATCATAGGCTTACAAACAGATTGGATTTGCATAATTGTATTTAAACAGCCGGCAACGCGGTTGCAAATGTATATAAAATTCATGTACAAATATAAACACTGCGACAACAGTGCGTCCTAAACAATGGTTTTACATTTTGCATAATGTTATCTGTTTAATATGTTATAAATAAAATGCAACTAAATTTACCTACCTTTTAAATGTAACTTGAAATTGTTAAAACCCCGAAGGTTAAGTAGGTAGTACTTATTCGTAGAAAATAATGTATCAGAATAAAAAGTTGACGATTCAAAAGATTAAAAGCTTTTCCTTGTTTAATTTTGATTGGTTCAGTATTAGAAATAGTAAGTATTCAAAACACAAAAACCTAATATCAATGTTTTTTTCTAAGGTATAATAAGGTATGGTAAGATGCCTATCTTTTAATAAACAAAGGAAAAGACGTGTAGAAAAAGAAAATGTACCTTTTTATGTACGCCTCTTTCCGTGCCAAATCCACCTCCTATTCCTATCTGATCTGACCAGGAAAGGGAGAGGGATTAAACCTTTATATTTGAGACTTAATTTAGATATAACTTTGTTATATCGAAGTGGTTTTAAAACATTGACATAGTACAAATGATACGAGCATTTGATGTTAAGAGACGTCTTTACAACATGAATAAAACAACAATGTTATCTAATCTACGAGTATGTCTTCACGACACATAAAGCGTTGCTGCATTGCAACTGTGACTTACAAAGTTTGCTTTTATCTCAACACATTAAGACTGGCTTTACGGTTTGCATTTTGTTGATGAAATAAAACGCTTTTAAAAAGCACCTTTGTCTGAACTAAAGTAATAAAGTAAAAATTAATTGCCTTTCTAAAAAGATCTGTGTATCAGTCATTAATGTTTACTTTATTTCGTTCTGAAATCCGTAACAGAGAATAGAAAGTTTTGTTATTTATTCCCTTGAAATTAAAAAAGACAGTTATCTATACAGTTAAAAAAATTACTTTTCATTATAGCCACTAAAACAATACTTCACTTTTTCAAGTCAAACCAAAGTCATTACCACAACGTTAGTCTGAACATTTCAAAGTGTTAGTCACCACAACTATTTGTCTTACAAAAAGGTTAAACCATTTCGACGCTTGACACGCACTACGAGAATTAGTTTTACAAAGTTTCTAGCTTGAAGGGTAAACTTTATAACTAGTACTGACATTTGGGAACGGCAATGGGGAGAAAAACTGCCTTTTGCTCACTATAGATGTCAGCATAATCAAGAGTGACTGACTGCTTTAATTTATATACAAAATACTCTGTGCACTGTAGCAGTCATATCAACGATGCTATGAGTACAGTGCACAGAGTATTTTGTGAAATATCAATCAAAAAATTCATTATTATGTAATTTTTTTGAAGATTTATAACAAATATTATTTATTATTATCCAGCTTTGGATGAATTCTGGCTTCGGAGCTCTTTTTTAATTCGGGCACATTGAATAAGGTACATATATTCAATTTTTTTATCGCTCGAATGATGTATAAAAACTTTGTCAGATTACAGACAACAGACTACTTGGCGCTGGCGCCACCTACTTAAAGCTTTCAGTTTTTCACCCCATTCATAATATGATCTTTACTATATTCATGATAAAAAGCAACAATTCGTAGTACGACTGCAAAGTAAGTAATCATAATTTCATAAAATTATGATTACTTTGCTTGTACTATTTCGAGCAGAGGAAACCTGGTTATCGACTATCATTGCAAAATGAAATAAAGAACCAAATTAAACGATGTTAAATATCCTGTTACAAGCCTATAAGTGGTTTGTAATAACGAAATCAATGTGAAACGTTATACTCGATCGTTTCGCAGAAATGTAAGGTGATTAAATTGATAATTCCGTTCAGTGAACGTCGAAAATTCTACTAAACTGAAACCTGAAATTCACAGAAGCAATTGATTTTGTATCGATTAAAACGTGTACTTTAAAGTTCGAACGATTACGTCGATATGGATTATTACAATCAAATAAAAAAAAAGAACGAATGACTGAACGATAATGGAATAATTCATATTATCCAACTCTCCAACAAAAGTATAATATGTGTAAAATGTAGGAGACAACATCGAGCATTAGTAATTATGTACTTGGCTTTTCTTGGAGTGGAACAAATGTATTAATCTCGCTATTCCGACAGACTGCGTGTCGCTACGAGCGAGTACAATGAATCAAGGCAACTTCATCTGACAACTTCGCTTTTACTCCACATAGATGAGTGGTTACAATGACTACCGATAATCACAGGATACAGTTAATTTATTGTTCTTTTAGTTAAAAATATTTTGATTACGATGGTTTCATAAAATATGACAGATTCAGATTCAGTTCAGACAATTAATAATTAGCAAAGTTGAACATCTTTCCCATAGTTATTTATCATTGAAACCTATTATCATTTTGCTCATATATACATGCCAAAAAGAACAAATAAAATCGGAATGACATTGTAGTCTTTAATCTAATATACATAAGGTTAAGATGTTGCGACGAAGTTGTTTAAAACAACGAGATATAGGAAATTTGCCCCATTATGATACATTAGCCTGACAGGGTAATGGGGTTACATTGTAATGTAATTTTGTAATAACATAACGATCTTATACCATTATCATTCTAAAAGCCTACCTATTTCACACAAGAATAGGATAAAAGTAATTTTATTCAAACATAATTGTACAATTTAAAGGATATAATGTACTCTGGAACTTATGGTTATTGTGTAAGAGTTGGAAATATGGAAGACTTAAAAGATTGTTCGTAAGAAGTTAATTAAAGTTTTGTAAAATTAAGAACTTCCAAAACTGTTTCTTCATGTTTAAGTTTCGAAAGTAACGTGGTTACGTAAACTTAATCTAAGTAAAGTCGGTTCAACTTCTAGAAAAATGGAGTGGCGTATCTTTTTTCAGTCTTAACTCCAAACGCGTATGTTTAACGAATCCCACTATAACTTCAAACATACTTCTTACTAATATTATAAATGCGAATGTTTGGATGGATGGATGAATGGATGTTTGTTTGAAGGTATCTCCAGAACGGCTGAACGAATCTCTATAAAATTTGGCATAGGTGAAGAACACATAGACTACTTATTACGTTTTTTTAATTCCGCGCGGACAGAGTCGCGGTTGACAGCTAGTTATAATATAAAAGGTTTTTTTTTTAAACTAATCACGTTCCATTTTTCGTATGATATGATAACGTGTTTTATGTAATGCACACTCACTTCCAGAACGTTCGTTTTTATTGTAACAAATAAATAACATGTCCTGGAAGTACATTGCAATTTGTTATCCTCGCTTCCGACTACAAAAGCGGCATTTACATAACAACGTCATTTGTATGCATGCGACGGTTATGACCTTTTGTAACATTCCTAAAGCGCGGTCCCGATGTCAAAAATAAGGCTAATAAAACTTTGGTGTCAATGTAATATACAGGTCATGTATATAAAAAAAAATCTTTTTAGACAGAAGTTAGTCGTTATTCACTGGCCCGTATTATTCACGTAAGTAGGATGTAAATATAAGTTTTTTGTTATGTTAATTTTTACGTATTTTGAATTTTTTAATCTGTTCTTAAACTCTATAGTGTTGAGATTTATGAATTGGTACACAGAATGTTAATTTAATGTGAGGTTAACGTTGTATTAGGTCCTTACATATGAAATTGGCGTTTTTCGTACTGGCCACTTTAATCACGAATTTCTCCTCTTTGGTAAGGAATTCCAAATTCAAATTTGTACAGCTATAGACTCATGTATTTGTGGTTCGATGACCGTCATTCATTTGTTTTTTTTCTTCTGTTTTTTTCTGTTTGCGTCACTCATTTTACAAAATGGAAAACTTAAAATATCGCATTATTTACGAGTACGAGTTCCGCCGTGGCACTAGTGCTGCGGAAACGACTCGAAGGGTGAATGATGTGTATGGCGGTCGTGTTGCAAAAGAAAACACAGTTCGTTTTTGGTTCCAACGTTTTCGTTCTGGAAATTTCGATCTGCAGAACAAGCCCCGTGGACGGCCTGAGACTCAAGTTGATAATGAAGAGTTGAAGGCTATTGTGGAAGCGGATCCATCGCAAACCACGTCCGAGTTAGCTGCAGGCTGCGATGTTAGTGATAAAACTGTTTTAATTCACTTGAAGCAAATTGGGAAGATTAAAAAGCTTGAAAGGTGGGTACCTCACGAATTGACTGAAGCAAACCGGCAAACGCGCGTCGACTGTTGCGTTACATTACTAAACCGGCACAATAATGAAGGTATTTTAAACCGAATCATTACCTGTGCTGAAAAATGGGTTCTTTACGATAATCGGAAGCGCTCAGCGCAATGGTTGGATCCTGTCCAGCCAGCCAAATCCTGCCCCAAGCGAAAATTAACCCCAAAAAAGTTACTTGTAAGCGTTTGGTGGACTAGTGCCGGTATTGTTCATTACAGTTTTCTCAAATCTGGCCAGACTATTACGGCTGATGTCTATTGTCAGCAATTGCAAACCATGATGGAAAAGCTAGCGGCTAAACAACCTAGGCTGGTCAATCGCTCCACGCCACTGCTGCTTCACGACAACGCTAGACCACACACTGCGCAACAGACGGCTACTAAATTAGAAGAGCTTCAATTGGAAAGTCTAAGACATCCTCCGTATTCCCCGGACCTTGCTCCAACAGATTACCATTTTTTTCGAAATTTGGATAACTTCTTGCAAGGGAAAAAATTCAACTCTGATGGGGCAGTCCAAATCGTCTTCAAAGATTTTATTGATTCCCGTCCGCCTGGTTTTTTTAGTAAAGGGATCAATGAACTACCTATGAGATGGCAAAAGTGCATAGAAAATAATGGTTCATACTTTGATTAATTAAATATAATATATTAAAAAATATTCGACTTCTTGTTCCTCCCATACAAAACGCCAATTTCATATGTAAGGACCTAATATTTTAACACGAAACTATGAATAAATATAAAATGTACACCGTTCGATGATTAAACGATATTTTTCTTTCCGTGTTTTAAAAAACTCTAATTTAAATTATAGGCAATATTCGGCATTGATAAAAAACCTCTATACTGTTATAAATATTTTTAATTTTTTGTTTATCCAGTACAAAGAAACAATTAAATATTTTTACGCTGAAAACTTATCGTTATATCTTTCCGACAAATGAATTTTAAAATTGTCGAGACGGGCGAGTGAGTTGATTAAAAACGGTCCGTCATCAAGTTTTCCCGCCTAATGAATATTGATGAAGATGAAATTTGCATGCTTTGATAAATTATCGCAATAAATAAAATTTTGTAAGAGAAAAGAACATCTACGAATGTTTTTTTTATACTTATTAGTCAGTGTGTTTTACGATTTATTGATATAATTAAATAAATGCTGATTTTGTTTTTAGTGTAGTTTAATATAATTCTTGGGTAGTAAGCAGAGACTACTAAAGATTTTAAATTGGTAAATTTTTAATAAGATGGAATTTGTTTAACATTCTTTCTATCGATAAAATTTGTATTATACTATACCCATTTTACGGGCGGAAAGAACAATGACAAGTCTCATACAAATGTTGATGGATGGATGTTTGTTTGAAGGTATTTCCAGAGCGGCTTAACGGATCTCGAATACATTTGGCATAAATGTAGATCGTAGTCTGGAAGAACACATAGACTACTTATTATGTTTTTCTTTTCATTCCGCGCGGAAGGAGTCGCGGGTAAAAGCTAGTATAAACATATTTTGTCGATGACGTTACGAAAAAGCATATAGAAAAATATTCATGATAAACCTTCTGATTAAAAATTAGCTCGATTAAGTACACAATAGTATTCATCCACCTTTATGAATAAGATTTTAAATAAAAAAATAGAAGCTCTTTTTTATTTAAAATACGTACATGACTAACTAAAAAGAACTGTAAACCATTCATACGATCACAATCTCTAGAAATAAATATAACGTGCTGTTTAAATTGTACAGGAAAACTTAAAATTTCGTTCAATTTTAGTTTCTTTTCCCATTTAAAAATAAATATACTATTCTATATACGAGTACATAAATGACAAAATCTGAAGACATTTTTCAACTTTGTTTAGTTCATATCTAGTAATACAAATAAAAAAAGACCTTGTTTTCGTACCAATCTCGTATATTAAGGCCGTTTGTAAAGCGTTTTAACCCAGTTTGTCCTGTTATTTTATCGAGGTCTAGATAAAACTTAGTACATATAATTAAAGAAAATTGTTACTGCGTACATTTAACGAGTTCAAATCACGCACTTAATGTAGAACTAGATTTTACCATTACTTCTTAGATAAATAAATTTCATTACTTATGTTGGTACTAAGCATTATTGTGAAGGTTATATTTGTGCTCTGTGATTTGTGTGAGAAAATGTATAAAACTAGTTGACGCCCGCGACTTCGTCCGCGCGGAATTAAAAAAAAACGAAAAAGTAGCCTATGTGTTTTTTCATACTAAGTTCTACATTTATGCCAAATTTGATCGAGATCCGTTTAGTCATTCGGGAGATTCCTTCAAACAAATGTCCATCTATCCATGCATACATCTAAACATTCGCATTTACAATATTAGTAAGATTATTATAATACATTAAAGGTCATCGTGCATTGTTCCATTCCTCATTTAACCGCCATAGCGCCGCCTAGCAATCGCAATCGCAGACGCTTAGGCGCCGCCGGCCAGTGGCCGATGCCGGATTAACGAGGTGTGAACGAATGCGCGTTAACCTTTATTCGCACTAAAATTAGTTTGTTTCTTTCATATAATAGTACTATGTAATTCAAATATTCATATTTTACAATAAGCATTAATTTTTCGTGGCAATGTTAAGTGCATTAGAAATTAGTTTTTTTTTAATTTATCGGGAATATTTGCAATAACATCAAAAATTTATGAAAGCTACTTTCTGATGCAATAATCCTCTTTTGGCATTGATTGTCATTAAATATTTAAAATTATAGAATATAAGCGATTAAAACGATCGAATGACTTCAAAATAAAGCAGTGAGAAAGTTAATCCCGTACTTAACTCAATTGAGCACGGTTAAAGCACTGATTCTGGCGCAAAGAACGATTTTAATCCTTTAATAGCAGATCAATCGTAAGGAACTACCTTTTGTTATAAAACCCGGGATTAAATCCGCTCCATTTACCTAAATGCATTTTTATTACCTCAATGTAAAAACACCATTGTTCCAGAATTATAAAGAAAATCCAAATATGAAATACAAAAAAAAAATCCATATTTAAAAAATATTTTCATCACGTTCATCGTCGTCTTAGCTTTTAATAGACGGCATAAATCTATAGCGTATAAATACCTATAGTATAAATTTAAAATATCTTTGTAAATTCAAATTTAAATAAAACAGTATGACTTTGCACAATATTTATAAAGTACCAACCAGACTAAAACAAATATTACTCCAACAAAAGAATCGATAAAAACTATAACCAGAAGACGACCACGAAGACAAAGTTCGCTCATTTAAAAAACCGATAAAATGATGAAAGTTTTTATGAAAGGAAGCGGGGAATATAATAAAGAAGTAGTGCAAAAAAAACTTCAATAACCAATTTTTTAATAATGGTTTTAAAATTTTTTGCAGTTAAAGTAATTATCATAAAGCATATTTTATAACGTCATAATTTCAGTTCTTGATGGTAAAAGTACCTACTTTATAATAATCTTAAGATGTTCAAAAAAAAACACCAAGATGTTTGATCAAAATGCCGAAGAATATGAAATTATGTGAAGCTTGATGGGTCTTATTGATAGACCGCTGTCGACGTGATAATGGGTATACCCTCGTCACACACGCCATCTACAGTCTGCGATGGAAATTTAGATATATGATTTTAAGTTCTTTACTATTTCATTTATATATTACTAGCTTTTACCCGCGACTCCGTCCGCGCGAAATAAAAAATAGAAAACGGGGTAAAAATTATCCTATGTCCGTTTCCTGGTTCGAAGCTACCTGCCCACCAATTCTCAGTTAAATCGATTCAGCGTTTCTTAAGTTATAAATAGTGTAACTAACAAGACTTTCTTTTATATATATAGATAGATAACTACTGGCAGTATTACAGTGCCATTGACTTGTTGACTTGCCTATATGACACTGATGGGTCCTATGTATAAGGGCTTAAGTAAATTGATGATTTTTACTTATTTATGTTAAAAGCTACGTCTTAGTTAACAACATGCACTATACACAAATACACATTTAGTATAGGTATAAACGTTTTGTAGCTTTGAGAGCCTCTCCTGTAAAGTTTTCAATTTGCACATTGGCCCTTATTCGTAGAAACCATTGCCATTTTACTCTATCTTTTATCAAACAAAAAATGTATATAGTTTTTGGAATATTTAAGAGCTTAGTGTTTGTTCAGGGTAATCTATGAAATGGCTCGACCAATTTTAAAGGAACTTTCACTGGCAAGAAGCTGATGTATGCCGGAGTAACTTAGGCTACTTTTTTCCTGCGCTGACGAACTGGCAGGCAAATGCTAGTGAAAACTATATGTAATTCCTTTAAGAAATATGCGTAATAAAAATAGTACACAAAATAACATCTTAAGTTTCAGCATGATTAATTAAATAAAGGTTACAATGATGCTCGTAAATCCCAAAACATTATACTCGATAAATATCCCTTAATTATTAAGGAAAAGATTAACCGTTTTCTTAGTTAAAATTGTACCGAAGACATCGCAGAGTATCAGCTCACACATGGAACATGGAACCCTCGTCAAACACTCGATTGTGGTTACACGGTATCGGATACCATCGGATATCGTATTCAATATATTAAACGGATTAGTTTAGATGAATCAGAATTGGTATAGTCAAAATATAAGTTCAGTGTTCATATAAGTAGCTAATATTAATTGCCTAAAGTAGTGTGTACTCTCAAAATTGTCGTCTAACAAATAGTAAATAAAATCTTAGTAATTTAATATTTAAAATATCTACATCCGATGGTGGCTTTATTGAAGAAAAAGCTAACGATATAGATTTCTAAATAGTCAGTTATTAATTCATAATGTTAATTAGTCCTACTAAATTTGCCTATAGTACATATAATGTACAAACATGTTATGTTTTAGATTTATTATACCGTAGGACAGCTATCAATCAGTTTCCATTAATCTGATTGGCCATCTGTTACAACACGCAGTCGCTATATACGAGTATATACATACACTGCGTCACTAAGCCATACTGCTGATTTGTCATCAACTAATGGACTAATAAATACATAGATTAGTATATTGGATTAAATGTAATCTATTGATGGATTTTATTTATTACAGTAAATAAGTAAAAGCATTTTTTTTCTAACAATATAGAGTATGAGAGAAAGTAATTACGATAACTTAACTTTCCCAAAAATATTCCACATTTAATAACTAACTTTCGCCCGCGACTCTGTCTACGCGGAATTAAAAATAAACGTTATAAGTAGCCTATGTTTTCTTCCAGACTATGTTCTACATCTGTGACAAATTTCATCAAGATCCGTTGAGCCATTCAGGAGATACCTTCAAACAAACATCTATCCATCCATCCATCTATCTAAACATTAGCGTTTATAATATTAGTAAGATTATAAAATATGAAATTTATGAGATACAACATGCAATGAATTTCTACGTGCAAATGTATTCTTATTATTATTTACTCATCATAATTGGCTATGTGGCAACACCAGTGCGTCACATTTCACTGTCACACTTGTACAAAAACAATATCAACCTTCTAAATCTCTTTGAAAAAACAGAGATAATAATATTTTGTGTAGGTGTGTCGTCGGTGGAAATTTTAGGTTAAAATAAGATAACCTTGTACCCTGATGCTGATCTCAATCTAAAAATATAAAGTATTTTTACCACAAAATACTTAAATTCTCTTTACTCAAACTTGGTCGATTAAAATTCAAAGTGCTACTCCATTATCGCTACTGCCACTACAAAGTTATTCGATTTAAACTTTGAAAATTTATATCAAAATTACGATAGATATTATCCAACTGGATTTCTGAATAGAGCGAAAACAATCACTCCACATAGATAGAGTCACGTATTATAGAAAACTGCACAACTATACTATGTGTTCCGTCGAAACATTTGTACAAAAACACATACATATATATATTGCTGTCTTCTCATGTCTTCAAAGTAGTACGTTACAGATCTACTAATGTGCTACGTTGCTACGGAGTTGCTACGAATTCTATGAAACAGTTAAGTATTAAAATTATTTCCAGGGTCGTTGTTCACATTTTACATTCAAATTAATTAATACTCAGTGGAAACGTACCTTAAATAAAATATTACGGTTATCTCAATTTGAATTATTTTAATAAACATATTTTATTTCCAGAATTGATTTTGTTATTGTTATTTGTATCGAATTTTCATGTTCAGAGATATAATTTAAATTATTATTGTTTGTTATCGGAAAATATAATGAAACCATAAATACTTTTATGTCTAATAATTGTTCAAAAAAATTATGTTCGTATAAATTATGAATACTCGGTAAACTTATGTACAAAAACAATGAAGATTCTTACAACACATTTGTTCCTTTATTATAATAGAATATTTTTTTACTCGCTTTAAATGACATTTTCAGATTTGAAAGATCTAGATTTCGGAAAAAAATAAAAATGTAAATATTTAATACTAGGGCGATTGAGAATTGTGGTATTTTACGGTTATCATAAAAAACGGACTATTTTTTAAGTTATAAAGCAAAAGAGATGTTATAAAAGTTGGAAATTACTTGAAAGTCCATAGATAGTGAAATGTGAACGCATTGAAACAAAGAGTATTGTGTTAATTCATACTACACCGCATTTACGAGTTCCTCCATTGGGAGTCATACGAGAGATTATCATGAAAGTGAACGCAGCCGTGTGCGAAGCCCCGTCTAGGATAAAATGAAAATTGTATGTCACCTACATATAAGTATATCTATTTTTCTTATGCCATAAATAAATATAGTGCCACAAGGATCTAATGGCAGTTTTTTGACATCGATAGAGGGTTAAGTATTACAAGTTGTAAGTATCCTAACTTCTTCCAAAAGTTGTCCATGGTGCAACTCCAAGCAATTCCTTACTATTTAAATTGATACATCCAATCAAATAAACCTATCAACTTGTCTTAATATAATGGGTAAAAAAAAATATGAAAATGGCAACATTAAGCTGTGCAGCTGCCGCTTCCTCATTGGTCAAAATATGGCGCTGTCAAGATGACATTATTAGTACACATATTTTCCGTCTGCCATAAGACCCTTGTCGAACCATACAGAAAAACAAAACTTACAATGGATGTTGTTTTATTTAGCGAATACTAACATGTTAACTTATGACTTAATTTTATTCACAATTAACTCTTTCATCACATGAAATGTAATATAGACTTTGCCATTCATTACTACTATCTTGAATATATCAAACATTTTCAACAACTCGAAATGTACTAACTTTGATGAAGTCTGGCGAGGACAACATAAAGGCAAGCCAAAGTAATTAAAATCGTTCCGCTTCGAAGATTTAATGAGATTATTACGGAAATGTAATTTGAATAAGTACTTCATTAATTTGTTATACTGGACTATAACTAGATGGCGCTATATACCGTCCATTGACAAGAAAAATTTTAGACGTAGGTACTTTCAACATTTGATATTGATATTAAAGTAGACAAACATTTTACGAAAGTTAAAAAAGGCTGCCTTTATTTTAAATCTTTGTTCAATCTTTCAAATTATAAACTATACAAGTACCTACATCATATTCGTGGACTCATGCATACAAAAATTGGAAACAAAAATTCTTTTCGGAACACAAAGGCTTCCGTTCGAATAAGGGAATACAAATGCGACTGTTACGTGCCTGTTCTGGTATTAACAAACGGAAATAACAGGAATATATCGTAGTCGTATTTGCGAAGTAGGGATCCAGTACTTGAATCAAATACATATAACAGACAAAAATAAAATATGTTTCCGTGTTTTATTCGTCAAGCAAAGGTACTTTGTAAAGAAACTTTCAACTGCCTTTGTTGTAGTTTAAAGATTAAAGAAAATCTGTCTGGAAATTACGGAAACGTACTTCATATGAATAAATTTGAATAAATATATAATTATAACTGTTAAATATATTAATCTCAGATATTTGGTATCTATGAAAAAAATATGTAGAGATAGATTCGGACTCGTTTTTGACTAAAAAATTTCGATACTGAAAAATGAATTCAGCATATTGAAGCAAATTGAAAACATTCGCAGGGATGCTCAAATCAATACCCGGAGCTATAAAACAAAACGACTATGAAATAGACGCAGCCATATTGATATAACTTTCAAACTATACTGATATACTGAAAACTATACTAATAAAAAGGTAACTCGGGTCAAAATTAAGCATGGCTATGAGCAAAATATCTATTTATGAAAGTGTCATTAAAAAAATAAACAAAATAAAGTGAATGACTCAGAGAAAAAGTACAGATTGAATATAAGCGCCTATCAAAATGTAATCCAGTCATACCAAAAGTCTACTTTACTTGAATTTCGACACAATGCAACAAAAACCTATCTTTATTCAAAGAAATTATAGAGATCGAATTATTGAGATGATGATCTCTTTTTTCAGGTACTCTATCTTTATAACTTTCATTCCACGTAAATGCACAACAAAGATTGGAAAGCACACTGAACGTAAAGTTGGCAGAGCGTCAACTGACACAGGACAATTTTAATTAAACTGCCTTTGTGTCATACTGAGTGAAATTACTCATGTGTAACGTATGCCCAGATTACTCTGTAACATTTAACCTCTTTATTAAAGCTATACGAGTTGCTTTCGTATAGAGATACAGTTAGCAGACAGACAGGGAAATAATTTAGTTTCCCACTTTGAATCGTATGACATATATCGTACAGTAACCGTCAGATGCATAATTTAGCAGGTATGATATACTGTAGTACAATAACATAAATCCCGAAAATGTGATTTGATAACGATTGTCATATCATTGAATGTAAAAGATATCAAAGCATTTTTAAATTGATAAATCATACATCATCATCAGCTCACTATACGTCTTCATCGAGGGGCTCGGTAGCCTACCCTAAGTTAGGAGTGACTAGGCCATAGTAAACTACGCTGGCCCTAGTGCGGGTTGGTTGACTTTACACATATCTTTGAATTTCGTATGATGCATAGGTTGCATCACGATGTTTTCCTTAACCCTAAGAACGTTGAATTTCGTATGATGCATAGGTTGCATCACGATGTTTTCCTTAACCCTAAGAACGTTGAATTTCGTATGATGCATAGGTTGCATCACGATGTTTTCCTTAACCCTAAGAACGTCGGATAAATGTACATATGTAAATCGAAGATCGAAAAACACATTGATAGATAGCGGATTCGAACCCAGGACTTGCAGATTGCAAGTCAAGTGATTAACTCCTAAGCTACCGACACTCATTATGCTTAGATTAGATCTAAAACACGATCCTTTAAAAGAACTACCATTTAAATTATTACATAAAATTAGTTGTCCGAAACAATTATGTACCTAAACAGATTGGTACATTTATCGCAGTACGGTTCGCTAAGACGGCGAGCCGCGGTGTCTACAACGGTGGACGGTATTTAAATATTAACAACTAAAACAATAAACTGCATTTTAATAAAAGCCGGTCCTATAAAACAAGAACATAACATTTTACAGATTGTCATGATGACACATGACGTGGTATAAAATATTCGGACATTTTAGATAGTGAACAATGAACAATGTGATAACAGAATTTGTGAGTAAAATGCTACTTTCACTTATGTCTTACTAATCTATATATATATAAAAGAAAGTCGTGTTAGTTACACCATTTATAACTCAAGAACGGCTGAATCGATTTGACTGAAATTTGGTGGGCAGGTAGCTTAGAACCAGGAAAAGGACATAGGATAATTTTTACCCCGTTTTCTATTTTTTTTATTCCGCGCGGACGGAGTCGCGGGTAAAAGCTAGTGTTATATATATGGGAAAGTTTGGATGGATTTATGGAATGTCACTTCGATGAAAGAAGCTGAGGCTGGATATTTTTTCTAGCTTAAACGCAGACACTACAGCCATTATATTCCACAAAATGTAATTTTGACGGAAATTACTTAGTTTCCTGTTAACAATCAGACGCACAACACAAAAGAATCAAAATATTGATCTCTAGTCCTCGAAATGAGATGCGGGAAAGTAAAATTTTGAATACCACCCTTACCGAGCCTTAATGACTCTTGTCTGAGCTCGGTTGAAATATCGTTAAGATAATTGTTCAGTCGATGGTAAATCTGAGAGCTTGCGCTACGTCAAATTGTTTCCAACAAATAACCGTGTTTACGTACCCTTTGTAACGCAGCCACACAGGTTTGCATGCCAAACTACAGACAAACCCTAGTATATGTGACTAAGTTATGTGTAATTTGAAACTAGGTTGTACTTAATAATCGATATTTAGACAATGCAGGAGAAAAAAAAAATCCCATACCCACGTAATGTATGAACTAGAGGGCTTTAAGATAACAAGTTGTGTTTACCTTTGAACAATACATCACCGCTATTATTGCTATCTTACAGCTCATTCACACGAGCCTTCCTTTGTTATCCCCTAACTTAACACGTACGTATGGAGCACCCTTTAGACTGCAACAAACTCTTCATATTACCGGCACTTTACACTACCGAAACACCTGTACAAAGACATATAGCTATCTCTGTTTTTTTAAACAGAATACGAGGGACGAAACATACGTAAAGATGTTGGTCAAACTGACTGGTTTTCTACATATAGTTGTATTTATCTTTGTTCGTCATCTAACTAGTTAAAATAATAAATAAAAGCCAAACAAAAGCAAATTTTTATTTCTGAAAAATCTACGGAGCCGCTTTTAATTGTGACAAAACTAAATCCACTTAATCCCTCTATAGCTGGCTTTATCGTTTTAATGGTAGGCATTGTGCATTTAAATTGCAAAGAATAATACTCATTGGAGGATAAACACTGTTTTTTTTTGCAATTAAAATTTATAAAATACAAAACATATGCCAATAAAAATTAAACAATAACAATTTATTTATTTACAGTTACAGTAGTTATTTTAAGTTAATCTTGAAATGAGAATAACCTAAAAGAAGTTAATGTGATGTTATATTTTTTCAACTATTACACATAAGCTCTCGGTTTATACTAAGACAAAATAATCGAATTCCTGTCCGCGTGATCTGTAATCCGTTTATTAACCATAAGGCTATTGGCAGCATTTATAAAATATTCTAATATTTTACGGTAAAACAGCCGCAATGTACCTCTAAACGCTATAAAAAGGGATTACCCGCCTTTAACGGTCCCGACCTGTGCAAAATTAGAAAACACATTGCTAAGAAATGTTTTATGCGTATATTTAATTTTATGTTTTTCAAATGTTAGCGAAAAGGTAAAAAATATGGTAGTTAAGAATGTTTTACTCCAATTAACATTTGTAGTTTTTGTAGCAATTATTCAGAAATATCAAAAAGTTCAACTATCGTTAGTTTTGATATGAGGATGAGTAATTTGAAAGAAATGCAAGAAAATAATTCTTCAAATTTAAAACAAAGACTACATAGACTATGAAAGTAGGGAAGCATTACGCACTCGACATTGTATGGCACTCCATTTCGCTCCTGTTACCACGACAGAACAAAAGCTGTTCCCGTCTTGTTGATCAACATTACAACCACTTCAAATCGACATCAATCATTACAAAAATGTTTATTTCTTGTTGTTTGTTTACTACAATATACTTAGTATTATTTCTTAAAACTTGTGTAGAACAACATAGAAAAAATTAGGACAAAAAAATCAAAAATATCAAATAATACCTATTTAGTGAAATTTTAATGCCTAGATTTAATCAAAATTAAAACAGGTCAAATAAAACGGTTTAATAAGAAAATATACGTATTATTGATCTAAAACATATGTAATTATTTAAATAGCAACTTTTTTATATTGTAAGTTGGCATACGAGCGTGCGGCCACCACGGCCACGCTTCGCTATTTCAGCGAATTCACGCTGAAATAGCGAAGCGACCGCTGACCATGGACATTTGCAATTGCAGATGCGTTGTCCATCTTTAATCCAGGGAGGAAGAAACGCACAGAAATATTTCCTGTTCCTATGCGTCCCCTCCTCCGCCAAATCCACTTCTGCCTGCCAGCCTTATAAGAAAAATGAAGGAAGAGAACGTGGACTAAAATAAGGCCTCCGACACGCATTCACCTGACAAACGCGGAATTGCTTCCACTTCACGTCTGTTTTCAGTGTGGTATTTCACCGGTCGATCCACTCATTCGTGCACCTAACAAATATTATTGGGTGCACTATTAACTATAAAAACAAACTCCGTAACCTTAACACATACAAATGATATAAGAAAGAAATATTTCCTATTTCTTTTTGAATAGACTGTTAAATATGCCAAAGTATATTTCGTTTATTTATGTGACGTCACGCGCGAGGGGTCGGGACATTCGAGTGGGTAGGGGAGGTCACTCGACGATATCGATGTCCTCTTAGAGCCCTTTGTTGCACACGTTATGGATTGCCTCTCACTAACTACAAAATATTTTACCTATTTTGGGAATTAAATAATAGGATTGTAAAAGTACAGTGGAATAAATAAATCAAGATTATTTTGATTGTAAAAAGATTTGGTTTGCTTTGATTTGGGAAAAAAGACCTTAATCAAATAATTGCAAGTACTGGAAGTTACCCTTAAACTTAAATTGTTTGAAATTTCTAAAGTAGACTAATATACCTAAATAAAAATTAAGTATTCGAGAAATAACTCATTTAATGATTAAACTTAAAAATAAAATTAAAGTTTTAAAAATAAACTCGAATATATGAGAAATCTTAACTAATGTATTTCCTTAGTAACCATTTGATTAAGGCAATTAAAGCAAGTTCTTGTACTACAAAAGATTTTTTTTTAAATTATCGGTACAGCGTGTTCCGAATTTCAATTCCATATTTTTAATAAACAATTTGAATTCCGTAACAAAACACGTTTCGAAGTCCAAAAGCGGTGTATTGTTGAAAAAAAAAATTGTAATTTCATCAGCATATTTTCCAGTCGTGGAAATTTCCGTTTAACCCTCGCTCTTTGATGTACAGAATTATAAAAGGAAATTAAATTTTCATCAAATTTAAACAGGGGGTGACTCTCTAGAATTCATTTCGGTATTAATCTGATTAAAATACCAAAATACCTCGTCTTTGTTTTGATTCTAGCAATAAATAATAGACTGAGCAAAGACAATAGCTCGGTAAAAGTTCTTCCACAGCTACAAATCATTCCATATTCTTGTGTATTTAACCTATATATCATGTAAACTTTGTATTAAATATTTATTTTAAACCATATCAATCAACTAACTGTCAGCCGCTACTCCGTCCGCGCAGAATTAAAAAAAAACTTAATTAGTAGCCTATGTGTTCTTCCAGATTATTATCGACATCTATGCCAAATTTCAACGAGATCCGTTGAGCCGTTCTGAAGATACCTTCAAACATCCATCCATCTAAACAATCGCATTTATAATATTAGTAAGATGTGTAACAACATTTCGACAGTGCAACTGTAAAGTCAATTCAACGAAAGCTGCAAAAGGACTTTAATGTTTGTTATAAAATCAATAACCTATAAAATTACACTGATATTGCTTTGTCTACACTTTCTCTACATTTCATTATATTCATACATAGTTATGATGTTAGTTCATACAATTAGAGGCGTCATCCTCAATACACATATTCTGTCATCGTTGAAAGTTCGAGAACGCGTCTGTACGTCTATCAAATTGTATCCGGGTTTAGTGCTAAGCAAACCACTGACACGATCTATCAATTTACCAGAGCTGTACAAGGTTGCGTCAATTCGTATTGTCCTGAAGGCTCTATGTATGATTGTTGCCTGTACTTGAATATATCCAGAATATATATTTAACTAGGATAAATTACTTGCAAGCATACATGCTCATTTTGCTGAATCTTCAAGCGTAAAGGAATAATAAAGCATTTGTCGTATAAACTATTAGAATTGGTTTTACTTAATTTTTCTGCACGTTACAATGTTTTGTACTTAGTTAACTCCTTTTAAATAAATGTATTATTCAAGTAAACACTAAAATACATTTCTCTTTTCTATTCATTTTTCTGGTCGCTTCACTTTTTACTTTTTTAATATACAGCAGCACGAATTGTCTGCAGCCAATGTTTCATTGACAATAGATTCTCTTTTGTATTTCGACATAAAAATAGATTCTGCAATGCTCTTTTCTATTATGCCAGCTGAAGGAAAATGTTTTCATCTCACAACATTCTCGAAGATACTGATTAAAATTTGATTAAAGCATTCACCGCTTATCTTATTTCTTACTAATATTATAAATGCGAATATTTAGATGGATGGATGAATGTTTGTTTGAAGGTATCTCCAGAATGTCTCAACGGATCTCGATGTAATTTGGCATAGATGTAGATAATAATCTGGAAGAACACATAGGTTACTTATTACGTTCTTTGTAATTCCGCGCGGACGGTGTTGCGGCCGACAGCTAGTCTTCAATAGGCTTCAATTAAATCGATTTAGTAAAGACAATCGTGAAAGTCTTTATGTTTAGGATGAAATAAATAAAAATGATAGTCGGACATTTAAATCATGATAGTCCGAAATTCTATTAAATTCGGAATATCACTAGATATTACTAAAATCTAGGTATTACCATTATACCAAAATCCTAGTATTAAGGGTAAGGGTAAGTACCTTATAGTAAGAGTTAATTTCTAATAGGACTTACTTTTTAATAGGACTATTACGTTACACTGTTCATTTAAATGCAACGGCCTACACTTAGTGGCACTTGTACGAATACTAGGGCGATGAGTACGTAGCAATTTCAGTCCAGGGAATTACCCCTGTATAACCTACATACCGGGTCATTACTCCTGCAGGTTTAGAGGCGAGGAATTAGAACGTGCGATTTAACCTGACTTAGGAATAATTAGTACTCTTGTTCGTAGGCTTAAATACCTGCACTAGTCTTTTTTAAATCTCTTTTTTGATTTTATTAGCTTGAAGTAGTTTCACTATATTTTAATGTATTTTTATTCTTAAGATCGCACAATTATGATTTATAAATTGTTAAAGTGATAAAGTACTCATGAAAGTTGAGTTAGATTTCTCTATATTATGGTGTCTATGAATGTCTTTATTAAAATTATAGTTAGTTATTAGTTACTTAAAATTATTTGCCTAAATTAGATAGTATTTGCAGTTAACATAGAGCTTCATAAGTGAGCATTAGTATATTTAAAAGCTGCCGGAAAAAAGCCGCGAGTAAAGCACACCGGCTGTGAAGTGCGCTCGACCGGTTGCGTACCCACGTCACTCGCGACCGCCAATTTTACGTTGCTCTTTCAAATTCAGACGGCTCTTTCGAATTTAGATTGCTCTTTCAATTCTCCCACTTTGCAAATCCTCCTTTTGTTTTGCAGCTTTTGTTTACTCTCATAAGTTGACGTTGCTGGGAGTTTTATTAAACTTCCCGTTTGTACGCGGTTTAATCGTTTTTAATTTATCGCGTGTTGGCAAAAGTGATAACATTTTTGTATGTCGAAAATTATTTGTGTATATGTGAATTATGTTCATTTTTACACATTCAAAAAATTAGTCAGAAATCCTTATCTATATGGAAACAAATATATCTTATCTAATAGACAATTGAGGTGTAGCTACTTTTTCTTAACTCGTATTTACAATGTCTAAAAGAATATGAATAAAATTCACTTTAACATGTTTTTTGACTATATTCGAACACATATAGGATGATGTAATATGTTGAGTTTAAACAATTTATGAATCAATGTATGTGTATATAAAAAATATTAAACCACACACTGTATATTAAACATTCCAATTACTAGTGATTCATTACAAACGTATTAAACCGCAAACGTTTATAGAAAAAACAAACACGTGAATTTGAGTGCTTTTATGGTTTGGCAATTTGCTGAATGGTTGGCCGGTGCTCGACAAATGCCCAATTAAAACGTCGGACTGAAAATGACGAGGCCGGGCAAACGATCGAGTACGCCCGACCATCAGTTTGTGACTGCCACAGAATATGTATTTGTTATACAATAGAGCTATGTATAAGCAGTATCACGCAAAATACACGCCAGTTGTGGATATGCGGAAACTATAGCCATACCACTAATTAACAGTAATTGTCCCTCGTGTCTTTATTGAGTGAAATAAAAAAAAACTAAGCAGCCAACTCTTTTTAGATTGTAATTTACCTATGTTACAAATTTTAGCCACTTCCGTCCTTTTTGGAGTTATAAGCCGACTTCAAAAAGAAGGAGGTTATCAATACGACTGTATTTTTTTTATGTAGTAACATACTTCACATTTATACTCGTAATCAAATCTATTCCTCTTTACCACTACAATGATACTTAATTAATAAACATAGAAATATCAAACAGCAAAGAGTTAAACTATAATAAAATCCAACTAGAATTCTTTTATTTGAATACATTCATTATCGTTCAGACGAAATTCAAATTTTAGCGACAATCTCATTTGAATAACAACGTGGAACAAATTACGTAAAGGATTTTTAGAATTATATTCAATTCATTAGTCAAATTCTCTTCAAATTCGATGGTTTATGTCCTGGGATAATTTGGCACTTGATAAAAATATAACGGTTTTTTATTTAGGCTTTGTGTAAATGTTAAAAAATTATATGAAACTAACTGTCGCTAGTCTATCTAAACATTCGCATTTATAATGGTATAATAAGATTGGCAAGTATTCAATTTAATAATATTTTCACTATATGATGCTTCCAGTATGCACTTTTTATGTCTTTATAGAACAAAGAAATTTCATGAAAGATTTAAGAAGACTGACCCAGAGAGCAGCGTCTTTGTGTTTTTTAATTGAGACTCTATTTCGGGATCACTCGTACAAAAACTTAACTTTCTTTTCAAGATTTGGATTTCGTTCGTTTACAACAATTTTTCTAATATTGAGAATGTATAAAACAATAAATGAAAATGAAATAAACACAATCCTCACGTATTTTCGCGTATATTTGTAATTTTCGTATTTTTTTTTTGTAAATTATTGTGATAATATTACATATATGGCATTAGGAACATAAATACTCCTTATTTTATTAAAATTACTGGCATGGAGGCTATAAAATGCTGAAATAAGGAATAAAAAAATATAAAATGCTGTCTACATTATTTGATAAAAATCCATGACTTGTTACGAGTACATGCGCTTACCGTACTACCACCTACTACCCTTTACTATTGTTTAGCCTCGTGCATACATATGAGTCAGAATGTAGGCCGCGGTGAGTAATTGTCTGACGGTAAATAAAATATGAGCCACCCGCCTACAGCTACTTCGCAAACTACGATAGTGCTCAGAGTTATGGAAATGCATTTATTAACAATCTTTTCATCATAATAGCGTATTAATCTAATGAAAAAACTTAAGAGGTGTCAAGGGACACCCGAATGGAACGAAGTTCCTTTCAATTAATTAGTGAAAGAACCAATGTTTATTCTATGAATAAAAAACTTAAGTCTTCACAAGAAGTACATTTTATTTCTATGAATTTTCGTTATATATTGTCACGTCGTTGCCATAGTGAAGTAGCGCTCATTCGTCGTTAACATACTTACTATAGCAAAAAGTGTCGTGACAACTTTTCGTAAGAATTTTTTCCGTCTAGCCCCCTTTCACAACGCGCGATAAGGAACTTCGTTCCAAAAACTATACCGTATCGATTGCTGTGTAAAAGTTTCTGAGAAAATACTTATTTTTGTTCGATTTATTCTATAATTTGTCTAAAAATCAAATATATAGTTTTAAGCTTGATAAGATGCAATTTAATACGAAATTAAAGATACGTGTACTTAATTAAATATAAAGGGAAGAGCACAAGACACTACTATTTCCAGCTTACTAAACGCATGAGAAAGTATGGGAGATAATGCCGGGTTTAAATTATGCCAGTACAGTAAGACAGTTAGCATTTTCATTATGCAAGTTGAATGCCTACTGTATTGGCATAATGTAAACCAGCCATAAGTAGCGTTGTAATTCTTGACTGTTTCTCAAACATTTTTGTGTTAAAACACAAGAGAATCTTATATTTCCCTCATCTAAAACTTTAAACTTTCAGCTTTAGAACTGTGTAATAATTTTAAGCGTTCTTTAGCCAGTTAATTGGGTCAAGTGACTAAATTAGGTTAGATTCAGAGTGAGGCTAAGGAGCTCGAGTCAGCTTTTCGTATTCTTTTATTTTGTGAACATTTTAATCTTAAAGTCAGTTTCAATTGATGAAATTGGGTATTAACACATATGGTCATCTCTTTGGTTCACAATGATAAAAAAAGACAACATAAGTAATGTGTATTATTACAAGTGACAGTTGAAAGCCACTGTTAAGGTATTCGTGACTTTTCAACGTGTTCAAATATTTACTTGTACAATTAACTAAAGAAATATTACGTCAGAGGGTCTATCAGGAATATTTGCGAGACAGCTGCGAGAAAATATTCGTAACAAAGTAGTAAAAAGTAATTTCGTTTGTTGGTGTACATAACGCACGGTAGAGCACTGCACAAATTTAATACAAACTTTGTCGATGCCGTTACGAATACTTTCTCGCAATTGTCTCGCAAATATTCGTGATAGGACTCTCTCACATTATAAATAGAAGTAGACTGAAATAATTAATAGCAATTTGAGTGTCATTTGAATTATGAAAAATGTACTCCTTCAATGTTTTTGAACCAATGAAGTGATTAGATGTAATAAAATAAATTTTATTTACGAAAGTTTCTCTAAGACATTTTTTATCAGAAATATTTTTATAGAGAAATCGTTAAACACTTTTCATGCAATTATTTTAAAAGTTCATATAACTGATAATTTAAACGAGCAAGAGGCCACATGTATACGACTAAATAAAGAAGCGACCGTTGCCTATCGACATCCGCAATTGCAGATGCTTTGTCTTCCTTTGATCGACAGATTGCGCACAGTAAGAGGATGTATCCCCTACGCGTACCCTCGATCGTGAAGTCCACTTCCCTGTCCCATCCCTTCCTTGTAAGAAAAGGGAAAGGAAAAAGGACTAAAATTGTGAGAAGTTTATCGAAGTCGCCCATAAAAATAAATATCTCATTATAATGTAGAGTTTCACAAGAATGTCTTGAATCTAAAATTTTCTTTTCTCAATGACATTTGTACGCATTACCTATTATAAGAGGATCCCTTTTCAAAAGCCAGCCAATTAGGGAGACTTGGCATCGGAAAGTTACCAAAGTGCCGCAGAACATTTTGTACATTGAGAAGCAAAAAACATTGTGTCAGATATTTGTAATACAATTTCAAGGGATATTTTTAACCTTCAAAGCTTTGCCTTTGACTTTTATCATTAAAGAAATATTGAAACTTAGTGTTTCAAAGCATGGTCGGTGTCAAAATGTTTGATAACTATCAAACTAAAAGTGATATTAAAATCTATATATATAAAAGAAAGTCGTGTTAGTTACACTATTTATAACTCAAGATCGGTCGAACTGATTTAGCTGAAAATTGATGGGGAGGTAGCTTAGAACTAGGAGACGGACATAGGAACTTTTTTATCTTGTGTGCATTTTTTTATTCCGCGCAGACGAAGTCGCGGGTAAAAGCTAGTATATAATATAAGATACCTAGTACTAACGTAGCACAATTACTTAAGAAATAGCTTTAAGTTTTATAATTAATAAGGCTCAGTATCACATTGCTCTAATACGTCAAAATCAACGTCAAAAATATCAGTTAACTATATTTAGAGTGAATAACAGACAAAATACTATGAATACTATATATTATTTCAAATGTTAGATTATGTACTTTTGTAATTGTAAACTCCAAATGTTTTTGAAAACTCAGTACCGCTTATTTTAATTATATTGCGGCCTGTACACTACCGCTAAGAGCTGTTTGTGTCGACGTCCTTAGTAATTCACTTAAACTGTAATGGACAGACTCCGCTCTATGTACTATTTAATATTATTAATATTTCTATTAGTTCACACTATCTACATCTTGTCCTTTTCGATTGTTTTTAAAGTATTTTTTTAATTTATCGAATTTACATAAAAAAGTGCACTCTATTTTTTTGTATTAACTATACTTGTTTTATTCTAATTTTCTTGAAAAATTATTGTTATCTCTAAGAAAATACAATTGGTTTACGTTGTAATAAAGTGAAATTACTCCATTTAAATGACATCAGATTACTTTGGTACAAAGTATTTAGGACCAAAAATAAAGTAATCAATCATTTCCTTAAATAAGTGTGTAACAAAGATTTACTAAAAGAAAATAATGAATTCATTCCGAAAACCTCCCAAATTGCAGAGCAAATCTGCTTTAATTTAAATAAATTCACATTCACAATTTGGGATGCAAAATGTAAAAGAAGAAATGTGCAGAAGGATAAACGAGCAGATTTTTACGAATATTATTTTAAAATGAAACCATTAAGGTTCATTTCTATTTCCAATGTAAAAATAAGAAAAAAACTCATAAAGACGATTCTAGGGAATTTCGTAAAATTATTTAAAAGTCCAATAAAGTTCAAATAATCTTTTCAACGTCCGGGGTAGTTTTGTGTAAATATGACATAAATTATGACAAAAATATTGTTCTTGTCTAGTATGCTATATATTCTATCTTTATCTCTATTGTATAGTTTATCTTTGGCCGTGGAAGGGCTTCAAATTGGGGCTGAGAAAGTACTAAATAAATAAGAAAATTAAATGTCACATACCACGTATATAAAAGCATCAACAGTCATAAAATTACAGAAAATGTTACGAAACGAGAGTATCCGAGTGAGTTTAATCCACGGAGTCGTTACTCGTTTGCTCGCAAACCGGCGTCGGTTAATTGGAGGAGGCTCGAGGGCCGTCGTAATTGAATCGTGTTCAAATGAACCGTCGGCTGCTTACATTTTAATTCCTGACAGTCCAACTCAAAGCACGACTCTACAATACGCCATTTATTCAGAAATATATACTTTCCAATGCTATTGAACTTTAACAATTCATTATATGTTTTATTTTATGACTTCCGTATGTTTTTGGTCTCTGTAAGGCATAATATACACACTTTATTGGGAAATTTAGTTACTAGTTTTTCTAGATTTTGATTAAAATTAAAAAAGCAGATCATGAACAGAGACAGAAGTTGGCGCAATAGGTCTTTCATTTAGTAATTTATTATGAGAGGGATCGTAGGGGCATAACTAAATCAGTAAATTTAGATTAATAGAATAGTGACACAAGCGAAAGTCAGTTAACAAAAAAAGTTAAGGATTATACGTAAACATTTTTTTAATTATGGACACCTTATTTAACTAGTACGCCAATCTGTAACCACTTTACTAACAGTTTGACCTAATCTAAAATAAAACAATTTATAATTAAACAAAGCACAGATTAAAAAAATACCAATCTATCTATGACACAAATGTAGACAGGTCAACGCCTTTTAAACGGTCTAATGCACGAACATTTATGTATTCTGTTACAAATGCGACGATTACCATCTAATTGCTCTATTTTCAGTGTAAATACAGGGCTACGTCGTACGACGGAAAATTATTAATGAAAATTATTGGTTTTCATAATGTGCTTTCGAATCGTTAGGAAATTTGAAAGGTTAATGCGTTTAGGTTATAATTGCGTGAGTAAACGTTGCGGGAAATAAAGTAACCATCTAATTGTATCAAAAATATATTTAAGGATAGTTCAGATTTTACAGACAACCTATCTTACTAATATTATGAATGCGAAAGTTTAGATGGATGGATGTTTGTTGGAAGGTTTCCCCGGAACGGCTTAACGGATCTTGGTGACATTTGCGACAGATGTAGAACATAGCCTGAAAGAACCCATACTTAGGGCTACTTATTAAGTTTTTTTCATTACGCGCGGACGGAGTCGCGGGCGACAGTTAGTAGTTTATAAATTAGTAAGTTGAAGAGAGTGTATAATAAAGCTACCATGATGCTATTTACGTGCAATAAGCTAATAAATAGTCAACTAAAGTGAACTCGGGAGCGCGTAAGTGTTTCAAACTTTGTCAATTAAGAGCCGTTTGCAATGTGACAGAGTTTGATACAGTTATAATGTAAGCAGCCGACAGCGGACACAGTCATTTGAACTTAACTCAAATATCAAACCTCTTCAGTTTCCTGCAATTAACCAGCGTTAGAACTTTAATGGTTTGAGAAATAATATAACTTGATCTGCTTTTAATTATTATGTAACTTTATATCAACTTGTATATACTGGAATTAATAAACTTTCAAATTAAACCCTTATTATATTTGATAACGTTGATGGTTCCCTTCGTATTTTTTACATACATTGCTCTTAAGAAAGTAACTAATGTTAAAAGACCGAGCTACTGTAAATTATCAAATTATAGTTGAAAATCCTCTATCGGAAAAAAATTTACATATCCATTCAAACATTTCAACGATAGAAACGTCGAAATGTAACTTCCTAGCTTAGTTCAACAAATATGGGAATCCAGAAGTCCAGCGAGCCGTAAATTCCTATACATGCAAAATGTAATGTCAGTACCGCACAATGTAAACCGAAAACCCGACCGTAAATGCCGATACAAGTACTACAGCGGTTCTGAATTGTGCATACGTCCATTTGGATCCTACTCCATCTTGAATATTTGGAGCAATTTATAACAAGGCAGAGGCAATAGACATTTGGAAAAGAAAATACTAACAAAACAATTTTGATATTTTTGTATAAAATATATCATATATCATCAGCTCACTATAAATCCCCACCGTGGGGCTCGGAGCCTACCACAAGTTAGGGATGACTAGGCCATAGTCAACCACGCTGGCACAGTGCGTGTTGGTTAACTCTACACATATCATTGAATTTCTTGTCAGATATGTGCATCACGAAGTTTTCCTTCACCGTAAGAACGTCAGATATTTATCCGACGTACATTTGTACATATTATGTAAAATCGAAAATCTTAAAACATATTCGTACATGGTGGGATTCGAACCCAGGACCTGCAGATTGCAAATCAATTGCTTAACCCCTGAGCCACTGACGCTCTACTTGTATGTATCTCCTTCTATATACCATATAGCAGGATAGCAAGGTTCGCCATTGACGGATTACGTCACGGAGGACATCATCATCATCATCATATACCACTAAGGAGAAGAATACAAATAAAATAAAAACTGAGTGTGATTTGAATGTCAGTGAAGCTATATACTCCCAGATATAGACTCCCTCGGTTAGTTAAATACATACCCATCATCTTTAGACCTCATCTATATTCGACGATTCGACGACTCATATAGATTCGACGCACTTGTTCTCTAGATTGATCTATCTTCCACCATTTCAAGCGTCACTCCCTTCTTAATCATTCCTTTCACCAAATCCATCTTTTCCTAGCCCTAATCCTACAGATAGTTTGATACAGACGAAATTAATATTAATAAACAGTTTTAATAAGCAGTCTTATAACGGGTTCGATAAAATTTCGTTTCATCTGCTCGAGTGCTCGGCCAATATGTTTGCAATGGTCGCGATTTTAGCTCGAATTTAAAGCACTTCAATAAAATTTCGACGATGGTAATGCAGCAGCTCTGACCTACAAGCCGCACCGATCGACCTGACACACAAATTGAGCCTTGTGTCGAACTGCACATAGGTACAAAAGATACGAATCGATTACGTCAACTCCCTAGGAATCGCTTTTATAACGTTGATATATTTTTATTTTTTATAATTGTATGATATATTTTTATTTTTTTTAAATGTTCAGTGATAGCTGTAGAAGTTAACATACAACAAAATGATATGCATTCCATTGTATAAAATTGCATTACTTTTCGAACTTCTGCCATAACTAGTTGGCTAAGTTTAATCGGTAAATGTTAGAATTGTCCATAGTCAACCATGCTGGCCCATTGCAGGTTGGTTGACTTCATACATATCTTTGAATTTCGGATACGTAAAGGAACATCGGATAAAACATGGAATCTGCAGATTACAAGTCCAGTGATTATCCCCTGAGCTGCCAACACTCTTAGAAAATGAATTTTTTAGAAGCATTAATACATATGTGAAGGATACTTCATAAACATATGTTTACGTCAAATAATAGTCATAAAAGTAAACATATCATACAATATGAAACTGGTTTTATTTGATAATAACCAACGTATGTGTGTTAAACATTACCCGTACGTTATTTTCATTAGAAGTCTTCATAGCTCATTGAAGCATGAACGACAATTGCGATAACATGTGCAATTGTTGTTTGGTAATTAATTCACAAAATATAGACGAATAAATTTTTAATAATACTTTGCAATTAGTATTTTAACAGCGTTATAGTCCGCAATAGTGATGCAACGGATGTCTGTTTCCGTTTCCGCAAGTGCGGAAGTTCCGCGTGCTTTTCAACATCCGTTTCTGCTTCTGTTTCCGCAACTTTTATAACGGAGATAAAACGGAACTTTACGACGACTGAGAGTTCCAAATGCGCGGCGCGAGACGCGCAGTCCGTGCGCGGCCTTTCGGCACTTGTCGCATTTGTTTGTTCACGTACTTTTTTTGTGAATTTAAGCGCGTAATATTTTCTGCTGCTGTTTGAAACAATCAGTTTCTCTTGCTGGAGTTAACTGTCTAGTTGTTGTCCATATAAAATTTGACAACTGGCAAAATGTGACTATTTCATACTTACGAGTTATTAAATGTACTTTTGAATAAGTGATAACCATGTAATATATTATCATCATCATTATTATCATCAGCTCACTATACATCCCCACTAAGGGGCTCGGAGCCTACCCCAAATTAGGGGTGACTAGGCCATAGTCAACCACACTGGCCCAGAGCGGGTTGACTTCACACATATCATTGACTTTTTTCTCAGATATGTGCAGGCAGCATCACTATGGTTTCCTTCACCGTAAGAACGTCGGATAAATGTACATTTGTAAATCGAAAAACACATTGGTACATGGCGGGATACGAACCCAGCCCCTGCAGATTGCAAGTCAAGTGCCACGAGCCACCAACGCCTAATAATTATATCTTTTTCTAATGTAGATTTGGTGTATTTGATACTTAACATATTCACTGTTTACAAAATAAAAAAGGTAACAGCTGGGAGCCAAAACTTTTTACGGTGATTTTTTATTATTTAATAATATTTTTATTTTTAAGTTTTAATATTTAAAAGCCTCTGTTTGTCAACACGTATTTTAACTTATTGCAGCACAGTAAAAATACATACATTGAAGGCTAAAGGACACCGATATCCAATGCCTTAATAAATTAAAAACGAATACAAGCTGATTTTACCAAAATAATAAATATTTGTAAATATGTTTTTTTTTTCATATTATTTACACTTCTGTTTCCGCATCCGCTTCCGTTTCCGTTTCTGCTAAAATTTATTTTTGACATCTGTTTCCGTTTCTGGTTCCGCTAAGACACTTCCGTTGCATCACTAGTCCGCAACATTATTAGCTGTTTTTCTCTTTACATGTTAATAAAGCGTTTTAAGAAATATTAAAATGGTTTTTAGGTTAGAATTTTGTATAACAAAAGAAGTCTTTTAAAATCGGGATTAATAAGTACTTATTAAATACCAATAAGTTTTATAGAGGAGTTATTGAGAGTTGAATTATCTCTTCGAAAATGTACTCTATTGAGGTAAAACAATTTTCGTAGAACTTCTGAACAGAGATATAGCTAGAATTATTTCGTCTGGACCATCACAAAGCAAGGGTCGTTCGCTTCATGAAAGAGATAATAATCACAAAGACGTTACCGTCTTTGTGTATTCACAAACAATAATATAAAACCTTACAGAGTATAGAACCTGATGAAACAAAACGAAATTAAAGTACATTGTTAATTATAATATAAGATAGGTATGAATTTCACAATCAAAATGTGAATACTATATTAAATAATATATATTGTCTTTGACGTCGAATTACAATAGTAGGTATTTTATTGATAGGTATTTTAAGAATAACAAACTATTTTTTTAATAATAAAATAAACACAAAAAAAAAACACAATCGTTCTAAAATGTTTACCAAAATGTTAGTTTTCCGTTAACATAGTTTATGTATCGTCTTATGTAATAATCTTGAATGATTTAAGTAAACTAGCATTACGTTATTGTTACAAATCGGACGAATCACATTGATACGGATTGTTATTTATACGACAAATGGAGAGGAAATAACAATCGTTCAATTTATCATCATAACACGCGTTCAATATGATTCCAATATTCTTTCAAATAAATTATAATAAGATAAATAATTATTTTATAATTTATAATTTTACTTACCTTATTACGCACAGCTCCCGACTAACCAAGTCCTTGGCACATACCTAGCTGATTTAAAAAAAAGTATACTCACGAATTTAATATTAATTTTTTTTTAATAAGTTTATAAATATAACTAAATATATACGACGGTCGCAAACTCGATAGATCACGACCGAATCGCTACACCGCGCGCGGGGCACTGACCAAGGCTTGCTAACTCGCACCCCGCTCCTCCCTCGCAAAGATTATTACAGCCTGAAAAACTAGACATACAAATAAGTAAAAACTCCTAGTACTATGTGTTTACTATAAAATAGCTTAATAATTTTTGTTTAGTAATTTTATTTGAATGGAAAATTGTTATAATTTTTTTTTATTCTATAAATCTTTCTCCAATGAACCAAAATAAAAAAGAGATAAAGGAAAGACCAGTCCACTTATGTTGGAGTTATTTTAATTTCATAAAAGTACCGCAGTAAAAAAATTCTTTAAACATTAAAAAAAAACTAGCACATCCAAAAAAGAAATAGCATGGAAAGTATTAAAAAAATAAAATCTGAAGGCTTTTAGGTATTACTTAATCTTTGCCCGTCGCCGAGGGAGGGCGTATTCGATATATAGCGGGGCTCCGGAAGCCTCCCGTTCGCCGTTTACGGACCTTTGTTTTGCGAAACGTTGATAATCTGTGATCACTTGAACGCTCGCACAACGCTACCACCGCCCTTACTGACTCCTACTCCTTTCACCATCCACTACAAGCATGTATAATTTAAAATTTATTAAAATGATGAAAGACAAAGGAGTACTCAAGTACTTAAAATTTGAAAATAATAAAATAAGGTCCTTTAGATACCAAATCTTCGGAATATTGATAATTATCAACTTGACTGGTGCTAAGTAAAGTTGGGTGATATCAGGAAATGACATGCAAGCTTGTAGCTTTATATATCTTTGAATGCCTGTTGATCGAAAGACGTGCTGACAACTTTAAAACGCTGTTTTTTTTATCTTTGAGTAGATATGGCACTTTTCAATTTTATGTTAAACTTCCAAGGGAAATAAGTACAATTTGTAGAAAAATCTATCACTAAAGTACTAACGTCGTAACAAGGAAACGTTACTACGAGGAATTCATTTTGTAAATGGACAAAAGAGTTTCTAGGAACGCCTTTAATGTACTTTCCTCAAAGTGTTCCCTGTCCCTGTTCCTGTTCCCATATATCATTCGTTCATCGTTCAGCATTACATTCACCATTCACCACACGAAGGACGATAAGTTAAGAAAACGCCCAAGTTAAGAAAAAGTCGGAAACAATGACTTTTTTCATTTGTTTTAGTCTTGCCTTCTTTTGTTTTTATATTTACAGAATCACATTTGATTCTTTCTGTATATAACACTTTTGTTTTGTTCTTGTCTTGTCTCTTATATAATGAATATAAAAAACTAAAATATACTACAAGAATTTCACCATTCAATCAATGATTTTCGTGGAAAATTATAATCAGAATTCAGCCATTTTCATCCAATAAAATTAGGAAATGCAACGCTACTACGATATGGCCAGACGATTGAAACCAAAGTCGAAAAGCAAAAGTTCCGACATTAACTTTCTCTTTAATACTGTCTAGGTTTGTGGCAGGAAATGAAACCGTCCTAACCGAGCAAATGATTAAAATGTTTCATTTACTTTTACAACTTTGTAACCAAGTTGTTATAAACTAATCAATAAAGTATTTTTAATGAATCAAAGGGAAAATAAAGAATTAATAAGGGATATGAAGACAGTTTTTATTTGAGATAATACTTAAAATATTTATTAGATTAGGATATTATTAAGTTTAATTGATTTTCTTCGGTCAGGAAACCGAAGTTTTGATAATTTCGATGGGATTCTAAATATAAAGTAATTTTGTTCTCTATAAAGTTTTGGTATTCTACCGATCATACAATCTATACATAATCTATATATAAAATTTGAGTATCTGTATGTATTGGAAAAAAATATCATATTGTAAAATATGGTGTATTTGCGTAGCTGATAAAACTAATTTTTTAAATTTTAGACTGTCTGTCTGTATGTCTGGCCGCGTTTGTTCTGGGTAATCCCCGAAACGACTGAACCGATTTCGACAGGACTTGGACTGGAAGGTAGCTAATGAACTCGGGAATATTTTTTTTAATTCTGATCTAACGAAGTCGCGGGCGACTGCTAGTAGAAAATTTGTTATACTGAAGAAAAATCAAATTTCTATAAGTTTACTCGTTAATTTCAAATTTGGTTACCACTCTTCTAATAGAATCATTCCAATGTTAAAACTTCGATCAAATTGTAAGCGTGCAGTAATTGAATGTAAGTTAAATTGAAAGCAAACAGAGCGGTAAAACTTAGCTTCCGTTGAAAGTCGGACTTATCGTGAGTTTCTTAGACCAAAACCTCTGTATAAAACAAATATTCAACCCTGTCATTATCTTTGTCAAAACAGGTATATGTAACATAACAATATATGTCTCAAATGGAGATTTTGGTCTCAGAAACTCACGGTAACTTGAACAATCTTTTTCGACTTATAATTTTAATCTAAGCGAAATCGAATTGTCTATCATGTTAAATAGTTTAGACGTTTGTTTAAAGTAGAAAGTTTCTAGTGGACCCCTTCCTTAAAGTGGCCTTTGTCAAAACTTCCTTAACTTAGGATCTACAATAGATATGCATAAATAATATTGTATGTTGTATGTATAGGCACATCATATAATATGTGGCAAACTAGTTCTCTAAAAAATGCCTTAATAAAAGGTTAGAAATTAAATAAATAAGTAATTACCAATAGACTTTTAGTCAATTTACTTCCTTATTATGTGTGATGTACTGAAAATGGAATTTCACTTGTTTCTTTCTTAAAAACATGAAAATATGAAGACATATGTACGTCAAAGAGAAATGCAACGAAGTGGATCTCGGGATATATACATGTGTACTGTGTATGTATATATTTCGCACGCTCGAGGCTCGGTATTCCAATTGCCTTTGGACGGGTGTCCGAATTTCCGTTTCCGCTAAAATCCGAACCCTGAAATCCGAGGGAAAACCGTTTTTTTTTGTGTGAGTGTGTTTTCCACACATACAAAAGTTACACAGGATTCTTCTTGTTTATTGTAAGATTGCTTAATCTTTTCACTTTGCACTTTTACCTTTTGTCCTTTAAATAAAGCTTTGATATCTCTTAAAGGTTTTTCATATAACGAAGTTGTCGATCGATTTCTCTCTACTTTTACCAATTTAGACCTCGTTCCACTTAACTTACATGTTACTAAAAGATTTTACTAAATTCTAACTTCTATCTAATGTTCAACATTAAAAAATCTAATTAAAGAAAATCGACATCCAAAGGATAATTTATGTGAAAGATTCAAAAACGGTACGGTTTTCTTTTTTTGCTTATTCAATTTACTTTTAAAGATTCATTGATTTAGATAGAGAGACATCTCTCTATCTCTGTCTACATCGCTCTGTGATTTCTTTGTGCATCTAATGCATCTGTCTGCGAATGAAAACCTCACATCGGATCCGCATTATCTCTTGCATTCGGCTTCCCGTCCCGTCGCATCAAAGAAACCATACCCACTGAAAGACTTTTTAAGGCAATCGCATCGTACTTTAACCCTACTATTTAAACTCACACGAATAAAAACAAACTCGAATGAAACTCGCAAAAATTATTTCAAGTAGTTAGCGACACTTGCATGTTAGTAAAGCTGTGTTATTTCAGAAGTTAACATGGTTGGTAATACGAAGATCATTCCCTAAGTCTAAACGCATACTTCGTTTCGATTGAAAGCTTTATATATTATACAACAGAAAATCACTTGCATTGCATCCTTGTAATTCTGAGCACTCCATAATAACATTAAAAAAAATAATCGATAAAAATTAAATGGTAGCTTTCCTACAATTGGTAGGGGTGAGATAGAAGGTTCAGTTCATCCAATTTCACCGGCGGAGAGACGGGCCTTAGAATAGCAGTAGTGCGGTGCAGTAAACTTGTTAGACAGCGCGCGCGGTTATAATGAACCACAATTTGAATAGCTAACATAATTTTGAGCTTGTTTTGTTGTATTTCAAATGTTAAAATACTGTACTAATGTACATATCACCAATTGATATTATGTGTTTACTAATTGTCCTATTAAATTTATCACCTTATAACCAGAGCCTCATTGAACATGAACACTTGTGAACGATGTAAGTTAATGGATTTTATCACCTAGTAGAAGTCCACGTCACGTAGACACATTGCTCGTAGCACTCGTAGAGCTGTTAGTCGATAGGGCAACGAAGTACCTAGAGGAGATAAAACGAACTCAATAAGTGAAGTTCGATTAATATTATATGAGTATGTTACATTCGAATATAGGTAAGTATACTTACTAACTCCAATAGCTACCCGTAGTGGGTCTTGACCTCCGATACAAGAGGTCGCTAACGTCACCTCTCCTGTGTCGACGTCTCCTGCCGGTCGACCGTTTGAAGCTAGAGCAGTTCATATCCACGGCGTCTTTCCAGCGGTGTCTAAGCCAAACTAGGCTAATTCATTTATTGGATATTTTTTGTTTAATGTAGTTAAATAAATAAACAATACATAACGGTATTTACAAAGTTTTCATACCTTATAACTTATTTTAAAATTTACTGAAATATCGTGCACATGCAGGTTCAGTGCATCCAATTTCACAGGTGCGGTGAAAGGCGGGATTTACAGGCAGAATATGTAGCGCACAAAGTTGCGACATAAGCCTGGCCGCGCCCTGGAGAATTGTGAAGCGTCTGAAATCTGTGTTTATTAAGTTATTTTTTTTTACAAAATCTTATGGTCTGAATACGGATAGGTTAACATGTGACAAGTTAACTCTGACAACTTTCTTTTACGATATACATAACTAATAGAAAATCATTCAATCATTAAATAAAAACTAAAGGATACCCTCAGTGACCATCAAATTAATCTTAGTGTGTCCGTTAATCATATACGTACATACCTATAGCTAAAAAGAAAATAGATAAATCCTTTAAAATTAAAAGACTACAAGAACTCAATATGTCACTGTAAGTAATAATTAAGACTAAACCAATTCATCATATATTTGAATTTAACAAGACAGGTTTGTGACGAGACAGTACGTCCTGAGAATTATTGCGATGCGCGTCAAATGATCCGCTATTGTAGCGCCTTGAAATGACAACAATGGCGGATGCGACGGACAATGGCGCTCGTCTTGCAGTCGTTCTCTCTGAATTTAACATGTCTACGTACTGTTGTGTTAAGTCTTTGTACTGTTATACTCCAAATACCTATTTACTTAAGATGAAAGACTTTTAATACTAGAATAAGGATTATAATTTGGTATGAATATATTATTAAACAACTTTAACGTGAAGAACTTTAAAGGTAAACTTTTCTTTCTATCTACTAAAAACTGGAATGGTAGATCATTAGTTGAGTTTTCTTTAGTAAGATTACTTTATAAAATGAATATAAATAATCCATCGAAATACTGAAAACCATTTCTGTTCTTGCAAAAGAAAACATCCATGAAATAAAAAACAAAAGGCCCCTGAATTTTCCCGAAGCTTTGAGCAGAGTGAAGTATTGACGATCGATGAAAGCGCGCTCGATGTAACGAAACGTGAGGGTACTTCACGTTCCTCGTGCAGGACTCTCCAGCGCCGGCACTTCACTGAACTTGAACATTAATTAAGAACACCTATGACCTAACGTGTGCTATTAACGACCTATTATTGACTTTAGAACATGACTTGTTTTGATATATTGTAATATTTGAAGATGTTATATATTAAAATTCAATTTATTATAATTTTATTATAAATAGCAGAACTGCGTATTATATTAGAGCAGTAAGGTATCAATATTTGTGACTAGTGGGTGACCAGACAAGGCTAAGAAAGAAGAAAATAAAAGAAGGATTTTTAGGTTACCTTTGCTAACTAACCGCTTGACAAACACATGAGACATGTGACGCAGAATTTATTTATCTTACTAATATTTATTATAAATGCGATTGTTGGGATGGATGGATGGATGGATCAATGGATGGATGGATGGATGGATGGATGGATGGATGGATGAATGGATGGATGAATGTTTGTTTGAAGGTATCGGATCTTGATGAAATTTGGCACAGTCGTAGAACTTAGTCTGGAAGAACACATAGACTCCTTATTACGTTTTCTGTTTTAATTCCTTGCGGACGGAGTCGCAGGCGACAGCTAGTACATATATAAAACTAAGTATAAATAGTTGGTAAAGCTAATTAGAATATAGTACTCTAGCGATTCAGCGATAGCTAGATTATTTATTGATTTTTCTCTTGAACTGAGATTGCATTAGTCGTGATTGTGTTTGTCCAACTACAAACGAGCAAATCCTTTGTTCGATTGCACCAAATGCTATTTTCCAATAACCGTATCGGATACAGTCACTATAAATTGTTCAAATTAAATAGAACCCTTGTACGATTTAAATTGAACTCTGTTTTATATATTTAGAGTTACAGATTTAAGCAGAAACTTATTAACTACTATAATTAGGATTTTGTAATCGGATTTTCATCGTTATTTTACAGTTATAGTTTAAATGTAGCTGGAAATTAGTTTTCTAAGTAACTTCAAACTACGTAACCTTGTTGCACTTCGTAGGAAAAAAATATATAAACTTAAATGGTGACCTGCATGTGTGTGAAGTTTGTAAGTATCTTAACATCACACTGCGATTACTACTCTTTGCAAAAAAATATTTATAACACATCATAAAATTAATTTAACTGCCGAACAAAGCGATGAATAATTAATGAAATTGAATTTCCGCTTTCGCAAAATTAAATTTTCCCCATTACTGAACTCGGAACATATTAAAATAACGAAATTAAGAAATATCCACATTAATGCTTATTCGTTACCACGAAGTTGCGAATTTTAATAATTTCAAACTAATTTCCGTACTCAGAGTCATTAAGTAATCTTCCTTATACATTAAGTGATATTTGGTATGTAAAAATCTGCCCCAATCGACAATTAGCGTCTCTTAATACCTTACCTTACCTTAAATGGTGTAATTTTTTAGACGAACATGGTGACTCCTTGCGTTAGATTTAAGATCTTTACCTAGGAAACATTTAGAAATACTTAGGAATGTTTTACATCAGTTTTGCCTCCTGAAGGAGATCTGACTACCGTTCTCATTCTTGTTCTATCCATTTCTTGTTCTTTTTTATATTCCATCAGGTTGTTTCGCGGCAAAAATACTTACTAAATTGAAATAGTTTTTAATCTATGAAGCTTTGTATGTTAGTTCGGAGAATAAATACAACATAAAATAGTGTTAGGGTAATTTTATTTCCATGAAACTACCCCTGAATCATACAGACTATATAATATTTAGTAAATATATTTATTGATGCGTCACGATGTTGGCCTTGGATGTTTGTATTCGGAATAACTTCGTGTAACCATACTAAGAATATTGGAACTATTTTCTTTGTGTCGCATTTCTATGAACTAAGTATAAATTTGTTTCTACGAAGACATTTATAGGAATTTTTGTCTATAAGCGTTTTACTAGCTGTCGCCCACGACTCCGTTCGTGCGGAATTAAAAATAAGTCTATGTGTTCTTCCAGAATAATTTCTACATCTGTGCCAAACTTCATCAAGATCCGTCGAGCTGTTCCGGAGATACCTTCAAACAAATCCATCCATCCATTCGCATTTATAATATTAGTAAGATTGAAAGTTGTTTGTATAGATTACAACATAATAATTGTAGATAATATTATTAATTGTTATATCGTTCCCATGACAATGACAGAAACAAATATGTAACTTGAAAATTGAAAACGCAATAAGTGAATGGCAAGGGATAAATTAATTTTGGTCACACCATTTACTATTTGTCCTCCGGCTGAGTAAGACGCCATCTTGGAATTTAATTTAGCCGGCGTGTGATCTTGAGATGTTTATAAATAAATCTCAGGACTCGATTTCACAAATTATTTATTTCTTGGGACCGGAAAATTGAGGCGTTTTCATTGGCTAAGAATTTTTTGACTAAAAAAAATGTGTGTTCATATTTATATTATCTTTTTAATCAAATAAAAGTGTAAACAATTGCTTTTGTTTACATATGTATTTGTTAACCATCAGATCGACTGTACAACCTTTTCTTTTATGACCTGTAATTTATATATTACCAAAAAAAATAATTGTATTGTTTTGTAACTCTGATAAAAAAATCTGACGTAAAAAGAGAATAGAGCTTTATTTTATTGATAACAAACCAAACAAAGAAACTACGTAATAAAAACAATACTTATCCAGTCCTGTTCGTTAGATTAGTCACTGCTAGGTTTGTCACCACAACTGAACATTTTATTTGGATTCTAGGGCCTTTTTCAGCAAAACGTACTTATACAAGGGATCTGCGGCAATACATCACAAAACCAATAATCCGCTAATAATTACGCATCAGGGCTTTGATTAATATTCGTGTTCTATCCCTAAAACTATTACCAGGGGATTGATCATCCAAATATTCCCTCGATAACAGTTTTCATTAACTGATATCAATGTATAATCTAAATCGACAAACTGGGATTAATTATGTACCCGATTACATGTATTTTATTGTATAATTCTATTATGTATTATTATTTTAATGTATTATATACATAGTTGCCTTTGTACATATAACCTCGTCTAATTAAAACGTGTAACATAACTATTTTTTATTATTTATGTAACATAAAGTCCCCTTTACCTTAAGTTGCGAAGTCATTAAATATTCGTTCCCTAAATAGATCAACGAACGACAAAGTTTACGTTCGATCGAGTCTCTAGAGCGTTACTCTGTAAAGGAAACTTTTCGTCGACTCTCGCAAAGGCTTATTAGGTTGATGTTGTGCACCATGCAAGATGCGCCCGGTGACGGCAATCGATGTTGCCATGACAACGTCCCCGTTCGAAGGACGTTTATAATGCCAAGAAGCGCTTACGAATCACTGACTCATTCTGCTGAATCAAATAGCCAGTTTGTAATTCACTTAAGCCCCTGTTGCTTTCTGTTTTGAAACAACTTATATTATTTGAAACAATACTTTGTTAATAAAATGTTACAGGCGCTAGTGTAAATTTTATTTCATAAAAGTAACTATTATCTTCATTTTTCTTAATTCTCGTCTCCCTTCCCTCACACGCAAACGAAACTCTTTTTATTGAAAGAATATTTTATGGGCTTCAAAATATTGTCTTCAGCTGTTTCTTCTTTAAAAATAAAGTTTGTCTTACGACTTATTTACATGGAAGTAAACTTAAGTTTACATGTATAAAAATATACTAAGTTAGAATTAAAAAACAGGTGCAATAATCGTGTCGTGACGTACACGTCCCGTGGGTTAGTAAAAAGTTCGTGTACCAGACGTTAGATACCGCCCGCAAATGGGCTCCTCGCTTCATTCGATTTCTCGATAACGATGTTTGGTTATATCTCACGGTGTCTTGTTAACATCGTTACATGCGAGCTTACATATTCAACTGTGTTTCATAGATGCAAAGATTGTTACTTTAAAAAGGTTTCATGTTTTATGGCCTGTTTTCTCGCCAAATTATTTTTTAGGTTTTGTATTTTGTTGAGATTGAGAACTTGCATTTTCTTCCTTTTATACTTTTATATTATACTAGCTGTCGCCCGCGACTCCGTCCGTGCGCAGTTAAAAAAAAATGGGGGGGGGGGGTTATGAAAAATAGATGTTGGCCGATTCTCATACTCGATCGACTCATACTCGATACTGAATATGCTCACAAAATTTCATGAGTATCGGTCAAGCCGTTTCGGAGGAGTACGGTGACGAAAACTGTGACACGAGAATTTTATATATTAGATTCTAGGACCCTAGACTAAGAATACGATATTGTGTAATTTTGGTTTTCCCAGCCGAATCACTCGTACAAACATATTGTCCTTTCTGTTTTAAAAAAAAAAGACCGACAGGGCTTTCTGAACCGATATAAGTCAAACTAAATTATGACAGCTCACTAGCGCCCCCTGTCTATGTCAAAAATGTCTCAAGATCAGCTTTGTATTGTTGCTGTTACGTCCTTTTTTATTTTATGTAATTTTCTATGTCTAAGTAAGTTTATGTAAATTCGGACAAAACCAACCGCGATAGCAACGCTACTCTCATCGGTTCAGATATCCTTGTTTGACTATATGTTATTATGATGTAAGTACCAAAGAATTCCGCTAGATGTCGATAGCTGCATTTGCACTTTTATTGTAAAGCATTAACTCATTTTTTGTAAAAGTTTTAATTTTAAAAGTTCTTAAATTTTAATTTTTTTTCTGTGTCTCTATCTTATTTCCATTTTTTTTTATTTTGACTCTGTATCAAGACTTTAAAAATCTGCTACCGATCTGCTACAGTACTTGCAGATGGCAACACTAAAAACCAGTCACGTCACGTTTTGGTTTAGTATGGGTGCGTCTTGCATTTGTGTGCTATGAATATGTTAGTGCTTTTTGGTGTTTGTATGTATTTCTGACGCCGTTGTTAGTTGCCTGTCATTTCTCTAATTTTGGAATTCATCACTAAAAGTCACCAAACTGTGGTCTTTAGGTACGTAAGACTTATTTTCCAACGAACGTCGATAATCACTACACTCGTATCTGTAAGCTTATCATTGACTAAGTCATGCATGTAACCTGTTAGACAGGCGTTGCCTTTGCATTGGATTAATAAATAATTTGTTTGTAAGTGTACATTTAATGTTTTTAAAGCTTTACTATTGATTATGTTATCAGTTAGCTTGATATGATTGCATCTTAGGTAAAGTTAAGTACTGATATCTTGGCAGAACGTAGGTGTTAGTAATGCAATGTAAAACCTACAGCCTAGAGAGGCACTTTGAAGTCAGTCGGCTTTTCGATGCCGGTCGGTATAGTTGTGTTTATATTTAGTGTAGCATGCAATCATAATGGTATGTTCGTGTTTTGTCTGTCTGTTTGTTACCGTGGTGTTTGTGAAGTGTTCTAAGTGCTTGTTTTGTTGCAGGCTGGCAGAATGCTAAAATTCATAAGGGGGAAGGGTCAACAGCCCTCTGCTGAAAGGCAGAAACTTCAAAATGAACTGTTTGCATTCCGCAAGGTAAGTCCCTACAGATAAATTATTATCATTTGTATATAGAGATGTTATTTAAAGTTTTGTCCTATTGTTTAACAATAAAAAACTTAGACCAGAAATGGAATTATGATTGAAAACATGTCTCTAAGTGGCATTTTAATATAAACTCTTGGAATAATTAATTTCAAGTGAAATTTTGTAAAATACCACACTTACATTAGCTTTGTAAATACATTTTGCAACTTTATGAGTATGATTATACTCATTATAGTTAATGACATTATTTCTTAATGATAATTAACTAAATTTAACTTGTAAATTCTATTCAAGTATTATTAATTGATTTATAAGTTATATACTTTACGGAATACTTTTTTTACATTTTGTCATGTAGAAGTTTGTGTAATGACAAGATAACTAGATTATTAATTTCTGATGTGGTAAAATTAAGTTTATTGTTTTTTATTGAGATCTTAATATAATGAAATATACATAATAAATATGTATACTAATCGAAATGTTGATACTGGCCGAATAGAATTTAAAATAAAAACATATTTTCATATTCATAAAATATTAGAAATGAATAAATCAATATAATGCAGACACATTGCCTACTGCTAGTGTAGTACTGGCCGGAGATTTATGCTTACACAAATAACACATTAATCATTCACAAGTGCTGTTGTGTATACAGTTTCAGTATTTCAAAATGAAAAATGATTTAGCAAACATACAGGTATATTCATAATACCTTATTATTATATTATTTATATCATAAAATAAGTTAGTGTTTTATAAAAAAAAATAACATATTTTATTAATAATACTTTCAGCAGAAATGTCACTAATATTATAGGAACACATATATGAGTGGTTTTATTTTTATATGAGTACTAGCTGTCGCCCGCGACTCCGTCCGCTCGGAATGAAAAAAAACCTTAATTAGTAGCCTATGTGGTCTTCCAGATTATGTTCTACATCTATGCCAAATCTCATCAAGATCTGTTGACCCGTTCCAGAGATACTTTCTAACATCCATCCATCCATCTAAACATTGGCATTTATAATATTATTAAGATATATCTTATAAATAAAGTTCTTTTGTCACAATGTTAGTTATCATACTACTCTGAAACAGTTTGATCGCTTTTAATGAAATTTTATATGTATATTTCTACTATCTATTTTTCATAGCCCTATTAAGGTTTTTTTCTCTGCGCGCAGACAATTCAGAGTCACGGGAAACAGCTAGTATGTATATACATTGATGGGATACTATTATTTGAGTGTTGCCTAGCATTCATTTGAATAAGTAAGTTGATGTGTTTAAAAAAACAAAAAAAAAATCTGTTCCCCTTATGTTCTGCACCATTAGATTTGTAAGTATAAAGCTAATATAGTTATTCTTTTAATTAGGTATGACTTTTTTAACCAATTTTCAATAACTTGTCTTGTAACTGTACTTAAACTCTAGTAACAAGTTTAATTTTATGTTCAAAAGTTCTCACTAATCTGTCCCAATCAGTAACCTGAATTACAGTGTTTGTTTTTCATAATCTTATCATGTTCAGCCCTGCAATGTATTTGCTATTAGATTAGATGCCTCAGTTTATTTTTATGGTGAACATTGTTTCATTTGCGTGGATAAAATTAGTCCATGGCCATAGAAAAATGTTTGATTTAAAACTGACTGATATTTTTTTTGTACAGTTGGTCTTTAATATTGATATCAATTATTTGGAATATATGGAGACAGCTAACATGTGGATTTCTGGTTAATTACTTAAATAAAAATATTATAAATATTACAAGTATGTCTTGAGATCTCTTATATTGTAAATTAACTTTGAAAAATTCAGATACAGATCTTACCACTATTATGAATGCGAAAGTTTGAATGGATGGATGTTTATTTGAAGGCATCTCCGGAACGGTTGAATGTATATTGATGAAATTTGGTACAGATGTAGAACATAGTCTGGATGAACATATAGGCTGCTTGTAATTTTTTTTTAATTCCGCGCGGACGGAGTCGCGGACAAAAGTTTCTTACGTTATTCAACAAACTAATCTTTCCCTGTTTATTTTGGCGGGAAATTGTCAGCATGAAATAGTGTTGTCACATGTAAATAAAATATCTATATATATATAAAAGAAAGTCGTGTTAGTTACACTATTTATAACTCAAGAACGGCTGAATCGATTTGACTGAAAATTGGTGGGCAGGTAGCTTAGAACCAGGAAACGGACATAGGATAATTTTTACCCCGTTTTCTATTTTTTTTATCCCGCGCGGACGGAGTCGCGGGTAAAAGCTAGTATTTAATAATTTTCTCTATGAATAGAATTTATTAGTTTAATGACGTTAAATATTCTGATTAAATAATATTATAAGTTTAGTCATAGCCGAGCCCAGTAATTGCACGCGCCTACATCATGAAACAACTTGTATAAATGGATTTCAAGGCCACGAAACTGTTTCGTTCAGTCAATTGAAAACTTTACGATTGTTATAGTATCGGTATGCGATTCGTTTGTAGTTATTTTTTTTTATTTATCTCCATAGCAGACGGTTAGCATATCAATATTATCACGATTAATGTCTGATATAAAATAGCGTCTTGCCAGGTATAAAATTTGAGTTGGCGCGAAAACATTTTTTTTTCTACTTATCTTTGGACGATTGGATGGAGGTTTGTTTGCGTTTTAAAAATTGTGTATCGATTTATAGATATGAGTGAGGAGTAAGTAGGGAAACATTTCGGTTATCGTCCGTTAGGCCGATAAGAGATAACAATTGAGCCGGATCGATAGACCGCTATCTGGCTCTTGTAGCCTCGGCCAGTTCAATGAGCCATATTCGTTCTTATTTTAAATATTCGATAGAATCGGTTAACACATTTTTGATATTTTTCTGATAAGAAAAGGTAGAACCAAATATGGTTGGTTAAAAGTTATTCATTTAAGAAAAAATATTTGCCTATGTATTCTTCCAGATTGTGTTCTACATCTGTGCCAAATTTCATCAAGATCCGTTGAGCCGTTTGGACGATAACTTCAAACAAACATCCATCCATCCATCTTAACATTCGCATCTATATATATAAAAGAAAGTTGTGTTAGTTACGCCATTTATAACTCAAGAACGGCTGAATCGATTTGACTGAAAATTGGTGGGCAGGTAGCTTAGAACCAGGAAAAGGACATAGGATAATTTTTACCCCGTTTTCTATTTTTATTCTGCGCGGACGGAGTCGCGGGTAAAAGCTAGTTTATAATATTAGTAAGATTAAGACAATAGAGCGGGTGATCTACTGTCCATTTAATCCGATTAAAAACGTATCCTTGAAACTTATGTCGCCTTAATTTTTACATTTAGCAAATAGTTTAACGGTTTAACATCCTTTACTTATAGTGTGTTTTACTTTACTTAGTGTTTAATTAACCAATTAATATAATAGTAAGAAGGGTCTTGTTAGAATGGTCGATGTTAGTGCCAGAGATAAGTTTTAACGCAATACAATAAAGTGACGCACCCGGCCTCGCCCGCGCCCTTAATAATTATCTATATCAACTGATTACATGAAAACGAACCCTCGTAACTTAGTAACTATACGGAACGACATGCAGTCTACATACCACAGATTCAAATACACATTGATTTATAAGTTACTTAGAAATCCATAAACAACTACTGCTTCCTATGGTAAAATGATATCGAAGGAACCGGCAATATTTAATCATAATAAAAGAAAAATATATCGGTTCCTTGGACTCTTGCTTAGTCAGGTTAGTTAGTTTTATGGAATTATATTGTAAGGTTTAGAATAAGCATTTAAAAACGGAATAAAAAACATTTTTAGCTTCCGTGCTAGTGTTTTCAATTTATACAGTAGAAACATTTTCATTCAACAAAAAAGTTATCATAATTATGATGATTCGTGTTGATTGACACACACACATTCAAATAAATCGATTGAATTCAATTGCGAATTGATTGATCCTTGTTGGTCACATGTTTATAAATGACGTATTTGTATGTTGTATTAGTTGGTATTAGTACATCTTGGGTACATAGACACATTTATACCTTATCATAAGGTAACCTTCGTATATGATATAAACCTAGGTCTTTAATGGACGCTGCTTTCCTGTATTCAGGTTGGACTTATGACGTAATCGTACGCGTACCCCCCGTTTTAATGAATCCCGTGAAATATGATTCTCCGACCCTATATACCGGATTTAATATCCATTACGCGATATCCCCCTGTGTTTTTGATTTATTAAACACGGTTAATTACATTTGTTATACAACTAGTAGTCGCCTATGAATTCCTCAGCGCAGAAAAAGGTACTAACTAATATGACCGCATGCATCAGCTACCATTCCTTCAAAGTTCCATCAAAATGGTCTACCCGCTTCGAAGATTGCTCGGAAAAACGCGGCCTTGTGGACAGATAGACAAAAATAAAAACGCGAAATATATACTCCAACTAGCTGTCGCCCGCGACTCCGTCCGCGCGCAGTTAAAAAAAAAAATGAAAAATAGATGTTGGCCGATTCTCATGCCTACTGAATATGCTCACAAAATTTCATGAGAATCGGTCAAGCCGTTTCGGAGGAGTACGGTGACGAAAACTGTGACACGAGAATTTTATATGAAGGAAGATGAGGGTGGGCGTACATCAGTATTCTGCTCTTCGTTCAATCTTGATGGTGTGGATGTTCGAAATCAAATACGCTGTGCGTTCAGTTGGTTTAATTAAGTGAATAGAGATTATAATAATCACGAAATATGGCCGGATGAGCAAGATGTCACTGGATTGTTTAGGAACGCGGCGAAGTCGGAAGGAGGTTAACAACACGTCCGTTCGAGTTGATGTCTGTCGCCTGACTGCCCTTCAAAAGGTTGAATGCCATAATGATATCTCCGATTTGACACAATAACATTGACGAATGGTCACCCTGACAGCTGACAGTGTTGTTATCCTCCACTTCCGAATACACCCAAGTCAAATCAACTTGACGTTCCAACAATCACTACGAAGATGTCGCTGTAGTCTGCGCTCTCCGACATATATATTAGATTTTTTCTACTGTACGAGTGCATATTTTAATTTTTTTGTCGGATGTGCCAGTACATATTATGTCACCTACATAAACCAACATAAGTTCATACATTATCGAGGCATACCGCATAACGCAACCGTTAAGTTATCTATGCCATAACGAACTTTCTGTTAGAAATGGTCCCAGCTTTGTTATCAGTTCCTGTGGCATCTAGTATTGTCCCGGTCATATTTTACTCGTTTTCAAGTAAAACTTAATGTAGATATGTCTGTACTTCTCTAAGTTATTTTATTTTACCGCATTATTCATAGTTGGAGCTTGTTAATAAGTTTATTATCATAAATACATATGTATAAATATGCTTTGTTGTACTGTTATTATAATTTTTTATCTCTACATGAATTTGAAGAATTGTTGAAAATAATTGCAACAAAAATCTTAATTCGAGATTCTTATCTTACTTCTTACTAATATTATAAAAGCGAAAGTTTGGATATGTTGATGGATGGATGTTTGTTAGAATGTATCTCCTGAACGGCTCCACGGATATCTGAAATTTGGGATGGATTTACATAGTTTAAAGAACTCATAGACTACTATTTTTTTTTATTTCCGCGCAGACACAGTCGCCGACAGCCAGTAGCTCAGAATCACGTGAAAACAGTCTCTAAATCTATATTGCTATAGTTACTTTTAAATTGCATTAATTGTCTGCAATGTAGCATGTGCTAAGAGCTTTCTCCAAAGATCTTATCCACTTGTTCCTAATGACATTATTGCATGCTATCTTAAATATTAATAATCTTACTGATATTACAAATGCGATTGTTTGGATGGATGTATAGAGGTTAGTTTGAAGGTATCTCCGGAAAGGCTCAATGGATCTTGATGAAATTTGGCTACTCATAAAGTTTTTTTTATTCCGCGCGGACGGAGTCGCGTACGCCAGCTAGTGTAATAATATACGTTATGTTTTGTTGTATTACTCAGTGTTGTTTAATTACCCTCTACTTGTATGGATAAGAATATGCATAAGAAGGGATTGAATTCGGATATGAAAGCTGTACTGTACCGTACCGACCTTCTCAGTTTTAACAATGGAATTCCCCGAAGTTTACCATGAATTAAGTTTTAAAATAGTAAAAATTACGAAGATGGAGAAATAAAAAAAAAGTCCATCACATTTCGACAAAACAACAGTTATGTATGCCAGGCAGTATTTTTAATGTTATTTTTAATGATAGTTTTTTGTTTCCATTTGGTTAAAACACGGTCTACATTTTAAGACCAAGCCAATTCCTGGAATATGGGCAACACAAAAGTTACCCTTTGCTAATTTTAATATGCATTTTGGTGTTACCTTGAGAACGAAATTCTTCTCTTGCTCTTTTTGCCGCCGACACTAATGATCGGCCTGTTTTGATCGATTTTATCTACGCTAATATTTAAATCTTCAAGTTTTGTTACTATTTAAAAGCAATTATTAGGAACTAAGGCTAAATTAATCTTCGTTCATTGGTTTAAAAAAAAAATGTTTATGACATTTTATGTTAAAAAAAATGAACTAAATACTTGACAGTTATATCAATTGGCTTTAGATCATTTTGATGCTGTGCAAAGAGGTTACAACATGTTATTATTTAATATCATTTTGTATTGAAAAAAATTGCGGATAATCTGCTACCCGTGTAAAGACGGGGCGGGACGCTAGTTATAAATATTGCTGGACAAATCAAAGTAATCGATACCGTTGCATAGTTGTGGCGGCCGCTTCAGTTAGCCCATACATTATGTAGCAGGGTCGAGACCGCATTCCAAATGCCAGTGATTTGCTTCTTTTTACTTTGTCTGTGGCCACACTAATGGCATTTACACGTGTTGTGTGAAAATGTATCTAATTTAAAATTGTATATGAAGAAAGCTTAAGACAATCATTCTAATCGTGAAAGGTCTAATAACACTATATAAATGCCTATCCTCAAAAGTAGTTTTAACTATCATAGCGCAGGTTGACAACACTACTCGTAAATTACTTAGTACTAAACAATCAAAAGCTCCATTTTTTTGTATCATACCATTATCACAAACTATGGAGACATTCCGTCAACTCATTTTTGCGCAGTAGCGTCAAACGAGGCGCGATTCTTGGTACGGAGGGTCACAACATCTTAACCTCCATTAGTCGCGTCATTGCCTCAACGAACCATCTCCCACGGCTTCCTACTTGCACGCACTCTTTGGCCAATTTAGTCCAACTAAGGCAAACGTTTGAACAAATATTCGGATCATTTCGTTCAATTCTCAAGGCGTTTTCTATTTCTGTACTTTAAGTAGGAGGATACAATTGTCTCTGTTTGTTCGACTTATTTACTGTCAAAACATAACTGTGTATTATGCAAGTAGGCGCTCCTACTGTTCGCTCAATCGTAGAGCTCATCTCTTATTATATTAGACATGACGAATACATTTGTCGTATTAGTGTGTCTCAACAAAGTTGTCTGAAAATCTAAACTTCGTCCATTCATTGACTTTCTTCCTTAGATGCGTTAGGTTTCAACATATAAAATGCTGGAGATTGTGTTTGTAATTGGCGAATAAGGAAATATTTGAATATTTGATGTCGCCATGATAAGCGAGTTCACGAAACGGCAAAAACGTTAGCAAGGTGAATGGACTGCAACTTATCGTCCAACGACTTGCGATCTTATGCGAAATCAGACATCACCGCTATCGAAGGGGGAAGTATTTCGCAATATATTATTATGGCTAAAACTCCGGATTGTTTTACCTAAATCAAATACACCCCTTTACCTTTTCTGTTTTTTTTTTTTTTTAGTTTTTTACTTAATCTTTGTCAAAACCCGCGGTAAGGCTGTCTTTTATATTTCTACGAAAAATATTCATAGAGCAGGAAAAACCGCTTCACTATGGTTATTTATTAATCTGTTTGTTTAACAATTAAAACAGATCCATTTTGTACACTTCGTATATTGAAAATAAAAAAGTATGTATTTAATCTGTCTATTCGAATTCCGTTCAGATTAAATATAATTGGTGAACGCGATATTTGAACTATGGCGTTCGTTAATACCGCCGATGGATGAGTCGCCACGCAACGAGGCATTATTCTCTCGCCTCTGTTGCCCTACCCATTAATCCGAGTGATCCATTTGTATGCGCAATTGGATTGTTTTGGTGCACGTACGATAAACTGTGCACCATTCATTTGTTTGACAGATCTCGTGAATGATATGCTATTTTAGTACAAATTTAAATACTAATTACTCTATTTTTACTTATGTGGCTATAATTACCTTTGTTACGTAATACCTTGAGCGAGTATTCTTTATTTATTTATTAATTAATTATTTGACGAATTCATTTCCATCGGATTAACTACAAGACTTGTCATTCTATATCTATGAGACACCTATTTATTTAAAATACCATTACATGGTTTCTTTAGCAATCGTGGTACTGAAATCTTTTTTATCTACAACTTTTTACATCGATAATCGATATTACTATGAACGTGTAATAAGTTCCCCGTCCAGCAGACTGTCTTTGTGATCGGGCACTCACCTGCCCACGACACTAGTGTCGGAATGTATTTTACATCCGACATTCAATCAGTTTTTTTGTTATGATCTAGCTCTATGTCTAATGCAAGCCGTGGCACTTAATTTGAATTTCGAAGTAGTATTTGGTCGCATTCAGGGTCCTTAATTTATCTAAATCTACACTAAGAGGGACCTACACACAGACACACATACAGCCGATTACACTTAGTGATACAATGAATGCATACTATCCTTTGTACCGGAATCCATATAAAATATTCTATTGTACGTTACGGGAGTACCTCCCTGGCGACACGGCTTTGAAGCCCTATTCGTATACGAGACGGAAAGAAAAGTGTAGTGTAACCCGCTTTAAAAGCTTAACATTTTTGCCGTAAAAGTGAAATTAGAGCAGTCCTTATTAATGCTTTTTGACTATTATTAATAGTCTATGGTTTTTGATTATTATAAACATAAATAGAATGGAATATTACTCACATTGTATTGTGATTAATCACGAAGTAATACTAAAGCTAAACACTATTAAGAAGTATTCATAAATGATACAATTAGCATTGATCATTAACAATCATTAGCAATGTTTAAGGCATAAATAAGATAGTTTGACTGCTGTCTTGGCGCGAAATTACAAATGACAGGTGACAGTTTTATTTTTATGTTGCCAGTTATATTTCTACGTGTCGATAAAATTATAGTTCCCAGGGAATGCTCCGGCTTTTATAAAGCACGTTCATCGAAGTGTTCATCTCGTTGCTGCTGTAATTTCATTGTTGTAATTCATTCTTGCCGGTCACGTTCGACGATCGAACGTCTGTGATTTTTTTTCAAAGGCAAAGGCAACTTTGTCGCTCTGATATGATTAAAATTTGTTTGTTAGCTTATTAAAAAAATAAATATTTTGATATATAATCCAGTGTAAAGTTTAATATAAATTGTATATTTTTTATCAGTGCTTGTATCTTTGTGGGGCTGTTATCAGTGATATCATACAGAGTACGGGCTCGATGCATGCCCTTCGTAACTGTTAACTTTTGATATCGATCAAAACTAATTCTAAGGTATAACTGAATTGAATTATATAATTAACTAGCTGTCGCCCGCGACTCCGTCCGCGCGCAGTTAAAAAAAAATGAAAAATAGATGTTGGCCTATTCTCAGACCTACTGAATATGCTCACAAAATTTCATGATAATCGGTCAAGCCGTTTCGGAGGAGTATGGTGACGAAAACTGTGACACGAGAATTTTATATATTAGATTATATACTTCGAATAGATTGACTCGTATTCGGATATTCTCTTTACCCATCTACCTTTACGTTACTTTAGACTTGGAGAAATAAGTCCTTGTTAGCATAGGTACCGTATGACGTCACAAGTGCAAATGGACATTTGGGAATTTTATCAAGCCGGATAGACTGTCGAAAACTTCGATGGGTAATTAGTTTATCATCATTTGGGTACAGCATGTTAGGGTCATTAATGACACCTTGAAGACACGAATATTTTACGTAACTAAAACACACCACTTAAGATAAATTCATTGGTATGTTAAGACACAACATTAGCATTTAAAACTTTATTATTTTTTTAAAAAAATTCGTTGAACACCAAACTTGTAAATATCGTTCTCATCTCACCAGTTAGTCAAGATAATTTTGGATGTAAAATTAAAATGCATCTAACATGTTAACTGACATTGTATCTTGTGAAAAATACTATTTATTTATTATAGGGTAATATTTTTCGGGGGTATGTCCGTTATCATCTTGACCCTATAGTATAAATTACTGGACCGATTTTGAAGAGTGAGGCGTCATTCAATTAATCGATGGGTCCTATGTATAAGGGCCGAAGTTGCAGATTGATGATTTTTACTGTTTGTGTTAAAAGCTACCTCTTAGTTTAGTTAACAACATGCACTAAACAAAATTCACATTTACAGGTGTAAATGTTTCCTATAAAACTTTGAAAGCCTCTCCTGAAAAGTTGTCAATTTACACATTGGTCGTAGGAACCATCGTAACATTGGTACAGCTAATTGGGTGTACTGGCTTTTATGATTGCTAGTTTTATTATATTAATACTGATATACTATTATCAAGATATTCATTTAGCAAGGTGACCGCACGGCTCAGGTTCCCGACCGCACAGTTGTTCCGCTTCGCGATATCAACTCTGCTGTGGAGCGTAGATCGTAAATGATTGTATAACATCGATTGGATATCGAGAACAATCGGATTTCACTTTCACACGGATAGCATCACACGATTGGTTATTTATCGATAAATCAATTTGCATAAAAAATACTAGTTTGAACAGTCTGAACAACTTGTATTTCTTTTTCTTTCTACTATATTTGATTTCAATGGATAGATTTTTATTAACGAATATTGCACACGAAAATATACGGCGAAATATTGTTTACAATGTGAGATTCTTCTTTGATTATTATCCAACGAAATTTTGTAAAAAAAAAATTGTTTCAAAAGTAGCTCGGTCGGAACATTATTTTGGAACGCAAACAAACAACGGTAGTCTCTCAAATGTCCTTACATTGACAACAGTAAAGTCTCTTGTATTGCGCCTTACAAGGCTTGCATACATTTGTTTACTGTTATTTTGCAAAGGAAAAATAAACGAGGTCGATTTTTGCGTTATGTTTCGTTTAATCGGTGTCATAATTTGAGAATCTGTTTTGGCTTTATTCACTTTTGATACTGGTAACTGAGTCCTGTGTAAGTGTGGCATAACTTCGGGTTCCTTCGGCTTTTTTTTTGAAAATTCTATGTTCCTTTCTTTGAGTTAAAACGACTTTCTCACCTTGTTTGCCTTTGGTAATCATGCTTATATTAAAAATATTCTTAAAGCTCTACAAACGCACAGTTTTAAAATGCTTTACGCTTTCAAATAAAAAGGCCCTCTCAGACATGTAGGAAGTGTGACTAAGGTACTAAGGAACTTTTGAGAGCTACTTCAGACACACTACTTTACCATATTTAAGCGGTTTATTTTATGTAATTATGTTTTAATTAAAAAGAAAAGTATGTTGAAAATGTTGCAGCATATTTTCGTGTATTTAGATTTACTTTATCTTTATTAGATAGTGTTTTAGAATAATTTACTCTTATGTTTAAATAGTAGTTGAATATATTAACTTTGTTTTTATCTTTTAAAGTAGTGAATAATACATTTAATTCACTTATGTTTCACTTTAAATGGTGGTTGTAGTGTTTTTAAAAGACAATTTTTAGACTTGAAGTGTGTTGGTGTGACAGTGTTTCTCTAATACAAGGATTTCTATTTTGTAATATATATTAAAGTTAAACTTTGATATCAAATTAGCAATAACATATCAGAAGATCATGACAATCATGGAAACCGTTAGCGGAAACATTACCAGCTATTGTTCTGTCGAATCTCAGAATTCAACAGTGCAACGTTAAATACCCAGCTGACTCATACCTGCCTGCGCAAGCACCTGTACTATCGTACTCATCTGTGATTAAATCAATTCCACCATACATTGAAGGCTTGGTAACAGCAATGTACAATCTGTCCATACTTTATGTGACATGTATTTGTTTGCAGATATAAGTAAACACATTGACTCATACGCGATGTAATATTGTTGAATTTAAAACGGATGACACGTTCACTTGGTTTATTCGTCACATGTGAAGGTGTTTAATGTTGTTATTATGTACTTTAATTGGATTTATTCTTGTTAAAGTGTACATTATTATAGTATGACTTCACTTTCAATTCTCCCTAATCTCGTCAAAATTCAACATAGATTAAATTTATCACTATACATCGAAAATTTCGTAGAAAACACAATATTTTGGTCATAAATGACGCAATAACCATAAATAATGAATAATCAATGATTACCAAATACAATGCTGACCTATTGCTAGATAATTTATCATAAAATCATAGAATTTGATAAACATTTCATGCCCATTCCTGGAAAAAAAGACTCGCTAAATCTTTTTAAGAATAAGAATGGACTGTTTGAGGAAATTAGGTGTATAGGATGGAGAATACTTTATAATAACAGCCTATAGTTTATTCGTAAAAGCCATACCAGGACTGACAGTGACTCTGTGAGATTATACGAATCGAATGACAATTTAATTCTTCTAAATTGATATAACTGTTTAGATTGTAAATGATAATAATGGAACGGTAATATGCGTAATTACCACTATGTTGGGTAACATTTCTTTGCTAATTTTGAGTAATTATAATAATAAATTATTACACTTCATTAATAAAACGGTTTGATAATCCATCGAACCATATACAGCCGACTCAACTTCCTTCGACCATTTACGTCGCGCAGTGCGCATGCTTTTCATTCATAACGCCGACGCTTTGCTGTCGTACAATAACCCCATATTTTCTTAATTGATAAAATGCCTAAGTCGTTTTAATTTCATCTTACTAGATCGTATATTTTCAGATTTACGTTAAAAATTCGCTTTATAAATTACTATTAAGTTAATAACGTCGTTCTAACTGTGGCAGCCGAAACACTCACATAAAATATATGACCATCTCTCTAACTTCCTTTGTGAAAACAGAGATAACAACGTTTTTGTAGATGCGTTTCAGCAGTGGAAACGCAAGATAAAATCGACCTTCATAATACATTGCTTTATTGTTCATTATGACTGAATGTTGTCTTAAAATGTTACGTTGTAAATGATTCATCATGTTGAAAACTACGAGAAGTTAAACAAACAGATAAATTTATATGTTACTAGCTGTCGCCCGCGACTCCGTCCGAGCGCAGTTAAAAAAAAAATGAAAAATAGATGTTGGCCGATTCTCAGACCTACTCAATATGCTCACAAAATTTCATGAGAATCGGTCAAGCCGTTTCGGAGGAGTACGGTGACGAAAACTGGGACACGAGAATTTTATATATTAGATATGTGTTAAAGTAAATACTTCAATGTTCCTCTTACCAAGTTTTCACTGTAGTAAAACCTGAACAAAAACACTCTCTTTTGTTTAGAGGGATGACTATATGTTTTATACAAATGTTTCACCAGTGGAAACAGTTATCGTGTAATAAATCTATCCACTTAATCGTAGTGTAAATAAATACGGTTCTGCACAATTAAAATATAATACAATCCGTTATCAGTGAAGTGAACGCGCGCTACACAAAAGTCTGTACGAGGTGTATTGTGTGTTGTGTGACCGGATGGCACACCGGAAGCACCAGTGACATCGCCACTACTATACTAACTAGTATACTATGTTAGTGCTGCAAAAACTATTTGTAGTTTTTTTTTTATTATGTGTGAAATGCCAGTCAACAAGTAAAAGATTGGAGGAGTTCTGATATGGAAATGACAAAATAAACAAATATTTAAACCAATTTTTTTTAACTAAACAATATATATTTAACAAAGGGGCACAATCCCTATGATGGTGATTCACAGTTTGGTGGAAAAATCGATTTACACAAAGTAGGACAATGAAGCCTTAAATCTGTAATAAGCTTTGGGAAACATAAAAAACGTCTTGATTGCGGTTTATTTTTCTTGTTTTAGATGTAGATTACGGCAACCTGTGACTTCTTACTTTTAAAATCTTTTTCACTATTCTATGAAAAAATTAAATATATGGTTTTGTATAGATTTTTAGACGGCAAATCCATGGTAATGTTGTAGCTTATAAAAGTACTTGAACAATGTAATGGATGTCCTCTGGCATATGTTATTCAACTAGTACGCTACGTCAACCATGCGTAAACTGAATTGCATGTTAAGTAAGCTACTAGGTGTAAAGACTGAACTATATGTCATGATATACTATGGTTTTGGCATGAAAAATACGTGTTTAGAAAATAAAGGACTAGCTGGTAAATTTCTTTTAAACGAGTCTTTTCCTATTATCAATGTATTTTATTTGTTTGTTGGCTTAATCAATAACTAGCTATAGTTGACATTTGTATACCAAAAAATATTAAAAATTGATCATTAAATCATTATGATTCAATGACAACAGTTCACAAAACTCTACATACAAATATCCATTTGGAACTTCTCAAAGCATAAAGCTATATTTATAATTGTTTTGTTAACGGTGACAATACGAACGCGGGAATGGTGTTAAAAACGCCGCATTGTTACGACATTATTACGTACCTACGTTGTAATTTATAACTGGCTTAGCATTCTTTGAAATGTGTTTCGTTAATTTATAAGAAAAGAATCTCCAAGGGGAGTTAAGGGTGCGATGTACAACAATATTACAGAGGGGTAAGAACTCCCCTATATTCGTTAAATAATTTTTAACCGCGTCTTGTATTGATTAAAAGAAGTACGTCAAATCCTTGAGAACACGAACAACCAATTCGATGATGACTCAGTAAATGATGTTTTACAATATTAATAGATCGGTCTTGCCAATCTGCTTACGTGCTGGATACGTAACAAACTATCTTACGCTCATTCTATCTTATCAAATATTTTAATCAATGATCAGCTTAAATTACTGATACCTGGAAATGTAATCCTCAAAATTTAAACGTATACAAATATATATGTTATGGATCTATCGCGAATTTCTTTGCCAAGGAAACAACTAATAAAAATGCTTAATTATGACCGTTTTAAATGTTCGTATACTTTACCAATATCATTTTCCCCACATAATGTCTGATGCAGTATAAACGAGGAAGGAAACTTATCGATTTCGAATATCAGCATAACAAGTTTACGTTTTCTATACGAATTTATTTTGACCAATATCAATGTGAGTACGTGTGCACCGAGACCAGACTGGTCTATTGGACCGGTTCCTCTGCACCGTTATAGGCCACTAGTCTCTTCTCTACCTCGCACTTTATCCTTTCCAATTTGACTGCTATTGTCAATGTTCAAGGGTGAATATGGCTTGTGAATGACGTTTGATTGAACATTGGATTATGACTTTAGTATTATTAACATGCACTACCAGTGCATTGGCCTAAACCGTGATAACATTTATAGATTTAACTGGTTTAGACCGTGAAGTTTCATATTTCTTTAAACGTGTGAAGACTGAATTGTATTAAGTAAACTTCTTTGGATTTAACTTAAACTCTCATAAATCGTTTGTTATGATTAACAGTTGTTGAAAGGGCTGACTTGAAATTTTACGATGATGAAATTTGTTTCACTGATTGCGCGATAACCAAGTACAAAGTAACTCGACTCAAGCGTCTACTCTTTTGCAAGGAATTAGGTTTATTTGTACATTACCATACTATTATGAACAATAATTATGTTAAAACTATTTTAAAAGCTCAATATATACCTGTGTGCCTAGCACGAATATTTGCGACTTCGTACCGTCATCGCCAATTATGTTAAATTTAGTAGAGTAGTAGATTTTTATGGGCACTGCTCAAATTTTGTCCATGACGATACGTTGGCGCTTGTCACAAATATTCGTGCTAGACCCACTGCATATTAAAAACTGATGTATTATTCTCGAATAGAATTGGATTGTTTTGTCAAATTAAATGAATAGTGTCAATCTGGACGGTACAAGCAAGTGGTAATTAACTGCTCACAATGTAGTTCATTCATATTGATGGTGTGAGTGGAATTTAATCATTGCTAGTATTGGCCAATTATGTTACGTGGCCATTGGATGACTAAATACAATATTAACATCCATTATTAAATTATTTTCGTGTAGAGTGTAAAACAGATGCAAAATCAAAAGGAAAACATGATTGTATTATTAATAATGGCAAATGCACTTGGACTTTCAATAACAAGATTTAAATTTCCAATTTGTTGGAATTAAAATATTCAGACCGTTCTGAAAATTAAAATGAGAAGAGAATAAAAAAATAACAATAACTGGTTTATAAAATTTTATAAGGAAATGCGTCTGCGAAAAGTATTCGAGCAGATTGAGTTATGTCTTGAGCCACAGATTGTCCTCGTTAAATGATGTCATTTGGCATCGAAAGCAACCGCGCCTGTAATTGTAAACTGACATCATAGCAAGCCCAACGTGTGCCGCCGACATAATTTTATAACAAATTTCCTATTGACCCTGTACTGCTTTGTTAATACGTCCATAACACTAACTCTGTTTATAACTAATGTTACCCCCCATTTTCACAAGTCGATTGAACATTTTTTTTTAGTTTTTGATACCTTAATGAAATTCTCGTGGTGAAGAATAGTTAAAAAAGTTAATAAGTTCTTCCGTAAGGTACGTGTAAGTTTTAATTTTGATCCTATGTTAAAAACGACCTATTTAAATGTTGGATTCGAACTCGCTACATTATTTTTCCAAGCCTACTACTAGCTACTAGGTTATTGGAGCTTTACGCAGACAAGAGTTTTTATCGAATAATGTTGACTGGCGGGCAGCCAATGCGGGTAATAGTACAATTGATTTAGCTTTTATGAGTATGTACGTTTAAGTACAAACGTCTGGTATTTGTTACGCTCTTATAATTGCAACTCAAATCTCCGCATTCTCGAGGGTTTCTTTCCGAAAATGTGCCGCGGATGCCGAAACCGCTATCAAATATTTTGGCATGAATACGGAATTCGCTTAAATTGAATAAGCTGCCACAATATACGCATATAAAACTGCGAACTTTGTTTCGTATAAAATAAACTTGAAATCTTGTAATCACAACAACTTTAGCACAATACATGAAATTTATAATTATCTAACTTCTTACTAATACCTATTATAAATGTGAATGTATGAATGGATGGATAGATGGATGCATGTTTGCTTGTTTGAAGATATCTCCAGAGCCGTTCAACGGATTTCGCTGAAATTTGGCACAGATGTAGATAATAGTCAGGAAGAACACATTTTTTTTTAATTCCGAGTGGACTGAGTCACGGGCGACAGCTAGTAATTCATAATTGTTTAACCAAGCCTCTGTGATAACGATCAATGAACAGTATTTACTGTAGACAAGCATGTCGTCGGCAAAATTTACGATTAAATAAGACCGACATAGACTAAATATTTATAAACCTGACTTCCTTCTGTCGATAGCATGCATTCGCATTTTTAGAATGTTATGCAAACGTAGATATTTTAACATAAACAATACGATCACGGTGTAAACTGTACCAAACTTCAATGTAACTGACTTGTAAATAATAAACTTAAAATATTATTAATAAACATAAATATAACTGTTAAGTAGGTAATACCTAAGTTATCAAACCGATAAAGGTAATTCTTATGTAAAAATAAAGTAAATAAGCGAGCAGGTTAAGGTTATATATTCTCATTGCTGCCATAAGTACCAACTTTAATCATTAATCGTTGGTTTCTGAAACCGAAATCTTTGTAAAAACATATCATCATCCCTATCATTACCTTTGACAAAACAGATAACAATATGTTTTAAACGGGGATTTTGGTTTTATCAAATCACTATAAATAAAGTTAGCAGTAATTTACAAATATAGGATTATAATATTGATTGAAATGATTTGTGTTCCATCTGCAACCATTAAAAACTTTATGCTCCTATAGTGACGTTTGTAACATTAGAATGTGTTGTCCCCAGACAGTGCAACACGGCTTTCCTCACAGAGCGTCGGCCCTCGCGTGGGACCCGCTGCTTCGGTTGGCCGCGCTCGGCACCGCCACCGGAGCCCTCAAGGTGTACGGCCGTCCAGGTGTCGAATTGTACGGACAACACACAAACCTTGACTCCGCTGTTACCCAAATTTACTTCATATCTGGTTAGTTTCTCTGAAAATTACTAGATATAATATTTTTATAAATACAAAGAGCATGTCGTCGTAGATATAAGAATGTGGAAGATGAGTGAAGTGTGAGATGTTTTAGGATCGCGCCAAATGAAAATCCGTAACATCTGTTTGCTTCTGGCTTGAGTTATGTTATTTTATATTTGAATCTTAATTGCATTATGAGTTTTTTTTATTATTAAGGAGGCAGTTAATAAAAGAAGGATGAAATCATGAGAAATGAATAAAGTTTTCTGATTATAATGTCTTCGTTCCAGGCACAGGTCGTCTAGTATCACTATGCGACGACAACAGCTTGCACCTCTGGGAAATAAACGAGAAGTCACTCGTAGAACTGAAGTCTCACACACTAGAGGGCAAAAACAAAAGGATATCCGCCCTCTGTGTGGAGGCCAGCGGCAAGGGCCTACTGCTGGGTACCGAGGCCGGCAACATTTACAACCTCGATCTCAACACCTTCACATTGCACGAGGATGTTATATACCAGGATGTTGTTATGCAAAAGTGAGTTATTTGAGTGCTCGTAAAAATATAAACTCGACGCAGTAAAAATTATTACTAAATAATAATTTCTTTGTACGATATTCCAGCTGTCCAGAAGATTTCAAATTGAATCCGGGAGCAGTGGAGGCTATATGCGAGCACCCTAAAGTACCGACACGCATCCTGATCGGCTTCAACCGGGGTCTGGTGGTACTGTGGGACCGCACCGCCGCCTCGCCCACGCACACTTTCGTCTCCAACCAACAGCTGGAGAGCTTGTGCTGGAATGATGACGGTAACAACTTCTTTAAATATTTTTTTTATTTACTTTTGTAAATCTTAAAGGTACTATTAGACGATAGTGAGTCTGTGTGCGACAGTCTAAGGGTTAACTTTTCAATTATTCCAGGCGAACATTTCACATCATCTCATAACGACGGGTCATATGTGACATGGGAGGTGGCGGGAGCATCAAGCGACAGGCCCTTAAAGGAGCCCATCACCCCCTACGGACCCTACCCTTGCAAGGCCATCTCAAAGATCCTTATTAGGACCAGTGTTGACAACGATGAGATTATCATATACGCTGGTAATTTATCTTTTATTATATCTAATCTAGCTGTTTTTTATGACTTTGTACCCGTGAAATTTAAAAAAAACTAAGTCTTTGTTTCGTTACGAAATAAATAATTATACGAAAAAAAAAAATTGTCCAATGAAACCCTACAGTTTTTCGGGATAAAATATATAGCCTCAAAGCTTTTCATCCTATATCTCTGTGTCAAATCGAATCCAGATCCGTTCGTCCATTTTGGAGTAACCTGCTTCCATTACAATCGAACCTGGATAAGCGAGAAACTCTAGTAAAAGAAATCTCTATAAGCGAAAAAATATTCGCGGTACCATGGACTCTCGCTTAGCAAGGTTTGACTGTATTTTATTATAATTTCAGGTGGCATGCCACGAGCATCGTATTCAGACAAATATACAGTGACAGTACAGCAAGGCGATAAGCATGTGGCATTCGACTTTACAAGCCGTGTGAGTGTCCCTTATAAATATCGTGTCATATGAATGTAAAATTACAAGCATTGTGTCATCGGTGTATGAGAAATTTATAATACTGAACATGGCATGTGTTAACACATAAATTCATTGTGTAGATAAACAGTGTTGCCAACATTCACATTCTTTAATAAAAAGAAAGATAATATTTGCACTTGTGTTACCATAGTTAAAATTGACGGTACATTACACAGATGATTTTTATTTCTAAAAAATACAATTTGTTATAAACAATGTAAATAACTGTGACAGGTGATAGACTTCTTCACGACGACGCCTGTGCCACCTGATGGTGCGCCGCTGCAGGAGGAGAGACCCGACACCCCCACCCTACTCTCCGCACACACCGTCAACCAAGTCGCCGCCGCACTGGTAACACATTACATAACATTTTACATCACTATTTCATCTTAAAACTAGCTTTTTCCCGCGACTCCGTCCGCGCAGAATAAAAAAAATCCACACAAGATAAAAAAGTTCCTATGTCCGTCTCCTAGTTCTAAGCTACCACTCCATCAATTTTCAGCTAAATCAGTTCGACCGATCTTGAGTTATAAATAGTGTAACTAACACAACTTGATCATTAGACACACAGATGTTACCATTAGGTAACAAGTCTAATTTGACACGTTCTTATTAAAATGTTTGTCAGGGGAAATGTTTTGAACATCTGTTTTATGACTAATTTCTTGGAATTTCTCCGTACATGTATATACTTTAAGTTTGTCCAAAGGTGGTATTGGCTGAAGAGGAGCTGGTTGTAATCGACTTATGCGATGAGCGCTGGCGACCACTGCGCCTTCCGTATCTATTGTCAGTGCACGCGTCTGCAGTCACCACCGCGCAACTTGTTGATAACGTCGCTAACAATATTTACGATAATATTGTTGCCGCAGGTACACACTAACATTAAATGCCAGACTTATATCATCATCATCAGATCACTATACATCCCCATTGAGGGGTTCGGAGCCTACCCCAAGTTAGGGACTAGGCCATAGTCAACCACGCTGGTCAAGTGCGGGTTGATTTCACACATATCATTGAATTTCTTCTCAGATATGTGCAGGTTGCATCATGATGTTTTCATTCATCGTAAGAACGTCGGATAAATGTACATATGTAAATCGAAAATGGAAAAACACATTGGTACATGACGGGATTCGAACCCAGGACCTGCAGATTGCAAGACAAGTGCTTAACCCCTGAGCCACCGACGCTCTTAGACTTAGACTTATATGACCCATATTTAATATATAGCAAGTAAAAGTACCAGACTTGAACCTTAAAACTGAATTATGTACGTCCCCTGTGATAATTAATAATCCCATTATATAATATAGAAATATTATAAAATATTATATAGAGGTCAGATTTTTATTTCTCCGAAACTAATGATCCGACTTGAAAAATTCTGTCACTGTTATGAAGCTTCACTAACCTCGTTTGACATGAGCTATATTTAATACTATTTTTTTATTCAATTAATAATCTAGATGTTAATAATAATAGGGCAGCAGCAAACCGAGAATGTGTACTCTGAGGGGGCGTGGCCTATCTCTGGGGGCGTGGTGGAGGGCGGAGAGGGGAGCGAGAGGCAGCTGCTGCTGACGGGTCATGAGGATGGATCTGTGCGCTTCTGGGACGTCAGCGGGGTGCCCATGACACCTCTCTACAAGTATACAACTGCACAATTGTTTAGGTGAGAATATATATTTTGGTTACTTGGGTGAAGTGTATAGGCGTGTTTTATATGACTGCTTTAATTCAACATGAACTATATTTTTATATACATGAATTAAATTATTTTATATATTTATTCTTATTGTATAAATTTTTACTGCTAAGATATAGCTAAATATTCTAATTTTAGGTACGATTTAATTAAAAAAAATAATTGTGGTGATGGTAGCACTTTTTAATAATAATCCAGTATTACATCGGTCATAAACTCATTTGTCATCCGACCATCTTAAGGTTTGTTTAGTTTCCTGTCACATTCGTTAGGTAGTTACCAAATTATGAGTCAAAAAACTTGAGATGTGTCAAGACACACCCGGATGGAACGAAGTTCCTTTCTATTAATTAGTGAAGGAACCAATGTTTATTCTATGAATAAAAAACTTAAGTCTTCACAAGAAGTACATTTTATTTCTATGAATTTTCGTTATATATTGTCACGTCGTTGCCATGGTGAAGTAGCGCTCATTCGTCTATAGCAACAAGTGTCGTGACAACTTTTCGTAAGAATTTTTTCCATCTAGCCCCCTTTCACAACGCGCGATAAGGAACTTCGTTCCAAAATAGAAATAGAAATTATTATATATTATAAAAATAGATTTTGTGGCCTTTGAAGGTTATACTAGATATACATATAGTAAAAAAAAATCCATAAGCTTGATAATATCATCTAACCATTGAACTTTTGCTTCTCGCTTGCGACGCTTCAAAGCGGATTGAAACGATCGAGGACGAGGTAAACATCGGTATCTGTAAGCATGTCCAGTGCTTTATGCTAACAATTGTTTGTTGCAGATTATATTTTGTTGTGCATTTGCATGTCTGCCGTACTCAGAGTTGTCATTATTAAAATAGCCCCCTTAATGTAGAAATCTATATTTAGGAACCGGCTTGGAACTGTTCTGAGTATGGTAGCGTGAATAATATTTATGTATAGTCGTGTTAATTTTACAAAGACTAAAAATATTTTGTAAAGTTCTAGTAAATGACAGTGACAGTTTATGTTCAGTGTTGCTATGTTTGATATTTTTGTTTTTAGGCATTTTTTCCACAAAAGGGAATTAATAAATAAAATATTTATCCAGTTTATTAGTAATGCTTACATTTATTTTCGTCTAATATTTGTATTATATGTTTATTTTTATATAAAATGTAATCTGTGTTAAAAACTTTAATTCAACTATAACTAATAAAAATAGAAAAGTGTTTACACATTTTGTTTATAAAGGGAGTTAGTAAGTAAATTCGGTGTAAAAATTTAGTTTAGATTTGCTTAGAAGTTTCATTATTTTAGGGAATAAAAAAAAGACGAAATAAATTTTTTACGCTATAATTAAATTAAAAATTAATATTAAAGGTTCCACGGTTTGTTTTAGTAGAAAATCTGACAGAGAAAAACTACCGAGCACAAAGATATGAACATTAAATTTAAAACCATTTGAAAATTAATTCACTTAACAAAAAAGCAAGAAAGCCTGCGTTTGACACACGATCATCATCTCCCTGGCCTTTTCCCACTCACGTGGGGTCGGCACACAAGGTTATAAAACCTTGAAGTTTTGGCTTTAGTTTTTACGGCCGGCCGCCTGCCTGTCGCCAACCCTACTTGGGAGGGTTATCCCTTTGACACACGATGTGGTGTTAAAAACATTAAAATGCGCACTATCATATGAACACTTAGCTAATAAATAATACACTCGCACATTGCACCTAAAATTTAATTAAAAAAAAACTTACCCATATAAATATTATCACATGTATTTTTTCGAATTAATACAAAGCAGAAGTAAAATACGTCTAAGTAAGGTTAAGTAGGTTAGTGAAGATTTTTTTTTATTAATCTTTGAATTAAAGTCTATTAAAGAATAAAATATTAATTAAATTACAATGTTTTTTTTGTTTGTGTATAGCGGTGAAGAAATAGGTGAGAACAATGACAGTCAAAATGACGAGGAAGAATGGCCGCCGTTCCGACGTGTCGGTACATTTGACCCTTATAGCGATGATCCCAGACTAGCAGTCAAACGAGTAAGTCTAGAATCTAGATTTATTATTAAAATACGAGATTGAAGTTCTCTTTTTATAAAGATATAACATTATGATACATACTTCAATACTGTCATCAAAACACAAAGAAAAGGAAGGTACATATTATGAAGGAATGTCTTTAACTACCTTTTTATGTTATAGGTTATCCTTTGTCCTTTATCGGGTATGCTGACGATTGGTGGAGCAGCCGGCCATATTGTCGTAGCCAGTCTCAAAACCACCGCCAGCACTGCTGAAGTTAAAGTAAGAAATTTGAATATATTAAATTTTAACATAACCAAAGATATTTACGTAATGGCGGCGCAATTATCTCTTGATATTTAAATATTGTGGCTGTAGTTCTAATTTTCGCCACGTCACAGATAATGTGATCAGACTAAGTTTTCTTGACTTATTTGATTTATGTTTGTATTTCTTTGTCAGTCGATGTCAGTGAACATTGTGTCAGACCGCGACGGCTTCGTGTGGAAGGGCCACGATCAGCTAACCCTTCGTGCTGGTACTCACACCTTCCCGCAAGGATATCAGGTCTGTTTATGTTACGTTTTATTCAATATGCAATACAATGCTAAATTAAATGTGAAGTTTCACAATTATTTTTTTGGATTAAATTTAATATCTTTTTAGCCGACTTGAAAAAGAAGGAGGTTATCAATTCGACTGTATTTTTTTTTATGTGTGTTATCGCGATGCTCAGCCCCTGGTGGTCCGATTTGATAAAAATAATTTTAATCGAAAGGAAGTGCTTGCAGATGGGTCCCATTTTTTTTTTAAATAAAAGACTAGTAGATTTTGAATTTAGCTTCAAAATGTGTTGCAAAAATTTTGCTTTCAGCACTCACGTAGGCTAAACAATAGGACCAACATAAAAATGATGTATGGAAGAATTGTAGCTCTTTAAATGTGCTAAATAAAAGTCCGCGATAGCATTTATCTATCTTTTATAGTTTTCTCACAATAACCATTTTTGGAACGAAGTTCCTTATCGCGCGTTGTGAAAGGGGGCTAGACGGAAAAAATTCTTACGAAAAGTTGTCACGACACTTTTTGCTATAGACGAATGAGCGCTACTTCACCATGGCAACGACGTGACAATATATAACGAAAATTCATAGAAATAAAATGTACTTCTTGTGAAGACTTAAGTTTTTTATTCATAGAATAAACATTGGTTTCTTCACTAATTAATTGAAAGGAACTTCGTTCCATCCGGGTGTCCCAACACACCTCTCAAGTTTTTTTTTCTAAGACTTTCTTTGTGTCTTGTTATATCTATTTTGTTTGTTCAGATAAATAATTAGAAGTCAGATAACAAACTATCGTCCGCTAGGATTTTTTTTATATCGTCTAAATGTGTGATATAACGTTATTTGCAGGCGAGCGCAGTGGCGCAGTTGTCGCCTCCGGCCGCGATCACGGCGCTAGCGGCGCAGTGGGAGTGGGGCGTGGTGTGCGCCGGCACCGCCCACGGCCTGGCGCTGCTGGACGCGCTCGCCGCCGCCCCCCTACTGCACCGCTGTACGCTCAACCCACACGGTACTGTACACTGCTACACATAACGCTCTCTGTTACTTCATATGGTACAGTCATACATAAAACTCCATTTTGTTTTTGACTGTACCATATGCAGAAAGTACTATATGAATTTCCTGACTCTTCTGTATGACTTTTAAGATGCAATTTTAGCGCTGTGCCTTACTTTATATCTAATATATAAAATTCTCGTGTCACAGTTTTCGTTGCCATACTCCTCCGAAACGGCTTGACCGATTCTCATGAAATTTTGTGAGCATATTAAGTAGGTCTGAGAATCGGCCAACATATATTTTTCATAACCACCATTTTTTTTTTTACTGCGCGCGGACGAAGTCGCGGGCGACAGCTAGTAATGGTATATTTGTGTCAATATTTTTCACGTGATGTTTTTTTTTCAGATCATTCTGGTGCCGGAGACACGCCAATATCGAGACGGAAATCGTTCAAAAAATCCCTCCGAGAATCGTTCCGACGTCTAAGAAAAGGCAGGTCTCAGCGGCGGCAGAATACCTCCTCCAGCCCCACCTCCCAGTCACAAGTAAGCCACGCCCCTAACATTTCAACGTATAATATTTTATAGAAGCGATAGTCTTAATATTAACGTTTTTTCCTCCGCCAACCAAAGTCCGGACTCGACAGCGACCTCAGCAGTTATTCTGACTCTTCTTCACAAGTACCCTCAACACTAGACGATAGTGTATGTTTACTTTGTACTTGCTTGAGTACAGTCCATAGTTAGTATACGAGAGAGCTTTGCTACCATCGATCTTTTATAGATCAATGCAAAATCAACTCTTTTGTTTTGATTTAAAGCAGCAATTTGCACATTTGTGCCATATTTTTTTTTTTGCACTTACGAGATTTGGCGGACACCGGCCCAATACGATTCGCTTCGATCGCATAACATTTGAAGCTTTATAGGCTTTCTCTGTATTGGAAAATCTTATAGAGCTTTGCAATACGTCGCTTTACAGTTGACAGACATTGAAATTCACATCGAAATTAAATCATTACAAGCATTGCCTGCTTTTTTCTTTGTTTGAATGCTATCTATACAATTCTTACAGTAGGTTTCTGAGACCGAAATCTCTTTATAAAACATTTCGTCATCCCTGTTATTATCTTTGACAAAACAGAGAGAACAATAAACTTAGGAGGGGGCGATAAGGGGCCCAAAAAATGGAGGGCATTGAAATTAATTAAAGTAATGAAATTGTGGTTTTTAAGTTTTAGGGCTGAATAAAAATTAGGGGGCTCTGAAATATAATTGATTTTCAAAGGGGGCGGTGAAAGAAAATAAGTTTGACAATCACTGTTTTAAACGGAATTTTTGGTCTCAGAAACCCACGATTACTGATATTAATAATACAAAATAAAAACGTGTACGGATAGCAAACAAATTTAGACACAAATTCTGCCACAGAATCTTTTCATGGTTATTTAAACATTCGCTTAGTTTAGATTTGTCAAACTAAATGTACACTTAGAGATTTTGTACGAAAAATCTTTAATAAGAGACCGTTTAAGTGACCATTAAACTAGGTTTTACAGTAAGACTTATTAGTGGTTATTTTTATGTAGCCAGCGGCAAAGAAGCCAGTGGATAAGATATCGGAAACAGATGCAGAGGTGAAGCCAATAGAGCGGGCGGTGGAGGCGCGTTCCAACGATGACGCATTCGGCTCTATGGTGCGCTGTCTATACTTCGCGAGGACATTCCTTATCAATAGTAAGTAGTTACAGTGGTAGACAACAGCAACATCTGTTGCAAGACTGGGTCTGCCCCACACACGGGAACATGGTGGTACCAACACCACACAGAAGACAGGCGTGAAGTGGAAGCAATTTCACATTTCGTTCCGTGTCTTAGGATGGGAAGGGGAAGTGGAATTGACGGAAGAGGAGACGCATAGGAAAGGGAAATGTTGTCTTTATGTGCATTTCTCCAATTGCGGATGTCTCTGGATAACGATCGATTCGTTATTTCAGTCAATTTAGTTGACTGTTTGCTCGTTTGTCACCTCATAATCTAAGAATAAAACTTTAAAAAACATTTAAAATTGTCTTTCTATTAGCATATTAATTATTACGTTGAAAATTGTATATTATTATATTTATATAATTTAAATTTATAATTATTTTTTGTGCAGCACAAAACTCAACGCCGACGCTGTGGGCGGGCACAAATAACGGCACTGTGTACGCCTTCACGATAAATGTACCCAACACAAACAAAAGGAAAGAAGAACCCGTATGTATTTATATATATATTTCTAAATTACATTTCGCTATGAGAATATTAAATAGCGTATTTTACGAGGTTTTAAAGCTTGAAAATTTATATTTTTGTTTTCTTTTTTTATAGGTAACGTGTCAATTAGCAAAGGAAATTCAACTGAAACATAGAGCTCCAGTTATCGGCATCACAGTGTTAGATGGAGCCTCAGTACCGCTGCCAGATCCTTTAGAGGTAAATAATTAACATTGCTATCTCTGTTTTTTATATGAAAACTAGCTTTTACCCGCGACTCCGTCCGCGCGGAATAAAAAATAGAAAAGGGGGTAAAAATTATCCTATGTCCGTTTCCTGGTTCTAAGCTACCTGCCCACCAATTTTCAGTCAAATCCATTCAGCCGTTCTTGAGTTATAAATAGTGTAACTAACACGATTTTCTTTTATATATATAGATATATAGATGAAAAAGATGGCAATATACCATAAGGACAAGAAGCCTACTGTCTATTGCCTATGCCTAGAAACTAAATGATTGAAATTGGATTATACACAGGATACAAATGTTTCGTCAGTGTGAACTCACATTATTGTGTGCAGGTGGAGAGAGGTGTGTCAGCGCTGCCGGAGGCTGGCACACACCGGGTGCTCATCACGTCGGAGGAGCAGTTCAAGGTGTTCACGCTGCCATCGCTAAAGCCGCACAACAAGTACAAGCTTACTGCACACGAGGGCGCCAGGGTAACTATACAAAGATACTCCTACTCCATACATCCATATCGTACCATCTTTTGGTAACACTTAATATCCGGTGGGATTGTGGTGAAGCATTTATCTATTTATATTATAAAAAAAAATTCTCAACTCAAACTCTTTAATGAATCTCGTAAAATATATATTAATATAGCAATAAAAAGTTATTCCTCGCACAAAACATATAAAATTTTCACTTTGTATTAAAAAAAAAAAGGTCTGTACCACATCACATACACATACAAGTCTAATTTGATACATCCCGAAATAATTACCATAAGTAATAACCCAAGTGGTAACAAGTAGATTACAGTTTTATCCGTGTTTTCCTGTCCAATTTTACCAATATTATAAATGCGAAAGTTTAGATGGATGGATGTATGTTAGAAGGTATCTCCAGAACGGTTCAATGGATCTTGTTGAAATTTATCATAAATTTAGAACATGTCTGGAAGAATATAAGAGCTAATTAAAATTTTCTTTTTAAAACCGCAAACGGAGTCGCGGGCGACATCTAGTTATACATAATATAACAAAGTAATGAATGGGGAAGAAATGGCGGCGTTCAGTGATAAGCTGGAGGCATCATCAGCTGAGCCTTTTCCCAGTACCCAGGAACAATTTTTTTTTCTTTAATCGATATCTTTTGTAAGTGTAATTTGTTTTGTATTTGGTTAATAAACTGGATTTATTTTATGTTTGGTTACAGGTGCGTCGTACAGCATTCGCTTGGTTCGAATGTGTGGCAGGTGGTGAGAGACATCGTGAGTGGTGTCTGCTCTGTCTCACCAACCTGGGAGACTGTCTCGTGCTCAGTCCTGAACTGCGCCGTCAGCTCAATGCTGCCGCTGTGCGCAAAGAAGATATCAAGTAATAAAATCTTACTAATTAATTAATTAAGAAGGGCTTAACTGACGTGTGATCGTCTGGTGATGGCACCTAGTTTCAGAGCCGTTGGGGGTCCATCTTCAGGGCGAGTGTTTATTTTGAGGACTTCGCGGTCGCACTGAGTTTTAGATTAATACTTACTATACTATACTTACTATATTATAATTACTAATATTATAAATGTTTGGATGTATGGATGAATGTTGGTTAGAAGATATCTCCAGAAAGGCTGCATGGATCTCGATGAAATTTGGCATAGATGTAGAACAGTCTGGAAGAATACATAAGCTACTGATAAAGTTTTTTTTTATTCCGCACGAACGGAGTCACGGGCGACAGCTAGAATTATTTATAGACAAACATACGATCAAATTGCTCCCATTTTTAAGATTACGATTGTTGTATGTCTACATTAACATTTTAAATATTTTACCCTCAAATAATCTCAGAATTTATTCAAATTATTTTGATATTATTATTTACAGCGGTATATCAAGTCTATGTTTCTCAAAGCGTGGTGAAGCTCTCTACTTGCACTCGTCATCTGAACTGCAAAGGATTACATTATCTGCGACAAAGGTAAACGTAAAATACTGAACATTCTATCTAATCTTAATTCTAATAATACTTGGTAAAGATTTCACTTGACAATATAGTTACAGATATCAAAATTCTATAGTTTAGAGCAGTGATTGTCAAACTTATTTCTTTCACCGCCCCCTTTGAAAATCAATTATATTTCAGAGCGCCCCTAATTTTTATTCAGCACTAAAACTTAAAAACGACAATTTCATTACTTTAATTAATTTCAATGCCCCACATTTTTTGGGCCCCTTATCGCCCACTCCTAGGTTTCAAACGCCCTCAAGGGGGCGTTATCGCCCACTTTGGGAATCATTAGTTTATGATGTGATTCTATGCCTTTATTGTTTTTTTTAAATATTGTTATGTATTTATTAGGTAACGTTTGCTCAATGTCATATCCTGCTGGCGCCATGGGCAGCCGCACTGCGAGGACCTGCTGAGGAAACTCCTCTAACCAACGGTGAACATAAGGTATTTCTTAATCTTCTACATGAAGTAATAACAAAGTAATCACGTTCATCATCAGCTCACTATACGTCCCCATTAAGGTGCTCGGAGCCTACCCCAATTTAGGGGTGACTAGACCATAGTCAACCATAGCCAAGTGAGGGTTGACTTCACACATATCATTGAATTTCTTATAAGATATTTGCAGGTTGTATTACGATGTTTTCTTTCATCGTAGAAACCTCGGATAAATGTACATATGTAAATAGAAAATAGAATAGACATTGGTATATTGCGGGATTCGAACCCAGGGCCTGTAGATTGCAAGTCAAGTGCTTAACCCCTGAGCTAACGACGCTCTCGTTACTCTGTTTATAATATTTATAGCTAGACTAACTGACATACAAGCAAAAATAATGTTATTAGCACACCGCATTCAACTTAGCAAAAACTTAACTGATCCTTACGTACTATGTAGCTTAGTATGTATGGACACATACAATATATACTATGCTATACTAAGTTAGAAAAATATTGAGGTCTCTCGGATTCTCGCTTATCCAGGTTTGACTGTAATTTATTGTGACGTGATTTTCAGGAAGAGACGGCGGAGACTGTGCACGATGTGACAGCGGCGTCGGGGGACATCACGGTGGACTCTGTGCGAGATCATACCAATGCTGACCAACCAGAGCTCAACATCAACCTGCAGGTAAGGTTATTGATAAAGCAGGGTAGGAGACATATGACACACAAATTTTGTTCCTGGATTGATATTACAGGATAGGGGATTTACGATTTACTTTAATTTTGAGCAGAGAAGAGATATATGTAAAATTACATACGATCTTTAAGTTTTAAGGTTCATTTAGACATAAGTCGATTTCGTACAGTTTGAATTGCGCTCTCATGTACTCCTATACATTTGTCTCGCTCTGAAGCGACTGTCTAGAGTTGGTCGTACTATTCAGGATTATGTCTAAATGAGTCTATATTTATATATTAGAAATATACATACAATATTAGGATTTAATATATAAATAGTATCGTACGGCTAAGTCTTCGAACTCTAGTGGAAAAGTACTTTAACAACAGCTTAGCGATTCAATTTTTTGATGAAATAAAATTTAACAGAATTCGCAAGTGAACACAAGTTCGTTGGTGGTGAAGACTACAACAAGGACGACCATTAATGACGGTAACGTGGACGGCGCCACCACCACCACCACAACAACCACAAACAATACCACAACAGAAAACAGTGAGTACCATTTTTACCAATATTAATTAACTCTTACCACTTGTGAAGCTTTTAACTTCAAATACAGATTTTTAACATATCCAATTAAACATTTTATCTGTTAACATATCTATGGGTCCTATGTATAAGGGCCAAAGTAACAAATTGATGATTTTTACTTTTCTGGTAAAAGCAACTTCTTAGTTTAGTTAACAAAATACATATTTACAAGTGTAAATGATATTTTGCTGAAGTAAAAAACCCAATGAGGTCTATTTTTCATATATGGTTAAAACTTTGAGTCTTAAATAGTTGTCAATTTGTATATTGACCCTTATTCGTAGAAGCCATCGATTGATATAAAGTCAAAGTTTGAAGTTAAAAAAAAGCTCTTTTTTTACTATAAAATCAAAAGCTTAGCAATTATTCACTCTTATATTTTATATATATTTTTTTATATAACGTATTAAAAAAGTTAGATAAATAAATAAGTATTAATTAAGAAATATATATACAGTAAAATCCTTGCATGAGTCATGTAGATAATAAAATATAAATTAAAGTCGTACGAATGTTAGATTTTAAATACTTTTTTAAAATGCATTTACCAGACTAGAGAAACCTAATTTTTGACATAATTTGTGAATGGTACCTAAATAATCTTGAATGTATTATTTAAAGTATATCGTATTTGTTTTATAATATTAGCTGTCGACAGCGGAGATTAAAATGAAAATAAGTAGTCTATGTTTTCGTCTAGACTATGTTCTATATCTATGGAAAATTTCATCAAGATCCGTTGAACTGTTCCGGAGATATCTTCTAAGAAACATCCATCCATCTAAACTTTCACATTTATAATATTAGTAACTAGCTGTCGCCCGCGACTCCGTCCGCGCGCAGGAAAAAAAATCTTCATACCGGTATGAATTTTTTCTCGCCTTTTAAACCTTCCCTAGACCTCCACGAACATTTCAAGACTAAGATAAGATAAATCCGTTCAGCCGTTCTCGAGTTTTAGTGAGACTAACGAACAGCAATTCATTTTTATATATATAGATATAAATGCGAATGTTAGAATGGATGGATGTTAGAAGGTATCTCCAGAAACGTTCGCGGATCTCGATGAAATTTAGCATGGAGGCAGATCAAAGTCTAGAAGGACAAATAGGCTACTTATTAAGTTTTTTTAAATAAGCTCGGACGAAGTCGCGGGCGACTGCTAGTATAGTAATACAATATCAATATGTACAATGTCTTATTGAAAGTTATCTTTGCTTTTTAATTTATATAATGTACCTACAATGCTTACATACTTTGAAGCTTAGCTGACTTGGCTTTAGACGTATCACAAGCTACTTTTTAAATATATTATATTATATGTTTTTTTAATATGTTTATGTAAAAAGCAACAGACAGACAAGATTATTAAGGTTATCAATTTACATGATAATTCATACTTTAGTTAGTAAGAAAGTAAACTTTATTTTGCTATAAATTCATGCAACAATCAAAATTATATAAAATCATATAGTTTATTGTAATCAGATATCGCTTTATACCGTTTATATGTTTATTGTTTGTTTGTATGTTTGACGGGCGCTTTGTGTTTTTGTTTGTAGTCCTAGAGCACAGTCGCGAGGAGGGAGTCATCACGCGTATTGAGGTACCCCACACTTTGCTTTCATAAATGTTCCTGATACCATTCGTGCAACGAAAAGGGTTACATCTGCTATAGTAACAATTCCATCACTTAAAAGTTATAAAATTGTCCCATAATTCCTTAGTAAAATGCTGATACATGTAAAATGAAACCACTTGTTTTATTAAACACTAGCTGTCGCCCGCGACTTCGTCCGCGCGGAATTAAAAAAAATAATTAGTAGCCTATTTATTCTTCCAGACTATATTCTATATCCATGCCAAATTTCATCATGCTATTCTGGAGACATCTTCATACAAACATCCATCCATCCAAACATTTAAATCTATATATATATATATACATATAAAAGAAAGTCGTGTTAGTTACACTATTTATAACTCAAGATCGGTTGAACTGATTTAGCTGAAAATTGATGGGGAGGTAGCTTAGAACTAGGAGACGGACATAGGAACTTTTTTTTTCTCTTGTGCAGATTATTTATTCCGCGCGGACGGAGTCGCAGGTAAATGTTAGTTTAATATATTACTAAGATGTAACTCTTTTCGTTGCGTGGTTCTTTATCTACGCTCGGCGTATTGCCTTGCATGCATCCATACAAAGCTAACAAACCCGTCATATACTAATGAAAAACTGCGCAGTGTTGTGACGTTCGTTCGTGTTGTCATGGAAACGAAGGTTTTATAGAACTATGATAAAGTTAGTATGGTTTATTAGAAAGCGATCGACCGTCACGCAATGTCGCAGGCAAGAATGTACGTTGGTACTCATGAGGGCGTTATCTATAGACGGGAACGATAACGGTGCCGGCCGGAACTGATCCCAAGCTGATCCTCGAGATGTTTGACCGCCAGAGGTCGCCGCTAGCTGTGCCAGTGCCCCCCACACCCACACCCACCCCCACCGAGACACACTAGGACACGCCCCCAACACAACACACGCCCCCACACACAAACACTTTGATACTATTTGTATCGAATACGTCATTTTTTGAATTTTTTTTTATTATATCCGATACAAAATATTGATTTTATATATGACTTTTAATATTGATGACTTTATAATCATGTTCATAATAAATATTGTTATTAAGATGTCATCGAATTATTAGATAATTTTTTTTTTTTGCAAAACATTTCAATATTGAGATAGTGAATACTGCCTTGAGCTTTGAATATTAAATTATATATTTTGAATTTTATTTTAAAAAATGCAAATTTTTTTTTTATCACTGATTGGTCAAACGATTTTAATTTTTTTTTTAAAGCTGTAACTAATGTTTTATTGTCACTTGTACATTTTCTGTTTTAAGTTAATTTATAAGAGATTATGCATTTTATAGTTGGTTACATTTATACAATGTCAATTTTGTGTTTGAATCGTTAAAAAAAAACTTTTTTTTTTCTTCTATATTCTATTATATTTACAAAAATCATTTTTCGTACTTAAGACCGAGGAAAAGTTAATACCATATTTTTAATTGAGTACAAAAAAAATTAAAGCCATAGCAGTTTTTAAACATTACTGCAATTTGATTGTGGTTTGTTTTTTATTAAGGTAAGTTACATTGTGTAATTAATGTATTAAGATTATAACGGTAGAACTCCACTGCGGTGACATTTGTATTAATGCATTATGCATCTCTTTCATTCTCTCTAACGAAATAAAGACAAAAATATATATTAAAAAGTGTTTCACGGCAGTTGAATTCTATTGTGAAAAAGGAAAAACTTTTTAACATTCTTTGTGAATGTGACGTGCCTATTTATTTCTTTTTTTTATATAGTAAAGAAAAACTTTATTGTAGGTTATTGACAAGTAATTTAGTATTTTTTTTATTATCGATTGCATTTGAAATATCCATGGCATTGTCAATTTTAATATTAAATTGAGAATTACGTCATTTCATATTTTTAAATTGTATATTTTAGTATTTTATATGTGTTTGAGTAAAAAATGAGTGGAGATTTTTTTTTTGCAATATTTTAACTCTTTTTTTTATTTAAGACATTCTTATATTAATATAATTATAAAACTATTTTGTTTATGTTGTATTTTTTATAGGCAGCTGAAGTGTAACAAAAAAAATGCCATATAATATTTTAAAAAAAAAGTTACAAAACAGTATTTGGCAAAGAAATAATTTGCGTCTTTCATCACAATTTGTATTTGGATGGTTTGATTATTTCTAGGCATAATTATAATAGTTTTTAAGTTGAATGTGCCTGCCTTTTTTTTCTAAGTATTAACCAATCAGACGACTTTGAGCTAAGATGTACCGCGTCCAATTTGCTTACGTTTTTAGTGATGTACAATTATTATTAATGTTAATTAGCATTTTTTTTAAATATTTGATATGAAAATTGCGATTAGTATTCGACATTATTACACAAAAATAAATACTAAGATAGACTAAAGTGATTTTATTTTCTTCCCCTATTTATTTTATAAATTTAGGTCTTAACTGCTGGTTAAAAACACTGGGCAAACTTTAAGCGACTGTTGGATGTTGTGACTAACTTTCTCAAACATTTGCTAAAAAATCTACTAGTCTTCTAGTTATTTAAACCCATCCCATCTGCAAGCACTTTCTTTCGATTAAAATATTTTTATCAAAATCGTACCACCAGGGGCGGAGCATCGCGGTAACACACATAGAAAAAAAAAAACAGTCGAATTGATAACCTCCTTCTTTTTTAAGTCTGCTAAAAAGATGATTTGCCATTAGAATGTCAATTTGAACAAGGTTCAAAACCACATCCACAACAAGCTACATAAGGTAGGTATGTAAATGTTTTATGAGTCGTAAATAAACATGCAACACGTAAATTGAAAGAAATTGGCAAGAAGTAATCAATACGATGGTAATAAAACTGTTGTACTATAGACTGATCAATGTAATGGTATAAATATTCCTACATATAATTTTTCTTACAAACATTACTCGTTTCTAATTTTTTTTATCGCATATATTTTTTAAGCTTTGATCCTAGCACGAATATTTGCGACAATCACCTTCGTATCTTCATTTTCAATTATGTCAAAATTAGGATGAGATTTTTGGTGTACTTTACGTCCGATTTATATATTTTTGACAATACGATGGTAATAGTCGCAAATATTCATGCTAGGCCCACATTAAAATAATAGTGCTAGAAGGCTTTTTAAGGAAACAGCAAAAAGGTTAGTCGACATCACAGGAGACCGAATAGCTGGCAGCTACCTCGGACAAAGAATTAGTCTAGCCATTCAAAGGGGGAACGCTGCCAGTATCTTCGAAACCTTGCCTAAAGGGACATATTTTAGTTTTTATATATTATATTTAAATTATGTCTAAGTCTGATGACAATAGCCATGTTTTAAATAAAACAAAGCAGAGACAAAAATTAAAACTGTCATCCATGTCAACAACTGTTGCCTAGCAACCAATAACGACGCTTTTTATATTTGGAATAGCTTTACAACCCAGAGCAGATTTAGAGATATTTTGTTACGAAGCTCATTGATACTATCGGTGTTAAGAATGGAATGCGACAAATGTAAGGAGGAACCTTCGTCGCCGCCGCCCGCACTGCCGAGCTGCGTATGTCCGAGGGACGACCACGGCATTGTGGTGCACGAGGAGCATTGCCTGCAGTACAGGAACGAGCAAATGGTTTATCGAGAGGTTAGTATTTTTAACAACAAATCCAATGATTAAATGCAGAGACTGCAGAATAGAAAGCAATATTCTGTAATGACGCAGTTTAAAAAATATGAAGGTAGGGAATGCAACTGCAATTTCAGATGTCTATGGGCATTCACTTCGCTATTTTAGCGATTTCTGGAGACAGATTGCTCTCTTGCCTCCTAATATCATCAATGAACGAACGCCTGGCTTCTTATAACCTTTTGGGCAATTAACTGTTTAAGATATTAACATTATTACTTAAAATCAAAGAGTACAATTAGTAATGCTAAAAATAACGGCTAAAAAATAGGTACAGACGTATTCATGTCAACCTATGTGTCATAATCATCGTCGTTTATATAAGTCCATACCGAGAGCTCGGAACCTACCTTATATTAAGAGTGACTAGGTCTTAGTCAAGCACTCAGGCCTAATGTTGATATTTTGTTGATAAGTAAATGTATTCGTCAGTCCTCGGTTTGCGAGTGCTACGACACGGTGCCGCCGGCGACAGAAGAGGAATGCGCGTGCTGTCGCTGTCCTGTGGACCAGTGCCGCTGCAACAGGGCCGGCCGGGAGGCTTTCGATGAGTAATCACAAATGATAAAATAATAGTTTATTTTACATGCCAGTCTAATGTCTATAAAAATTGGCACCAAAAAACCTAAAAAATGGCATCCATGGAATTCTTGTAGCAGTTGTTAATAGCTTCAAGAAGCCGACAGAATTTTTAGCTCCGACTACGAACTAAGATATGGTGAACGTCAACAGCTAATCGCTCAACAGTGACTGCATGAAGCATTCTATTTAACTTAACCCAAGTGTTAAATCTAAATAAGTAGTTGTTTTGATCAATAAATAAATGTGGGCAATATCTCGAACGACACATTGGAAGTTAATAATATGTAAAATAAAAATAAAAATTGTCATTTATCTATTTTTTAGATGGCGCAGCAAGCGCCCAATGGGCGCGATGCCCGCCGTGCTCGAGGCCACGCATCCCCTCATGCAGAAGTTCCAGGAAACACTAAAGCGGTTCCTCGAAAAGGAAAACCAAATCGCCGCTGATGAAATACAAAGACTGGTAAGACATCAAAAATACCTACTGCTGAAACGGTCGTATAAATAAATATTATCATCTCAGTTTTCTTTTAAGGATTAAAAGGATAAGGATTTCGGCGGTGGAATCTTCGAGTTTCAACAATGTAAAGTACTATAAACACAATGTTTTTATGTTTTATTTTCAGAAAGACGAACTAAAACAAAGCAAAGACGCGTACGATAAGGATCTTGAGACAATCTACCGAGATGATCACGATACCAACGCTCAAAGAGTACGTGTAATTTTTAAACATATACTTATTTTCTTAGATGAAAAATTAAATTTAATGATATAAAAATTAGACGAACGAAGGCGTTCTACATACTCGTAAAATAAATTCACTTGTTAAAATTATCATTATCATTATCAAAGTTATCATTTTCTCTTATAATATTTTCAAAGGCCCTTATAGAAGAGTACGAACAAACCTTGTCGGCGAAAAGAACGGAACGATTAGCTTCCGAAGAAAGAGTTCGCGTTTCCACTGAAAAATACAAACAGGCTCGTCAGAAGTTGGACACAAATGCTATACAAGGCAAGTACTTATGTCGATTTGCTGTCGCGTCTCCAAAATATCAATAACTTGTCTTCGGTAAAGTTGCTGTGAACATAGTTGACTTCGTTTTAACTCCAACGTTATTCTGACGTTTCTGATGTTGCCATATTCTAGAACGGGAGGCTACAGAAGAGCTGGAGGCTCTGACCACGCTCTGCCGGCAGCTGGAAGCTTGGAGAGACGAAACGGAGTCAGATCTGACGGTCAACCAGCGCATGTCCGAGAAGATGAAGACAGAGAAGAAGGCTCTAGCGGACGAAAAGAGACAACTGGTGAGAGATTTTAATAGATAATTATACTACACTACAGGTGTAACATGATATTAAAAATACTTCGGTCTTTGAAGTCCTTGACTACAAAGCAACCAATCATTATCGTATTTCTTTTCGCATTACTTACCCAAATATAACTTTTAGTTATTTATTTCATTTTCAGGATATGATTATCTATAACTTGAGCAACGAGGTGTGGAAGCTGGAGTCCAAGCTGGAACTATTCCAGAAGCAGATGGAAATAAAGAATGTGGAGATGGAACAAGTTAATGATAAGGTTTTTCATATTTATCTTTCAAACATCATGCATGATTTTCAGTATAAAGGAGACCCAGTTGGAGTCTATTCATGACGGTGTTACGAATTTAAATATTTATTATCAATCTACAATACTATAACAGACGTTGACAGATCCAAATGTTGTTATATTGGCTAGTCCAATACCCTTAGCCCCCATTTACCCCCCATTTAACTAATATTACCAGGTGACTGCGTACGCGGCCGAGTTGGAGGACTTGGAGCTTGACAAGCGCCGGCTGGTCAGTCTGTGGAACTCGGTGCTGGTGAATATACAGCAGCGGGACAGGGTGTATGACTCCGTGCGGGATGATTACAAGTAAAGTACTGATAAAGTAGTATTTAAACCCTTTTTCCACTAAGTGAGTACCATTTTCACAGGTCCGCTACTAAAAGACAACAGTATTTAATATTCATAAATTTTTAAGATCACTACAAGAAAACTATCGTACGTTACTAAACAACCTGGAGATATCTAAGAAGGTCGCGATAGAGGAGATGAACAGGAGCAAAGAGATTGCAATGAACAAGGACAAGATCAATTACGACATCGCCTCCGCAACCAAATATTGTAAGTTATTCATTAAAATAAAAATTACAAGGCCAACTTGACCTTAAAGCAACAAAATTGGATCTTCAGAATCAAATTAGAAAATTGTCGAAACGTCCATTGTGAATGAATTCATTCGGTATGCAATTTTTTTACGATTTTCGTAGGCAAATTACAAACGGGTATTATGATTTGTCGATAACATATATATACTAGCTGTCGCCCGCGTACTCCGACCGCGCGGATTAAAAGAAACGTTATAAGTAGCCTATGTGTTCTTCCAGATTATGTTCTACATGTGTGCCAAATTTAATCGAGATTCGTTGAGCCGTTCTGAAGATACCTTCAAACAAGCATCCATCCATACATCCATCTAAATATTCTCATCTATATATATATATATATATTATATATATAAAAGAAAGTTGTGTTAGTTACACCATTTATAACTCAAGAACGGCTGAATCGATTTGACTGAAAATTGGTGGGCATGTAGCTTAGAACCAGGAATAGGACATAGGATAATTTTTACCCAGTTTTTTTTTTATTCCGCGCGGACGGAGTCGCGGGTAAAAGCTAGTATATATATAAAAGAAAGTCGTGTTAGTTACACTATTTATAACTCAAGAACGGCTGAATCGATTTGACTGAAAATTGGTGGGCAGATAGCTTAGAACCAGGAAACGGACATAGGATAATTTTTACCCCGTTTTTTATTTTTTTATTCCGCGCGGACGGAGTCGCGGGTAAAAGCTAGTTATTTATAATATTAGTATGATTTGTAGTGGAGTTTGAATTGGCGCGCCGGGATGCATTGGAAACACAGATAGCCGAACTCACAGAGTCCATTGAGATGACAGAGAGGGATCAGGAACTTGTGAAATCGGTAACAATGTCTTAATTGTTTCATGTTTGTAATTAAAAAAAACTTTGTATAATCAAGCTTCAAGTTTACCTGATAGACAATGGATGAATGTTTCGGTAGAGATATTTGTTGCGTATTTTTTTTATATTGCTTTTTTATTTGCTAAACTGAAAGGTATTCAATGTTCATCTCTTTTCGACCACCAGCCCAAATGGATTAGTCAATGTCAAACATGTGTCATTCAACTATTATAATTTTTTAACTAAAAATTAGTTTGTTTACAAATTGTGATGAATTTTTTAATTCGTTACTTTATTTAATTTAAATTTGTCAAACAGGAGAATCAAACAATGAAGAACATATTAAGAACCACCGAAAAGGATTTACAACATAAGACTGAACTGAAGTTAAAATTGGAGAATGAAATTTTATCAAATCTTCAAGAGTGTTTGCTGAACGACAAGGCGGTCGAGGCAATGGCCAACGGCATCAAGAAGATGAGAGAAATGTCTAGAAAACAAGTAGGTTACTTACATCGAACTAGAGACTAGTAGATTTTTGATGTGAAACATCTATAGGATCACTTGTAAACCGAATCGTTGGCGTGGCGACGCTTGCCGTGGCGACGGGTCGCCACGCTATACTGAGGTATATATATATATGTATATATTATTTATTATTATTATCATTATAATCATTGTAAACATTATTATCATTATCGTTATAATTATCCTTATTATTATTTATTTTGTTATAATATTTAATATTTTATGCATGTTACTTGTACACACACGATGTTTCACATCTGCCAGGCGTCCCATGACGGCTCACATTTTTTTAATCTATGGTTTTTTTATTTAATTAAGTTTATCCTTTAATAGTTCAAATAGAAAATACTATCTAATTAATTTCCAATATTCATTTAGTCAAAACTTGTGTACCTGTTTTAGGAGATGACACTAACAGGAATGGAGAACCAGCACGCGAAGATTATGCTGGAGATTGAGATGCACAGAAGCAGACAGGCGCAGAACAAGCGCGTGTTAGAGGAGTGCATGGACAAGGTGGCCGCGAGAGAGAAGGAGATAGAGTTACTGCAGGAGAAGTACGACCGCAAGACGCTGCTGCTCACGCGCAAGCAGCGCGAGCTTGATATCATGATGAAGAAGTATATAGCTCTTAAAGAAGTATTTGATGTAAGTTCTTTATTCATTTGTGCAGAGAAAATAGTCAGAAGGATGCATTCAATTTGTATGTATGATGCTGTATGAAATAGGTAGCTTAGAAAACAATGTACTTTTTGATAGGAAGGCTTTTGAACTATTTTATTCCACTTCTATCTCTGTTAAAAGCCATAGTTAGTCTTATACTAAAGTATGCCATAGGTATGTTCGTATCTTTGTGATAGCTGATGTGTGTTTGCAGATGAAGTCGCCTCAAGAGCGTCGCATCCAAGAGCTGGAGCAGCAGATCCGAGAGCTGCGGGAGCGCACGGAGCGGGCACAGCACGACTGGCTGCGCCTGCAGGGACACGTCGTCAAGCTGGCCGCGCAACACCACAAGATACTCGCTGACATGAACCTCATCAACAAACGTCAGTCCAAACAACTTTGTACCTTATACGAATAACATAAGACTCAGTTTCGCTTGTTATCGATGAAGCTAAGTATCTGCCTTACAAATTAAGCCTGAAAAATCTGTTTGTGAAAATATTATATGCATGTTTTTGTATTGCAGAGATCCAAATTTGCAATGAGAAGACGATGCGCATCCAGGCGGAGTGCGAGCGCATTGCGGGCGAGCGCGCGGCCGTGGAGCGCTCGCTGCGCATGTTGCGCGGCCGGCTCGAGGTGGCGGAGCGCACGCGCAAGGACGCCACAGAGCGCAACGAGGACGCACAGCGCGCACACGCAGCGCTCACACACGAGTACACCGCCAATCTAAAGGTACGCGAATCGTGACGTCATCAACGGCTAGACGTCTTGTTGTGCGGTTCATGCTGTGTCCTAAAGAGTTAACTCTCTAATTAATTTGTCTTTCAATTTATTGGTAGTCCATATTCTACAAGGGGAGTCTTTTTATACGCAGGTCTAAAAATTTAATCAAACGTGAATGTCTTTTATAAGTAATGAAATTATTTCTTCTCAGGATGCAGAATCAGAAATAATCGAATTAGAGGAGGATATAGAGGCGCTTGAAAAAGAGAAGATAAATCTGACGCAAGAGCTGGATAGAGTCCAGAGAGAGGCTTTGATCTGGCAAAGAAAGGTTACAGTTATTCATTTAAAACAGTTTAATACTAAAGTTACATAGTTGTTACCAACTATACTAATGTTTTTATTACTAAAGTGATATATTTTCAGGGCATTCTCGCTGTTGAGCTCAAAAGAAACATTCAAAGTTCAAAAGCAGCGGAGGGGGAAATCGGTCAAATGAAGACTGAAATACATAGAATGGAGGTAACTTCATACAATATTCATATTACTTGTTGATTTTATATATCTAATGTAAACTAGCAAGGGGAGTCGGTGACCCTGAACGTGTAGGAAAGACTACAATTGTAATATCGCAGGTGCGTCGCGACCAGCTGCGCCGCACCGGGGAGAAGTTGTCTGAAGACCTGGCGCTGTATGTGACGAGGCGCGAGACCGCCGCGGACAAGGGGCGCGCCGCCGCCGCGCTAGAGAAGGCGCACGGCGGGGCGCAGCAATCTCGCTCTGCTCACTACCACAAGCTGCGTCTAGCCAGAGCTGACGCCACCAGGCTCAACAAGGCTAGATAACAAACTGATTTCATTCATCATCAAAGGAAGATTTTACAGATGATAGACAACTACAAAAATTACAGATGCAAATTCTTTTTTTCACCCGAGTTTTGAATGTTGCTAATGTACAGCGTTGTTTCCAGGAGCTGAAGGAAGCTCAGGCTCACATGGAGTACTTGGAGAACGAGCTGTGTAAACTGCGGCGCGAGACTGTCGACACTGCCGCGCTCAATGCACAGCTGGAGGAACACGTCGCCATGTTGCTGCGCGACTGCAAAGACACCGAGCGACACAAGCAGTGGGTGAGCGATGCTGTATCGACAGTAGAGTGAAAGATGGATGGAAGTTATCACGACTCAGACAAGAGGAGGAAGGAACGCATTTGCGATTCCTCTGGTATTGCAGATATCCATGGGCGTCCATGAACAACTTGGTGTTCCCGCTGCGCGTTTGCCCCCTTCTCTTATAAAAAAAACTGACCGATTGCGCGTTGTCTCGCTCTGGCTCATCTTATCTTCTAAGATAACATGACATCAACAATACTTACTTTAATGTAGGCAAAGGTTGCAACAGTTAGTGAAGCGAGAAAATGTTGCCAGAAAAAAAAATGTACGGTCAATGAGATCTCAAGTTTCTTTGTTTTTCAGTTGCTCGAAAGAGTGGTACGTAGCCAACGTCTGGGCAGTGAATTGGCGACGGCGGTAAAACGTCAAATTCTACGCGTGAAGAAACCTAAAGCGGCCGTCATCGCAGAGTATACTCAGGCTAAAGCGCTTAATGAAAGTCTGAAGAATATAGTGGAAACCCTCAGCAAGGAGTATCCACACCTCAGCGACAAGTTGGAGACAATTAGTAACACGCTGAATATCTACTCCCCGACACAATCTCCCAGGCTATCTGAAGATCAGTGCGTCTGTCCGAATGATCTAGAAAATGTCGCCGAAAAGCCGCTAGACTCTTGCCCTTGTCCTTAATTTGATTTTTGTTTATTAAATTGATGATTTCATTTAATAAAGTGTGTTTTATTGGAAATTTGTTTTTAAATTCACTCTTTGCAGATATTTATCTCAGCTGTCTCAGCTATATCTTCCTTGGATATTTTTTCAATTATCTATAATAATGTATAAACGTGTTATGTACTCATACCTTACTTTAGACCTTCATAAAATAATAAAATTAATCAATAATAACAAATAATACTCTTTATTATAAACTTATTCTGTATAACACAACAATATTGTCTTAAATTTAACCTAATTTTTTTTTATACAAATATTTAATTGAAAAAAAAAATAGCAAACATCAGTAATTATTTTAATGCCGCAAATATTTTACATAAGATGTTGTCGGTGACTTCGTCGAAAATAAAAAAAAAACCTTAAGTCTATGTGTTCTTCTAGACTAATTTCATCAAGATGTGTTAAACCCTCCCAGTGATACCTTCTAACAAACATCCATCCATCTAAACTTTCGCATTTATAACATTAGTAAGATAATCAACTTTGTTAATTCGATGTTCGCACAAACTTGTTGCATAAAATTGACTAAAATCCAATGGAATGAAAAACTATATAAAATAAAAAACTTTCTCAACTCACATTTCTAAGTACACCTGTACAAAAACATGCTATCTCTGTCTTTTCAAACGAAACGACAGAGAGATAACAATCAAGGTCGTGGTATTATGCTTTGCGATTATAATCTTTATTTCTTGTTCGTTAAGCCATAGTTCCGCTCGTGCGCGTTGAATTCGTGCCGCTTGCGGTGGTCAGAGCGGCCGAAGCGCGCGTCGCAGTACTTGCACGAGTAACGCTTCTCTTTAGTATGACTTATCATGTGGGCACGTATGTACCTGACAAATACAGAATAAATATAATACTGTAAAAATAATTTAAAACATACATAAGCTGCAACTCAATGGTCAAGACTATGTGACCTTGGGAGCCGTTACTGTTTTTTTTTATATATCATAAAGTGGCAAACGGCAACCTGGATTCGCCGCAAATGCAGATGCGTTGCTTACCTTATACCTTACCTTTAACTAACGGAGAAGGGGACGCACAGAAAGAGGATATTTCTCCTTTCTATGAGTCCCCTCTTCCGCCAAATTCACTTCCAGGGAAAGAGGACTAAAATTAGGCCTCCCGTACGACGCTCATCAGACGAAACGCGGAATTACTTCCACTTGACGCCTGTCTTCTGTGTGGTCGTGGTATTTAACCGGTCGACCCGGCCAATTCGTGCACCCAACTAGTGCACCCAGCTAGTTTGGCCACTTAACCTCTCTGAGTGTGGTTAGTAACATGGTTTATTTGTTACAACTGACCCTGGTTTGGCGAACGTCATATCGCACAGCCTGCAAGCAAACATCTTGAGGCCGGTGTGAAGGAACATATGTGTCTTCAGCGAGGTGCTAGACACAAAATATTTCTTGCAGTCCGGACATTGGTAGGGTTTTTCCTTTGTGTGGCTCCTGGAACATGTTGCCGGAGGATTCTATACCTATTGATATGTGACGTCACACATGTTACATTGCCTAAAAGTAAAGCCACAGCCATTCGTGACTTCGAAAAGTAATGGTTGGTTTCTAAAACCAAAATCCTGGTTTTAAACAAATCATCATCCCGCTCATTATCTTTGGCAAAATTTAGTATAGTATTAGTATTTTCAAAAAAATTAGTCTCAGAAACCAACGATAAGTCTAATAAAAACAATCTTATTTAAAAGCACAAAATAAAAACGTTTATCGTGTTTAAAATAAAAATATCACCTTAAACTTATTAAAATAGTAAACAGTTTAGTTTCTCTGCCACACCAACAATTTGAAAATCGGCTTTTGTAACATACTTATATATTAAAAATTTATGATGTAAATAATATTAGACATACCTCAAATGTACCTGCAAATGGTATTTCTTAAAGAAACCTTTGGAACAAAATTGACAAAGATGCGACTTCTCTTTGTCATGCACTTGCCGCCTACAAAGTGAAAATAAACATGTCTTACTTGCTTAAAAATTCATTATGAAATATTTAACTTAAATGAATTATATCTTATAAAGGTTTCTCGCTTATCCAGGTTCGACTATATTACTATCCCTTTCAGTCATTTAAAAAAAATTGTTCATATCTTCTATATCTATCTATATATATAAAAGAAAGTCGTGTTAGTTACACTATTTATAACTCAAGAACGGCTGAATCGATTTGACTGAAAATTGTTGGGCAGGTAGCTTAGAACCAGGAAACGGACATAGGATAATTTTTACCCCGTTTTCTATTTTTTTTTTATTCCGCGCGGACGAAGTCGTGGGTAAAAGCTAGTCTTTATATATATAAAAGAAAGTCGTGTTAGTTACACTATTTATAACTCAAGAACGGCTGAATCGATTTGATTGAAAATTGATGGGCAGGTAGCTTAGAACCAGGAAACGGACATAGGATAATTTTTACCCCGTTTTCTATTTTTTATTCCGCGCGGACGGAGTCGCGGGTAAAAGCTAGTATGTACAAGATAGACAATAATACACAGTTAATAAACATACTTATGTGCCATCATGGTAATCTTACAACGGAACTTCTTATCACAGATATCACATCCATAGGCAAATTCTTTTGTGTGTATTGTAGAGTGTAAGTCTAATGTTGATTGGCAGATGAACCGTCTGCCACAAGGTACACATACATATTGCATGTCTCCAGCATTGTGCATCACCAATTTATGTGCTCTTAGGTCCACAACCTCTAGAAGAAACAAGTTATGGATAATTTTAAAATGTATCAAAAGTAAAGCAACATGTCTGTTCAGAATTAGGTTCAAGCTATTTAAGCTACATATTACTAATATTATAAATGTGAATGTTTAGATGGATGGATGGATGGAAGTTTGTTACAAGGTATCTCAAGAATGCTGAATGAAGGCTACATGGATCTCGATGAAATTTGGTTTATTAATTTAGTTATTTGAAAAATATGTGGAACACAGTCTGAAAGAACATATAGGCTACTAATTAAGTGTTTTTTTTTTAAATCCACACAAAGGGAGTTGTGGGCGACAGCTACCCATATAGGTAAAGTTGATGGACTTTTTAAATTATTGTCAGCCAGTTTTAACTTCTATAATGCTATTTAATGTACATGTTAAATACTCGAATATGTTGTAAAGCTGTAAAGCGTTTACAAAAATTTTAAAAAGTAAATTAATTTTCTATACTCATATATGTATGGTAATAGATCTGATATAAGAACTATCAATATCAATAAAAACAGCTCAAATTACATATTATTGTGCCTGGAATTCTTGAAATCTTGACAAAATTAGGTATTGTATTCTTTTCTTTACCTTTATTACAAATATCACAGTGAGATTTTATACCAAGATGTTTGATTTTATTATGCCTGTATCTTGCACTTTGGCTAGAAAATGATTTATCACACACTTTACATTTAAAGCATTTCCTTTCATCAATAGAGTTATGAAGCCTCCTGTGACTTTTCAAATTTGCAACTGTCTTTCCACACTGCTCACAAATTTGATTCCTTTTTTTATCAACTTTCAACTTTTCTTTTTTCTTTTTTTTGAATACTTCCTTTGTGACAGGGTCTGAAAATATAATAATAACACAATTAATATGAAAACTGGGAATACAATCATCATCTCCCTGGCCTTTTCCTACTCACATAGGGTCAGCACACAAGGTTTTACAAACCTTAAAGTTTTGGCTTTTTTACGGCCGGCAGCCTGTCTATGGACAACCCTACTTGGGTGGAAATATGGATTATAATTTGTTTTATATTGCTCTTTTACTGTAGCAGTACTGTTAACACAACTGTATTGCATCCTGCTTATTTTTAATTGATATTCCACAATTTTGCCATTAGAACAATATTTAATATTTTCACATAACCTCTACTATCAAATTATAACAAAAAAAATCGATACATTAAATTAACTATTAGAATGCTTATTTATACAGTACTTATATTAAAGCATATTTTAATAGTTAAATATTTTATTGGATATAGTATTGACTACATACCATTTTCTTTTGTATCTTCTGAAGCATTTTCACACTTAATCTGCTTGATAACACTGAGGAACTCGTCATCAGATGAAAACATGTCGTAATTCTTAACATCAATTTCATTGTTATTGCTAATTTCATCAGAATTATCTTCACATTTGATTTCATCTTCGAGTAATACTTCGTTTGTTATATTCTCGTTCAATTGTAAATTTTGCAAATAAGCATTATTTTGTAAAGCAAGAGTTTTAAATTGTTCAAATTCAATTATTCTACTGTAACAATTTGAACATATTTTTCTACCAAGTTTAAAGTTTGGTGAAACCTAAAATAGAACAGAAAGATTATAAAAATGAGATTGCTATGAAATAAGTATTAAAACGATCTACTTACAACAATATCTAAACAAAAAACCAGTATTTCCAAGAAATTCTTAGATTCGTTTACTTTTTCGGCTTCTAAATGGAATATATCTTTATCCCCTTCGCACTTTAAACATATCCTGCAGTCATCCATAATTATGTGCAAATATGTTAACTATCGTGTAACACAACTAAATATATTTCATATTCTACGACGAACATATTAACCAAATACAAACGAAGACGAATATACTGACAAAACGTCAATAAAATCAACAAATACAACGTCACAATCACAAATATGTCTTTTGATTTTGACACTTCCACAACGTTCATTATCACAAAAAAAGTTTAAAAGATTCATACCCGATCATTTTTGTCACTGTAACTATAGAATATTACATGATTATTATTTGCACTTTTCCATATACCTGATTTTAAACGGGGTTGTGTTTGTGTTTGGTGGTTTGTTGCATCCCAAGGTTGTCATGACAACGTAAACAATATTTTTCCGTATTAACGTTTATTTAACATAAATTAATACATTGTGAATATTGTGTAAAATGGTATGTAAGTTGGTAGCTTAATTATAAGTTGCACATTAAATACCAGCTAGAGCTTGCTTCTTGCAAAGATTCAAATCTTAAATTTGTTTGTTTCCATGTATCTTTTAGATCCTTTCTCGATCAAAACCAGCCACAGAGAACCGCACCGGCAGCCATTCCGCTAAGAAGAATTTCCCAGAGTTTGAAGATTTCATATTGAAAAGGGATTATGTTGGGGCCATAACTTTGCTTGAAGTAAGGATTTTAACAAATTGGAACATAAACTTCATATTAAGAAATCTACAATTCTCCACTTAAACCGATTTTCTCAGGAATTACTAATTCGTTTATTTTTTTGTTTCTGTACTCGCAAAATATTGTGCCCAGAGTAAAACATCACAGTGAAACATTTTTCTCGTTAAAATTCTTAGGAATGAACGTCAGTATGTCATGCTTTGTAGAAATAAACGAGTTACTTTGTTGTTAGTTCCACAAACACGAAGGCAGAGAGGACGTATGGCTCGAGGTGTGGACGGCGTGGTGCTGGTTTCACCTGGGCGACTACCGCCGTGCACTGGATCTATATCTACAGCTGCAAGACCGGGATAACCTTGACACCCGCATTGTTGACAACTTACCCATCGATCTCGCTGTTTGCTATTTCTATTTGGGTAAAATAATTTAAAAAGGGCACTTTTATACTACTAAAGTGATATCATCATGCCACTCTCATAGGGTCGGTGCACAAGGTTTCATACTGCAATAAAATGAAATTTAGTAGCCAATACGGTAGAAACTTACTATAACTAAGTACCTAATTACCTGAAATATTTAAGGTATATTTAATTAAGCAATCCTAAAAAAGCGAAATCAAAATTCGAGAAAGACGACGATGCTTAGAAAATCAACCGCTTTACTTTTTGTAATCTCTCAATTGTGAAGATTGTAAAATAGAGATCTTGTTTTATTCAGGTATGTACAAAGAATCGCAGGACGCACTAGAAAATGCGCCGGATTGTGCACTAAAGGTTTGTACATATCAAATAGTTATTAGTCTTTACTAGATTATAGCAACGCCACAGAGAGTGGCAAGTTGCTCTGTGCTTTCAATTGATTCATTAACGTACTCCACAGAACCGTCTACAGTTGCACTTGGCACACAAGCTGGGTGACGAGGAGGGCCTGATGGCGGCGCACGCGGCGCTTAGAGATGTGCCCGAGGACCAACTCAGCCTTGCTGCGGTGCACTACCTGCGTGCTCATTACCAGGAGGCTATTGATGTCTACAAGAAGTTATTGCTCGATAGACGGTGATTGACACTTCATTAAATGTAAATTTAAAGGTCTTGAGGTTCTGCTTTAAAACAAATTTTGTTATATAAGGTCTTATACTCACTTTTAATACGCACACTGTTTTGCACATATGTATGTTACATATTGAATAATATTTCAGATATAAAAGATACCAGACTGATGCAATTGAATGGATTAAAGTACTAGCTCATACAAACTGGTACATCTTTTCTTTTGTTCAGTATCTAGTGAGTCTAGTGTTACGTAATATTTTTGGTCTTAATTCATTCTCTTACATAGATAGACTAGCTAGAGTAAAAATAATTGAAACAATAGCTATTATTATTTTGAAGTAAGTTGTATAGAATTGCTGTAACGAGTTGTTGTCCATTGGTCAAACTTCAGTAGTAATTCAAGACAGGGATGACGACATGTTTTATATAGAGATTTTGGTCTCAGAAATCAACGTTAAGTAAATAACAAAGTATAACTTCCAGCACGTACCTTGCTCTGAACGTGTACGTGGCTCTTTGCTACTACAAGCTGGATTACTACGACGTATCGCAGGAAGTCCTGGGCGTCTACCTCGCGCAGCATCCCACCTCTACCGTCGCTGGCAACCTTAAAGCTTGCAACTTGTTTAGGTAAGTAAGCAAATGCGGGAATAATAAATGGGTCTGAGGTGTCATGTACTGTTCATTTACCCTAAGTAGAACATGACATACTAATAAGCTAATAGTATAATATTAAACGAATACCTGTTAGTATTCATAACAATAGAAAGAGTTTGGCATATCATCCCTTCGCTTACAACATCGTTCAAGTCGAAAATTGGCGGTTTTTTACATTTTAATGCCATAAGATGGAGTTGTTCATTCCGCGTCTAACCATTGGTCACATAATAATTGAAAGGTAAAGAAAGAAAGAATAAATCGACAAAGACTACAGATATAATAACCGCTAAATAACGTTTTTATTAAGAAATTGTTTAATAAATCCACCGATTTTTTTAAATAAACTTAGATAGTTTTTTCTTCTAAAAATTACATTTTTATCAAGTTTACAGGAGATTTGATAAAAATGTAATCTTAATAAAAATACGGTGTTGTTAGCTAAGGGACGATATGCATCTTTGTGTAGGAAAGAGAAGGAAAGAGAAAAAAAAATGAATTTGTGGTTATAATAGTATAATTTTATTATTTTGTTGTAAGGTTGTATAATGGTAAAGCTGCAGAGAACGAATTGAAGCAGATATCTTCAGAGCAGCACACCTTTGGACAGGACCTTGTGAGACACAATCTCATTGTGTTTCGCAACGGGGAAGGCGCTCTGAAGGTTAGCATTTTAGGTATAAGTGAAACATAGTGGTTTTAAGACATCTTAAAAGACGCTATAAATATAACATAATTCTCTTCCTTGATTACGTGCATGTTCAGGTGCTCCCTGAGCTGGTGGACGTGGTGCCGGAAGCTCGATTGAACCTGGCGTGTGTGAGGTTGCGGCGCGGCGAGGCGCTGGAGGCGCGCGACCTGCTGCAGCCGGTGGAGGCCAGCTCGCCGCTGCACTACATACTTCGCGCTGTCGTCGCTGTCAGGCTCTACAATGAAACTGGGGATGTGAGTATAGTTAAAGAGAATTAAAGAAGAACTGTACAGATTACGTTAAACTTCGGTAGACGGTAAAATGTACTAGTGATAATTTGTAAAAACAAAAATTAACACTTTTATAGCTTGAAATCGTATAAATAATTTCCTTACGTCCTGTAGGCTGTTGATTTTTTCCGAAGTAACAAGAACCGAATGTATAGGATGCCAAAATATATCCAGTTAAGTATCCAGTGTAAAGTTTTTGGCCTGTTTGCCTCAGGAGGAGCAGATGAAGTTGGCACAGCACAACTTTCACCTGGTGGGCAGCTCGGCATCGGAGTGCGATACCATCCCCGGCAGGCAGTGCATGGCCTCCTCATACTTCCTCGCCGGACAGTTCGAGGAGGTCCTCGTCTATCTCAACTCCATCAAGAGCTTCTTTGTCAATGATGATACTTTTAATTTTAATTATGCTCAGGTAAGATACAAGTTTTGGATTCATTATTTCATAGTTAGAAATCGTGTCTAAAAAAGCAACATGTAATGTTAGCAAATTTTTTCCTTAACTTAAAGCTACTTATGTCATTGTGTACTGTAGAATTTGTAAATGGTGCCTCATATGTGAATTTTTTTAGGCAAAAGCTGCCACCGGCTTCTATCGTGAAGCTCAGGAATGTTTATTGGCCATTCAGGATGAAGAAATACGGAGCTCTTTCACATTTCTGTCATTCTTATGTCGATGTCATGTTATGAACAAGGAGGCGGATCTCGCCTGGGATATTTGTTCCAAGGTATTGCTCTGTTATAAGTTGCTTGAAGTTTGTAAAAAAACGCCATCTTTTGTTACGGTTTCATAAATTTTATCTTCTTTAAATGTATTTTATCTTTTTTATACTGTGGTCTAGGCATCGGGCACTCCTGATGGCTTCGCTCTTCTGCAACTCGTAGCTAATGACAGTTACCGTATGGGGCAGTTCCTTGTAGCGGCGAAATGTTTCCAAACACTCGATCGGTACGTAAATTTATAAGAATACGCTTTATTGAAGCTTGTTTTATGTGGCGAATCTGGGATTTGGGAATAAGACTGGGTTTGTGCGCCATTTAAGTGGGTTTAGGCAAATGGAATATTAAAAATTCATTTTTTGTATTAAATGTAACCTGGGATCTTGTTCACCCCGTGTGAATATCAGCGGATTCAGGAAGAAGGGGAGGGGTATTAAGGACGTACCGATGCGTTTCTTTTAGGCTGGACGGTGGTCCCGAGATGTGGGAGGGTTTGCGCGGCGCGGTGTGCGGAGTGGCGCAGGCGGCCGCCGCGGGCAAGGCGGGCGCGGGCGAGCTGCGGGAGGCGCTGGCGTTACTGCGCGGACCCCCCGCGAGAAACCCAGCGCGCCCCGCTGCGGACCACATCGCGCGCACCATCACCAAGTGGGCGCACCAGAACAGGATACCGGTTTGAACTGAACGTAGCTGGAACGAACTGTAAACGAAAAATTAAGCCTAGTTTACATTGTTCCAGTCCAGCGATAAAATCTACCGCAGAATTCGATTGCTGTACTGGAATAATGTAAACTGGGTATTAATAATTAATATGTTATTTATTGCTTTTTTATGTAGATTTCAAGAAAAAAAAATAAGAGCAAACTATTCTGTATTCAAAAAAACTAGGTATAGAAATAAAAAAATTCGAATAAAATTTGTTGTTGTAAGTTAAATGGAAAAATCTACTTACTTTGTGGACATTATTTCACTTATTTAAACTATGCAAATGAAATCAACTACAGTTATTTCAGAGCTTTAAATTCTAAATAACTGTAATAGGGATAGGCTAAAACTATTCAATAATAAAAAGTTGTACAGTCCTGTATCTAGAACATTAATGTATGTTATAACATTATCCTTGCAAATTTTACACATTTGGTTGCAGCAATGGACACCTGTTTTTGTACACAAACTAGTATTCATTACAAAGGTGATAAAAAATAGAACACATGCACATTGCCTAGATATTTATGCAACTTTACCCAATCGCATTAAATATTTTACTGTATTAGGTTGTGCGACAGTCCAATCGTTTTTATAAATATAGTTTCCTAATGGTTGCCCAGCGGGACCGGATTAAATGACTTTATAAGATGTACGGATATACGTAATCGCTGTACAAATAGATTAAAAAAGTTTCGCAGTAAATACTTTTCTAATTAGCGATAACCTGTCATTATAGTACTACTTACGTTTAAAGTTTCGATTATGTACCAACAATTACTTGCATTTCTCTAGTTTTTATGAAATAAGGCTTCCTTTGAAAATTGACTGACACATTTATATATTTTCATTTTGTTCTAGATGAAGGTGATTGTAAAATTGAAGTAATTAATAATGAAAAAACCCATGACCGCAATAAGTTGCATTTATTTAAAAACTAGTACATAATATTTACATTATAGTAATACAACGCGTCAAGATCAAATCCGTAGCAACAGTCAAAGCAGTACGAAATAAATAAAAATAAAACAATTAGTTACATTTCCACGTTACACTGCGAGGTCATTGTTACTGCTGTGTTGCCGAGCGGATGTAAAAAAACCCTTCGAAACGACAACCCAAAAACCTAATACTTACAACCCCTGCAATACTTCATCCTTTATCAAGCCTTAACAACTTCTTGCTCAAAGAGACTTGTTTAAGCTATTTTATTTTAACTCTCCCTATATCTCGTTATCATGTTCCATGCATCAAACTTACAACCAACTAAATAACTTTCAAAAACCAACCGCCATCTTTAATCCGCCATCTTTGGAACGGAAGTCTTTATTTCGTCCGAGAGCATTGGTGAAGCGTCCCACCATATTCTCTTTGGCACTTGCTTGAGGGGTTGCAGCCTGTCCTATAGCCGATCAGCAACACAGCAGTACTTTGTCGAAGCGACTCTACCAGGGGTGGCCGAGCGCCGGCAGGGTGAGCTTGGCTACGGGCGCGGCGACAGCGACGGGTGCAGGTGCTAGTGCTACCTTGGCTATGGGTGCTGCTACGGCGACGGGAGCCTGCAGAACAATGTTTAGTCAATTTCAACTTACACTATACAACTTATAAACAGCAAATTCTATTTTTGAAAGCCATAAAGACGGCATCTTTAATACTTTCACAAATAAAACATTAGAAGCAGCTTGAACATTAGAACTGATTTGTAAACTAGATCTCTTACCGCGTGAGTGCCACCAGTCCTCTGTACGACGGCGTTGAACCCGTTGACCTTGTCGGCGGTGTAGGTGACCTTGCGCACGTGGCCGTCGGGCTCAACGAGGCTGTAGGAGCCGTGGACGACGCCGTTCTGCAGCGTCTCCTGCGCCTCCTTTTGGTCGCCGGTGTGGGGGTCCGCTACCCCGTACGAGAAGCTGTATGCTGGGTTAGGGTCGATGGGCTCCGCACGGACTACCTATAAAATTACACACAATATTTTAGTTCTATTTTTAACAAAAGTCGAAAACGCTAGTTTTTCCTTTATCATCTAAGATATACAGGGTAATCGGTGATTAGATACAACGTTGAACTGGCCTCTCTAGTCAATAAAAAATTAAGATTAAAACACAAAATTTTAAATATTTGTAGTTTCCACGCGAAAAGAATGAAGATAACCAAAAACTCTGAACGCGATAGCTAGTGAAGGGATTGCGGTTAATCTAATACAACCCCCAAAATTATGTCTTTTTTTAGGATTTTCTAAGCTTGGAAGCTGTGTACTAACAGGGGCGGCGATGGCGTGAGTGGCGACTGCCGGGGCGGCTATTGCGTGTGTGGTGATGGCAGGAGCAGCGATGGTGTAGGAGGGCGCGGCGTACCCGTGCGACAGCCCGATATCCAGGAGACCCGGCGCTGCAGACACCGCGGCCCACGCGCAGCACAACATTAACAACTGAAAACACTCAATCTATTAATGCTAACTGAGGCAGTACACTATTATAGTTATGTTCAAGAGAGTGTGGCGTTTCCGTTATTGTTATTAAGCTTCTCTTTTAATTGTTTAAGAATGCGCAATGTGAGCTTTTTTTGAATCTATTTTTGTCATGATAGTTCAAAGTTACGAATTAGAAATACTATTGCTTTATTTCATATGTTTATTAGCCAAGTTACCTCCGACTACATCAGATGTCTAACTTATCTCTCTCTGTCAAGATGAAGTAATAAGCCGCAAGTGTTGAATTTACATTTTAAGGGTTAAAATACGTAATAATTCGTACCTTAGCGTACATGACTGTGTCGTGCGTCTGTCCTGCCGTGTGTAGCACGTGTGCCGCGATCTCTCCGCGGGAGGGTATATAAAGCCAGGCGAGTGGAACCCAGCCCTGCAAACTTGGTATAGTTTTCGCAATCAAGGATACTCGTGCTCAACTTATGGTACCGCCTAGTTTATTTTATTTTAGAATTCAGACCACAACACGGCGCCAACGGATCGAGCACAATTCGGTATCCGTTGCTCCATATTCTTGTCAAATGTTGAATTTAAAGCTTCTATTAACTAACTTTAATACTGCAGCTGTGTCTAAAACTTAATCCTAAACGTTTTATTCATTTAAATATCTTATCGTTTGGTGAAATAATATACTGGAAAATGAAGGGAAAGTAATGAAACATGGTCCTCCAATAAAAATACTTACTAATATTGATAGGGAACTAATTTTTTGTAAAAATTTTGATCCTCGCCGAAGTCAATAACCTTTTATAACAGCACATTCTTAAATAATTAAGTATAGGGCAAAATTTGCTCAAGCGTCATTTTTTTTAGGTAAGTTAATTGACGAAGGCGATATCAAAAGTTTTTATTCAAACAGCAAAGGTCGAACTGGTCGAAAAAATACAGCACTAGTAGATTTTATGTCCGCTGCTTATGTGGCTGACAACTTATTATGGTCGTTTCTGGTTTACGTGAAGAATGAGAGCAAATATTTAAGATTATTCTAAAAGTTAGTACTCAATATATTGACGTAAAGTTAAATGCAGTTTTAGACAATATCAGTAGCGCCCTTAATAAATTATGAAAATCTTTCTTTTCAATATTATGACATAATATAGGTAAGTTTCAACAAGAGAAATAACTGCAATACTGAACGTGAGATTCTGAGACAAAAATCTCCATTTAAAATATATTATTATCTCTGTTTTGTCAAAGATAATGACAGGGACGACGATATGTTCAATATAGAGATTTTCATTTCAGAAATCAACGGTGATCAACACATCCTAAACAGTAATTAAATATTTATAAATACATTTAGATAACTAATTTACTCGAAATTTATATCAAGTTAATCTAAAAATGCGTATTCAATCATACATTTGCAAATTATTTATAATAAATAATTACTTTACATATGATTATGGTATTTATTTTGAATTAATTAATTTTCATTGACTTCTCATTGACTAAATAGAGTACGAACATTTGAACTTGATTTATCTAAAGGCAACAATGCAGATTAACAAAAATCTAGTGCCTTTTTACATTACATGTATAAAAAAAACTTGAAAGTCAAGGGACACCCGGATGGAACGAAGTTGCTTTCAATTAATTAGTGAAGGAACCAATGGTTATTCTATGAATAAAAAACTTAAGTCTTCACAAGAAGTACATTTTATTTCTATGAATTTTCGTTATATATATATATATATATATATATATTGTCACGTCGTTACCATGGTGAAGTAGCGCTCATTCGTCTATAGCAAAAAGTGTCGTGACAACTTTTCGTAAGAATTTTTTCCGTCTAGCCCCCTTTCACAACGCGCGATAAGTAACTTCGTTCCAAAAATAAACTCTTAAACTATCATGTAATTTTCTAACACAAAACGCGTAATACTTAGTCTATATTGCATCAGCTGAACATTTAACAAAATACTTACATATCTGTATTTTTCACGTATACAAGTGATCAATGTGTTTCGTTACATTTTTAATGCTTCGCCTACTTTTTGTGATTTAGCCTTCACGCTGTATGTATTACCGATATTGAAAAGGTATACGAATTCTGCCACTTAGAGAAAATATTGATTTATGTATCTTATCTATGAATATATATTTATTTCTACTTTAAATCAGCTTCAGATTTTTATACATCTGAGATCGAAAAACCGTGGGTTTCTGGGACCAAAATCTATATATTAAAAATGAATTGCTGTTCGTTAGTCTCACTAAAACTCGAGAACGGCTGAACGGATTTATCTTATCTTAGTCTTGAAATGTTCGTGGAGGTCTAGGGAAGGTTTAAAAGTCAAGAAAAAATTCATACCCCTATTAGTTTTTTTTAACTGCGCGCGGACGGAGTTGCGGGCGACAGCTAGTCTCTATATAAAACATATTGTCATCTCTCTCGTTATCTTTAACAACAGAAATAATAAATGTTTTAAATGGAGAATTTTGTCTCAGAAACCCACGATTAGTGGTTTTTCATTTCTAGAGAAAGTTGTTTTGTTGTTCGAAGATATTTGTTTTGTGATTTTTTTAATTAGAGCGTATTTATATATTAGAGTATATTTATTAGAGCGTAATTATCTTCAGAAATATTATAACATATTAAGTTTCTTTTTACGCTTAGAGAATACAGTAACGAAACATACTCTCATCTCTAACATTGAGCATATCTAGGAACATTAATAAATGTAACCTACTCGAATTTATAGCCTAGAATGTCTCAGTAGTAATGCTAGTTTCACACTAGTGCAGAAAAGTTAGTAAAAACAGAAGACAATGCAGTACTGCTAGTGTTTAAACGCACACAAGACTTGACCAAACAACTTAGGTCAGACAAAGTTCTCGTGACATTTTTTTGAGATTTACGTAGGAACGCTAATAAGTTATTGTAAATTAGTTTCACTTATACCAAGTGAGTCAGATTTTGTCGGTCTATTTTGTCTCGGCCTGTCCGTTCAAACAATAGCAGTTCTGTTCTCTCCTACTGCTCTGTCCTCGTGTGAAACTTTTTAATAAAGGTAGTTTAGTATTAGATCGAGTTATGCGATGTAGGTCACACCACACATGCGGTACGGTAAGGCACCGGCGAGCATGTGAGATCTGATTTAAATTCATACAGAATGGCCGCGCCCCATTCATGTGCCGCATGTCTTAATCTCGATGCAAGCTTTAACTTCACACCAGCTTTGGATTACTTAATTAGGTCTTTCATAATTAAATATTCAGATTTGTAACCATGAAAGACTAATCCTTGGTTTCTGAGACCAAATCCTTCTATAAAAATATTTTTATACTTGTTTTGTCAAAGATAATGAGGGGGATGACGATACGTTTTAAACAGGGATTTTGGTCGCAGAAACCAACGATAAGATAAATATGTTAAATTTTAAGTACGCTTATTAAATTTGCTTTTACTAAAACACCGAATATCGAAGCCCCTACCGAATAACCCCGTAATAGGAAAATCAAAATTTTCAGGAGAAGCAAAAAACCGTATTTCTTTAATAACTTCATCAATAATTATTGTACAAGAATCAAACAAAGCTAATTTTTATAGCTACATTGTATTTACTTTTCATTCATGTATTCCGGACGTATTCTGTGCTATGAAGGAAAAAAAATCTGTTTCAATAATGACTTTTTATCTCCGTAATTAACATTAAGAAAAATATAAAAAAAAATCACAGCATGTAATAGGACCTTTAGATGCCGAATTCGACGGAAAAGCAAAAACCCGGTAAGTGTGCATTACAGGATTATTCGATGGGGGCGTCGATATAACACTTTTTTTATTTCTGTTTCATGTAACAGTTGCTTTTTACGTTCCTAATTATTATTATTTGCAATTGCGGTAAGTCGCGTACTTCTCTTGTTTGTGTTTAACAGATTTATCAGCCATTTTAAATATACCTAATTATGTTCATTCATTAGCTACATACATAAAAAAGTCAATTTAAAATAAGATCCAGTTCAACTGTAAGTCATACAAAATTCTATTACAGAATTATTCATGATTAGCCTAGTTAGCAGTTGGACAGAAATACTTGTAAAACGTCAAAATCGACCGATATACGGTGCAGTATGTGGGCTGCTCTACTATGCCTTATGTCGCAAACACTAGTTTATCTATATTGCAGTTTGAAACTGACCGCATAAAATTTTCTCAACAAGCAAAGCTAAGATCGCTTCGCAGAAATTTTATTTACAAAGATGACAAGGCATTATGGAATTATTTATTTCGGTTCACAATAAAGCTAATGAGAGGGATTTCTTCGAATTACCAATTCAAACTAACTGTAAGATTGTATAAAAATTTATGCAGCGCCCCCCTCCCCCCTATCGGGCGTAAAGAATACCAAAAATCTCAAGCTAATTTTGACGCTATTGACTTAGTCGATACGAAGGTGATTGTTACAAATATTCGTGCTAAGCCCACGGACCTATTTATAATATGATAAAGGATGTTTCATTTTGTCTAAGATTACGACTTCAATTTTTATCCTATTTCAGTACTAACGATGAAAGAATTTTTCTATGTCTATTTTTATAAAGAGTTAAGAGCTCTAAACCAGCACAAGACACACCGGAAGATAATTAGAAGCGTTTAAAAAATACAAGTCTTCAAATTATAGTACAGTCAGCTTCATAAATATAGTGGCAGTCAAGATATCCAAATATATAGGAACACCTAAAGTGATCAATTATATAAGTACAACCAAAGTCATCAAATTAATTGAAGCATCCACTCTGCTCAAAAAGATCGAAGCGTTCACGTCGTCATATATATGAGTACATTCAAAGTGCCCATAATTATAGTAACAGACAGAGCGTCAATAGTAACGAAGCATCGAAAGTATGCAAAAATATCGTAACATTAGACAAAATTGAACTCTATCTCTATTCACTTAAGATACACTTTGAAATATACTACTTCTGTTAAATTCATTTGACGCTTTGTATCAACATAATAGGTTGTCTAATAAGTTCGTTCCGATTTTTAATAGGTAGCTTAGAATAGACCCGAATATATTACAGTTATTGAAAACATATGACATGTTTAGATAACATATCTATATATATAAAAGAAAGTCGTGTTAGTTACACTATTTATAACTCAAGAACGACTGAATCGATTTGACTGAAAATTGGTGGGCAGGTATCTTAGAACGAGGAAACGGACATAGGATAATTTTTACCCCGTTTTCTATTTTTTATAAAAACTGATTCACTTAATTTTTGCCGAAATACATAAGACGTTTTGCAATAAAATCGAACAAATATAATTTAAAAGACGTATTCCAAAACTTAAGGGCCTTTAAAACTTCCCTTAAAAATGGGCACGAACTTATCGGACAACCCAACATTTTTCTTCTTATTATTATAAAGTTTAAAATTTATAAATTGACGATACATGACAGATACCTAATCTATATATATATATAAAAGAAAGTCGTGTTAGTTACACTGTTTATAACTCAAGATCGGTCAAACTGATTTAGCTGAAAATTGATGGGGAGATAGCTTAGAACTAGGAGACGGACATAGGAACTTTTTATCTTGTGAGCATTTTTTTTATTCCGCGCGGACGAAGTCGCGGGTAAAAGCTAGTAAGTAATATCAAATTTTATTCTGTCACAATATGTGCTAGTTTCAGTGTTTTACTATTTTCGCCGCAGTACGTAAGTTTAATGGTTCGAATCCCAGGCTTACAAGGTTTTTATTTTTCAATATTATCAATCACATATAGAGCTTTTTTTTTTTAATGAAAAGGAAAAATCTGGTAGTGTACTTAGAATATGTTTTTTACTTAACAAAAACAATTTTAAATTTTTATTTTTGGGGTATTAAATATTTATATAAAATTAATAACGATTAGGTTCGGCCATCTCGGAATAAAGCGAGTGGGCGGAGAGTGTTTTCACTTGTCATTGCGGTCATTGAAATTGAATTCTACTCGTATATCCATATCCTTGAAATACACTTTGAAAGTATACAAATTGTGTTAAATTAATTGACAATTTGTATCAAAATATTTTTCTCTTACTGTTAGGTATCTTCAGTCCGGTTGCAGTAGAATTTTCCAAGCATAGATTTATTACACGTATTCGATGTCGCCTGTGACATAGTCCGCGCGGAATTAAATGACGAAACTTACAATAACAAACGTGAACAATAATAACCTCCTTCTTTTTGAAGTCGGCTAAAAAAACATGGTAATGACGACTCGGTTAAAAAAAGGGACAAGGAATATTGTGGTTCCTTAATTTTTAAAGATGTCGTATTCGACTACTGTTGTAACCAATAATTGTTGCGATAAAGTTTAATTTTATATAACGCTTTGATAATAAAATTAAAAACCTTAAAAAATGTAAAAAAAAGTTTGGGATTCGAAACGCCAAAACTGCGTATTACAGCGAACAGTTAAGCCGTAAGGCCAAACTGGCATATATGGTGACAAATTAAAATTTGATATTGCTTATCTATCTAGTATCTGTCATGCGGGACGTAAACTTGTAGTAAATAGCAAAAAAATGTTTTGATTATAAAATGTCAAATGAATTTAACAGAAGTAGTATATTTCAAAGTGTATCTTAAGTGAATAGAGATAGAGTTCAATTTTGTCAAATGTTCCGATATTTTTGCATACTTTCGATGCTTCGTTACTATTGACGCTCTGTCTGTTACTATAATTATGGGCACTTTGAATGTACTCATATATATGACGATGTGAACGCTCCGGTGTTTTTGAGCAGAGTGGATGCTTCAATTAATTTGATGACTTTGGTTGTACTTATATAATTGATCACTTTAGGTGTTCCTATATATTTGGATATCTTGACTGCCACTATATTTATGAAGCTGACTGTACTTTCGCGTTGATTTTGACATCTGTATAAAATAGGTAACACTTTTTATCAACGTAACAACACCTGAACTTGTAATTGCAGCCTTGTATTAAATGCCATACTAATTGTTCACAACAATTTATTGAACAAAAGTATGTGGAACAGAGTCAGTGGCCAGATATTTGAAAAAAAATTGTAGATTTAAATGTTTGATAAAGAAAATTTGTCAGCACAGGAACAACGCCCTTATAATTTGTCAGTTGTTAGTGATTAATTGCCAATTGTCTTTATTTTATTCCATTTGCTTTAATAGTAGTTGACGAAGATATATAATATTCGACGTGAGAAAATTATATTGGTATGTATGTCATAAAAGTTGTATATAATAAAATTTCAGTGATATTTTACTCTATTTATTACATACGTTTACAAGATTATTATATTAACATATTTTAACAACTAAATAAAATTACTAATTATGCTTACAATTGGAAAAACAACAAAAAAAATTCGGACTATACAAAACATAATTCTTCGAGATATTTATACTTTCTTTACTTTAACAGTTAGTAATAGGTTTCTTCCTCTACCCATTTAGAGATATTATTCCGGATAATATATCGCCTGAGTTCATCGCCTACTATCATAAGCACCATGAACGGTATCGCCAAGAAGAAATGATACCACAACAGTGATTCCGTATTGAAAACTTCATGACACAAAGGAAAATAAGTCACCAAAAGTGCAGCGAATAAATTAACAACAATACTAATGTTCAAAACATGATTGCGCATACCCTTTTTGATTAATGAGATGCGTCTCGTTTTACAAATGATGACGTCAGATATCTGGGTCCAGCAAACTGCGACAAAGTAGGCGGTCTGCGCCTGCCTCTCGACGTGCTTCCTGTCATGGTAATACCACGGCCGACCCAGAGTGTCAAGGAACGTGTGCGTCGGCGTCTCCCATTCTTTGCGCACAAACATCAACGTTGAAGGAAAGAACCCGCTGGACGCGAAGACCGTAAAGTACGCGTACATTCCAGCAAAGAACTGAATCAAACCGACTTGAAAATACGCCATGTAAATCAATACTTTATTAACGAGACGATCCGTTGGCTTTCGCGGAGGTATCGACATTATGTCCTCCTCCGACGTCTCGTACGCCAGACTCATCGCCGGCAACAAGTCCGTGCCCACATTGATGACTAGAATTAAAATCAAAGTAATAGGCAGAGGCATGCCCAAGAGTGCGTACAGAACGAAAGGCAACATCTCGGGAGTGTTAGAAGTTAGAGTGTAGGCTATAGTTTTCTTGAGATTATCGAATATGCGTCTACCTTCCTCTATACCAAGCACGATGGAAGCAAAATTGTCATCTAAAAGAATCATATCGGCGGCCTGCTTGGACACCTCGGTGCCGGTTATTCCCATAGCGATGCCGATATCGGCTTTCTTCAAGGCGGGGGAATCGTTGACGCCATCTCCCGTTACTGCAACCACGTGTTTCAAGGACTGCAGCGTTTCCACAATGAAAAGTTTTTGTTGCGGACTGGTGCGGGCGAATGTTATTTCCTCATATTTATTCGCCGCCATCTTCAAATCGTTGACACTCATCGTCCTGAGCTCGTCGCCAGTGATGATGACGGCTTTGAATTGGTTTTTTATGTGTAACGGAACATCGGCTAAGTCTATGTGATGCTCGAAAGCATAATCGTATGCCGTGGGTTGCGTTATCGTACCGCACTGGCGGGATATCGACAGTGCAGTGACGGGATGGTCGCCCGTCACCATCAGGACTCTAATACCCGCCTGTTTGCATAGAGCTATAGACTTGTCGATATTTTTTCGAGGAGGATCTATCATCGATATAGCGCCGATGAAATTTAAATCATCGATTGGAAAATTACGATTTTGAGCGTCGAATGCATATCCCAGGGGATAAGTTTCTATCGGGAGTTTATAATCGCAGTAGCCTATCACGCGCTCGCCCATGTTCGCCATTTTAATAAAGTAAGATTGTAGTTCCTTCTTTATTTCCGGCGTGATCGGAATGATTCCGTCGTCGGTTAACACGTTAATACAATGTTCGAGAATGATCTCGGGAGCACCTTTCATAATCAGGTAATAACTTTGGGTGGCCTGCATTCGGTGGATGGTGACCTGATATTTGTAAGCCGAACTGAAAGGTATCTCCGCTTCTTTCGGATTCATTTCCCGAGTTTGCGTCGCGGACCGATTGATTTCCATGTACCGCAGTATCGCCGACTCTGATGCGTCGCCAATAATTTTCCTTTGCTTGACGGGGTATTTCAAGCTGTCGTGCGCAAACTCAGCTTTCAAATTGAGCGACGCCGCCAGGCACAGCTCGGCGTACGTCGAATCAGACACGTGCGTGTGATCTTCCTTGTCGTATATGGCGAAATTACAAAAGAGATGCGTAACGCTCATTCGATTTTCTGTTAACGTACCCGTTTTATCCGAGCATATGCAGGACGTCGACCCCAAAGTCTCGACAGCTTGCAAAGTTTTCGCGAGACAATTTTTCTTTTTCAATTGTTTAGCCGACAGTGTCATGCACACGGTTAATGTTACTATTAGCCCTTCAGGTACGTTCGCTAAGATAATTCCGAGCATATACTGTAGAGCCGAGAGCCAACTGTTTTGTACAAAATAAACCATTATAAAAAATAAAAATCCAAATGTGAAGGCCACTCCACAAACGAGTTTTATAAAATGAGTTATTTCCTTAGCAATGGGCGTTTCGTCCTTCTCGAGGCCGGTGACGAGGCCGGCGATCTTGCCTATCTGAGTCAACTCTCCGGTTGCCACCACTACCGCCTTCGCCGTGCCCTCCACGATGGTACACCCGAAATAGGCCATGTTTTTGGATTCCAGAGGGTTTTTGTTCGTACACTTCGGAGTGTGCTTTACCGGCTTCGACTCACCGGTTAAAGAAGACATGTCCGTTTTAAAATTATTGGATTCCAGTATTCTGATGTCAGCTGGGACAATCTCTCCGCTCTTCAGCTCCAGTATATCGCCCACGACGATTCCATTTATTGGTATTTTTTTCTTTAATCCTTCTCGAATCACGATCGCGTCCACCGGCACCATTTTCTCGAAGCCGCTCATAACTGCAATGTTTTTGGCTTCTTGATAGAAGCCGAAGAAGCCGGTGCCAAGAATAGTGGCTGTTATGACGCATCCTAAGTACAAGTAGTCCTTGCCAGTGTGACCGCCCCCGTGTCCAGAGTCCACCATGTCGGAGAAGAGGTAACCTATGAAGTTAAGTATGGCACCGCACCAAAGCACGCACTGGAACCAGCCGAAGAGGTTGCGTCGGAATATTTTTCCGTAGCTAGTACCGCGCAGCTCTTTGAGCTCATTGGGTCCGTTGTGCTCAAGTAGCTCGGCGGCGAGGCTTTCGGTGAGGCCGTTGGTGATGTTGGTGCGGTATACGACCTCCAACTGCGCCGGCGTCAGAAAGTGATCTCCTGTGTGCGTCTCCTCTTTCAATAGATTAAGTTCGGACACGTCGGAGCTGTGCTGGGTGCTCGGCCGCCGCAGACCGACCAGCGAGCTGCTGGAGCGACGGCGCTCCTTGTGTGGCATTGTATTATATTATATATTGTATGTCATATTACACAACGATTGTTATCAATAAATAATTACCGCAACTTTGACATTCTTCTTTTTGAAAGCTGTCAGTATTATTTTCCTTTTAAAATCCATACTAACTTTACAGTTTTTATAATAATTTTACGATACAAGATTTATATAAATAACTTTAAATCCCAATGGTTATCATACTTTTTTAAGAGCATTTAATTCTGCTGCAGTGGATCAGCAATTTCATTTATTACACTGTACCAGGCGCTATATTATAATCTCAAAAAGCAACAGAGGTAAAAGATACCAGGGGCAACAACCTAGAAACTGTTAATATAACTTGTTAATCAAATGGTTTAAATTAAAAAAAATGAAACAAAACGGCATACTTAATATAATTTTATTACGAAAAATACTTTAGACTGCATTGTTGACTAACGAATTATATAGTTTGTAATATTTTTAACAATACTTGATAAAATTCTCTACCATCAGATTCCGCCTAAATTGAGTTCATGAAGTACGATTTTTTGAGTAACTCTCTTTTACCTATAAATTATGCGGCTATACTTTTAAATTCAATTACGAAAACAAATAGTTATATAGTTCATAAATAAAATATTTTTCGTTTCGATGAACTTTTTTCTCATAATGCACAAACATCAAGTCATTTAAAACAACATTCTGATTTCGAGACTGAGAAAAAAACATGACAGGTATTATAAAATATTTTCGTACATTTGTTTCAAGAACACGGCAACTTAGATTAATTTAAATACATGCTGTTATTTTTTAAATGTACTTAAGAAGGAATTTAAATGAACATTGCTTAACATTCTAAATTGAAAACTATTTATTAATAATTAATAGGTTTTTTATATGTATATATGACGTAGGTGTCTTTTCTGGCGCTAATTCATTTACAGCAGCCAGGATATCTCATTGTACTTATTAAATATATCTACAGACAATATATTCCATTTTCATTTTAAACGGACAGTAGCAATTTAAGCTTATATTTATTTTCATGGCCGTTATAATTTTAAATCCAAAATAACTTTGGTAACAATTATTTTGTACTGTATTAAGTTAATAGTGAAAAATTAGTTCATATCAGTAACATTACGATACGTTTAAAAATGGAATGATAACTTGGAATAAAGAATAAAAAAACACACACTCACTATCGACTGCAGTGATACGAGACATATTGTCATCTCTTTTTTTTTCTTCTTTGAAATAACAGAGACAGCAATACAAATGTCATGACAGTCGAAAGCCACAATTTAAATTTAGAAAATTCTTAAAAACTTCTTCCTTTTTAAACATTTATCCACAACATTAAAGAGGTTACATAAAACTATAAAAAAAATATATACCTCTTACCTTACTTCTCCTAAAACTACTGTATCAAACTTTAAACTCGAAAAAAGGAATATTTATTGTATGTATTTTTCCTTTAATATCGTTTACTTACGTGTTTTTTTTTATTTCATTTTTCATTTTTTAGGTTAAAAACTTATGGATTCCTTTGATTAATTTTAATAAAAACTAAAACGTAACGTCTACATGTACTTAAATTATATCACAATCTACTTTTCATGGTACACTTCTGTAAATACTAACGTTATTAAGTAAAATATATTTTACAATATTTCATGATAAATACGATTTTTAATAACCAATTATGAAATAAATAAAAATAATAATTACATCGAATATACACTTCTATGAATAAAAAATCAAAAATATTTTAAAAGAAAAATTAAAAATTGTTTTTTTAATTTTTTTCATTAGTTCATTGTCAGATTTTTTGAAATAAATAAATTTAATAAACTGCAACAAGTTTTGTATTCGGACATGCCAATTAAAATTCACATAAAAAATCCAACTAGGGGGAAAAAAAATACAAAAAATATTTTTTTAAAAAGTCTGCGACACTATTGTTGTATACATTTCATTGATAATATAAAAAAATAACCTTGGCATATTAAAAGGAGACCAGCTCGCATTTGACATTTGCATAATTATTTAATTTAAAAAAAAAAACCACATGCAAAAACTTTTTAATAATATCAGCAAAGTAAACTTATAGTACCATTATCGCTACCTAACAGTAGGAGTCTATTGAGTGGCAACACTGACATACATGTCAGAACTCCTTTGAATGTGTCAGAGCGTAGTTTAGTTGAGGAGAACGAGGCGTCTTGATCCAATGACGTGTGGACTCCGATGCGATTGTTTGTGGTCCCCGATATTAACTCGTTGTAATATACAGAAAGGCAGTGAACGGGTTCAGTACTGCCCCTGGTAAAATGTGCGTGTTTGTTACTACAGTTGGAGAAAGACGTTAAAAATGTTACAAATATTAAGACTTATTAATTTTGATATATACATTTTTTGTTAATGCGTTCTGTAAAATAAAATACTGGTTTTTGGAATTATTATGTTAATATTCATTATTGCATGTCCATGTTATAATAAAATTAGTACTCACTTGAGATGCGCAATCAACTCGCCATCGTCGACCCGCCAGAGCGCGGTCACTTGGTCCAGTCCCGAACTCAATAATCTATGATCATCCACTGCAGCTAAGCGTAAAACCTGCATATAAATAAAAATAAAAGAAAATACAAAAATTAAAAATTTTAACATATAGAACTTATATTTGATAGTACATAGGAAATTTTGTTTGCATTTTTAGACTAGTTCATAAATATGCATTCGAGTAAAATATCTGCATACTGCATAATGTATTGAAAAAACAAATCGCTATTTTTTTTTATATAGTAACGGGATAACAATACACTTTTGTCCAAGTATGTTATTGTCCACAATGTCTACGCCCAGATAAGTACGTATGAGTACGTAGATACGTACGAATGCGTACGTTATACGTGCGTGCGTGTTCGTGCGTGTGCCTGTGTAGACAGTACACTGACCTCTGCGTCGTGTGCGCGCCATGCGGCAAGCGGGCGGCCACTGCGCGTGTCGAGTACAGCAACATGTCCGCCAGCCAGTCCGCACGCCACCCACGCGCCCGACGCGCATATACACATGCAGCGGATGAACGTCGTCGCGCTCGTCGCTAACTGGAGACAAACAACCATCACTTACCATGAGTCTTCACTACCAATACAATCTGTCAACTCTGTAGGAATATATTTTGTATAGTTGTTTTTTTTTACATTAAAGGTAGATGGCAAACGAGCAAACTGCCACCTGGCTGAAATAGGGAAGCGACCGTTGCCATTGATCAATTGTAGATGTTTTGTATGTCTTTAAACCACGGCGAAGGGGACGCACAGACAGAAAATATATACCCAATTACATTTCAACTGTGGATTCTATTTTTATTATGGAGACAGACAATTGTTGGAACAGTTATTTTCTGTATATACAAAAATATATCAATACCAAGGCAATACAATTGGGATTTTAAAATTATATAGGTGAAAATAGCGACTTATGAAATCTCAGTAAAGTAGGATTAATGAATCACTAATATAAAATACAAGTAGTAGAATAAGCTACATGATGGAAGACTACAGTGAAACAGATCTATCCTACCTTCAGCTCGTAGGAGGAATAAGGAGATCTGGCGTCGATGAGTCGCAGTGTGGCATCTGTAGTGGCGGCCACCACTACTGTAGATGGTCCGGGTAGAGTACGCACTATACTCACTGCCGACTTTATATTATCCAACTGAAAAAAAATTGTTACACTCAGAAATGTTAATCGGTTGTTAAAGGTTTATAAAGCAAGCACTTAGTATAGATTCTCTATAACAATGAGCAGAGGTTTAAACACCCTCATAAAATATTATTTTCATAACAAATGTAGAGAAAAAAAAAACAATTTATTTTCGAACCTGCGACACCACAGTCTCCATGAAGGGATCCCAGATGTGTACGATAGAGTCAGTGGAGACAGCCAGACGTAGAGACTCTAAGAATGTTAGGGATAACACGCCCTTCTTGTGACCCGTGTAAGTCCAGTTGCATTGACTAGTTGCATTGCCATCTCCCTATAGAATATAAACAAACTATCTTACTAATATTATAAATGCGAAAGTTTAAATGGATGGATGGATGTTTGAAGGTATCTCCAGAACGGTTCAAAGGATTTTGACGAAATTTGGTATAGAAGGAGACGTCTGGAAGAACACATAGGCTGCTTATTACGTTATTTTTTAATTCCACGCGAACAGAGTCACGGGCGACAGCTAGTTAATTATATAAACAAGCAAAAACAACACGCATTTACGTACGAACGCATACATGTACGTACACACGGATACGAATGAGTGTATTTAACCTGGACGCTGTCAACCAATATATACTGCTTACCTGATTCCTCAAAGACCATAGTTTCACAGTCTTGTCCTTAGATCCACTCATGAAGCTGTTCTCATTGTCCAGACAGTGTATAGATTTGACAGAGTGCGTGTGTCCAAGGAATGTCTGCAGTTTGATCTGCTTCAGGTTAAAGCGGGCATCTTTGTCCGGTCGTCCGATCTCATGTTCCCAGTAGATCAACCAGTCACCCCGAAGATGTCTGGGGAAAATCAATTTTATTGTTTTGTATTAGAGTTCATAATTGACTGACAATAATGTGTAAAATGTCAAGTTGGAAAGAGACGATAATGGTGTATTTTTCTTGTTTCCTATAAGGCTGTAAAACTGTTAGGAATTCACCTTTCACTCTTCACGCCGTTAGCCATCTTATACGCGACAGCATCAAATCCACATCCTTGTCCGATTTCATCTTCCTGGTCCGCAGCGACATCTATCCTGTTGCCGACGAGTGTAACATTGGAACCGAAGCTGTTGTTACCAGATCCGTTGCCGTTGTCGGAGAGATCACTTCTTGTGGGCGTAAGAGCCGTTTTGCGACTGATAGGATCATCGCTGAATGACGATTGAAAACGCTTCCCTTGCTGGTTTATATGGAGGGGAGAACTGAAAGTTTTTGAAAAATAAACAATGCTAAATAAAATAGGGTTCAATAAATGGGTCAAAATTTTCATGTTCTGTCTTAACTCACCTGATGGCGTGTATTTGTTTATAGTTATTGCATAACGTCCGCACAGTGTCCGCATTCTTGAGCGCTCGCTCGAGGCTGTCCGCGCCCAGGAAGCGGGCAAAGGTGCTGTGGGTGCGATACGCCAGCTCCTCATTGAATACCACAAGTAGCTCCTCTTGAGCCTGCACAAGTAACTCTGTCTGTATGTCTCGCTTTCATACGAAAACTACTGAACCGATTTAAATGAAGTTCTGTATACAGATAGTCCAGAGCCTGAGAAAGGACATAGGCTACTTTTTAACGCGAAAAAAGGATTGTAATTGGTTGAAAGTGGGGGTGAAATATGTATGGAAGTAACGTTATTTTTACAGTTAGAAGCTTGTCTCTTTTTTATGTTGTTAATCTTATATATAAAATTCTCGTGTCACAATGTTAGTTCCCGTACACCTCCGAAACGGCTTGACCGATTCTCATGAAGTTTTGTGAGCATATTGAGTAGGTCTGAGAATCGGCCAACATCTATTTTTCATACCCCTATTAAGTTTTTTTTAACTGCGCGCGGACGGAGTAGCGAGCGACAGCTAGTTTTATATAAATAAATATGACATTCAAAGTTTGTAAAACTTCTAGATGAAATTTTTTTATGGGAATATGTAAAGTTTATATGAATGTTTTGTAAGTCTAATATGTTTTGTTGTAATATTTTATAATTTTAAGTAAAATAATTAGCCTAAGTCATTAAAAATGCTACCCGAAGTCAGTATTTCACGCGGAAAAAGTCACGGGCACAACTAGTATAACGTTTTCGTAGTGCGTTTCGACTTTTAAATTCGATTTTTGTAGGACATTACACTATTGTAATGTGAGCTGAACATATCACGGATTTCATTCACTTATTCCTTCACTCATCCATTCAGATCATTCAGTATGACATACAGTAAGTCCATTAGCGTCGTGTTCGTCGGTCGCGAGGTCCGGCGGCGAGCAGGCCAGCTCCGGCAGGTCTGCGCGCACCACACGTCCGTCCCGCACCGCCCACTCCGCCGTACTGCCGTCGCGGCAGATCTCCAGGAAACCCTCCACCTTGCCCTCGCGGCTCTCCTGCTCTACACTCTGTACAATACAGGGGAAAGACAATGTCAGGAGTTAACGAATTATTCTATAAACAGATGAGAAACAATATTCAGAAATAAAGTTACAAATGTTGGGTAGAAGAAAAATTTATAATTAAATAAAGAGATGGAATCATAAATATGCAATGATTTAGAGATAAGTTGTTAATTTACCTTATCACCATTGATTTCATCTTGTTTCGGCCAGTTATCAACTTTTCCAGTAGCTTTATCGAAGGCTAAAAAGAACCTGTAATCGAATGAATGAAATTTTAATGCCTACTTAGTCAAAGTATATCAGACCTCGATAGACTTGTTCGAACCTATAATAAATTAAAAAAAAACTAGTTATACAACTTCAGATCCAATTAGTTTTGTGTGCTGACCTCTGTAGCGCGGGCACACAAAGATGCCGTCGGCTCATCTCGGGGCCGACGCGTAATGCCAGCGCGTGCAACGCGTCAACCAGCTTGCGAGTGAGCGCGCCTCGCGCTGTCGCACCATTTGTATACGCGCAACGAGTTGTGGATGCCAGCCGGAGTGACGGTTGCAGGATCGATTTTAAGAAAGTATCCTGTCAATTGAAATAGTTTTAAAAAACTTAAAAAAAAGTGCTTTACACGTTACCTATTCGCAAAGACGTTGTGAAATAAATACTACAAGAAACTATGAACAACATCCATTACGTACTTACTAATGTTATTTATTACACTAAATAATGAAAATGGACTTCGCGGAGCCCTGGGGCGTCGCAAAGACTTTTTGGGGGTAATAATACGTCAAAAGATTTATAATACGTACCTACAAAAAATTGGAATGAGAACTGAAGTGGGACACAAAAAAAAGAATTACAAATTCAAGGGCCTAGAATAATCAAACTTAGAAAGGTTCCAAAAGGTTTCTGCAGTCAAAAAAGTTTGAGAACTAGACGATTACGGATATGGACTGTCGAGCAGATGAGTTCTAACCCTCGCCTATATTTATCAATCCGGGCTCTAATCTTTTCTTCACTTCGTCTGGAAGTTGGTGGAGGTTGTGGATAGTGGTTGTTGGTCCTACCTGCAGCTGTTCCATGACCTTGACATCAGACATGTAGGGCAGCAGGTGCTTGAGCAGCTGCAGACAGGCTACCACACCGCCCTCCAGCGGCGCGGACAGCCGCCGGCGACATGACGCGATCAGCTCGCCCATGTGCGGCAAGTACTGGAACATTATCAGCTGCTCGCCGTACATCGCTGCAACACAACACATCAAGATACCAACTTTATAAACTATGGGAAACATATAGAATAAAGAAAGCAAATTAGGTAGACAGGATAGTAGGAAAAGACAAGTCCCCAATATTCTTTTGTGGTTTTCTTAAACAGTGCGAACTCAATATTTTAACAAAACACTTACCAACAATTGATGTAAGACACTCAATAACTTTCATAGCATTCCTGTCACCCACCACTTTACTATTCACGACTGAGATTTCATCGAATTCATCTTTCTGTTCAGTCTCCAAAGGTGAGAGGTTCTCCTTTCCGATGTAGCATAGTGTGAGCATTTTGAGCAAATTTCTTGTAATGTACCTACAAGTCAGCACCGGCCCCAGTCTATGCGCCAGCCAAATTAAACTCTCAGAACTCATATCAGATATTTTACAAGTAACTGATTCATCATCAACTTTAGTATCGTCTTCATCTTGCAATTTTTGTGTTTCCGCATTTGATATATCTTCAACTTTATCTTCAGCTGCTTGTGAAGTATTTTCCAAATCAACTTCTTCCGACTTCGAATCTTCTTCGGCGAAGTGCAAGTAACTTGTGAACATAGGTCGCTGTGGAACATCAATTGGAGGTGATATACATGTCTTTACTGGTGCTTCCGAAGTTTCACGATTTTCATCCTTATCTACTTTGCTATTAGGCTCTTTATGGTTTGATTGATTAGAAATGTTTGGCGTGAAGAATCTAGAATTCCCTGGCGAAAAGTACTCAGAAGAAGGGGATGGGGTGTGTAAACTGCTTTGTTCTTTGTTAGTATTAGAGTCAACCGACCCGGTGGGAGACTTGCTTCTGCTACTAAGACTGGGCTGTCTGTCTTTGTCGTTTTCAAAATGGAACAGCTCATTTTCACTTCTGCTATCAACGTCCTTTTCGTTTAAGACTTCATTAACCTCGGCTATAGTTTTCTCAACGTTCGGTGTGACGACATTTTCTGATCCATATGATGTGTCAGGGGAGAAGATATCGGATGTGGTGGTTAGAGCATTCTTAACATTGTCGTCGGAGTAGCGCGGTTTCTTGTTAGCCATCGCACGATTATGACATAGGTGACCTGGTGATCCTATGACTGTGCAAACGTCTTTATATCCGCCCACAGCTTCAACAAGATGCTGCGTGAAATTGTCCAGGAAGCACTGAAGTCCTAACCTTACTATCAATTGCAAAAGAAAAATATGATGATACAGTTTTACAAACTTGTGTTTCATTTGCACAGTTCCATTTGTTAGAGAATCTACTTCAGTTATTTTATGTTGTTCTGATTTATCGTAGAGATAATCATCATCTTCGTACAAATTCAGGATGTATTTCAATATTTTCTTCCGTGTCTCCGCAGGTCCTAAAGCTTTGCTTACAGTGTCAAAGAGATACCAAGCTGCTAAAACAGATGTGTTCTTATTTTCCAGTAACTCGATGTAATGGGACAAGAAAATGTCGAGGACATCGATCTGGTTGACGCACTTTATCTGTTCCAGGAGAACTTCCAAATGTGTTATACAAGTTTTAATTTTACCTTCGGCGATTCTTTGATTAAAGTAAAGTTTAGTTTTATCGACATTCTTGTATTTCTCACACTGATTACCGTCACATTCGTACATGTACAGTAAGTTTAGTTCGTTGCTTGTTAGTTCGTATTCGTGTAACGTGCTTATGAGATTGTATAAAATGTTAAAACTTTGTGGGAATGGTATCAAATGCTGCATAAGTAAAGGTTGGAGCAGCTGCGCAGGAGTAGGTGGTGGCAAACCTTTGTCTGTTACAACCGACGCTTTTGTATCCTCTGCTAACGGTATGAGATCATTTTTGAAACTGAGACTTAGAGGTTGAACATTTAGAAGTAATGAGGCGATATAGCTGACGCATTTAGGTAACGAATTGAAGTTGTACTTCAGTACAGTTCGACAACTGTTGTATCTATCTACAAAGTTATCGTTATTCGTCCGCAGTGGACGCATGTACGCGTGCAGGAAAATTTCCACAATGAGACATCCGATCACCAACATGTCCTGTTGTCGACTTTCAGTAACAAACTGCTTGTATATCGCCGCATCTGTAGTGTACCTTGTGTTGAACATTCTATTCTTCCTCTCTTTTAGAACATTGTCTAATTGTGCGTCGTGACTGAACTTCTTTAAGTAAGCTTGATCGTAAGATGCGAAGAACATGTGGTTAGTGAATGCTGTGTCATCAGATTTTTCCTTTCCCGCATTGACATTTTCCTTTGCTTTCTGTAGTTGTAACAAATTTGGTTTATGTGTGTTCTCAGCTGTTCTTTTCTTATCCTCCGCTTTGCTAAAGAAACACTTGGTTCTGAAATTGTCTAAGACCTCCAGCGCTTGGATAGACGCTGCGGGATTGAATTCTTTTGGCAGATATATAACGCCTTTCCCTAGTTCTGAGCGCTGCACTTTGTAATGTCTGGAATGTGAGGACGCTCTATTTTCTGTTATGACGTCATCGCCGCCATCTTGCGCTTTTGAGAGAGACCGAGCTCGACTGCTGCTTTTGTGACGAGAACGGACGCGTTGCGACGGAACTTGGAGGCGAGAAACGTGTTGAGGCAAGCTGTTCGATTCTTCCTCCTCCTCTGTCATATCTTCTGAACTGTCATTTTTGATAACTTTTTCTGTGAAATAATAAAGTTTGTTAGTTCATCTAAATGAATACTTTTGTATCATGATTTTGTCATAATTTGATAATTTCAATAAAAGAAAATACGAAAGGATAGTAATATCTCACTAGCATTGGGCGTGGTCCAGCGCATACGTATGGGTGCGGGCGGGGGCGCGCGTGCTCTCCGCGCGGGGTGCGGGGCGCAGAAGAGCTGCACGGCGCCGCCACGACGCATGCGCGAGTGACCGTCTACTAAGGTAAGGCACACGTTCTTCGCTTTCACTGCTGCTGAACCGGATAGTCTGTGGAATTTAATACTTTGTGACACTAAAAGTGACCATGATTTTTTTATTAATATTCTACTTCCTACCTACTTCTTCATCTGGAAGTAATCACAGCTAGAAAACTTTAACAATTAACAAAGGTCAGTTGTTATAAATTAGAAATACGGAAAATAATGTATATAAGTGATAAAAAATATAGTTAAAAGAATTTATAACAAGGAGTATTAGTAAAGTGTTTACGCGATTAAAATATGTTACATACTTGTAACCAAAAGTAATATCGATCCAGTGATGCAAGTTTTCAGACACGTGGGAGCTCTCCAGCGCTTCTCTGTGCTTTGTGATGAAATCCTCTGCGCAGGTGGCCCACGATGGTATACCAAGATCCTGTGAAATACTTCTTTACACAGTCTTTTTTTACAGCAGTCTACAAAAATTGTTAACCCTAAAGCTTCAGACTACATTCTGACTTGTTAATTGGACACTAAGACACACTATATCTATTATTATCGAATTAAATCTACATTAAGAAAGACTAAGATCCGAGTTTGGTTCTGAGTAATTTAAGAATTTAAATTTAGAAAAATATAAAAAAATGTTAGCTTAAGTAGTTTTTTCACGGATCTTTACCGGTAAATCTTCATGGATACTCTTGAAGACAGTTGGGTCGGTATAGAACTCTGGTATACATTCATCTGGTGTCCATTCCTGCATGCGCTGTATTGAACCCGGGTACTCCGCTGGTACCCACTTGTTGCGGACATATTTACAAAGAATCTCCTTTGGGGTTCTGAAATTATTACCGAACATTATTAGTGCAGAATTCGTCTTTAAAGACAATTGTAATAATATATACAGACAAGTTATCTGTAATTTTGATAGCTCACTAACGACCTCCTGTTAATATCAAAAATGTCACGAGATCCTTTTCGTTGCAGGAGCTGTTATGTAATTTTTTTTGACAAGAAGGGGTGCTTCAAGTCTGCGAATTACACAGACTCACATAACCCCCAGACAAGGTAAACAAGGGGACGCCATAGAAATCTCTCCCAGGGTGCGGGTACCGCTAAAAACGTTACTATCAAAGCATATGGATGAATTTGAATATAGTAGAAAGAGGTGGAGGTGTGTCCAAACATCACCAAAAAATATTTTTTATACATGCAATTTTTTTTTTAGCTGAGAATAAAACAGTATAAATAAGATACTCTCATAAATGTTTTTAATTTATCAACATATTCAAGGTTCATATTGACAGAAATGAATACTATCGTTGATTATTATTTATATACAAAAACCACATGTTATATCCATATACTCTTATCTATAAAACAATTCTATATAATAAATAATTTCTGAATCAGATACACTAATGTTCAAGATTTCATTTTTGTGATCTTTGTGATATTTCTCTTATTTATTTTACTTATTTATGAATTTGATGTTACCTTTGTATTGTCAAAACCCCTTTTTATACTCTGCTTTAATAGAAGTTCTATTTTTATGTTTTTATTTTATTTTTAATTTCTAATGACCTTCCAGCCACTTATTTTCGTTCTGAAATATTATCTATTCTACGTGCATATGTATTTTATTTGTCAACTGAGCCCTTAGTGACACATAAAGATACCTATTAATAGATTTCATATAAATTATAAAACCTCCTTTGTTTATATTTGTCATTGATATTAAATATGGAACAATAAATCTTCTTATCAAGACATTTATACCTTATTGTGGAAAGTTAATAGTGATAAGTTAACTTTGTATTGTACAGTTTATCTTTCACTTAAACATACAAAAGTAAATAAGACTGTCACTAAATAAAAGCTAATAGATATTTTAATCAAATATTGTTAATCATATATTGGTTTGAAGAAAGTCATTGAAATAGTACAAGATTTTACAATTATAAATACACTAGCTTTTGACCGCGACTCCAAAACTTAGGAAATAATCTATGGGTTCTTCCAAATTATGTCCTACATCTGTACCAAATTTCATCAAGATCCGTTCAGCTGTTACGGAGATACCTTCAAACAAACATCCATCCATCCATATAAAAATTTGCATTTATAATATTAGTAAAATAACTACGGTTAACTAAAACATCATGATGCAACTTCTATATATATGTGAGGAAATTGAGAAATATGTCTAAAGTTAAACAATGTATCAGTGAACTTTTAATAAGTTTCCATTTAATATGTATGCTGTTGGCGTGATTATATAAATAAAATAAATAAAAAATAAATAGGCACCTGGATGTCATTCACTCCTAACTTAGTGTAGGCTGTAGCATATTAATGGTGAAGAATATGAATCGAAATCATGTTGATTAATTAATTAGAGTGTGCACCTAAATAGTAAATAAAAATTTGATAACTCACCTTCTTGCTAAGTACACATAGCAAGTGATGTCTGACAAAGCGTCAGACACATGATGTGGTATTTGACCGTTGGCACTTGTCACATCATATGTCATGTCCAACTGCCTGTCACCCTTGTTCAGACGGTATTTTGATTTACTCAGATCTCTCCAATTTCTGCCTAAATATAAATTTTACATGATTAATCTAATATATAAAATTCTCATGTCACAGTTTTCGTTCCCGTACTCCTCCGAAACCGCTTGACCGATTCTCATGAAATTTTGTGAGCATATTCAGCAGGTCTGAGAATCGGCCAACATCTATTTTTCATACCCACCCATTTTTTAACTGCGCGCGGACAGAGTCGCGGGCGACAGCTAGTATCTTATAATGTCGTAACTCTACAAAAATGTATTTCCACACCAATATAAATGGGAATGCAATTTGAATTTTTTGTTGAGTATAATTAAGCTCAACATTTTTTATACCATTTCTATAATGTTAAGAACCATTGTTTAAAAAACAGTCATAATTTAGATTTATGTAAATAAAATTTTGTCACTTACCACATCTTGAATTAAAATCAGTAACCCAAGGTACCATGAAATGTGCTTGAGGATCACTGGCGCTCCTTCCTGCTAACATGTTCAATTGTAGAAGATAATCCAAGTTAGAGATTTTCCCCCTAGTCCAGAGCATACAGAGCTGCTCTAATTTGGCTGCTTCTTTTTGCCAACTTACATCATCATTTTTTAAATTCAAAGGTTGGCTATTAGCTTTATTCCTATTATATTCATATATTAAAGAGTTATCTAAACAATATATGTTATTTGTTATAGGGGGAATGATCTGCAACCAGAGATTCTCTGACAGATAAATATCTTGAAGTCTCAGCAAACCCACACTGAGGCCTCTATCACACATTGCTTTAGACATGTGTAGTAACTGATACACAATAAATAGTCCTCTAGCATAAGTTTTGTCAATTAAATTTGGACTGAAATTTAAACAGTCTAACAAACTATTTTCGTAATGCCCTCGGTAGATGATAAAATAGTTATTATCAGTCTCCAAAGTGATTAGAGCTGCTAACAAATTGACATGGGTCTCATAGGATTTTGCAATGTGTTTATTGGGTATTATTACATCTTTGTACTCATTTAATTTGCTGTCGCTTTTTATCCTAACTATGTTGCAACCATATAGTCTCAGGATAATATCAGATAAAAGCTGATCGTGTTCGAGAAGATTAACTAATGCTGTATCTTTACTATTCTCATTGTTTTGTGAATACTTTTTAAAAGATTCTTTCCATAAATTTCTTTGATTTGTTTGTGAGATGCATTGCAGTAAGTAGGAAAAAGTCAGAGGCGATTCTGGATTGCTCTCATTAAGTTTGTACCTTGGTAATGGTAAAACCTTGGAACACTTTTTATTTATTACCTAAAACAAAAATTCTCAATAATATTGATCTTCATGCGTAATTACAACAAAATATAAATTAAATACATACCCTAATAAATATTTTACGCCACGGATAAGGAACACTTTCACCAGGTTGTAATGCAATATCAATGTTATTTACAGAATTATCGATGTCCAAGTTTTTTAACCATTTTTTTAACCAATTGCTGTGCACAATTACCACAAACAGATTTGGATTATTTGTAGGGAAAACATTTTTGCTATTTATGTCTAATTCTTTTACTATAGTATCCATTTTAGTTTTTTTGTTATTCTTTGTTTTGTTTTCGTATGAACATTTACAAATGCATAGTGTATTCGAATTTGACAACTTGACATAATTCACATGAGCATGACAGATCGATACAGTGATATCAGTCGTTAAATAGTATTTCTACCAAGTTCTACAAAAAAAAATAGACGTCGCGTGGTTCAAAATGAATTCTTCAGAGGTTATTTTATTTTTATATAATGCTAAAAGCAATTCAATATACCTGTTCACATTTCTAATAGCTCATAATTAAAAAGAGGCAGTTGATCATATTGGTGCCATTTTTTTCTTTTTGCATGTTTACCAAGTAAAGTGAGCAAAACTATTACAAAGGTCAGGACTGCAAATAAGTTCATTAGAATTTGTAAAAATAACTTTATTTAAAATTTTCATATAATTATTGTTCTTATATGTAAAACAAAATAAAATGTATAATAAAATATATCAAGGTCTAATTGACCATCTAAAATTTTAATATAATTGAGGAATATGGCTATAGGCCTTATAAGCTGTATAAAAATACACTGTAATCTTACATCTATAAAACATAATTCTTTCGAGGAATTGAAAATGGAATGGAATCACTTGCTTACTCTGTCTATTAAAATGTTATTGTTATGAATTCTCTTATTGTTCTTTTCCATTGTTATTTTAGAATTTCTGAACAAGTAATTTACTTTTATATCATCTCTGTGCGTGTTTTTATTGTGTTATTTCTCTTTTTCTTATTTGTTGGTCATTCAACATCTATGTCACACTTTGTTAAATTGAGAATTTAACTTCTGTGGAACTAATTTTCTTTATTTCTATATGTATTTGTCTTTAACTTATAGCTTTATTTTTACTAAAATATTGGGGTAATTGCATGAAATATCATTTCAAAAGCCATAATTATTCCATTTTGCCCAAAATTCTCTTTGAATAACTTTTCCATAGAATGTTTTTATAAAGTACTGCTTCAGTTTCTGGATTTTTGGATGCCACTATACCACGTCCTACTACAACCACATCAGCTCCATTTTCAATAACTTTCTCTGGTGTATTGTAGACTTGACCGAGATTATCTTTAGGTTTTTCAAGTTGGACTCCAGGTGTTAATTGTATTAGTCCAGGGTCATCAAAGGTAGCTGCATTTTGACAAACAAATCCAGTCATTAACTGTGGATATTTTTCTGCCATTTTCACAGTTGCTTTTGTATAGTCTGGTGTTATAAGATTACCCTATAAAAATAAAAAAAACTGCATTATTTTTTCCATTGTATTGTATAAATCACAAATAATTTATCATCTTTTCATCTTTTACCTAAAACAACAATTAAACTATCAGATTACAATATGTTTACTAATATCTGTGGCTCTGAAGGACAAATATTGTGAATCTTAAGAAAAGTCTATGTACTCACCTCACTGCTCATTTCAGCGAGAAGAAAAACCCCTTTACTTTTATCTGAGCTAGCACTATTCAGTGCTTTTAAAATTCCTTCCCCTGGTAAGGAATGTACAGTAACACAATCAGCCCATTCACTTATTTTGTAGATACCTTTTGAATACTGAAGTGATACAGTGTTGCCAATATCAGCAAATTTCCTATCTTCTAGTAAAAGAAAATTAAATTTGGTTGCCATTTGCTTTAGTTGTTCTACAAAATCACTGTTAAAATCTTCTATAATATCTACATGTGTTTTCACAAGACACACATGTTCACCAACTTTTTCTAGAAGATTCAATATTTGTACTGATGATGTCAGATCAACTGAGACACAGAGATTTGTTTTTTTAGTAGCCATTATGTTGAATAGCTGTTTTGCTATAGAATTTTTTGATACTCCTGCTCTTTTTTCAAATGGCATATTTAGTCTGCTAACAGCTTTCACTGAAATAAGATTATAAATATCTATATATATAAAAGAAAGTCGTGTTAGTTACACTATTTATAACTCAAGAATGGCTGAATCAATTTGACTGAAAATTGGTGGGCAGGTAGCTTAGAACCAGGAAACTATTTACCCCGTTTTCTATTTTTTATTCCGCGCGGACGGAGTCGCGGGTAAAAGCTAGTTTAAAATAAAAACATACAGATGTTGCAACAGTAAGCATTAGTATTATCACAAAATTACTATTAAATAAAAATACCTTCTGATGATTCTACAGATGGTGCTTTAGTATTGTTTAAGTAATTCTTAACTTCAACTCCGATCTCTTTAGTGATACAATTATTGTCAACCAATATTTTAATTAACTCTGACATTGTTAAAAGAGACATCATTTTAACTTTATTTTTTTCTAGATTTTGTCTGCCACCTTGTTCTCTGTCCAGAATGATAACTGCCTGCTCAACAACTAAACCTTCTTTCCTTAAATCATTTACAGTTTCTAGTACACTAGAACCTGACGTTACAACATCTTCAACTATACAGCATTTTTGATTTTTCGAAAAATGACCTTCAATAAGTTTCTTAGTGCCATAAGATTTGGCTTCTTTTCGTCTCATTAGCATAGATTTCTTGGCTTTGACACTGAGCAACGTTGCAATTGGTAAAGCTGTGTAAGGTACTCCGCAAATATGGTCATATTCAAGACTAATCAATGAACTTGAATATAATAGGTCGGATATTGATTCCTGAAAATTTTAACAATAATCATATTTACTATATGTGATTATCATAAACATAAAGTCAAACTGATGAAAGATACAGAAAAATGTTTGAACCGAAAATTACAGTGTATATAATCTCATTCTAAAGATTATATTTTCGTCTGCAATTCGCATATTCGTTCGCCTAAAATTTTGAGTAGTTTAAAAGTAAAGTCACTCATAAATATTATTTTAAGATAGTTATTTTCAATAAAAAAAAATTACCATTATAGCAGGATAGCTAACTATAACCCTCAAATCAAAATAAACAGGTGTCTTCATACCACTTTTGGTGGTAAATTCACCGAATTTTACGGCGTCTATTTTGAAGAGGTTTATAGCCAATTCTTCTAATTGCTTAGTGAAATCCATAGTTATTATGTTATATTACAGGTATTTTTTAAGTACAATTACGATTTTGTGCTGTATTTAACTTGTTGACCATGTGATTTCAAAATTCAAACTTTGACAGTTGACATGACATCGACATAACCTTGACATGTTTGTTTTTTTTGTCTTCGAGTCGGCAATCAAAGAGCAAACTTTACAAATTGTATTAATGAGTAAATTTTATCCAAAGTTACATAAAAGATTTTCAAATAGAAATGCGTAGAGCGTAGAGTTACACTGATTTCGAAAATTCCTCATTCAGCTTATGTCAAACAGATTACTCACAAAGTCACATCTCATCTCATTCATTTGTCATTCGTGTAACCGAACTGATTCACTCATCGTTCTTCACGTCAACGTCATTCATAAATTAGTTCTTCTGGTGGATTGTTGTGGTTTTTGTGTTTGTGTTGGTGTAAATTATAAACGTAATTCTTTTGCCATGAAATGTAATTTGGTATATTTTTAGTATTTCTATTAATACGTAATCTGTTCTTAGTAAAAAACATAAATAATAAATATTCCAATTTAAAAACAAAGCTTAAGTAAACTTGTTTCAAGTTTAATTTGCAAAACTTTTTATCGTAGATCATTATTGTTTCTGCGTGTGATAAATAATAGTAAATACTCCAAGATTATTATTATATTTTAACGGAAATTTGGGACTCAGGTAGAGAGATTTTGAATCAATGCGGGGCTAAGTGAACCCACCCTCCTAACCGGACGAAATGGGGTCCCCTCCCTTATATAGGGGATGTTAGGGTAGACAAAGGGTAGTCACCCTCGCGCGGAGGGGAGCTAAGGCCTTGGGCGACCGTTGGAAGGGAAGGGATTACTATTTCAAGATCGGCATTTCCCCTTTACACTATATTTTGCGGTGAATGTGAGAAAGTTTATAACTTCTGTGTTATTTTAAAGAGTGTATAATACAATATTTGACATCATGGAAACCAAGGCGGCAGGTACATATGAAATTACTTAAATACATTGCTTTTATTTTAACCCCATCTCGTTAATTTTTCGGTATAAATATGGAAATAGGCATGCGAACTTAGAGTAATTTAAATTCTACTTTTTCCCAATTTCTTAGTAGTCGTTTGTACCAATAACATTGGATTTTTATGAAGCAAGATTCGAATGTTATGCCCACGGCAAGATCCCTTCACTTTTACCGTATTTTTTAAGTGTCCAATACGTGAAACTTTTATGTAAGTGTAATGTTTTACAAAACCCCTTTACTTTACTAAGTTTTTTTTTATAAAATGTCATTAGTACTTTTGACCCGGTAGGTACTTTTGTCGACCATGGTATTGTTATTTTGGGCCCGTTTGAGGAAGGCATAATGACCACACTTGTATTAGCTAATAACTAAAGTACCAACATATTTTGAGTTACTAAAGATATGTAGATGCTTTCGTAGTCACTAGCACTTATACTATGAAATACTATCAATTCTCGAGCTCAGTTGCGCGGTCAATTCATAATTTGGCGGGAAAACTTTCGTCCAGTATTCTCTTGGCTTTATCAAATATCGTGAAATTTTACGCTATTCGTCGAAATACTATCATTTATCGTCACGAAAAAAAACGAGTAAAACCATAATGCTTTTGAATGATTGTTTTATTAGTAAAAAATCACTTTAATATTTGTTTACAATTTACCGGACGGTAAAACCACTTCAAACATATTTATTTATCCATGCAGATATGAGATCTGTGGAGGAAATCATTAAACGAAATTTGATGGCAAGGACGAAACTGGCGAAGATAATCCACGAAGCAGATGGCACTGTGCGATACGAGTGTGTGGAATGTCCCGCGCAATACTATGACAAGGAGAAATTGGAACTCCACCTCTGCAAGCACAATGACGAGTATAGATATCTCTGCGGCATTTGTGGAACTGGGTAAGGGTCATTCATTAATTAATGATTTCTCTGATGGAAGTTAGCAAGTAGAGTAAGTAACGTGTTAGTCCTAAGGGTTATAGATGTCCAAATATACTCTCTATAAAACCTTCTGTATAATGTAATTTTAATTTTGTCAACAGTACTATCACAAATAAATATGTTATTTTAAAATAAAATTTATTTTTAAAACGAAAAGGTTTTCAAATATAAAAATAATAATATTGAAATTACCAACTCGAGTATGACAACAAATTTTTTCGTAATAAAATGACAAAAACAATGTACATTTTTATCATCAGACATATTGTGATAAAACTGTTTGCCTATATTTTTTAACGTAATTGTACAAAATTACAAAGGTGTTAGAATTTTCACAGGGGGAATACTTGGACATCTATTACCCTTTGGTTTAATATTTCAGAGTTTATAGATGGAGTAACCCATAGTATTAGACTTGACACCTCCTTTAATCGCCTTTTTATAATAGTTAATTAAGCCTTTCAAAATAGCTCTAAGTCGATATTAACTGCGCCTGTACCTTCTAACTTGATAATTGTTGTACTTTTCGGTTTACTCTTTAGTCCGAATCGAACTTAAAACATGTGCATTCGAACATTTATGTACCTGTATTAGTTGCGAATGTCTCACAGTAAGTTAGCACTAGCTAAGATTTTTTTTTCCAATAGTCAAGTTTAAAAAAAAATAAGAAGAAATTCTTAGAAAATTCCTTATAGACTAAACCGAGATTACATGTTTTTTGAAATGTTTCGTCATAGCAGTCTCATCCCACGGTCACATTGCTACGGCAGTTGTGCTCGTCTCGTCTCACGAGCGGTCGTCTTACTAGCTTAGTGGCAAAGCTCTAAAATTCTGTAATAAAAAAAAATCGTATTATGTGTAGTGAAAATACTGCCTCTGTGATTGGTGCTCTGTGCTTGTGCAACATCTGTGAAAATTTAAAGAAAGGATTAAAATGTATATGTTAGTATAGTGTTTTTATATCTATTGTTGGTTGTATGTTTTTAAGAAATTTTAATACAAAAACACTATTTCATAAATGTTAAACAAATATTTAAAGACCTCTATTAATCCTGGTCTTCGGTGTATTTAAAAGATAAATTAGTTAGGAATATTTTCGTCAAAACACCTTTTAAAAACATATTCAGGTAGCTGTGTTTTGTATTTCTTTTTGTTATACGTTTTGCCAACTTCCAACATTATTTGTATAACAATTTGACTATGTTTTTAAAGACCATCTAGCTTGCTTTTATAATTATTAATTTGTACGTACGTTACGTTGTACATTTTGATTATTCTCGAGTAGTATTAAGGCGGTCAAATAATCTAAAATAAGTTACGAAATAAGAAATTGATGTTCAGTTTCCCCCTCCTCCATAAATAGTCAGCCAACCTTCTACTCTCTCCCTGTATGGTAGGTCATCGCACCATCTAGTGGGGGGTCGGCTACTCTGCAGGCTAGGCACTACAACAGTTATCGGGTTTTGTACATAGCTTTCTATGAAACTTGAATACTAACAGTAACATAATAAGTTTTTGAAGTAATCAGATAACTACAAAGTAAGGATAGTACAGCACTTGAGTAGTTGGTTAAAGCACTACTTAGTGTACATTTTTCATACCAAATCTACACTAAGGGGACTCTTAGGGATCATTAAATGATGTAAAACAAGTAGAGTAAAATGAAGTATTTATTTTTGTTTGAAAACTGCTAACGTTCTCCTTTTACCTTGATTCTTATATTATTATTATTAATGTCATAAATGCGAATGTTTAGATGGATGGATGGATGTTTGTTTGAAGGTATCTCTGGAATGGATCAACGGATCTTGATTAAATTTGGTACAGATGTAGATCACAGTCTGGAAGAACGCATAGGCTGGTTCTTAAGTTTTTTTTTATTCCGCGCGGACGGAGTCACAACAGTTAAATTATAATATAATATAGACAAACTAAACCCAAACTTAAGTTCAAATTCCCCGACGAATATTTTACCTCAGGAAGTTTACCGACATTGCTGTAAAGCTCTTCAAACCGCAACCTCAAGAGAATTACCTCTTATAAATCCCATCAAAACGTAGCCCTTTTCTATTCTCGACAAAATCAAAAATAAGAATGTTAAAATCTTAGTGAAATTATTTAAATATTTAATTGTTTGTTTTGGTTTAATTGAAAATTCACTCAACGCTCGACCTGAGTCAAATTTGGGCTTTCGCTATGTTAAACATTTATTAACTGAAAATAAAAAAATAACAAAACAATCCTTATCATATAATTTTTATAAGATTTGTCTTTTACCAAGATAGTATACTCCTATAGTAGGACTCCTTGTCTTTAGGTTGAAGCGTAAGGAACACCTGGAGCGACATACCCAGGAGCACCTGGAGGTTCGCCCCTACAGCTGCCACGTGTGCGGCAAAGCGTTCAAACGCAAGGAACATCTCAACATACATCTTGCCATACACAGTGGCGGGAAACCGCTCGAATGTGAAGTCTGCCAAAAGAGTAAGTGTACATTTGTATGTTGTGTATATATACCACCTAAGCTATCGGTTAAGTCTTCTGAATAAATTAAATCTTATACTTAGCATTATTTATCTAAGTTAAACTAATTGACAAGGTATTTTAGATAACATGAATTACGGTGCAAAACGGAAAGGAGATACTCCTTAGACGTAATAGTTGAAAAGGTCAATTTACGAGTTATTCTCTTTCAAGCTACTATTACTAATACTACAAGAGGACTTGTGAGGTGTAGTTGGAATTTGTACATTTTACACCTATATGTTTACAATCGTGTATTGAGTGTTTCATCTCGTAACAGCGTTCTACCGCAAAGATCACTTACAAAAGCACATGCTGACACATAACAAGCACTTCCTGGGCGACATGTTGGAGCGGCTGGCGGAGAGAGACGGTGTCACCATCAAGCAAGAGATAGAAGAAGAAGAATTCCTCACACCCATTATTACCAGCGTCTCAGGAAGCGTTGGCGATACTAAAATTAAAATGGAGGTAATCAAACTTATTTATTATCTACCTCTGCATACACTAAACCGTCCATTTCCATTGTTTTTGCTTTTTAGCCGTCTTCAAAAAGAAGGAGGTTATCAATTCGACTGTTTTTTTTTTATGTGTGTTACCGCGATGTTCCGCCCCTGGTGCTCCGATTTTGATAAAAAATATTTTAATCGAAAGGAAGTGCTTGCAGATGGGTCCCATTTTTTTGATTTTTTTTTTAAATAACTAGAAGACTAGTAGATTTTGAATTTAGCTTCAAAATTTGTTTGTGAAAATGTTGTGTTAAAGTAATATCATGTTATACTGATATGGTCTATAAAACGTCAGAATGTGTGACGGTCTCTCTGAGTAACAGTTGACGTTTCTTTGGACCTTTCTAAAACGATACTGATCACAAAGTGGTACTGTACTAAGTAAGGGGGATTTTTATATTTTCGAGTCTCATTAAATATATAAATGTATTAATACGCGAAGCGAAATCTTTGTACCCCTTTTTAAGTAAATTGTACGAACGAGAAATTTGACACAGATAATAAGTTTGAAGAATATATAAAGCTATTATTTATTAAAAAGATTTGGCAATAGACAAAAGGATTTAAATCAAAATCGAACTTATTTAATTTCGATTTTAGAACAAAGTTCAACCTCTACTTCTTACTAATATTTAAATGCGAATGTTTAGATGGATCGATGGATGTTAGTTAGCAGAGTTTGGCTATTAATTATGTTTTGTTTTAATTCCGTGCGAACGGAGACGCGGGCAACACATAGTATATAATAACTACCTGTACGACTTTAACATTACGAAGTGAGCTTTTAAAACAGGATTGCTATGACATTGCAACCTGATATACCTGTTAGTTTTATTATATAACCTATAGTATAGTTTAATAAAAGAACTAAAAGCGCAGGTAAAACCCGAAGGGGGCTTACGTGAGTCACCCTGTAGCCTTTGGGGGGGTTGTGGGGGACGGGAGGGTCAGAAAGACCCGACGCACGCCTACGGTTAAGCCAACCAAAGGCGCTTTGCCTCTCGCATTTACCGTACAAGAGGCGAGAGTTTATCTACATTGTATATATATATTTATATTCTAGGCTATACAAGTTTAAGGTCTTTCATTTGTGGGTTTAACTTAGATAAATTAACTTATTAAAACACTGTAGATAAATATAGTAACGTCAGATTGCTGATGACATATGTATGAATGTTGTTAAAGTTTTAAGAATTTGTACCGGAGTTTATTTGTAGATATCGAAGTAATCTTTTCTCTTAGTAAAATATTTAAACACCAAAAGTAATGTATTCAATCGATTAATTGATGAAAAGTGTTTTTTTTTAAATTCGCCATTCGATCTATTATTTTTAACATTTACAATAGCAACACACCCTAGCAAGATTTGACGATATGAACATATTTCATTGTATAACCACTTTCATTAAATAGTTCGCCAAAACTACTATTCCCATTATTTTAGATTCCTGATGTAATGGAGGATTCTGAAGGCGACCAGCCTATCAGACCTGTGCCTGTGATCAACGACAGCGTGTACCAAAAGATGAGGCCGTACGTCTGTAACATCTGCAACAAAAGATACAAAAGACGAGATCATCTCAAAGTGCACAGCAAAACGCATATGAAAAAGACTAAAGTGTGCTCCGAGTGTGGATTAGGTAAGTCAATTAATGTTTAACTATTGTAAATCCAAATTGAGAGATTCCCTAAGTGACCACTTAACGAATCTGAGTGTGGGAGTAAGATCTTTCTCTCGCCTATTCTAAGAATTAAAGACATGTTATGCCTGCTCTTTTTATATATAGCAGACGGTCAAAATTAACGTCAACGCTTTGGTGTTACCACCCTTTTGCCTAGATATGCACCATGCAAATGTGAATGGCAACCCTATAGGACGACAGTTCCAAAAACTTAGCATTTTTACTGTCTTAACCAGAGTAAATTAGTAGCAGAGATTTTTACGTAGTTTTATGTTCTCTTATCATGTTCGCAAACATGCTCACTTCAGGTATTGGGTAATGAGTGTGTATATAAGAGAACTAGCGAGATAGGTTAGGGGGTAACGCTGAGGTGGCAACTGCATATAAAATGGGAGGGATGAGGTGGATTCTCTACGATGTGTGGTGCACCACGTTGAGTAATCAATATGTTTTCACACTCTTACATCACTGATGGTAAAATTATCTATCTATCTATATCTATCTATATATATAAAAGAAAGTTGTGTTAGTTACACCATTTATAACTCAAGAACGGCTGAATCGATTTGACTGAAAATTGGTGGGCAGGTAGCTTAGAACCAGGAATAGGACATAGGATAATTTTTACCCCGTTTTCTTTTTTTTTTTTTATTCTGCGCGGACGGAGTCGCGGGTAAAAGCTAGTTTACCATAAAAGCAACATGCAATTTAATACAATACTTTCATCTGTATAGAAAATGAATAGAAAGGACTAAAAAAAAAGCCAATCGTATGGCGTCAGGGAATAGCATCTCACGTGGGTTGCCCTAAGGAAGGGCTATGCTATAAATAGACAAGCAGGGTAACTTTACTTGTGTCCGCTATTACGCTGCAAGGCAATCGCCTTTATGCCTGCCAAGCGACAATTACGACCCCCCTCCGTGTACAATAGGGGGTCTACAGTACACGACTTAAAAATATGTACTTTACAAGTAATGAAAGGATTAAATAAGAGTTTTTAATCATCGCTATGGTATCCTAGTAATTTAGAAAATAGTTTCTATTTATATTTCCAAATCCAGTATTGAAATGCGTATTAAGTCTAAATTTGTCGAATAAATTTCAATATTTAATCTGTGATTTCATCTGTCCCATTTCGATTTATACGAGATCAAAAAACTACAATACTTATCTCTCGTAAAGGGAAAACGGAAAGATTAAATAATGTAGCCTGTCCTAAAAAAGGAGTTGGCCGTCCCATTTAACGTGAGCCCGGGACCCTCCCCTTTCGGCGGGTGAAATGTGCCCTCTTTTTTGGAACGGATCCCGCTGGGTGCGGGCGTAGGTAGATTTACTGGGTAAACGGGGAGATGGGGGAAAGAAAAAATTCTGAATAAATTACAACACGTGTTGGGGTTAACGTATATTTTTTAAAGTGTATTCTATTTCTATGTTAAAATTGAACATTCTTTGCATAGTCAGTGTTAATAAAAACCACAGGATATCTAAGATTTCACATTTATTTGAGATTAACGTCTATTCACAATGTTAAAGTCAATTAACACTTGTAAGAAAGCTATAGTGAAAAAGGCGGGAATAATCGCAATAAAAAAAGAGAAAAGAGTAAAGGAACGAAAATGGAGAACATTGTCAATTGTTTACCCATAGAAGATAAAAGGGACCGTAAGTTTGCACTACCGAAACATTCACAATAAACATGCTTCATCTCTTACTCTGTGTATCTGAGATCGGAACATGTTTTTGCTAATGTTTCGGCTGTGTGAATTCGCGTAAAGATAACGGAACGATGGACGCATAGTTTTGAAAGACGTGCGTTGAGTTCGTTACGCAAATCGAGCATCCAAAGACCGCGTACGATGTGTTGGTAATTCGGAATACCGGTTAATGTGGTGGGTAAAGGGGGGGAGGGACGTCACGATCTTTGTTGCGATATCGCGATGTGTTGCGAAATGGAAACATTATTTGTAGACTATGGTCATACGAGGGTCTTGTCATATAAATTAGTTGTAGTGGTAGATTCTTTTTTTTATATTATTTTTAGAGCTAAGTAACGAGGAATTAAGAGATTTCCAGCCAGCGTTTTTACAAACGATAATGTTAAAAAAAATGTTTTTAGTACATTCCTTATCTGTCGTGTCTCGAGCCCGGATATCATTGGGAGACTCCACCATACCTAACGTCTCCCCTAATTTTTAACGTTAGGGGAAACTAATACGGAATTCATTTAAACATTGACAGTACTTTAAAAAAATGGAACTCGTTTCAGAGCATTAATTTAGTTTCGTTATAACACACATAAAAAAAAAAAAAAAAAATTCAGTCGAATTGATAACCTCCTTCTTTTTGAAGTCGGCTAAAAATGAAAACAAGCAGCGATTGTAACCTTGGTTTATCAATTTTGTTATAAAATACGCTGAATTATCTAAAAACTTCAAGAAAAATGTCACTGCCATACTCTGTCATTAATTGTTTTCTAAGGGTTACCCTTAATGTAGATTTTTAGTGTACACTCATAGTTAATTTTCACTAAGGGGACCAATTAACAATTTCGTTCCATTTCATTAGATCTGCTAATAACTTCAGTGTGTTAGTTCCGTTCTCTACTATTTTCTATTTGTTGAGTAGAAATCTAGATAACTTCATGAATATATGCAGTAATTGTAGTATAGCATTACCTTATTCCACTTTCTGTATTCCAAGGCAACTCCTTCATACCACGTACCAATACGATTTTCCTTACCAAAGTGGGTGAGGAAAATCGTACACAGCTAATGTCTACAATGCGACATTATAGTTATAGGTCGTGTATATAATATCTATATATATAAAAGAAAGTCGTGTTAGTGACACTATTTATTGAAAATTGATGGGGAGATAGCTTAGAACTAGTACACGGACATGGGAACTTTTTTATCATATGTGCATTTTTTTATTTCGCGCGGACGGAGTCGCGGGTAAAAGCTAGTTTATAATGTTAGTAAAACTACTTGTAAGTTTGGATAGATGGATGGATGTTTGAAGGTATCTCCGGAACGGCTCAATGGATCTTGATGAAATTTGGCACAGATGTAGAACATAGTCTTGAAGAACATATAGACTACTTATTTTTTTAAATCCCTAAGGACGGAATCGCGGGCGACAGCTAGTTTTTAATAAAGTCGAATTAAAACTTGTCAAACTGTGAAAGTTATTATAGACGAAAAAAAAATATTTTATTAGACAAGTCATTAGATGTTTCAACCGTAAGTTTCCATTGCTGAAACATATGTACAAAAATATGTTCTCATCTTTCTCATGCTCTTTGAAAAGATAGATATAACAATATCTATACCTATATATAAAAGAAAGTCGTGTTAGTTACACTATTTATAACTCAAGATCGGTCGAACTGATTTAGCTGAAAATTGATGGGGAGGTAGCTTAGAACTAGGAGACGGACACTTTTTTATCTTGTGTGCATTTTTTTTATTCCGCGCGGACGGAGTCGCGAGTAAAAGCTAGTTGTTTATATTCTCGTCTTGATAGTGGAAACTCAAGGTAAAAGAGGCGAAAGTGCATCGACGTGTATTAAAGGAAGCTGGTATCAATGATTACTGTTAATACTTCGCTTCGGATCAGGTTTAAAAAGGAAGGTAAACTTGTACGATTACCTATAAAATTGTTTTGTACATTTCACCTCATCTTTGTTGATTAAAGGTAGGCAACGCATTTGCAAATGAGGATGCATTAGCGGCAGTCACTTCGCCATTTTAGCGAAATGACCGAAAGGATGCTTGCTCTTTTTCCAACTAAATTATGTAATATCTAAAAAGTAATAATTAATACATTTGTATTTTTTAGGTTAGGTAGGTTAGGTACATATGGGCATATTAAAAATGCGGAGGACTGGCATGTGACAAGGAATGCTTTCAATATCAATGTGGTATATGTCGGTAGGGGTATGCTTAACAAAAGATGGATTGCTTGAAAGGCGACATAGTATAAGGGACGAAGCACAGAAATGACAGATTGATTTGGAAGACAAACACTTGGCAATTTTATCATATAACTCGGTACAGCTGAAGAACTAGTACAGAACCATAACATTAGTATAATCTTTATGTATAAAGATATATTCCTAGCACAAACAAACGTTGTTTTCTAGTCCATCCTTAGTAAACTTAAGCTCTGGAAAACGGATGATACATAACGTCTATGTAGTAAATAGCTCGTGCTAAACTCCCGGATTCGTGAGGTTCCACCATTTAAAGGGGGGAGGGTAAGCCTTTAGGGGGGAACCTCCTACCGACCCCCAGGCAACGCCCGTGCGTACTATTCGGCATCGAGAAATGTAACAAGCCTACATGGAGTTATGTTCACGCTAACTTGAAAAAACTAGACTAACAATACTGACAATTCATACTTCCGCACAGTTATTGCCCTAAGTGAAGATTAATTATCAGATTTGTACACTAAGGAATTGCTTATATAAATGTTAAAAGACGGAATATGGTAGTTTATCTGTTATTATAAATATATACGAACACCTCTTAAAATAAAATACCACATCCAATCTTTTAAGATTATTGTATTAGGTCAAATGATCTTTGACAATTGCTAACTAATATGATAAAAAAATTTCTCTTAAAACTTTCAGACATTTATCATTTTAATGCTCTTAGATTCATATTGCAAGTTCAACTATGTACATACATATAGCGAAAATTGAAATATAGATATACAACCGTGGTAAAATCAATACTAACGTAGGTCTCGATGTAGAGGTAGGTCCGTCCCTTCCCCAGGGCCTCTTGACCGAACCCCACCACTTACGGACATGACCTAGATGCAATGTTTGATCGATGATCATTTTGTTCCACTACCTGCTTGTACCGTCCAGGCTTATAAAATATTCCTTAAAGCTCCTAAACGTAAACATATTAAACTAAGCAATAAATTTGTCTACGCGCATTATTCTATCATTCAGATATTTCTTTTAAGATGACTTATAATATTTTAATTTATTTAAAAAATTAAATATTTAATTTTATTTATTCCCCCAAGAAGAGTTCTCGAAAGGTAACCGCGGGAAAGTGATATACGACGTTTAAAATGCATACCTGTTAAGTGCATGTATTTGGCAGCAAATAGCGGCTTTATCGTTATAATATTTTATCGACTATATATTGAAACGAGATATATCAATTGTTAATTGGACCTTGTCAAGCAGAAGAGATCCAGCCAACAATTCGTCGAAAATCATAAATATATATATAATCTGCTAATCGAATTTTATATCAGAACAAAACTCTATGACACTATATGTACTAACACACTATTCTACTAAACACTTCTAAATTTAAAAAACGTATTTACTCAAAAGTAACATAATGTTGGATGGATCTTGTCTACTTAACAGGGTCCAACTATATTGTGTGAGTAAATTTCGCTTATCGTTTTTACATCAAAGTCCTAAAATATAAATAATCCTCTCGGTATTTTGACATCGCAGTCGAGCCAAAGGTGCTCGACCCCAGCGACCTTACAGACCCACCCTTATTTTAGGCGATCCCCATGGGCATGTGCTGAGGGGGAGTGAAGTAGGGGCTAACCCCTACTAGCTACTCCCTAAGGAGTAACCGTACTTGTTAGGGGACGGCTACAGGGGAAGGGGATTTATTTCTCAATATATCCCCGACCCGACTTGGTTGGAAATCAGAATTTTGCTCTTTTTAACATCTGGTTATTTTACAGTGAATGAAAAATATATATGCGCTTTACACGGTAATACTGCCTAATTGTAGCCTTTTAAATTTTTATTTTCATTTAGTTTTTAAATCAAACCGCATTATTTTTCAAGGAGAACAGCAGTGACAATAAATATATAAATGTGTCGACAATGGTAACTTGTAAAAAATATTGAATTTCTTCTTCCTTGTCGGCAGCATTTCACTACGACGGCCAACTGTTGTCACATATAAACTCTGTGCACCTGCAAGCGTACCGGTTAGAGGGCGATACTGACGGCATCGCTAGACTGAAAATCATGCTCGGAGACAAGGCGCAACTACTCATGGCGGTCAGTTAACCTTTTAAATGCCGGCAAAAGTTCGGCAAACTATTCTTGTATGTTTTATAAACTTTATTTAATCATGAATCCGTAATGCATTTGAATTTACGTCTTTTGTAAGCGAAAGGAATCGAAAATAATAAATATTAACAAATAATCTTATTTTCAAATTTTAACTGTCATTGTCTCGTATTATACTAAATAAATATTTCTCTCGTTTTCAGTCTGATGGCACAGACCTACTGGTGCCGAGGGTGAAGAAAACGTCTGACGAAAGACCGCACGTGTGTCACATCTGTAACCGCAAGTTCAAGAGGAAACAGCACCTGAAGGTGCACGGCAACGTCCACATGAGGGTCTCACAGCCCACCATATGGTGCTCGCTTTGTAATGAAGGTGGGTCTATCAGCAGTTAAAGGGTTAACTTCTGCCTCCATAGAAATTAACTAGCAAATAGTTCTTTGTAAAGTCATGCCAACGGAAGAAAATCGTTAAAAAACTTGCATTATTTAACGATTTCTTGCATTTTCATAAAATGTTGGTTTTTTTTTTTTAAATAATTGTGTTTTAATATGAAAAATGTTTAAAACTAGTATGTTTGTAGGTTTCTTCGCCAACGATCAGTTCGAGCGACACAAGTGCACGCCTTGGGAGCGAGGCGAGTCGGGCAGCTCGGGCGAGTCGGGCGGAGGGCAGACCACGCACGAGGCCAAGAAAGAGAATATCTGCTCCCAGGACTATGTCGAGGTATACACAAATACCTAGGGTGCAAGTTAATAAATAATAAGGCGATTAAGTCAAAGAAAAGAATAAAAAATCTGAATTTGCCCAACTAATAGTTTAAACTAAAATTAAAGACTTGCTTTCATTTCATACTTAATCTGCTGTCAGCAAGTGTTTTTTTAGATTTTTTCATTGATTGAATTGTATTTTTTCTTGATGACGTCACAACGTTGACAGACAGACGTAGACTTAGTATGACGTCATATTTTGTATGACATTTATTACATTTATTTTATACTAGCTGTCGCCCGCGATTCCGTCCGCGCGGAATTAAAAAAAACGTAATAAGTAGGCTATATGTTCTTCCAAACTATGTTCTACATCTGTGTTAAATTCCACCAAGATCCGTTGAGCCGTTCTCGGATACCTTCATACAAACATCCATCCATCCATACATTCGCATTTATAATATTAGTAAGATCTGCTAAAGACTATATCGAACTTGTAGGTGATAGAAGAGCCTCAGGGTCAGGAGAACGGTAGCATGGAAGATCAGGAGTACCTAGAGCCGAGGCAGAGTAATGACGAGGTGGGGGATGTCGGTGAGACAGGGGAGATGGGGGATGTGGAGGAGATGTGTCTGCCGGTGCCGCGGCGTGTGTACGTATGCAAGTACTGCACCAAGCCATTCAAACGGAAGGACCATTTTAAAATACACCTTCATATACATACCGGTATCAAGTCCTTCTTCTGTCCTGTTTGTGGGAAAGGTGAGACAATTTTTTTTTATTTTTAAATTTTTTCAATATAAAACTTCAATATAAAAAATCATAGATGGCACTATTCGATTTTTTTTTTGTTTTTACCTAATAAGAAATCTAGGAAGGTAGGGGGTTCTGAAAAAATCAAGAAGATATGGGAAGGGGGGCTAAAATAATATATCACATGTACTTATTTTTTAACTGATGACGAAATAAAAAAAAATAAATTTAATCAAATTAATTTGCTCACATTTTATCTATATTTCAATATAATATTTTGAATATTGCAATATTTTTTTTGTACTAAAACATATGGCTATAGGACTAAAACCTCAACACATCACCTTTTTGGGGGAAGGTAGTTACAACTTATTAGAAACATCACTTGATTAATGAATATTAATGAAATGACGTGGATTTAATTAAATTTGATTGTTTTTTTACTATGGTTTATTGTTTTGTAAGGATTCTATCGCAAGGATCATCTGCAGAAGCACACTCAGGTACACAGCAAGACTCGGCCTGCACGTAGACGTCTACCAGACCTCTACCCCATCAGTATGTTGAACAAGGAGGTCGTACCAGAGATCACCATACACGTGAGTCATACAACACACACACACTTTGTATGAACACTAGCATTAGCCCGTGACTTCATAATTTAAAAAAAATATTGAAAAGTATCTCATGTTTTCAAAGGAGACGCACAGAAAGATATTTACCCTTCCTTTGCCTCCGTCAAATTCACTTCCCATTCCCAAAATTTTTTTATAACAAATTGGACTAAAATTAACCCTCCAAAACTCATTAGTAAAACGCGGAATTACTTGATTGACTCCTGTCTTCTTTTTTTTTCTTTTTTTTTTAATATCATAAGGTGGAAAACGAGCAAACGGCCACCTGGATTCGCCATAATAGCGAGGCGACCGTTGCCAATAGACATCCGCAAATGCAGATGCGTTGTCTACCTTTAATCAACGGAGAAGGGGACGCACAGAAAGAGGATATTTCTTCTTCCTATGCGTCCCCTCTTCCGCCGAAACCACTTCCCCTTCCTATCCTTTTCTATTCAGAAAGGATGGGAAGGGAAAGAGGACTAAAATTAGGCCTGTGTGGTATTTCACCCGGCGAGGTCTATTCCGGTCTACTACAGTTAATATTTATAATGTTCACTATATATTTGCCATTTTTTTTTATTTTCAGGCACCATCGAATACTAAGCTCCGTGTACCGTTACAAATTAAAGTACCATATCAGATGGTGATGTCAATGGACAATGGTGAACAACGAGCTATCACCATTGACCCGCAAGCCTCCACAAGATTACAATGAACTATCACACTCAGAGATATAAAATGGCAATTAAGAAGGCACTTAGTAGAACAAATAGTTAGACAATTTTATCAGATATTTATGCGTTATAACTACTAGTTTATATTAAACTGTTTACCCCAAAAGTGGTAAGCGCGATAGTTTTAAAATAATAATCAACTTTTTGTCAAACGTATTTTTATGAACAACTGAGAAAAGATTAGAAATAATTTGTCTTTTTTTACATTCCTTCAAATAATCTTCAAAATATTCATAATCAATATAAGCAACTATTATATTAATATTGAAAAATATTGAATATTTCACATTTTATTGGAACGAAGTTCCTTATCGCGCGTTGTGAAAGGGGGCTAGACGGAAAACATTCTTACGAAAAGTTGTCACGACACTTTTTGCTATAGTAACCATGGCAACGACGTGACAATATATAACGAAAATTCATAGAAATAAAATGTACTTCTTGTGAAGACTTAAGTTTTTTATTCATAGAATAAACATTGGTTCCTTCACTAATTAATCGAAAGGAACTTCGTTCCATCCGGGTGTCCCTTGACAACTCTCTAGTTTTCAATGTATTAAATATTAATTAATATTTTGTTCAGTATTGATACATCCCCCCATAATATAATTATGTATGCACTTATTCAAAATAGTTTGGGAATCCCTGGTCTTATGTATTTCTATGGGTCGTATGTATAAGGGCCATAGTAACAAATTGATGATTTTTATTTTTTTGTGTTAAAAGCTACATCTTAGTTTAGTTAAATAACATGCATTAAACAAAATACACATTTACAAGTGTAAATGTTATTTTTTTTTTTCAAAAATAAAAGGCCCAATGCGGACTATTTTCTTGAGAAGAGGAACTTTGAGAACCTTTACTGTAAAGTTGTCAATTTGTATATTTGCCCTTATTCATAGGAGCTATCGAAGTTCACCTTAACATTTTAATTCTGGGTCCAATTAGTTTCAAAAAGATCTCATATCATTTTATATTGATTTCACAAACTTTGTACATATTTTACTTAGGATTTTTTTTTCATGGTACTTAATTTTTTTGTGTAAATAAAGTTGATACAAAAAGGAAATTAACTCTACCTTACGTAGTTTACATATCTTTTAAAAAAATTATACACTAATAATACTCTGTCGGTAAAACAGTTCATCTATCTGTTTTTTCATTAGCAAAATTCTATTTATTGCGATATGATTTTTAATAAAATTTATATAATCTGACTTATCGTTGATTTCTGAGACTTAAATCATTCTATAAAACTTATTATTTTGGGATATTATTATAGGATTTGGATATTTTTTGTACAGGAATTTTGGTCTCAGAAACCAACAATTAACTCGATAAATAAAACTGATGGTGTCTCGTGTGTAATTAATATTAATATTTGCTTAAAATTTCCATTTTTAGCCGACTTCAAAAAGAAGGAGGTTATCAATTCGACTGTATTTTTTTAGCAGACATTTTTATCCTTGTAATAAATCAACTCGCTCATTTAACTTGTAATAGTTTTTTGCATATTATTAACTTCAGGAACATTTAATAGTTCTTAAAAATCATGGAATTATTGAATAGAAAAATAAAATAAAATATATCGAATTAATTACATATTCATGATTTTTTTAATTTTTATAAAATTAAAAAAAAATTGTTGAAGTTTTGTGCACGAAAAGTTACCATAGAATTAACTTTTGATTAAAGATATTTTTAGCTATAAGTTAATTATACATAATTTTAATATAGTTAGAATAATTGTATACAAAAACTCATTGGTTAAATTAATGAAGTAATGTAAGTACTTTAATTTTCTATGCCATTTTGAAAAAAAAAATATGTTACATATTTAAAGTTCCTCTTATATCTAACACAAAAATAATTTGTGATCTTACTATTTAAGTAAACATTTGTATCAAAGTACAAAAATTAAAGTATTTTGCACTGTCGTTTTGGTTATTTGAAATAAAACCTTCATCAATAGTACTTTAAATTTGTTTATTTAAAAAAAAGCGAAAGTCTGAATACAATGGAAGCACAAATATCTATGATTTGTTACAGTGCCGATATAAAAAGTGTCTAATTTGAACAGGACCTTACTTTGATCTAAATAGGAATGAAAATATATAATATAGAAAACAAATGGGTCATCGAATATAAGCCCAGTGGTTGCCAAACCGTTGGTTATCCAAAGAGTGAGGGATTGTAACAAATTTATTTCTCGTTCTTTCAATTTACGACCACGCGGCATTCACCCGTAGCCAACTCGTGTATGACGCGCGTTGGCAGTAAACTTTGAACATAGATATTAGTGTCTTGTGTCTTTATTTTTTTATACACAGTTTGACAAACACTGGAATTAGTATTAATATTCGTTGTTTTTGTTCTTTTAGTTTTCTAAAAATACTTTAATAATAAAAACATGTTTTTTATTAGATTTAGGAACGATTCATTTCCCCAAAAATATATTACATTTATTTCATCAATGAATTTTGAATACATACAATCAATAAAATGAAATGATGGAAGTTTGAAATTTTTTAAAGATTTTCCCTATTTAATACTTATGTCCTATTATTAAATAATACCGAAATATTAACTGGTATTTAAATATTTTAATTCTGCTCAAGATTTATAATACATTTTGTACTTTAGACAAAATTATACATCGAATATTATATTAAAGGCAATCTATAAAAAAATATTTAAATTCAACTGTGAATTTCCGCTATCGAAATACTCCTATTACATGTTACAAACAACCGTACATATATCGACCAATCCGACGAAAAGAGTTACAACTCTTTGATCTCATTAAAAATGTAACCCTTTTCATTGGATGAATCGATATGTGTCATTTAAAAGAATAAGTTCTATTACAAGTTTTTCGGTAATGGAATTTTACAGGTATAATTTTAAACCACAGCTGATCCTATCGTACAATTCGCCATCTATTTAACAACTATGCAATTCTATGCACAACTTATTTAAGAAAAATTTAGAATTTACATACAAACACTTTTAAAACCAAAACAATAGTTATAACAATAATTTTTAAAATATTTATCCAAATCAACTCTTTTAGAGATTACTATATATCTTTGAATATTTTTTAATCACAGCAAAAAATATCAAATTATTAAAACGAAATTTTACTATAACATTTCATCACAATGCTTTATATAAAGTTTATTTTACATTTTTACAAGTTTATTTAAGAGCGTTTTTTACATTTTTTCATAAAAAGTAAAGATTAAAAATAATACAACACTACCTAAATAGATAATATCTTGCTAATAAAAATAAATCCAGGCATTTTAATCGCATAAAATAATTTATCTTCTTTAATAATTTTGTGCCCGTTACAACAAATAAAATGCGTGAATGCATAAACATCTTTCATTTACTTATTTTTTTTTTTAATTTTCACTATACTATACATTTAATTTCCAGTCGATCTCTGATTTTTATCTGACTGTGTTCGAAATATACTATTCAATATGTCAACAAATATATATTTATTAAACCATTGCAGATCATCAAAAGCAATTAAACGAGATACTTGATAGTATTGTTTGATTAATGAAACAGCTAAAGAAATATTTCAACACGTTAGAAAATAATAACAATGCAAAACAAAACATTTTTAAAACCAAACGTTTTTGGCATTACAAGAAAAGATCCTTTTGCTTTGTATAGTCATTGATGTGACAGGAACAATGACCTTTATAAATGGACTTGCTATAAGACGTAGTATTTTGTGCCTTCTTGATTTCGCAATTTTAGCGCTGATGGTAGCGTTTTATAGGGGTGGTGTGGATTTGAACTAGTAAAATAGATAAATTTAAATGTCACGTATCATGAACTGTCATTTCCAAGCAATCGCCTGTCCATTTTGAGATCAGTGGACAGAAACATGAAATATTTCTGATCATCCATCATCAATAGGCTATGGGATCTATAAAAAACAAAAATAACTATGGTAGTCGTCAAGTGTCATCATCTTGGTTTTGGCGGGAAATGTTTCTACTGTCAGAAGACGTCCTTGGCGGCTTGTATGAGTGTGAGCAGGTCGTTCTTGTCGTCGGGTCAGGAAGGCGCGGCGACCGGCGCAGGCGCGGGTGCGGCGGGCTGCGACAAAGGCGCGCCTCCCGACTGCTGCGACAGTTCGGCCTTCACGCGACGCGCGATGTGCGACCGCGTGTGCTTGCGGAGGTGGTCTTTGCGGTAAAAACCTATAACAGACGTGTTTAGTTTCTCAGGTTTTCAAACATTGATGTTAACAATTTAGCAATAAAAGAAATTGACTGAATCATAGAATTTCTAAACCGATTCCAAAAATTCTAGAATCCTATATTATTTCTGAGTAACATTGTTAAATATTGTTTAAAAAATAAATGTCTCTTACGAAGTCAGGACAGGCCACTAGGCAAGAAAAATGTCAAAACAGGTTAAATCACACTTAGATTCCAATTACCTTTCCCGCATTCGTTGCATATGTGCCGCTTCTCGCCGGAGTGTATGACGAAGTGCAATGTGAGCTGCTCCTTGCGCTTGAACGCCTTCATACAGACAGAGCAGACGTGCGGCCGCTCCGGGTTGTGTGACTGCTTGTGTCGTGTCAGGTGGTCCTTGCGCTTCAGCGCCGCGTTGCATATGTCGCATATGAACCTATCACAGTTCATAATGGAAACTTAAACCTCTAATTACTTAACTTTAGAGGCAATAATTCTCATACCAATAAAATTCCTTATTAAGATGGTAATGTTTAGAAACATAATTATTAACAGCCAGGTAAGTTAAGAAAATTAATTAATATTCCAGAAAAAAAAATCAAGGTCATGAAATTTTTAAAGAAATCACAGCTCATGTTGGACTCTTAAGGATTTAATGTATTGTGACGCACCTCCTCTCCATAGTGTGTCCCACTAAGTGTTGTTCCAACAACCCTCTCTCAGGGTACGCCATGTGGCACTCGGGGCAACAGTACAGCGTACTGCCGTCTGAAAACCAAGCCACAGAGACATGGTTACTATCCTGGATAACAAAAGAACCTTGGATCTATTTTGAATAAGACTGTTTTCTACAGACGTTTCACGCTCTTAAAAATTTCCTCACCACAAAACTGCTATTGTAATCTTATGATGTTAACAATTTGGTAATATTACCTAAAGCAGTGGTCAGTCGTATCTCTCCAGGTTTAGGCCGCGGCTTTTTCTCCTTTAACGTCTTCTTCTTCTTTTTCTTCTTCGATATGGTGATAGTGGTTGTATTTGATGTCACGTTCTGATTGACAATGGCAGTCTGTACCACCACGCTGTTGACTGTGTTTGTCGCCACCTAGGATATGAATTTATAGCTATAGGCTAGCCGCATCCATAAACCGTTTTCCTTTGAATAATCAAATTTTACCAAATTTTCGGGTCAAACAACACACCCCATAACTCTGTTATAACTCTCCTATTGCGGCCATATTTTAGAAGTATCTTTATAGGAGAGCATAAAAATATTAAAGAAAATTTCTATTTAACTAACTCATCATTCTCTTGCTGTTGTGGATTTATCTACCGTTATCTTGTATCTACCTTTTAACCTATGTTTTCTTTCATTTCAAACATAGATAGTTATATCTCAAACTCCGCTTGGCAAAGTCCATACTTTCGTATACATAAGTACACAAGAACCATGCGAGGTTAAGTACATTTAAGTACATCTCTCAAGAGATTGTCGACTGTTAGTTTAACTTGTAATTATTTATACCGGAGTGAGTGAGGGTATGTTGGGCAGTGCGTTAGTGGCGACGGCCGTGATTATGGCCGGCTGATCTTCGCGCTTGTCGGGCGCCGAGTACTTGAGCAGGTGATGCAGTGGCAGCGGCAACGCCGACAGGTAGTCCGCCACTCCGCCGCCCAGAGTCTGCCACGTCGACGTGTCCGTCACGTCACCGATACCTGACATGTTTATGATGTGATTATTTTTTACTGCTCCTTAACTACTATCGCATTTTACGTATCTTACTGTGCTTCCTAAATTTTAAGAGACCAAGGTAAAGGAAGTTTCAAAATAAATGTATCTAATAAGGTATACGTTGAAGTACCAGATAAAACTCGCTTCATCTAACTACATCATCATCATCTGCTCACTATACGTCCCCTGTGGGGGGCTCGGAACCTACCCTAAATCAGGGATGAGAAAACTAAATACTACAGCAGTTATCAAAATGCACACCAATGGGTGAATCTGATAATATTAAAGAAAAACAAGATCTCTAGATAAAATATAACGATGACACAAGAAGAATGAAAAGGTAAAACGGTTGAACGGTTACACATTTAAAGTTTTTGACTTAAGACTTTGATCATTGATTCCATCTGATCGATATGATAAACTAAACTTACTGATGAATTCAGCGGGTGGTGCGTTGCGATCGAGGCGGCCCTCCTGCTTAATCGCACGCGCGAAGGCCGCCGCCTCCTTCGGCTCGTGTAGCACCACCACCAGCTGCTGCGTGCCCGCCTGCAGCGCGCCCCCGCCTCACCACAACATAGCATTGTGTTGTTAACAAACAATAGATGGTAAAAAAAAACTATTAAACCCGCCTGAATTATCTAAGAATATGGATACGAATTAAATAACTCTTCACGCTTCAAAATTGGTCAAGTTCTTAGATTACCAACGGAATCAAGCATGACATTGCGTCAGTACCGTTGTTACTACTACCGAGTCTGGTTGAGCGACCGCCATGGTGCCACAGGTCTACGTAGACGTGGTAGACCACACAGTCTCACGTAACCTTTCCCCCCCTCGAGATCGGGTAAAAATGGCAGTAGGTACTCTAAGAATCTCGACCAGACCCCTGGTAACGTTAAAACCAGCACTACATTGCATTTCAATTTTTTATGCTAAAATTACTTTCAATTAGCAGACAAAATGCAAAAGTAAATACAGATCCTTCCTTGGATCCTACCTTGCTGCTGCATCATGGTGGCCATGAGGTCATGGTGCAGCTCTTCCCGGTACTCGCGCTTGTCGATGCGCTGCTCGGCCTTCAGCTGGTGCACGGTGTCGGTCTGCACGTAGCCAGCCCCGGCGCCGGCGCTCGCCCCCGCGTAAGCCACGCCTCCCACGTTCACCGAAGACGACGATATCGTCTGGTACTTCACACCTGTGCCGAATTGTTTTTTGTTCTTATCTCTAACGTTTAAATCCGAAGGTCCGATCCGAAAAATATATTGCATGCATGTAATGCATGCAATATATTTTACACTGTCAGGTCTCTACTGTGTCAATTGACAGTCATCCAGTGTTGGACGTCCTTTCAATACTTACAAAACAATAACTGGCACAAATCAACATCCGGCACAAAACAATTTATGAGCAAGTGTAAGTATACGCTATCTATGTACCTGAACTAAAAATTTTAAAATGTAAAAATTGTGTAGCGAACATGACGATAATAATATTTTAGCCAAGGACGAATTGGCGAACACTGACCTATTTTCTAAAAATCAATACCCTCATATGATACACTTCCGCAGCTTGAAAGTGGATAATTACCAGTGTGCAGGGGCGTGAGGCCGGTCAAGGCGACAGTGCCGGGTTGCGCTGAGCTGACCACCACCACGCTCTCAGCCTGACGGAACTTAACGTCGGCGGGCAGGGCACCGGGTGCCACGAACTGCGCGCCGGAGCCCCCGGCCGACGCGTAGCGCGTCTCCTGCACCACGCCACCGCCGCCGCCGCCACCACCTTCGTAACCAAACTTGGCCGCGAACTGCTGGATGGTCGGGATGGCCGCGCCCGCCGGGATATGGCCCGTGAACTGCGCGAAGTTCATACCTCCGCGAATCTGAAACCGCGACGGACATCGCCGTGTCAAAGTCGGAACGCGTTTAAGCCACGCACCACGGCGAAGGGTGCGACCCCTCGCCGAGTACTCGCTCGACCCCCGCCATTCTGCCTCACCCCAAACTCCGCCGACGTTTCTCGCACTCTATTTTTACCGGCCCGCACTCTCACACCATCTTTCCTACGGGCGGATCTGATGGCTCGAGGACCGGTCTCAGGGATTCGGAGGATGACGTATTGGAATAGTTACCTCTCTCCCGATGGATTGGCAATTTTCATAGCGTTTTAATTATTCGTCTTCGATGAAATAAGCTAGTGTAGGCAATGCGCGGTGCGCGGGCGAGGTGCGCGCGGGCGGGGCGCAGGCGCGCTGCGGCGTCGGGCGCGGTGTGAGGCGCGGGGGCGCAGACGAGCAGGAGCTCACACAGGGCTGCTCCGCTTTCACGGAACAAAATAAATATTACTCTCGTTCATAAAACTTAAGATAATTTAAATATAACAATTTTCTTGCAAGTATACACGATGTCACGATTTAAAATGTTTTTCGATTAAAAGGACCTATCCTATTATGATTTGTAAATAATGTAAATTAAAATGTTAAGAATCAACAATACTCCTAAAAGGAACTTCTTTAAAAAGTGTAAAACAGCCTTCAAATTAATGTGTCACAGTCGCTAAATTTTCTCACCTTGCCAGAAACCCAGACAGGGGTGTAACAAGGAGGGGATAGGTAGGGCCCGTCTGTCTGTTGTTATATATAATGTATTGAGCGAGAATTATTAATTGTTCGAATTAAAAATAGTGCAACATTGCGCTGCGCAGTTTTTTATCCACAAGTACCTTGTTGAATCTCGTCTGCTGAAAACATATATACTACATTACTTTTACATCGATCAATAGATTACAGTGTCTAAATTTATCCCTTACCTTTTATAATGGGCCAAATTTATTTAGATTTTGGAATTATACGATATCTACCTGTTTCCAATGGAGTTTACCGCAGGTTTCTGGGGCCAAAATATTCGTTTAAAACTTATCGTTATCTCTGTTTTTTCTAAGATAACGCGGACAGGGATGACAATATGTTTTATGCAGAGATTTAGGTGTCAGAAAAAGACGGTTAATCGCGACATTGAGTCGCCCAAAACGGTTTTAACAGGAGCCTTCATCGTAAGGTTACGTACTCTTGATTCATCTTACTAATATTATAAATGCAAATGTTTATTTGAAGGTATCTCCAGAACGGCTCAACAGATCTCGATGAAATTTAGCAATAGATGTATGTAACTATGTTTTATTAATTGCGCGCGTACAGAGCAGCGGGCGACAGCTAGTGATTTATAAACGCAGGATAAGTCAGATATTTTCTTTATTCTGTATATTACTTAGCTTACTTACCATAAACATCTTTTTGCCAGTTACATTTTTTTCAATTGTATTTAACAAAAGGTTTTCTTGCAATATGGTGAAAACGAAATGAAAATCGTTCATAAAAATCAGTGGCTTTTAATCTCATTAATAAATAAGTTTCATACAAAAATTACACTTACATTAAGAAACTAAATTTCATCACCTATTAGTACGACTTAATTTTTAATACTTGTAACTACTAATTTCTTTACTCTTAAAATAGTAAAACGAAAAAAAAAATGGTAAAAGTGTGCCAAGTACAAAAAAAAAATACTTTACAAAAGCACAAATAAAATACAAAAAAATAATTAAATCTACTTAATTAGTGCACAAAATTCAAATTTAGAATTTCATTTCTTAAAAATTACAAAAAAAAAATCTAAAAAAAAAAGTGATGACCTTAATCTTAAAAGTAGACCCTAAAATGTACAAAATAAAACCTATTTTAATAGTTTTACTACAAATTGAACGCCGGAAACACATCACTGTAGGTTTTGAATGCCGCAACACTTGTATTAGTATACATTGTTGTCTCTAGTTTTTCAAAGAGATTGTGTGAGATGACAATACAAATGAGTGCAGTCAAAAGCCACAGTCGTATACTTCACAGATGATATTCCTGCAAATAGAGCAGCGGTTCTCAAACTTTTTTGACTACGGAATCCTTTTGGGAAGCAAAGTATTTGACGAAACATTAGAATCAAATTAGATTATTTTCCGATATAGAATTTGTAATTCTTTTTCTTTCAATTAGCATCCTCAATTTTTGAAATACGTAATACGTCTTTAGTATTTTCATTTTTTAAAACGATTAATACCTAATTTCGAGGACCTCCAAAAAGGTTTTGCGGAGTCTTAGGGCTCCGCGGAGCACACTTTGAGAAACGCTGTACTAAAGAATAGGAAAGTAAGTAAATAAAGCCTTTTACATAAATAATCAAAACAAACCAATGTCTTTTTATCAAAAATAATTAGACATATTCTACACAAGTATTCAATAATGAAAATCCACAGAAAGAAAGCGTTCAGTTTTAATACGAATTAAAAAAAAAAATACAAAACTATCCGATGCACTAAAAACTTAGTCTAATTACAAAAATATATAATTCGAAATTATTTTTTTATATATCTACATTAAAGCTGGTAATGTTAATTTCTTGTTGTTAGAATCGAATTAAAAAAAAATTCGAATGCGAAGCGAATGTCGGGATATTTTTAGATGGAAATAAAAGCAATGTTTTCGCAGCTTTTAACTTAAAAGTCGAATGTATCAAGAAAAATAACTTGAATACTTAACATCGTGTTACAAGACTTTTAAAAAAAAACTGAGTTAAATTTTTATTATTATTAACAACAACTACATCTAAGTCTAGGAAAAAAAAAACAAAGGGTCAGAAATCTCTATGATTTTGTGAAAAAATACAAATCATATATCACCAAAATACCAAAAAATATATATACAAATAGTATAAATATCACAGTAAAGATGATATTTACAATGTTTTACGATATTTCAAATCAAGACCATTGTCAAAAAAAAAAAGTATACCTCACCTTTTAAAGTCAGACAATTTCATTAGACATTTTCTTACAATTCCGACATCTTTTTTTTTAAAGAAAGATTCGAACTCTTGACCTATTTATCAGAAATCGTACCTTTAACAATTAGGCTATTGGCGCTTCTATATTTTTTTACAAAATTAAGGTCTTCATTTGTTACATAGCATTGAAACAATTTTTAATTTTTACAGACTTGTGCTTTAGAACTGTCTTATTAAAATCTATTTTAGTATTTTCGCAAAATAACCAGTCTTTGTATGTAGGAAATTTATTTTATTACATTATCTGCATATGTACTGTAACATGAGACCTGAATCCAATGACGTCATAACGACATAAGTACAATAAACCAATAACCAACTTATATTAACACATGTTCTCAATTTTTGGATAGAGAATGTAAGAGATAGAAAATCTCATTGCAGTTGTCGCTATAATGTACCTAGATCCAGATTTCAAGAAAAAATCTAAGAAATTTAATCAATAATACTGTAAAATATCTGTTTTAATTATTAATTTTTATTTTTTCTGATTAGTAAGCTATGACGTCACAAATGGCGCGGATATCAAATTTATATAAAAAGCATTTTTTAAAAGTAATACATAAGCTGCGACGTAATATCGACGCTGGAAAGCATAAACGCTGTAACCCTTAAAATCGCGAATATGTTTTTCACACGTTAATAATTTCAATCATTATCAAAGGATAATGATTTTATTATAGGTTAGCACAAACTACACAACATTGCTAAATACCGCATGCTTGTAGACGTATCAGCTCACGAGTTATGATTTTTTGGTTCTCCTGTAAAGTTCATACTTTCGGGGTTACAGCGTTTACGCTTTCCAGCGTCGATATAACAATTTCCATATCATGTTATCGTGGCCGCGTAATTGTATCATAACCTCAAAGTCACAATTATTCAATGTTAAATTGAAAAATTACAGAAATAGTAAACTATGATGTTTTAAAAAAAATAGTATTAAAGTACAAAAAATTAAAATATCAAGTTATATTTAGACATTTTACATTTGTTTTATAAAAAAAGTAAATAAAATGTTTTTTGTTTATACTATTTCTTGTTGGATTACTATATCTAGGATATTACACTAAGGCCTTAGTCCTTTAGTACACAGACGCGAAAGCGAAACGGAACCTAAACGAAAAAAAACGTGCCAAAAATGGAACGTAGTTTGTTTCACGCTAGTTTATGTGCTAGTCTATCTGATAAATAGTTCATTTTCAAAACTACGCTAGATTCCTATAAAAAATTCGCTTCGGTTCACGAAAGGTTTTAGTACAAAAAATGAGTGATTTTTTTTTTACGTTAACATGATTTAATGTCTTTGATATGTCATATAAAATTTTATTATAGTTGAAATTAATTTTAAATCAAAAATCATAATTTTTTTTTAAATATAACGAAAACATTTTTTTTAAATTGTTTTTGATTATCGGATTTTTTTAATATATTCACATTTTATTGTTAATATTTAAGTTAAAAATAATTTGTATGATATTAACATTACCTTTACCAGTTCAATTATCACCAAATTAATCACTTGCTTATTTTTATTACATATATAGTTTTTTTTAAATTTAATTTTAACATGATTGGCAGTATTTTGAATGCAATCAATCTTTTTTAGTTCATAATTTTAAATTATTCAATACATTCCAATATTTAAAAAAAAATACTTTAGCAATGTTGCCAGTGTTAAATTCATTTTTCTACAGTCAATAATTGCCACATGTAAATTATTTACATGTTTTTTTTATTGTTCTATTGCTGCCAAAGATCATATTTCGAATGTCTATTTTTACCGCTTTGATTATTTTAGTGTTGTTAATTTCATTTTTTATTGTCACATTATTGCCATGTAAAAAAAATACCCGGCTGTATCTGGCCCGGTGAGAGGCGTTGTTATCGCAGTTAATTCTGTCAGAAAATAAAGTACAACCTAGTAATACAAAAAAATTACACACAAGACATCTGACAAGGATATTAAGACAGTTTTTTTGATATGAACAAGGAGCAGTAATTTTATAATATAGTGTCACTAATGATGGTTGTCACTTATCTTGACACACTTGTGTGTCAATGTGGGGTGGGCAGAGAGGTCACGAGTTGTCAGCGAGCAGCGCATCAAGCTGACTGTGGGCGTCAATGGGCGCGTTTTGTGCCTGCAGCGAGGAGACCACATGCTGCGGTATACTGATCTGTATTGGCATCTGTGAATTCGAACTCGTCGGTACCTGGTCATAAAAATATATATTATTATATTAAAATTACACATTTATATCTATATATATATAAAAGAAAGTCGTGTTAGTTACACTATTTATAACTCAAGAACGGCTGAATCGATTTGACTGAAAATTGATGGGGAGGTAGCTTAGAACCAGGAAACGGACATAGGAAAGTTTTTACCCCGTTTTCTATTTTTTATTCCGCGCGGACGGAGTCGCGGGTAAAAGCTAGTTAGCTATATTATTAGTTTATTTTAATGGTTCCTACGAATAAAGGCCAATGTGAAAATTGACTTTTCAGGAGAGGCTCTTAAGTTCAACCATATTAAAATAGGCCTCATATGCTTTACTTCAGCAAAGAATAACATTTACATCTGTAATAATGTTTTTTGTTAAATAAACTAAGAGTTAGCTTTTAACACAGAAAAATCATCAATTTGTTACTTTAGCCCTTATACATATTACCCATCGGTTTATTGTATTTCTATATTAAATGGCTGCGTTTAATTATTGCACGTTGTTTTTGCTTTTCAGCGTGTTTAATGGCGTATCCACACATGCCGCCGGCTTATGCCGCCGGGTTTGCCGCTGGCTTTCAGACCGCCTTGCCGCTGAATTTGACGCCGGCTTTACCGGCGGCCTGCAGATGCGGTTGCAGTTTTCGCAATAGTGTTGTGACTTTTGTCGAAGTTAATCGTGTACGTAGGATTGGAGATGTTGGACTACAATATAGTTGCGTGTATCGCAAGTGTAGTGTTGTATGTTATTATTCATAAAATAATAATTAATTGTTGCGATTCTTGAAATGCATATGCCTTGGGTTCCATAATAGTTCATTTTCTTGATACTTTTTTTTTATATTGAAAAAGTTAGCGCTTGACCACAATCTCACCCGAGTAAGTAAAAGTACTGCACTATCATCCCAGTTAAATTCTGTTGTTTCGTTATTTAAGTATATGAAATTATGTTATTCGCGAATACTACAACACTACCATTCCGTATCGAAGCCGCAAGCAAACTGCCGCCGGCAACCAAAAGCCGCGCGTGCCGCATGGGATGGCTAAGGCTAAGATCGGGATGGCCGGCGGCCTGGCCGCCGGGTCGGCCGCCGGCCATGCCGCCGGGCATGTGTGGATGCACCATAAGGCAACGTTCAATATCATTTTCCACGTAGCGACTAGCCGCTTAAATCTAGGCGACTATCAAGTTTGCAACTAATGCGTGGCGACTAATCGCACTAGTGGAAATGGGGTTTATGTGACTGTGATGTAGGAATGTAGATTGTGTAGTACTGACGTGTATGGTGATGCCGGGCATGTTGTCATCATGTGATGCAGACTGGGCGAGTATTGCGGGTTTATCTTCAGCTGCATGTCCGTCTCGTGCACGTCTGCTCTCGTGTGACCGCGCATGCTTCCGCAAATGATCTTTCCTATAGAAACCTGACAACACAATCAATTTCTGTTAATCTATATATATATATCTATATATATAAAAGAAAGTCGTGTTAGTTACACTATTTATAACTCAAGATTGGTCGAACTGATTTAGCTGAAAATTGATGGGGAGGTAGCTTAGAACTAGGAGACGGACATAGGAACTTTTTTATCTTGTGTGCACTTTTTTTTTATTCCGCGCGGACGGAGTCGCGGGCAAAAGCTAGTATCCACATAATTTGAGTGCATTTTACTAGATAACTAGATACTAATTAATATACATGATAATAAGAGCGGCGATAGCTCCTGCCTGCTGATTGTAAATCAAGTGCTTAACCCCTGGGTTCAGCACTTGATTTACAATCAGCAGGCCCTGGGTTCGAATCCCACCATGTACCAATGTGTTTTTCGATTTTCGATTTAAATATGTACATGTATCCGACGTTCTTACGGTGAAGGAAAACATCGTGATGCTGCACATATCTGAGAAGAAATTCAATATGTGTGAAGTCAACCCTCACTTGGCCAACGTGTCACTTAGTCACCCCTAACTTAGGGTAGGCTGCGAGCCCCTCAGTGGAGACGTATATTGAGCTGATGATGAATCAATATACAAACGATATACTGAGCTTTAATTCTGTCTTTGAATTTGTAAAGCGAGAGACTACTACACTTAGAATCGTAATTAGTTACTAAGGAACAGTCTTACTGTAGACTAGCGGTTGCATGCGACTTGGCCAGCGCATAATAAAATAAAAAAAAGTAACTTATACATATATATACAGACAATCCAATTTTCTTAATATACTAAGGGTAATATTTTCTATGTAAATAACATATGTTAGACGTACCTTTGCCACATTCTGCGCAGTGCTCAGTCTTGATGCCGGAGTGTATGACTGCGTGCAAGTTGAGATGTTCACGTCGCTTGAACCCCTTGTTGCACACCTTGCACTGGTATGGTCGCTCCGGATTGTGGCCCAGCTTGTGCCGCTCCAGGTGCTCCTTGCGCTTCAGTCTGCACAACATAACATGATAACAATAAGCTAGCTATCTTATATTTTAATTCTAAATTGAAATATTTTCACTATCTGAATACAATCTTACTAACATTATAAATGTGAAAGTTTAGATTGATGGCTAGATGGATGGATGAATGGATATTTTTAGAAGGTATCTCCATAACGGCTCAATGAATCCTGATGAAATTTAGCGTGGATATAGAATATATGCTGGAAGAACACATAGGTATCTATATATATAAAAGAAAGTCGTGTTAGTTACACTATTTATAACTCAAGAACGGCTGAATCGATTTGACTGAAAATTGGCGGGCAGGTAGCTTAGAACCAGGAATAGGACATAGGATAATTTTTACCCCGTTTTCTATTTTTTATTCCGCGCGGACGGAGTCGCGGGTAAAAGCTACTATGTTAATGTTAATCTTGTTTTACAACATAATTTCACTTTACGTTATTTTATACAAAATAAAAAATGAATATACGATCGCCATGTACGAAATTTGTCATTCCTCTGTTCAATTAACTTAATGCTTTGTTATTCAATTACCATCATTAAGTTAAAAAACCTTTATGTACTCACCCCGCGCCGCAGATACCACATATAAAACGTCGTTCAATCTTGTGAACGATAAGATGCATCTCAAGCTGTTCCTTGGCTGGGTATGCCATCTGACACTCTGGGCAGCAGTATACTGCGGTGCCATCAGACGCCTTTGCTATCACCACCTGTCCTGGCTTCGGCCGCGCGGGCTTCGGCGGCTTCTTCTTGTATTTCTTCTTCTTTTTCACTCGCAGTACACCATCTGGTCATTTATATCTTATTACGTACTAACATCATAAATGCGAAATTTTAAATGTATGGATGGATGTTTGTTTGGAGAACATCTCCAGAACGGATAAACAGATCTCAATAAAATTTGGCATAGACGTATATCATAGTGTGGAAGAACATATAGGCTAATTATTAAGTTTTTTTTTAATTCCGCTCAGACGAATTTTTGAGCAAAAGCTAGTTATAAGAAGTGTTTAATTTTACAAACAAAAATCAACTTTAGCCTCAACCATCTCTTGGACTTATTAATTTAATCAGAAATACAGTAATTTTGTCGACATTTTAACAGATAATTACGCATATTTTGTAATTTTTAACTGTAACCTAAAAGACGAGATTTTATTCAAGCAAAATACGCGCTTATATGTAGATGCAAAAACCTAAGTAAAAACTAGTTTTAAACTATATAACGTTGGTATTCCAGTATTTTAGTACTAAGATTTAGTATTATAAACGAATCTAGATTTAAATTTAAACATACCTGCATCTAGTACTTGTTTCTCCTCCGAGGTGGCGCTGCCATCCTCAGGCCAGTCCCTCTTCACGTTCAGTCTCAGGTACTGCTGCAGTGACGACGGCAACGCCTCCGCTTCCTAAATAAATACAAATAATTTAAACCAAGGAATATTTATAAGTCTGCATATGTAATCTTATATACAAAGTTCTCGTATCACAATATTAGCTATCGTACTCCTCAGAAACGACTTGATTGGTTTTTATGAATTTTTATATGTATATTCAATAGGTCTTAGAATCAGCTACTATTTTTCATAGCTCTAAGTGATTTATTTTTAAGAACAAATTTAAATTAGAAATAATTTATATGACAAAACAATGTTTGCTGGCTCAGCTAGTCGTTTATAAAAAAAAAAAAAATATTTGAACTCAATTGAGTATTTATAACAATAAAAAATTTGAACAAGGTATAGAGAATGTAAATATATAATTTATGGTTTACTAGCTGTCGTCCGCAACTCCATCTGCGCGGAATTAAAAAAAAATGAATAAGTAGCCTATGTGTTCTTCCAGACTATGTTCTACAACTGTGCCAAATTTCATACAGAACCATTTATCCATTCATCCTTCCATCTAAACTTTCTTATCTATATATATAAAAGAAAGTCGTGTTAGTTACACTATTTATAACTCAAGATCGGTCGAACTGATTTAGCTGAAAATTGATGGGGAGGTAGCTTAGAACTAGGAGATGGACATAGCAACTTTTTTTATCTTGTGTGCACTTTTTTTTTTATTCCGCACGGACGGAGTCGCGGGTAAAAGCTAGTTTACAATGTAAGTAAGATTATTTTTCAATTTCTATTATTAGTTCACAAATTTTGACTTTTGTGATTAAATACTATTCACCTGCGGCGGCAGTGAGTTGAGGTATTTGATGAGCTCAGTGTTGTCCAGCACTCGCCAAGACACGCCCTCACTGCCCTCAGCGCCTTGAGAGCTCTCCTGCAAAATATTACATTGAACATTACTATATTGAGATTATGAAAGAACTTATTATTTATTTTTTTATAAAAACCAAAAAAAAAACCTTATACATGGGCAGTTAAGTATTTTATATCCGCTAAGGTTCTATTCAGACAGACCGTGGAGAAGAGCAAAGTACATTTTTACGCTTGCTTTTGTTAAAAAAGACGTGCAAAGTAAAATTATACCTTATTTCAATCACATAAAGCTCAATTTTATTTACAATAAAGTGAACGGAGACTAAATCCACTATAAGTTTTGTGATGAAGAATACAAATGAAATAACATCTTTCATCAGTTCATTTGAGCAGTCACAAACATACAAATCCACATACATAAATATACTTACACAAACGCGATAAACTTTACCCTCCTGAGTGAGTCGGGTACGAACTAGCTGAATCCGGTGTGCATTGTAAAGCAAATTGAAAATATATAATTCAAATAATGTTATTGAAGAACCAAAAACTTTCATTTCAAGTTAATTTACATTTTTACTAGCTATTGCCGCGACTCCGTCCGAGTAGAATTAGAACATAATAAGTAGCCTATGTGTTCTTCCAGATTATGTTCTACATCTGTACCAAATTTCATCAAGATCTGTTGAACCTTTCCAGAGATACCGTCAAACAAACATCCATCCATCATCCATCCATCTAAACTTTCTATAATATTAGTAAGACATAAAGAGAAGATAAATATCATACCGCCTTATTAGTTCATATCTACGACTTTATTTATTTTTAAATCAATAAAATAGATAGCTATATACGTGTATCTCTTACTTACATCATCATTAGGCTTCTCAATGCGCTCCTCTTTGATGTGCACTTCAAAGTCGTTGTTGTTGTCGCCGCGAGTGTTGTTGTTGAGGGCGCGCTGCTCTGACCCCAACACTATCTCATTATTCTGAGTCACAAATACCTGAAAACAATTATACCGTTAGACTTATAAACTTAATAAAAACGACTACAGTAACTAATAGTTTAGTTGGCTATTAGTTCTAGACTGCAATTTCAGCCCAGCTAATCCTGAAGGACCTGCGTTAAGTCTAGAATAGATTGGTGCCAATATTGGAATAACAATACTTGAGTGTAATCTTTTTAATTAATTCTTACTAATAATTAAAAACATTGGATGGATGGATGGATGTTTATTTGAAAGTATCTCTAGAACTACTGAACAGATATCGATGAAATTTGGCATAGATATAGAACATAATCTGGAAGTTCACATAGGATACTTCAGTTTTTTTTGTAACTCCGCGCGTACGCAGTCGCGGGCGATATCTAGTTTCATTAAATTTTAAATAACATTAAACCTTTTAATATGGTTGTAAAATGTCATATGGAATAAATATTACATTTAATGCCTTTTAGAAAGGTTATAACTCTGAAATCATCAAAAAAGTAGATTTTAACAAAAAAAAAAATATCAAATCAAAAAAATAGCAAGATTATAATAGATTTTTTTATACCACACCTGCTGCACATTTTGTTGAATCTGCTCTTTTGAGTCCATATTGATTTCCTGCGGCATGGCTGTTAGCACCTGGACACCTGTATGATAAAGTTGTTACATAAATCACCTAGTTTTACATTTTCACTACAACATATAGTCGAAATCAATGAAAATGAGAAATAAAAAAACTTATATAACAAATTTATAAGACTGTTATCACAAGACTTGTTAAAAACAGACATTGTCTATCATAAATTTAAATAATCGTTCAAAATAAATACATAGACAATAAATGACATTGTCAGTCAGTGACATATAAATATAATTTCTAATTTCCATTGATTTCAAGACGACACTAATCGTGCATTTTCTAAAAATATAATGTCTGCATATTATGTTTTAATATGGGTTTTCACTTTCGAAACACTTGTTTAAAAACATATATTTATCCCACTCATTCCTTTAAAAGAAACAGAGACGAAACACTTTTCAATACTAGTGTTACTGCAGTGAAATTTAACAGTAAGATGTACTTAAACTTTATGATGCAAACAAATTACTAGCATTAAACATTTACTGTTTGTTTCTGAGACCAAAATAGCTAGCTTTTACCCGCGACTCCGTCCGCGCGGAATAAAAAATAGAAAACGGGGTAAAAATTATCCTATGTCGGTTTCCTGGTTCTAAGCTACCTGCCCACCAATTTTCAGTCAAATCGATTCAGCCGTTCTTGAGTTATAAATAGTGTAACTAACACGACTTTCTTTTATATATATAGATATCTTCATCCCTATCATTATCTTTGACAAAACAGACATAAAAATACGTTTTAAACGGAGATTTTGGTCTCAGAAACCGACGATTAGACAACTATAATAATAAAGTGATAGAAATGATTAAATAAATGAGATTTTCAGTGATTTCCAACTGCCGAAACACATTTAAACATCTCTGTTTGTTCCAAATAGAACTAATGGGACGGCAATAATGTTTCTATACAAGTGTTACGACAGTGGAGACTCACAGTATGACACAAAAAAAACATTGATGATTGTATATTTCGTGATATAGTTAGTGACAGGTGAATGAGTCAAGCACAAATTGAAGTTAAAACAGTGTAAATATAACAATTGATTCACCTGGTCGAATCCTTATTGTACCTGAACATTAAAAATTACTATCTTACTAATATATTAAAATAAATGTATGTTTGGATGTATGGATAAATTTTTGGTAGAAGTTATCTGCAGAATAGCTCAAGGGATCTTGATGAAATTTGGGACTAATGTTGAACATAGTCTGGAAGAATACATAGGCTACTAAGTTTTATAATTCAGCGCAGACATAGTCACGGACTACAGCTAATATTTTATATATCAAATTTAATACTTTTTCACCTTATATTTAACAAGTTTTAGTATTAAGTATTAAATATTTTATAGTAATATTACAAATATTAACATGTTAAAGACAACTTACCATCAGGCATAGCATTCCCAACCAGCTGTATACCGTTAGGTTCATTGTTTTCAGGTGAATATGCCAGAGTAAGTACTGCACCACCTATATAACAAAATTATATATTTTTTTATATTGAAAAAGCTAGTGCCACGATTCCACCCGATGAAGTGATGATGAGGTCTAAAGATGGTTACGAGCTAGCTTTGTAAATGCCTATTCACTCTACTCTTGAAAATATCTTATATTTTACTAACATTATAAATACGAAAGTTTAGATGGATGGATGTTTGTTTGAAGGTATCTCCGGAACGGTTGAATTAATCTTGATGAAATTTGACATAGATGTAGAACATAGTTTGGAAAATTTCAAAAGCTACTTATTAAGTTATTTTTTTTTTAATTCCGCGCAGACGGATTCGCGGGCAAAAGCTAGTTACTAATATATTTGCAAAAGTTTGGATGGATAGATGGATGGTTAATTCCATGTAACTCGATCTGGATGAAATTTTGACAGATAGATTACTGTCTGGAATAGCATACAGACTAGTTAAACCAGTTTTTTTTTATTTCTCATTATTACCTTGTTGATATCCTTGTATAGGTATTTGCATCTGATATTTAGGTTGCTGCTGGGCTTGTAGCGTTAAATTTGGGCTCAGGACTTGAATTTGTACGGTTGGCTGCGGGTCACCTACAAACAAAACGATTTTGAGGTTATTTACATTTTGCAAGTGTCATTGTATACTGGAATAATTGGCTTCAGGAACTAAATTATTTAAGGATTTGAGATTTGTATAATTACTAAACATATCAAAACAACAAAAAAATATCCCAAACAGATTGTATAATACAGTAAAGGGTATATTATTAAATAAAATCCACTAAATTTTAAAAAGCAATGATCAATATAATTCTAGTGAAAAATATAGTCCTACTAACTTAACTAGCTTTATAAGTAGTACTGACCTGGTTTAGCACCAGGCAATGCTATAGGTACTGTTATGAGTTGTGGTGTCTGCAGCGTTGCACCACCATCCAGGGTGCGGACATACTGCATGCCGTCTGGTAAACTGACACCTCCCATGACACCCACAACCTGCAAATACAAATACATATGAATACTATGTGATTTATATTATAGCATACTTTTTATTTATTGCATGAGTACATAAGAACTGGTTTGACTGATACTGTAAAGAAAAAAGATTTGATTGTTTTTTTTTTGTCTAATTTGAAAACTACAAAAATTTTACTGCTAGAAAATTTTCATCTTTAAACAATTAACCTTACTCACATTTTTGTATATTTACCGAAGCATAATGCTGGTTGGTTAGGACTTCATGTAAAGTTATAAAACTTTGAAAAAATTATTTTACATTTTAATAAGTACGACATTTGTAACCATTCATGTAAGAGGAAATTAAAAGTGAAAGTTTTAATACTACCCACATTTGAAACAAGTTATTGAATGGATTACTGAGATGTGAAAAACACTGACAAAATGTATTACAATAATAATAATCTTACTAATATTATAAATGCCAATGTTTAGATGAATTTATGTTTGTTTGAAGGTATCTCAGGACTGGCTGAACTTGTTTAAATTTGGCACTAATGTAGAACATAGTCTGGATGTACACATAGGCTACTTATTAAGATTTTTAAGATAAAATGCCGCGCGGACTAAGTCGCGGGCGGCAGCTAGTATTATAGTAATGCCAGCCATTTATCAGTTACTACATACATACATACTACGTATATTAAGATTGTGTGCAGCTTTAGTATCTTGTGTCGTTTTCATTACATCACACTTCCTTATAGTTACATTACATAGATTTGTTGAATATTCATTTGATCATTTGTTGCTGTATGAATGTGACATACATGACAGAGGTATGACAGGACCTCGGTAAATGCTCCCTCTCTCTCTACCACTCCGAGCACAGGCTTGAATTATAATTTTGTTGTTTTTACCAATTCTAATACATTTGCTATATATTTATCAGCTCACTATACATCTCCACTGAAGTGCTCGGAACCTACCCCAAATTAGGGGTGACTATGCCATAGACAACCACGCTGGCCCAGTACGGGTTGGTTGACTACACACATATCATTGAATTTCCCCTCTGTGGAGATTTATAGTCAGCTGATGATGAATGAATGAATCAATTTGCTGTATACCTAAAATTACTTAATTATTTCGTTTCTTGGAAATTGTTTACAAAGTTTTATAAAAAGATTATTACTATATAACTGTACCTGTGACATTGTGCCACCATTGTTGGATATGTTCTGTTGTAGTTTGGCAACCGGCAGCTGGCCTCCTGTTGTTATGAAATGTGTGCCTGCTCCCCCCACCGCTGAGAAAGCAGTAAAATTCATCTCCGAGTCTTCTTCACTGCAGAAGTAAACATAAAATCTATTATTGTAAACGCATAATTTACAATTTATCATTTACTTATGTATATATTGTAATGCACAGATAATGATGGGATCTCTTGTGTCAGGCCCTCTTGTTGAGGCCAAAACCAACTCTGGGTCACTGCGCCAGCGAAGCATGTATATTTTTTATTGTGTATATTTATCCTATTATGATATCTTTCGCAAATGTTAAAGAATAAATAACTACAGAAGTCAACTATTTTTACTAATAGGTAATTTATAATAGTAATTAGACTTTATTTTTAAAACTGAAAAATCAAGATGAATCTGAGTTATTAAATACATTGGCATTGTTAAAAAACTTTGAATCAAATGTTTTCAAATTGTATAGATGAATACATGGTTCATAATTGTATTAAGATATAATCTTGGCAAAATATTTGCAAATGTAGTGCATAGAAAACTTGTTCGAATGGTTTTCCTTTCCAAAATTATTAAGTTACACAATGGTTGTGTAAGTGTTTGCTTTAGTATATATTTACTATTGAAGTTCAAGCAATAATTAATTTTTAAATCCTTGTGTACATTGATCCTCCCAAGTAGGGTTGGGGACAGGCAGGTGGCCGGCCGTAAACACTTAGCTTTGTGCGCCAACACCACATGAGAGGGAAAAGGCCAGGGAGATGATGATTTTGTACCTTGTTTATCATTATTAAGTCATCGTAAAAATATTTTTAATCAAACAATCATCAATTTAATGTCTAAAAAACATTACTATTCTGCCCATACCAAGGGGCATCCTTCTCTCTTGTGGGCATCTTCTGCATGTCGCACATTGCACCCTCCACTTCGCGACGAAGCGGGAGAAAATAAGATTAAAAAAGCACTGTCACACTTTCGTCATTCGGTCACCACGAATATCCCCACGACGGTACCACCACCGCGCGCCACTACGGGACCACAGGGAACCAGATGGTAGGGCACATACCACTTTCGACCGCCACACACGCAACTACACTAAAACGTTAAACGTCGAGAGGCGAAAGATGATCGCAAACTACTACTAATAAGAAAGTGGGTTAAAGAAAGTTTTTTATGCTGGCTCAATAGTCAACCGGCGAGTTAGTTATACACACTATGCTGGCAATTTGATTGTACGTATGTCTGTGCATGTAGCTCTAACATGCTCCTCACTTTCTCTTTGCTGTACTTTCACAAGATTCATGTTGAGGTGTGGTTGTGGTTCAGTTAACGTAGGAAGCTTGCTCGTTGAGTAATCACCTTATATTGACTGTGGGAAATTCATTGTGATACTGTTCCCTTAATAAGTTGATATTTTATGTTTTTGGATATACCACAATAAGCATTCATGTAAAGTGTTCATGTCAATTATTATGATTCTTTAAATTATTTTCAATTAAATACTGCAATGTATAAGATGTAAGTGACAGGATATATAAACTGGGTCAATGGAATTTTTCTGCTTTTTTACATGTACTTGTAGAAAATCAGTAACTATTTTTAATTTCTCAATTTAGTTAATTGCAGTGTTAAATTTGGAAAAAAAATGAGCTTAGCTTTAGAATGATGTGCCAACTTTACACCAAAACATGTTTATATGTTTATGAAAATAATTCAATGTGTAATGTCAGAACAAAGAAATTCCACGTGAATAATAGCTGTATCATTTGTCGGAATTTTAGTTACGCAATTATCTACAAATAAAGTTGTAAATTAATCGTATTTTAATTCATAAGTTTATGTCTGAAATCCATATGAGGGGGCGGACCCAGACGTAGAACGAAGGTTATTCACCCCTACCAGTTCCTTTTGCCAGCGTCCATCACGCGCGGCGCGACGCATCCCCACCAAGATGCGGGATCCCCTCCATGTACTATCGATACGACACCAAATCACTCCCGCTCCCGACTCCTTCCTCCACCGACAGGAAAATCGCGAGAGGAGGGGTTGTGCGGCCCTCACGCTCGACAGCGGCACTCTCGCCACGGCGCTCAGGGACAGCCACGCGCCCCTCTAACGGTACACAAAGTACCGCTACCGAAATAAGGTCACGGATTTTGATATACAACAAATATAACTAAATTATAACACGTACCTCCAATGTAGTTAGTCTTTTGACACATAAAAAATAGCGTTTTATATCTTGATCCAATAAAATATTCAAGTTATCTAAACAATAAGTCGTAAACAACAAATTCACTAACTATACAACACATGAAATCCGCCATTACTGTTTTGACGTCTCGAAAACTTATCACCAGATGGCGTGCTAATTGCTTTTTTTTTATTTACATCTTGATTTTATTACGGAGTTGTCGTAAATATTTTGAGATTAGTTTTTATGGACCCGGTAAATTTTAACAAGTTAGTAAACAAAAAAACCAGCAGTTAAATGGATGTATGCTAAAAAGAAGAGTAGGTCGTATAAACAAAAGAAATAAAACAAATTTTTGTTGTTACAATATTCGAAAAAATGTTACACATACATCATATAAATGATGTAGGTAAAATAGTTTATTCACATAGATTAAATAATGTAAACATGCAAAGATACATGCAAAGATAACAATTGTTTTAATTCTAAAATAAGATTACAAACTAGTAGTTTAATAATACAGGTACACAACTTAATTCACACATTATTACAAGTATTTCAAAAGGGAAACTGTTGCCCTGATCGTTGAATTCTTTCTAAATGCAGTTCAAACAATAATTTATTTTCATAATAATATCTGCTTTGTGATGATGTGACACCAGGGTCATAAGTAGGTGTACTGTCAGAATTATGGTTATGAGTTTGAGAAGATATTCCATTCTCCTCAGTTCTTATCCCATTAATATGACTAGGATCTGCAGCCTGAAGGATAGATTGGCTAGCGAGGTTGTTATTTATGTGTAAGTTATTTATCCTTTTCGATAGTGGCATGAACTCGCACGTGTCATCCTCACGAGTTCTTTTTCTGAAACCATAGATGTTAGTCAATAAAATTACAAATACAAAACAAAAAGAAACGATAACTTTGTTGTCGATATTTTCTGTACCTATTTTCTGTCATATTACTAAATATATAATCTCCATTGCTATCAAAACAAGTATTCCAATTATACGTGGAATTTCTTCCAAAAGTCATCTGCTCGCAATTCTTTGCTGTTGTAAAAATATTTAAATATTTGTAGAAAAAGGCAATTCAGCACAACAGCAAGTCGAACAGAATGACAGTTCAGTTTGACAGAATAGACATTTGACATAAACACTAGCATACTTTTTAATGGAATACATTTTATGGCATCTATAAAAGAGATTTCTCTGTGTTTCGAAAATAATTGGCAACTTTTAAAATGTTAAAAACGAGTCCAAATACGAGTAACTGTATGAAAAAACTTCTATTTATTGAGCATACTTTTAGTGTCAATGTTTTCCGAAGTGCTATTTTTCATATGGCAATTTTACGTATTCATTTAATTCTTTTGCCAATAGAGTGCGCTGTCCTTCCACTGTTCCGTTCATTATTTTGATTTCCGAGAGTTGTGTTTAAAAAATCATAGGCAAAATAGGCGGGCAGGAGAAGAATTATAGCGGAAGAAAAGGTTCAGTGATTCGAATCTTAATTTCAGTAGTTTTTTTGGAATGTACTATAATGACTTGACGTTTCACCAATTTGATAAACTACAGAGAAACTAGTAAAAATATTTAATTATTGTACCTATGTAGTCATTGTACTTTATCGATTTGAGATAACAATTAAATAAGTAGATGTTATAGGAACAAAATAAACAACATGTAAATATAAGCAAATCCCTGACATTCAGAATTTTGGCTACTTGGCAAGATAAAATAATTTATTGGTTTAATTAAAATAGGTTTTCTAAACTCTTGAAAATGTGAAAGACTTAAATGAAAACATTAGTAACATCACTAGAATTTTATTAGAAATTTCGTGTTTCGTCACTGGCTGCATGGAAAAAGTAAAAACATTTTAACCACAGAGCAATAATTTTATTTCATTATCTATCAAATAGACACAATGTATACTTATTTATAGACTCAGACTTATTTGTTATGCGTATATATGTACTTGTAGGGCAGCTTCGCTTGGAAATGCATTGAGTCGATTTCTGGCCAAACATGGTGCGCGAGGAGATATTCATTCTCTTTATGGTAAACGAGAACAGCCATAAGATTCAGTTTGCTGTGGACAGATGGTATATTGCCCTTAGTATGAAAAGATATTGCATATAAAATGTACGGCGCTCTTACTTGAGTGTTATAATTATATGGTACCTACCAAATATAATAGAAAACGAAAATTACGAATTAAGTGATTGAGTCATAGACTAATTTATTAAACCCTTAAAAATGCGCTCATTGTCTATGGGTCCAGTATAACGGGGCCTTCAGCCTTCACTCTTGTGCACTTATCGTGAAGATAAAACATAATGAATAAAGCTGTTCTTATTTACTTTCTAATTTATTGCGCTATAAAGTTAATTAATTAAATAACACAGTAGTCGAATTTAAGCGGATTAGAATTCCGTTACAGCAGTGTCTTGTTAGATGATCGTCAGAAATCATCAAGCGACGTGGTCGACACAGCGTGACTAGGTCTACGCTATGAACACATTATCGACTGTTATGACATTATAGTAGCTTGAAGCAAACCAGCTTCGTTTAGGGATACTGTGAAATTTCTAACACAGATGATGGTAAACAGACGATTGCAACTAGGAAACGTAAGGAACTTAACGGTAATTTTTCCTCCGTCTATTGTTTTACCCTGTAGTTCTCCATTGCGATTTGCCCAATAAGAAAATCATACATTTTGATACTGAAACAGTAGCCACATTTTTTATTAGTTCATTCATACATTTATTTAACTGTAATTATATCTAATATTTCATAAGATACTAGCTGTCGCCCGACTCCGGCCGCGCGCAGTTAAAAAAAAGGGGTATGAAAAATAGATGTTGGCCGATTCTCAGACCTACTGAATATGCTCACAAAATTTCATGAGAATCGGTCAAGCCGTTTCGGGGGAGTTCAAGTTCGAACCCCGTGACACGAGAATTTTATGTATAAGATGTGCACTAATTGGTAATATGATCCCACCCTTATTTGTTGTGCAGAAGCGTACGGAATTCGGTCCATATACGGTAGGATTTTTACAGTACTCGCATCTATTCTAACTGCACCTCAACCTATTGTAATTGTAAAAAAGGGCGTGGGAAATCACATAGCGTAACCTATATCTAGTGAAATAGACCGCCAGACAATACGATGTTTTTTATTCTTCCGTTCTATATTGATTGATATGATGAGATTCTAATGTTGCTACCATAAATACATCATTGTTTTTAAACAAACATGTCGTACACATATCAAAATGTTTTTTATTGAATTTATATTATTATTAATTCTTTTATAAACACTCATAAGTCTAGACAGGTTTAGATTACAAATAGGTAACCAATTGTCATTGTTTTAGCTAATAAAATGCTAGCACACGCCCGCTTCAACTAAATCCCAAACGAACATAAATACATTAGTGCACAAGCTCCTACTTTCTTTAGTATCACATCAATAAGTAAGCAATGCTATTCACTTTGCCATAGTTCAACATCTTCATAAAACATTAAAAAAATGATTGGATAGTGTTCTCAAGAAGACACGGTTCTCAGTCGGTGTGGTTCATACTTTCTCTATTCATATACATTCTCGTCACTTTCACATAGACTTGTCTCGTCTCCGCTAATGGGAACCGCGAAAATGTGCGCTAACTCGGCTAATCGTATACAATGCTACATTCTGCTATATTGTTGCAGTCTTGCATGACGCTGCAATGTGCTTGCCATATAGCTAGCATTAGTTGAAGGTACCAGAAATATAGCCGTTGACTTTAATAGTGGTTTCCACAGTGTTATAATCTGGGGGCACTGCAGTGTCATCGCCAAGTCGAGTAAAAAAGCGGCACGGCCGTATCATCCTTTCCTAGAATATATGTCATTTCACTTAACCTGACAGAAAATAATATGCTTTAATTAAAATAGAAAATTATTCCTTTGTTTGTTATATTTAAACTATAAAACTACTAATTTTAATTTTTTAATTTTTTTTATTAATTACGCTTCATAAACTCAGCAATTACGCTTCATAGTATAGTTCGTTTATTGACTAGTAGTTAATAAAAATGTATAAAAGCAAGTGGAATCGCGTGCGGTTACGTTATGAGGTCTTCAATGCACTTAATTTGTCGTAATAACTATGAACTAATTCATTAACTATTCGTTCACTGGGGAATTAGGTTAAGTGACTGCATAACTAGTTGCCATGCGATTATTTAATAGTGACAAGTTCCAGGGTGTTACTGAAACATTTAAGATATAAAACATAAAACATTTCTTGTAAAATTTGACCAACTTATCACCATGCCAATTAAATTATATCTACTTTCTAGAAATTTCTTTACAAAAAGTGTCTTCGCACTGCATACGTTTTCTTACGTAGCGATCATAAACGGCTTACAAATTAGTTAGAACATTTATGTTTGTGATAAGAGATAACCTATCTTTACATATTGCATCATGCTAAGTCGGTTGTATGTACCTAGTTATGTATTCTTATTTCTTACCGTGTAAATATAATATAGTTGCTATGTATTCTTAAAAAAAGGTTTGAGTTGTGTAGTAGTGTGTTTAGTAGTCAATTTCTTAGTTTTTATTTTATGAAGGTGGAAGGTTTAAAACCTATGAGAACGGGATTTAAGCTCTTATTATCCTATTAGATTCCTGTATGTCCACATCTTATAAATAAACAAGATTCTGATGCCTCCTCTGCTCCTAACCAAAGACTGCTAAATCTAAGCTTAAAGGTTACATGGAAGATACCTTGCACAAATTGTTTAGTTACGAATTATATATTGACGTATGCATTCTAAATCTGGTCTCCGTAAGCAACAAAATGACGTAACTCTGTCATGTCGATGAAGCGTAACGTATGAAATTCAAACAAACGGTTTCACTCGACTCCGTTCAAGGTCAGCTCGGTTAGGCTCGGCGTCTTCGGAATTTTAAAACGTGACATGTTTTTAAGAAACATCACGTCATCGCTTCAAATACTATAATAGACATTAGTATCACTACGTTAATTAAAGATCACATCTTAAGTCTGTATTTTGGTCTAGGTATTCAGAGTGCCAGGTGTGACCCGACCTCGAATATAGCCTGTTAATCAACTCACCCTGAAGATGAATCCCCGACGAGTCTAAAATTAGCCGGTACCTAGACAAGTGAGTTAAGTCATAATCTTTAATTAGTGTAGTATAATGTCTCTGTGAGTGTTTTAATGAGCACTATTTTTTCGTATCTAGTTTTATATGTGAGCATTTTGTTTATAATCGCTTACGACTCAGAATACGACATTGTCTACATCTTCCAAACAATCTGTTGAATTCTTTAGTAAGTTAGTGGAGTTGCTGATAAGAGCCCGTCAAATGTTATAGTTATGGGTAGTCTAAAATAAATTATACCCAAACTTATGCAAACATGTTTGATCCATTTAATATATTTGCACCACTTGACCTCAATATCACTAACAGGCAAGTTAGCTGATACTCTAAAATTGATAAGTCACGCCACTTTGTGTAGGTACATGTTTTTTTTTTAATTCTGGTCCATAAAAGGAACTTTGTTTTTTAAGTTGCCTAAAGTATAAATTAAATCTTTTTTTTTTTTCAATTTCCGTAGAATTCCACTCCGTATATGCATTTAATAGGCGATAGCAGCGCTCTATACGGTGGGACATCCGTTAACCAAATCCGATCCGTTGTGTTTTGAATTTAAATTGCAACGGACATGGAACGCTTCCGAGGCCAAAGACTCCGGCGGCCATGTTTTTTTCGCCAAACAAATGGCAAACGTTCGGCGATCCGTTTACGTATAATGATAACATCTGTATATATAAAAGAAAGTCGTGTTAGTTACACCATTTATAACTCAAGAACGGCTGAATCGATTTGACTGAAAATTGGTGGGCAGGTAGCTTAGAACCAGGAAACGGACATAGCATAATTTTTACCCCGTTTTCTATTTTTTTTTATTCCGCGCGGACGGAGTCGCGGGAAAAAGCTAGTTACAAATAAATTTTGAAATTGTATTATAACATTATTTGATAACATAATTTGTTGATTAATTGTTTATCTTTAAAGGAAAACTTTAATTTGCGCTATTATTTGTCTTACCTTTATTTTCTGTTATCGTATTTGAGATCTAAGATTGAAGAAAGACTAAGTAAACCGTGATGATTAACTTTTATCCATTTCTTAGATACTGCGCAGTTCCTAATTTAATAAAATTCACAGGTAACCTTTTGCTCAAGGTATTGCGATTAATATCATTTATTTGCACTTATAAGGACAGTGTTATTGTAGTCACAGTGCTCGCCTTGACTTGGTTACGACTTGCTACTTGTGAGCGGCTTCCTTCCGCCAGATGCGACGCTACGCCCTTCGGAACTTGTACACCTGTTTTCGGCGACATTTCCTGTTTTACTTACCCGTTGAAATATTACTTTCACTCTGGCGTGCAGTTTGGGAATATGTAGCTTTTTTATATATGTTTTTTAAACAGAAATTAATGAAAGGTGTGTCTACATTTGTAACATTTTATCAATTATTTGCAATTTGAAAACATTAAGTTATTACTTTACAAGACAGTTTAAATGCTAATGAAAAACTTTGTAAACAATTTGTAGAAGACGCATAGCTAAAGTCGCTAGTAAAATTATGAATGTCTGTTTTTGGACAGATGAGAGAAAGTTTTAACTTCAAGATAAAATAGAACAGACGTATCGTCATTCTCATGATCTTAATAATTAATTACTGCATACAATATCCCTTTATAGATCTGTAGCTCGGCGGCGAGTTACCGATCTATAATGGCTACGGATATGGCAGCAACCTCGTGGTTCGCTGTGCAGCCAAAAATGGCGGTCGCCGCGAGTCGGCGCATGCGCGGCTCACTTACACCATTTAAGGTTTCCCGACAGCCTTCCAGGCGGCTAACTGCTCGACTCCAATATTAAGGTAAGGACGAAACAATAAAACGAAGAAATACGTATTGGAAACATGAAGAAGAAGAAGTAACCTTCTATGTTCATTCCAATAAGTTGTTAAAACACTAGTTTTCAACTTCTTAAATTCAACAGGCTTACAAAGTAGATAATTATTTATAGTAATTACTAAAGGCTTACTCTAGTCGTCTTGTCGAAACAATAAAGATGTCATCAGTAAATATGTGTGACCAATGAACTTGCATATTGCCCAGTGTTGCCAACCTGTTGACCTCGACCTTGCCGGCCAGTGCCAGTGTAGTGCGACTTTTCGTATTAAAAAAACTTACAAAAATGCCATTACATCAAAAGCGCAAGTTAAGAAAGCAGATTACTAAAAAAATGTAACTGATAATAGTAAAACAGGGTTGATAGAAATCAAGGGAGGAATAAAAAAAATTGAAGAGTATTTACACTACAAATTTTATCTGTGTAGTAAAGTCATTCAATATCATAGTGTAAAAACTATTTCAAGTATTTTGTGTATTCACACCATGATTTCTGTTCAACCAATCCTAAAGCAATAATTTGTAAAGTTTAACATGTTAAACATTGTAATCTGAAGTGAATGCAAATTATAGATATTTGTTTGCAAATGGTATGGGAGAGGAAACCGGGAATCATGATGAGGATGGCCAGGAAAGGATAAACGTTGTCAGCATAAACAAATAAGATAATACAATGGTGCAACAGACGATGAATTACACCTAAATAGGTATAAAATGCATAGAAATTAAAATCGGACTGGTGGAGTAGCCAAAAAACAAAACAAAGAACACGTATGGTGTAGTTGAGGATAGGTCTTTTGTTTCGATATGTTTTTAGTTATGAAAACCAAAGAGTAAATGACCATTTTCCGTAACATTTTCGTGTTTCATGGCTAAAATATTCAGCCATTGTTTTAATCTGTACTGGTCATTTTTACCAAGCTTGGAAGGCTATTCTTTTTCCTTAACTACTCGAAACAAAGGTAGGGAAATGTTAGGACAAAGGAAGGGAAAATGTCAGAACAAAGGTAGGAAAGAATTTGTGCAGCCAACCTATCGGACGTAAGGCACAACAAAAATCTCATACTAATTTGGACGTAATTGACGTTGACGATACGATAGAAGGGAATTGTCACAAATATTTGTGCTAGGTCCACTGATATTTAAGAAATATTTACTTGGCACTTACTTGATATAAATTTACATGTTTCTGAGGATATTAAAAAATAAATTAAATAGTATTTTTTAAGAAAAATAGACAGTACTTCGTCTTAAGTGAGTCATATTACTTTCAACTAGCATGAGAATTAAATCTCTAAGTAATAAAAAAAAACAACTAGCGACCGTAAAACACGTTATAATTACAGAGCAGTGCTTTCACATCGGCATCGCCACATGTCCATTAAAATACAGTAATGTTGGTTGTAACACACCCACGTTGTCTGACAAGGCGGGTTCACTGACACCCTCATTTTTTGGGTGGCTTAAAAATACTGACCGTACTGAGCTTTTTATATTATAGTCTCTATTGCTCTGTATACTAAAACTACACTGACAAAGGGTAGGCTATATTAATTACTAATTTTTTCCGCGCGAACGAAATCGCAAACTTTGTTTGTTTATAAATAGAAGTCTGTTTGATTAATATGTTCCTTAGTACTGTTAATCAGTATTGCTATGACCAAACTTTCAGTTTCCACTCTTGTCAATTGCAGAGTAACCGTGGATAGACTGTAAAGATCTGTGATAATTTTTTTATGATGTATCTGCATTGCGGTGTTGGTTGTTTCATTGCTATACACAATAAACAATCGAAATAAAAATAAGAAGAATAAGGAATCATTGAATACAATGTAGTACTTAGTAAGCTACGTAAAATGTCTTCAAATTTTAAGTTCAATTAGATACGTTCCAAATACCGTTTTAATTTTAACTTGTTTACCGTCTCGTGTACCGTTGGCTTTTATGCTATATGTGAATTGAGCAAACTTCAAATGTTAAGTTTTCCTGTTGTTCATCCATATACAGTTTGTTATACGGTTCACTGGAAGTGAGGTTTAAAATAATTATCAGCCGAAGTTACAAAAGATCACGACAATTTAATCTAATACTCGTATATAAAATTCTCGTGTCACAGTTTTCGTTCCCGTACTCTTCCGAAACGGCTTGACCGATTCTCATGAAATTTTGTGAGCATATTCACTAGGTCTGAGAATCGGCCAACATCTATTTTTCATACCCCCCCCCCCCATTTTTTAACTGCGCGCGGACGGAGTCGCGGGCGACAGCTAGTATCCTATAAAAATAAAGTCAATCTGGCAGTAACAGTTTAAGCTTTTCTTACAAAATTAATTATAAACTGTGCTAGACTAGGAAATAAATAAACAGTCCATGCAAGACCAGTGCTAATGTCTTACTGTACTGGCATAATATTTAATAGGAAGTTGTTGGAATCTTATTACCAATAAATATAATATTTATTCTACTCTTAGTTGCGTGAAATAAGCCTTTTTTAAGAAACATTATTTGTCTTTAAGTATATTTCATCTTAGGAAATAGCGTCGTGTAAACAAATGTGGCGCCAACTTTAATTAAACAAACCAATTTCGATGTAAATTGCTAATTATCGAAATTATTTTCCTTCTGTCGTGCAATTCACGGTATTATTGACTCGAAATGATCGTACCTACATTATAAGTAGGATGCGTAATATGTCAGCGATTTGATTTGTCTATAATAACCTACTTTATATTATCACGTACGTATTATACTTTGTTATTTATAGTTTACTAGCTGTCGCCCGCGACACCGTCCGCGCGCAGTTAAAAAAAAATGAAAAATAGATGTTGGCCGATTCTCAGACCTACTGAATATGCTCACAAAACTTCATGAGAATCGGTCAAGCCGTTTCGGAGGAGTAGGTACGGGAACGAAAACTGTGACACGAGAATTTTATATAGGTATTAGATAGTTAACTTCATACCTATGATACAGCTAGGGTTCATTTTTAAATTCGGACTTTTATGGATCATATTTAGCATTTAACAATATCGTTAAGAACACTTTATTTTAATTAGTAACTTTCGGACTAGATTTTCAAAACAATAAATATAATTTTCAAAATCCCTAATTGTTAGGAAAAAATTCGAATGTAGTAAAAATTTGTGTTTATGCACTGTTTTGAATATACCACGCAATTGGCGGTCACATGTAAGTCGGGAATCTTATCGTAATTTTATCAACAAATATTTAATGAGTGACGTAATTGTTATGTTTACTATAACTCGATACCGTGGGTTTCCATTACCGGAACATTCCGACAAGCGTTTTAAAGAAGTGTCTATTAATTTATAACTCTCAAGGATTTATAATATAAATAAGAAGTATAAATAAGTGTTATAAATTAAAACGTACATATTTTTCAAATAACCAGTTAAATATAAATTCGATAAACTACAAGGAAAACAAATAATGACATTGTCCTGACTCTTGACAGTGGCAAGTTGGCGGTCGAACGAGTAGTACAAAATGATTCATAACTTCCGCTGACACAGCTTTTCCTGTAAACATATGTCTTACTATGTTCCTTGTAAAAACGAACGGGCTACTTAATGGACCTATTGATTTTATTTTTCGAAATATATTTCGACAGATACGACACAAGATCACTCAGAGTTAGAGATAACAAGAGCATCCCTTGTAAAATACGATCGTATTATCATTACAAGTAAAGCAACCATTTAATAAATAGTAACCACAGATGTTTCTCTCTTACTATCCAGTTGAAATACTAAACATATCAGGACGTGCTGACATGTATTAAAATAAGTCAAAATTATTTAGTCTCGCTGTTGCATCCCTTTCTTTATTTAAAATCAGGTGTACGCGTAAAATGCGTAAGATACAAAATAGCAAAGTGATATTCATATACACTGTCAGAATTCCTTTCCTTTCTCGTTTAGTATAATAAAAAAAGCTAAGCAGAGAGAGCGCAACACGCTAGAACGTTTAAAATTATCTCAAGCATGATGCGGCTAAATGGAATGCGTTCAAGTAACCGAGACATGTCTAGGGATGTACGAATTTTATACATAGAATCGATTTTTTTAATCGAATAAATAAACTTCGAAAAAGTATTTACTCACCCTGAAGAAAGACCCTTGACGGATCTAGATCCAGAACTACACGTTATCTATCTAGTTAATCTTATTATTTTGACTTAAACGCTACATAGAGATAATTAATATACCATGTCTCAAAGGGCTTTTGTAAAATCGATATAAATTTATACCGACCTTAATTCCCTTAAGCTCTTGTTCAAATTGATTTACAAAATCTATGTTGTTATGTTAGCTGTTAAAATACAGTTAAATTGTTGCTTTCATTAATAAAAAAATGTATTGTGTTATAACGTACAGTGGCTAGTATTACTAAAATGTATTTAACTTACACACTAAGAACTATCGTAAAGCGCATCCCTAGAGATATCAACGAAGATTTTAATTCAACTTGATTATGTTCCAGACTAGAACAAAAGCCGTGCGAAAAAAATTACGAATAAAAAAATTAACAGACACCAAAGAGACTATATCAAAGTGACGTTCTTAATATACTCGTAGATGTCTAAATTGTTAACATTTTTAACTAACTAGCTCTTTTCTTTAGCGTAGATATTAAGCGCTGTAATTTATGAAAACATAATAAAATTATTAACAGTGCTGACGTAAATTAAATAGGAAAAAAATACTGATCATTCAAATTCTACGTAAGTGTAATCGTTGTAGGAATTAAAATTCTGAAAATTATATCTGAATTACGATAATATTATGTATGATTAACGATTAATCAGAACTTATTCATATTTAGGTTTAGCCGCACTTAATATAATGTTAATGAAAATACCTTAAAGTAATTATCGGGTTTTCTATCATGGGTAATGTTGTCACATGACTAAATCAATCCAGACCACTAATTATCATATTAACTGGTCAATAGAGACGCTAAGTGCGGTAGTAAGATGATTTCAACTTTTGAAAAGTATTTAGTGACCTAATTCTTCTAATTTACTGTTAAATTTGTACTTTTTGCTTATTTCAAAGTCCAAAATACATAAAAATCGTTAAAGCTGACGTGTCATTAATATTGTTTTAATGCTATGATATAAATTCTTGTAATCGTTAACATTTTCGTCATCGATCGGTCCGAATGTCGATGTCGAGTGATTCACGCGACTGTGTTTGCTAACGATGACTCATGCTGGTCCTCTAATGTTTACATGGTACTCACTATATATGAATTTACAATATCAATCAAATATAATATATATGTAGTTATATTCTTTCTTTAATAAGTATAAGTTTCCGCAGCAAGAAAACATTTATTCTTAAGACAGATGGCGATGGTTGTTTTTATATATTTTCATCCCTTTCATAAAAATTTAAGTTTCAAGTAACATTATGAGATCTTATTTTGGGATAATCCACTAAATCTTTTAACGCATTAATTGCAATGGTAAGTATTTAATTAAAACAAAAAAAAAACTATTAAACCTTTTAAAATTGCTAACAACAGAGCACTGGACGACTTTTAAGTGTAGTTAAATTGAAACCTAAAATGTAAATATGACCATTAAATAATTTTGAAAAAAAAAAAAAAAGAATGACTGTGAATAACAACGCTATTACCAAGTATCGTGAATTGAATGAGGGCGTGTGATGAGTCAGATGCAGGGACTCACCCCTAGGGTGCAGTGCGAGGGTGGTTCTGATCGATACCCCCAGACGAGTGGGACTTATATAAATATTGTACGGCCATAGCATACATATTAATGTTAGCTCGGGGGATTCCATTTTATCGATTTGTGTCTGGCTAGAAACGTGTTACTTTTGTAATTTATTCTATCTTATGAGTAAGTTTGCGAATATTTTATTTATTATAATCTATATATATCTATATATATAAAAGAAAGTCGTGTTAGTTACACTATTTATAACTCAAGAACGGCTGAATCGATTTGACTGAATATTGGTGGGCAGGTAGCTTAGAACCAGGAAACGGACATAGGATAATTTTTATTTACCCCGTTTTCTATTTTTTATTCCGCGCGGACGGAGTCGCGGGTAAAAGCTAGTTAATAATAACTATAAAAAATCTTGAAAAAAATTTTTTTAGTTAGCATCTTGTAACATTTATAAACTACTAATACTAATAATAATATTGATCCTCGTTATGTCTGTTATTTATCGTATAGTATCTGTCACCCGCGACTCCGTCCGCGCGGAATTAAAAACACTCAATAAGTAGCCTATGTGTTCTTCCAGATTATGTTCTACATGCATGCCAAATTTCATCAAGATCCGTTGAAACATTCTGGAGATACCTTATAACAAACATCCATCCATCTAAGCTTTCGCATTTATAATAGTAAGATTGATATATGAAGTAAATTGGAAATCTTACTTTAATGCCTAATGCGTATAAAGTGAATTATTTGCTCATATACAATTATCAAAGGGAATGGAGAATTTTTTTTTTTTAGAACATTTTACATTTATTCTCTTGGTTTTGTATTACCAGCATTAAAAACGTTATATGAAACGTTGCCACGAGTAACCCTTGTGTTATAGGGGATGAAATCTACGTATTTTGTGCTTTATAAAGCGGTGTTTGAACTTTACTCCATTGTCTGGAGAAGAGTCGTAAAAGTTAAATCGTTTTCTTAGCAAATGGATAAAATACGAATAAATGAATATTAGTATTTGAGAAAATTTAATGTTGAAACATAAGCTGGATAAATTAAATTTTATATTAAATATTATTATTTTCTGAACCCTAGCGTTTTTCTTTTTTTAACGACATTCAATCAATACAAAAAGTTAAATAATACCGTAACTTAATAAAAAATTATATTAAAAAACAGTAGCACTAATTAGAAGTTAAAAATATACAGTCATGGAGAAAGCACCTAGAAACTGCAGTGAAATTTATTCCAAGTGCTTTAACTAACGCCAAAGATTTTACTCGTAGAATTATTTTTTTACAGTTATCCTGAAGTATTTTTTTTATAAATACTATTATATTAATGTAAGCACATAAATAAAGATTTCGGTAAAACAAGTTGCTGAAATGAAGATGCTGAGTTGGATGTGCGGCGTACCCAGGGTCGATAAGATCCGCAACGAGTTAGTGCTAGGCAGCCTCGGTATACGCGACATCGCTGATAAGATGCAGGAGAGTAGGCTGTGAACGTATGGTCATATTAGGAGGAGGCCGCCGGACTAAGTCGGTAATTTTGCACTACATCTTTCCCTTACCGGTCGCAGATCCAGAGGCAGACCCAAAACTAGATGGATAGATGTAGTGCTAAAAGACAAGAGTGAGTGCCAAGTCTCAGATGAAGGTGTCGAGGACAGAGCGAAGTGGAAGAAACTTATTAGGAAAGCAGACACCACCACCTTGTGGAATACGAGCTAGGTAGACAGAGAGAAAGAGAGAAGTCTTTAAAATAATGCTTCCCAGAAAGTATGATTGGCGGACATACGTGGCCGTTTAGCCGCGCGATCGGTTACAACTCATAGCGTTGATAATGTTATCAGTTTATCAAGGCATCGCCTTATCATACGCATGGCTACGGCAACACCTTTACCATATATGGTCACGAAACAGCCAACTCTGGTTTGGTGGGAGGGGGGCACTTTTGTAGACGATAGTACGTGAACTTGTGATAAGACGCGTTTTATAAAGTTTATCCTCGCTCGTCGTTCCTCATTTAGTGAGGTGCGCTGGAACCGACAACCGGTCTCGTTTTATAGTTCCTATATTTAAATTTTATATAAAAAGTAAGTTTTTATTTGTTTCATATTATTTAATAATAATAAGAAGGTTTTTTTGTTTCAAAGAATTAATAACAGTGTTGGAAAGTTTTGCAACAATACGGTTTGTAATTGTGATTTTTCATGGTCTTTACGTAATTCGGAACGGTTACGTAATGATAATTCAGTGAAGTGAAACAATTGTTTTTTTAGTTTATCAGTCGGACGGTTTTAACTTCATTAAATTTGTTTACAACTCAGTAAAAATTCTTTATTGTAATATATTAAATTGACATGCATGTGATACACATTTTTTGCGAAATATTTACGTTTTGAATGATTACTTTTTTAATACCAAGTGATAAAAGTAGAACAAAACCAAACGCAATTACTTTTTCGTGATTTTCGTTGAATTTTATGTATCTATATATATATTTTAACTATCACGCCATAGAACTCGACTAGTTTGCTTATCTCTTGTGATAAGATATGCGGAATTTTTCCAATTTAGGCGAATCATAGTGTGATAAGTTAATCTACTTTATTCAATTTCATTAATCTGTTTCTATGCAACTGAAACAAATATTTATCACATTTTTTAATAAAAGTTTTATAAATTATTGCTATTCTTATTCTCATTATTTTCGTTTCTAATAAGATAATAACTTTGTTTGCAGACTAATTCAACATGTGCGACGAGGAAGTAGCCGCGTTGGTGGTGGACAACGGATCCGGTATGTGCAAGGCCGGGTTCGCGGGCGACGATGCGCCACGCGCCGTCTTCCCCTCGATCGTGGGCAGGCCGCGCCACCAGGGCGTCATGGTCGGCATGGGACAGAAGGACTCGTACGTCGGCGACGAGGCCCAGAGCAAGAGAGGTATCCTCACGCTCAAGTACCCCATCGAGCACGGCATCGTCACCAACTGGGACGACATGGAGAAGATCTGGCATCACACCTTCTACAACGAGTTGCGAGTCGCGCCCGAGGAGCACCCCGTGCTGCTCACGGAGGCCCCCCTCAACCCCAAGGCTAACAGGTACTGGTTTAAAAGCGATTCTTCACTTCTTGTTCATTTGATTTATGCCACACCATAAACTTTGTTATCTAACCTTAACCTATTTATTCCAGAGAGAAGATGACACAGATCATGTTCGAGACCTTCAACACGCCCGCCATGTACGTAGCCATCCAGGCCGTGCTATCTCTGTACGCGTCCGGTCGTACCACCGGTATCGTGCTGGACTCTGGTGACGGCGTCTCTCACACGGTGCCCATCTATGAGGGCTACGCTCTGCCACACGCCATCCTCCGTCTGGACCTGGCCGGCCGCGACCTCACCGACTATTTGATGAAGATCCTCACAGAGCGCGGTTACTCATTCACCACAACGGCCGAGAGAGAAATCGTCCGTGACATCAAGGAGAAGCTGTGCTACGTCGCCCTCGACTTCGAGCAGGAGATGGCCACCGCCGCCTCCAGCAGCTCCCTCGAGAAGTCCTACGAATTACCTGACGGACAGGTCATTACTATCGGCAACGAGAGGTTCCGTTGCCCGGAGGCTCTCTTCCAGCCCTCGTTCCTGGGTATGGAGGCCAACGGCATCCACGAGACGACGTACAATTCGATCATGAAGTGCGACGTCGACATCCGTAAGGACTTGTACGCCAACACTGTGTTGTCCGGCGGCACCACCATGTACCCCGGCATCGCCGACCGTATGCAGAAGGAGATCACCGCACTGGCTCCTTCCACCATGAAGATCAAGATCATCGCGCCCCCGGAGAGGAAGTACTCCGTATGGATCGGAGGATCCATCCTGGCTTCCCTCTCGACCTTCCAGCAGATGTGGATCTCGAAACAGGAATACGACGAGTCCGGCCCCTCAATCGTGCACAGGAAGTGCTTCTAATTCTAATCGCCCAATGAGACTATTCCTAATGATGCCCTGCACATAGACCGCGATCGGGCTCAAACTACGCTTGTAATATATTATTGTAAGAGCAGTATTTAAATAGGTCGTAAGGTAACGTAATATGCATATTACGTAAACAAGGCGGATAGCTTTTGCTTCCGTTGTTGACAAATGACTTTTTGATTAATTTATTAAGCGTTACTAACCTCATCATTTTTAATAAAAAAATTATTTATATACCGGTATAAATATGTAGTTTTCTTGTCGCACCCAAGATGTTCCGTTGTGTCTGTAGAGTGAGAGGTGTCTGTACCGTTTGGGACGGTCTCTGACACACAAACGGTTCACAAAACTCATCATATTTTAGCACATGGTGATATCGAAGCGTGACCACGGTCCGTTTTTATTAATTCATATGCATTCATTATAATTATACAGTGCTGATAAACATCTGACTAATTACAATGTTACTATGTTATATACAATTAAATAGATTAAAATAATTTTAATAAACTTGATTAATTATGACACAGTTAAAGGTCATCGCCCTAAGATACAAGGGCAATGCAAAGACATTTTTGTTTTTGACCACTACTACCCCATGAAAAAACTATCCTTATGTTGCTATCTCTATATTTGCAAAAAAAATCAAGCATGCATCCTGCATAAAATCCACATTAATAATAGAGAGGTAAAAAAAACATGATTTGGATTTCACATTTTTTTTTTTGAGGCTTCGAAATTCGAATATTAAAACTGTGATGACATTTTTTTTACAAAAGTAACAAACTTAAATTTTTAAGTCATGATTCATACAATTCTTGATAATATGTGATTCATCGACACTGGTTAAAGATAAATACTGCTGCGTATACATTGAGTAATCGTTGGAATTTAATCTACAACAGATTAAAAATTAAAAAGGTAAAAAATTAAAAGGTTCATTAAAAAATATTATAGCTTTTTAAAAACACGTTCAGTGGCACTGACTCATCTGGCGAGTTAACTTTCATATAGAAAAATCGTAGTGGAAAGTGTTAATTTCAATATTTTAAAAATACGTAGATTTTTTTTAATTTTTTTTATGAAATTTTACCTTACAAATTAATTACTGTAATTTAGTCAATTATGTATACTAATCATGTGATGGATTGAAAATCTAGACTATCCCTATTATAAGCTAATTTGTATTATAATTAAAATATTTTGGTGTTGAATATAATAATCACTTATTGGTTTACGACGGTTTTATTTGGCTATTTAGAGCAATATACAGGACAATATTTAATTTTCCTTTAATAAACAAAACATATAACGAATGACAACATCCTTATTAAGAGCAATTTATGTTTGGTTTTCCGTAATTGCATTTAGAATTAACTAATTATTATTCTATTTTACGATTTTAAAATAAGGCAGAAGGTAAAAAAATTACAATTAAAATTTATCGCCGAAATTGCTAACTAGGGATTTGAAAAAATACAACCCGGGATGTACATACACATTTACCTTTTTCGGTCCCAAAAAACAGTCGCAATAAATACGGACTGTAAACTGTCCTCGTATTTCGCTTTGACAGAGTATAGCGTTTTTATTCCATGACTCAACAGAGACTAACGTTTTTACAAGGAACCTCAAAGGGCTATGGTTTCTAGGTACTAACATGTACCTGTTTTATGTGCATTTAATATTGCTAATGGCTCATCGTTGGGCGCGACGGTCGCCATTGCGGTACTGCACCCATTCTTTAACACTACTAGCTGCTAATACCCAGTTTACATTATTCCAGCCCAGCGGGCGAATTCAGCGCTGGATTAAAACTGGAAAATTGTAAACCTAAACACAGCCACATTATGTATTCCAGTATAGTTGATGTGTTCTATTGACTAGTTTAGATACAGCGCTTAATTCCATCGCTGGACTGTAATTATATAAACTAAGCATAATTTCTTTTAAGTTTTATCAAGTATTTAAGTAGGTGTCTGTTGGATTTAACGAGATGTAATTTCCTAGTTTTTCTGTGACGAAAAATTTCAACGCTATGCTTTCTAAAGATGTTCTCTTAAAAAGATATAGATATACGTTAGTTTTGAACGCAATATGCATTTATAATGTATTCTATCTTTACAACTCGATGTATTTGCATAATTTAATATTTATCAAGTCATTTAGAATGATCGTCGTACTTTCGCTCGTACATAATGTGCGTATTTTTATATGTATATAAAAGTGAATGTAAACTTTTTACATGTGAATGTCCATCTCTCTTCGCACATCTTAAAAACTGTGAAATTAATTAGTTTAATTCACACTCTACATATCTTAACAGCATTAACGGTTCTAGCTTTACTAACGCCCTGGGTGAGGTTTCTAAGGCGCTCTCTTTTTTTACCTTTTGTTACCTTGGGTGAAACTACATAATTCGCAGACCATAATTGGCGCCCCTTTCTGTCCAGCGCCCTGGGTGTTCGCCCAACCGCGCCCTACTTTAAATCCGGCCCTGCTTAACAGTTTAAAGTATTATAACGGCGATATTTCCAAAATGTATTTATTTACGTTCACACTTAGCTGTATTAGACGTAGTAGGTATATCGTTTGAATTTTTTACATAAAATAAAAGAAATAACTAATTTCTTGACGTTTCATGTAAAATGATGCATAAACAACATCAAAAATATGCTCAAACTGATATTATATGTATTTATATATTTGTTGGAAAGGTACCAATGTTTGCAAAAAAAAGAAATTATTTAAATTCGAAATCACGTATGTTTTTTTCGTATTATTTTCTGCAACTATCCGCTACAAATGATAGAAATGTTTAACACACACTCCATCGTTGATAACATTACGTTTTCAATGCAACTATAAATATTTTCGTTATTCGAACACGCGATACGGAAATAGCTTATCTATTTCTATTTGGTCTGGATAGTGGGAACGGGGTTTTATAATTAGCAGGAACACGCCCACATCGTCTGCGTTACGTCTAGTCAACGTGACGTCATGATGCAACGATACTGTTTACGATTCGTAAATAGGTCATAACTAACATGACGTAACGTAACTACGTAGCGAGAGAAAACATACAAATTATGTATCTGAGTATGAAATCGATTATTATAATAGCAATCGATTTTCAAGAATTATTTATTTCAGAATTTAGAAATTCAGACTTCATCAAACTTTCATCTAACCAGTGTGTCCCAGAGAACAGTCCTTTTTCCTTTACCACGGTTTTCTTACATCTTATATATAAAATTCTCGTGTTCGTTCCCAATGTTCGTTCGAACAATGTTCGTTCCCGTACTCCTCCGAAACGGCTTGACCGATTCTCATGAAATTTTGTGAGCATATTCAGTAGGTCTGAGAATCGGCAAACACTTTTTTTTTTCATTAACCCCCCCCCCCCCCCATTTAGTTTTTTTTAACTGCGTGCGGACGGAGTCGCTGGCGACAGCTAGTAATATATACAATATATATAATCTTTTCCAATAGAGTGAGGATGGGAAGGGGACGTGGTTTGACGGACGTATAGGAAGGGGATATAACCTCTTTTTGACGACCATTCGTCTGTCTATTAAAGGTAGGTAAAGCATCTGTAATTTTTTAACTTATTACAGATGTGTGGCCAGCGAGTATTCGCTATTTTTAGTCAAGATCACTTTTTCATTTGCCGCTTTCTACTGTAAAAACTTTGTTGTGGCTGGACGCCACGAAGAAACGCATATGTTAGGTTAAGTTAGATTTACCTAGGCTCAAGTACGACTAAGGTTTTTGTTTAATTGATTAGCATGTAACGATAGTTGAAGAGTGCGTATAAGATGAAAATTAGATTAGAACATTTCGATAGTACCTATAAACAGTTCAAGCTTTAATAAAAAATACCATAAACATGATTATATATGCATGTAATGCAAAATTCTGAAAATAACTCCCCCGCGTAGATATATATAAAAATACACGTTAGCTAACGAAGGGGCCACCGGAGTGGCGCGAGACGCGAGGGTCAAGGGCGCAGCGCGCGGGCGACGATCGATTCCCGCCACTCGCCGCCTCCCCGCACCCGCGCCAACGTGAACGCTCCGGCCAGCACGACTAGACGTAGCTGGAATTGCAATTTATTTATTCAAGCACGAATATCTAAGTACACACGTAGTTTAATAATTTGCTATCTCGAAGCGCATAGACTCACTGCTTATTACTTATGCTTTTCTACTTAAGCTCGTCTTACAACTACAATCATAACTTAAATTTAAGAAACAGGTAGATACATAATACATTGACGATAATAAACTTTTTTTCTTACTGCAATAGACGAATTTAAAAACAATTTTATGTCTAAATATTTTTTAACTTCTGATTAGAGTACCTGTTTTTCACGGATTAAATATTATTATTATTACAAAACCGAACCATAATCACGCAACCAAACAGGTTCTAAAAATAGAGAACAACGAAAGCAAAAACGGAACGTGTTTAAAAATGCAGTCCTAAGTTTTTTGTTGCCTCCCCAAGGGCACAGAAATACAATGCATACAGCCATCCATGTCCCGACTACAAAATAAATATTATGGCAAGTGTCGTCAAGGCGTCGCCGCTCGCCGCACACCAGCGCCATCGAAGATAATGCACATGTTAATGACTCAGTTCAACAACTTGATATGTTATTCTGTCGCCGAATACATTTTACAATACAATAGCGTTTATTATAATTCTACGGTTGTATTGTATGTAGTTTCCTCCGTGAGTCATCAAGTGATCTATCGATTGAACGGAAACCAAAGTTACTCTTTTCTCTTTATTTTTTTTTTAATAAGTATCACAAGATCCTGTCTATTTATTATGTTACTGTTTCATTTATATGAAAAAACTTGTAGTTTACAAATTCATAACTTGTTTTTTTTAACTTATTTAAAAACTTCATTTATTTTCATTCCTTAATTTGTCATACAACATGGGTATTTAACACAGAAGCCGTGGCCAATGAGTCCAAATAACCGTCGCTAAATTATGACCGGATGTTGTACCATATGTTTTTTTCGGATGTTTACCTACAACCAACCCCCTCTCCTATATCCTAAGCAAACTCTGCTTATGAATTCATTGTTCAATAGTTGTGAGAATAATCCTTACTTTATTTTCAAATCTTTTACCCAAAGAAAGGGATTCGAAATTCTATCCTTCACATTCACATTGGAAACGGTTTTCTATGTAATTTGCTATTATTTAGTCTACTGTTGCAACAAAATACCCGCCCTTGTTTGAAAACAGACAATAGCCGGTGTTGCTCGTCTAATAAATTACAATTTATTATGATATTTTCATAGAAATTGATAGTTTACGTATGGATGTTTGGTATTATTGCTCTAATGACATTCAGGTCTTCGATTACTTCCCGATTCCGTTCAGTTTGCACGATGTTTAACGTAACGTTTGGATATAGTTTATCCAAAGTCCCTGACCTCACATGACGGACTTAACATTCGGAAAAGGAGGTCGTAGTTGTCTCTGGGTCCCCACGGTCCGTAACAGGGCCTAATTTTGACTCATCATTTGAGTGGCGGTCGTAGTCTCGTAGTACGCATGCGCAACTCAAGCCGTGAGTCAGACCTGCATGATTCGACGCAGACAATTCCAGCCGTTCAATATCCGATAAATGCTTCGTGGATTATTCATCTAAAATGTTACAACTTACAACATAAAACGTAAACACTATACATAACAAAGTCAACAATGATTACAAATTCACAGTATCTCTGAAGTAGTAAATTTGTTTTTCTTTTAGTCGACGGTTTTACACCTAAAAGGTCGCCACCTACTGGTATAAAGCTTTACCTTTGGGGTTAAAATGCAAAGTTCTTTTTTTTATTTTTATATTACTTTTTGATGAACTACGTACATAACGTATCTATCTGTATTTCTTAGCTATATTTTAAGAATTTGCCTAATTTTGAAGTAAAGTAAATGCAGTTATCTGGCGCAGGTACACTAGTGTCACATGATTACAATCAAGATCACTGCTGACTGCAGATGAGGCAAGCAATATCTACTATCTGAACAAAATAAAAAGTACGATAACGCCTCTGTAGTCCCCACACGACCGCTACATTCATAATATAATTATCTTATAACACAACCTCACTTCAACTCTATTTTTTGAAAGAAATATCGTATTGAATGAATCGTTTTGTTACTAGATACAAACACAAACGAAAAATTTTTGTACATGTTTGAGTGCGCTACGTATACGTACAGTGACCGTTGTCGTATTGTCCAATCAGAACTCAGGATTTTCCCTATACCCATATATGGTAAAACCGACGGTTGCGGCGAGTAGGGAGGTCGGTGGAGTCCACTCATGAAAAAAACATTCTAATTTTAAAAGGATATTTATGACATATGTCAACAAATGCTGTTAGTAGCGATATTTGATACCTTCATTCTAAATTATCTATTTAGAAGCTCTGTTATATTTTAAAATTATTTAACAGCTATTGGGGTCTTCTGGGCAGATTGTAGCGCGGCGGTGGCGAACTGCTAGTGGAGCGGATCGACCTCCGCATATCGAGCGAGCGACTGCCACAAACCGGCCGGCATTTCTTGCAAACCGTTGATCACTCAAGTATTGTTTTTTGTTCTCACTAAGTTTGGTAAGCTATTTTTGCTTCTTCAAAATTTATAATGACGTTGACTTTTATCTTATAAGGAATTTACATTGTATTTAGTAATAAAAAATGACGTCCTCAATACAATAAGGGTACCAATATTTTTTGTAAGTAAAAAAAACTATTAAGCAGTTGGGAACTTTTGTTATTAATTAAGATGTTAGGTAAGCTAATATTTAGGTTGATAAAATGTTGCTGATTTAAATTATTTTTTAAATAAATTAACGATCGAAATTTGCATTTTTTAATTAAATCGAGAATAACTGCGCGGTTTTTGCCTTGTTGGGATCAGGGATTTTAATATGAGTGAGGCAGTGCAGACTCGGGGTCTCGTTATCAAGCTGCGTGCTATCAGGGCGGCGAGGGTCGGGGGCGGCGGAGGGGACGCGCAGGCTCCCTGCGGCGCAATACCATATATGGTCATGAAAACTCACAATTTGTCTGATTGGTGGAGAGCTCGCCGCGGTCGCGGGTAGGGGAGCCCCGATAACCAACCTCATATATACTCGGTTTGCCTCGATCGCCGACATTCCACGTAGTGTGCTCGAGTTGTAGCGTTGTGCAGCAGAACCGAGGCTGTGCAATAGCGATATAATTTATTTATTTAATAGGACTTTAATTTAAAGTAAGTTGATGCATTTGTGGTATTTAGTGATTGTGAATATTATTGTGCTTGTGATAAAGCAATTAGTGCGATAATATAAGTGTGTGGGTCAGTGACTCGGGGTTTGGGTCCGTGCGGGCCGCATGCTGTTCCCCGGGATGCCGGTTGCGGTAGGGCGTGGTTCAGGCATACATTGAACTTACAAAATGTTCAAGTTGTTTTTGATTGTGATACAATACAACAATATATTAAGCGGCATTAGACAGCTTATTCAATAATATTACGAGAAGTTGTATGTCGACCACGCCACGTACCCACGCCTCGTGGCTTCTCATTAGACCCAGCCTTATTTGGTTCGATTTGCGACTTCGCCTACCTTCTTAACGGGGAACAAAATGGCAGCCTGCTCGCCCACTGCGAAATAGACCTACACTTTTAGATGTTTGATAATCTTTAAAACTACTTCGGAATATTTTATAGACATATCATTACTTTAATTTTTTTTAATTTGGTTGTAACTTTGTTTGCAGACTAATTCAACATGTGCGACGAGGAAGTAGCCGCGTTGGTGGTGGACAACGGATCCGGTATGTGCAAGGCCGGGTTCGCGGGCGACGATGCGCCACGCGCCGTCTTCCCCTCGATCGTGGGCAGGCCGCGCCACCAGGGCGTCATGGTCGGCATGGGACAGAAGGACTCGTACGTCGGCGACGAGGCCCAGAGCAAGAGAGGTATCCTCACGCTCAAGTACCCCATCGAGCACGGCATCGTCACCAACTGGGACGACATGGAGAAGATCTGGCACCACACCTTCTATAACGAGTTGCGAGTCGCGCCCGAGGAGCACCCCGTGCTGCTCACGGAGGCCCCCCTCAACCCCAAGGCTAACAGGTACTGGTTTAAAAGCGATTCTTCTCTTCTTGTTCATTTGATTTATGCCACACCATAGACATTGTTGTCTAACCTTTACCTATTTATTCCAGAGAGAAGATGACACAGATCATGTTTGAGACCTTCAACACGCCCGCCATGTACGTAGCCATCCAGGCCGTGCTATCTCTGTACGCGTCCGGTCGTACCACTGGTATCGTGCTGGACTCTGGTGACGGCGTCTCTCACACGGTGCCCATCTATGAGGGCTACGCTCTGCCACACGCCATCCTCCGTCTGGACCTGGCCGGCCGCGACCTCACCGACTATTTGATGAAGATCCTCACAGAGCGCGGTTACTCATTCACCACAACGGCCGAGAGAGAAATCGTCCGTGACATCAAGGAGAAGCTGTGCTATGTCGCCCTCGACTTTGAGCAGGAGATGGCCACCGCCGCCTCCAGCAGCTCCCTCGAGAAGTCCTACGAATTACCTGACGGACAGGTCATTACCATTGGTAATGAGCGATTCCGTTGCCCTGAAGCCCTATTCCAACCCTCATTCTTGGGTATGGAAGCTTGCGGCATCCACGAGACAACGTACAACTCGATCATGAAGTGCGACGTCGACATCCGTAAGGACTTGTACGCCAACACTGTGTTGTCCGGCGGCACCACCATGTACCCCGGCATCGCCGACCGCATGCAGAAGGAGATCACCGCGCTGGCTCCTTCCACCATGAAGATCAAGATCATCGCGCCCCCGGAGAGGAAGTACTCCGTATGGATCGGAGGATCCATCCTGGCTTCCCTCTCGACCTTCCAGCAGATGTGGATCTCGAAGCAGGAATACGACGAGTCCGGCCCCTCGATTGTGCACAGGAAGTGCTTCTAAGCGCGCTGCGCCCCCCGCGCCCCCGCAGCAGCCCGCGGCCCGGCCGGACCCGCGGCCGGCTGCTCAACTCAGGCTTGTAATCTCCGTTAATTTAATTGTACGTAAGATATTATTATGTAATTAAATCGTAATAGTGACGGCAGGACGGAGCGCGGCGCCGCGGGCGCGCCTCGACCGCCGGCCTCTCGGTACTGCACTCGCCAAAGGATCTTTTTGTAATCTCATGAATGATGATTGTATGTGCTGAAACGGATAAGACTACTTTCTTACTAGGTCATTTATAAATTATAAAAGATAGAAAAATACATAAAAAAATCCGTAAAATTGAATCCGAAGTTTTATTTCCCCTTTGAAACGATGTTTACCTAATGTGCAGGGAGTTCGACGCTCGACATTGACCTACGTACAGAAATAGGGTAACCGTGTGATGGAATCCTAGAGGCGTAACGTAGCGATCTAAAAATATTCAAAGCTGTGAAATTCGCAATACTTTTATTGGGAGAGAACAGCATAGTATGTAAGATGTAAAGACTGCTTGTAAAATAAATTTGATTTAAAATGACACGGATCTTACTTTCGCCTTAACTTTCCAAAAATTCTTGTTTTGACTGTGTTCAGCATAATTCTACGATGAGAATCAAATTTCTCGAACTTGCGTTCACTCTACACCTTTTGCTACAATATCGCATAATTATTTAAACTGATTAACATTTCATCAAGATTCAATAGACAATTTGTGCGCAAGCGTAAGCTTTTGTCGTACCTTTTCAATGCATGCAAAAAGATAATGCAAATTCATACCAGCCTATATAGATTCATACCTTTCTCTTAGATCAATGCACTGTGGGGAACTTCAAGTAGGTAATGCCGTAATAGGAAACAGCTTTCGGTTCCACATTCTTTCCGAACTTTCATGAGACTTGAGATATTTATTTTGTGAAATTTGAATAAAATTATACAATTGAAAGGATTTAAAAAATTGATAATCCATGAAACGAGGAGTTATATTTTGTGGACATTGAAAATCGAAAATTTCACTTTAGGTTCCGATACAAATAACTACAGTAACTAGATCTAATTTTCAACTTGACTTTTGTTGCTTGGTATTACGTGCCTTTCTTTTGCTGTTTTTAGTTTAGAGATTAGGGTAGAAATCTGCATATACATCAATTACTTAAAAAAAAACCTTAGTTTATCTATATATATAAAAGAAAGTCATGTTAGTTACACTATTTATAACTCAAGATAGGTCGAACTGATTTAGCTGAAAATTGATGGGGAGGTAGCTTAGAACTAGGAGACGGACATAGGAACTTTTTTAATCTTGTGTGCATTTTTTTTATTCCGCGCGGACGGATTCGCGGGTAAAAGCTAGTTATAAATAATATTGAAACAATATAAATAGTTTTGCAGTTTTATTGACGACATCACAATCATACCACAATTAAGTTTAAGCGACGTTAAAATATGTTAGTTACAAAATCTTTCAAATTAATAAAAAAAAAAAAAAATACATTAGCGGTCGACATATAAAATGTTAGTGCGATAGTCCCGCAGGAAAATAAAACAGCCAGCTGCCTAAATCAAAGGTCTTAACAATCGTGATTTCATTTACCTGCGCCAAAATTGGACACAATCGAAATAAAAAATCTTATATATTTGAATACTTATATACGAAATTGGATGGAACTATAGAGCATTAGCAACTAATATTGAATAACGGACTTAATTATTAAGCATCTTCCTACTAAAAAAAAACGTATTTATTTGGAACACAAAATATTAGCAAATTGCTGGATAAAAGCTCATAAGTGAATTTATTTAAAATAAATGGACAGTTTCAATAAAACATATGATAAATATTGGTAACTTGATTTATACATACTATAATAATTATTAGGTTATTGTTGCAGACGGAATTTGAATAAGCAAAGCTACCCACAGATAAATATGTCGTGTACAAAAGATCAACAGAAATTCTTGTTTAAAATCAAAACTAGAAATCGAATAAAAATAAAACTAGAAAGCGAATAAAATTAGAAAGACAGTCAAGAAAACCAATAAATATTTGTTAACGATGTTTTGAAAAGTGCAAAATTAGTGCCAAAATAAGCACTCCCGCCGACAACCCAAAGAGGGTTAGACAGAATTTACTAATTAAAAAAAAGGGTTAAACAATATAATAATCTAAAAACTAATAAGATCTCGAATTAGCGACGTTGGGATCCATCTAAAGCAGAAATTCCCAAACTTTCTTTTCTCGTAGGCCTCTTTAAAAATTTAATAGGTTAAGTTGAATCCCTGCCTTCGTTTCTTCAACTTTATTGCGACCCCGCCGTCTTCCTTGTACTCCAGGGGTCCATCTAGATTACTTTGGGAATAACTGTTCTAAAATTTCTAAAGGCTACATTAGTTTTTGAGACTTATAGTGAACATAAAACAATTAAACTAAATTGGGCATAAAATTCATTAACCTCTATATGGACTAGCTCCTCACTAAAATTAAAATAACTTATATCTAACACGGGACTTGGACAAGTTAATATTTTTATACACAGTTTGACACATACTTAATGTCAATAAGATTTTCATGTACAAAATTGAAGGCAGAATTACCTTTGCAAGTATAATGGTTCAGCTGATTATTAAAATAAAATTTAGGTAAACAATTTTCATACATTAGGATCTGGATTTCCTCATATGTACAGTTTGAATGACCACTTTAAGTTTTTTTTAAGTACAACAATCTTGTACTATTATTATAAGCGATATGCAAAATGGATTATTAAACAAATAGAAAACATGTGTAGCTAAAATTTTAATAACCTTTGTAGAAAAAGTTGTGATAAATTATATTTTTATACTTTAAAGTAGTTAATGGTACTCGATTTTTTCCTTGATAAATACAGAGTAATTTACGAATGAAAACCAGTGGAATCGTTGGTTTTGTTTAAATGAATAAAAAAAATACTTTTTAGTGTTAAATGTATTTTATAAAATTATTTATATACAATGACATGATTTTAACACACCACATGATGCGCTAATTACATCGTCCGTGACAAATATGACGTGATCGGCATCGGCATGACGTGTCGTGCGAATTTGCATTAATATTAAGCAATCATGATACAATGGATACTTTTCTTTTATAAAAACTTACTAAAAAGCACTTGTAAATTATCTACAAATTAAAATAAGTGAAATATTAAACTGCAAATAAAAATCCGTAAAACAATTTGCATTGAATAAAAAATTACCTTCAATTAATCTGATGTTGAATTTTACAATTTATACAAAAGTCCCGTGTGAATTAAAAAACACAAACTAGAACGATTTTCATACACTAAAAAAAATCTAAGAATCGAAATTTTAATATCGGATTAAAAAACTTAAAAAACAAATTAAAAAATTAATATTACAAAGTATTTATAAATATAGATAAAAAATATATTCAGAACTAAGCGTATTGCCGTCGACATTGTGCGGATTAAAAAGTTACACGATTACAATTATGCTGACCTAAGAATAAATTTATAATCTTTATATTTTTTTAATAAATATTGATTTATTACAACAATCGTTTTGTACTTTGGACGTGTCTACACGCTAGTTAAGGCCACAGACTTACAGCTACACTGTTGAGGAATGGTCACCATAAAATTATTTTTATTTATCAATATAAAATACAAATTGGACATTTTAAAAATAGATAAAATAGTCACAAGAAAGTTAAGCAGTCACGATCGTTGTCACAATTTTTTTATCTGTGAATCTAAAATGACGTGTCACTTCTGCAGTAAGAATGAAAAGGATGCAATAACAGTTGTCTGATATTGAAGATTCGTAGTGTTACGTCTCACTGTCATGTATGCTGTCATCTGTCGCTTGTCGTATGTCAGTTAAAGGGTTGCCATGTACTCGGAAGCGATACACGCACGTATAAGTCGGGTTTCCATGGTTGCTTTCGATTCTTAGCTCTATAATGTCGTAAGCCACGGGATATTCCACTCCGCCAATGTTGGTCGTCTTCGGGTATTTAACGGGGAAGTATTGAATGGCTGTGCTATTAGCGTCGTACATGTAGTCCCCGAATAAATGAGGTTCCGGGTCTAATTCGCCGTGAAGTCCCTGCAATAGAATGCATTAAAGAAAATGCGAAAATAAAAATGTTTCAAATCATCCTTTTCATTGTCTATGGATGTTTGTTTTTGGGTATTTCGGTAACACATGTGTCGAATATTATATGTTGAAGCCAAGCTTTATTATTAAGCTAGTTATCGCCCGCGGCTCTGTCCGCGTAGTATTAAAAAAAAACTTAATAAGTAGCCCATGTGTTCTTCCATCCAGACTACGTTCTACATATATAATGTTCGTAAGAAACGGGATTCTTACCACGATTAGGCTGTTTGAGCTCCCGTTTCTTACGAACATTATATTAGTAAAAACCACGAAAGTTTAAAGTTATATACGTTCTACATCTCTGGCAAATTTCAACCATCCATCCATCCATCCATTTAAACTTGCGAATTTATAATATTAGTAAGATAGTAAGATGTAAAACATTGTACTCACGTATACAGAGAAGTTTTTGGGCGCAGACTCGATCTTTCCCTCAACAGCGAGCAGTCGTGACATGTGCTCTAAAGAGAAGCCTGTCACTTCTATCACTGCGTACGTTCGGATTACTGGAACAAAACATATCTTAATTAATGCCTGGATTACAATATGTCAGTACAGTAGAACGGTAACGCTGGCCTGGCATTTACTATATGGCGCCAGTTGGTGTTTATATTATGCCAATCGAGTGCTACTGTCTTACTGTACTGGCATAATATAAACCAGACTTTCAAGTAACATAATTTAGTATGCCCCATTAGTTTATGTAAAATAAAATTGAAAAATTTCAGATAAATTTCTGGATTGCGTGAAAAATGAAAAAGTATTGGATTACTTCAAGAAGTGGTTAAAATAAGCTCTCATTTCTCAATTGTCTAAAGCAGGGATTCCCAAATGCTTTAGGTTAGAGACCCCTGGGGTCGATATCGAACTTAAAGCATTGCTAATTCTCACTCTGTCTTTTCTATTGACCTGCATAAGTCAGAATGAATAATAATAATTGATATTAAAAGTAGGTAATTTAGCCATCGGCGTCTGAGGTAACAATTTATTTTGGAAAATCGGGTCAATTGTCCAAAAAAGTTTGGGGTTCGCTGGTCTAAAGCGTAATAGTTATCTTTGTTATATTAGTTTTAATGTTTTTCAAGCTATTTGCTAATCACTTTTTTATAAATGTTTTGGGATAACTTGGCGGCTATAAACTTCTTTCCTATGACTGCGCCGGCTTGTGCTAGTTACATTAGTACATGGGCTGAGTTAACGCAGTGTACAGACCTAGGTATCCAGGAAAGCCCTGGAAGGCCCAGCATTCAGCGGGCATGGCACCAGGAGTGAGCGCGTGTCGCGGTGATGTGTACACCCACCACACCGGCAGACCCAACACCGAGTACTGCTTCGTCTTTATCTGGTAAAGCTCCGTGCATTTCGTTGATATCACTTGACCACCTGGAATGAACAAAATTAATGCCCTGTTTACATTATGCCAGTACAGTAGGACAGTAGCGCTGGCATAGACTCACTGGCGTCCTGCCAGTCCTATTGACATAATGAAAAATAGATATAACTGCAATTCATAAAACCTACATTTAGTAACTATTACAACGTGGAATTATATCTTATGGGATATAAGCCTTTAATATAGGTCTTTTCGAGTATTTTTTTTGTGGATTTGTCTTAATTTATGCAATAAGTAACATTGGATCATGTTCATAAAGTAGAACAGACTTACTTATAAAATATTTGGTTTTTAATATTGTAAAAATCAAATATGTTTCTACAACTGTACATATTATGTTTACAATATGTACATCAAATCATCCTTAATATTTCAAATCTAAATAGACTTCAATAGAATTAAAAAAAACTTTTTTACATATGCCAATTATGATAAACTAGCTGTGGTCCGCGACTACGTTTGCGCGGAAATTGAAAGAAACGTAATAATTAGCCTATGTGTTCTTACAGACTATGTTCTACATCTGTGCCAAATTTCATCAGGATCTGTTAAAACGTCTTATCTTTCACATCTATATAATATATATAAAAGAAAGTCGTGTTAGTTGCACTATTTATAACTCAAGATCGGTCGAACTGATTTAGCTGAAAATTTATGGGGAGGTAGCTTAGAACTAGGAGACGGACATAGGAAATTTTTTAATTTTGTGTTGTTTTTATTTCGCGCGGACGAAGTCGCGGGTAAAAGCTAGTTTATAATCTTAGTAAGATTCTTACCTGCAGATTCCAAAGCATAATCAACAAGTCCAGTCTTGTCAGCGTCATAAATATCTAACATTCCAGCTACTATTTTCTTTATATCTTCCATATTTATATTCACTTCATTCCGTCTTATTTCTAAATCTTTTACGTATTCCTGCACTTTTTCTACAATAATTTCCAATTGTCGTTTTTCCAAATTAGACAAATAACCTTGTATAATGTGCCTTATTGTGTCTTCGGACATTTCTGGTTTCCAAGAGCTGATCAATTTCTCATGAATTTCTTGGCTAATTCTTTCCATTTCATTATTAGACATATAATACTGATCAAAGTATTTTTTTAATTTTCCAACTAAATCTTCAGTATTATCTTTCATACTTAAAGTCTGTATTAGATTTTGTTGCATATATTTGATTGAATACTGTTCTATTTGAACATCTAATGTGTCGAGTTTCAATAATTTATCATCGAAATAATTCAGTTTTGTATCGACATTGAGCGCCCAGTTTTCAAGAGCCGCTACTCTCTTATCCAAATCAACATCGTTCATTATAACTGGAGGTCTATAGGTGTTTACTAAAGCTGGTTGTTTCGGTACCAAATTCTCATAGTAGTTGTAACCTGAAAAAAAAAATGAAATCTTAGATATATCATTATATTCCTCTGTCCTTCCCATCTATTAACTAAAAAAAAATATATATAAAATATTTAATTACATAGAGCAGGGAAGGACAGAGTATTAATTATAAAAAATATACGGTATATCAACTCACCTAAAAGTGTATGCAGAATACGTCCACTTTGTATAGGTGGTTTTTTTTACCTCTATCCTTCCCTGAACTAATAATCACCAAAAACAGGGAAGAACTAGGATAATATGGAAATGGAGGGGAGAAGAAAAATAAAAAATATTACATGCAATTTTTATATTTTTTAACAATACCCAATGTTATTTTGTTACATAGACATTTAATAATTAAAATGAACATAAAATTAAGCCTCTTAGCCCGAAATAAAATTATAAAAAATAAAATTTAAATAAATCTTCATAAGAATAATAATATCCTGATAATTTAGACGGACATAATAAAAAATAGTTTTTCTATTTTTTTAAATAAAAAAAAAATTCTGTTATTTTAAACAACATAATTAAATCACTTTTAACATGAGACACTTTTTTAAATTATTTTTCCCAATTATGAATAAATCATAAATTAATAATCTTTAATATTTGCAAAATATACGATTACAGAAAATAATAGATAAACGTTATCTATTCAATTAATAATAAAAAAAAATTGTGACATCAAAAAAAAAACAAAATTATAATTGTAGTAGGCAACAATAATTTAATGACTAGTGTTAATTTTATCCGATTATCCCACATATCAAAAGCATATATAACTAAACAGCCACGTCATGTTTTTAGGTACATCGTTGTTATTATTAAATAAAAAAAAATAAAGCTTCATAAATTTTGAACTTTGTTTTCCAATGGCACGATTAAAATAAGAAAAAAAAACATACATAAATACTATTTCTTAATAATTATATAGAATTTAAAAATATATAAAATAAAATTTGTACTGGAAAATATGACTGATATCAGTTTTATGTTTAACTTCAAAATCGAAAAATAAATCATAATAGTCTTTAAAATTAAAATTATTTAATCATTTGTAAGTAAAAACTAAAGTGAATAATATATGTTGATATAAAAATATTTGTAATATTTAAATTCTGAAAATGTATATGGACTCTGATCTCAGAAACCTACAGTTAATGAATCTTATCTTAAAGTTAATTTAGACAAAAGCTGGAATAATACGAACGACGTTCGGAGGTCGTTTTAGAGCAAGAAGCTCTGAAGCGACTGCCGAAGGTTATTCGTATGATTCTGTCTTATATCTAAATGAACCTTTATAGGAATGAGTTAAGGCTTAGCAACAAAAAATATAAAGTACCACGCTTATATACTATACTGATCGCATTAAAAAATGTTCAATTTGTTAGACCAAGAATTACCAATGACGAAACGCTTGCCTAAAACATATAGCCATCCTTCTCATTCCCAAAGAAAAGAGATAAACAATAATTATTTTCGTAATGGAATTTCCCGGTAAAGATTTTTTTTTTTTGTGAAATTTTATCAAAAAAAGTTTTTAGTCTAATTATTAACATTTAAAAAGCGAGTCTTTACGAATTATTATCCCCAGAATCCAGCCCAAAATCGTCGTATTTCTTCATAGCAACTTCCCGCCACAACTGATACATAATCTGTGGCGTCCGCCATTCTGTTCTCAACTATGTCCTTGTATTCTTTGTACGCTTTCGTAACACGCGGTAAATTCTCACCGACATTTGGCATTTCTGGCAAAGTTATATTAATATCTGGCAAAGTCAGATTAATGCGCGACAAAGTGTAAAAATCTGACAGGGAAATATTCGGTAAAGATATTTTCGGTATCTTCATAGTAGAAAACTCCGATAAATCTATTTGTAAATTTGTAAAATTTGGCATTGTCAGATGCTCGTAGTTGTTGTATGTGTAGTTCACTGAAAGGAATTATTATTTTCAATTTTCTGTTCATTAAGAACTATACTAATCTTCAGATTACATAAATGCTATCAATTTTGACACATTCCATGGTAGTACTGAAAGTGTATCTGTCCCGGTGAGGGGCGCTACTATCGCGGTTAGTACTGTCAGAATATATCGACGCTGGAAAGCGTAAACGCTGTAACCCCGAAAGTATGAACTTTACAGGAGAGCCAAAAAATGATAACTCGTGAACTGATACGTCTACAAGCATGCGGTATTTAGCAATGTTGTGTAGTTTGTGCTAACCTATAATAAAATAAAATCATTATCGTTTGATAATGGTTGAAATTATTAACGTGTGAAAAATATATTCGCGATTTCAAGGGTTACAGCGTTTATGCTTTCCAGCGTCGATATATAAAACCTATTTACAGAACAAGGATATCTGGCCCAGTGAGCATAAGTCAAACTAAATTATGACAGCACACTAGCGCCACTCTGTCAATGTCAAAATAGTTTCACAAGATCGTTGTACTGTAGCCGTCTTGTATTTTTACTTACATGGCATTTTCTACGCTAATGTAGATTTTATATATTTTGTGACAGTATCAGCGGTTGTCACCGGCCTAGATTTCCTTGTATGACTTAAGTCAAAGAAAATATGAAATGAAAAAACATGACATGATGACAGTAGGAAAGGGTCTTTTGGACACTTTTTGATATTGACAAGGGGGCGCTACTGAGCTATTATAATTTAGTGTCACTTATGACCACCAGATCTGTTCACTTTGTCGGTTTATACATACAATTTAAAAGATATTTTTGTCACATATATAATTTAGTCAGATGAACAAAATTTTTTCGAAATACATTTTATTGTCAAAAATTATAAAAAATTATAGTGGGAATACTTACATCCGTATCCTACAAAAGGCAGTAGCAGCAGCAGCCAGGGCCAGGTGCGGGGTTTAGCTGGACTCGTCTTGTAGCTGCGTGCGATGTATTTCCCATTCTTGTCCTCGTGTTTACTCGTTATCTGGAAGATTTCATTGACAATCTTTCTAATATTATAAATGCTAAAGTTTGGATGAATGTTTATTAGAAAGTATGTCAACGTCACAACAGATCTCGCTGAAATTCTGCATAGATGTAAAACATAGTCTGGAAGAACATATAAGCTACTAATTAAGTTTTTTTTAATTCCATGCGGAAGGAGTCCCGGGCGACAGCTAGTCAAGCAAAATACGTGTTTGGTTTCTTGCGAATAAATCAAAGTCAAAAGTTACACTATTTTTTTCTTTGGATAAATTGTACCTAAAATAGATATCAAGTGATGTAATGGTATTAGGTAAGTGATGACTTACAGTTTCAGTAATTGTGGTGATGGTTGTGGTGACGACAGTTTTCATCATCAAATAGACCCAGTAGAAAGGTGTGATCAGCGCTGAACCGGTTCTTGACACGATACTGGCTGTAGAAAAAGTTACGGTTTAATTTTTAATATTGAGGTTGACAAATATCTTAGCCGCTCAGAAAACAATTTAACAGACCTCGAGCTGCTAAGATATTTGAATAGACCTATAGAATATTTTTACTCTTACATATTTGTAGTAACAGATTTTACATCTTTTAATTCATTTACTGTCGTCACAGTGGGATTTGTTAAATGGATTCCCTTAGAATAGTTTTAGTACGCGAAACTTTTAGGGCCTCTTAAAGGCCAATTAACCACACTGAGTGCGACGCTAATTGTATAAGTTTTTTATTCACTTCTATCATAAAGTAAATTAATTGACACGAATGTATGGCTTTTAAGTCTAAATAGTTTATAAATTTACCTTTAACTGGTCTTCTATCAGTGTAGGGGTATCTGTGGGGGGGTCCGAATATCTTCCTGTACGTGTTCCTTGTGGCGCTGGTGACGCTGGTCACCATGGCAACCAGCAGCTGAGTGAGCCACCAGCGCTCCTCCGAGGAGTGCGCAGTCTTTTGCATGTACGCACCCTCATCGTCTGAACTCTCGATAGTCTAGAAATAGAGGCAAATTAAATCTAAACTTAGTGTAAAATTTATAATAGTCAGTAGTAATTTATAATAGGTCTACGAATGTGGAAAGATGATAGAGCAACAATTACTTTTCAAATCATTTAAAAATAAAAGTTTAAAGGTGCTCGCTTTAACAGGTATAACTATAACAGGTCTGGTAATATTTTTATAGTACAGAAGTTAATTATCTATCTGGCAGGTCACATTTAATGACGTTTTTCTCTGTAATACATTTATCTTACCGTAAATCTCTTGCGCGTGGCGGTGGCTGTCCATGCGGCAATGGAAGGCATACGGTCGGGTACATCGCTGCCCTCCCCGGGCGGGGACTCCATACGGAACTGTGCGAGGGACTTGCGCGACATGTTGGGCATGGCCACCTGACCCGGTGCCAGCTCCACTCGGTCCCGGGACAGTGGGGAGTACGTGTAGTCAGTCTTAGGATATTTGCTGTAAGTTAATGATATTTTTAATGTATTTTTGCTAGAAGGTAAACTAGTAACTCAAAGGTTGCATTGCGAGGTTTGCTTTCGTTTCTATTGCCGAAACGCCTGAGTAAAAAATTGTACAACATAGGCATATAGGAAATCTCTTTTCTGTTTCAGTAATAAGTTAACATATTGGAAACCTTATGGTTAGAAGTATATTTTTTACATATTCCAAAGACAATAGAAAGGAATAGATTTCCAAACATAAACATTTTGAAATTTCTACAACGAATCCATACGACAAACCTAATTATTTAAATTTCCATGTTACCAAACGAAACAATATCTTAAAATGTCATAACAAACCTCTAGTTTCTAGTACACGGATATTTGATACGTATTGTCTCATAACGATTTCACTAAACCACAATGCACCAAACACAAAGTAACATTGTATGTAACAAACACACTATACGATTTAAATTAACACATATTTTTGTCTCTGTTTATTTCAAAAAGAATGACAGTGATGACTATATAAATACAAGTGCATCTACAGTCGAAAACAACTTTAAGACATTATAAAAGACTGTGTACAGTGTGACTAGAACACGACTTGCTGCAATTGACATTTGCAGTACTGTACCAATTTAGAACTCCACGAATATAATTTTAGTTTTCGTTTTATGAAACGAATGCATCTGTGCGAGCCTATTGGTTAAATGATAACCGTAATTATTAAAAAAAATATATACACTTAATGGTTAGTATAAATGCTATAACATAGTTTTTTTGGTAAAAAGTCGTCGCAATTAAAGCTTTTGTAAACAAACTGGATATATATCGTCTACAAATATAGTCTACGTCAGGTCTAAGAATGAACGCCAGCCTTATTCGGCTGACTTCGGTATAATAAAAAAAAAAAAAAAACTTTTACTTGACTTAAAATTAAATAAATTATTTGTATATCAATTGTAATGTATTTGATTTTCCTATCAACGTATTTTTTAAAAATAAAACAACATAAGTACCTTAGCGTGAAAACATTTTCAAGGGTTTCAACTTCTTCAACTCTTAACACTTCCATATTTTGTCACAAATAATAAGTTAATTATAAATAAAAATAAATATTAATAATGTGATATAAACACTAACGTCAAAATAAATACATTAACCAACGAAACAATAACATATTGAATTTAAAAATTTAAAACGTCAACGAAAAACAGTTGACAATGCGCGCGCGCAGATTATTTTAAAGATATTTTTGTTTACCCACAACTTTGGAGATTTTGACAGATTACTAATTTTTTAATGACAATAATTGCATTACATAAACATTATCAGAATAAAAGAATCAAGCTACTCATAAATAATTATAAATAAATTTTCACTGATTTAAAAAGTAATGTAAAATACACATAGCTACTAACATTTAGAAATTGTTGTGTATACTTTAATTTTTTTTATCTGTATTTTTACTAAGTAAACTCCATCACTAAGTATTTGATCTTCATGTAAAAATAGGTAAAGATATTTTTCCTATATGTTCATAGTATTTTGTATTCATTCGCGTCTGCTTTGTTCTGTAGAACATTAGCAACAAGCAAATTAGTATGCAAAACACGGTATCGACTAGTTAAAACGGTACAAGAGCAAATCGAAACAAAGCCAAAAACTGGAGTAAGGTCGTTTAGGTTAAATTTAAAAAACAAAAAAAAGATATACCACAAAAAAGTAAAAAAGCCGTAAAATTAATATCTTCCTATATAATTTTTTTTTATTTATACCAATACAAACAGGAAAGATTTGTTTGTTTCCATTGAATTGACTTCGAAATTACTGGATTTTGAAAAATGGAATTGTTAGGAAGCTGCGATATTTTCGGCTGATACATAGGCTATATTTATTATTAGATTTTTTTTTCGATTCCGCGCAGACGAAGTCGCTGGTATATGCTAGTGAAATAATAAGACAATTTGTGTACGCAAATTAAAAAATTTCCATTCTCGTTGCTTATTTTATTTCTTTTTATTAATCAATGCATTATAGACAGTACTATTCTGAGAATTGGAACAGGAGATAAGAAATAAAAGTAAGACAATCGAATGTATTTAATCTGTTTAGCTAGAGGTCACGAGGTCGGGTGAAACCTAAAGAAAACACCTAACGGCTAAGTAGATTGTATTTGTAAGAGATTAAGGAAGTTTATTGAACATTGCGGATATACGGCTTGTAAATTCCGTCTAGCATAAAATTTTCGAATTGAACGTGCAATTAATTCGAAATTACTCTAGCGTTGGAGTAAAAGTTAATTTTGTTAAATATATTCTATGTACATAGTTACAGGGTATTTACTGTTAACCACATATTTATCTTATTGAGCTTTCAAAAGCCTTTGCGACTCGGAATATCCTGCGAATCGCTGCGCAGTACTTTATTTTAGGTCTGATGCGTAAAAGTATCAGGGGGAAGGGTACTGCGCAGAGCACACATTACCTTGAGCCGCCAAAAAGACTTAAACGGCTCATGTTGCCTATTAAAACTGGTCTGGAAGTTTGCCTGTGAATTCGAAGGACTTCTCACACTTTATCTTTATTTTTAATCCCCCTCCACCCCTCCAGGCAACAAAGCCACTACACTAAAAAACAAAAAATAACGCAAGTATATATACTGTTAGGACCGTTGAGGGTAGCCACACAAAAAAAAGGTTTTATAAGGAAGTATGCGCTGCTGCTCGAGGCAGTCTCTTTCCATCGGTCATTGCGGAACGTCTGACATTTTTGTTTGTTTACGTTCGGTTTGAGTTTATACTACAGCGAGGATTATTATGAAGTAGAGTTAAATTCATTATTTCGCTGTTAGTTTAATTCTTTTAAAATACTTTTGCATCAAATATCTTACATCAGAAGTGGGATAGGATCCGCGTGATTCTATCCACTTTGCTCACTCTGTCTTTGTGTTTGCATTTTCGTAAAAAATAAATGCAAAGAGAAAAATGTCAGATCGTTACCGTGATAATTGTTATAGTCGTAGCAAGTTGAGTCGATATCAAAGTCGTAAAAGTGTTCGCGAAACAAGGGTAGCGTGGACCAAGCCGTGTATTCTGTATGGGAATATGTGAGTAGTGAGGCTCACGCGCTGTCTGTGTATTTCACAGCAGACAGGATTGTCGACGCGATCTATTCAATTTGTACTGCGGTAAGATTGAACCAATATTTTTATATTTCAAGTTTTAATGCCAAATAAGTCAACATCAGACTTTTCATTTAATTTAAAGATGTGTTCTTTACTAAAGACTGAAATTGAATACCTCGATCAGTTTATTAGTGAGGGTCAGGTAAGGCCGAGTCGTGGCAAGTTTTAACACGTTACATGCCAACATGATTTTTTTCATTTTAAAGTGAACTTGTAAGGCTAGTCGGTTGCGCTGAGCGTGTTAAGTTCTACCTGAGTCAGACGTATGTCATTATGTCATAATAGTCATTGATGTCCTTTATTAGTTCAGTTTGCTTTGTCCATGTATTGTCGAGATGCTCTGCGTTGCGTAGACTGCGGGATACCCAACTGCAGAAGTGAGATTGTGAACGGAATGTGAGACGTTCTGTATCAGGAGATGCTTCTAGGGTATTTTCAGGACTGACAAACTGCGGGTTGCCATTAATATCATGTAGAGGACGGACTGCGGGACGCTTGCCCTACATGGTGCCACGGTGAGGGGAGTGGACTCCCGAGACATGCTCTGCTTTTTTTTTAACGGTGAGACATCTTATGTTCGTATGACACGCAAACGTCGTGCCTATGTTATACGAACGATTGTGTGATACTACTTGCGTATAATAAGCGAACGTCGTGCCTATGTTATACGAGTAGTTATGTATCTGACATGTGTGTAATAAGCGAACGTCGTGCCTATGTTATGCACATGTAGATGACACATGATATGCGAACGTCGTGCCTATGTCATGTGCTGAAGTCATTTGTGTAGATGAACTATGCAAACGTCGTGCCTATGGTTCACTATGTTGTTGTAAACGAACTATGCAAACGTCGTGCCTATGGTTCACTATGTTGTTGTAAACGAACTATGCAAACGTCGTGCCTATGGTTCACTATGTTGTTGTAAACGAACTATGCAAACGTCGTGCCTATGGTTCACTATGTTGTTGTAAACGAACTATGCAAACGTCGTGCCTATGGTTCGCAAAGTTGCAAAGAAGTACAGGAGGACGAGGACGTCCTCCAGTCAGGAGAGGCCGTGTTAGGACCGTTGAGGGTAGCCACACAAAAAAAAGGTTTTATAAGGAAGTATGCGCTGCTGCTCGAGGCAGTCTCTTTCCATCGGTCATTGCGGAACGTCTGACATTTTTGTTTGTTTACGTTCGGTTTGAGTTTATACTACAGCGAGGATTATTATGAAGTAGAGTTAAATTCATTATTTCGCTGTTAGTTTAATTCTTTTAAAATACTTTTGCATCAAATATCTTACAATACTATAATGTCATAATATTCGATGTGACTCACTTCCAGTATTCGCCGGCCATCTTGTAGAGTCTGGAGGGCAGGTGATCCCAGCTGGGCTCACGCTCCAGCAGCACGCTGGCGTCGGCAAGCGCCTGCTCCGCGAACGAGCTGTCTGTCGAGCACGCGCTGTACGCGGGGCTACTATACCTAGTGGACCTACAATAACATACTCTAAACATAGTGATAAAAGGTCGAATATGCAATGAACATTGTTTTTTTTAGAGTGCGGTCTTTAATGACATATTGTGTAGGAAATAGGTGACTATAAAAGCAAGCACATTAAGCATATACTTATTTGGGCCAACCAAAGCAGTATTAAGATAATATTTTTTGGGGCGATATGGTCGCATTGCGACAAAGCCTCTTAAATTATTAAATAAAAAAAAAAGATAATATTTTTTGTCAACACGAGTAGTGTAGAATATTACAGTTTAGATATATAAGAGTTTACAAACAATGTTGTAAATTGAGATTATTTTATTCAGGAAGCTCGAAGTAATGTAAACAGGATCTAACCGTACCCTTTCACTGACTTATCTCCCGACCTTTATCTGACGTTGACCCTCGTTACATCGTGGGAAGTATAAATTTTCAATGTGCCAACGTTAAATATATATGAGGGATAAAAATGTTTTGTAAATTTACGATTTATCGTTAGTTTCTGAAACCAAAATCCCTGGATAAAATATATCGTCATTCCTTGATAACAATATGTTTTATACATGGCTTTTGGTCTTAGAAACCAAAGATTAGGTATTCATATCTCGTGATCATTTGTATTTTTATTTGTGAAAATGTAGTACCTACGTAATCGGCGTCCTACGAATTTGAATAGAGTGAAAATTTGCTTGCTAGGCAAAAAATCATAATATCTACCCTTTTTTTCGTTCTAAATCCTATAATATAATTTTTCAATCTCACGGGCATCGTACATTTGATGGTAATAGCCCTTATTTATTCTTTTATGAAATATAGTTGCTGAAATATACATATCGGAATGTGTAGTTGTAGAAAATTTGTTATTTAGTCGCTGGTTTTTGCTTAACTGGTAACAATATAAACAAAATTTAAAAATAGGGCAAAGGGAGACCCTCTTGCACCCTTGTTTTTCATACGCTCCCACATACATTTAAAGGCCTAAACAAATAATACAATTAAAGTTTATTGGGGTCGAGCGCGTGGTAGGGGCGGAATGCCAGACCTTCATTCAAGGGCACGTAAATAATGTAAGGAGAAATGTTCAAAGGGTCATTTAAACTGTACGGCCATGTTACATTTGTACATAACAGACTAATTTTCCATTTTTTTTCGTAAATACATAGCCGTTTTAAAAAAAACACATCACGAAAGCCAGTAACAAAATTTATTGTACGATTAGCTGATGTTATGAATGTGTTTAGTTGATTTGATGTATCTTGTTCGTTTGTGTTATTTATAAAGTTGTTGTACTGACCTGTCGTGCGTCACATTGTGCGATGCGTGTATGGGACTGTACGGTAGGTCCTCGAAGTTGCCGTAACGCTTCGAGCTGGTCGACACTCGCTCATACTGACTGTTGATCTCGTTCTGTTCAAGATAATATGAAAAATAATATTAAATTGACAACAGCCGTAAAAAAATATAATTGAAATAACTGTGTGTGACTGTATAAGTCAGTTTTTTAAATAACTTCGCTCATTAACAACAAGAGGTTTCTTTTTATTACACAAATGGGCACAAATAAATAATTCAGACATATTCTAATAATCTAAGTCTTGTTCATACCAGAAAGATTCAGACAAGTAGCGGTCATGTTTCACAATTTATAAAAAGCAAATTTTACTCGTACAAAAACGGTTCGGTCTGTAACGTCAGCACTGAGCTTCAGTGTATTGGATGTAATAGAATCGCAGGCGAGTTCTATGAATCAGCGTTTACAGTTCTACGGATAAAGGACTTTGACACGTGAGCCACGAAGATAACGTAATAAATTTACTGGTCGAAACTTATAACGTATGCTTATAATTCGGCGCGCTTTAGTAATATGAACGTATTACCGAACATGAACTCAACGTTTCATTGTTGTAACTAACTTATCATCAAGTTGATTGAGAGATTATGTTCATCCGTATCTTAGAAAAAAAAAATTGATGTATTGTTATATATAAAATCATAGTACAAATTATATAGTTTTTTTTTATATGTAACTCCAATCGATTAACACATCTATATTATCAGTTATTAAATAAGTTTCTTCAATATTTATATTATGCTGTTTTAGTGGCTCCAAAGCTAATATGCAACTATAAACAAGTACGGAGATTAACATAAAAAAACTTCAGAAGTAATGGTTTGAATAGCGATTCAATTGTTTGACCGCAGTGATCTTAGCAAACAAGCTAAATACATATTAAAATGCATTCCAAATTTTATTTGATTTAAAAGTTAATGAACTTCATCAAACTGTTATTTTGGTATAAGGTAAATGTTATAACAGTGAATTTCCACTGCGGAAAGACTTTTATTAAATTATCTTGTTGTCCCTTTTTTACCAACGAGAATGAACGGGATGGCAGTATATTTTAAAAAAGTAAACAAATTATCTTTGGTATACTTTCGTAATATAATTTAACTACGGAGACTTTGAAATTTAGTTGCAACGTAACTGGTTAATTTCAAATCCTGAGTCATTTTTAGTGTTCTTATCAGACGCTACGTTAGTGTGAATCAATCATTTGCTTACGTAATCAAGTATGGAAAAAATTGATTAAAATTCACCCGCTACAACATATCGTTACATATAAACTTTTATAAAACTTGAATAGGATGCTGATTTTGAAAACATTTTGTAAAATATTAGTGAAATACAAGAAGACTATTTCACAAAAAAAGGCGGGAAAAATTAAAATCGCTTCCAAGTTTAAAATGTAAACTAACCTCATTCGATTTTGATTCCATTTTCAAACACAAATCACATGCATAGTCGAAGTATCCACAACGTTTGATATAAAATAAATTTGTAGTCGTTACTAAGCAACTCAAATTCAAGAATACGTACCTCGATCCAGTGTTCTATATCGGGGTGTTAAAACTAGGTCAAGATTCCACGCATATATAATAATTCGTTTCACTATAAAAATTCAACGTAACTATCAAAAGTACGACCGAAATGGTGCAGATGTCCTGAAATAATAATGCCCATAACTGTTGGCCGGACGTTTTAAAAATAAAACGACGCGGGAGAAGATCGATCCAAGTTTTATACTGAACGTAGTATATTTTCCTGTGTATTTACTCTCAAAATCTTCCTGTTATATGCATAAATAGTGACAATTACTAGAGGTAAGTAGTCTCTTATTTTATTTAAATAATTATACATACGAATATTAAAAAATGTTTCACTTATTAAAGTACTGGCTGAATAATAGAACATTGAAACCGGATTAAAAAAAATAGGCGCGAAAGTTTGTTGTTTTTTATTAGAGCTGTAATGGCAACAGTCGCACTGATAATGCGAAACTGCCAAGTTAATGATACTGAAGCGTGAAATAGGTTTTCGGTCGTAAAACTTAAAAGAGGTGTTACCATAATCAGCATCAAAAGTTACTAAGTTCATTAAAAATGTTTAGGCTTTCAGCTCTCGGTGCTTACTTTCAGTCGTCTAATTGCTAAATAGTAATTAATAATAATAACTATAAATCAATTAAGATAAAGTGTCTGGTTTAAATTGAAACAGAGGTTAAAGTATGCGGGTGAATGAACTCGATAAATTAATTAATACCATCGTATGGTTTAGTGATCAATTGAATGTTGTATACACTTTGGGGTTACTACCAATACCGTCTGCATATAACCTTGGGGGCCATGTGGTGACCATATTTGTGCCGACATGTATTGCCGAAATACAAGCTAAATTTAAATAAATTAGCTTAACAGATACCCTCTCAACAAATGCTGGATTTTAATACTAAAACTACCGCTCAACGCAAATAGGGTTGACCAGAACTAGGTAAAGACGTTGAAAATTGACGTCATTTTTCACTTAAATTAATCCGGGCTAGTGCCAAAATCTACTTTATTTTACAGATACGTAATGTAATGTATCCGTGGATTTCCATTGCTGAAACGTATTGTGGTCTCTCTTATTGATATATCAATATTTTGTAAATTTGGTTCGGCAATGGAAGACGACGACGGTTAGTAATTCAAAACATCTGGATATTAATATGGTTCCTTTAATCAAAATAGAACACAACGTGATCAACTATGAAGTTAGTTATGCTTTTCGTAACATAACCTAAGTACTTGATTAATGCAGTTTTATTCGGCATCCACATTCCGTTTATGCTGTAAGGAATGTATTATAAAATCGATCTTGGATCTAAACGTGACAGAATGCGTTTAATTTATTTTTCCTTTTCAAATTATTCCGTTACAAAGCCTTCTGAATCCGATCCGATCTTTAGTTGAGATTAGTTTTTCATAGGAATTAATTAGCACCGCACCGTGAATTTTTATAACATTAATTAGAACCAATAAAATGTCGACATCTTTTACAAAAAAAAAAATTCTACGTAGTTGTTTGTTTCAAGGATTCAGTCATCAAGTTAATTCACGTACAAAATCTGGTTTATAATGTAGTAACACTGACTAATAATTAGTACTATTGACCTGATTATAAATCAGGCCATTTTACTATGAATGTTTACTTCTCATCAACGTGTTTACCTGTACGATTTCTTTCCGATGTCCCTTCAATCGGTCTAGGCTCTCTTCAGACGAGTAGTCCGAAGTTTTGATAAGCTTCTCAGCCAGTCGCGACGAATGCCGTGTGCGATGCGCCTGTACACTTTCATTTTCTTGATCCTCTATTACTTCCACACCATCTTTATTTGATGATTTCGCAAATTGTCTGCAAAATTATTTTAAATCAGTAATAATGTGTCAAGAAATATCAACATTTTTTTGGGAAACTATCTACGCAAATTGTTTTATAGAAAGCATTAATACAATAATTATTACATAGTATAAATCGGAAAAAGTTTCTATTGCTCCTAGTTATTTTAAAGAATATTTATAAAAGTTGTCGAAAAAGTATCTTTTTTTTGGCATTTGATTTTTTTATGTCCGTAACTTATAAATTCGTTGACCTCTGGACTTTTTTTGAAACAGTTCGTGTAACTAGAAGGCAAAAAGTTTGAAGACAAGATACGTTTTTGTTAATACTAAATATCTATTGGTACTTTTTGCTTTATAACATCCACAAATTGCATTATCATATGCAGACTAATTAATTTTGAATGCCATAAGAAAAAGGTTTGGATGTTATAAGCGTAAAATATTATATATGCTTCCAGTTAAAAATGATCGTATAAGGAACGGTACAGAACAGTACAAACAACATACAATTCAAAAATAGTACACTATCGACGATAAAAATCGAACCCTACGTCTGCAGACCTAACCTTTTGGCTTACGAAGTATTCCACATCACAATAAATTGTTCAGTAAAATATTGAATGACTGCCAAAACATAGCACTTAGAAAGCCCAACACTAGAGTAGTTGTAAAACCAAAACATTCATAAATGTAAACAAACAATGTTGCCAGGTTGGCCACGTGCATGCAAATATGTAGATGTGTAACTACTTAGCATCAAGATAATTCACCTTGATGTGCTACCTCTGACTCACTACACTACGCACATCCAATGCGTTAAGAACACTTCGAGGAAATGGAAATTTAAAAATAAAACCAAGGTCACAAGAATTTTCTGAAAGATTTGAATATTTAAAAAAGATAAGGCCAATATCAGATTAGGAAATGTAACCAGAAATGTAAAAGGGGTCTATCCGTAAGGGTGAGGTCACCAATTAATTAAAGAATAAGTGAACAGTAAATTTTCAAGACTGTGTGATTGAAACGTCTGTACTTAGTACTTTTATCACATGTTGAATACTAACGTCAATAAGACTATAAATAATAGATGTCATTCGGGTCAGGGTCAAAGAAATTGTTGGAACTTATCACAACAAACCATTATTCACTGATTAGCATATATGCACTGTACTTTAAATTGATGATAAAATTTTTATCAGCAGCAACCTGACCTTCACTAAAAACCTTGTTTTATTTCTGTTTACTTTACAAGAATATGCATGGATACAAATTAAGATGTTTTAATATATTTTTGTGTTGGAACACATGTAAAATTACACAAGTATTCATCTTAAATATGAAATGAATTGTCTTTAAACGGATATATTGTATACAAAGAAACTACAATCAGGTACAATATATAATAGCTCATTGGGCAGTATTTACATTTTGGAGTATTTGTGTTAAGGCCACCATGCTTTGAAGTCATAGTGACCTTACACTCATGGTCTTTTCTTTGTACATGACATCACTTTGTCAAAATAGTTGATTATTTATCGGAAATAGCCTTGTAATTTGAAGGAATTCTATAAATTAGACATTCTTCAGAATGATAATGACAATTCTACAGGCTTTATCTTTACCATTGTCATTGAAATTTGCAAATTCATATATATGGCAATTAATTTTTTCCTAATGAGTACTATCAGTATCAATAAATTTAACTAACATGTAAATTTGATCATTTACCACTTTAGGCAATGGTCTGTAACCTCCAATATTTGTTGGACAATACTTTTACAAACAAAAAAATATTGCAAATAATATATCAACATTGGAAATTTAAATCTTATAGTTTTATCAATACTATAATGATATAATCTAAATGTAACATAAAAATGTAGATAACATTATCAATAAAGATTCTTATCTATTATCCTTTCAAAATTAATTAAACATTATCTATTTTAATTACTCCTGTAGACTCTAGAAAAAATTTTTTAGACACACTAAGATATGATGTTAAGATGCAGTTGGTGAGAAGAATGGCCTAATCAATTTATTTTGTGAACATTGTAGTAGCATTGAGTACATTATCTTGTCTGGCATCCAGTTTTATTTTTCTATTTGTTGTTTTACATTCTATAAATACAAATTGTTAAGACAGGTGGAGAGATAGTGCAGGTGATATTTAATATCTTGACAAACTACATACTTTTGTAGCAGGTGTTCACATGTAAATAAGTTGTTATATATTTGAATATAATGTACATATAATATCAAATTTGATGTTGAATTATGCCAGCTCAGAATTATTTTGATTGTTATATTATGTATGGAAAGAATAATTTAGTGTACATGTTATTCAGACTTATGTTGAATTATAGACTGTTGAATTTAAAGTGGAAATTAGATAATGATGTATCTAAGATATTTTTAATTTACTGAAACTGTTAAAAAACAAATGGAAATTTGGATTTGAACAGAAATCAAAGCTATATTACGTTTTAACCTTTACTTTTCCATAACGTGTTCATAAAAAGTGGATGCAAACAACACTGACAATAATTGTTCGATAAAATTAGAAAAAAACATGATTTACTTGATTGGTGTGCTTCTTTTCACAGGTGTTTTCCTGCCGCCTTTGAGATGTGTGTGATCTTCTCCTTCCGTACAGTGCTCCCGGTCACAGCTCGATCGCAAGAAGGGTGTCTTGGAACGAGACCTTGACCTCAAACCAGCAACAGTTGGGTTCTCCATCGTTCCACTAGTTTTTTTGGTTTTTGTTATACTTTTCTGACACCATCTTTCACATGAATGTTATGGACTCTGACCCATTTTAACAAACAGGTTCAATTTGAAAATTGTCTCATGGAATTCAGCACACCTCGAATATTGCACAAGGAAATCTATTTCTGTGACTTCGTTCGTGCAATGCCGCCAAAATGTAACGTTACGTATAAATCACTGCGTTATCTTATTTTATCTAAGAGAACAGGTACACGATGTAATCTTATTCTCTTCAAAAAAATAGTCACTGTAAACATTGGTACAACATCATGTACTCAAAACACACTATTTAACTATAGTATTCGATAATTTCGTAACTCGTACGTTGAAGTACGTTTTAACACAAACGATAAATTGTGACGAAGATGACGTCACTATCAAAAAGACGTTGGTAGTGATACCATGTTTTTTATTTTACGTTTTTTTTTCCAGTTGGATAGTTTCGGAGATATTTTTAGTTTTTATAAAAAAAATGAAAATTATATTTTTTTGATTAAATTGATCTGATTAGGTATTTTTCCCAGTGATTCTTGGAAAACTGGTAAAACTCTGACTTATAAATAAACAACTGGTGTAACTGAGATAACTCATATAAACACTTTATTCAATAAAGATAAGACTTTGAAGTTAAATTGCATTATTGTAATCTAAAGGAATGTTGACGCCGTTATTTCTAATCTGTCGCCGAAGTCATGTTCAAGTTTTGACGGACTTTTGGCGGGAACTCCAAAAAGAGCGCGCGTTGTTCGAATTTTTTTTTTCATTTTAATACCTATTTGATTATTTTTTCCTTAAAATTAAGTGTAAATAGTAGAAATTAGAAGTAGTGACCCTTAGAAATGGAGGGTAACGAGGGGGGCGGGGATAACCCGCCCACCTCATCACATAAACGCCTTCGCGTTAAGGATCGTGGTGGTGGTGACCCCAAGATGGACATTGGCGGTGGCGGTGAGCGTAATGACTCTTATTTACCGTTTTTTAAGCCAAATTATAAAAGACTGTATCCAGAGAATTCTGTTAATACTGAATTCAAAGTATTTGTCGAAGCAATCAATAAAGACAGACTGGGCAACAAGAGCCCCACTTATTTAAACCACATTTTTGCAAATGAAATTAAAGGTGTGACGGCAATTCAACGAGTGAATGCCGTAAAATTGCAGTTATTTTTAAACAGTATAATACAGCAAATAACTTTATTAACAATTCATCTTTCCTAAATAAATATGAAATGAAAGCTTTCATTCCTGCTGCACAGATTGAAAAGACAGGAATTATAAGATTTGTACCAGCTAACATATCAAATAAAGAGTTATACAGTAGGCTATCGTCAAAATATGAAATTATCGCAATCAGAAGATTTTCAAAAAAAGTAGGAAATGAGTATGTTCCTTTACAAACTGTAAGCATTACTTTTCTGTCTAATATTCTACCAGATAATGTTCAATACGACTTATTCTCTTATAGGGTTTTTGAATATATACCACCATTGCAACAATGTTTCAAATGTTTCAAGTTTAATCACTCAGCTAAAATCTGTAACGGTAAACAAAGATGTTCAATTTGTGGAGGTGAGCACTTATATAAGGAATGTGACAGGCCCACTGAAATTTGTTGTACAAATTGCAGCGGACCTCATCTTGCAATTTCAAAAGTATGTCCAGTTAAAATGAAGAAAATTATGGAAAAAAGAACTAAAATTACTTATGCAAGTGCTACTTCAACTAAGCAAATGAATAACAATGACTTTCCCCCACTTCCAACATCAAAAACACCTGTATATAATAGTGTAAATAACTCTGTAAATAAACCTATATATAATTCTGTAAATAAGCCTGTAAATACACATGTAGATAATGTTAATAAACAAGATTTATTGCCTGTAGAAAATATTAAAAATCAAATTGTCTCCAACAATGATGTACTTATGGCCCTTGTACAGACATTGGTGGAGCTTGGCAATAGGGGTGATAATTCACCTACTACATTGAAAACAATTAAAGATATCTTAATTAAAAATCTAAAATAATGGATCTAGGTCCTACACAGTCTAAGTTACGCATTGCTCAGTATAACATTCAAAGTGCCAATAGTAAAAAACCTTTGCTCATTCAATTCTTACAACAACAAAACATTGATATATGCCTACTTAACGAAACTTGGTTCAAAGATAACAAATTTAAAATACCAGGTTACAATATTTATAACAGAAATTCAAACAATAGTCATAATGGTGTGGCAATATTAATTAAGCCATACCTCAAGTACAATATTATTAACACTAGATTCTATGAGGACATTCAAACTGCTGCTCTATCTTTATCAACGGTAAGTGGTAATTTGACTGTTCTTTGTGTTTATTGTCCGCCTACTAGTCGTCACATCAGATTAAATAGATTACATAGTATAATTAATAATCTCCCAAAACCAATATTTGTAAGTGGTGACTTTAATGCTCATCATATAGCATTTGGTTGTTTATCTAGTAAAAGTCGAGGCCATACCTTATTTAATATTATTGACGACTTAGATTTATGTATTTTAAATGATGGTAGATTTACAACTGTCAACCGCCCCAGACAAAATCCTTCTGCTATTGATGTTAGCTTCATCAGTGCTAGTCTTGCATCTATGTGTGAGTGGTCTGTCCATGACAATGCAATGGGAAGTTATCATTTCCCTACAATAACAGAAATATCCTTAGCTATTGATAAATATTACATTGGTTCACCAGTAGACAGATTTTTATATAAAAAGGCAGATTGGACTAAATACAACACTCTTTCCAAAACAGTTTTCGATAAATTTATCCTTAATTCAGATGACCCTATATTAACATATAATGCTTTCTGCTCTCGTTTGGATACATTAAAAACTATGACGATTCCTAAACTTACAAAATCCAACAGTTTCAAAAGCAGATTGCCATCACCCTGGTGGAATGATATTTGTGAACAAAGTGTTATTGCATCTTATAATGCTTTAAAATTATATAGAAATGTACCGTCCTTGGAGAATTATATTAACTATAAAAAAAAGGATGCACAGAAAAAAAGAACGATAGCAGAGCAGAAAAAAATTGGTTGGAATAATCTAACTAATACTTTTAGTAGAACAACACCCATTAGTAAGATTTGGAATTTACTTAAAATGTTTAAAGGTGTTAAAACTGGCAATAGGTCATATAGAGATGAATTTATTCCCTCATTTTTGGATAACTTAACCGATAATAGTAATTTAAGTGAAACTAGTAACCTGAATATTTATTTTAATTTAAATAATGACAATCAAAATTCAAAATTTTTATTAGAACCCTTTACATGGACAGAGTTTAGAATAAGTTTACAATCTAGGCGTAATACAACACCTGGTATGGATGACTACCCTTACCTACTGATTAAAAATCTAGATGAATCGGTACAAAAATTATTTCTAGATATCCTAAATCTACTTTGGCTTAACAACTGTATTCCACAGGCGTGGAAAACACAGTGTGTTATTCCAATTCTCAAACCAGACAAAGCACCAGAACTTGCTAGCTCATATAGACCAATCTCCTTATCTTCATGTCTTGGCAAAATTTTTGAAACAATGATAAAAGTCCGTCTTGACTGGTATGTTGAAGCTAATAACATCATTCCCAATGTTCAGTATGGCTTTAGAAGAGGGCGTAGCTGTGCTGATAGTTTCATCTCTTTAATATCTGATCTGAAACATGGAAAAGAAAAAAACTTACATACTGTTTGTATATTCCTCGATGTTCAAGGTGCCTTTGACAGTATAGATCCTGGTATACTTGTGAAAGTTATGTCAGGGTTAGGAATACCCGGACAACTCTGCAAATGGATATATGATTTCTTGAATGAAAGGACAGTTTATGTTAAATACAATAATATGTTATATGGTCCAAAAACTGCCTCAAAAGGCACAATGCAAGGTGCTACCTTATCCCCATTATTGTATAATATTTATACAAGTGAAATATGTAAATTTATAGATACTGAAAATAATAATGTAAATATTTTACAATTTGCAGACGACATTGTTTTGTACAGTAGTAGTTATAATTTACAAGTAGCAATAGACAGTATTAATATTGCTTTATCTCAATTGTTCCACTATTACAATAACATTTTACATTTAAAAATTAACCCATCAAAGAGCAATGTTATGATCTTCAGCAAGGATACACCAATGTATAATGTCATTTATAATGGTGAAATTATAAACAGGATATCCAGCAAAAAGTTTTTAGGAATAATAATAGACCAGAAATTAAATTTTGAATTGCATATTAATCACATTTCCAAAAATGCTTTAAGAGGTTTAAATGTCATGAAATGCCTTGCTGGAGTATCATGGGGTGCAGACCCCAAAATTCTGTCTTTAATATACAAATCGATTGTAAGAAGTCATTTTGATTATAGCTCTCTAGCTTATTTGAATAGCCCACATGTAAATAAACTTGATGTATTACAGAACAAAGCTTTGAGAATAATATCTGGTGCAATGTGCTCAACTCCCATAAGGGCCATGGAAGTTGAGACAAAAGTTATGCCATTAATCTTGAGACGACTCTTACTTGCTCACAGATACTGCCTCAAATTACTATCTTCTAATAATATCCAAATAGTTAAAAAAATTGCACCCTACTTACACATTACTCCTCCTTCATTATTAGAAGGAATGACACTTGTTAACAAATATGCACCCCCTTTATCTCTAATATATATGGAAATAGATAATAATTATAAAAAGACCTGTAAACAGTCCCTTTGGCCATGTTACTCTAACAGTTATCACTCCATTTTACATCCTGTAAATATTATCTCAAGTTCAATTAATAATAATTCTGATATGATGCAGTTTTTGTCACAAAATAATACATATTATACTATATATACTGATGGTAGCAAAGGGGATAACCATGTTCATGCAGCTCTTTATGATTCAAAGGCTGGGTTTTCTCAGAGCTTTGTTTTAAATGAATCTTGTTCCATCTTTACTGCAGAGGCTTATGCTGTTTATCAGGCCTTACTGCGAATTTCTGTAATTAATAACTGTAAATATTTTTTAATAATAACTGATTCTTTAAGCTTGATTAAGAGTCTAAGTAATGTTTCTGTAAATTACAAAACCAATTACATCTTGTATAATATAAAAGAACTATTGTATAAATATTATCTTATGAATGTAAATATAGCTTTTATGTGGGTGCCTTCACATAAAGGCATAACCGGCAACGAAAACGCTGACAAAGCTGCCTGTAAAGCTATAAACAGTATTGACGCTACAGACTTATTATCCGTTCCTTTTACCGATTATTATGTAAATGTTAAGGAAAACATTTATACTTTATGGACCGAAATGTGGAAGAAAGACCAAGAAAACAAGGGAAAATGGTATGGAAGTATCCAAGATAGCCTACCTGTTAAACCATGGTATGACAGATTTAAAACTAATGAAAGTCGGGATTTCATTACAACAATAAACAGATTGAGATTTGGCCATAATACTGCGCCGTCACACCTAGCAAGACTCGGCATTGTTACAAACGACCAATGTATTTACTGTCAAGCAGAAGAAGGAACGATCCACCACATTATTTTCGATTGCCAAAGTTTCCTAATTCAAAGACTTGTGCTGGCTAGTGAACTTAGTGTTACCAATGCATTTAAGTGTATTTCTTCCTCCCGCCCACCGCCACTTAACATTTTACTTCAAGATCCAACAACATATAAACCCATTTATAACTACATTAAAAATACAATTCAAACAATTTAAACGACGAATCTTAGTGAAGTGAAGTGTAGTGACTCCAAAGTAATGAACACTTTCCAAATAAGATGTGACCTAAAGGTCTATGTTACCAGGTCATAAAATTAAAAAAAAAAAAAAAAAAATCAAGTTTTGACATTTCGATTTGTTTTGGCGGCGAAACCCAAACACCGATAAACCAAACACGCAACAAGAATTACAAAAAATGAAAAGTAATATTTGTAGGGTACATTATAAAGTTGTATAATATAAAGTTCATTTACTTGATTAAGTATAGTTTGTTTTCACTACCAATTGTTTCTATATTTTTGTGATTTACAATGGACGCAAGCAAAACATTCGCTAAAATAATAGAACTTGGCAAAAATAATAACAAACGTGAAGAATTACAAGAATATTGTAAATTAAAAATTGATCAGGTATGTATGAAATAATGCAATGTTAAAATTGAAGTAAAGGATAATTACTTCATTAAATTTGTGAAAATTATTCACCAGATTATCAGTTTTCTACCACGGCGCATTTTAAATTCCGATGGGGCGGGCCTCCTAGATTGTATATTAAATGGAATATCCGATGAACCATCTTTGGGTACAAATAAAGTTAAAGTAAGTAAAGTGTTCAATTTACGATTAAGTTGAAGTTATTAAGTTAAAACTACACTAAAAATGTAGATGATAAGTCATACATAACATTTAAAACCTCACTTGTAGGCTTAGGATATGTGAATCGTGTTTTCAACAGCTATATGACCTTTTTTAACAGCTTGTCTGCAAAATGACTTCATGCATTGAAGGGCAGGGTAATAAGGTTCCTATTCTAACTAAGATGTTTCTAGTCAATATATTTACATGTACTTCTATATTCACAGATAATTGATGTAGTACTTAATACACTGCGAAAAGAATCAATTTCCCTAACTCATAGCAGTGATATTATGAGTAGAGTGCTACCGGAACTACTGAAACAGAATGTCACAGATTTAGTCAGATGGTGTGATGATTGTGTGCAATCTATTGTTGAAGACAGTGATACCAATATGATGTGAGTTTAATTACGTTTTCAATCAAATTATCACATAACAGCGTCACAAATGCGCTGATGCAAATGAGCTGATACGCCTACAAGCATGCGGTATTTAGCAATGTTGTGTAGTTTGTACTAACCTATAATAAAATCATTATCGTTTGATAATGGTTGAAATTATTAACATGTGAAAAACATATTCTCGATTTCAAAGGTTACAGCGTTTATGATTTCCAGCGTCAATATGTGGCAACATTATTAAATCTGTATACTGGAAGTTACCAAATGTTAATCATGGTTTACCGTTGCTGTAATACTTGTACGAAAACATTGTCATTGCTCTCATTATTGAAATAAGAAATCAACCCGTCTAATGAAAAGAGTTACATCACTTATGTGATTTAAGAAATTTAGTAACTCTTCATTCATGGATGGATTGCCATATTGAGACCACAAAATGTTTTTAGATGGAAGGATATCCTACCGGAACGTTTGAATGCAATTGCTACTTACAACAGTGTAAACCACTGTGGTACTGATATGACCGGTGCTGAATACAAACAACAGTGTATACGCACACTGTGTCAGTGCAAATGGAAGGATCATCAGCTAGTACAACTTACAGCTATGTTCATGTTAGTATAAAAAATCAATAGTAGCATGTTATTTGTGAAGAATTTTCATTAGCCATTGGTTTCTGGGACCAAAATCCCTGTTTAAAACATTTTTTTTTATGACTAAGTAGTCACTGTTTCCTTTGAAGAGGCATTTACAGTTTTACCGGGCTTGAGGTGGCCGGGCGCAGATGGCGCTTAGCCTAAACCTCGTTTAAGAGAAACTAGGCTCAAATGCTCTCTCAGGAGCCTCGGCTCGGGCAGTAATTTCATTATTATTACCGGATTGGATAAAACATATTGTTATCCCCGTTTTGTTAAGGATAATGACAGGGATGACAATATTTTTTAAATAGAGGTTATTTAATATCTTAATAGTTATTCTGATTTCTTAATTTAGAGATATGGAATTATCAAAAAATAATCATAAACAAGTAGTAAATAAGATATGTTCACATATCATGGGGTTAACACCTACGGAACTTCCACCACTGGTTCACAGACTTGTAAGGTATGATTTTGTTTCAATTACTATATGTTTCTACTGTAATGACACACTTGTATTAATAAATATTGAAGTCGGTTTTGTCAGATAGAATGAAAGGGATAATCTAATATATAAATTTCTCGTGTCACAGTTTTCGTTGCCATACTCCTCCGAAACGGCTTGACCGATTCTCATGAAATTTTGTGAGCATATTCAGTAGGTCTGAGAATCGGCCAACATCTATTTTTCATACCCCCCCCCCCCATTTTTTAACTGCGCGCGGATGGAGTCGCGGGCGACAGCTAGTACTTTGTATAAATGTCACTGAAGAAAGTTATAGTGTATTTATAAAATATATTTTATTAAGCAATATAAAAAGGTTTATTTCTTTCAGACTGTGCAAGTTATATCACTTAGAAATTGTGCTGGCGCAATTAAGTCATTACTTTAACTTACATCTCTATAGTAAACTGGAGCCTCCGCCACAGGATTCTGAATCTACAACTATGGACATTGATGATTTAGGTAAAATTATTTTTTGGCTTTGTATGGCAATCAGGATAGTTAAGCTAGTGCGTACCATCTTTAGATCATCATCACTTAAAATCAGGTGGAATTGTTGTCAAGACCTAGCTTATCTTAATAATATTATAAATGCAAATGTTTTGATGTATGGATGGATGTTTGTTTGGAAGTAACTCCGGAACAGCTCAGCGGATCTTGATGAATTTTGGCACAGATGTAGAACATAGTCTGGAAGAACACATAGGCTACTAATTATTTATTTTTTTAATTCCGCGCGGACGGAGTCGCGGTCGACAGCTAGTTCAATATAAAACAAAAAGTCTAATAGAGTATGAATAATTTTATTGATATTGTAAATTAAAATGTTATATACAAATTATAGATAACTAGCTTTTACCCGCGACTCCGTCCGCGTGGAATAAAAAATAGAAAACGAGGTAAAAATGATCCTATGTCCGTTTCCTGGTTCTAAGCTACCTGCCCACCAATTTTCAGTCAAATCGATTCAACCGTTTGTCAGGTATAGGGCGGCTCGATATATAGTGTAAGCGGCTTGAGTTATAAATAGTGTAACTAACACGACTTTCTTATATATATATATGCTGCTATGAGTTATAGTATATATATATATATATATATATATAGATTTCCAAATACTATTTCTTTATCCTAATTTAGCACAGCTAAGTCCAGCTGAATTAAGCAGTTGTCTCTCCACATGTATATATCACATGACACAAGGTACTGCGGAGCATGAACTCATAAAGAAACACATCAAGACGTGGCCAAAAACTCAACTGTTGCGAGCTCCCTTCCTCGTTGATATTGCTCTTGCTGTGTCAGATAAGGGTGCTGAGTTTAAATCAGTATGCTTAGATGTAAGTCTTTTTTATGTTTTTAAACATTTTCTTTGTTTATTTGATTCTGCCTTTGCACTTTGATTTGTTCTGTTCCAAACATAATGTAATACTATGCAATAACTTATGATATTTGCCCTCTAAAGTGCTTATAAATTCAGCATATTTTTTTTTAGTAAACTATTTATAGTGTCTAAGATTAACAAGTCCTAATAAACTTTTCGATTTCATTTTTTTAATAATCAGATTAAATTTGAGAAAACAAAGGTCCACTATTATATACTTTAAAACAATGAAAACTTGCTTTATAATTTTGCTAATTTGCCTATTTTTTTATTTATCTTTGCAGGCAATAAAGTCAGCAATAGAACAGCGTGCGCTGGACGAGTTACGGTGCAAGCAATCAGCTTGGGTGCGCTCTGTACTGCCGCCTGATGTAGATGTAGTCAGTGTGCTTAAAGTACTTACCACTGAAAGGTAAGTCAATTTAGTTTAGGTAGTTCTTATATAGTAAAAAACCACCATTTCATCATTCATTCAACCATTAGTATGATTCTTTTTGAATATCTTGGCGGTCCAAGGACATTCGCGTGCTCAGCAGTAATCTCCCATTGCATTCAACTAAGAGCTGGCAAGATATCTGAAAACTACTATACCTACCTACTTTCAACAGTGGTAGACGCCAGCAACAACATCAGTTGCACGAATTGGTCGGATCGCCCGGTGAAATACCACGACCACAGAAGTCAGACGTGAAGTGGAAGTAATTCCGCGTACAGTCTGATGAGTGTGGTACCGGAGGCCTAATTTTAGTTCCTCTTTCCCTTTCCACCCCTTTTCTTTTAAAGAAAGACTGGGAAGGGGAGGTAGATTTGATGGAGGAGGAGATGCATAGGAAGGTTAAATTTTTTTTTTGTGCGTCTCCTCCTTCGTCGATTGAGGGTAGGCAACGCAGGGAGGGCAGCGGTCGCTTCGCCATTTCGGCGAATTCATGTGGCCGCTTGCTCATTTGCCACCTTGTAATATAAAAAAAACAACCAATAGCTAGTGTGTAGAAGAAATTTCAAATCATTCAGAATTGTTTTTAATACTTCTGTCATTTAAACAATTTTAGTAAGTAAAGTATATATTTATATTTTCAGTGCCAATCACAGAGAGTTGACAGTACTGGGTTTAATTAATTTGGCATTCTCTCTACTTGGTGTGTCTCGTCTCAAGCCAGTAGCGCCTGTACTGTGGTCGCATGGGAAGCTGATACTGGTCCGTCTGTGCAAGACTCAGCCCGCTACCACTGGACATATACTGAGTCAGCTCGCTGATAGACTATGTGGAGATGTTACCCAGAGACAGTATTCAGGTAAGAATGTGTTAGCTATATCTCGTGGATAAAGTATTTGATTTAGCATGTTGGGAAACAAGTTGGTCTAAGTGCCGGTTACAGTCCTAAGCTATTTTTAGTTTGTAAAATTCCTCTCACTTAATTTTTTCTCTTTTGCTATGCTCTTAAGTGATGTCAAATCGCCATTTTTATTAATGATTTTGTCTAATAAGAAAGCAATTTCTCAAATTCGATGTGAATTTTCTGAAATTAGCGAAATTACACTTACTAAAGCTATGTATGTTTATTTACAGAATGTTTCTATATACTATGCAAATTGACTCCGGTGTCGGTGGAACCTTGCACTCAGGTGAACCTGATCCTTGAGAACTGTCAGCCGGCGGACGCTGAGTACGAGAGCGCTGCGCTGGTGCTGGCCGCCGTACACCCGCTGCTCGCCTTCAGCACCAGGGTTAGAGATGCTCTGGTGATGATCTGCCGCAAGGGATTATACGCAAGGTATGAACCAAGTTACTTTACCAAGGATCGGGGAACAAAAAATCAGTAGATAATATCTTGAGCAGTCTAGAGTAAAATGACACTCTATGACAATTATAACAAAATTAACACTGATGTGACAATTGCTTTAATATATAATGTCGTTTTTAATATTGTACAGAGTAGAGAAAAAAAAAGGAAATTGTGGGTTACGATAGTTTACATCGGAGTAGTCATTAGTCAATAGCTGTAATGTACAGGGACTCGCTGCACCGCTGCCTGTCGGTGTGCGGCTTCCTGACGGTACTGCGACATATCAAGCTGTCAGGCGCACTGCCCACCAGCCAGGGTTTTGGAGACCAGTTCAGTGTTCAGTCCTACCTCACCCAGCTCACTGTCGACGTGCACGCCACGCAGAACGGAGCGTAAGTACACTTATCACAATCATGGGCGTGAATGGGAGGTGCAATGGGAGAAGCTGCCCCCCTCCCTGCAGAATCGAAAAAACAACAAATAAATATAAAAACAAAATCGAAATATTAAGACACTAGCTGTCGCCCGTGACGCTGTTCGCTCGGTATAAAAAAAATAAAATAATAAGTAGCCTATGTGTTCTTTCAGACTATGTTCTACATCTGTGCCAAATTTCATCAAGATCCGTCGAGTCGTTCCGGAGATATCTTAAAACAAACAAACATCCATCCATCCATCTAAATATTCGCATTTATAAAATTAGTAAGATTTACAAATCTTATAGATCCACATAGATAACTCAAAAACTACATGTCAATTTCTTCCAATATTTGGAATTTCTACCTGTCCCTTCTCCTAGATCTAGGCTAGATCATCGTCAGGCGACGCCCTAATGCCACAATTTTTGTAAAATTATTCTATTTTCTTGGAATTGTCCCTAGGGGGTCGATTTGGGTGTAATTAGGGTGTTTTCTTTTTCGTGTTATTTATACTTCTTTGTTATGTGATAGTGTGACGTCACGTGTACGTAACGAGGCGATGTGTATGGAAGTGGTGTCAATACTTCGCCGCTGTCTAGTGCAAGATGCGAACGTTAAACAGTTGTTTTACACAGGTTAGTACGAGTATAGTCATTAATTTTACTTGTATTTTCGCCCCACCAGGATTTTCATCAAAATTTCTTTAAAAAAAACAAGTTTCATTTCACGTAGATACGACATTTTTTCGTATGAAAGTAAAGTCGGCATTCGAGTCGGTGTTTATTATTTTGTATTACTCAGTCTGGTTTATTGATTTTTTTTTCATTATTTTTATATTTTGCAGAGTTATACGAATGTGTGAAGGATAAGCCAGCGCTTCATGAAGCTGTATTGGAACTACTCTATGAGCATCTGAACCAGTTCCTGCCTGAAGATGAAGACGGTGCAGTGATACTGCTTGATGATTGTATACAAATTACATCTACCTCCGCTGTACTCACTGTATGTGTTCTAATACATAAATTATTTTCATACATTTTATTGTAAGGGGTTAAATGAGCAATCTGAATATTTAATATTTTGTGAAAACCATTATCTGTCTATAGAACGTCGGTGGCTCAGGGGTTAAGCACTTGACTTGCAATCTGCAGGTCCTGGGTTCGAATCCGGCCATGTACCAATATGTTTTTCGATTTACATATGTACATTTATCCGACGTTCTTACGGTGAAGGAAAACATCGTGATATAACCTGCACATATCGGAGAAGAAATTCAATGATATGTGTGAAGTCAACCCGCACTTGGCCAGCGTGGTTGACTATGTCCTAGTCACTCCTAACTTGGGGTAGGCTTCGAGCCCCTCAGTGGGGACGTATAGTGAGCTGATGATGATGATGATGATTATCTGTCTCAGAGTAATTATTTGAAAATTATTTATCTATGTAATCACGATATTTAAATATGACCAATAATAATTAGAATGTTTGCATGTAATATTGAGCAGCACCTAGCGGCTCAAACTTTACGTATTTGACAGGTTTGTTGAATAGTGTTGAGTGTAGAATTAAACATTCTGCCAAAAATGTGGCATTATGGCCACCAAGACCTTTGCCTTTTTAGTTAAGTACAAGATAGAAAAAATATAGATTAGAGAATCGAGCGGGACATATTAATAACGAGGTATAGTCTATGCATATATGTCAAACATATTTGATCTTTTACCGGATGACCGTTTTAAAAAGGAATAAAATGTATAATTATATTTTTGTTTTATCATTCCAGGAACCGATCTCCCGACTGTTGTACCTGGTGGCGCAGTTCCTGCAGCCGGTGGAGGAGGACCTGGAGGACATCCTGTCCAGCCCAGAGCTGGAGACCGCCAGCGCACATCTGAAGAGCAAACTGAACATTGTCATGGACAAATTGTGCTCTTCTGATAATATTGCTAATATTAATATGGTAATCCTACATCTATATATATAAAAGAAAGTCGTGTTAGTTACACTATTTATAACTCAAGATAGGTCGAACTGATTTAGCTGAAAATTGATGGGGAGGTAGCTTAGAACTAGGAGACGGACATGGGAACTTTTTTATCTTGTGTGCATTTTTTTTATTCCGCGGGGACGGAGTCGTGGGTAAAAGTTATAATAAATAACCATAAGTTTATTATGCAAATTTATCCAATGAGAAAATTAGCACCATTTTAGAAATCTATTTACCTTATTTTACTTTAAAAATTAAAAAAAAAATGTATAATTAATAAATTGGAAATTTGGAAATTTTTCTATATCCAGGAGGATCCAGGTTTGTCAGATTTAACACCGGAATCGAAAGCGAAGTGCATCAAGGTGCAACAAGTGCTGCAATGTCACGAGGCGCTGGCGGCTCATCTCGTGATGCAGTGGACTCCCGCCAGCAGGAGCGCACCTACCAACCTCTACAAGATATACAAAGCTTGCAGTGAACTGATGGATCAAACGAAGGTATATATCACATGGTGTCATCTTTGTCATGTTCCTCAATGAAACATAAAAATTACGCTATACTATAAACCTAAAATAAAAAAAAAAATAAAAAAACTTGTGAGCCGTCATGGGACGCCTGACAGATGTGAAACATCGTGTGTGTACAAGTAATATGCATAAAATATTGAATATTATAATTAAATAAATAATAATAATAATAATGAAAATAATGATAATAATAAATATTAATAATAATAAATAATGATAATATATATATATATATATATATATGTATACCTCAGTATAGCATGGCGACCCGTCGCCACGGCAAGCGTCGCCACGCCAACAATTCGGTTTACAAGTGATCCTATAGATGTTTCACATCAAAATACCATAAGATATGTTTAGTTCAATAAAGACAGAAATAAAAATGTCTTATTTAATTTTAGATTATGGTCTATTTTTTTTTACATTTCAGACACCATCGAAACAAGGTAAAAAGAATACTAAGTCACTACTCAACGAAACAGGAGAAACTGCAAAATCTCAGAAAAGTCAGAAAACACAGAAGGATAAAGGCAAAGGTGTTATGAAATTGTCAAACATGGTGAAAGACCGAACGGGACCATTCAAACCTTTACCCTGTTTATGGGATCTTAAGTTTTGTTTAAGGATTCTCATCTTGTTGTACAGGTAATTATATATTTTTTATAGATACCTAAATATAGATACCATATTATCCAAATCTTATATATATAAAAGAAAGTCGTGTTAGTTACACTATTTATAACTCAAGATCGGTCGAACTGATTTAGCTGAAAATTGGTGGGCAGGTAGCTTAGAACTAGGAGATGGACATAGTAACTTTTTTTATCTTGTGTGCATTTTTTTTATTCCGCGCGGACGGAGTCGCGGGTAAAAGCTAGTATACAATAAATGAATTATTTCACATCTAATATATTTGAACTTTGAAATCGATACGTAAATTTTAATTATTTTGTACAAAATAAAAAGCATAGATTATTTAATCGTTCTTTAAGCAATTGATTATGTTTTCGATATTTAGTTCTGTTAAATAAAAAAAAAAGGATAAGTAAAAAGTTCAAAATTTATTGATTTTAGTCTTTCAAAGAGCGAGATGTCATTTAATTCTAATTTTACCCCTGAATTTTATAGAATAGGACTGAATTAGTAAAATCTATTTATCTATCTATAAAGATATCATATTAAATGATTTTATATGTTATAATAAACCAATATACAAACAATAGTATGTATGGTTTTTCATATATTATATAAGGCAAACGACCAAGCGTACATCTGAATTCTCGCAAAATAGTAAAGCAAATACTACTCATATATATCTGCAATTGCAGATTCATTGCCCATTTTAATCGACGGAGAGAATCCCTTTCCTTGCGTCCCCTACTCAGTCAAAATTGACTTCCTCTTCTCATCATTTATGTGTTGCAGTGAGGAGGTTCCGTGGTCATCAGTGGAGCAGCGCAACCAGATCCGGGCAAGGCGAGACTTCCACCAGTGGGCACTGCGCGGTGTCATGGCCGCGGTGGCAGAGTGCGGACACACGCGACACGCGCTGACACATCTCGTTAAAATAGCAGCTTTATTATACAGAAGATGTGTTATCAGGTGTGTTAAGGTGTCATTAGATTCACCATGTGTCTCGCAATGGATGGATGGATGAATAATTGTTAGTTTTCGTGACTAAAATCTCTGTTTAAAATATGTCTCTGCTTTGTTAAAGATATTGAGAGGGATGACTATATGTTTTATATAGGAATTTTGGTAGCAAAACCAACGATAAATTAAATAAATAACACATCTTATTAATACATTGTATTATAAATGCGTTCAGAGAGCGTCGGTGGCTCAGGGGTTGAGCACTTGACTTGCAATCTGCAGGTCGATTTTCGATTTACATATATGTACATTTATCCGACGTTCTTACGCTGAAGGAAAACATTGTGATGTAACCTGCACATATCTGAGAAGAAATTCAATGATATGTGTGAAGTCAACCCGCACTTGGCTATAGTTGACTATGACCTAGTCCCTAACTTGGGGTAGGCTCCGAGCCCCTCGGTGGGGACGTATAGTGAGCTGATGATGATGATGATTATAAATGCGAAAGTTTAAATGGATGGATGGATGTTTGTTAGAAGTTATCTTCAGATCAATGAATCTTGATGAAATTTGTCAAAGATGTAGAACATAGTTTGGAAGAACACATAGGTTACTTTTTAAGTTTTTTTTTTAATTTCTTGTGGAAGGAATGGCGAGCGATAGCTTTTTACAGGTTATATTAGTAATTCTACAATTAATAACAAATAAGGTTGAATTTGTGTACCATTTTTTTTCCAGATTTGAAGACTTGTGCAACTTCGATGAGCAAACAGCGCTAGGTTGTTTGGATGTATTCAAAAGTTGTCTGAGCTTTATATTGTCAAGTAACTACTCCCTAAAATTAGAATCTCTCGTGCCGTATATCAGTAAGTTAAATTTTACTTTATATACACTAGCTTTTACCCCAACTCCGTCCGCGCGGAAAAAAATAGAAAACGGGGTAAAAACTATCCTATGTCCGTTTCCTGTTTCTAAGCTACCTGCCCACCAATTTTCAGTCAAATCGATTCAGCCGTTCTTGAGTTATAAATAGTGTAACTAACACGACTTTCTTTTATATATATAGATTTCCACTGATTCGATCGCGACTGGCAGCATTATAGTTAGTGGAAAAGGTGTCTAAATAATTTTAAATTATAGCGGGACTGACAGATACTACAGTGGCAGCTAGTATAGCAAACATATTAGAGCACATACATACTGCGCTTGCACATCTCGAGGTAGAAGGCACAGAAGACGCAGATGCGACTGGAAAGAAGATCTTGTCAGCTTTGTGCCAGCTAGCCACGTTACTGCTGGAGACACCATTACAACCCAGCCCGGAGATGAGTCGAGTTAGTAATAACACATCTTCTTAATATATATAAATCTCGTGTCACAATGTTTGTCCTCAATGGACTCCTAAACCACTTAACCGATTATAATAAAATTCGCACACCATGTGCAGTTCGATCCAACTTGAGAGATAGGATAGTTTAAATCTCAAATTATAGTCGCAATTTTAATTTATTGCTAATTATTTGTCTGTTATTATTTGACAGTCACAATTATCTGTTAACTCCAAATGATTCTAACAGATGTCGATACCTTTCTACTGGGTTGAGTAAGTAATCAATAGATGGCGCTGCTATGGTAAATCTACGAACGTGTCATAAGCTTATTAACTGCACGCGGACGGAGTCGCGGGCGACAGCTAGTAATTTATATATTCTTTAAAGAGAATGAGTTGGCAACATTATTATACAATGAGAACACACCTTACTGTAGATGATTTTTCCAGCTGTTTTGTGTTTACAGGTGATAATAAAGTTGGAGGAGTACGTACGGCGCAGCAAGCAGGACTGGTTGCAGCTGCTGGTGCCGCTGCTGGCCGCAGCCTGCCGGGAGCAGCATGAGGCGCAGCTGCTGGACGACCTGCTGGAGAAGCTTGCTACTGCACTTGGCAGGATTGATGTCAGTACTTTAAGCTTTTTTTAATATTGATACAACCATCACAATGTATGAGTGAGACAGATGATACAGAGTAATAAGGGATGAGAAAGAGATAGAGCTATTACATGTTAAATTATTTCTAAAAGTATGTTGTACTAGTTGTCGCCCGCGACTCCGTCCTCGCGGAATTACAAAAAATAATAATTAGCCTATGTGTTCTTCCAGAATGCTATACATCTATGCCAAATTTCATCGAGATACGTTGAGTTGTTCTGGAGATATCTTCAAAAACATCCATCCATCCATCTAAATATTCACATCTATATATATAGTCAAAAAGTGGTGTTAGTTACACTATTTATAACTCAAGAACGGCTGAATCGATTTGACTGAAAATTGGTGAGCAGGTAGCTTAGAACCAGGAATAGGACATAGGATAATTTTTACCCCGTTTTCTTTTTTTTTTTATTCCGCGCGGACGGAGTCGCGGGAAAAAGCAAGTTTATAATAACCTTGCATTTAAGTTGGCACCTTCGAGTCAAGAGTACTCTTCTGTTTGACGTGCCAACTCAGTCACTATTTGCAATAGGAAGAAGACTCATCGGATGTGGAAGATTCTGAAATATTTCCAAGTATAGACTCTCGTACGGGACACATTGCTCTGAACCACGTGTGCGCTCACCTCGGCTATAGGTTCAAGTCCGTGGAACATCTTCTGACCCGTGCTCGTGATCTGGCGAGCGCGCTGGACACTGCTGCGCCATCTCATCATACGAGGATTGAAAAAGGTAATTTATCTAATAAAAAGCCATTTTGTGAACAGAATGTTAAGTAAAATGTATTAAAAATTACACCATTTAACATTATACAAAGTTATTAATACACATTACTTATGCGGGTGTAATATTATTCCTAAAATTAATGTAATATTTTTGTTATTTTTTTCCAATATGTGTTACCTAATGTTACACGAAATATTAGGTCCTTACATATGAAATTGGCGTTTTGTATGGGAGGAACAAAAAGTCGAATATTTTTTAATATAATATATTTAATTAATCAAAGTATGAACCATTATTTTCTATGCACTTTTGCCATCTCATAGGTAGTTCATTGATCCCTTTACTAAAAAAACCAGTCGGACGGGAATCAATAAAATCTTTGAAGGCGATTTGGACTGCCCCATCGAAGTTGAATTTTTTCCCTTGCAAGAAGTTATCCAAATTTCGAAAAAAATGGTAATCTGTTGGAGCAAGGTCCGGGGAGTACGGAGGATGTCTTAGACTTTCCAATTGAAGCTCTTCTAATTTAGTAGCCGTCTGTTGCGCAGTGTGTGGTCTAGCGTTGTCGTGAAGCAGCAGTGGCGTGGAGCGATTGACCAGCCTAGGTTGTTTAGCCGCTAGCTTTTCCATCATGGTTTGCAATTGCTGACAATAGACATCAGCCGTAATAGTCTGGCCAGATTTGAGAAAACTGTAATTAACAATACCGGCACTAATCCACCAAACGCTTACAAGTAACTTTTTTGGGGTTAATTTTCGCTTGGGGCAGGATTTGGCTGGCTGGACAGGATCCAACCATTGCGCTGAGCGCTTCCGATTATCGTAAAGAACCCATTTTTCATCACAGGTAATGATTCGGTTTAAAATACCTTCATTATTGTGCCGGTTTAGTAATGTAACGCAACAGTCGACGCGCGTTTGCCGGTTTGCTTCAGTCAATTCGTGAGGTACCCACCTTTCAAGCTTTTTAATCTTCCCAATTTGCTTCAAGTGAATTAAAACAGTTTTATCACTAACATCGCAGCATGCAGCTAACTCGGACGTGGTTTGCGATGGATCCGCTTCCACAATAGCCTTCAACTCTTCATTATCAACTTGAGTCTCAGGCCGTCCACGGGGCTTGTTCTGCAGATCGAAATTTCCAGAACGAAAACGTTGGAACCAAAAACGCACTGTGTTTTCTTTTGCCACACGACCGCCATACACATCATTCACCCTTCGAGTCGTTTCCGCAGCACTAGTGCCACGGCGGAACTCGTACTCGTAAATAATGCGATATTTTAAGTTTTCCATTTTGTAAAATGAGTGACGCAAACAGAAAAAAACAGAAGAAAAAAAACAAATGAATGACGGTCATCGAACCACAAATACATGAGTCTATAGCTGTACAAATTTGAATTTGGAATTCCTTACCAAAGAGGAGAAATTCGTGATTAAAGTGGCCAGTACGAAAAACGCCAATTTCATATGTAAGGACCTAATAAATAAAATAAATAAAAAAATAAATTACATAGATAAATGAACTTCTTGTTATTATATATTATCATTTGAAATGCTCGATTCTTTTGAAATTTCACCAATATCTACCCTTGCTCGCCTTTTCATTTTAAGTTAATTTCTTGTAGTTACAATTTTTTTTTATATATTGAAAAAGCTAGCGCTTGACCACAATCCTACCTTCTTTTTTTATGAGGTGATGGATGATGAGGTCTAAAGATGGTACGAGCTAGCTTTGTAAATGCCTATTCACACTACTCTTGAAGGCTACCACATCGTACTTTGACGGAAAAACTGACGCCAGGCAATTTATTCCAAATCCTTTTTATTGTCAAAACCGTACAATAGTGGTAGTCGTCAGCAACAACATCAGTTGCACGAATTGTCCACGCTCAGTGAAATACCACAACCACACAGAAGACAGACGTGAAGTGGAAGCAATTCCGCGTACAGTCTGATGAGTGTGGTACCGGAGGCCTAATTTTAGTCCTCTTCCCCTTCACAATTTTTAATTATTAGAAAAGGATGGAAAGGGGAAGTGGATTTTGCAGAGGAGGGGGAAATATCCTCTTTCTGTGCGTCCCCTTCTCCGTTGATTAAAGGATTTGCAGATGTCCATGGGCAACGGTCGCCTCGCTGTTTCGGCTAATTCAGGTGACTGCTCGTTTGCCACCTTTTCATATAAAATAAAAAATTGATACAAAAAATAATGCTATTTTCGTATTTTTGAAAGAGATATGACAATATATTTTGACAATGAGAAAATAACAGTTAACTTTGTCTCGTGTTATATTTTCAGAGGTGAAGGAGGTGTACAAGTGCGTTGTGGTACAGTTATGTCAGTTGTCGGTGTGGGCGGGGGGAGTGGCGCGCATGCGCACTTCTGCTGCGGGCTGCGACCGCGTGCTCGCAGTCTGCGTGCGTCTGTACGCATTGCTAGCCACACTAGTACGACATATACAGCCTGAGCTAGCTATCGCACTTAGGTATGTAGCAATTGACTAGCTACAGCTCTCTGTCTCTTTATATCTTTCTTTTTTTTTGTTTTTTTTAGGGACTTTGATTCTTATGAACATGTCAGTCCCATAAAAAATAATTCTATTTCTCCTCTCACTCCTTCCCTCCATAAATATATTTGCTACACTGAATTTTTTTTTTTTTTATAATATGTATACAATAATATATGTAGACTCGCTACAACACTTTCTTAGTTTGTAGGTGTCGCACCTTTATCAATATACAATTTAAAAAAGACTAAAAGAAGAAAACAATGATTACTATGTAGCTTAAATGTAAACTGTACTGTACAAAACATTAATAACAAAGATGTGTGAAGAATTACTTCTTGTTCTAACAATATATTGTTTAATTTTCTCTTCAGGGCGATCCCACTGTGTCGGAGCTTAATATCTTTTAGTGCGTTTCCCTTCATATCCCTGCACATCTTTTTTTACGTAACACGAGCAGAGTAACAAACTAGCACATATAGAGTTTTCTGTACAGTACATCTTTTATTTCCAACATCTAGACCAGTGTTTCCCAAAGTGGGCAATAACGCCCCCAAGGTGACGTTTGAAACCTAGGAGGGGGCGATAAGGGGCCCAAAAAATGGGGGGCGTTGAAATTAATTAAAGTAATGAAATTGTGGTTTTTAAGTTTTAGGGCTGAATAAAATTAGGGGGCTCTGAAATATAATTGATTTTCAGAGGGGGCGGTGAAAGAAATAAGTTTGACAATCACTGCTCTAGACTCTAGTATATGAATTAAATTTAATTCCAGATTGGACCGTCTCCTGAAGATATCAGGCAAACGTCTATCATCAGTGATGGACTGCCTCATCACGTATTTGGAGCAGGTGCAGCAGCAGCAAGGGGCGAGGCGTGGTCGTGACAGCCGCCTTGTGCCGCGCCTTGTACTTGAAGCTGAGCAGTTCAACAAGCATGCGACAATACTCGCCAACAAAGCTAAGGTTTCAGTAGCAGACTAGCGTCCTGGGTTGGATTTCTAAGTTGCCCCCCTTTTTACCATGCTTTTAGGGTGAGGTTATATGTGACTGTAATTCGTAGAACAGTGGCAGCCTTTCTATCTAGCGTCCCTGAGCTGTCACCCTACGCCATATAACGCCAAATACGTTTTTATGGTGGAAAATAAGAGTGTAATGGAAATTTAGAAATTGGCAATCAAAGTTCAGAAATATTCATTAAACGCAGAATTATCCTGTTTTATATTACTAATATAATGTTTAACAGACTATATTAGATATCCCATATTTAATCATAAAGCTACACTAAGAGACTCCCTATTTGTACATTTTTTTTGGGCGGCGCTTTGCCGCCATCTCGTAGGGACCTGGGGTGCGGGTTTATACTTATTACTTTATTTATTGTAAACTTACATTAAATCTTAAATCTAATATCACTATATTATTACTATATCTAGGTTAAAAATTAGATAAAATAAAATATTAAAACTGTATACAATTAAAAAAAAAAACGATAATCGGTATGAAATTAAAATCAGATTAAAATTACATTAAAAATTTCAAATTTAAATTACAATTATAATTAAAAAAAGGTAAAAGCAATAAAAAACAATAAATTACTTTACCCTGCACGCTGATTGTACAGTTAATGCAACGGTTATCATACAGATCATCATCATCAACCTGCCTTTATCCCTATGTAGGGTCAGCACAGTATGTACTACTCCTCCATACATCTCTATCTGCCGTCATATCTAAATTTACCCCCTTCTTACGCATATCATCTTTCACATAATCCACCCATACTTTTTTTTGTTAGGTTGATTATCAACAATACTTTTCATTGGGCATCGCACACGACTTCAAGATAAAGGCTTCGCTTTTACAGCAAGTGTTAAGTGCTAGAGAGGAGCAGAATGACACTGGTACGTAAATCTATGTAAATAATTAAATATATAAAAAATCAACTATTATTGAAAAAAAAAATAAGTTTATTTTTTTTTAATCTATATATATAAAAGAAAGTCGTGTTAGTTACACTATTTATAACTCAAGAACGGCTGAATCGATTTGACTGAAAATTGGTGGGCAGGTAGCTTAGAACCAGGAAACGGACATAGGATCATTTTTACCCCGTTTTCTATTTTTTATTCCGCGCGGACGGAGTCGCGGGTAAAAGCTAGTTATTAATATTTCGAGAGATTTTAATAATTATGTTTATCATAATGTTCTAATAGTCAAAATATATCAGCTGATAATTTATAGTGGCGGCCATTTTGAATTTATTCATTGTGTATTGTAACAGACTTATCGTTTGATGTCGTAAACTATTAATATAATTGATTAATTTGTTTCCAGCCGAGGAAGATGACATGAATGACGCGATCACTAACTTAACGTGATACTATGTTAAGTTTATAAAGAATTTATAAAAACAATTTCAATGTGTTTTATTAAACATAGAGCCTGTTTCACAAAGTACAAGTAAATCTTGAATAAGCAATTGGGAACTTATCTACGCATATTAATAAAGTTGTAGTGTCTGTGTGTAATATCAATAAAAAAACATATTTCGTACTCATATTGTATTTAATATACTAAAAATGCAATTTTAAAAATGTTTGTATGTCTATCCTCAAGGCCGCGTTTGTTCCGGGTTATCTCCGGAACGGTTAGACCGATTTTGACAGAACTTTACGGAAGGTAGTTGATGCATGCGGTCATGTTTTAGGCTGTTTTCTGTCCCGACGCAGTTGCGGACGACCGCTAGTTTGTAAAATTTTTCACAGAAGTATTATATGTCAGTTAATTTAACCGTGTAGTTCTGAGATCTTTGACAAAACAAAGATAACAATATGTTTTAAACTGAGATTTTGGTCTCAGAAACCCTTGTTTAGTAATCCAGCACTTTACATGGACATTACATAGTAAAGGAATTATTTTTATAAATCTAAGCCCCAATGAAACTGCCTTGGGTTTTCTATCACAAAATTGCTGTCAGTTTTGTTACTCTGTTGTTTTTAGTCAAAGTCGCGAGTGAGCATTAGGTAATTCAAATTCATGGAAATGTCGTTACAACATTACGTTAACTGACTGATTTTTTCCGCCGCGTTGCATAAAAGGAAATTAATTAACTCTATCAACAAATATGCCCGCTCGTCGGTTTCCAGTGACCGGCCGATTTCCCTGGAATTAATGATATTGCTTGTTCGAAACGGTCATTATATTCCAATTATTCCGGATATAGCAACGCCCACAAACCTAAAATAGTAAATTATTTGTCGTAATTGATAAATTGCTATTCAAAATGATAAGGTGTATTTTTAGGTAGACGTTATCTATAATTTTGTAATGACAGCATTTTTAAGGGAAAACATGAACACTACTATGATACTTATTATGAAAACTAATATAAAACAACCAACATTATAATATTATTACAATCTTCAAACATAAATATATTTTAATTACAACATCGATTCTGAGAACATTTCGAATAGTTTGGATTCATTCCAAAATTTTGAGTACAATATTTGAAAAGTCTATAAATGTTCCAGTTTCTTAAGATATTGTAATTATTTGCGTTTTGTTTGCGGAGAATATAGCGGAATATTGAAAACTCTTAGTTTAAAAAACATATTACTCTAGTCAGACACTAGAAATTTAACTTCGATCTGTTATCTATACTATAAAAAAGCGAAAATAATTGTATGAAAGAATTCTATGGCTCGGAACCTATTGATGATATATGTCAAACTGACAAACGCAATTTTTAAAAAAGCAATTATTTTTATAAGAGTTTATGTCTTTCGCGTTGTTGTTTTGATTTCGCTACGCTGTAAACGTGTCTATATCGGATGTTTACATTATTAAAATTACATAGAAATCGTTTAAAAGGATGTTATTTGTTTTCTGAGAATTTAATAATACAATACATGTACTTTGTATGCAATTACAAAGAACATGCAAAGGATGTGTTGAACGAGTCTGATAAAAACGAACAGGGCGAAGAGATGCAATAATTGTTATATTTAATGTCTCTATATATATATACATACATACATTATATATATACACACATATATATATATATATATATATATATATATATATATATATATATATATATATATGTATATATATATATATACACTACTACATAGTATATATATATATATATACTATGTAGTAGTCACTGTAATAAATAATCTTTTGCGTACAGGAATTTTTGCAAGTATTTCGGACTATCGGTGACTAAAACAGAGTCCGGTTCAATTTTGTCGTTACAACGTCGAAAATAAGAATGAGCCGTATTACCACGAACTTCTCAAACTTATATTTTATGGGCAATTTTACTGAGAAATTTGAATGCAACCGACATTCCATTCCAAGCGCGCTCGACCGTTGTAATTAGCCTAAAGAATCAGAACTATGACTAACTAGCTTTTGCCCGCCAAATTTCATTAAGATTCGTTGAGCCGTGCCGGATATACCATCAAACAAACAAACGTCCATCCAACATTCCATCTAAACTTTCACATTTATAATATTAGTAAGATAGAGGAAATAGAAATTAAAACAAGACAATGTTTATATTTGAATACTTGCTTTTACCCGCGACTCCGTCCGCGCGGAATAAAAAGTAGAAAATGGGGTAAAAATTATCCTATGTCCGTTTCCTGGTTCCAAGCTACCTACCCACCAGTTTTCAGTCAAATCGATTCAGCCGTTCTTGAGTTATAAATAGTGTAACTAACACGACTTTCTTTTATATTTCTCTTATATATATAGATAGATAGAAGATGTATCTTAATAGATTTTTTTACTTCACGTATGTACTTTGTTACGAAATATTAATTTAAAAAATCAATTGTATCAATATATAAAAGCAAATCACTTTTGTCAGAGGCAGTAATTCAACCCTCTCAATACGTGACTCAGTGCAAATAAGTATCGTGAAATTCGATGATTAATATATTTTGTTACAGTTCCACTTATCGATTCCTTTTAAATTAATCGTTTGAACCGTTTTTATGAAATACGTGACAATTCACGACTCAAAGTTCAAATTATTTGAGATGATTTTCGTGCATATTCACTACTAGCTTTCGCCCGCGACTCCGTCCGCGCGGAATTAAAAAAACTTAAAAAGTAGCCTAAGTGTTCTTCCAAACTATGTTCTACCTTCAAACAAACATCCATCTATCTAAATATTCGCTTTTATAAGTAAAGTAAAACCAATACCTTTACATAGGAATAGAAATTAGAAATTCCTAGTACGAGTTTGAGGCTGTGTTCCTCTGTTTCTTGGCAGAATGTGCTAACTTCGTTAGTAAAATGACAAACAATATTAATAAGGTCCGTGACCGTTCTCCGTAGCCAGCTGACTCAGTACCGAGAAACATAAGCATGGACGCGTTTTCACCGAATCACAACTTCACAGAAATGTCAAATTTCACGCCATCTTGGAACTATAAACGATTATTAAATTGATTACGACTAAATTTATTCGCAACACATGTAGCAGATTGTAGTAAAAGGATTAAAAGAATGGCTTGGCGTCAGGAGTTTATATTGATAGATAGATTATAGATTTCTAGCATTTCGGACTCTTATACTAAGTTAGTGTCTAGATTGTAAATGACTTCTAAACCAATATTTTTCAATATACGATTTTGCAATCACTTTTTAACAATTTTCTTTTTCCTTTGTAGCTGTTGGTAAAATTATTCACAGTATGTTTTTTCCCAGTTTGTCTTCTATGCGTTCCTTAGCCATTGAGCAAATTGTTTTGCAAATTAGGTAGGACGCTCTGAGTTCGTTTATGATCACTTGTACATAAAAACATGCGCGTGATAATTTTACCCTCCTGAATCAGTCGGTTAAAAGTAATAAATCAACATTTCACTGCTACTGTACACCCTAAGTTTATTTTTTTTTTTTGTATTCAATAGCGCTGACAGTTGTGAACACTGTTTTTGTTGGCGACATCAGTTTGACACGGGTCCGGGTTCGAGCCCGCGGCAGCTGGCGGCGCTTCTCGGAATCAGAGGGGGCTTGGGAATCAAATGATGGATTCTCCAAACTACGACTACTGCCAAGCTTTTATTGTGTGTGCTATTCCTGCCAGATCCAATTCCTGCTACAACTGACATCTGCATCGACCCAGCTGTCAGTTTATTACAAGATTGGTTTTACAATTTCTACGACAAAGAAAATATTTTCTAGTTCCAAGTTACATACACTGATAATACTGATAATAATGTTTTTAGCACCTCAAAAATGTTAGGTACAATTACTAAGTTCTAGTAAGCTTGTAGCATGTAGGTACGTAATTACATAATACAAATTATGACTGACAAGTTAATTACAAGCAATTTAAATGTAATGCGATTCCAACATAATAGGTAATAGGAACCAGCCCAAAGGAAATGCTCGGGCCGACACGGGCGCAGTTTTAGGAATCGTTTCTGCACACGGTGCGTGATCTAACCTAATAAAGTGACCGGAAATAGCGAGCGTTCCCACTTTGATTGCATGTTCCGTGAAATCGGTGAACCCCTGCCCACCGCCACCTCGCGGCAACGATACAGAAAATTGGGTCCACTACCTGCGTTAGGGGTGACACTTCCGTGAAAAAAGGTCACTGATTGGTATGATTGTGTCTTTTTGTTATTCTTCCGGTATAATGGATTACCTCCTAAGTTAATAAATATATAAATCGCTTTCCTTCTATTTTCCTACTCACCTCCTATTTACCTACTTAAACTATAGAATTAAATTCAATTTGTTTTAACGATAAAATCGTATAAAGAAAACGCAAGAAATACACTTGAAAGATAGTTGCCGTGATTATTGATCTCCGAAACTACAAAACAAATATTATATGTATATGTTTTACCCAAAATAGCTACTTACTTTTGACTTGACTGGTCACTTAGTACAAACTTAGGCCTTTCGTAAATAAGGCAACGTAAATCTTTGCAATCCGGCGATTTTGAAAATCAGTTTCTCGTAACATGTTTGACAGAATCTTGCTGAGAAAAGTCGCTGCAATTTTCGATGGCAAAATAAATCTATTCAGTTGATATGTAGTCGCTATGCCTGTTCTGAACAGACGACTAGCGTCGACGATTCAACTTAATGTGTACGCAACGCGGCCTCAGTATGAAAACAAATCATATAACGACTCAAGTTCGGCAGTTAAGGAGTTAACTTAGTGTGGTCGTTTTTAGGATTTACAAATTAATGACTGGCAGCCCTACGTCGCATTCTTTTTTTTTCGCGCGCCAACAGATAATGTAAATTTTCGCTTTAGGAACAAACATGCTGCCTATGTCAGTTTCATGCAATAGATACTAGTAATTACTTATATACCACTTTTTGCAAACAACTTTTTACATTTCCATTTAAACATTTTTATTAACCGTGGGACTAATTTTATTCAAGTGGATGTATAACACAACTAGAAATAATTTGAAATTACTGTACCAAAGCCCAAATATGAAAGAGTATAAGTTTCTTAGTAAAGTGTGCCACAAAAATGTAAACTTTGCAGGATTGTATAGGGCTCTCTTCGCTCGTCAAGGTTGTTGTTATTACTTTTTATAAGTTATAAAAACATTACATTTAACTTTACATTAGATAATTAAAATATCTATCACGGAGTTTTTATAGAAGAAAAAATAATCAAACTCTTTTGTACAAACTTAATTATTTCGAAAGAAAATTTAGTGAAATTGAATTTTCGAAATGTTCTGTGAATGGAACGCCTCAGCTTATACCGAGGTTTCTTAATAAAGCGAGTCACTAGAATGGGCATACAAAAATCAAACCTCAAACCTTCAACAATAAGCTATTTAAGTAAAATAAATCATTTCTTATACCTCTCATATAAAATACAATAAATTAAGCACAGTAAAGTACGGTTTCTTCGGAAGTTTTGCTGAAGACTACATAAGGTGCAAAAGATGCCTTGCTATCCTTGCTGCTCTCCTTGCTGCTCGCCGTGCTGCTCACCTTGCTGCACGCCGTGCTGCGCGCCGTGCTGTGGATACTATCGTTGTTGCTGAGGTCATGGCCACCGAAGAGCCGGTCGCCCCTCCCAATCGTTGGGGCGACGGCACACTCGAGCTTCGGCGACTAGTGGCATCTTTTGTGGCGTCGAACAGTGAATTTCTCGTTCAAACCGTTGATAATCAGATGTATGGAATTGAAAATAAAAGCTAAAACTTTTACAAATATTGCTTTTCATTGACTTTGTCCTTAGCATTCACGGGTTGTAAATAAGTAGTATGCTGTATTTGCCCTCACTATTCTCTACTGGATGTTAGGATCATCCACATGGCTGGAGTGTTAGGGGTTCGAAATCGAAAGTAGACGGATGATTTCTCACGGATCTTGATGCACAGATGCACAAGTTACGAGCTTTCCTACTTTCCAGAGTCGCGAGTGACTGGCTAGTACCTCACTAGCTGCCACCCGCGATGGCCAATTTCATATGCATAATTTTGACGAAACCTGCACGCAATACAATCTACGGATTGTGCCAAGTTTAGGTAGGTCGGGACTCCACCAAAGCGGTGTGCTGTGTGAAGAGATGTTTTTCAGCTCGGGGGACTCCAACAAAGCGAGATGTGTGTGGTGTGCACAGCTCACATCTCCGCTTCTATCGCGCCATACAAATATTATACACATCTCCGCACAGCGATCTCCACTGAAGCTGAGCGGAGAGATGTTTTAACACACTATAAAACATCTCTCCGCTCGTCTCGTCTCCGCTTTGGTGGAGTCCCGGCCTAATTCCGCCTTATAGGCCCAGCCATGATGGGATTGCGTAACATGGCATTGAATGCTTGTTGATGTAAATATTTGAAAAAAAAAATCATTATAGTTAGATTACTTTATTCATTATTGTATGAAACAAGATCAGGAAATTGTGAACAGAATGAGTTACGAAGGTCTGTCAGCGCCGCTTGTGTCAGCGCCCCTACAGTTTACTTTCATCTTGATATCTAGAAAATATTAAACATTAAACGAGGCGTTTAAAATAATAAGGGGATAAACGGGCAGACCCTTGGATTATGTTCGCTGGCTTCTTGAACGACTTGGATATATTAGAAAATCCTCCAAACTATAGCATCCATAATTAGCTAAAAAGTTCAGTGCCGAACAAATAGGCAATCGCCACCACCCTTTGGACCAGCGTTTCTTTGACCAGATGATCCTTGATAAATCTTTTTATACTATGTACCTATATAAATAGTATTTTGTGTTTACCTCAGTTCAATAGGAGAGCTAGCAGCAGGGGCCAGGCAGCTTGCAGCCAGGGCCGCAGCCGTTCATGCTAGGGTTACACGTGGAGTATAGGCAGTACCCGCCCCCATGCGGACCGCCCGCAAAACCTCCGTAGTAAACAGGCATTTTATCTCATCAGAGGTGAACTTGCGAAGTTAATGTTTTTTAGATTTTTAAAATAATTTTTATATAAAAACAATGTGAGACACGATGTGTCGTTCTGTAATGTGACTAATTTTTGAAAATGTATTTAAATTGTTTTTCGAATTCTTCATTTCATTTTTAATTATTGAGGAAAAAAGAGGTTATAAAAGAATGTTAAGTTTATTGACATTAATTGTATTAAGGATTTTTTTTATTAATTTTAAGCAGATCGAAATCTTTAATTTATCTACGGCTACGTGGGAGAAAGCAGTACCATGCTTGGCGTCTCATGATGGAAGAATACGTTTTTAAGAAAGAACCTTACACTGGCCGTTAACAATTTTGAAACTTCTTGATTTATTTCATTGTCAAAATGCTCTCAATCATTATAAAAAAAACTGTCAAAATCGTGTAAATGTCCTAAGAAAATTTTGTATGATAAATAAAATTACATAAAAATATAAAAAATAATACTATTTTCATTCCTCCTCACTTTCATGAATTCAAGAGAAGTAAATATTAAATAAGAATGCCGTATCAATTCGGTTGCTATCGCAACTTCAACATCGGAACGTTCGCGCGGTGCCCCGGCGGTTGCGACCGGCCCATGCCGCGCTGTTGCTGCTGCGAGCCCTGTGCGCGGGGCTGCTGTTGCTCGCCGGTGGGACCTTGCTACAACTGGCACTGACATTGTAACCCTGTCTAATAAATTTGTCTTGTAATCTTTTACATATAGTTTTCTTTGTAATTAACCAACTAAATTGGCTCAGGGACACTAAGATATTCTTGGTATTCGATATTAGTCTCTATCTTTCGCGTCGTCTCGGTCGAGACTAATGCGTAGAGCTCCTGCATTTACTTGTCTATCGAATCCCTTCAGCGATTTCGACAGTCTACTAGGCAACGACCACACGGCTGTTCCAGATATGCAATAATATCGGAATCAAATACATTTAGGTTAACTTTGCTTCTTTGTTTTCACTATAAATGCTTCTATAATTATAAACCACTAGCCGTCACACGCGACTCCGTTCGCGCGAAACTAAAATTGAGCCGTTATGCCGTTCCGAAGATACATTCAAACAAACAAACATCCATCCATCTCAACTTTTGCATCTTATATATGTAAAAGAAAGTCGTGTAAGTTACACTATTTATAACCCAAGAACAGCTGAATGAAGCTTAGAACCAGGAAACGGACATAGGATAGGATAGGAATTTTTACCCCGTTTTCTATTTTTTATTCCGCGCGGACGGAGTAGCGGGTAAAAGCTAGTTTATAATATAAGTAAGAAGCAAGATATACTTACTTTATGTGGAAACCAGCCATTTTAAAAATAGTATTTTCAACTTAAATAGATTTAAGTATAAAGTTATATTCTTAGATGTCTGCTCCAATCGAAACGTAACGCGGACACATTCGTAGAAGACACACCCTCGACCCCTTCGCTCGTTGTTCTTTGAAATCCTACCTTTGTATCATATAATCCAGTATAAATTGACCTTTCTGATCTCCCCAGACGGTGTATAAACAAAGGGCATTTTATATTGGTCTATTAAATTAATAACAGCAAAGCAAATTTTCGACGAAACCAACAGAGTTCTCATACTGTGTATTCAATTTAAAACAATTTTATGCTTAAACGTTTCATTTAATAGCTACTAAGAATTTAAAATAGAAAATATTGGGTCTACTTCCTTGAATTAATCCTATTAACTAATAAGTTCTAGACATTAAATTAAAAACATAGTGATGTATTAAAATAAGAGAAAAAATAAGAATAGTAATGACTATGTATATTAAATCTAGTCATTAAAGTCGACAGTGGATAGTTTGACATTTATATAAATACTTACAGTGATTATGTATTAGAACTAAAAAAGAGTTTCCTACAATACTTTCACATTACTTTTCTCTTCAATACAATTAGCGAGATAACAAGAAACTCTTTTTTAGTTCTAATACATATATATATATATATATATATGTATATATATATATATATATATATATATATATATATATATATATATATATATATATATATATATATATATATATATATATATATATATATATATATATATATTTAATATATATAATATTATAAATGCGAAAGTTTAGATAGATGATGTAGAACATAGACTGGAAGAACACATAGGTTACTTATTAAGTTTCTTTTTAATCCCGCGCGGACGTAGTCGCGGGCGACAGCTAGTAGTATTATAAATAGAAGTAGATGTAGTTATATACTAAAAACAGGTTCAATAATATGTTTTGTACTGAAAACTCTCGGTAACAATTGAATTGTTTTAAACTCCGGACAGCGAAAATTAATTAAAGTCCCACACCGGAGGCGGCGACGCCAAAGGAATCTTAAAAACGGTTTCACGTAATGTCGCCCGCGTCGCCGGAAGTGACGCCTCGTTACGTCACCATCTGATAGCACCGGAAGTGACGCTGCGAGGCGTGCGATATGCAATCATGTTCACTGCTTTTTATTAATTTATTGTATGTCTTTATATAACCGTACAATTCAATTTGAATATGTCAACGACCGAGATTTGCATGCGATCGTTGCCGAAATTTGCAATTGTATAATATCAACGTCTGCCATCTTTTTATTCAATATAGCTTCGCAGACTGGGTTTATTGCACCGGAAGTGAAGGCCTACACCTACGATGTTTCTATATCTCAATACGGCCTAAACGGACAGCCATACGATACCGACTGCTTGACAGTCGGCATACGAGAGGCCGCATTTTAGAAACTGCTGATGATCTAAAGCCGATCAGCGACTAGAAGAAGAAGTCCCTATTCGTTAATGATTTTTCGTTCATACTAATTTCATCTCATAGTGGTTCTATGTCCTTTTTGATGCCTTCTGCATCAGAATATAATTGTACTAAAATATGCAAATACCGAATCGTAAAATCAGAAGGAGAGATAGAAATAAAGACTGAATGCATAAATACTTTTATTTCTCAAAGATAATAATAAATGAACAGCAGTAATTTATAGAAGATGTTACAAATCAAGGGCAGCAGCCAGGACGGTAGCGCCAGCTATAAGTGCCAAAAGGTTTCCCACAGGGGCCAACGCATACGCCACAGCAGGGGCCACAGAACGGCGCGGGGTACGAGTACCCTGCCACTTGGCCGCAACACGGCACTCCGCACGATGAACATGGCATCTTAAATATTGAATTTAAATTAAATATTTGCAATATTAAATTAATTGAAAGCACTGTTTTTATATTTTTAATTTTTTATATAAAATGTTTGACTAAAATTTAGTTCTAGTAATGTCAAATTGACAATATTTTTTTGTTTATAAATTATGGCTTTAAAGTTTTGATGGAGAATTGAAGAGGTTCTAAACAAAACTGTAAATAAAACCTATTTTTTGATATTGTTTAGCTGATTTATTTTTAAATGATGACATAATTATAAAATAAAATAATTGTCATAAAATGAAATTATTTTCGGTGAAACGTTAAATTTTTATTCAATCTTTACATAACATAAACATAACAAAAAATAATTTATTTTGACAAAAGTCCTGAAAAATATCTCCATTATTTTATCACGTTATATTCTACTGTTTTATATAAAGGTACGATACGTTTTTCTTATTTTCAGTAATATTCCAGCTTATGAAACCCTGAAGAGAAGTATGTCTACATGTCTTAACCTTCCTATACCCGCGCCAAATGTTTTAACACCTATACCCGCGCACGGTGTGACAGACCGAACCTTTGACTCCTATTATCTGGTTATTTTTCTATGATACTGTTTATATTTTTTTTACTTTACAGGATCTATAGGATGTAATAAAACAAAAAATATCAATTGTTAGCATAAACTATTTAATACTATAATGACTATCAGTCTTTCCATAACAGCCTTAAAAAAGTCACATTTTTTCGTATAGTCTTGAAAAACAAACATAAAACTCTTTATTCTAAAAACAAACATAAAATACCTTTTAATTCTTAAAAATCACATATTTTGAGATCAATGTAAAATAAAATTAGTTACATATTACAGTTTTAAAGCAGTCAGAACATACCATAACAGCATGTTCTAAACAAAAATATTTGGTACAAGCGGCGCAGTTGTACCGTGTTTTTCTATTTTTTTTTGATTCGCAATATCCACATCGACCAATTTTATTATTGTTAGATGCAGTTGCAGATTCAGGGCCATCTAATTTGCATATTTCATTGAGCCTCAACCTCAGTGTCCTTGGCAGAGAAAGAGTGAGAGCTCGTCGCCTGAGGATTTAGTAAGTCGTAAGACAGTGTTTCCAAAAACATTCTGCGGCTAATCTTCTTGTTAGCATTATTCAAAAGATATAAAACAAACGAATTTATTCCTGCCACGTTCATCAAACTGTAAAATATTACCATAGGCCTAAGTGGCCTATGGTAATATCTTTTGTGCCTATATCATAATCTTCTGTCTCTGATTGAGAATCATTCTCTCTGTCCGAAGACTGAATTTCATCTTCAAAATTACGTTTTTCTTCTTGGGCTGGACTACCATCTTCAACTTCGCTACCAAATTCATCATCATAATTAGAGTCTGAACTTTCTTCCTCCAACGACGATCGAATACGTTCTTCATTCATTTTTGAAGCATTTATAACCTAAAAATTCATAAATCGAAATAGTAGTTGTAAACAAGTAAAATGCAAGACAAATCATTACATAAAAACAAATAAATAACATGTATATACACATAAACAAAAAAATATGACTTACGGAAAAAGTTGATCATGTACCCGCGTCGGTCTCACAGACCGATCAGACCGTATTAGGCCTATGAATCCTGCTCGCACTACTTCGTGCCACGTATTAACCAAAAGCGAGCCCCAAATCGTGCAGCTAGCAGAAAGCGCGAATTCTCAAAGTTCTTGGAAAAAAAAATATTTACGAAAAACTGTTTCGTCGGTCTCACAGACATTTGCGCGGGTATAGGAAGGTTAATCATCTACCTCGGTAGTATCGATGGTTACAGGATTTCCTCTGTTTACTACCAAACTACCAAATTCAATCCCAGGCATTCCACATGAAACCATTTCCCATTTTGAGCAAGAAAATTCACAAACATTTCTTTCCACATCTCATTCACGAAATCGCATCGTACTTAATCACCAGTCGTCATTCGTCATCATCGTCAATCATCATTAATATCAACAAATCCGTTCCGTAACCTTTTAATTTCAACAGAACTCTAGACTTAGCAAGAATATTTGAGACAATCGCTTTCGTATCATCATCAATTATTATAAGATTAGTATGAGATTTTTTGTGTACTTTACGCTCGATAGAGGCGCTGCACAAATTTTTGACGATACGATGACGATTGACACGTCCCAGGCCCACTGTAGGTATTAGTCATACAATAAACAGATTGTTCGCAGCTATAAATAGCGTCTGTTCCAAGCTCACGCTTTCGTATTTCATAATGTCGCTTTTGAACTATAATTCGTACATTTATGACTGCCACAAAAGATTTCAACGAGTCGTGTTTATCCGGAGATGGGACATTTAATTATAATTTTAAATGATATTGTATTTAGTATTGAGTAAAATTTTCACGTGTCTGTTTAGGTTTGTTGTGTAAACATTGTAATGTTTAAATTTTAAGTTTGGCTTAGATTTAAAGTGTAAAATAGCTGGTTTATGTCATACTACTCTTACAGTTTGTGTAAACCCCTGCGACGACGTTTTACTATCAAGATGCCTGTACGTAATTGCTGTCTTGGGTGCCAGGGGCCTATGGCAGGTCCGTGCGGTCCCCGCGCGTACCGATGCGATAACTTGGGTCAGGTGGGACCCTGTTGCGTGCACTCCTTCGGCGCCGACTGCTCCGGCCCTTGCGGACAAATTGGATGTATCCACGGGTACAGTATCATCGTTTGCCACCATCATATTAGACAAGAAGCCCTCTAACAGCCGAAATCAAATCGATCCTTAGATATTAAAATAAGTTTTTATACATTTTTTCCTGACAGGGCACGTGGTGGTGCCGCGGGTTCGTTCTTCAGCTGTGGTCATGCCTGCATCGGAGGCTGCACCAGCGGCCTGTGCGGCTCCTGCTGCGGTCCTTGCTGCGGCTAGGGCCTTTGCTGCGGCTAGAGCCCCTACTACTGACTACTGCTAGCACAACCACTTTCCAAGTCAAATTGCTCGTCTGATGTACATGTACTTGTTTCGATTATAAAATAATGATTATTTGTTTTATTATTTTTGTAGTTATCTGGACTAAATAATAATAGACTAACTAAAAAGTTGATGCCTCGGAAACAAAGTTGATAATTTATTAGTGGTCGTGATTGCTTACAACACACTAACCTCTATAGATCAGGCTAGAAACCGTGGTATTTTGTATATCTTCCAACTTGGCGCTGACGGAAGTCTGAACGACGCAAAACCTGCCATTTGCCAAGCAATGCCCTATCCATTTATATCAGGGTATTACCTTACGGAACATGATACAGTGAGCCTAGTACACAGATAGTATTTGTAATTAAAATTTACGCAAAAATTACACCAAAAATACCATACTATTGACACGAACAATTTTCTGAATTTCTTGTCCCACCGCTTTACCTATTAATGAAACTGGTGATGAGGCTAGGATTGCAGTTGTGGAGGATAAAAAATCCGGGAGGAATCTGTACTTACTGACTTGTAATAAATCCATGTCATCATTTCAAGAATGTATTTTAAGTCAGTTATACTTTTCAATAACAAATAGAAACTAAATATTAACCTGTTCTACTGGCAAGAATAAGGTGACCATTGTGCAGACAAGGAACCATTCCGTCGGTGGAGAAACCTTACGTAATAAATACCTTATTGGATTAGGAATTAAACGAGGTAACATTTGCTGTGTAAAACTTTATTCTTACATACATATACAAAAAACGCCATTACGTGAAATAAAAAATTTTCACACACAGATGCACCACCAGCAAACCGGAACGGGTTAACACGAGCCACATGGCCCACACGCGCCACACGGTCCGCAAGGCCCGCAGCAGGGCCCACAACCACCACAGGGACCACAACCGCCACAGGGGCCACAGGGACCACAACAAGGACCGCAGCCACCACAAGGACCGCAACATGGCTTACAGCACGGCCCACAGCATCCGCCGCAAGGGCCGCAGCATGGGCCGCCGCAAGGGCCGCCGCAAGGGCCACCGCAAGGGCCGCAGCATGGGCCGCCGCAAGGGCCGCCGCAAGGGCCGCCGCAAGGGCCGCAGCACGGGCCGCAGCACGGGCTGCAAGGTCCTCCACACGGGCCACACGGAACGCTGCACATTTTAAGTTTATTTGATAAATTTAATTTACTGGTAAATTTAGTAGTATTTTAAGATTTTTCAGATTTTTAATTTTTTATACTATTTTTAAGTTTTCATGTGTCCTGTGTAAAATGTTGTAAAGAACTAAATATTTTCGATTGATTGGATTGTATTTTAGTTTTGAAGTCAAAATTCAAATTTTGTTTTTGGAATACGTTTTCTTATTTTGTAGCTACCACAAAAAAGAAGTATACTTAAGTATTTAGTATGCAAAAAGGTTTGTTTGTTTTTCTTTTTAGCTTTTTGCGAGAATATTGCAGAGAATAGCCTAACCAAGAACATAAAACGCCTGCCTAGAAGTCGTGGAGGGGTAGCTGTTATCACCTTTTTCTTCCGATTCGAAGTACAGTTCAAAAAGCTAACGTTAAATGAGCAACGTTTGGTTCCTGTACTGTGGTTCTGGTTGTGGTTGTGGTTCTTGTTTTGGCCAGCACTGAATTGCAATACAGATGGAATAAAGCTAGATTTATAGATATAGTTGATAGTCATTATCATAACGATGCTGATGATGAACGACATCATTATGATGATGACTATCAACTATAACTGTTACCACCACTGTTACTACCACTCTATCAAAAAAAGATTGATAGAGTGGTAACTAAAAATTGGTTTTTGAGGTTACAAAACGATTTCTATTATTTTTGTCGTATTAAATATTTGCTGCATTTGTATGCTTACAGATTGAAACCTAGCAACGATCTTCCAATCTTCTTCCAGTTTCTTCTTCTTCTTCCAATCAACAATATTCTTCCGGCTTTACCAGTTTCAATAGTGTTGCCGACCCCCCACCTCTCCCCTCTCGTCCCCTAATCCTTACTCAAGGTCTTTTTTATTTCCACTCAATAATAACTTCGTCGATAACTTCTTATAGTATTAAATTTAAAGAATTTTTAAAGTGTTTTCCAATGTTTCTTAAAAGACATTTGTCCATAGTCTATAAAGACAGCTTATACTGAGCTGGCATAGTGAAAACAATAACGCCATAACAATGAGCTGTGGCTTACTGACCTGGCAAAATGTAAACCAGGCATCATGCTCGCGAGCACCAGTGAGTATTGGGTACAATATGCCAGGAGTATGCCAGCACTGATTTTGAGCACTACTACCCTACTGTACTGGCAAATTGTAAACCAGGCATCATGCTCGCGAGCACCAGTGAGTATTGGGTACAATATGCCAGGAGTATGCCAGCACTGATTTTGAGCACTACTACCCTACTGTACTGGCAAATTGTAAACCAGGCATCATGCTCGCGAGCACCAGTGAGTATTGGGTACAATATGCCAGGAGTATGCCAGCACTGATTTTGAGCACTACTACCCTACTGTACTGGCAAATTGTAAACCAGGCATAAACCAGGCACAAGGTATGACACTTTCTACATTATTCCAGACATTTTAAAACTGTCGATTTGTGAAGACTACAATTACAATGACTTTGTGAAAGCGATTAAAAATATTTAAGTACATACGCTACAGTTAATGTTACAAGAAGTTATTGAGGAGGTTGATACAGAGATAAGAAAAACGAATGGATTTGGGTGAGAAATTAGAATAACAAGTTTCTCCTATTTATGTAATTGTTCTGGTTACGTGAATCTTTTTGCTCTGGAATTGTCTATTGTCTATTAACTGATCTCCAGGATGATTTAATATTTTTCTTTTTAATCCAGCGCTGGACTGTAACGCTAGATTGGAATAATTTGTAATAAACTGCGCAATATAATTGGATATTTTTTTTAACTTTTTTTTATTATAGTATAATATTAGTAGTATCTTTTATTATAGTAACACGTTTCACCACGTTATCGTGAAAGTTGGTTCCTCCACATTATTATGTTTCTTATTAAGGGGCCAAGGTAGAGTAAGAACTTAACATGTGTGTTTCTGTATCTAATATTTATATAAATTAACGTATTCATATACATAGAGGTCAGTGTTTATGAAATAAAGCCTTTTCTTTTATGACTTTACTTACTAAAATATTTACCCGGCTGACTTGGGGAGTGTTTTCTTCCAACGAGTAGTTTTTTTTTTATTAAAAAAATATGTAATGTTTACTACAGATACAAAAATAGGCCTTAAAGGACTCGAGTTTAACCATTTTTAAGTTACAATTGTCAAGCCTCAAGAATATGGAATACTGTTATATGAAATACTTAGTATATCGTAAATATATGTCATAATATAAAAGTATTATTGGTTTTTAAAAATACCTATTCCAACATGGAAAGTTTTGACTCATTCATGCCATTAATTCCCCGAGGTGTACTTAGATCTTCGTAAAATGCAAATGAATTAAAGACTAACGTTGTTATGAAAACTTTATTCTTACATAAGTATACAAAATATGATTACGTCAAATAATAATTTTTCACAAACAGATGCACCACTAAAAAACCGGAACCGACTAACACGCTCCGAAGGGCAAACAGTATGACCCGCAGGGCACCCCTCCGATCCCACCGAAAGGCGTACAGCATGGAACACGGCCACGACCACAGGGCCCACTGCATGGCCTGCACGGAACGCAACAAGGACCACAGCCGCCACAGGGACCACAACACGGACTACACGGTCCGCACGGTCCGCAGCATCCGCCGCAAGGGCCGCAGCATGGGCCGCAAGGACCACAGCATGGGCCACAGCACGGGCCACAAGGACCGCACGGACCGCAGCACATTATCAGCTTATTTGAAAAATTTAATTCACTGGAAAATTTTGTATTTTTATTTTTTTTATTTTTTATGCAATTTTTATATTTTCATGTGTGTCCTGTGAAAAAAGTTGTAAAAATAATTTAACTGTCGAGTTTGATTGGGCCATATTTCAAATTTCAATTCAAATTTGAAAATTTATTTTTGGAATATCTTGCTCATAATATGTAGCAACCACAGCAAGGAAGTTTTAAGTAAACAAAAATTGTTTATTGTTCCTTTTTAGTTGATGTTTTATGTGAAAATATAAATACAGTTATATACTGCATGGGCGTCGCCTGGATTATCAGTCCCAACCTTCAGAATTGAAAATTGTAAAATAGATATCAAAATACTTTGAATAAGACCTCAGACCCAGACCAGACCTAGTCTAGATCATTGGCTGGCGACGCCACTGATGTACTGTAGAAGTGTTAATTAAAAAGCTACCAATATTTCAAATTGCGGTTTCTTACAAAAGTAAAACTCAAGTTATATTCCGACGATTACTCATAAACATTTTCCTCATAACAAATCGCATTTCCACGGGCCTGCTCATCGCATTACTGTTGTTTTTCACGCTAGTTACACTAATTGACGGCTATTTTTCCGTTCCTAGTATTGTTTACTAGTAGCGGATTATTGCCGTATTTGCAATATCATTGCAATCCATCGCCATTACGCGGACAAACAGATCTACTGCTAACAAAACTAGAAGTTACTTACCGTGGTTTTCTGAGGTCAAAATCCCCGTTTAATATATTGTTATCTTTGTCTTATCAAAGAAAGTTTCGGTCTCAGAAACCAACGGTTAGACGGGCAATTTGTTTACTAGCAAAATATACCCAGGGCTGGACTTGGACAAACTTATTTTAAATGGATTTCGGCACCAAATTGGCGCTTAAGATTAGAATACAAAGATAATATTAGGTCCTTACATATGAAATTGGCGTTTTGTATGGGAGGAACAAAAAGTCGAATATTTTTTAATATAATATATTTAATTAATCAAACTATGAACCATTATTTTCTATGCACTTTTGCCATCTCATAGGTAGTTCATTGATCCCTTTACTAAAAAAACCAGTCGGACGGGAATCAATAAAATCTTTGAAGGCGATTTGGACTGCCTCATCGGAGTTGAATTTTTTCCCTTGCAAGAAGTTATCCAAATTTCGAAAAAATGGTAATCTGTTGGAGCAAGGTCCGGGGAGTACGGAAGATGTCTTAGACTTTCCAATTGAAGCTCTTCTAATTTAGTAGCCGTCTGTTGCGCAGTGTGTGGTCTAGCGTTGTCGTGAAGCAGCAGTGGCGTGGAGCGATTGACCAGCCTAAGTTGTTTAGCCGCTAGCTTTTCCATCGTGGTTTGCAATTCCTGACAATAGACATCAGCCGTAATAGTCTGGCCAGATTTGAGAAAACTGTAATGAACAATACCGGCACTAGTCCACCAAACGCTTACAAGTAACTTTTTTGGGGTTAATTTTCGCTTGGGGCAGGATTTGGCTGGCTGGCCAGGATCCAACCATTGCGCTGAGCGCTTCCGATTATCGTAAAGAACCCATTTTTCATCACAGGTAATGATTCGGTTTAAAATACCTTCATTATTGTGCCGGTTTAGTAATGTAACGCAACAGTCGACGCGCGTTTGCCGGTTTGCTTCAGTCAATTCGTGAGGTACCCACCTTTCAAGCTTTTTAATCTTCCCAATTTGCTTCAAGTGAATTAAAACAGTTTTGTCACTAACATCGCAGCCTTCAGCTAACTCGGACGTGGTTTGCGATGGATCCGCTTCCACAATAGCCTTCAACTCTTCATTATCAACTTGAGTCTCAGGCCGTCCACGGGGCTTGTTCTGCAGATCGAAATTTCCAGAACGAAAACGTTGGAACCAAAAACGAACTGTGTTTTCTTTTGCAACACGACCGCCATACACATCATCGACCAGACCTTACCGACCGGGCCAGTAACCCTTATTTGCGGCCAGATTTAATCAAGCAACTTTATATGATAATTAATAGAAAAAAATTAGCTTTAATTTGACATATAATTAATAAAAATAGGTTATAAACGTATAAATTTATCGAAATCATACCTGTTTACACCTGGCTGCAAAGAGGTGCGGCCAGGTGCGCAACGGCAACCGTGATTTTTTAGAATCTTGATACTAATTACCGATAAGTAGACGTTATTTTATTTAAAAAATAAATAAACGAAATTTTTTACCAAAAATCAATTAAAAATAATTTAAAAAAAAATAATGGCGGCCAAATTTTGATAGGCACCCTAGTAAATATATATTCTCTTAACTATAAATAGACATAAAAGTTTGGTTTTAAACAAAAAGTCGATGAGCACACCAATCCTGCAGCGGGATCTTAGACTATTATAATTTCCTTTTATGTCTTACCTTCGAGTCGTTTCCGCAGCACTAGTGCCACGGCGGAACTCGTACTCGTAAATAATGCGATATTTTAAGTTTTCCATTTTGTAAAATGAGTGACGCAAACAGAAAAAAACAGAAGAAAAAAAACAAATGAATGACGGTCATCGAACCACAAATACATGAGTCTATAGCTGTACAAATTTGAATTTGGAATTCCTTACCAAAGAGGAGAAATTCGTGATTAAAGTGGCCAGTACGAAAAACGCCAATTTCATATGTAAGGACCTAATAATTTCATGACCACATCGAATATATTCTGTGACCGAATAAAATTGGAACTACGTTGCGTTGAATTGCCGTCCGTTGTTTATTCATGCACGACGTGTTTTGTGTGTTTGTGTGACTTTAATACTTTGGGAAAAATACAACCCAAAGTATTAAGGGGTACAGTTAAATATCTTATTTTTTTAATAAAGTACTTAGAACTTTTTTATTATTACACACACAACTCGCGCCTGTAAACCCAGAATGGCCAAATGAACCTCCGCAATCCACCTTTCGCCATTTCGGGAGACGGAACGTGACGGGTGGCGAGCCGCGTCGCAGTCTTTTCCTCCCGGGAATTCACACATATGTGCGGGTTGCATCACAAGTTTTCCTTCACCGTAAGAACGTCCGATAAATGTACATATGTAAATTAAAAATTGAGAAACACATTGGTAAATGGCGGGATTCGAACCCAGGACCTGCAAATTGCAAGTCAAGTGCTTAACTCCTGAGCCACCGACGCTCATTTATTATTTTTTATTATTATTGAAGAACATGTTAGTCAAGAGTCAGTTCAACGAGAAACTTTTGGCCAGTTTTAGATATCCCAATGTAATGATTCACACCTGAGATATTTTCACCCATTTAGTAAGATTTTCGAAAAGTTCCTATCGTAATCAGTGATGTTTCTGACAAGAGAGCAGTTAGCGGTTTATTTTTAAACCAGACTAATGTTTTACAATTATTGAAGTCCGGCCCTGTATAATAACATAGTATAAAGACATGCATAGACTAGCACAGTGTTGCCACAGTTTCTAACTTTCTAAATTCAGTTTGGAAAGTTTGTTACGTAAACCAGCTTTCTATGTGCCCGCTTTAATGTGCATTTGCTCTGTGGAATGGCGACTTGTCCCAACAAATTGTTATATTATTATATCGCAGACTGTCAAAACTTTCGCTCCTTATGTTGTAGATTTCATAATTCATTATTTTTATATGCTTCATATATTCATGTAATGAGATATCAAGAAGACATCTAATCTCTTAAAGTTAATAATTTCAGGTTAATATTGTGTTTTGACAAATTGACAGAAACTTTCATACTAATTGTATGTATAATATTTATTAATTAACATATATTTTACTTTCATAAACTTAATGTGGTGGCAACCCATAAATAAAAAGTCTTCTAAGAACTTATTTGTTGTTTTTTTATGTTTACTCAGGATATGTAATATTAATATAACGAAGCACTGTAGTAGATTATCATGTTTAAATATATTTAGTTAGGGTGCATTACATTACAAGGTGGTTTTAACATACATTAGGCGCGTAATGCGGGCAATTGGAAGGCGGGCAAATTGCGAGGCTTCCGGTCCACTTCCACGGAACCCTAACCGCCGCCCGGTACATACGCACTAAACAGAAGTTGTCAACATTTTCAATGTAAAATTTTTGATTAAATAAATATTAATCAATGCTCAATATATTTAGTATGATATTGAACCAGCATACTTATATTTGCACTTACCCATTTTACACATACATACAAACATAAATATTGTTGTTCTTTTCATTATCTTTGACTAAGTAGGGAAAACAATATGTTTTTTGTATACAGAAGTATGTACACAGGTTACATGTAAATACCAAATACTTTCACTTCTTACAAATTTGGTTTAATAAAAATGTTGTATATCCCTGTCACAATCAAGTCACATCCGTCGCGCCCTTCCCACGACAAATTGTAGGAAGTGCGTTCCAAATAACCGAAACCACTGTCATGTAATTTCTACGAAGTGTTTTAAAGAGTACCAACAGTTAAGTTATAAGAAAAGGGTGCTCTGTCAACCGCAATGTCAGAAAACTTTCCGTGTTTTTTTTAATATTAAAACAGAATGTGAACGTTATTTAATGTCTTGGAATTCACCGACCGCGAATTTTTAAAGTTAAAACTTTAAGTTAATAATCAATTCTTAATCATTATTTTCGTACAATCTCACTAATGTTATAAATGCGAATATTTGATGGATGGATGTTTGTTTCAAGGTATTGTCCAGAACGGCTCAACGGATCTCGATGAAATTTGGCGTAGATGTAGAACATAGCCTGGAAGAACAAAATAGGTTACTAATTAAGTTTTTTTTTCATTAAATCCGCACAGAAAGAGATGCTGGCGACAGCTAGTTAGTTTATAGTATGAAATTTGAACAAAGTTTACAATCTCGGTTCTGTATTTCTAATATCATAACTAATAAAAGTTTGTAATGCTTCAGAATTCTCATTTAAATCATACAACTTTGTTTCTGCAATTCATATCTCTGCAAAAATTAATTCACTTTAACTTAGTTCACAATATTAGAAAAAACTTGAGAGGTGTCAAAGGACACCCGGATGGAACGAAGTTCCTTTTAATTAATTAGTGAAGGAACCAATGTTTATTCTATGAATAAAAAACTTAAGTCTTCACAAGAAGTACATTTTATTTCTATGAATTTTCGTTATATATTGACACGTCGTTGCCATGGTGAAGTAGCGCTCATTCGTCGTTAACATACTTACTATAGCAACAAGTGTCGTGACAACTTTTCGTAAGAATTTTTTCCGTCTAGCCCCCTTTCACAACGCGCGATAAGGAACTTCGTTCCAAAAAAAAAACCATTTGAAACATCTTAAATGAAAATATATAAATCTCTTTCATGAAGCGGCTTTATAAAGTTAAACGTATTTGTAGCGTATAAGAATTGTTCTTAGAAAGACAATCTACAAGCGAATTTTCCAGGAATGATGTCATTTAACAGTCATTTCCATTGCGTGGAATGTAAATAATATAAAAAATACATCCAAACTATTACTTTTTCTATAAAGTACTGGCTGATATCAAAAAAACTTATTTGTTGTCCTCGTAAAAAACTTATTTGAAAAAAAAAACTGTAGTCAATTGTTCGAACATAATAGCTTTAGACCTTTAGGAGATTTAAGTGAATTTTTTCTTGTTGTCACCTAAATCTCTATGCACAATATCAAGTGCCTAATTTTAGTATGACGGAATACTCATTGTTTCTGTGAGTTACTACCGACAACAATGTACATAAATATAATATTTATTATTGCTTATTTTTTTTCAAATAACGTGTGATGTGAACGCTTTGAATCTTTGTTTATTTGTTCGCAAAAAATACGTTTCGTTTCACTTCGTTTACAATACAATTTGAATCTACGTTCATTGTGCTTCAACGGAGTGGAATAACTTGCCGGTGTCACTGTTAATGTTCAAGTACGACGCGAGGTACTTACTAGGCTAGCTCGTGCCATCTTTCAATCATATCACCACATAAATTGTTTAAGCATTCGTGTGACATTATAATAAACTAATTAAGAACGATTTAAACTCACGTATGATCGTCCGGTGACGGTACCGACTAGATTCGGACCTGCCGGGGGTCTTTCGTCGTCCTGATTATCAATATCACCACTTTACATCAGGTGGGATTGTTGATCAAGTATTAGTTTATTTGTTATAAAAAAGATGATAATATGTACAAACGTTTTTGGTAATGAAAACTCTCTATAAAACGAATTGAACGAAACTAATCAACGGTAATTGAATTCATTACAACTAGGGATTGACGCGCTTCGGATTGCAGTCAGCTGTTGCAATTTGATTCGGAATGTGGGTACGTACGTCAATTGGTATATTTCGGTACATCCTGGCGTATGTCCAAATAGTAAACAACACAAGTGACGACGTAAATGCTTCGCATCGATTGACCGACAATTTCATTCATGGTTTTTTTCCAATTAGCTGATGTAGATTAAATTTCTACGCAATACAGATATAGTTTCTGATTTTAATAAGGATAATTGACCACGCATTCTACAATAATATTCTTACGCCATTTATTACATCTCAGTAATGATGTAATGACTCAATGGGAAGTTGAAGATGTTATATACTAGCTGATGCTTGCGACTTCGTTAGCGTTGAATTAAAATAATAGCGGAACTCACTCCTGCTTACATCAGATTTGAAGACAGACAGACAAACAAAAATTAAAAATAGTTTTTTTCGTTTTAAGAAATGGTATGTACTAAATATAATTTGTTTTAATATTACATACAGACATTCCAATTTTATTAACTGTATAGATGGATAATGTATTCAGAACGCGTGATATTACCTAGTTTATTATAATTTATATTAGATAGCTATCGCCCGAGGCTCCGTCCGCGCGGAATTAATTAATAATACTTTATTAGTAGTCTATGTGTTCTTCCAGACTATGCTCTACATCTATGTTAAATTTCATCAAGATCCGTTGAGCCGTTCCGGAGATTTATATTCATATATTCATACTGTAATTAATCACATAGAAGAAGAATGTGCTAAAATTTAATCTATTCATTTATTTTATGATAAGAAGGTAAACAATATCGTTGTAATTTAGCAGAGTTTATTTATGACTTTATCTTCTGTAATTAGAAGGAATCAGCTGGAAATTGTAAGTAAAAAAGGACACGCACACAAAAGGTCGATACACGCAAGCATGTCACTTTGTCACATGTCACTTTTCTCGTCACTAACTTTTAGTAACGAGCTAACGAGATATAATTGAATCAATCTTCATTTAATCTCCTTAATCTTTTTAATAAGGAAATTAAATCAAAATTTAATGACAATGCGAAATAAAGTTCTTATCAATTCCTGGATGTACGGTACGATACTGATTTTATCATTACTTGGAAACTTAATCGCTTCCGTAAACATAAAGTAAACGAATTTAGCAGTTTCGTGCAGTTTAGTTGATATTGTGTGATTGAATTAAATTTTGTACATTTTTTACAGCTGCATTTAGAGACGTTATCACTAAGGGCCCTTCGTGTGAATTTAATATGAGAAACTTACACTAAAGGAGTGTTTAAAGAATTATTAAATGACTCTGAGTGTGGCGATTGGGGTCTTTAAATAGACTCTGGTTAAGAATTTCCTTCGCTAAGTATAAAACAAAAAGCGACATAAAGGTAAAGACAACCTAATGCGAATAGCTTATCTGGGCCAGTAAAACAGGCCTAGCGCCTAAATGACATAAAAGAAAAAACATTACAAGACAGCTACAGTACGAAAAATAACTTATGATACTTTTTTGATATTGTTAGCGTGAGGTATCACAATTTAGTTTGACTAATGCCGACCGGGTCAATTAATTTTATCGGTCTATAGTTCCGTTAAAATGCATTGATGTACATTACTGGTAATGCTTTCGCGTAGATATGTGATGACAAATTGTTTGTATAGAAATGACGACAACTGTGATCTTTGTCTTACAAAGATAATATGACTCTATTAGAATTGACGTCAAGAGAATGTAATCATTAGTTTACAGGCATAACGTAAGTCATACAGAATCATTTGAAAAACGAAATAAAACGTTAACAAATAAGAGTAAAAATAGAGGAAAAAAACATTCCAATTTTAAATTATGTATTTTATTTTACTTCAAATTTATTATTCGATCGTATACAGCGCAAATATTGTAAAATGTTATTGCATGTTTCCATCTAAATAAAGATTAACAATAACTTTTCTAGACAGTAGGCATACTAATTGAGACTTTGGAATTTTGGCACAGTTCCCTTTGGAGATACGAAAAAAAAATTGCGAGAAAAACAAAGAAACATCTCAAGGAGTTCTCTCAAATTAAAATCTCGGTTATAAATCCGGCGGCCGACCCGGACTGGATTCCTGCGACCTTCGCCATTTCATTCTGTGACGTCATCACACGTCACTACGCTACGGAAATAGCAACACTGCACGCTCGGTTGCCATATTTGTACAAAAACTAGGACACTAAGTCTTATTTTGTTGTAAATTTTATTGGTATTTTAATGCAGAAAAACTTGCTCAAGCATCATCCCTCTCATTGTTCTCCCATAATTGTAGAAAGTTCTTCTTCTATTAATTATGTTTCGGCAGTTAAATTGTCATTGTTTTATAAATAATTGACATCAATACATGACATAATTATCCCACCTTCCCAAGAGAAACAATGCACCAATTCGCAATTGAAAATGTTGATTGTTGATTAAATATTGACGTTGATTTTCCTGCTCGTCCGTGAAGATAAACACTGGTAGATTGGATTTGAAATGTTTGTAAAACATGCTGTGCTATTTTGAAATAATCCATTGTATTCGTCTAAGTAGTTTTCAGTTTGAACATTACGCAGCGCTGGTTGCTAGTGGCGGAATAAATCTGATTTTAGATTTAATTTGAGAATTAATAACTTCTTAAGAAAGACACGCCTCTATAATTGATCCTGGTATTTACATTGTGTCTTTTAATTTTTTCAGAGTGATGCTAAAATGAATCTATGACATTTTCCAGTGCATTCCCATACTTATTTTACGGTGAAAAAAACCAGCACATTAAAACGTCAAGCTAATTTTAATAGAAATATTTTCGACCGAATGATTAATGTTATCGTTTAGATGTCCGTGAAAATTCGTATCATTTGGTATTAATACTGTAATGACAAACAATTAAATATATGCATATGTTAATTTTACACGAATGATTCATTGAAGAGCGCAAAATTATCTTCACGAGGATAGAATAGTAGACAGTGCAGTTGTTGCATTACGATACAGAACAGTACTGTTTTGGTAGTGTGTGGTTCCAAACAATAGCAGTACTGCACTGCCTTAGTATTCTGCCCTTGTGTGAAAGCATTACGCAAATTGAATTGCACTAGCGGCTGCCTCGCGTCTCCGGCGCCAAGGTCCGCCGATATCAAAATAAACACAACCAATACAACTTCCGAGAAAATCTATTTACGCTGTAACTTGTTTATATTCGTTGTCTCTGACAAAGATCTCGTGATTCAGTGGTCAGTTGGCACGAACTCAATCCTCAGTTCGATTCTTTGGTGTAGCATATTTTAAATATTTAGCAAATTTATTACATTTTGACTTAACTGTGGGGTTCCACTGACAAAACACTTATATAAAAAGACATCATGTTAAAATGATAAAATAAGTTTATACACACATAAACACCAGCTTTAAATTGAATTGTAAATGCTTGATCGATATCCATTTCTTTGGGTCCCAATTAACTACCTTTTTTTGTGTCTGTGGGGAAATAGGGCGGAAGACATGGTTATGTGAGACCCACAAAAACCACCTCGGTTGTCAAACTTAAGTGCAATAGAAGAGGGTTCCGGGATCTAAAAGGAATGTACCGGAACCAAATTAACTAACTACAGCGTAATTTGGTATATTAAAAATGTCTTTTAACACTCGTTTTGTATTTATAAAATGTACAGTTAAATGGAAAACGTTTCGGACGCCCCCGCAAACGAATTAATTAAAAACAAACAAATCTCGGAACATGTTTGTATAGCATTTCCACGAATGAAGTTAATGTGATGAGCTTCAACTCTGATAAATTGAATGTTTAACATACCATTAAAAGTTTCATATAAAGTCCTCAAAGTTAAACAACTCAACAAATATGGTAACTAGTCAGAGTTTAGATTGAAATTGTCAAAGTGTTATAAAGTGAGCTCATTTCAATATTGTGCTTTCTTGTGTGAAATATTACTCGAAGTTAAAAAGTAACTTTACATTTGACATTGAAATATATTTTTATAAAATGCTAATTCGATGTAATGCACTTATTTTACTCGATTTTAATCGAGTGCATACGAAGAAAATAAATCTAAATAAATCTGTGCTTTTATTTCCTTTTTTATATAATATGGTGCGAGCAGCCATTGGAATTCACAGAAAAATAGCAAAATAGTCATCGGTAATTTTAAATGCGTTGTCTATTCCTAACGATGAAAGAGGGGACCCACAGAAAGATAATATTTTCCCATTCTATGCATTCCCTCCTCTGTTAAATCCACTTCCCTTTCCGCGCTCCCTTAAAAACGCGAGAATACAATATGTTTTCTTCAAAAGGACAATTGTATTACACATTGAAATTCCCCACAGTCCTTATTGAATCAATTATTCAAACAGAAAATGTTATAAATAAATCCGTAAAACGAAACGGTGTCAAGAGAACTCGGACTCAAGCGAAAGTCACATCCGTAGTATCGTAATGTTGCGTCAAAATACGTGTGTTGTCCGCAAGCCGCAAGACATCAGTTTACTGGAAGTAAATTATTTGAAGGAAATCGGACAATACATTACGCGCACTTCACTTGGACTTCCACAACTACTACAGTCACGTCATTAAGACCACAATAATGCGTGCTCCGACTATTGTGATGTTTGTTTGTTTTTGTAGTACTATTACTACGTCAATCAAGTTGTAAAACTTCTGACACAAGTTACGGTATCATCGTATTTACATATGCAAGTAAATAGTGGTCAAATATTATTCAGGATCTTGCCGTAAAAATCTTTTCAATGGTCAGTTGTTTTCATTCATTTTTTTTGTCGTAAATGTCTAATGAACCTGTTTTTTGGTATCTGAGGGAAATCTTCGTAAGATAATCTGCTTTTTCAGGGAAAGATTTAAGGGTTTATGCGAGATTCCTACTCACTAACGCTCCCTAGGTAGTCAACCTCAAGTGCAAAAAGTCCCGAAGATGTCTAATGAATCTGCCAATCTAATTATAAAATAGAAATATGAACTACAATTTGATATCCTACCGCGTGATGATATCTTGCCGCATATTAATTATCTACACAATTAAATGAAAATAGTTGTATCTTTAACCGACAACCGTATCAGAACTGTTTCATTTCCGAAGAGATTAAGACAAGAGCTTTGGCATTCGGTCTCTGGCACATTGAGATGTTTGATCCCTATTGGGTGGACTGTATGCGTTTTTTCATTTCCCCGGCGTGTAGTTAACGTCTTCATTGGATTTCGTAGTAAAAACGTGCACGCATTCGTGCTGCGTCGCTGTCTCGATACTAGGAAAGCGGTATTTCTCGTAAGCAGCTGGAGTATTGTGCTGGGACGCTCTTCCGCGAAACAAGCTGACTTTCTAAACGATACTCTCGTCGAGGATTGGCAATATAAATGGAGATTATGGATAAAATGGGGATTTAAATCGTCTTCCATGTTTGTTAAATTAACAAAAATTTTACATTATTTAAAAAAGTCATACTAAAATCATAAATATGAATGTTTAGATGGATCTATGTTTGTTAGAAGGTATATTTAGAACGGCTAAAGAGATCTCGCTGAAAATAGCGTAGACGTAGAACATAGTCTGGAAGAACACATAGGTTACTAGGTAAGTTTCTTTTTTATACCACGCGGACGAATTCGTGGGCGACAGCTAGTATAATATAAAATGATTATTTATGATATTTGAGAAGGAAGGATTTCAATGTATTGACAAATGGTAGATTTAATAAAAGAGTGACTTCTAAGATGTGTAGGTAAGGTAAAGAATAGTATAAAGAGGGGAAGGAAAGTGGTATTTGATCGTGTTACATCTCCGGTCACAAACTTGTTGTTTAAAAAAAATTGTTATTTAAAATACAACCATGAACCATAAAACCAACCACATAACTATACCACGTTAATCAATATTGGGTTCGCTTCGATACAAAGGAAATATGAAATGACTCGACTCGCTCTATACGCAAATGAAAATATTCATGCTACTGTATGTTGTAACAAAAAATTAACATAAAAAAAACAAACAACATTGTTATGCTTGAATAATTTATAAGTAAACCTCTTAAGTAATATAATAAATAATATTACTTGCTTGGAGGAAAATCAGTCAAAGGAATGTATGGCGACGCGTTATTAAGGATATCCCTGTATAAATTACAAAAATCAAATTGTAAAACCCGCTCAGATTGTTAGCGGAGTTTCCACGATATTTTAAAGGGTTACGTAATTGTTATACAACTAAAGTACATCTTCTCGATTAAGTAATACCATAAAAAAGTATTTACTCTATGGTATATAAAATAATGTGGCGTAAGACTAAGTGTAATATGGTGTTCTTTTCTTTATAACTTGTTTCAGCCCGCGACTCCATCAAGGCGGAATATTATAATAACTTAATTAGTATATAGCCTATGTATTCTTCTAGACTATGTTCTACATATGTGCCAAATTTGTAGCCGTATTCATGAAATGTTTTTTTTTTTATTTTACATACAGACTCCCATTTTTTTAATACATATAGTTGATTTATGATATTTTGAAACCGTTGTGAACTGCAATATATGTGTGTATATTTCGGTAGGTTTATGACACGAAAAAAAAACCTTTGTTACGTTACGTTGTGTTACGTATTAGACATAAGTATCATGCGTGGGATTTCACAATTTATCATTTTAAATACGAAAGTTTAGAATAGTCTAAAGAGAGAGAGAATCTCTATAGAGAGAAAAGGACTAGGCAAAGTGCCACTTTTCGTGAGAGGCATCACACATGTGCGTATATTGTAGCGGTTTTTTACTGTCAAATAAAAAATATCACATTAGCCATTTTTTTTTCAATAAGAACGAGAAACAATGTTATATAAGGCAGTGGAAACCCACAGTAAAGACAAGAATTCATATCTTTTATCTGTCATTTCTAAAAACGCCAACAAGTCAATATCTAACCGCAATTAACAGGTTTTAAACGGACACATATTAAGCCTGTATTTGTATGTATTTTTATGAATACAATTATCCCTGATACATAATTGATCTATTAGCATATAAATATTACCGACCGGTCAAATGTGTCTGTTTCTCAGAACTCGACTAGGTCTATAATGACCTGTTTGTACGGATGTATATTATCTGTACATTTTGATCTATATTACGATTATTTTACATTTTATAATATATGCAAATAATATACGGTTTTTTATATAACAGTGTATTGGACATCACTTTCTCGCAAATATTCGTGCTAGGCCCCTTTAAATAAAACCGTTTAATTGAACTCTATTAAAACATTTTACAGTAATTACAGCAAAAATGACTCAGAGAGTGTAATATGAATGTTCGTGTGAACGTTTTCGTAACATAATCGACAAAATTTGTACTAAAAATTTTGCCATGTTTTGTAGATGATGTTACGAAAGCAGGTGTCGCAAATATTCATACTAGGCCCTCTGATAATCCTATATTGACAACCAAACAATAACATAATGAAAAGGAATGTTTACTGCCCTAAGCTTACTACGGCAATCAAAGTCGAAATTTCCTTTGTCAAATTAACAAATTAGTAATTCGTTTCTATTTTATAAAATAAAAAAAATGTTTTTATTTTATTCTACCAATCAAATTATCCTTTTAATGGATGAGATTGATGTGAATAAATATAATTTTCATGTTATTTCTCGTCGTTAGTTAAATTGCTTTCCCTTGTTCATTTTCCTAGAATGAATTTCATTTGGAAAGCAAATTTATTGCTCGGTGATTTCAATTGGTATTTTATTACCCTGAACTTCTTAGAATTAATTATTGCTAGGTATCACTCAAAAACAATTCACAGGAAATTTGCGTATAAATAAAATATAAATATTGTTGAAAATAAAATAATACGCAAAACAAATTAAAATCGTCGTTACCTACTTACTAATATTATAAAAGCGAAAGTTAAGATGGATGGATGGGTGTTGGGTAGAAGATACCTCCAGAATGTCTCAACGGATCTTGATACATTTTAGCACAGATGTAGAACATAGCCTGGAAGGATGCGTAGGCAATTTAATACGTTTTTTTTAATCCACGGGCACGGAGTCGCTTGTGACAGCTATTTTTCGTAAAACTGCAACACTAATATTTCATTAATGGTGTTTCTTAAGTAGTCCTTTATTTTGCTTTTTCATACTGAATCTACATAATAAAAAAATTGTCAAGAAAATTCTAACTACAGCAACATTCGGGACACTTAAATTTATACTGGAATCACTTAATTCTAGAAAAAAAAAACTCAAATGATAGTGTATTTTCGTCTTATAAAAAAAACATGGCGGAAACGACCTTACTAATGTTTTTATCGCGTAGATCTCTAGAAAAAGATTAAAGAAAACCATGGCATGAATACTAAACGACGATACAAACAAAAGGAAACGGCGGTGTTTTTTTTTAAATCTAGGACAGTAAAATTGCTGGCCGTATAAATAATTCACCGAGTAAAGAGTTTGTATAATATGACCTAAGATAAATGATACACATTGAAGCGCTAAAACAATGTTCCAGCAAACGTGGCACTTTGATAAACGAGCACAGATTCTATCTTCAACTATGCTTTTGTCTAGGGCTGCCTACAAACTGTTATAGGACTTTGTTTTTTTTAAATCTTTTAAATCAATCTATCATTTCTTGGGCCTACATCTACTATCATATCTCTTTACGCTAGCGTCCGTTAAAATGTTATGTAACTTCGAAATCTTTTTAGTTTGCACAAAATTTTATAATTTGGAGCACTTTTTTGCTAGATACAATATTAAGATGGTTTATATTTTATAATTATATTCAGATTATTTGATTATTGTGAGTGAGTTTTGATATGTCGCAACCCTAAAGTTGTGAATGAACCTCATGAGGTTACCGAAGAGACGTAATACGACACATTACCTTGGGAAATATTTCATTCACTCATTCACTCGTTCTTACTAACCGGTATTTCCTGTGCCTCTAACGACCTATTTATTTTTAAAGGCGACACTTTATGGTATTTTTTTCATATGAATTAGTTAGCAATATGCAAATATTTTCCACTACTGAAACATGTTCAACGTTTTGCAATCCATTTTCTTTAAAAAAAAACTGAGAAGATAATTTGTTTTTGCATGTGTTAGTATAGGAAAATCTATAGCGAAGGATAATACATATTCTCATATCAAAAATTTCCAGTGTAAGATATGTAAAGTTCTTTATTTATCACTTCTGTTTTGTCTGGGAAAAACACAGGTAAATGAGTAAAAGAAAATATCTCGATTATTAAACGCTCTTGAAATTTATGTTTTCCTTATTTTGTACAAAAAAAAACAATAAGAAACATTAAACAATTTTTATTTAATCGAACAAAATTATTATTAATTACATTTCTACGAAATAAAAACTACAATAACGTATTTTTTAGGTTTTTGCGACAATTATTTCAATGTCAAAACATTGTAGTTAGACAATTTATAAGTAAAAACAATAAAAATGACAAGGCACCATTTATCTTAATTATTATAAAAAGTATTTCAAATTATTAATTCGTTATGGTTCCAAGATAATATATATTTTTTTTAAAAATAAAAAACCTTTGATTGTTACTTTTCTGGACTTACAAAGGACGAAGAATTTGAAGAAAAGGACTAGTTGGTCAATTAACTGTCGATCGACTAGTTGATGGAATGGTCGGTCGAGACTACGTGTGTTGATCGTTGACGAATATGTTTAATGAATAAGTTAATTAAGGCTTAGATTAAGCTTTTGTACCATTTCATTGTTAATTCGTGTTTACACATCGCAAAGACACAAGTGCGTGTATGTGTGTGACAAAATTATCTTTATTTTTCTTTATAGTATACATTTCAAAGAAAACTGGCGCCACACGTACTTACAAGCTCGTATAATACGCATTTTATCAGCCATAAAAATATTTAAACTTGGTTTATTTTTCTAATAAAGTTGTTAAACAATGTCAATAAAAAGTATACGTTTTTTTTTTCATTTTAAGCAGTTCAAATATAATTAATTACGTTTCGTTATTCCACTTCTTTTTAAATCCATCCAAAACACACAATCAAATTCTTTTGCCTTAATTACATCCACAAATTAACTACAGAACGTAATTTTTTTTTAAATTAAATAGAAGATTAATTTCGCAAATAAGTTACGAATATATTTCCTGATTTTTAATAACGCGCATTTAAAATTTCACTCGTTTTAAACGAATTAAATTACTTCTGATGAGTTATATCAGTAGATTCCGAGGGCAACAACTAGTTTCGGACTTGTCGTTTTATTAATTTACTAAAATATCTGATGTAAGTTTTAATTCTCGCCTTTGTATATTTAGACAGAGGACTTCTTATGGTTTATAGTTAAATTATTTATCATTTCAGGGGACAAAAATATCCAATTATTATTTGTATTTCTCAATTTTATGACGTCCGAATTTTTTTCTCGTATTTTTTTCTACGATTGTTTTTTTTTGGGTATTTCTTAATAAAGTCTACCTACACAAAGTTCTCCTCCACGTTTCTGCGTGGGTGTGCTAACGCCATAATTTTTGTGGAACTGGATATTATATTACTCTTTAAAAATACTTTTCGAATAATTCACAAACTTATTCTTAAGATTTTGTGACATCTTCAAAGTGATCAAAATTCCGTGAATAAAAATATTACACATTTTATTACGTATAATTTACTAGCTGTAGCCCGCGACTTCATCCGCGTGGAATTATAAAAAAATAATAAGTAGCCTATGTGTTCTTCCAGACAATGTTCTACGTCTGTGCCAAATTTCATCAAGATCCGTTAAGCCGTTCCGGAGATACCTTCTAACGAACATCCATCCATCCATCCATCTAAATATTTGCATTTATTATATTAGTAAGAAGTAAGATATATTTTCAATATCTGTCTATACTGTTTTTAGCCGACTTCAAAAAGAAGGAGGTTATCAATTCGACTGAATTTTTTTTTTTATGTGTGATGTTGATATAAGATCAGTACAAAAGTTGTCGTGCATTCGTCAATAGATGGCGCCTAAAATTCGTGCTCTGTAAATGTTTCCGCAAAATATTTTCAATATCAAATAACTTTTAATGTAGTTAACTACACATACAACTTGAGTTTCATTCGGAATGTTATTAACTAAATAATTTACTCTTCCATTTGAAAGAATAATTTCATTTACGCGGAATCAAGGTAAATTTTATAAACGAATATGTGCAAATCACGAGCAACTAGTTCAAACATATTTATGTACATTTATATTGGCCATTTTACATTTCAAAGAACTGCATATGTTAAAATGATCGATAGCATAATAATTCTATGAAGTGAACGGGTAATGAACCCACACAATGTCACATCGTTCATCCTTGACTGAAATTCCAAGAGCATTATCGATATGTACTGATACTATATGTTATATGAGATAGTACCGGGAATAATGTTAATTTGTACTATCTACAACCGAGATACGAATTATCAATATGTCATCGAAAAATTGTGTACGCAGCCAATTTGTAATTTGTTCCGGTGACAGGTTCCGGCAAATAGTAGCGTCGCCGAGTAGAAGTCAGCGTCGAAAGTGATGAAAATGACGTGTAATATTTTGAAAAGGACATTTCAATAGTTGTTATCTGTGCAGCCAATAAAAAATCTTGGTCTGACAACACCGGTCTGTACCAGTGACAAAGAATATAATACTCTCTATAGAGAGAAGAATGACATGTTACATACTATAGTATTATAACTTTGGTCTATACGCTTATACTACTAGCGCCATAATGGTCGCCCATATGAAAAAATAAAACGCGGGAATTTTGAATATACGTTTAGTATTTTAATTTATTTATAGTTAAAAATTTATATTGGAAATTATGATTATTTTGATAATTTGGCAAATGTAAGATTTTTTTAAAGAAAGAATAATTTTAAAATGAAATAATCATTATTTCCAATATATTGTGTTAGTAAAAGTTATTAACTTAAATTAGTTAAAGGAATAATGAAATGAAACAGAGTAATTTAACATCATTTATTTAATTAAATTTAGTTCCCGATTTTTTTTAATTAAGAATCGCTTTAAAGATATAAAAATTATTGATTTTATTATGAAATCACAATTTTCATTATAATGTCTGTCACAATTAAGTAAAAAGCTGAAATCCACCATGCATGTAAGGATGGATTTTAAATTTTTAACTATATAATTTTTGTATCCATTTGATTCAAGTTCATTATTAATTATTGAAGCACTTATCTCCACACATTGAATAAATTTTTTACTGGCGTAATTTAAGCTTTCAGCATAATCTTTAAATTGTGTAAAAATGTGTATGGATTTATGGTCTGATGATAAAAACAATTCCTTACAATTATTACAATTTATATTTCGTTTTTTGACCATAAATCCACACACATATGCACAAGCCTGGGCCTCTGACGTACCACTATAAATGGTATGAACTGCTTCACCAATAATATCTTCAAATTGATCTTGATGTGGATCAAATTGCCATTCTATGTCATCTGACGTCTGTTCTATTTGGCTATCGCCGGCTATCAAAAATGCCTCTAGATTATTAATATTTCAATATTTCACTTATCAGAGTCAATATCTCAAAACTTAAACACTCGCGTTATTAGTTCAAAAATACAATGCAATATCAAAGATTTCGGAACCATACGAGAACACGTTTTGAAACAAATTTGAAAACTTATTTTTTTAACGGTTATGATTTAAAATTGCCATTACTACATTTTTTTGCGATGTAGATATAAGATAACAAGTGATCGTATATCTTGATTTATAAATACAAATGTAAGAAATAAGACAATTAATAATAGGATTTTTTTTAAATCATGTTTTCTTATTTTTAATTATAAATACTTTATTATAATAATAAAAGGATGAAATATTTTTTTTATATGGCAAGTATAGCTTGGACTATCGCGAGCGAAAACGGCATAGATATATGCTCTATCTCGTTCATATTATGGAACCCAGTTAACACAACAACAAAATTGTCTCTGTGTGAAGTTTCTTGTTTTTCGTTCGAAGTTGGCGGACCCTGACCAGTGACAATGAAATGTCACTGGTACATGTCACTTTGTGAATAACTTCTTTCGATATGCAATTTGCCTAGTATTTAATTTGCGTACATTTTAATTTTCCTGGGAAGAGCCTAGGCAAATTAAAAACGTACGGTGTACAATATTTGCCGGTGACATAATCGATAAATTCAGTATAAATATGAGTTTGCATCTCTTACGTTTTCTATAGCTTTGAATTTTCCTACGAATTACATTGGTCGACAAAATTTTATCAATTCATGGAGTATTGATAAGATTTTGTGTGTAAATCCATACTTGGATACATTTGCGTGACTCATTTTAAAAATGCGATGTCATTATATTTCTATTTTACTCTGGAGAGTCATGTTTGCTGTAACTGACGTGCTGATGAGTTAAATGCTTTTGCAGAATCAGTGTTTCTGCCCCCATGGCAAAGAAACATACAGCTGAGCAAAGGCCCTATCTGTTCTGCATTGCAACGCTTAATTATAATTAGTTTATTATTATTACTTTTTGATGTACATTACTTTTCGTGTCCTTAGTTTTAATTATATAAGTGATCTTTAAATTTTGTTTTCTTTTAATGTTTTAATTGTATTATAAGTGTTGTAATGTCTTTGAACGGATTAAATGTTTAATTATTATTATTATTTAATTACTATTGATGATAAAGTAACGACGAGTTGAGTGTTGTCCTGAAAAAAAAAATCAATTGGGCCGATTGATTATACCGAAAGTGGTCAGTTAACGGGAAACACGAGACGTGTTTGGTTTTATTTCAATTTTAAAAATATAGAATTAAAATCTAGTAATTTTTACTTCGCTGGAGACGTGAAAGCTTTATTTTTATATGTAAATACGTCAAATATAATTCAAAAGAAATAAGTCCTCTTGTATCGTATTTTCCATAATATTAGCTTCACGTCAATATTGATAGTAAAGCTCTTTGAAGTGCGATAAGCGGATTCGCAGAACTTTTTTATAATAAAAGCGACTTCCAATTGAATTCGCCCAGACATCCTGTCGTCGGTTCCGAGAAGGTACGTCCCTATTTAATTTAGGTTGCCAAGGTTTTGGCGCGCTCCTCAATCCTCCCACAGATTATTAAAGCATTACCTATAATTTGGTTTTGAGTATAAAAAATAAAGGTAATTATAGGTGTCATTATATCAAACTCGAAGTGGATATTTGTAATATTTTGTTTGGAACTTCGATAATAATAAAAATTTAAATTTAGTAAACTGTGTAGACATTTTTATCTAAATAAATGTACCTTTTTTATGAACATCTATTCTTGATGACTTAGTGTAGCCTAGGAACTGTCTTGACGGCTATAGAAAACTACTGGTACCGAGATAACCAAAATAAGAACTGACTCTATTCATACAACTTTAAGATTTCTTCATTTTTTTACTACTATTCTGTTCTTAAGAATCGGAAACAATCAAATCATGATAAGAAACCGGTTTCTTACGAACTGACTCTATTTACTATTAAAAAGTAATTTTCCGATTTCTCCAGTGCATTCACATGAAAGAAAATTGTAAAACACGCTACACTAGTTACGAATAGGGAACCAAATAAAACATTATTATTATTTTAGTTCCGTGGATCCGGATTGACTCAACATGTCAACATGAAATATACGCGAAAAAGTTGTTCTATTTTCCAAAAATGTTGATAGCTCGATTTTATCGTCAGTAACTTAGTCTTTACGATATGTAAATGTTTATTCAGAAGTGCAATATTTGGCCAGACGTGTCCACTAGCTATCTAACACGTTAACGTTCAATTTCTAAGAACTACTTCACGTACATTTGTCACTTTATAAATTTTATTAACATCGATCGGTTGCTATGCAAATTTCGAATAGTCAAGCTCAGAGCTGGGCATTAACTCGTTAATCCGTTAATCGTTAATTAACGAAGTTAAAATTTTGCTTAACGGATTAACTTTTAAGTTAACTTCAAAAAGTGTTAACGCTTTTGTTAACTTCCGTTAAACTCAACTTCCGTTAATAAAAGTCCGTTAATCGTTAAATTAGAAACTTGTAGACGTGCTATCATTTTGTTTAAATTACGCGCCACGCCACGCTCGTAAGTTCAATTTTGTTGGGCGACTGTCGGCGACTCGAATGGTGAACGAACGAGTTGATAAATGATATATGTGAAGTTCGCGTGCAAGTGTGATGCATCAGAGCGTCCGGGAAAGACGTGACCAACAGGACAAAATCAAAAGAAGGTTCTAAATAGTGTATTTTATTATGAGTATATAAAAGCAAGAGTATGTAATAGCCCACATCCCGAACGCTCTTCGTCCCTGCAATACGCCACTTTTTGAGCAACACTTTTTTCCTCGTGCTTTTTCTTTAGCTTTTCCAAACTCGTGCGTTCTCTTTCCCAACTGTTAAAATATTGTCTAAGAAAAAACCAACCACGAAAATTTTACAAAAAAAAAATCATTGAAGTTTTTATGCTTCATGCAAATACAGTCAAAATCTGTTATATCGACATCGAAGGGACTACTCATATTGAGTCGTAAAAACCGATAGTTGTAACAACCGGTGACAGGTATTAATAGGAAAGATATGTAATAACATTCAGCCAGGACCTTTGATTTTGGTCAATTTAACCGGTATGTTGTTCTAAACGATGTCGCCATAAACGGTTTTGACTGTATTTCTAAAAAGTAGCTCCTAATTTGTTACAATATCAGATTTAATGATTTTATTCAATGAATTAGGTAGGTTTCATTTTATTTCATCTCATTAAAAATAATCTACTGAAGACTTGGCCGTTTGGGCATAGTTCCCTTTGCCTACCCAAAATGGATGAAGAAAACAAAAAAATCTCTGTTTGTATTCTTTTACGGTTGGCGCCATTTTTCAAACATTTTAGTTAGTTGAGTTTATTGTGTTTTTATTATTCTGTTAAATTGCTTCATTTTTTCGCAACTGTATTAAAAAATAGTTGTTTAGTACACGTGCGGAACTGTCATTACAACTTGTTCCAACTGCCAACCCTCACCTTCTGCTGCGCCTCGACTCGGGTAGACATTTGTCGGAACTCTTTGCAATGACAGGCTTTCTGCACTTGTAGTGAAATATACTATAATGCATTCATACTTGTCTCTAATACTAATGTGTTATAGAATGTATAGTCAAATTACTATTTTAAACAAGTGTCGCCACAATAAGTATGAAATTAGTATGTATAATTTTGGTATGGTTAACTGTTAACGATTAACTTTAACTTGCGTTAAATTTTCGAGAATTTAACGCTTTAACGATTAACGAAGTTAATTTTTTTATTAACGAATTAACGATTAACGAAGTTAACTTTTCGGTTAACTGTGCCCACCTGTGGTCAAGCTGATAAGTAGCACTTCGTCTTAATATGAAAATATCACGAATATATCTTTTTGAAAAAGTCGATTAATAAAAATGACATAATTATTAAAGTATTTATTAGTTTGACCTGAACATTCAGAAATCTTTTAATGACTATCTTTTTGTCATCATCAATATTAGCGACTTTTTAAAATAAGATGTGAAAGCCTCATTATTAAAATTTCAGTGTATGTCTAATCAGTGGGCCTAGCACGAATATTTTCAACAAGCTCTTTAGTATAGTCATTGTCTATTAAGATTTTTTGGTGTACTTTTAGTCCGATAGGGGCGCTGCATAAATCTAATATATAAAATTCTCGTGTCACAGTTTTCGTCACCGTACTCCTCCGAAACGGCTTGACCGATTCTCATGAAATTTTGTGAGCATATTCAGTAGGTCTGAGAATCGGCCAACATCTACTTTTCATTTTTTTTTAAATGCGCGCGGACGGAGTCGCGGGCGACAGCTAGTTTTAATATAAATTGTGTTGGTGATATGATGGCGCTTGTCAAAAATATTCATGCTAGGCATTGAATTCCTACAATAAACTATTTAGTTAAATTAATCGTCGATTTCTGAGACCAAAATCTCTTTATAAAACATATCGTCATCGTCATCTCTATCATAATCTTTGAAAAAACAGAGAGAACAATATGTTTTAAACGGAGAATTTGGTCTCAGGAACCCACGGTAAGTGAAGACAGCAATGAGTTATGTTAATATATCATAGAGCATACGAGATTTCATTCATCTTCTTTCACGACGTAGTAAATTCTAAAAAACAATAACATATGCCGCAGATGGAGTACATAAAAGATAAGATTCGTGGAAACATTTAACACGAACTTGTTTTATGATCTTTATCTCAGAACTTGAATATAATTTACATAAATTAGATATTTTATAAAATATAAAGGTTTCCACTGAGCTAAAACATGTTTTTATCTATGTTGTTTACAAAGAGGAGAGGGATGTCAAAATGCTTTATAATTGTATTTCGGCAGAAAACTAAGCGTTACATAAGTTTCGTGACAAGTAAAATATACAATTTGTTTTTCGTATTTGTAAAAGCACTATACAATATCAGAATCGTTTGTATTCAAATGTATATTGTGTCAATCTTACTAATATTATAAATGCGAATATTTAGATGGTTGTTTAAAGGTTTCTCTAGAACGCCTTAACGGATTGAATGATTGGTATATATAGAACATAGTCTGAAAGAACACATAGGTTACTTATTAAGTTTTTTTTTAATTCCGCGCAAACCGAGTCGCGGTCGACAGCTAGTATTACAATATTGTCGATATGTACAATCTTAAATGGATTTTCGTTCCCAGAAAACTGATCGTGCGTCTTTATTTATCGATTGAAATCGATGTCAGATTGTATCGTATTACATACAGATAATATTAAATTATGCATTCATTATTTGGTTGTCACAAAATTGTGATATCACGTTTCGTAGAAGGCGTTGGATTAATGTCGTGACACACTCGCTGGGACCATGAATCGTATGAACTTGAAAATGACAATTTATCTTAGTAACAATTGATTTTTAAGACGCATTACTTATTGAGGAAATATTAATTCACATAATTTATTTTGCAAAGTACCTAAATGTTTCAGAACAGCTAATATACATTTTGTAGAAAGAAAAATTATATTTAACACTTATGAGGATTCAAAATCATTTTATAAACCATAAACAAGTACCTAATTCTTTTAAACCCAGCAGTTATAAAAACAATTAACTAAATTCTAAACTTAACTAAGTTCCTTCTCAGTGTGGCCACAACTTTAATGTAGAGTCAATTTACTTTCCATTTGTATCAGTCGCAGGGTCAGAAATACAATGCGTCATCATTAGACAAGAGTCATTCATTTCAATTCAATTAGACTGACTTCATCATCATCATTCTTCTCTGAATTCTCTAATCATGAATTCATTGTCAAAGCGTGTGAAAATATTACTATTATTATATGATTGTTCCTGGGCTTGAAGCCTTCACGAAACTTCACACCAATGTTCGGGCTTATCCTATGTTAAGGGTGACTAGCCAACGCTATCCTAGTGCAGATTGGTTGACTTCATACTCAGACTATACACTACACTACACTACACTATAGAATCAGATATGTGCAGGTTATATTTCTACTAGCTGTCTCCCGCGTAATCGTCCGCGTGGAATTTAAAAAAAAAACTTAATTAGTAGCTTCTATTCTTCCAAACTATCTTCTACATCTATGCCAAACTTCAACAAGTTTGATGCAGCCGTTCTGGAGATACTTTCAAGCAAACATTCGTTTATGCATATATCCAAACATTCCCATCTTTATATATAAAAGAAAGTCGTGTTAGTTACACTATTTATAACTCAAGAACGACTGAATCGATTTGACTGAAAATTGATGGGCAGGTAGCTTAGAACCAGGAAACGGACATAGGATAATTTTTACCCCGTTTTGTATTATTTATTGCGCGCGGACGGAGTCGCGGGTAAAAGCTAGTTTATAATATTAGTGAAATTTCCTTCGACGTAAGTCTAATAACTTTGTACACATAAGAAATTCAAAAACAAATATCGGCATGATTATCCCGAGTTTTAGGAATTATTCGAAATATGAATCTAGCAGATGCCGGATATTGTGTTTCTATTCTGTTATAACGGCCAGTTATTTTCGGACAAGCGACAGTTATTGATTTTGTGTGGAGCATGCGTGGACAAAGAGTCCATCTGTCGTCCGCAAATATTACGAGTATCAATTTCGTTTTATATTTAACTCAAGGAAAATTATATTATTATGTTACTAAAATATTCGGGAGTCGAGTGAGTAATATTTGCAATCGACTTTATTTCACTTTATTCCAATTTTTACATAATAAAAATTATTCCATATTCTACACCGATTTTTATACAAATCAGAACCTTACTGGGGTTGAGATCTTTTATATTCTTTTCAAATGAACACTGAATAGTTTATAAAACCTCGAGTTATATTGTTGGCATGTTCCGTTTTTCGTACTATTCAATAGTATTATGAAGCAGGGGTAGGTAACCTAGATTAACGATTCACCGAGTAACCTATTTATGATTTTCAAGGCTCCATTTTAATACTGCATCAAATATTTTGTGGAGTAAGTATAATAGATATAAGAATAAGTACTTTTACTTGCTACTTAATATAAAAAGCTCAAGAGTGTCCTTGGTTGAAAATTCTTACTGTTATATAAAACAATAACTAACTAACTAACTAACTAACTGTCGAAAAACCTGTACACGTACATATTTATATCTATTGTTTTATCTTCTTTATTTCAAAGGGAATGAAGGATAAATACACAATGTTTTCTTAATTTATTTATGTTTTTCAGTTGAGACTAGGAAAAGCGATCTTTGGCGAAGCTGGTACAAGGACGATTTAAACAATGAGATCATAATAATCATCAGCCGTAAAACAAACCTGCCACGAATACAAACGACATGCACCTGCGCATATAAATATATATGTATAAACTATAAGTACCTAATCTGCAGCACAAAGATGCAAAAAAGCGGCTCTCAGCTCTGTCGGGTTAAATTTCCTTAGTGTCGTCATTTACTATACAAAATGTCATTTCGAAAAACTCCGTCAAATTGACTAACCTTGACTACGGCGCCTCTCGAAACTGTTGAACTGGCACTGTGGAGTGGAGGGGAGATTTTGGTCTTAGAAGCCCACGGTCGGTGGGCCTAGCACGAATATTTGTGTAGTGGAGTTCCGGGATTATGGTGACAGTTTGATGTACGATACTAGGTTCGAAGTGGTTATCAAATTTAATTCTTTGGCTAGATATTGTTTAAACACAAAGAAACAGTAGGACGTCGACGTAGGAGTCTGTATTACGCAGCGCGACTTCAAAGGAAATCTTAAATCAGTTTTGCAATAATGCTTACTAGGAATTGTTCCTTCCATTACCCAAGCGTTGTAGGCGATTGTTACGACACTGTTTGTGATTCAGTTAGATTTGAAAGTAAATTGGAAGGCGGAGATTTACATTTCCTAGAATAAGAGATTAATATTATAATATTAACTCCTTTAAGTATCAGTCCTTTAAAATTACGGATAATACATAAGTATTATGCGTAATTTTCGATATTTTACTGTCTTCAAAATCAAGACGAAGATTATTTATTGAACTTTGTAATGTTGAGGTACAAAAATAGAGCCTTAGATTAGGTTTTTCTATTTTTATTGAAGTCATTGGAAACAATTTTTTTTAAACAATAAATAATTAATCTTCTTTCTTTATTTTGTTATCTTCAAAAAGAAAAGGATCATTAAAAACACATTCGATAAGAACGATGGTATACGAGATGTTTTATTTAGTTCGGTTGAAGGTATAACCTCAAAACGATTATCGAACAGAATCGTTATTCCGAAGTAGAAAAGGTTCTAACTTTTAACTGTTAATTTTAATTGCCGAAAAACTTGTACAAAAACATATTTTAATAATCCCTCTGGCAACTGAAACTCATAGTAAATTAATTCACTTTTCAAACAGTTTTTCATTTGATGAAGGATACACCTAGAGCAGATGTTTCTTTATTTTTTTAAAGAAGAAGAAGTGTACAGATAACAAAACATTAACCACTACCATTGTAAGCGTTCAAGTTAAGGGCGATTTTTAACGCGCGCGCCACCAGGCGGCGCTAATTCTTCGAAGTATCCACATTCGAATGTACAGTAATTAGTAATTACCGAGACGGACAGAGAGGCCGCTGTCCCTTACCACGAAGTCGCGTAATTAGACCCTCGATTGCGCTCTACTCGGAAACGTGAAGTTACGAATCGCAAAAAAAACGTATAACAACCTCACATTACTGATAAAATTTCCTTTTATATAGTAATTAGGTTTATTTTTCGAATGAATTTGCATGGTTTGATAAATTTATATATGTAAATTGTTTGTGAGTTTTGAAATCTTCAGTGGAAATTATTAAGTAACACCATGTATACTTTTGTACAATACAACAATTTGAACTGCGCCAAAGTATACATAGACAAGATAAATGATAACTAAATTAAATACATCTATTTCAGTTAAATAAGAAACATCTCTAATATGCTAAACAATTATTCATCATCATCACCCTTTATCTGCCCACTGCTGGGCATAAGCCTTTCCCAAGAATTAATCGTTATGTTTTAAATAAATACGAAAAATCTCAGCAAGTTTGTATTAAAAGTATCAATTAGATTAAATCAAGTCTTTGTTTAATGTAAATAGCAATATCGAAGTTGTTTACATACTTAACTGTTACTTTATTGTTTTACAGTGATTCATGCCAAAAGCATTACAATAATCATGTATTAATCACATATAGAATGTAAATAATATTATATAGTTATTCAGTACATACATAACTTGAATACATAAAGTGTTTACATTGTATTAAACTAGAACTACGATCCACGTGAACACTGGGTAACCACTACTACGAAAATTCTAAAGTAACATAGCTATAATTAATTATTGTATACAAATACTACAATAGAAAGCAAAGACAAAGATTCTAATTGTTAATGTGTTAACTAACCGTCAAACACAATGAGCGAACTCGACCCAAATCTTATCGAACCAAGCTTTAAATTTAATCAGTGTAAAGACCGCAATGGCAAACGAAAAGCCCTCATTTAGGCGACGACTAAATCATCTAAGTATTACCCTCCGTACAAAGTAATTAAAATAATCTTCGAATCAAATTAATTAGCAATTTAAATTGAAAAATACTTTAAATTACTTATATTTAAATTTATGTACGATATTATAAGAAATGATGAATAATTAACGTTTAATAGTCCATAATAATTTCATCATCTTAGCAATCATAAAATTACAAGACGGTTTGTTTCCGTTCATAATAATATGTCATCTTTATCTCTTCATAGGAAGTATGAAAAACAATTTTTTCATTATTCCGCGACGACTTAATTACATCATACTTCGACTTCCCGGTAACAAGTTAAAAAAAAATTGTTTCATAGAAATGATGACCGCGGCACTAGTGATGTTGCCGATTCAATTTATTGCAATTATGCAACATTGTATTCGAATCGACTTTTTTCTTTCTTTTATTTTACTTTCGTTGTTTTATTTTATGCCAGTTTTCAGCACGAAGTTAGAGTGAAACCTCCTTGATTGTAATAATATTAAAATAAATAATTACATACTTACAAGTGTTTCAATGGAAACCCGCGGTTACATTCATACTACATATATGTACATACCTACATATACATGTAGTACAAAACATGTGAGACATAGTACTTGTCGGCCCCCCTTCAAAGCAACCCCTTGACGGTATTTTTCTGTCGTCAAAACATTTTTTTACTGTACATAATTCCTAGACTGAAATTATCAGCCGGTTCATAATTAACGTTGTTAATTATAAAAAAAAATAATTAACCTTTAAAACTTACTGCGGCGGTCTCATTGTCAATACGTTTTAGCTTCTTATAACTAGTACTCTTTGATATGAGCTTTAAAAATACTTATAACCTTTAATAAAAACCTGACGTTAAAATAACTTAAATTATTTAGCTTGAAAATAGCAGTTGTCGGCAAAGTTTTGGTTAGTAATATTTTAATCAGCTAGTTAACGGTAAGCATTAAAGTACAATTCCACGGTGCGTTACTCAGTGCACGAACGTGGTCCGACCGACGACTACAGTCATTCACCGCTCTACATTTACACTATTCGAAGATATCATAAAATTCAAATATATTTATTTCTATGACGTAAGGTGCCTGGTTAACCGGCTGGTAAAAGGGCAGTGCTCCGTCCTCAGTGTAAAATTGAAAATCGCCATAAAGTTTGGATGACATAAAACCGATCCGCTGCAGACGCAGACCACGTATTCACTCACTGTATGTCGTCGCCCGCAGAATCACGTGGAAATGGGGTTTAAATAAGGCCGCTAGAGATGTTAGCTGTCGTTTCTATTCACAGAAAGTCGCAAGTGATACGACACAGCGATCAAACAATCGCTGTTTGCCGCCACTTCATTGAACCGTTGCCGTTTGTAGAAATATTTACTTTGGCATGGCGATGCGTAATTTACGTCGTGTTGTCAGATGAGTATGTAACTGTTCACTGGCCGTTTGGAACGTGTTTCCAGTTCGAAAATAATAACGACTACGAGTACATATATACAAACGCATCGGCAATATTAACATATGTAAAAGGACAAGTAATTAATTTAATAGAATGATTAGGTATATAATGTGTATGTTGTTAAGATATATAACGCTTTACATTTTAGATTAACGAGTGAGGAAAAGTGACCATCGTTAAATAACTATGTACTTAATCGGGCATAAATGTGACAAAGCCTATGAGTGGTCAAGCGAATAAATGAAAATCCTACTTCCTCCTATATATCGTTAATATAATAAATGAAAATGTATGAAATTGAGATTGAATAATGACATTTAATTTTACTTTAATGAAAGTACATACAAGTACCATTCTATATCAGGCAAGTACATACTCTCATTCCGTTGTAAAAATATAACACTATGTTTTTACAAGCCTTTTTGCATTTTGTAATGTCGTGATTCATATGACACGCAACTGCACACAACTTATGACGATATAGATTAATAAAATCGTTACTTTTAAATAAAATACAATAACAATAATATTTAGTTTGTGATACAACTAACTATACTCACGACATCGTTTGATAATATAGATCTAAGTACCTATGTAATTCCAAATTCAGCGTTTACAATCGCAGTAATTCCCCCTTTAACATTGATATGTTTCGACGAAAGCAGTAAATCTATCTAGCTATCACATAAATATTATCTAGATTAGTCTATCATTTATATACATAGATATGAGAAAAATACTGGGAGATTTACACAAATCCGTATTACAGTTATCAGTACTATTTGAGATCAGCAGTACTTTACATATTAGTCAAGTTAGTCATGATGACTACAGGATTATTACTACACAGATAAAGTCAATTTTAGACAGGACAATATTCATATTGAGACTGAGAGACTGACTGAAACTTGAGAGTTATGACGTAAATAAAAAAATTACACTCGCCGACTCAACGTTATTGGGATAAAGCAAGAGAGGTGATTACTGTAGTTGTATACAACTTCCAAAACGTTACATTAGTTCCGAGCTTAGCAATGATTATTCATTAACTGCGAAATAATAAAAAAACTTGAGAAGTGTCAAGGGACACCCGGATGAAACGAAGTTCCTTTGAATTTTCGTTATATATTGTCACGTCGTTGTCATGGTTACTATAGCAAAAAGTGTCGTGACAACTTTTCGTAAGAATTTTTTCCGTCTAGCCCCCTTTCACAACGCGCGATAAGGAACTTCGTTCCAAAAAAACAGTTATTAAAAAGATCAACAATCATTCTAATTACGATATAATCTGCAGCAGTAAAAGTACTAACAAGTTATAAGACATTCGTCTCATCTCTTCCGAGTATCAGATTAGATAAATTGCTTTGTATATGTATTAATTAGTTTTAGGAAACGCCCGACGGCAATTACCTGCAAGTTACAAACATGATATTACTTCTGAGAAATTCAAAACAATAATATTTGATGTGTTTCGCGTAAAGATAAAAAAACATATTGTAACGTAACATTATCACTAGATAAAAAACACTATTCACAATGTGGTTAGAAAATGTTTACACAGGACTTTTAGTTTTATCAATTACCTTGTAATCTAGAAAATGGTTTTTCTACTAACTCACTGATCAAAATGTCTGCAGAATAAACTAGATTTTCCTTAAATCATATCAATGTTATCAACAAAAAAGTAATGAGATTGAACAAGGATAGAGGAAGAGCGAAGTATAGATGGATTGTGTGTAAGAAGGAAGTGAATTTATATATGACGGCTGATCGAGATGTATGAAAGATTTATACCTACTTTAGTCCCGTCAAAATCGGCCTAGCTGTTTTGGAGTTTACCCGGAACAAACTCGGACTTGTGGACAGACAGACAAAAATTTTTAAAGTTGTTTTTCCATCAGAAGTAAAGCATCAAACTTGCGTTTGAATATTTTTTTGATATAACATTTAATATGTGTATATATAGATAGAATACGGTAGAAATTTATAGGGTAGTTATTGGACTTCGATTTCTTTTATGATTCATCTTCTTGATACTTGTTGAACTATGAAAAAAAAGCACTAATCTCCATTCATTTCTAATTTGAAAATTTAAATACACAGCATAAAATTAATCTACAAAATAGAAATAGAATTTCTACAAAAGTTTCATGGATATAATAAAGCTTCAATCCATTGCCCTCGAAATGGACGTAATACTGGGTCGACTTAATTTATTAGTTTGCGAGAGTTTTCTCGGAAAGCGTTTAGTGTTGTTCCTAAATGTGTTTATCCAATAAATCTAAAGTGGTTTCCCGACAGCCATGTTGTTTATGAAACAAGTAAAATATGTATAAAGTAATGTAGGTTTTATTTACATTATAACGAAATAAGCTTTCACCTCTTTTCAATTTAACATTAATAGGAAACAATCCTTTCAAATTACCTATCTAAGAAGAATTTTTTTATGTTTTTTACATATAAATTGATGATAGCAGATTTTATATTACATTTATAATTTCTTCTAATTGGTTAAGCGTCGTAAGCCTCGTTTTCCCGTTGTTTTTTACTATTCTAATATTGATACAAAAATCTACTCTTCTAGTTATTTAAAAAAAAAATGGGACCCATCTGCAAGCACTTCCTTTCGATTAAAATATTTTTTATCAAAATCGGACCACCAGGGGCAGAGTTTCGCGGTAACACACTTTAAAAAAAATATACAGTCGAATTGAAAATGCATTGAAAAATGAGAGATACACCTCTACTTACACCTCTCTTCTGTATTCTCTTCTTAATATTATAATGTAACTCAACATACAACAAGTTTTCATATAAAGATAAGTATTGACTAATTTACAATATGCTTTTTTGCCCGTTAGTATCAAAAATATTTTCTCCTCAGTTCTCAAAATAATTTAGGATATAGTTTTAAATAAAACAAATATTTCTGGAAACTAATATGAAAATAACAGATGTAAATACGGTGCAAAAATTAAAAACTATTTTAAGCACCACTTTAGTATACGCGTTCTTAACGCGTTCTGGGGAAAAATCCCGATGCAGATAAACAAGGGGAATTCCTGTGAAATTTGAGGAAAACTCGCGTTATTTTTCCAGTTGTTTATTATTTTATTAAACTATTCACATTTCTATGGTCTGACCTCATTTTTGTTTATTAAACATCAATCTTCATCTTTATATTGCTTGAAACTTAATTATATGTAGGAAGAGGATCGACCATTGTTAAAAAGAATGAAGCTACTTTAAACCGTATAATAGTTTTTAGCAAAATCACAGGACTAATGACAGTTAATTAACCATTAAACTAAACTATGTTCTATAGTAACAATTCAATAAATTAGCCTTAAATAATAACCGGGTATAATTAGTCTAGGGACCAAATTATAGCACCGGAATAATAATTAATTCGTTTCCACAAATTAACTATCCAAAGCGTCTAGGTTAAGCAAGCGAAGTGCAACTAGTGCACCGAGCCACGCCAGAGCCAAGACTGCCTTTCAAATAATGTTGCACATCTTTTATAGCGGCAGAGCTAGTAGTGGGGATAGTGGGGGCATCGAATGACGCAATCGGTGCACGTGTTGTTTATAGTTTCGCTCGGGTGGCGCGCGGGCGCCGACACGGCCATGCTGACGTGCGTGCGCCCTCGCACGCGCCCCTTTTAATTTTTATACATCTGAAGAAAGAAAAACATCGTTCGATTATCCTGACAATATTATAGTGTCTGGTCCGGTTCAAACTGACCCTTCAGAGTTATGGTAGTTAGTTTTGGTCCGACCTGAGGTCCTGCAAAAAGATAATTTTTTTTTTTTTTAGAGGGGCTAGACCGGAATTAGTATTCCCTGTAGCCTTTGCTAGACCGGAATTAGTATTCCCTGTAGCCTTTGCTAGACCGGAATTGTCATTCCCTGTAGCATTCATGCTGGACCGGAATTAAGATTCCCTACAGCCATTGCTAGACCGGAATTGTCATTCCCTGTAGCATTCATGCTGGACCGGAATTAAGATTCCCTACAGCCATTGCTAGACCGGAATTGTCATTCCCTGTAGCATTCATGCTGGACCGGAATTAAGATTCCCTACAGCCATATTATTGGACCGGCGTAAGCCCTTCAATAAAATTTCAATTACATATTTAAAGGTACAGAATATACAGATGTTACATTAGAGCTAGCCGACATTGTATCAGATTGTGCCGATAAGGTATCAGAGTTTGCAGTAAGGGTGTGGTCACTACTAGTCGAGATAGTATCTGAAACATCATCAAGATGGTTATTAAATTCTATATTATCTAACGGATACTCGATTTCATGAACAATGTTATTAGAAGTTCTAGATGTAATAAGACATCACAAAGGGATTTTACATTTTATCACAAAATCAATCAAATTACAATCATAGTTATCAACGGCTAGAGTCTAAACTGATTTGCAATACTAACATCACGAATACAAAAAATGACAAAAAGGCAGAAATGTCTCAGTAACCAGTACTTATCTATCAAGCAGGTAACCGGCAGCGTGGTTGGTTCTGAGTTTATAAGTTAAGTAAACTGAAGTTGAAGTTATGTTGACCAGAATGAAAACTAAACTTGCAGTGTCAGTGCAACAGCTTATATAGGGTAGATTTATAGGATGTGACGACATCGTTGGCGTTAAGGATTGATCAGCGATGACTTCCGTTTTGCCGGCGAGTAGGCGGATGTAGATGGCGTAACAGCTTGTTATTTAATTGATCCGTCATCTCGTCATTATCAGAACAATAGTCAGCCATTACAAGAAATTCAGTTGGACCCCGGGGCACCTCCCGTAAGTTTTCGTGGGAATATTTATAAACTCGATTTGAACCATCAATATGTCTCAATTCATAGCGATCGTTATCTAATATAGCCGTTATTTTAAATGGACCATTAAATTCTTTTTCAGATTTGACAAACACGAAATCACCTAGTGAAATAGGTCGTACTTTAGCTTTGCCTCTATTAAATCGGAGATAATCTGCTTCTGAGGACTTTATGATATTGCTGAAGGCACTAGATCTAATATCATCCAAGTTTAGTCTGGATGTATCGTCGTTAGGTGAACTAGAAGCTACTTTAGATATCCCTAGGAACTTTCCTTAATAGCATATCAGGACATGTTATCTGGCCGTATTTTTGTAAGGTAGGTCGCGGCGACCTTTAAGGGCGTGAGTGAGTGCAATAATGAGGTCTACACCCTCCAAGTTCTTTTTTTTTCGATGATCATTTCGCTTAAGGAATCGAATTACACCAATTTAAAAGGGGTAGGTGGATTGACGGGATGCTGGTTTAAACTATTTGATAATTTTCATAAAATTGCTTCCATTCCGGAAGAAAAAAAGAGACATTTGCGTTTCCATGCAGTTGGTCGAGTTGGTTTGATCGTGAGATGGAAATGGATCCGATCCCACTTCTGATGTAGGAAGAGGATCGACCATTGTTAAAAAGAATGAAGCTACTTTAAACCGTATAATAGTTTTTAGCAAAATCACAGGACTAATGACAGTTAATTAACCATTAAACTAAACTATGTTCTATAGTAACAATTCAATAAATTAGCCTTAAATAATAACCGGGTATAATTAGTCTAGGGACCAAATTATAGCACCGGAATAATAATTAATTCGTTTCCACAAATTAACTATCCAAAGCGTCTAGGTTAAGCAAGCGAAGTGCAACTAGTGCACCGAGCCACGCCAGAGCCAAGACTGCCTTTCAAATAATGTTGCACATCTTTTATAGCGGCAGAGCTAGTAGTGGGGAGAGTGGGGGCATCGAATGACGCAATCGGTGCACGTGTTGTTTATAGTTTCGCTCGGGTGGCGCGCGGGCGCCGACATATACTATATTTTGTTTATATTACCAATACTTTTATTTGATCGTTGTTCAAAAATCTTTCGAAATCCGGTCAAGCCTTTTAGGTTAGTAAGTTAAAACCTAACGGAAGTTTTAGAGCTTAGTAGGTACTTACATACATTACCCTCCAGTCAGTCGGGCAATAACATAAGCATTAAGCAAATATCTTTATTAATTAGGTAGGTACTGTACTGAGATAAATGATTTTCTTTTCTCTAAAAATCGAAGCGAAAACGTTGTATTTTTGCGCTTTGATTTATGTCGTCCGTCTTAGTGATGTCATGATTTTCGAAGCCGTTTAACTCAGACTCCCAGACATTTGTATACACGATTAACTCTATTCCAACATATTTTATAGACTAATGATTCGTAAAATTGTGAAAGTTTATGTTTTCGCACTTAAAAGGAGATTATTGACGAAAATAGAAAGTAGATTAAGTTTTTTTTTTAAGTTGAGGTTATTATAACTGTGACTTTCAACTGTCATAAAAAATTATAAGAACGTTATTGCTATCTCTCTTTTTCAAAGAGAATAAGCGGGATGGCAATAGTGTTACACAGAGGAGGTCACCATAAATATGAGCTACTATTTATATTCAAGTTATTTTTTATTTTTTCTAATTAGACTCAGTACTTGTAGTACAAAGCATTGGGTAACAAAATAGAGGTGGCTATTCAGAAAGTCGTAATGAATGGCGCCAAGTTTTAACGATTGTTGGGCAACGGTAAGTGCCCGCTTTTATTGTGTAGCCCGTTATTGACGAAATATGGCAGATGAATGCACGGTGCCATCTGTGTACCATCTGGCCCTATTTCCCCTACGTACAATCGTATACTTAATACTTTATACGTTTTTTTATTGTAAATTTATTTTGTTTATTTATTACTGAATTACCCTTATAATTTATAAAAAAATCATCTGAAATTATTGTCACTTTTAAAACAGCACTATTCTTCTAATAACTTTATTATTTTTAGTCTCAAGTTTCCATAATTTTTTTGTTATGAAAAAAATATATATAATGCAGTTGGTAGAATGTGAAATCAAACTATGTTATTTTATAAAAAAAAATATTGACGTATATCAAAAAAAGCAAACATTAATTCAACAATTACTATTGTTGAAAGCGAGTTAAATTCTTGTTGTAAGTACTTATTTGTTATTCTCATTGTTTATAACTACTAGGAATTTTTCAATAGTTCATTGAAATACTTACGATTATTTTATACATAACCAGCATAGTTAAGTAAATCTGAGAAACGCATCTGCAATCTGCAAGACATTAATAAACTTTGCGCGTAAACAATTTCTCTGTTAAGTTTTTCTTTGCGACTGTACCTAGAGAGCATGAAGAAACGATCATTCGGGGAAGCACGGCGCATGTCACACGCGTCGCATTTCGTAGAATACTCGATTATCTTGATTCTTATTGATTGAGGACCAGCTGGAGAGAATTATCCATTGTTATGGGCCCTACATTGTGAATATATAGAATATACAATACATACAGATAAATAATAGGAATAGAAAAGATAAGAGATATTTAAAAAAAAACTTTAATTGTATTATCCATTATGGTAACCTATTTTACTTTATTATTTTTAATCTGCAGCACCCATAGAAATTTATCATTAACTAGCTTTTACCCGCGACTTCGTCCGCGCGGAATTAAAAAGTAGAAAACGGGGTAAAAATTATCCTATGTCCTTTTCCTGGTTCTAAGCTACCTGCCCACCAATAAATAAATAGTGTTACTAACACGACTTTCTTTTATATATATAGATTGACAGGGTGTTAGTGTTAATTTAGTGTGCGAAAAGTAGACTCTATGTCTAGCAAACAAGACATTTGAACATATAATTTTTATTATATGTATGTGTAGATACATGCTTAATTTGTAATAGTAGGCTAGTTTTATTCTCAAAGTTATATCATTTTCTCTTTGTTTATTGATATAGAAATATAAGCCTGCCCTAAAATAAATTAAAAAAATATAAATACCTATAATACTTATACAAATTAATACAAATCCTTAAAAACACTAAAAATGCCGTCTACCTACGTTGATTAATTAATCAATGGTAAATTTACTACCGTGCATGCTCCATGATTTTATTTAAAATCGATAGTTCGAAGACGGATTTTTAATTGATTGTGACATTAATAACAGTCTAGGAAGTTAGTCGTTTATAGAACAGCTGACGCACCCACACAAAGTAGATCCTAAAGTGAATGAACTCTCCGACTTTCTTCATTGCTTCCACATCAAACACGAAGGGCGGAACTTTATTCGCTACCAAAGTTTACCGGTTAAAGTACCTACTACGAAAGGTCAATAGACTGTCTGCGTGTCGATAGTTCTTATCGTGGTCACGAGCCACCTCCCATGCCGGCTGTCGTGCTAGTGCGGCTGCAAGTTTTATATAAATTAGTGACAATGCCTTGGTGCAGTTCTCAGAAGCGCCAAGGTTGGTAATTCTGGGAAGTGCGGGCGCGTTTGTGACTCTAGCAAAGCGAGCAAGGCGACGATCGCTGTGCCGTGCTGGTGAGCGGCGAACAGCGAGCGAGCTCGAGCGAATGCAGCGTTAGCAACTTGAAGTGGACTGACTATCGTACCAGGGGCGTAAAATTATCGTACATGGATCGAAATTATCGTATTTTTTAGGATAATGTCTATTATAGATAAATTAATCATATAAATTGTAATATTGATATGCATGCAAGTACTTTATAGTTTATCTTTTTTAAACCACCGCTGTCAAATCAACAGAACACTGAAACCCAAATGTTTTACACGTGGTACAGACCTGAACTGATTCCCTTTCCACTTTAAGTTCAATAAACGCGCCAAACTTAAAATTCACTTAGACAAAATTTCACTGTTCTCATGCAAGTTGGGTATGAAACACGTCAAAATTTTGTATTTATAAAGAAGAAATGGATATGAATGGGTGGTGAATAGAAAAATTTCTACACAAAATATACGATATATATGAAGTGTGAACATAATCGAAATATCGAACTTATATTCTCTTGTTCGCATTGGTAGATGCTATACTAACCAATAAGAAAGCGTGTACAGCAGGCGCTGGATAAAGTTACAGTATTGGCAGTGGTGAAACTTAGTAGAGCGGATCGTAAGGACCAATAGGAATAAAGAACTTGTATTTCCCGGTATTTTCTCAAGATTTTATTGGACAAAATAAAATCATGCTACTGCGGTTTAGACTATCAACGCATGAGTGAAATAATATAAATTCTCAAATTTTGCATCATGATAGAAATTATCGTACAATCTGCGTACGATAATAATATGCTATCGTACATCGTATGTAGGCACAAAATTATCGTATGTGTACGATAATTATCGTACGGTTCCGAACGCTGAGCGAATGCCGCGCTCGCCTCCCGCCGCGCCGCGCGCCTCCGCGGGCCGCCCGCGCGTGTTTACTTCATGAGGCGCGTCGCGTCGCTCTAGCGCCAGTCGACTTTCGTACATGAAAGGGGAATCATCGCTGCGGCGACTGGCCTCGCCGAACTTTCACCTCCCGCGGCGATATCGTTATTTGTGATAAATACACCACATTGAGTGAAATTGAATGTGCGCGTTCTTAGAAACGGTTTCTGCTACGGCACGCGGACGAAGCGCCGCCGGCGACGTCGATTTCTACAAAATAATTTCTCCAGTGCGCTCCGCTTCTACGAAACTGCTTATAAAGAGTTTACCGAGAAGCGCAACGGCAGTAAAGTGGATTTGAGGAAATATTAGTAATTATAAGTGGAACTGTGTGTTTCCGTGTTTTGTTGTTACCTACGGCTTTTACATTGGATCCCAATCACCCCATCGCTCCTCCAATGGTGGTCAAACTACCAGGTAAGATTCCTTTCATGTTAACACCTTTGCGAAATGTTTACTTAACTGTACTAACACAATGATGGCGATTTTGTGACAAATGAGTTGATCAGCATGTTACAGCACAGCCCTATTAAATAGCTATGCAAATATAATACGACGATACGTAATGGCGCCAAGCGACAAGCGATATCTTTCAGGTCGCCGGGTCATTCATACATAGCACATTGTTTACATTTATAATAACGAACACGCTACGTTTTTCCTTGCCTATTTATAGCTAAAGATAGGAACTAATATAGAGTTCTCGTATAGTACTCACTATTAACTACTATTCTGATTGTAAATATGTTTAAGCAACAACAATATACATTGGACAAAAGAAACATAACATTTTTACTCATAATACGTACCTTTACTTGTATGTTTATGTATTATCATCAATTTATTTCCCCACTGATTACTGGCACAACTGATTGATGGCCTAACCTAACAAGAAACTGAGGCCATAGACACCTATTGACAAAAGGTACCTACTAAGTGGTAGATTCCTTGCTTATGGAGTTAGTTACGTACTTCCTTCTTATCGGAATATTATAGGCCCAGTAGAAAATCTATGAAGTGTTATAGACTGGCCATTTAGTTAGCTATTAAGTAAATAGAAATCTAGGCCTAGTCCTAGGCGGCCAATTTCGAAATCTTAAAATTATTCACCCCCAGACCTTTGCTTGTGTTTTTAAATGCTTATAAAATTGAGATTGAGTCTTCTTTTATTTTAGTCGATTTGTAGCAGAAATTCTTGAGGCATCTTGACAACTGTAAAATTAAATAAAAAAAACCTTAGCCATATTTACGGTATAATATTATACATAATCGTGGCTCTAATACATTCCTTGCAATGAATATAGGAAACCTGATATGTAATATAATATGAAATGCATTCTTTGCCCTCGGCAATGGTCTTGTTATGCTATAATGAACTGTAATTGACTTTTACATAAAGTGCAAATTTGTATTTTGCAACAATTATAAGTTGCATGGGAACATAATTTTGTAAAGCTCCACAAAAACATTGTAATCTAATGTTAAAATTAGAAAATATCATCGTTCTTATTCGTATAATACTGGACTTACTTAGGTTTAATTTATACACGAATTTAAATGGAATCTTATTTAAAATCTACTTAAATTTGCGAAAGTATCTAATATTATGTATATATATTAACAATTAAGTAGAAAACGTGCCTTATATAAAGAGATAATATATTAGACAGAAATCTAAGTAAATATAATTCCAATGAAGCATAATAATTTTGTTGCTTCCCTTGAAAGCTTTCGGTCGACCTTCAAGATAATTTCAGTTGTTATTTCGGCGAACTGTTCGAACATTAAAGCCGCAAACAGCTCCAATATTATTATTTCAAGTTAAATTACATTTAACGTTCAACATTTCATGGAATATTGTGATAAAATATTTTGCCTACTTGGTATTTATCATTATCATAGCTAATTTCACTTTAAATCTATAAACGTGATATTTGATGTTTTTAAAAAGAAAGACGTTATCAATTCGACTGTATTTTTTATGTATGTTACCGCGATGCTCCGCCCCTGGTGGTCCGATTTTGATAAAAATTATTTTAATCGAAAGGAAATGCTTGCAGATGGGTCCCATTTTTTTCTAAATAACTAGAATACTAGTAGATTTTTTGATAATGTTATACATGTTGTGGGTTACACCTACTGTGACAATTGTATTAATATATTATTGTCTTTCTTTGGTGAAAGAGAATCTGAAGGATGACAATATGTGACAGTGCAGACTGACCCCACAGATACAAAATAAATAAATAAACTTTCAAAAGCCGAGTGCAAAAAATACTTTTAGTTTCAAAAGGTCAACATATTCCATAGTTTTTACCGCAGAGGCGCTTAGGCAAAATAAGGCTTTATTCCTGCGGCTTTCGTAATGAAGACAGTATGAGAAATTTACATTACGGGCATCCTTTAGTAAGATATGAACGACTCTGAGTGCGGGAACATATTTATCATCACATAATATCAATTGCACTATACAACCGTGACATTCCTTTAGCGTAACATACTTGTGTTAACATAATATAGTAACATATAGTGGTCTCTGCTTTCAAAGAGATTGAGAAGGATGATAAAATGTTATATATATAAGTGTTCCGACAGTACAAACACACAATTACAGTAATGTAATTTTGCGCACTTTTTTCTAGGTTAACAGTATACATTTTCGCAATGGGCTGTGTTGAACACCCCTGGCTGGTCGCTCTGCGTTTGCAGACAATCGCACATTGTTAGTTTACCGGGAACATCGGAGGTAAATCGTCTACCGGGAATCGCCATTGCCTTTGTTTATCCACGAAGGGAAACAATGGCGTTTTTTGCAGCGTTATTTTAAGCATCAAAGAGTCTCTTAACGCAATGTCTATTGTTAATGTTTATTGTTCTATTACGCTAATAATTTTCGCGGAATCGCCTTTACATGTTAATGTGTAGATAACCCAGCGTGGTATTGGGTCACTGATTATCATTTCTATGCATGAATTATAAAAGCCGAATCATATCTATTATATTCTATGTTCTACGTATTTATGAAGTAGATTAGGTAAATCGTCCCCAAGACGGATGTCTTTTTTTTGTTCGGAAATACCAACTGTGGGTTGCTATTCTTTGTGGCAATTCATTTTCTAATTATAATTATCTATTTGAAAAGGTGAAAGAAAACAATCTTTTATCTCGCATTTTACCTACCTTTTATCTAAATCTCAAATTAAGTATAACTTCTTTAAAGACAATATTAACATTTTACAAGCTTTTATTTAATTTCACCTCTCTATGTTTGGTTATCAAATATTGCAAATTAAATTTGATACACTTTCCGGTTACCGATATAGCTAAACTGCACACGTGTGTAAATCGCGTAACAATGCAATATTATAGTGACATGGTGCTAATCTAATGATGGAGCTGGAAGGTGGCTATAGGAATAAAATAGAAATAAGTGGAAAAAGTGGATTTATTAGTAAGACTCGTTGCTAGAGGGGTCTTTATTGTCGTGATTTAAGCTCATCGCCGAGCTTATTTTGTTTTAGAAAAGTCAGCGAAAAACCGATTTTAAATGATATTTGATAAAAATGATGGGCTACTACTGTGGTACTGGTGTTTTAAAGAAAATGTCATCGGCAAACTCATTGAAAAACAATAATTATCTTTCTATTTCATTAAAGTAATTGAGATTGCAATTCGGACGAATTGCAGTGCGGACTTAAAACTGACCAACACAAAAAACAACGCCCTGTATGTCTCTGTAGGAATAAAAAACATAATATTGACATAACAAATATTGCGAATGGTCAGAATACTATTTGAAACATGTTTATTTGCGGCGTAATGCTTTGCATTGTACACCGCAAAAAGCGCCGACAATTAGGTCGATTACAGAAAGCTATGAGCATCAATTTAACTGTTAGACATTCTTTATAGTCTATGGTAGACGTTTAATTAAATAAACTACTTTATTCTTTATGCCCATGTTGGGATCTAGTCTTTAGTCTTAATGTTCACATGTATGTTACGTTCCAATCCAAACCGTTAATATTATCCACCATAGAGAAACTATAATTTGACGTTACAACTCGAAAATTCCGAAAACAATTCTGGTAAAAGTCATTTTCTGCTATAACTATGTCACATTAGCTAAACTTATTTTACTGTTTCACTTTACGATATCACAAAATAGGTAATTAAAAAAGCGTAATGGTCACCACCTTGTTAAATTATACGATGGCTGTACGACTTCCCCAATTTTCCTTTATGTAGCACAGTAACCTATTCTAGAATAAGCATTTTATTGTTGTAGATTTATTCTCATTTTATAAATTATTTTCACTACATAACTTCCTCAGACGAGACCCTTTTTATATTATAACATAATTAAATAAAAGCCTATCTAATTTCCTTCTATAGTAATCGATTTATACCCAAAAAGATGCGCAATGTCAGCTAGTATTAACCAAATTGACAATCATTATCATATCTACTTAAATTTATATAACCAAGGTGATATTAAAATTTTAATTGATACTTTTTATTGGAAGTTTTTTTTTATTTAGGTATTTATCCACCTTTATGTTAGAAAAAGTTGTAAATTAACTAAGCAAATACAACTATAATGCTAATAAAAATCTTATTCATCAAATTTTCTATAAATATTTTTAATACCCACATACAGGTGTATTTAATCATTAGAATTGACTTTCCCCCACCAAACAGTTGGCCACGGGTCCCTGACACCAATGGCTATTTCTAGAAACTCATGTACAGTAAAATATCGTTGGCTTGATTACTGAGGCGTAGGTTAACCACCCGACAACGTAGTCCATAATACTGGATGAATTAACTTGGCTGAGATAAGATACCTTTCACTTTAATCTCGTAAAATTAATTAAAAATAATTTATGTTTTATTTAATCTGTATAATAAATGAAGTGAAATACATTATTATTATTATTATTATTATTATTATTATATACCTATTGACGCATATAATAACAAGAAAGCGATTAGACGGGTGTATGAAAAAGGCAGATATTCGTTCTGAGAGGGGAGTCTACTAGGAAAATGCGCGTTGGATCGAAACGTCAGAGCAAGGTGGGATCGCGAGCGGGCACAGGTATGCGTATTCTGAGAACGAGCCGAGTCCGTTTTTGCTCCTTTTTCGATTCAAGTTTACCGAGAATTGAATGGCCCGGTGGCGGGCGGGCCTACTCGGAACTCATAATTAATCCTTGGAAGCCTCCGACCCAAGGGTTGTTATGAGAAATCGTCTGTGTTATGACTATTTTTTTTTCGTCTGTACGAACTTTTGCATTATCATTTCGAAAATTGTCCGCTCGGGTTATTGTTCGCGGAAGGACCGGGTGTTGGAGGTTATGCATGTTATTAAACTTTATGCACGCCCGCGACCTCGCCGACTACATCGCGACACACCGTCCTGCGAACCCCCCGGACACTTCGATGCGCTTCGCGGAACCAACTAAATATTTCATTAGCGCCTTGCGATGTTTTCTCGTTTTTGGAATACACAAATAGGCACCTTTAAGTTACGTTTATATTTTACGTTACGGTAGGTTAAGCAATAAAATCCATTGTTGCAAATTCTTCTCATTTTTTATAATCAGTTTGGCGCCATTTTTTAAACATGGAGCCGTAAACATACGTCCTAATGTAAAACACACTATAATTAAAAAGCATTAATTATTATTTATTTACAGGTATTTTTATAGCTCGATAGTTAAAAAAAAAAAATTCTACGTATATATTAACGAGCTCATTTTTGTAATAAATCATGATAACAGATTTTACTATGTAAAGAATTTCAGAATTTAGTTTTTTTAACCATTAAATCGTGTTTTGCATTCAATTGAATGTATACTAAGCGGCGTATCGTCCGTTTTCCGTCACCATTTACCTCGTTGGGCTAGGCCAGGGGCCGGAGAAACGTAAAAAGATAAAGCCGCTTTCCGAGAAAGCCGGCTAGTTTAAATTTCAATGGGCTACTGCGAAATGTCGGCAGTTTCGTCTAACGAACCGATCGAATACACCGCTTTGATCTTCCACAGCTTCACAAAATTGTACTTAATTCCTCACTGAAATAAAGATTAAATCGGATTGGCAGTATGCACTTGTTTATTTCGAAATTTCTCCTTTAAAATCATGCATTCCTGGTACAGAAGGTCGTACGATACGAAACGATTTCGCAAAAAATCTCCTAAAGCAGCAAGTAAATAATTATTCCTCTCACAATTTAACGTCGTCTTGCTTGAAAAAAAAAACAATTCCTTTATACGTCCGTAATTTGCCGTTCGTTTTCCCTTTCGATATTGAAATCAAAGGTAGCCGCTTTCGTTTGAAGCGAGTGATAATGACTTTTTGTTATTTCTAAACGGATCTCCCTTTGTATCATTCGTTGGAGCAACTCTACTTATAAAACTTTTATAGTATTAACGAAATATTTGATTCTACTCGTGTCTCGTACACTTTCTCATTGTAATACATTTTACTGTTTTTCTTTGAATATCGTAGCTTACATAAGTCAAAAATGCAAAGTTATTTCATTTCTGCCTAATAAGTAGATAGCATAAAAGCAAAATCTCGTAATATTAAATAATAATCCGAGTAAGGCAAGGTTAATTATTAGATCACTTTTATGCAGGCCGGTCAATCGGTCGGTTACGCGCGCCCAGAGCCGTAGTGTGACGTCATGATGTAGGTATAGAGTAGTAAAGTACGTACCATGAATAATGTATCACGCGACAATAAGTCACTAGTGACGCGAAACACACGAGTGTCACTAAAAAACCACACAACGATTTATGAATCGCCGTTTACGTAACAAGCTTAAAATAAATAATTTTAGGTAATCGCATTTACAACGATAAGAATACGTATGTACAATTTAAAGAGTGGTGTGGTGAATAAGACAAAATCTATGTGGTGTAACGGAACGTTTATTTTAAAAATCGAAACGGCCGCGGTATCGTCGTTCCGGGAATCGAAGCTCAACGCACGGTTGTAGGGTTGCCAACTTGCAAAAAAAAGACCGATGAAGACTGGCGTGATGGTGGGTTAAAACAAAAGGTGGACTAGTGTCTTGTCAACCCTTAAGAAAAAAAAAACAATGTGACTCGAAGACATCGACGTCAAACCCGTACCTCGAATATGTACCATGCAAACTCGAAAAATTCCGGTCACACCCGATGACGCAGCAACCCTAGCCGACAGCCGACCGGTCGAACGTTCCGAGAACACGTGAAGGTTGCCCAGCTAAAACTCTTACATTGGAGAACGTTCATTGCTGACTTTATGTGCCGTGGCCATTATGCTCGGTGCATTATCCAGATGGGCATAACATGCCTGTTCTATACATATAAATCGATTACTGAATTACTGACTAAGACATACTTTACATGCCAAAATACAGGTTATACCATCATCATGTGCAAAGTTATTGTAAAGATCGTCATGACACTGAGTCGGGTCAAGTTTCCTGAATGAAATTACTGACAAAGATTATGCTACAGATAAGGATACATACACACAAATCAACTTTTTTCCCGAGTTATAGTTTAAAATGTTAAATTTTTACAACATGTTATCATTTTCGAGTTGAATTAATTTAATTCGAAATGCGAATACCGTATTATTCATTTTAACACCCAAAAACTTGGCAACACTCGACTGCCTGAGCTTTTATTGCTTGCTTTAAGATTTGGAATTGAGGCCAATCTGAACATTAAAGTTTTCGACGATCTTCCGTACTGGTATTTCTTATGAATGGATATTTAATAACCAAGTTCGTTTTATTGTATAAAATTTAATAAAATGAATGGAAATTAGCACCCATTAACCTTTAGGACGTGGGAAGAAACATATAACTATTATATGTAACACTTAGTAACCTGTCGTACCTACTAATAGATGGGAAGTCACTTTTAACATAGATTTGTTATACTAGCTTTTGACCGCGACTCCGTCCGCGCGGAATTAAATAAAAACTTATTATGTGGCCTATGTGTTCTTCCAGACTATGTTCTACATCTATGCCAAGAGTACCTTCTAACAAACATCCATCCATCTATACATTCGCATTGTAATGTGAGTAAAATTAACTAAGAATGTTTAGATACGAAATAATATATTAAAAAGCTTATCGTTGTAAAATTTAATCTCATTTACAAACTAGAAAATATTAATAAAAAAGATTTGTTAGAAATCTTGCAAAGGCCATATGAATTATTCATAAGATATTTGCGAGAAAAACATATAAGTATATGAATTTTATTTCAATATGATAATAATATCATTAGACCAATAATATTACTTACGTGTACAGAATTTAAAACATAGAAATAATTAAAAGTATATACTTCGCAAATTATAATTAGTTACGATCAAAACTTAACTGATAGATGGATGGTAAGAAGGTACCTTCAGAACTGCTGAACAGATCCCAGAATCAGATCTCTGAATAGGTGTAGGATGTAGTCTGGAAGAACACAGACTACTTATGAATTTTAACTAGCGGGCGATAGCTGGTACCAGCATAAATATATATAATAGTCTTGTCGCAGTCGCTGTTCCTGTGAGTTGGAAGCTGTTCCGCGTTGCGTCTAGTGAGTGTGATGGAGGCTTAATTTTAAAACTCTTTCCCTTTCCACCTATTTCTTACAAGAAAATACTGGTAAGGGGAAGTGGATTTTTGACACCCAAAAGGGAAACTTCTTTCCGTGTGTTCCCATTTCTCTCGATTTAATGTAGATAACGTGTGCAAATTTATGGGCAGCTGTCACTTGGCTATTTTAGCGAATTTAAGTGGCCTCTTGCTCGTTTGCCATCTTATACTAAAAAAAAAACCTTTCGTAACAATTAAGTATGAGCAATCTCTCAAGTCTGTTTAAGTAGAACTTAAATGACTTTGAGAGTGAAAGAAAATAATGAATCGATACACTATTTACATTAATTATTTCCGCTCTTTCTAGAAGTATTTAGTAACGAATAAACTAAATTCAACTACAATGAACTCATTAAGATAAAATTACGAAACTGTACGAATAAATTATATTTTATACTACGATATTCATTTACCGAAACCGCAGGTTAATAATAAATATATTATTCTTAGTAAACATTTCATATTTTTACACTATAAAATACTTATATCCTTCTATTTAATATTAAATAGTAGATCATAAAGTTTAACTAGAATTTTTAATACAGTTCTGATACATTTTGTTATTTAATACTAATACAGTAACTAATATTACGAAGTTACCAATCTGATTCCGACCATATGTCAGTTATGTTGAGTAAAGGAGAGAGTGGGAGGAAGCGAGTAAAGGATAAAGTAGTTGATCACATTTGAGGTTTAATTCCCAGATTCGGAAAGAAGAAGAAAAGTCTGGAAATGTCTATTTAATTTGGCAAACAATTACAATGTTTGATATGATTTGAGAGTTACTAGTTTGAGATACTGAAAACGCTAGAATCAAGGAACAAACATGAAACTAGTATCGTTTATATAACTAATAAAATTAATATAAAACTAGAACTTTTCTTTTATATAACTATCGCGATTAAATTCCATTTATATACTGTGACTATTTCTTGTAAATATGTAGAATAAAAAAATAATCAGATTGACCTTTGTCGGTTGATTTCATTGTAAACGCGTAGGATCTTTTCTAGAAAGTTCTTTATTAGATATGAAGTCGAATAAAAACCAAGGGTACACTACGATATTATGTAGATTATTTTTATGCTTCTTTTATAAAGAGATCAATATTAAATTAAAATCAATGAATTCTTAAAATAATTTTCAATTTGCTTAAATGTCACGACCTCTCTGTTACGATGATTAGTTCTCGTTATTTTGGTTTTTAAATTACTTAATAGAAAAAATGGTAATGAAATTTAAAACAAAACTTATTCTTTTATTTAATGGCTGGGCATAATGTTATAATTAAATTTTACCACATTAATAAAAACGAATACAAAATGTTTTTACCAAAAAAAAGATAAAATTAACAATTGCATTAAAATACTTTGATTTAATTTTATTCATTTGCGTATAACTGGCCAGTGCATTATGAACAAACCGTTCCGACTTTGTCTAATTAATTTTCTAAATAATTACTAAAAACATTAATACCACTTACCACAAAATGTAATATAATTATATTTCTCTAAATTGTAGTCTATTTTAGTGACAGTTACGAATAATAATGTAAGCAGAAATATGAATCAGTCTTGGAAGATTTAATTCTAAAATGTTTACAATTGCACAAGCTTTGCATTACATTTCTGACTGACAACTTAATTTCGATGACCTCAATGACCTCGTGAATTACCCAATAATACGAACCGAGGGCTTCCACTGCCGAAACACGCTATTCTGTTATCCTTTTCATTATCTTTGAAAAAACCAGTGATAGTTCATGTTTGGCATGTTTATGTATCGCAGATAACTTAACGTAAAACATGCGTTTATATTCAAAGTATGGTTTCGAGGGTTAATACACCGACCACTTTATATAGACAGGTCTCTGTTTGGAAAAAAAACTTTTGCTTTATTCCTAATTAAAAGCGTCGGTTGATGTTACTCACAGTTAATTATATCTCTGTTATTAGTTCTAATCCTCACCACTGCTAACAACTGCTACCATCAGCGCCGAAAATCAAATAGGCACAAAATACTATGGCTTATAGCCTGTCCTTGTATAGTCCTTGTATACAAACGAAACGCAATAATATAACCCTATTTTACATATAACTGTTAAACAACGCATACGATTCAAAATATTTTGCTTCTATTTTTATTGAAGTAACCGAAGATGTGTTGCTATTTTAAGTTTTAACGCCACCTTTTCCACAGTTCCGCCTGTAATGCATCAAACATAGCCATAAATATTCTGGAGTGAACCAGTTTTTACTCCCACAAACTGGATTGCTCACTATAATTTCACTTTTTAAATACGCTTCAAATACTGATTTAATCTTATCTACGTTAATATAATAAAGAGGAGAAATTATTTAATTGTACGTAACTTTTTTTTTATCTGTCCATTATAATATTATTCATTGACTTTCCTAATGGCGATGATTATTAAAGTGATATTAAACATCATAATTAGAAAGCTCTTATCTATAAGTAATAATAATTTTATTGTGATTGGATTATGAATGTTTAATGGAAAATGGGCCGATGACCTGGTCAAGGTTGCGGGCGTCACAGGATCGGGCATTGTGGCAATCAATGGGGGAGACCTACGTCCAGCAGTGGATATATATAAAATTCTCGTGTCGCGGTGTTTGTGGTTAAACTCTTCCGAAACGGCTTGACCGATTCTCATGAAATTTTGTGTGCATATTCAGTAGGTCTGAGAATCGGACATCTAGTTTTCATACCGCTATTAAGTTCTTTTTCAACTGCACGCGGACGGAGTCGCGGGCGACAGCTAGTAATTTATATTAAGGTAAGAAGCTTATTAAATAGATTAACAAAGATACAGATCAGCCAATAGTCTGTCCAACGCATTTATTATCTACTCTCTTAAATTATATCTAAAGTTATTCTTGAGTTACTATATCTATTCATTGAGCGACAACAAGTGCCGATAGTATATTTTAAACCTGTTTAATGGAAAATTAGTAATCCATCTTGCTTATCTTCGCAGAAGTAGGTGTGTACTTTATGATATTACTAGCTGTCGTATGCGACTTCGTCATTAATAAATAACTTAATTAGTAGCCTATATGTTCTTCCAGACTATACTCTATATCTATGCTAGATTTCATCGAGATCCGTTGAACCGTTTTGGAGATACCTTCAAACAAACATACATCTATCCATCTAAACATTCGCATTTATAATATTAGTAAGATAATGTCTTTTTAGGTCCGCCGTTGAATGGACTATTGAAAAATATCGTAAGCTAGATTAGAATATTAGAATTTATTTTACAAAAGCTGCGACATCGAAATCCAGTTAGAGAAATCTCCGTATAACATAAAAAATCTATTTTAGTCGTGTTAAGTTATTACGTTAGTAATTTCATTTAAGTAAAACCTATTTCATTAACGTACAACAATTTTAACGAGACCGCGAGACAGATAAATTGTACTGAAACCAAAATAGTATTCTACCCTCAAGCTATACGTGCGTTGTTATTATTCTAAATTAAATCTTATGTCAATGTAATAAAGTTGTACCTCGTCTGTATATTTATTAGAGACCTATGCAAGTGGTACCATCCTTATCTTTAATGCCACGGTAACGTGAACTTAATGCACGCTTCGGGTTACAAAGTATAAAGACCTCTAACGATAATATTTTAAATTATTTTTGTACTTTTTAATGTAGTGTAGAAGACACTTTATTAGCCATTTTAGAAAATTACGTACTATAAAGTTGTATATGGTTATGACGAACGCATATTATTTGATCAGACCAAGGGTTCATTGTCTAAATATTTGTACATAGAATTTACTAAATGCCTAATTTAAAAAAAAAGTAAAAACTACTCGGTTGTAAAATGTCAAGATGTCTATGAAATCGATGCTGTATCGATTTCTTGAGAAATGTTTATTTATAAGAATGTTTTTTTATGCTCGATCCAAAAGAGTATAATGACATCACTAGGCACGACTTCGTGAAACCTCCAGGATGACTAATACGTCCACTCTGACCTCAACATTCCGATGACCAAACCTTTTGGAAGCTGTAGTTTTCTTTTAACCGAAATAAAGTTGGTTATTTTTAACTGCGTTATCGGGTCTCGGAGTATGTTTCTTTCTCGGAGTAATTTCCACCTTAGTTTATGATTTAGAGCAGAGATTCCCAAAGGGGTCGATATCGACTCCCTGATATTGAACTTAAAGCATTCCTAATTCTCACTCTGTTTTCCTCTATTGACCTAAGTCAGAATGAATAATAATAATAACTGATCTTAAAAGTAGGTAATTTGGTCATGGGGGTCTGAGGTAACGGTTCATTTTGGGAAAGGGGGTTTTCCAAAATAGTTTGGGGATCCCTGATTTAGAGAATGACCTAACAATTAACGAATAAAACAAAAATCTTTTACATATGTATTACAACATGCGAAAAATCATAGTTATATAACTTGTACTATACGGGCAACATAAGTTTTTTTTCTTTTTAGAAGTAGTCATATCTTAGATGTCTTTCGACTAACATGTTATTCTGCTAATTAGCGTTCAATCAGAATTTCTGAAAACTAAATGATACGTCCTTTGGTCCTTCTCGGAAAGCCTTTTTTTACAATCAACTATTAAAACGAACCGTATATTTTTTGCATCAAATAAACCTGTACAGAATTAAAAAAAATAACATAATGTTTATTATTCGCGGAATTACGAGTCGTTTGCAATTTTATAACTTCGACTGAGAATAATTGTTAATTACATTGCTTTCGTACTGCGAAACAGATTTATAGTTAAATTTTTATTATTCTTGATTGATCAATAAAACTGCAATCAATTGATTAGAAAAAATATCGATAGAATTGATTGAATCATTTTTATTGATTTATATCGATTCTGATCACTTTTATTATTCGATAACCTATCTTAGTTTCTAAGTAATTCTTCTTACAGATAATCGATTTGTCTACATTTGGGAACCCTACCTTGTAACTATCGATATAGTTCTTGGAATGTGGCCATTGAATATATTTATTGTTTTCTTAATTATCTTTTACTGATGGCTTATAAACAGTAATCAATGGTGTTTTGTAATTCGATAACTTTTTTATAGTAATAATTGTTATTGATTATACTGTTTTTTTTACAAAAGTTACTCTTCTAAGGTTTTTTTCTCAAAAGTTTTTTCTCCTGTTTATAATCGACTATACTTGTAAAAAATGTTTTGTATATTATATATACATATTACTTCTCTTGTTTTTCTATACATCTTACTAATATTATAAATGCGAATATTTAGATGGATGAATGGATGTTTATTTGAAGGTATCTTCGGAACGGCTCAACGGATCTTAATGAAATTGGGCATAGATGTAGATCACAGACTGGAATAACACAGGCTACATATTATGTTTTTTTATAATTCCGCGTGGACGGAGTCACCGACGACAACTAGTTATTTATAATTGTATGACGTGAAAATATTTAAATTAAATGAACTACATCATCTGTTATCTGAGAAGGAAAACAGATAAAGTGCAATGAACTATATACAAAGTGACATTGACCAATACTTTATTCGTCTTTTGTCATTGATTTAAGTGATAAAATAAAACATATCTCTATTGATAATATTTAACCGTAGCTCCAGGTATCATAGCCGTAAACGTCTTCTAATCTTTCTTGTTTATTGCCATTTTCTACGAAATGTCTATGTATCGCCAGCTTGCATATTTCCCCACCGAGGGGCTCGGAGTCTACCCAAGTTAATGATGACTAGGCCGTAGGCAACTATGTTTACTTAGTGCAGATCGGTTGACTTCACTCATGTTCCAACTTCGTCAATATGTGCAGGTTGCATTACTATGTTTTCCTTTCCCGTAACAACTTCGGATAAATGTAGGTTCATATGAAATTCGAAAATCGAAAAACAGATTAGTACATGGCGGATCGAATAGATTTCGGTCCGGCCTCTCAAGCACTAAACCACTGCGCCACCTACCTTTTATCAAGGAATTACTTATCTACTGCGTCATATTATTTTACAGATAAAAATAATGTTCTTTATTTTTAATAATTAATAGTTTAAAGTTACATTATTAAATGTATTCATAGGAATTAAATTTTTTATCTTTTCCTTACTTTAATTTGCTTTAACGAAGTACATAATATGTAATTGCGGGAGATAAGTCCAAGTCTCAAAAGTTGACGTTGTCGTACCTGATGAACGGATAAGAGTAATGAAAACGTGTTGAATGATGAAATCGTACCGCATTTCCATACTCGCGTAGTGCGTGACTGTTCACTTCGCAATGTAATCAGTCGCCGCGCCGGACCTCGCCTTAACGAGAAAACCTCTTAAGAAACCTTTATGTTTTGAGATTTCGACGAATTGACATATCGCAACTCGAATCCCACTCACTTTGTTCCACTTCACTGTTGAGGTGTTCAAAGAAGTATTGAGTAAGGTAAAGATAAGCGTCTTATATTATATTAAATTATATTTTAAAAGCAACGGGACGACCAGTTATCTTAGTTACGACGAATTGTAGCTTTCCGCAAGGGTAAATCAATACGTAAATTTCAGTCCCAATTTGCGTAGGCGTGGAAAAGTACAAGGTTACTTTTGTGTTTATTAATTGCACTTTTTAATCCTGCAGCCATTAATTATAAATTTGGTATAATGTAAATCTTATTTTCTAGTATTATTTATCTATTAAGTAACTTGTGTAATTAATCAACTAGAAGCCCACGCGTGATTAATCTTAATATACAGCTGCATCGTGGTTCTTGCGATTCTCATTAGCATGATTACGACATAACGCTTGTATCTTTATGAGTGCTATTAATTATCTGTGCCTAGATCCCGCGCTTCCTGTCACGTGCGACATCTCTTGCGCTTTGACATGCATAATTATGAAGCGGGAGCGCCATGTTTTTTTTAACCAGACAAAGATTTTGCTACCAACATAAAACATGTTTACGTTTCAAATATTTAAAAAAAAATATTTCTAACTTCCTAAAGCTAGCTTAGAAAGTCTAGTTTCCAATTAGCCACAGAATTTAATAGCTTTATTTAAGAGAGATTAATCCAATAACTAATTGTCTGAACAGGTGATTAAATAATTTTATATTTTCTTTATGGTTTTTCCGATTTCCAAAAAACATGCGAATTATAAATAGAACCATGACACTGCATGGTATTTCATATTAACACAACTACTACGAACTGAACAGTTAATCTTATCAGTTAATATCATAATCGCGTAATCATTTCGAGGAATGGTTTTATTCATTCTGGCTGCAACGAATTCCAAATCATGCTATTCCTTATTTTTCTTTAGTCTTAGTAAAACAAAGTAGATACACCTTTTCTATTAACTAAGACTGTTCAGCCCACGTTTCATTGAAATGTGAATTGTAAATAACATAGAAATAACGACAAAAGCTATTCTGAGAAAGATATCGTCACTGAGCTGAGAATTTCCAGAAAACGCCTTAGTAACGATACAAAGTAAAGGCGCAAGGTTCCACTGTTATACTGTGTAGGTGTATATTCCGTTTACAAGAGTAACTACGGCTTCATTTCACTCCATTTTATATAAAGAATCATTGTACGTTGAGATATTTTTCTATTCAAGGTTTCTAAACAAAAGGTCTTTATATTACCTCAGCGAATCTAAACAATTTATTTACGAAGAATAGTTTCCTATATTTATGTTACTTTTGTATTGAAAGTATACATATATTGTTCCAAATATTTTAAATTTCTTTTCTTATTTTAATTAGTTTTATTATCTTGTGTTTAAAGTTTTTACGTATGTACAATTAAAAACGAATTAATTGTAATTAATCCATGCACATAAATCGATTAATTTGCGATTAGTTGTAAAACAAAATTAGCACAAACCAATTAATGCACATGAAACCGCGGCCATGTTTTTTGCTGTTGTATATTTCGCGACCGGTTCAACCATCGCGGATCAACGCGGTCTTGTTTACTGCAAGTTTTTCCTAGAACAACTTATTATGGCACAAACCATAGACATCAAGGATGATTACCTATGGATTATGAAATGTGTATTGTTTTATTAATTTGGTAGCAATTGAGTCATGTCATCAAAAGGTGGGAACGACAGCATTAAATTTATTTTATGGTACAGACTAAAAATATGAGTTACGAATTCTATTTTAATAACCTGTGGGATTATGAGCGTTAATTTTAAATCTACTATGAATATGCGTTTGACAAATTTATATGTATGTGATATTAATAAATACCAAGGTAATGTTAGGTGTGGTAATATTTAGGCATTTGCAAACTAGGCCAGGCGTTATATCATTATATCACAAGTGTAGACAGTACAAATTTAGTCCGCTTTCCAACACGCGCCGACGCAAAACGGACATAGAAAATATTGGAATGAATTCTGCGAATATGTTTTTAACAACTCCGACCCTCCCGTTAAATGAAGAAGTACCGAGAACAACGGTATCTCAATATCGTATTGAAATCGGAGTGTGCCACCTTCCGCGAATTGTGAGATGACCTCCTAAATTGTTTTTATTAACTGATCGCATCCAAAAAAATCATTGAAATGAAATTATAAAAAAAGGAAGCAACTTGTTCATCATAATATAAAACAAATATCTTTAAATTATCAAGACAAATTCTGTCCGACTTGGTAGCAATCTAAATAAATGTCGAAAAGCTACAATTTTGCACGATGAAGATGAAATGAGGTAATTTCATAATAATCACCTCTTCCACATTTTCATTATTTACCCTAAACCGGTGGCAAATAAAAATACAAAAATAAATCTTATGTTACACGCAGCTGCGTAAGTAGTACCAAAAAGTGACGGCAGATGTTCGCCTGTGAAAGCGACGCGGGCGCAGGTACGGGATTCCGAGAACGCCAAATATAATCGCACTACGTGGAACACGCTCTCTATGGTCCGTTCGAAATTCGAATGCGCCTCGACATTTCTATGTGTGTGTAAATTTAAACGAAAAAAAGCGTTTCGCGTTTATCAATAAAGTGATATCGATTTTAATCTTACAAATGATGACGTAACGAAAGGATTAAAGCGATTTTCACTTTATTGCTGATTGCAAGCTACTGTATTGTGTAATTATATCGGAAAACATTAATTAGGTTGATTTGATTCTGTTAACATGCTTCCAATAATATTTTTTTATTCAATTAAGATTACTTGAGGGTAAAGTAATAAAATATTTAACGGTTCCGCAAACCGTCCGTAACTATCGGCGAAGGCACACGTTTCACTGTAGTATTTAAACTTCTATAATCAGGTCACGCACATATTTTCATGTTTTACTTTTTTAGCTCCATGGTTTCCCTAATAATAATATATAGATCGATCGTGTAAACAATTACTTTAATACACATAGCAATAAACACTCGTAAAGAATAGATTCACTTTATTTCAAAGAAATCATTGTTTAGATTTATATTTAAACAGCCTAGTTTTTAGTTGTTAGAATTAGAAATATAAATAAGATTAATATTCGTCCGTTCTAAAATATTAACATTTCTATAGTATTTTGCGTTAAGTGCTATTCTAACAATTCTCATTATTATGTTATCTGTATTCTTTAATTCAAAATATGTACAGATAAAAATATCTGGAAACATGGAATTTGCTCATAAAAATTATAAATTAAAAAAAAATTGAGGCATAGTTTATACAACAAAATATAAAATAGTTGCGATAAAATGATAGAATTATGCGAAAATATGATTCAAATATATAGATAACTCAACAAAATTGCTAGTTAATTGTTATTAGTGGTAGTGAATGAATTCTTGGAAGTCAGTGAATGTTTCGTTTCGTTCGTATCACTTCTCTTGCCCGAAGGCCCCCCCTCTATTTAAAATTGTATTGTAGTTTTGTAGTGTGGCTCGAACGGACTGTCGCGCCGTCGTGCCTACTTGTAGTTTCCACTTTGCAGTTGGCTTGGTCAGTCGAGTCTGCGCGACGCTAGCGCGTTCAGTCCGTCCGTATCATTATTCGCTGGAAGTTTTATTATTAATATTATATTCATTTATGACTAATGACAGCGCCAGTGTTAAATAGATAAAAAATAAGAGAACGTAAACTAACGATAACACTTAATAAATTGGGTATTAAAGTGAAATCAAGAAGTTTTTTGTGACTATTATAAGGAGTTGTTGAATTTTGTGTTAAATCGTGGCCGAAGAAGGCGTAAGTGGATGGTAAAGTTGGAACACAACCGGCTTGTGAACGTCAAATGTGTTTGTTTGAGAGGCGAGTGGCGCCCGCTTGTCCTCTAAATATGACTTTAACAGCGAGGTTATCTCCCCAAAGTGAGTGAAATATAAATATAATAAATAATATTACGCTACAGTTTTAAGTATACTTTGAACGTATTAAGAATTCCGGTTATGGAAATTTACTGTTAAAATAAACAAGTTTTAGGTTATAATTACAGTTTTGTTTACGATAACTTAATTTATGTAGAAATGTGTTTTGCGGTCTGAATACATTTGAATCTAAAATAAATAATTTAAATTTAATTACATACTTCATATATCTGAACTAATTTAATTTTAAATTTCTTCTGAAAGGAGGAAAAAATATTTTTTTGTTTATTCAAATAACTTACACGAAACATTGAAGTGGGAAACAAAATGTTTACATAAATGTATACATTCTTTAAATCTAATAACGTTAATATTTTTGATATGAAATTGTTTTAAGAAGTATAAATTTTATTGTTTCCTTATCTTATTCAAGTATATACAAATAATTAGAAGAATATAGATTTAGTTTATTCAATAAAGTATATGTATAATTTTGGCAAAACAGGAAAAAAAATAGTTTTTTTGTTCCATATCATTTGTAACACTATATGTTCTATATATAGGTACACTGTTTTTGTTTCATAATTAAAGTTATTTAATCATTGTTAAAAAAATGAACTGTACTCTGCCATTTCAACCATTAAATTTTTTCTTCTTCGCTCCAATAACTAATTGGTTTACAGAAAAATTAGCTGTTTCTATGATTTCCCTTTCAAACAAACTTCCTCATATTATGTTTAGATTGATAAGAGTTTTATACAGTTATCTTAAAAACTGTTTCTTCTTTTCAGATGCATGTGTGGAAGTGGGGGTGCCTCTCAACAGCTGGTCCAGCGGCGTTGCTTGCTGCCCAAACTGTAGGCATGAGCTGCGAGTCTCTCTCACACCCTGCAGCGGGAAGACACATAACCAGCCCCAGACACCTGTTACCCCACCGTTCACAATACACCCTCCGTACTTGCCACAATCTCCATTATACACAACCCCATCCTCACCTTTCATACCTTCACCATATAATGATGAGTTGAGACGGTTAGCAGATACTCTAAGAGCATTAAGGCTCTCGGGGTGGTACTATGGAAACTTAGACTGGCAGGTGTGTATTTTTATTTACATAATTAGCTTATACTTACAACATAATTAAATACGCATTCGTGGAGTTGCGAAAACCATAGATAGCCCTTCTTACTACCACTGCCAGATTTATTTTATACCAGTAGGACAGTAGATCTCAAAATTCACACTAGCATAATATAAACACTGACATCAGTGAGCCAAAACAGTCCATGCTAGGCCAGAGCGCTACTATCCGTACAGGCATAAAACATTGTTTAATATTGTCAAAGTTGTTTTTGATAATGAATTTATTTAATGTGTGGGATAACCATATAAATAAAGTTCTTAATGATCTATGTTATATTAGGAATATCTTTCAAATATTAAGATTTTTATGTTACATATTAATGTTTATATATTAATTCATGTGTATTTATTTTTACAGGGTGCCCGAAGTTTATTAAAAGATGCCAGTGTTGGTGCTTTCGTTATAAGAGACTCGGGCGACAGGAATTTCATATTCTCACTATCAGTACAAACAGAAAGAGGTCCTACTTCTGTGAGGTTACACTTTGAAGAGGGATTTTTTAGGTAAGCATATTTGTGATATAATTAAATTGTAAATTATCAAATCAACAAACATATTGTATCCATTATCTCCTTTCTTTGTCTTGTATTAAAAACTAGCTTTTACCCGCGACTCCGTCCGCGCGGAATAAAAAATAGAAAACGGGGTAAAAATTATCCGATGTCCTTTTCCTGGTTCTAAGCTACCTGCCCACCAATTTTCAGTCAAATTGATTTAGCTGTTCTTGAGTTATAAATAGTGTAACTAACACTACTTTCTTTTATATATACCTATATAGATATAATTAATTTTTACAGTATTAAAGAACAAGTTTTATTTTATATTGATATGAATTACGGCTAAATAGTTGCGAAGTCAATTAGCAAGTTACCAAATAGGAAGAATTGTATTCATGGAATGAATTACTTCATAATTCCATTAAGTGACTTGTGTAACTGTACTTGAGTTGTACTCAAACTGAGTCAGCATTAGTCATTGTTAAAACATTATTAGAAACCTGAACTATGTTTACAACTTACCTATTGTGATGTAAGAACAAGGAAGGGAGATAAAGGTGTTTAAAAAAAAAAATTCACCTTTTTACTGATTAAACATATCACTAAAAATCTAATGTAGGTGTAGTAAGTACATTAGTTAATTGACATGATAATGTTTTTTTCTTTTTATAGTGTTGGAGTAAATGAAAAATTGTAAATTTGCAATTTTTATGGTTTTCAATAGATCTTTAATATATAAAAAATATTCCTATATTGATTTAGTACTAATTTGTCTCTTTCTATCTTTACAGATTAGACTGCGACAGACCATTAGCAAGGTATATGCCGAGGTTTCGATGTGTGGTGGAACTAGTGCAACATTATGCCAGGGTTGGGGAACGAGGTGCGGCGGGCACAGTGTGGGTAGACAGAGAAGGCTGCACACATTCACCGGTCCTACTCAAAACACCGTTAAGGAAGAACCCACCATCATTACTTCATACTGCCCGACTCGCAGTACACAAAGCATTGTCTAACCCATTAAGACCCAAAATATGGTGTGCACCAAAACACAGGTTGCTGCCTCTCCCCTCCACTCTCATAGACTATCTCGGTGAATATCCATACTCAATCTAATATTTGGATCTGTATTAATTTAAAACACTTAGTGCATACATTCTGTCTGTTGGTATTACATTGTACATTATAAACTCAGATCACTATAATCATAGTATTTCAAATCAATCTTGGGATAATGATGGTATAAAAACTGCCGAATATAATGCATTTATTTTAATTGAATAGCCAATTACAATTATTTGGAATAGCAATATTTGATTATATTCAAAAATAGTTCAATGAATATAACCTAACCAAGAAAATAAAAAACCTAGCCTGAGAGTGCTTCAATTGCATATTTTATCTCTTTCTAATTTGTATAAGGAAATTGTTACCATTTATTTCCGCAATATGGCGAGGTTTTTTTATATTTCTGGTTGTGCTATTTACAAATTATAAAAATAATTGAACAATCATAATCCCAAGATAGTGTCAAATCCTTTTGTACAAATGAATGTGTCATAATGTCATAGGGCCGGCTCCTTTATCATAAATGTTACAAATATCTTGTAATAGTAAATAAAAACTTGTGTATTACTCATAAGTATTTAATAATGGGACTCAAATATGGTATTTAGTGAAAATATTTATTGCAATAATTTTGTTATTTTCTGTATGTATATAAGTGATGTTTTGATAATGCAAGACTGAAATACAAGAGCCGCTATGTAATACATAAAATTATGTTTTACATTTAATTTGATAGTGCATTTTGTATGTATGGAGTTAATGGTGACAACCACCAGTTATGTTTAATTTAGCAAATTGTTCACTAATGCCTAATCTTGTCCGTAATATTAAGAAATCATCACACTATTTTGTAAAGATTATATTATTATTTATTTATTTCCTTACTAATATTTAGGTTAATCAATGAATGGTTACACTTATAAAATTTTGTTCCTATCTAATTTCTTATTAAGTTAATATTAATTGAATTAATAATCAAAATATTCAAACAAACAAACAAGAATCTGTATAAGTTAAAATGCTTTCACACATACTATATAGTTTTGTGCCATTATAGACAACGTAAACATTCTCTTATGAGTATATTTCAAACAATGGTCATGTTTTTGAGGCTGAAAATGTAAATAGTTCTTGTTTTTGTTTTATTATTTATTTTTTAATTATAATGAAAATAGCAGAATTTAATTGTAAAGAAATTCAAAAAAACTTAGTGACAAACTTCACAACAACCATGTAATGGTTTTTTTCTCGGTTTAGGTAGATTTTTAGATAAGGTTTTGGCTAGTGATGTTAACTAACGTAGAAATTAAAAATGTACCTTAAATAATCTCAATTAGCATATTACTAGGTCTCACAATAATATATTATCTATTTTAATAGCCAAATTCACTTTGTATAAATAGGAAATGCGGGAACTGAAGCTGTATCATGATGAGCTGAACATGTATGTAATAAGAATGTAAATTTTATTCTTTAATGGCTAGAGTCGTCGAGTGATTGTTAGATTACTCGACCAATTTATTTTTTTACCATTCAAGGATAAAGCACCAATTGAATAAGTGTGACATAATAGAAAATGTGTTTAGAAACATTGTAGAGATAACATATTAAAAAGAACTGCAAATAATTTATACACAAAAAAATAAAAATATACATTATGCCTATAAACTTATTGTTTCATTGTCATACAACTATTCAACAAACCCTAACCTAATGTTCTTTGACGTATTTTATTTACATACTACATTAAATCGTCAAAAAATCATAACAATATTAGTGGTAAAAAAGCAGCAGCAGTTGGATAAAATGCAGCAAAAGCATTTAGATGCCGACATTCAGCTGGCCTTAAAAAAAAGTAAGATATGATACTAAATACATCAAACAATGTTTTTCAGTTCGATGAAACCTGATGAAACTTATTTGTTGACCTTAATAGTTTTTAGAGTTGTACTAGCTTTTGCCCGCGACACTGTCCGAGCGGAATTAAAAAAAAAAATAAGAAGCCCATGTGTTCCAGACTGTCCTACATCTGTGCAAAATTTCTGGATGAACACAAAGGCTACTAATTAAGAATCTGAGCGAGCGACAGCTAGTAGTTCATGAAACATATTGACAAATCATTTTATATGCAAATTCCTAACAATTTTTCATCGCAAATCGATTTCAAGATTTTCAAAATCGATACCGAACATTTTGACGGTACATCTACATCACTACAGCCGTTTCAATTAGATTGAGTTTGACATTGCGTTGTTATTGATTTTATTTAGATATAAGTGGTCATTCCTTTTACGCGGAATCATGAGATTAAAACAATTACAGTAAGAAGAAGTATTTATGTAAGAATTTTCTGTAGTAAAAACCATGTCAGCAAATGGAAACGGCGCTAATTATGCACCTTTGAAACAAACATTATCGGATACAGAATCTGAGGACGATCAAAAAGGGGAAAATGCAGTTCGTATTAGAGCTACGGATAGCTGCAACAACTTGGAATACAATAGTGGCTTACAATCTTCCAAAAATTACAGTAACAGCGATATGGATGACTTAAATACCAACGCCAACACATTGGAGAGTACAATGGACAACGTAAGTTTTCTTCAATCAGATGCCTCTAATAAAATGTCTTTGCCACGGCGTTGCGCGTTTGTGGCATCAATATTTCTGTGCATCTTTACAGTAATATTCTTTTTATGGGGCATTCCTTGTTCGAATGTTGGGAACTGTCAAAATAACCAGTGGCGTGATAAATCTGCTGGCTGGGAATTACCTTATTACGACTTAGAGCTGTCTGGCGCAATTCAAGTTGTCAATGGTGCTGTACCGAAAACAAAGAATTTAATCTTTATCTACCGAGGCAACCATATGAAACATGAAGGATTTAATAACAATGACAATGTTAATGGAGTATTACTTATTGTTGGCAATACTGGGGAGGTTGGATGGTTTACTAGAGAAAAAAGAATACCAACACAAATAAATTGTAATCTAATTGATGTGAACAAAGATAGACAAAAAGATTGTTTAGTGGCCGGCACTGAGGGTTTGTTAGCAACATTGAATGCTCTCTCTGGGACACATTATTGGCATGTTAATAAAAATGGAAATATCTCCACTGATATAGCTGCAATTGACTTTCCTATTATTGTAAATGATACGGACAGTGATGGAGTTTTAGATTTGTTAACAATAGGTACAGTCTACCCTAATACAAACCACAATGAACTGCTGCTGATTTCTGGTGCCAATGGTAACATTATCGGTGGACCATTGATTATACCAGAATGCACATCTGTTAAACTGTTACCAGAAGCAACTTTCATAACATATTTGTGTAAAAATGGGCCAGCTGAAGCTGTAAGACAAATTCTGTATCCCCATTTACTTAAAAAATTATCAGCAAATCATGGTAGTGATGTACCTATACCAAAAAAAGCAAATTTAAGCTTAAAGAAGAATATAGGCAACACTAGAAATGTATTTAGTAATGGACCGGGAAAACTTATAGTTGAGAATGAAGGGGAGTGTCCAAACTCTTGCCGAGTGAACCTGACTTTGGTGTTAGAACAAAATGGTACCAATAATGTTACTTGGGAATACACTGCAAACCATGTGTTTGCAATGACCCCAAGTTCATTTTCTTTCCCAAACTCAATACGCGGTTTTGTATTAAAATTATGACAGTGGAATAGTGCCCATTTAGCAAATGGTGCACGCAAAGTTGATGAAGTAAGATACAACATGCAAAACCAAAGCCCGAAAAATGTTTTTTACTATCGCCCAATGATAAATGTGGCTTCACTCTCTTCATTTATAAAGTATACTAACTTTACAGCTCATGACATTTCCGAGAGAATTGTTCTGGTGTCATTTGATAAGAAACAGATTCATAATGTCAATGTGAGCCAGACAGACATAATACAGATATGCGTTCGTGAGTCTATGAACAACTTGCCAATACCACTGTGTCAACCCGACCTTGAATACCAGGAGCAATCATTGAAGATCGCCGACTTGGATGGTGACCGATCTAATGAAATCATTTCATACTACAGTACATTTATAGCACCAGAGTCATACACACCAAAGAACTCTAATCCTTACGATAATTGGGAATTAACCTCTGTTGTACGAGTTATACGTTTAGAGTCTGAATTGCCAAAGTTATTTATGACAGAACATTAATCTGTGCTATTTATAGGAAAGAATCTGTTTGTCCGGCATGGTAAATACTTGTTAAATATTTATAGAAAAATAATAATTATTATTGCCATTCATGACAATGTTGCTGTTTTTAAGCTTGCCATAGATATAGATTAGTTAATGATAATTGTTTTAAAAACATCTTAGTAAAGATTGTCTTAAAATCTGTTCTATAATATTGTTAACACTATTATACAATTATTGAATTGCTATTTAAATACCAAAGATAATTGTGAGTAACTTAATTGTCATAGTTTTTCTTTCACTTTCATTTGAAAATGTTCAAACTGAAACCGGATCATTCAATATGAACATTTTAGCAGGATATATCAACCTCTCCGATAAATAAAGTAAAATCTAATATGGAGATCCCGTCACTTATTCTTATTATCATAACTTTGTATTTATGACTAGATTTTACTAATAGAAATGTGTTATTTGTAACCCCTAGTACTTACCTTCACATGTTATCATGTTAGTCATATCATAAAATAATTTAAAATTTGGTTGTCTTGAAAAAAGCTGTGTGTGAAATTTGCTTAATGCTTTAGTCAAATATTTCGAAACCTATTTATAGTTTTCACTGATGTGTGTTATCATAAACTTCTACAATTCTACATGGATTTATTGATCAACAACTTGATACTTGTTTTAATACTTGATATTGTATGTGAGGGATGACAGTATGTAATACAAGTATCAAATCCACTTACTTCCAACATTGGCATTATTTGTATTAAAAAACATCTGTGATGTTATTGAATTTAGTTTTCGTAGTGTAGATTTTACTGTAGGTATTGACTGCGTTGAAATTTTTATTGATATTGTCTCTGTTTTTCTCGGAGAATTAAAGGGATTAAAATATGCGTCAAAACAAGTGTCACAGCAGTCAAAACCAACAGTTTATTTACTTATAATTGTGGATAGTTTAATTAACATGTTAATATTAAGAGTTAGTAACAAAATTGTATTACAATTTGAATCTCCATGGAGTCTGATAAATTATTGTATTTATTGTTTCTTGTAAATGAAGATAATTGGGAATATTTATTAAATCACTTATAAAAAAAATTGAATGCTTTTCCTTCCTTATCATAAAGTTTATGGTGAAATAGTCGAGTGAATTTTGTTCGTGTTGACAAAAACCATTGTTTTCCCTTTGTATAAGAATAACTGAAGAGAATTTTGCTTATTCACAATAATATGCAGTTGACAAAAACTTCCGAATTTTAAAAGTAAACGTTATTTGAAATGAAATGTTTTTTCGTTTTGTAAAAAATGTATATTTTACAATTTCAAATAAAAAATACAAAACGGAAATATTTTTTAAATCTCGATTTTATTAACATTATTTCTGAACGTTTAATCACATACTTATAATTTTTGTGCACAATTAATAAAGTAAAAAAAAAACAAATTTATTTAAAAAAATGCTTCCCTTATTTTGGAATTACTTGGTATTTTTAATGTCAAATCAACTCTAACTAAAAAAATCAGTTCTTTCACATTATCAACCTATTTCATTGGTAAAAAAGACTAACTAAACTAAAAAAATTATAATCTTGACAAATCAATTTAACAGCTTGTCTGCATCAAACAAAAATAAAAACACAACAAAAGAAAAATAAGGTCACAATAATTACTTTCTACTTATTTCAAAAATTTATAAAAGTTGTTAAATAGCACAGTCGATACAGAATATAAAATTTGACAGCTGTCAAAAGACTAGTGATGTGACATAACAAACCAAATTATTCGATTTTTTTTAGTGTCATTCTACTTTCTTAATATTTATTATAAACATGGATAAATAACATTGTCTGCTAAAACACTAAATTAAAACTAGTAGACTTATTTATAACGTGAAACGTTATTCTAAATATCACTTAATTTAATAACAAGAACAACAGGAACAATTATTTATGATTGAATTTAAATTAATATATAATGCACTGTCAATGAGGTAATGTTGTAATAAAAAGTACGCACAAAAAACAATCACGTTTCATAGATTTGTCGTTCGTTCTTAGATGAACGTAGGTGGCTCAGGGATTAAGCATTTGACTTGCAATCTGCAGGTCCTGGGTTCGAATCTATTAAACAATACATACTTTCGAATAAATGCTGTCTTATCTATGTATAACAAATATAAACAATTTAGAGTTACAAGTGATTATTATCTTGTCTATGATTGAATTACAGATAATGTTATTAAAGGTATCGTCTGCTATGATATTTGTACACATTGTTTCTGTATTTTCAAAAATAATTAGAGCGATGACAACATGTGTCACTGAATATGTGTCTCACTAATGTTATCTTGTCTATGGTTGTATTACAGATAATTTAAGGGCCTCTAGTGTCATCTTGTCTATACTATGTTGTACGTTTACGGCACTACGACGCGCTGCTTTGCGGCGCTGTCGTCGCAAATGGCGTACTCTGTGACTTCAATCAGTTTGCTCTCAGCGAGCCGCTCCGCGATGCTGTCGCCCTCACTGTCGAACAGCTCTAGAGCCATGCCGTCGTAATCCCGGGAACTGGATAAAAAAAAAACTAGATATTACAAAATTGTTTCAAGCATTTCGGGTATTCATCTATATATCTATATATATAAAAGAAAGTCGTGTTAGTTACACTATTTATAACTCAAAATCGGTCGAACTGATTTAGATGAAAATTGATGGATTTTTTTATTCCGCACAGACGGAGTCGCGGGTAAAAGCTAGTTAGTTATATTTATCCTGTTACATTTGCTTCTGATAAAGCTCAAACACTGTCTTTGGTTAGAATTCACATGGTTCTATTCGTTAAGTAATTCTTTAACCAGTTCGCAAAACATTTATAGAGATTAATATTAATTTATAAGATTTTTTTTATCTTACATGACGCGTGCTGAGATTGTCTTATCTGCGATGAGTGCGCTGAGTAGTGCGCGCGCGTCCGCCCAGTCGCGGCTGAGCTGAGTGCGAGCGCGCACGCCGGCCAGCGAGCACGGCACAGCCTGCGCCGGCAGCGCCCAGTGCCGAGGTGCCAGCTGCCGCACACCATCTTCCAGCACCCACGCCGTGTTACCGTAGTCGATGTACACCACCTGACACACAAAAAAACAAAAAAAAAAACAAAATTAACTATAACAGTCATATTATGGTGGGTATAATTGAAACTAAATTACAATAACTCAGTACCACCCCCTGTCAATGTATCAATTTTCTTCTTTTAACATAAAATTTCCTTAATTTTAAATGACAAAATAAACTAAACAGGAACATACTTCAATGTTTTGGTCCACCCTGGTGGAGGAGACGACGCGGGCGCGGTACCACTTCTCATCAGCCGGGTACAGCGCAGCTACCAGCTCTCCCAGAGCCGGCGCCATCTGCACACAATACACTACCACATTTGACAATACTATATCAAACTTTCTGACAAATTATACATGTCAAATAATTTACTTTATAGCTTTACTAGTTGTCGCCGACGATTCCGTCCGCGCGCAGTTAAAAAAAACTTAATAGCGGTATGAAAAATAGATGTTGGCCGATTCTCAGACCTACTGAATATGCTCACAAAATTTCATGAGAATCGGTCAAGCCGTTTCGGAGGAGTACGGGAACGAAAACTGTGACACGAGAATTTTATATATAAGATAAATGGATTGTGTGAAAGATGATATAATCAAGAAGGGAATGACAATGGAGATGATGGCAGACAGATTGATTTGGAGGACTGAAACCTGGTGAACCGACCCTACATAAGTGGGACAAGGTCACGGAGATGATGAGCTTTGTTTGACGCTTTTGAATGATTTTGTCAAATTTAACTGATATTTTAATGAAAAATTATTAACTTACAGAAAGAGATATCACAGTTAAATATTTTAGGGTTCTTATTTTATAAATGTTGACTAGATATGGTGAATAGACAGCAGCATACGTTACCTTGAGAGGTTTGTAGGCCATGCGGGAGGCGGGACTGTTCATATCTCGCACGAGAGCCTCCAGCGAGCTCGGAGGCAGCACCACGCCGAAACTAGACGTCTCCACTAACAGAAACATTTTTTTATTCTTCCTACAAATTTCTTGAGACAAACTTGAAAATTGGAACTAAATTATATTAGCACATAAACGCCCCCTAGACAATGTTTGTAGGTTAGGCTATGAGCCATCTACGTCAGGCTATTTAAAGCCTCAGTGGGGCGTTGCGGTTGCAAACTAATGTGATCCCGTGGCGCGCCACAGGCCTTAAGAGAACAGAGGGGTTTAGTGGGTATTTGGGGAGAGAATCTCACATAACTACCTTATCTACCCCGAGACACGGAGTATACATAAAGCATTCCCCTCTGGAAATAAAGACACCTCCAGCTCCGGGAAGATGTCGCCACTTAGGGACTACAGTCACAAAAAAATAGTTTCCTTGCAAGTCTTTAATCTTATTTTCCATGTCTGAACTTTCTGACAGAACTTATTGCAATGACAGCGCCACTTATACTTGATCAGATAACTTTGTCGGACTGTACAAACATTTTTTTATATTACATGGCGGCAAACAAGCAAACAGAAATACCATAGACATCTGATATTGCGGATAAGTTGTCTATTTTTAATCGAAAAGGCACACAGAAAGGATGACACATATGTTTGTTCTGTACCTTTGTGTGATTCCTGCGGTATCTGGACGTAGAAACGGTCGTAGTGTACGACATGACACACGTAGACCTGCAGCCAGGCACCAGGTGCTGGTAGCGGCAGCGGCAAGCACTTGCCAGCTACAGCCACACGGTCCAGTGTCCATCCCTCTGTCACAAATATTATATACTCCGTTATTTATCTGTATAGATCTGAATCTCCATGTCATACTTAAAAAAATATATCTAGTTGAAATTTGTGTTTTTCTAATGATTTTAACAGACCGCAGTCATTATTGTAAGCATTTTTTTTTGAGCAATTTAAATCTGGTAGTTATGAAATTCAGTCTTTTTTCAACATTTTTATTGTTTACTTATATAAAAACAAATATTGAAAATGGCTTTTACCCGCGACTTCGTCCACGTGGAATAATAAAATGCACACAAGATAAAAAAGTTCCTATGTCCGTCTCCTAGTTCTAAGCTACCTCCCCATCAATTTTCAGCTAAATCAGTTCGACCGATCTTGAGTTATAAATAGTGTAACTAACACGACTTTCTTTTATATATATAGATTTATAAACACCTCTATTTCAAGTCTATACTAGGGCAAACCAAAAATTTTGCGGGTTTTTAAGATGGTCAACAACCCCAGTCTAAACATAGTTAATAAGCAACTCGCTACACACACACACGCAATAAATAATATTTTTTTTATTTACTGAGATTTTTAAACGCACACATTTATATACAACAAACTCAATGACATGTGTACACAAATATACGAACGTACATGCACGCACAAGCTCGTACGTGTACGCAAATTTGCGTATGTGTATTGTGCGTATTTTACATATATGATGTAAAATAGCGGCCAAATACAAAGAGAAATATATATATAAGTAGATTTACCCGGGACACAAATACTTGGATAGGGTTCAAAGGAAATAATATTTGTAGTTATACAAAGGAGTATTTTAGCTGTGAATGTCTTTTAATCTATACATCTTACTAAAATTATAAATGCGAAAGTTTAGATGGACGGATGTTTGTTTGTTTGAAGGTATCTCCGGAACGGCTCAACGGAGCTTAATGAAATTTGGCACAGATATAAAACATAGTCTGGCAGAACATATAGACTACTTGTTAAGTTATTTTTTTTATTACGCGCAGACGAAGTCGCGGGCCACAGCTAGTCTTTACTAAACATTTTAGTCTTACCTGTAGTTTATATTTTTATATAATTTTAAGTATTTTAAAAGTTGTTTTTTTTTCATACCAGGATGTTTGAGAATGTGTTTTTTTGTGCATCGCGCCCCTTTGAAGCAAGTCTTCTCCGGTCCGCCCTTATAATGCTTGCAGATGTCTATCTCATCTCGATTGTGATAGCCCTGGAAGATAACTAGTTATTAATTTAAAAATAAATAAGTTTGACTGCATTTTTATCATACTCAGGAGAAAAATTGATATCGAATGATATTTCACTCTTTAAAATCGATTAAACATCTCTCTTTTAAAATCGATACGTGATTTGGCTGCATTTCTCAATGGAATTGACATACATACATACATGACATCTAATATATAAAATTCTCGTGTCACAATGTTCGTTCCCGTACTCCTCCGAAACGGCTTGACCGATTCTCATGAAATTTTGTGAGCATATTCAGTAGGTCTGAGAATCGGCCAAAATCTATTTTTCATAACCCCCCACCCCCCATTTTTTAACTGCGCGCGGACGGAGTCGCGGGCGACAGCTAGTATTTACATAAAAGACACTTTTGTTGGTTCAAAAAAATTCTACTGTATCTTTGGTTCACTAGAAAAAAATTATCAAAGTAATTTGGGTAGTATAAAAAAGTAATACCGTGACTGCTTCAAGCGGGTCTTCAAATTCAGGGCAGTCATTGATGTCACACTCCGGGTCCACCAGCTCCGGAGGACCTTTCTCAATCTTCACTTCCGACGGTGACTTCTCATCAACTACTGTTGAAGGAAATTGTCAGAAGAATATAGTAAATGAATTAAGCTTATATAATGTTTTTTTGTAAATTAAAACGGTCGCATCTTTCAACTTAATTTGCAAAAAATGAACTAGAAAACTAAAAAAATTGATATTAGAAAAATATTTGCATAAAAATTATTTGAGAGCTTAAATATGGTTTGTCGCCATTTAATTAAGAGCTAACTAAACTAAAATTGCTTATCAACAAAAATGATAAAAAATACCGCATTGTTTAAATATTCGTATTTTTAACTTAATCAACTCCAAAAAAAAAAAAAAATCTTAACATATTTTACTTCTTTCATGAAAAAAATAATATTAATTACTTTCATAAGCCAATCCTTGATCAATTAACAGATGACTGAGATAAGTCCCCGAAGGCAACATCCTCACAAACACCCCCAGTGCTTCCGATGAACTGGAATCAAATTATATTACTTTGAGTTTCCACTATCCAAAGACATGAATTACAACATATATCTATTATTATCATAGTCATAGAGAATGAGAGAGATAACAAGAGTTTTAACAGCAATATTTAAAAAGTAAATACTTACTTATCATCAACAATAATGGTGCAATGTTTATTAACAAACTGCCTGAGAACATTTTCCAACTTATCTACATAGTCGTTTTCATTACAAACCAAGAATTCAATCTAAAAAAAAAGAAAATGCATATTTAACAGTGGTAGATCCCGCAACAACAATATTTGTTGGGTGCACGAATTGGCCTCTCCCGGTGCAACACCACGACCACACAGAAGACAGACGTGAAATGGAAACAATCCCGCGTACAGTCTGATGAGTGAGGTACCGGATGCCTAATTTTAGTCCTCTTTTCTTTCCCACCCTTTTCTTATCAGGAAAGGATGGGAAGGGGAAGTGGATTTGGCGGAGAAGGGGACGCATAGGAAGGAGAAATGTCCTCTTTCTGTGCGTCCCCTTCTCCGTTGATTAAAAGTAGGCAACGCATCTGCATTTGCGGATGTCTATGGGCAACGGTCGCCTCGCTATTGCGGCGAATCCAGGTGGCCGTTTGTTCGTTTGCACCTTATGATATAAAAAAAAAATTTCGCGACCATCGACTATATATTCTCCCTTTATCATCTTGGGAAGAAGGGGTGGCTGAAAACCAGCGCGGCACTGTATCCTGACCGGTGTTGGTGAAGCTGAGCCACCCCATTTTGCCATTACTAAACATTGTAAATTATTGTGTTTTAAAATTTTGTTAATTTCTATGGTAATAAGAAGTTTATTATTATTATTTATTCTTACTAATATTTATATTACAAACAACATTATAAGTACTACAAATTGTCTTAATATTACTAATTCTACGAGCAAGGCATATTCAATGTCCGCTGCAGACTGCCTAATAAATAAAATTCAATGAAATGTTAACATCATACTTCCCTAACCAACCATTTAATTAATTTCGGAATTGGGATGATCATAGTGAATAGAGGACTTTCCTACTTACCCCAGCTAGATAGCAGCACCGTGCAAATGGTGGGTATTTGCAGAAATTCTGCGGCAACGGCTGCACATTCACCAAAGAGGTCACGAGCACTTCCCCAGTGTCTACTAAAAATACTTCCACGTAATTTGCGTTTGATTCCTGATATTAAAAAAAAAACAAAATTAAGAAGAAAATTGACTCAAGGGTCATATCTATTAAATAACCTATACGAGATGTAACTCTTTTCGTTAGGTGGAAAAAAATAATCGAACATCATTCTCTATGACTTAATTCAGAATCACTTGATAGTGAGCCAAGCATTCCAATAGTCATAATAAATCTACTCAGAGAGGCCACTGATCAGTGACAGATTCAGTGCGGACTTGTAGAATAGACTTGTGCTGGATTGTAAGATTAAGAAGGAATTTACATCCCTAACTTTCAATCACTTAGGCTTCATAGTTATAATCTGGCAAATTGTAATCTTTAAGAGTTTAATTAAATACTTGATGCTCATATTCTTAATAGTTATTTAAAACTTACCTCATTAAGTCTAATGAAGAGTCCTCGGAAAAACTTGTCTCTCTTATGATCATAGCAAGCGCAATATGTTAGTGATTTCACTTCATTAGGCGTTAGCTCTATGAAGTTTGTCTTGTAATATTCACTCATTTCAAGTAGTAAGCTGAAATTAAGTAAAAATTACATTAGCAATTTAAACTTTTAAATAAAATAAACATTAAAAACAAAACACGGCCATTAAAAAAATAGTCACAAGATTTTTGTCAGACTATATTTGTCTTGTGTTATTTTCTGTACCAAAATAGGTTTTATATATTTTGTGACAAAACAAATACACTAGACCAGATTAGTTTGTAAGACAATAATGTGTTTATTTACTTATAGAGTTCATTATAATTTTCTGTAGTAACCCAGAAAGAGACACCGTCAACACTCAATATTTTTGCAGAATACTCCTGGTCTGTTGACAGTATAGTCTGTGCGGGCAAGTTGAAACACTTTATTGGTGAAGATTCATCTGAAACCAAATTTCATGCATTTGTATTTCATGCAAAATATTGCATAATTTTTATAAAAAGAATTACATCAACAGTATTTCTAATAGGTACAAAGAGATTACTTTGTATAATACAAAATAAAGTGTCAAGTTACAAAATGGCTAATAAATTAGACCAAAAAATTTTTTTTTTAAATGCAAACATTTTATTATTAGCAAATAAATTTGTTTATCTGTGGAATACATTTTTAAATTATATATTCAGATTGTTTCTCACAGATTGTAAGATATTGATGCCTCCTACGAATAAGGGCTAATGTGCAAATTAATGTGGGAAATGATGCCACATAGGCCCTTTTACTTTAGCAAAAAAAAAACAGCTGTAAATGTGTGTTTGTGTTTAGTGCATGTTGTAAACTAAACTAAGAGGTAGCTTTTAACATAAAAAAGTAAAAATCATCAATTTGTACTTTAGACGTTATACATAAGACCTATCAATATAATGAAAATAAAACAATGCTAAATAGTTAAAAAAAAAACTCACCATCAGCAGTATTTTTTGATTTTTCTAAAAGTTCACATTGTACCTCCTTTTCCGTAGTTTCTTTCTTAATATTTATACTTCCAGAGGAACTGGAAGGGCTTGGACTTGAGAATGCAATAAGAACTTGATCTTGTGATGACAGTTTTTTACGTAGCGGCTTCTCAGATGGGCACTGATTGGGACATGCATTAGATGTTGAAGGTGTGGGCTCCGTCAACACATCAATAAGATTATAGGGAGTACAAATTCTGGATGATCTTGCCGGTAACGCAGTAATGGATGTATCATGAACAGGAGTTAGCTCTATACTAGTATTTGACCCTGAAAAATAAATAAATTAAATTTTTCTAACAAGTAAAAGAATTCAAACATGAACATAAAAATTTCAATACTAAAAATCTATTGAGTCTCCATTGCTATGAGGAAATGATAGGTAAAAATAACAATCATACATTCTGTGCTTTAGATTTCTATATTCGAATAACTTTACACAATCTAATCTTTATATAATTTCATTGGTTTTCAAAATAACAATTGCCTTACCCAATTTACTGAGAGCTAAGTTGAAATCTGTAATTAAATATGTGAATTCATCAAGGTTCTTCATGCAGTTTAAGAATCTTTCTTTCAAATCTGCTGGGTCACAGTTTAAGTGATGGACAAAGTTCTGTGCCTAAAAAATGGAAAACAGTTATCTTTAGCAGCATATTACAAGCATCTGAAACTGATGAGCAAACATGTATATATGTATGAATGTATGGATGTGGCAGATGTGTGCTAAGTCTGCGCCAAATGGAAATTCGTAATCTCTGCCTATTCTTCTGGATTGCAAGCATGTGTTGTTATTTGTAATTCTTCCTTTGTAATGACTACAATTATTATAGAAAACTCAAAAATATTAATTGTTGTGACAGCTACTAAGTTTAGTTTCTTACCTTTAAAGTTTATATTAAAAACAGTAAAGGAAAATGGTATTGACTATAATCATTAATGTTTTGAAAATGCACATTTAGCCTGCTTGTCGGAGTTTGCAGACATTTAAGTAGTTTTAAGGTAAAATAATAGAAGGTAGATACAATAACAAATACCTGTGTTTTCAGTTTATTTATATCATTGATCGCATGATCACATTTCTCCGAAAACACCTTAATCCTGGCTTCCATTTCATTTCGACGATGTAATGCTATAGTAGCTAAATCTACGAAACTCCTAAAAATGAAAAAAACATGACTTTCGTTACCATAAAAAGTCAATTTAAAATATAGTCAAGAAAATAAAGTGTTACATTTTGAGATTTTTCAACGATATTCACAATTTTATTAGAATTTAAGTATGGACTTTTAGCAAACATAAACATAGACTTAAATTTTGAACGAAAATTGAAAATGCGACGCTTAGCACCAAAAAATTAAACACAACACTTCACTTCATCGACTATACGAATTTGACCATCAACATCAACCATAACCATAAATATATTAAATTTATGACTGTCATTAATTTGCTGTTTGGTTGACAGCGACCACCGGATAAAGAGTATATAACTCCATAAACGAACGCTTGTCGATGATTAATTGGACGATGTGAAGTCCAATTAAATGCGAAAAAATCTATTAGTTCTAATAGTACTAATTAAAGGTATGTACTTTACAAAAATATTAAAGTAGTTGCACTTCAAGTGCCTTTCTTACTTTTTTATCGAAAGATTAAGCTTCTCAACGCTAGATGGCACTCATTTCTAACGAAAAAAAAAAGGAATTTCTTAACTTTGTTTTAATGCAGTTTAATGTAATTTTATCGTTGTTTCAACTTCATTCACTGGTGCTTTTATTGATTTTTACGCACATAATATTATGTGACATTTATATATTACCATTGATTTTATACAGCACTTATCGCTTAGTGTAAGGTCAAAGTACTTGTTTTCATACTCCTGTTTAATCCAAATGTGTGATAATGTGGTGACTTAGAAAGTCTTTATCGCATAAGCAGTCACTCACTACAATAAGATAATTTTAAGGAACTGAGCCTGCACTATTAAAAAATTACAATACATAGTCAAACCTGAATAAGCGAGAGTCCAAGGGACCGTGACATCTTTGTAATTCAAGCGAGAACGCTTATGGAGGTCGTATGTAAGGGGACAGTATAGTAACTCTCGCTTATAGAACTTTTCCCTTAATTCTTCTCGCTTATCTAGGTTCGATTATAGTTGAACTGTTCCCCGTGTAATCACAACCATTAGGTATATAGTTGCGAATTACGCGCGATGTTTCAATTAAAAAGGTCGGCAAACTTAACGAGAGCCGCATAATAAATTCAGGATAACCCACACCGCTCCCTACTAATTGGATTCTGAGGGCAGAGCAACCAATTAGTGTGAAAGGGATAGATTATCGACAGCTCGTTGCCATGGAAACGGCAGCTACGTATGTAGTAGCCCTATGGAGATGAAAACAAGGATTTGCAAGCCATATACTTATTACTTAGTACATATTCAACATTATACACATAATGATAGCTCGAGTATATTCGAAGTACGTATGCACGTATGACGAAATATAGAAAATTACTTTTAATTATAATTGTATTCGTTTCTTTCCAGAATTACTGCAAGTAACTGTAAGTGTTACCTAGTCATATTTTTAACTAAATTTTAAATTACTTTGCATCTGATAACGTTTCATTTGTCATAAATTCTGATTCCATTTCAAATTGGATAATATGTACAGATGGCTTCATCTTTTGCAATCTATAATGATAAATACAAATATACATTTTATTGTAGGATATTATCGAATGTATTTGGCGTCGCGAGTTTCGCGCCTTCTGGCGGCCATGTTGGGCGCTAGTGGCGCCGCGCTGCGCCGCGAGCCGTCATTAGGGCCGTGCGAATCGCGCCAGGCGGGGCGTATAACATAATTTGAAGCAATACCTCGGGACAGATAGTTACCCTGATCGATGTTAATAGCTTTTATTGATATAGCTTAGGTGTTATAGTTTACTATCGCGCAATCCGGCGGTAGTTAGCCGCTGTAAATTACGTTAATGTCGGCCGTTTGACTCTGGCGCGGGGCCATCAAATTGTCGGTTGTTATGCCTTTTGAGTTATTTGATAATTCATAGGCATACGAGAGAGCTCATGCGGTAATAGATGTGTAAATCCTGCATGAAAACCGTGACTACATTTAATTGTGAAGGGAAACAGGTCCTTGTATGTTGTTCTATTCTAATTATGTGTAGTCTGTAAGCTTAAAATTTGCAAAGAACTAATTAAAAAAGATAATTAAAAACACTTAGATAATATTTAAATTATTCAGCTTAGCCATAAATTGTTGTTGTTTGCAAGGCATCAATCTTGGCGGAAATTATTGAAGGATGCATCGGTTCTCGGACTTTAACCTTATTGTGTATACTTGGGTTGATACAAGCTATAAAATTAAATAATTTAAGGAATGTTGGTTAATTCGAAAATATACCAAAATATCACGTCATAATTTACTGCTTGTTAATAAGTTGTTATAACGGCATAAGTGTTTAAAGAACGAACATAACAATTCCAAATTCAAATGTAATGAAGCAATTCAAATATAGCGGGAAAACGCGTTCCGTTGTACGCTATTTAATATTTAGATAATTAAAGCGGTCTGTGTGTAACTCGAGGGCTAATTTCGAAGCTAATTACGATTACAACTCGGCTCTGAATCGTAAGCGTTGGTAATACGGAGGCGTCAATTCGACCCTGCGGTGCCGCGTTTAGTATCAACTACTATTGAACGAGTAATCACTGAGAACAGGACAGTAATCGTGAGTACGATTGCCTAAGCATTCATACAAAAACATACTGTTATAAGTTTTAGATGTATGAAAGGGGTAAATATAGATCCTGCTTACAACGTGTATAATTAGCAATATTGCTAGTAGAATCTTCAAAATGTATAGGAAAAAATACGCTATAATAACTGACAATTCCATATACATATCTATCTGGTTGAAATGATTATGTGATGATGATTGTGAAAAGTTATATACAAGTAAATAACAATAGTTGTAAGTCAGAAAGTTTCCTCCTGAGTAGAAAGTTATTAAGGACTAAGCATTCAAGTTACTGGATTTTCTAAATTCGTGTAAAGGCAGCACGGGCGGCGCGGACTCTATAATTATAACAAACATTGAGCCGTCTCTCGCAGGCTGTAATTAAAACATAGTTAGGAGCAACGAGCGCACGCCTCCGCGGAACAGATTAATGCCTTAATAGAAATGTAACACGTGATTACAAGCGAGGAGAATTATCAGAAAATATATGATTGATGACGTCATTTGTATGGGAATGTCCCGGTGCCTTTCTAAATTATATTTTAGAACACTTTAAGAACATGTCAGCGTAATTAGATACATATATGGCGTCTTTGCTATATAAAAACCTTCCAAATTTGAACGTAATCCATGATCAGGAAAAGGCAAAACTGGAAAATGTCTTATTAATTTAACTACTCTTGTCCTAAAAAAGTGGTAAAAGTTTCTTTAGTATCAAGAACAGTCCGTATACTGAGACACCGACAGCCAATGGCATACGATCGCATCACATCAGGTCGTGGGTTTGATTCCCGCCATTTGATTATTGTGAAATATACTACAAGACTAGAGCTTAGTTGGAATAATTATTGGTAAATTTCAAATAATCTCCTAAGATTCTATATTATATTTTATTACTATTTAAATAAAATAAAAGCTCGGCTTTTTTAAGACCGAAAAGAAACCTTTATGAAGAGGTTTCTTTCAGTGATTGAGTAACCACAGGTTCACAATCGACACTCACAATGAAGGTGTAAAAAAGGGTGCTTTCTGGGGGCGGAGCGTGTCTTTATTAACATGTCACTCCGAGAGAGAGGGCGCTATAAACATGTCACATGTAGGAGGGGGAGGCAACACAGAGCTGGCTACCATGCGCGCGAGACTCAAACGCCTATTGTTTTACTTTTGATTTGTTAACTCCTTGTCTATGGTTATTGAAGCAAAGATGAGTTGTTGTTGGATGTTATTATTTAAAGACTTGCTTGTTATTACAATACTTTTTTTTAAGTACAGAAGGGAAAGTCATTAAAGTCAAGTAAAAAATGTTTCATGAGAAGTAATCTTATCTATATATATATATATATATATATATATATATATATATATATCTATATATATAAAAGAAAGTCGTGTTAGTTACACTATTTATAACTCGAGAACGGCTGAATCGATTTGACTGAAAGTTGGTGGGCAGGTAGCTTAGAACCAGGAAACGGACATAGGATAATTTTTACCCCGTTTTCTATTTTTTATTCCGCGCGGACGGAGTCGCGGGTAAAAGCTAGTTTTGTATAATAGCATTAGATTGATATATAACCATTTTATACATGGATGTTAAATGATTTAAAAAGTGTGTAAAGTTAAACTTTCGTTGTTGTAATAGTTTAAATATTCACCATTAAATTTATAACGTAAAATGAAATGTAATTTAAGTTTATATTTTCCTTATATAGTAAGAATTATTCGGGACTTAGGCATGTCAAGGTATCACATTAACTCTGAGTATTTGATTACACGTCAAATATTGATCTATTTCATATTTATGTTGATGTGATCAATAATTTGTTAAGTTCATTGAAGTATTTAACAAGGTTTGGGCGAGTCGACGCGGCGTGGCGATAAATTGTTGGCCATTACCGCTCTGTCACTGTTGTATCACACACTAAATTAATATGAGAACGCGCTCGAGATTGTCATTTGGAAGAATAAGTAGGGTGACCATGATTGTACGAAACCAAGGAACGAAGAATGGAAATATTTGTGATGAAATAAAAAAAAAATCTCAACTACACTTTTGTTTACAGTATTCGTAATCTCTACCTAGCCCTAAAAATAGTTTCAGTGTGATGATGGGTTTAAAATATTTTATTAAACAAAAAACTCAATAATTAAAAAAAATATACTTGAAAACTACTTAAATGTTGACCACAAACAACTCGGTACAACCTTTAACAATCGGATGGTCACATAATTTTATAAACTTTGGCTATAAAAAGTCCACGAAGATGTGCTTTTATGGACTCATTGGTTCAATCGTGAGTGAACGAATGAGTGAGCGGCTGAGAGGTGTTCTCACGCCGAACAACTCACATAAATAGCTCTAATTCAACTTTAATGATTCGTTCGCGTGAATGAAATTGATTCGGCGACCATATTTTGACTCTCTTAGGTTCTATTATAAGATATTATACGACGTTGATTAGACAGCGTGTCTTTTTTATTTCTTTTAATGGTTTAATTTATTTAGATTTTTAAAATGGACCACTTTCAGAAAAAATCGTTAGGAGTACTACAATACGTTCATAATAACATACACCAAAATCACATTTGAACTAGCGTTGTAATATTTGTTTTCTAAAATAAACGGTACGATAAAGTCACTGGTGATAAACAACAGGGAAAGAAGGAGAAAAAATAAACCGTATCAGTAAAATTTAGGAAAGTTCTTTCTTGTAATATATAATAAATAATGTATTAAGGATTTCATCAAGTACTTAGTGGCTAATAAACATGTCCTGTGTACGAGCAATTTATTGATCGAATATCGGTCTGATTGGCTGATTATAAAATATTCACGTATTTTAAATGTGATAAATAAATGAGCGCGGACGTGTGAGACACTTTTTTATTAAATATACGTACATTAAAGTTATTTTTGATCATATACTTAATTTCGCACTCATCGTATATTTAATCGAAATTAACGTTTATATTGAAGCAAAAAGGTGTCATTAACAAGAGATGGCGTTGGAAATGACTCAATCATGACCGGGCAGGTGGCGACGGCGGAGTGTAATTATTGCCGTGCTGTTATGTGATTAAAAACGCATTAGTGTGGCACAACCTTTAAGTAGATAGCTTCTTAAGGAAGCGTGGAGATAGGGAAATTACAAGAAGACGTTCTCTTGTATTGTTGTAGAGCAGCGATTGCAAAACTGGTCGGCAGAAGACCCGGTTAAAAGTTCACAAGCTTAAAGAGAAATGTTTAGGCGTTCACTAAAACTAGTAAAAATTTCGAAGGGGAAAAACTATTTTACATGATAAGTGAAGTGTTAGACGTGCACGTTCAGAATCAAGGAGCTCAAAGACCCTAAACATGATGTATGATGTAGCATCTGTTCACTTAAAGAAAGGAGATATGGAAATATGTATAAAATATAGCAAAAAATTGTAGCTCTGGTTTTTTCAGAGTCAAAACAAATATATAAAAACATATGGTGGCTATAATAACTCAAAAACTGAACACATGTAGAATAGCAACAGAATAGAATAGATTAATAAATATTTCTAGTCAAATCCCAAGGAATATTTGAGTTTCACCTTTTTGTATTTAAATGCTTTGACTTTACCAAAAAAACATTCTAAGATAAAAATCATTTAAAGATAACTTATGAAATTTGATTTAATAGTCATAAATATTTTATTTGTGTGAATACACGCATGACTGGGCTACGTTGTATTAATTTAATAACCTTAAAAGTAAATTTCAAGGTGAACTATAAACAACTAAAATCTATTCTCCTTTTAAAACGACAATAAATTATAACACTGGCCGCGAACGAGCTCATTTCGATCTCTAAAGCCAAAAAAGCTCGAAAAAAACGAAGCGTTCGAAATTTAATTTATTCAAAATTGAAACGTCATGGTTAGGGTCGCCACCTTAAATTCAGGATATGAAGTTTATTAATAAAAATATTTTAAATGTCCATAAATTTATCCATTAAAAGTTTGATTTCTTCTTTATGTTGTCTCTTTTTTCATAACAAAATACTATATAAATTTCATAGGTTTTCCATATTATATTTATTAATTATTATATCAAATACATCTTAATGCTATGTGATCATATTTATTTAACCTTTATTTTTACGTGCCAAGATTTTTTTTAAATGTTTTGAAGTCGTAATAAATACACTTATGAACCTACCCCTATTTTATTTCATCAAAAATAATCGTCTCCTTAAATCGAATGTAAAATTGGTGAAGTAGTAGATAATCTTCTCACAGAACGAATTTTGAAGTATTCTTTTTGATATTAAAAAAAAATGATTGTATTGAAACGTAGTCATCCTAACGAAGAGGCACAAAGGCACACGGCGCACAATAGCCGCCGCACGGCGAGAGTGTTAACACGAAAATTAAATGCTGATATCACAATTAATCAAGGGTCGATATTAATAATTGGCTATTCACTACGTTGCGAGGTGTCAAATTATATAGCTCAATTAACGTTCGTTGAATAGAATGGGCCGGTCCGTGTTTTGCTCTTGTTTATAAATACGCGGTATGAATCGAAACATGCTTTAGCCGTAACGGTATTTAATTTCTTTATTACCTTTTTTGTTGTGTAGAAAGTTTACTATCTTTATATGAAAAAGACGCCATGGACTTTAACAGTAGGTTTCCACACCGCATCTTTACAAAAATATGGTCTTATCTCTCATTTTTCACGAATATTCGTGATAGGCTATCAGGTAGCGAGCGGCCTGCTTTTGTGACGAAAGAACAAAATGAAGCGACTGACATTGGCGACGAAAAAACAAAATGTCGCCGACTTGTGCTTGGATACGAACCTCTATGATGTTGTATGTGCCTAAGTCGCGACTAAAATCGCCTGGTTTCGAAGTTTTATGTAGCCTTGTGTACGACAGGCCTGACAGTTAATTTTATAATCGCCAAAACTAATTGTCAATGATTATAAATTTCTTTACGTTTAAAAAATTAAAAGTATTGTAATTTCATCGATTACTTTTTTATTTTTTTTATCATTTTTTTGTTTTATATAGCGCATGTGTTGCTATAATTAAACAGCGGACTGAGAAAAAGAAGTTATTCGTCTACAAAAAGCATTTTAATAACGGTTAACACATTACTAACGATGTAAGTTTTTATAATCTTCTGAAATGTCTTAAATTAGGTGGAATGGTTTCGAATCTATTTCGCCGTTTGGATAAGGGATGTGCTGGATTAAATATCGATTGTCAATTTAATTTTCACTTTCCAATTGAAGTTTCCTAATGGGATGAAGTTTGAAAGTCAATATGAATAAGACAAAAGTAATTTATTATCTATTTTAAAGTAATAATTTTAACATAGAAAAACATTACAAAAAAATAAAGATAGAATATTACTGAAAACGTTTTTATTCAACTTGGTCTATTTAGCTTATATTCATTTTAAGTGTCTAGATATAACCAAATATTAATTGTAAAATGCACGTGGACGATGTTTTCTAACTTTTGGAATTTCTTTGCAGCTATATAAAAAAATGGAACTTTATCGTTTATCGATAATGTGGTGTGACATCACTACAATTTGTACACTGTGATACAAGTGATAATTTATAGGTTATTTATTTTTGGGATTAGTAAGAAAATTATTTCACGTTGAGGTCCCATTAAGCCCTACCTCGACCGGTGACTGTTCGACAAGTTATTAATTTTATTCCCTTCTTGTCAAACAGCTCAAGCTACCGTTTTTTAGGTATTTGGTAATGGCTCAAGATGGAGTAAAATTTTATGGTTTGGACTAAATATTCATAAAAGTCAAGATTATGCGGGCCCTATTTCATTATATGGAAAAAAGCCCATTTTATTACTTTTCTAACCAGCTAGTGAAATTATGAAATTATTTTTTTTTCTTATTGATAATAAACTGTGGTCTTTAACATGAACGAGTTTTAGAGTTTGAATTAGGTGCATGTTTTTAAACAAGTTTACTTGGCCCAAAATATAACAGAGGACAGATTAAATATATTCACAGTCTTTTTGTTTGTGTGTTTAGCGAATAAACTTGTCATTTACTGAAATACTATATATATTGTGCTTATTTAAGACTAGCTGTCGCCTGCGACTCCGTCCGCGGAATTTAAGAAAAACGTAATAAGTAGCCTGTGTGTTCTTCCAGACTATGTTTTATATCTGTGCCAAATTTCATCAAGTTCCGTTGAGCCGTTACGGTGATACCTTCTAACAAACATCCATCCATCCATCCAAACAGTAGTACTCCAGTACAGTATTATGTGTTCCGTTCGACGTCCGAAGTCCATTATGAGAGAGTACATCGCTTCATTCCTTCCGGTGCGCCCCAACTCTGGACTTCAGACGTCTCAGGAAACATAATACAAATTTTATTAACAGGTAAAATTTCATTATTTAATAATAATGAAATTTTACCTAATGTAAGATAAGTATGTATTTGTATTCTCAATTAATTGGTCTGATTTCAACTACTGGTTCTCATGGCTTAATATAATTAATATTGCTATAAATTCGTATTAAGGGAAATTGATTTAAAATATCACAGTTCGTTTGACATTATTTAAATTTTTCAATTAAATCTCCATGGAATGTTAATAGTTATACAAATGGAATCGTTATGTAAGACGAAGACCGAAAGAAACATAAGTTAATTAATTATTTTTTTTAATGAGGTATTTATTATTTTTCAATTTTTTACGTAATATCAATTTATCTATTACTTTTCAGAACCAAACAGTTAAAGAAACGATTTCAATTAATAATACAAGCTAAAGAAAATTTCAAAATTATTGAAAAATTTATTATTTTACCGTAGAATTCGACTGCGGTGACATTTGTATTAATATAGTGCGACAAAGTTATCTGGTCAGGTCAGTAAGACACTGGTATCGGGATTAGTTATGTCAGAAAATACACAAAACCTTCTTAAACATAAAAAATAGCAAAAAAAAAAACGAGAGTGCTGCAATACGACAAATATCTTGTTAGTTAGCTAGTTATCTACTGTAATTTTGTGTCACTTATGCCCACCGGGTGAGAAGGAAAGAGAAGGAAAGGGGTGATGATGCGTTATTCAAATTACAAGTTCTAAAGTTCCTAGCAATATGAATTAAAAATATCTAATTCCAAATTTAAAATTCATAGTTTTCATAGCAAATTGTTTGGCATTAATTTATCGATATCGATATAACAGGTAATAGTTAATGTTATTAATTATCAAGCACTCGATATTTCGGAGTCGTTATGAATTTTAACGCGCCCCACTAATGAGCTCGAACGTGTCGATATTTCTTCGTTAGATGACAACACTGTTTAGAAAATTAATTAGTATAATGTTATTTCCGCGCGTGATTTACTGCTGATTTACTGCTGATTAAAAAAGGGAATATGTGTTTAAATTTTATATCATTGTGATTAGTTTGTTGATTGACTGAGAATTTTGGTGTCGATTTGTAAGTTTTGAGTTTTCTTTTGTGCATAGTGATACATGTTGGAATTTTCATATAAATAAGGTAAGGAAATAATCCGTCTTAAATCGATTTTTTTTCGAATGGCTGCCTCCTGTATTAAGTGACGTTTGATTACAACCTGATTTTTACGTATGAATTATTGTATGTATTTTATAATAAGTATGTGATTTACAGGTTACGTTACAAGATAAACACTTCCTACTTTGCCATATCTATATATATAAAAGAAAGTCGTGTTAGTTACACCATTTATAACTCAAGAACGGCTGAATCGATTTGACTGAAAATCGTTTTCTATTTTTTATTCGCGGATAAAAGCTAATCTTTTAATATCCAACACGATAATCTCTTTCATCACCTCTACTAAAGTTATCTTTTAACAATACCATAGAAACTCGAATATTAATCGAACAAAACTATTTGTGACACGAATGAAAAAAACATAATAGTAAAGGCGGCAACAAACAAGGCGTCTTAAATCACGGCAAGGTGTGACCCGCCCGTTTGATTATTCCTACAGAATCACTGTCAGATAATATTGATAGTGATATAATAATCGGGTCGGTTCGAACGCCTTGTATTTTTCGTTTGTTTATGTTGTCCGAACTACTCTGTGGTTTGTACCTCGTTTTTTACTTATCGATTTATTGATTCGATTGTTGTAATATAACGGAGATTAAGTAATTCAAGTATTTTTGTTTGTAAGTATAATAAAATAAGTGTAGGTACTTGGCAAAAAAATGTCTGATGTCCCTGACGTAATTGTACCCAGGCTAAGAGCCACAAATTAACTTTTTTATTAAGTATATATTTAGTTAATTTTATTTTGATCTTTACAGCCAGTGTTAGAATTAACATAATTTGAAAACGTAAAATTTAAAAACAATTAACTATATATTAATATCGTAAATGTCACGTATTCGTCCATTAACGTATTTTACGACGCTGCAACTTTTAAGTATGTTAATAAATTTAATACAAGCATTTTGTCCTGATGTTGTACGGGTGAATTTTTATTTTTTATTACTAATGGTCGGTCACTGTGTCGACCTTAATTCATTTAAGTTCGTGCTTTAGTAGTTATTTCTATTGAAAATTGCTTTATGCATTTCTCTATATTAACTTCTAACGTTTATCCTTTCACGAAAATTCCTTAACTTAAAAAAAGAGATACAAGGTTTTCGCTTTACGGATTTATATCTATCTTTTTTAAACAGTAGTGTCCAAAATTAATATTAAACAAATTATTTTCTATTCTATTCAATGGTAAAAAGTTACTATTAGAATTTTAAGATGGAGATGTTTATTTAATCCTTACACACAGACAGAAAAACCTGGATAATTTTATTATATTAAACATAAATTTAAATTGTAATTAAATATATAAAAGTTTATAAAGCGAAAAAGAAAACAAAACCAGTTTTCTACGTTTATGTTTTGTTAGAAAGTGAAAAAATACGACCACCCCCCGCTGGGACTTGTGTAAATTATTATGCGAATTGCTAATTAATATTGGTATAAAAATATTAAGAAACGTTTAAACTTGAATCACGCAGCGAACTTGTTATTTAAAATCGATTATGCAAATTAAAAAACTCATTCTAAATGTGGATTGTTGTCATTGGCTATGTTTTGCCGTTTTCTGTTTACACAATTCATCTCATTAAACTAAAGCACTTCGTAAATCAAGTAATGTTAATCTTCCAAACCTGGAGAGCTTAGTCGCTAAGCTATTTACGCAATACAATATCCTAGAGCCCTAGAGGTTCATACACAGCGCGCGTTGCCGACATTTCTATCCGGCATTGCCGAAGATGGCATTATGGATGGATGGATGGATGATTGCAGAGTTCCTAAACGCCTGTTGGAGAGTAAACCGGATGGACGTAGAGCACGTGGTAGGCCGAAGTTGAGATAGCGAGATGACGTCGAGCGAGATCTTAAAAATATCGGCGTTAAGAGCTGGACGCAAAAAGCACAAAGTAGACCAGTGTGGAGGAATTTACTTGACCAGGCCTAGACCCACCCGCAGCTCAGATGATGATGATTGCCAAAGACAGTTGCAATCTGTTCTTCAAGATCGTAGTCAGAAATGTAACTTCAATTTTCAAGATGGCGGAGCTAATCTATACAGTTGGCATGTCGCTAGGAGGTGATGGTCTAATGCATTAATCCAGTTCAGAAAGTCGCTGGATATGGTGAGCTATGGACTGTATACTGTTGAAGGCATTGGGGAAGACTTATTTTCAGCTGTGAACAAGATGATGATGATAATAAATGGAGAACATGTAATATTAGCTAATGAAATATATAATTATTCTCAAATAGATTTCCTTTGTAACGTTTACGTTTGAGTTTTGTATTCCCCCTTTGTATTTTTTTATTGCATTTTTATTTTTTATTTAATTATTTATCATAAAGGCGATTGTGTATAATGTCATTGAGTACAAAATTATTTTTTTAAAACACATTGATTTTATAAAGCGAGTGTAATAAATATCCACGACTGTCGTGAGATTAAAATTAATATACGAATTGATTCTTAAATAAGATGGAGATATTATGCTAAATAGTTCCTTGATGTGTCATATTTTAAATAAAATCGTCTTTTATAATAACATTTTGTTCAATTTATACCAAAAGCTGGTATATTCGCTTAATCGTTTTTAATTATAAGTAAAAATGCTTTTTTATGTCTAATCTTCTATGGCTTTAACTAAGGTAACTTGACGCTATTAAAAACTTCAGTATACATATCTAAATTACGTTTTCTGTGGCCACCTTATGACACGTGATATCTTACACAGTAGCGAAAAATATATTATTCCGTGGTTGGTAAAAGTTAGTATGGTATAGGCATGTTATGAGGAGGGAAGAACCGCATATGGCAAAGAGAACGTTAACTATAAGTGTGGAGACCCCTCCACACTACACTAGGTACCCACCTACACCGGTAGAGGTAGGCATAGGAAGAGATGGATGGATTGCGTGAAAGGTGATATTATCAAGAAGGGAGTGACAATGGAGATGATGGCAGACAGATTGATTTGGAAGACAGAAACCTGGTGCACCGACCCTACATACTCTACGTAAGTGGGACTAGGTCACGGAGATGATGAGTAACAATAACTATTTAATATATGTATTTAAGTAAATGATTCGTAGACCCCCGTTATTCCTTTTCGTAACGTTTTACCTTGATTTTGATAATGAAACTTACCATATGATTAAAATGAGTCGTTAAACCTTCAGTTAATGCGTTCAGACTTTTTTCACACTTCGTTCTTAAAACTCATTGGGATGCGTATTAATTCGTGTTATACGGAGCCCGTCTCGGCGTTATTTACAACACTTTCAAAACAAATCGCGCATTCAACAAAACCCCTATTCTTATATTTATAAAGCTGTCAATTTCCAAGTCGTTTCGGGTTAAAGTGGAAAAGAACGCAGATGGTCTTACGGCCTGGCGGCGGGGAAAAAACTCCTTGAGATGGCATGGCGGCGCGAGAAAGGCTCCGAGCGCATTAAATTATTATGATTTATGTGTTTTAGTCGAGTCCGGACTCACCTCCTTAATTATATATGAAGGTTTAACGAACAAAGCGCGAGGATCGTGGCATCTGTGAAGACGTGAGACAAGCGCTTCACTCCTTTACGCGTTGTAATCTTGGAGAGGTTTTGTCTATTGTACTATCACCAGTTATCCAACTTGTTTATTTAATATTTTGCTACGCTATAAAACATCAGATCACAACAGGTTCATAACGATCAACTAATCTAAACAAGAATTATCGTACTTAATATATTTCATATGCCATCTAGCTGATGGTGAGGAAAACATTATTGTTTAATTTCTATGGGAAAATAAAATTGCACTGAAAATTACGTACTTCATTAGTTGTAAAAATATAACATATTCGTATCTTTCTAAACCGTTGAAAAATTTGCATAATCTAGAGTTAGTCAGAACAGAACAGAACAAAAGAAAAAATATCAAGCTTAACAGGGTCTTTACTTGTTATCTAAAAAAATACTTTTTATAAAAGTTGCTGCTACAACCCTGCTAATTTAAGATGCATTATAAAGGGCGAGATAATTAGTCGCCGGATATTAAGTGTGTATTGAAGACAGGTGATGTTAAATGCTAGACGCATAATATTCAGTACCTACTTCATATGCATACATTGTTATTTTTATGTTCCAATGAAATATAATTAAGTAATAAAAATTAACGAGAAAAAATTTCAATTACTAAAATGAGGCACAAGGTTTAATACATGATAATAGATTATGTTGTTTATTAATTAAATCCGTTATTAAAATGTTTATGCATTTTTCTTTAACACAGGTTTTTTTTTAAATTTTCCTTTATATATCAACTTAGGTTCCTTATAAAATTGCTATTTTCATAAAGTTTATTTTTATCTTCAACCAGCTGTCGCCCGCGACATCGTCTGTGTGGTTTATAAAACGACTAACTACTCGTAGTATCCTATGTGTTCTTCCAGACTGTGTTCTATGCCAAATTTCTGCAAGATCTATGCAGCCGTTCTGTATATAACATCTAACAAACATTCATCCATCCACACAAACATTCGCATTTATAATATTAGTAAAATTCATTACAAATATGTTAAATTCATCCATCTGAATTGGATAACACTGTTACGAAGAGTTAATAAAATATAAATTTATTGCATTTTAAATTTGTAAAATAATTTTTAATAGGTATTAAGTCCTTGCACACATGTTGTCTTAAGTTTTTGTATAAACTAAAATGTTGATATTTGGGAAAAAGCGGTCGTAAAATTAATTGACCATCTGGTAGAGACAACTAACACAACATCTATTAAAATTAAAACAATATTTTTTTTATGGGAACAATTGTTTTTAAATCATGCAAGAAATACGACCTAATTTTTTTTTTCTTAAAAATAATTGATTTGAAAAAAGTTGAATGTCGAAAGGCATGCGATACGAATGAAATCAGGATATGATATTTAATTTCGTACGTCACATCATGTTCTGAATTAAAAAGTTTCGGAGTCCATTCGTGGCCCGTCAGTCATACCGCACCGTAAAGTAATAACATCGACTTATTTTATGTAAATGCGTGTACTACAAGTAAAATGTGATAATAATAACCTTCTTACCTGTCAATCCGATTCGCTACGCCACAATCACGTGGAAACTTCAAATAGAGTCCACGATTTACGGGTACTTACGTGCACGATTGCAAAATGTACTTTAAATTATTTAACTTTAAAACACAAATTACTTTGTGGAAATTATATAATTGCGAATAGGAATTTGAATCTTACACCTATTGATTTAATATATAAAATCGCTCGTGTTGTATTTTAGTACAGCGATAGTAATCTCTCCGAACGCGCCGGTGACCGCGCGTTATAATGGCGTCGTCGGTAAAGAAGTCATTATTCATTTTTTTAATACAGTGTTTTGTTGAAACGACATTTTCACTAGCGTAATCACGATTCGTACAGGCAATATATCAAAGTAATAAAAGCGGAGTTATTGCAGCGCGGTAACAGCTCTGATGATTTTCAATTTGATGTCTTCATTGCGTTGTTTTACTCAGCGTCTGCGGACTCGAATTAGCTCGCCGGTCATTACGCACGATGGAGAAATGTCTTCAGTTTTTTCTCGTTACTCAACAGATTTTGTTGTAGGTTTTTATTTAAGCATTTCTGAGTATAAACAATGATTAAAATACGAGGTAAACAATTGAAATGGAATTTTAAATGATCAGAAGGAAGATGTTAGAGTAGATCTTTAGGTTATAAGCATTAAATCACGTATGAGTGAAATAAAATGCGCTCAAAGTAATACTTGCTACCATTGTAATTAAAAGAAACAAGGCTTCACAAACACAAACAGACGTATTAAATAAAAAGCAATCTTCGTAAAACGATAACTTGGACTTTCTCATTCCATAAATAAGAACAGAAAGAGTTTTGCTTCAGCTTACAATGTATGGAGACCGCAACAAATAATAGTTTCCGACCGTATGTGTAAGTTATGACGACATATTTTAGTTTTACAAACTTATTATTGCACAGAATTTTCAAACAAGGTATTGGAAAATCACTTTTAATACTTTGTAATAAGCGTTATACATCCTTTTATGGATATATGAATAAATATGTATGGATGGTAAAGCAGCTGAAACGATGTTGGCGATGTCTCAATCAATGGAGCGGTGGGAGCGACTCGCCGAGAAACAATTTGCAACACAATGTAAAAAGCTCGCAAGACATGCGCAGGCGTATTCTGAACTTCGCGGAAGCTTTCAATTTTCATGTTGGTCAAATTAGCAATTTTGTTTGTTAAGTAATGATTTATTGAACTACAATTATGCAAAAAGATTTTTAATTCGAAAAGAACAATATTACAGTACATACATACATATTAATTAACAATATCAAAAACAAATTTAAAAGTATTCATTTTAATTTAATAGAAAAAATGCAATATTCTCACTTTCTCATTAAAGCATTTGATTTTTATAATAGTGTATACAAGTGTATACGCACAATAGGTTTTTTAAAAGTTGTATGAAACCTCTGTCAACAAAGTTGCCTCAAACATGTCGTTATAATTTCATTTAAAAATGTTGAAATATAAACTATAGGATTAATACTTTAGTAATATTGGTTAAATTGTAATATGATGATCCTCAGTTCTTAATTATATTTGCAATCTTTGTAAAATGTATAACTCAAAAATCTTATACAGCATCAGTGACGTTTGTCTCAATACACATACTCATTTTAATTAACCACCTCATTAAAACTTGTTGAAAGATAACGTATACCCATTTAATTTAAAATCTCTTTGTGTTAGACATATTACTTCAATATATCTAATGGATTTTGAAAACAATGCTGTTATAATTCTTGTATTTTATTTGTGAAGGAGTCACAACAATTATCTGGTTGTAGACGAGTCGGTGTGAGGCTGGTCTTACTGATCCACCGATTATAGTTAATAGAGACCCGCGCTCGAGATGTCTCACTTATGTTAGGGTGAACGCATCATAAGTGGACCATGTTTTTACATACAATATTTTTAAATAGCTGTGGGTATCGACAGTGACACTTATATTGACATATATTGGTCGTTCCTCATATTTTATTTGAAAAAACAGAGCCTATAGTATGTGTCAATACCAGGTTTACAGCAGTCAAAAACCACTATTAATTAATGTTAGTTTCAAACACTCGACACAAGTAGAAAATTCTAGATTTGATATACCTATGTAAACCAACTTTTTGACCTGTAGAAATAAATACTAGTCCTATTTTTAATTATTCTGATTGGAATAATATTATTTTCCTCTGTATATTTTCAGATATTTTTAAAATATAGTATTAAAATGTAATAAAAATTAATTTATATTTTTGTAACTTTAAGAAAGTTAACTGGCCAATACTTGTTCAGTTTACCTTAAAAATTCTTAACGCAGCGGGGTGCGCGCGCGCCGCGGGGCGCCTCGTTATTAGCACCTCACGGTTCAAAGCGAGCCGCCTTCACTCCTCCTCCGCGCGTCCCCCGTGTTCCCCCGCACACCCCCGTTAACCCGCGCGCTCGCACGCCTCGTTAGGCTATCCATAACTGTTACATCCTACGCCCGGATTTAATATACGACCATATGAATTACTAAGACATAACGCACACGCAAAAACTAGTTAACCATAAAATCTATCTGCTGTATTTACATCTGCCTTGTTATGACATTTGTATTCGTAAATTATATTTACTTTTATGATTAGATAAATTTAGAATATTTTTCAAGAGTTTATCGTTTCCTTCACTTTTACATCAACAAGTTTAGTAAATGTGCTGAACTGAAAAATTGTGCTTTTGGAAAAAATACAGTAGTACTAAATGGAATCATGTTTTAGGAGTTGGTTAAGCCAATTTACCGAAAACCATTTGGTTGTTTGGTAGGAGTAGACATTTTCGGCGACGACGCCATCGTGGGGCAGCTGTTCCCCACGATGTTCCTCGGGCCACCCGGTAATGACACTTCATGCCTTTTATGGAGTTAGTGGGTTGCGAGTGTTCAGGGTGGGGTCCTTAACACTCAAACAGCCTTGAGAAGGCCAAAATGAAGAAGGAGCTAGGTCGAAAGGACTAGCTAAGCGATTAAGGGGTGACGGTTGTGTTCCGAACGGAGATCCCGCCTCCTCTTGTTAGCGCCGGTGGCGACCACCGTGGGGTTTTAGTCGGTGTGAGTCCGACATAATCCGACTCTTCACCCCATAGAGTCGGATATGCGTAGTCATTTCCCCACGTAAAAAAAAAAAAAAAAAAAAAAAAAAAAAAAAAAAAAAAAAAAAAAAAAAAAAAAAAAAAAAAAAAAAAAAGGAGTAGACATTTGGTATAGATTAATTATACCAAAAGATAAATCTTAATGATTTAAAAAAAATATTCCCTTAATCAAGATGCTAGGAAACTACTATAAATAGGTATATTACTGTGAGGAAAAGATATACAATATAATTCGTAACTACGACTGTCCAAGAACGAGCCAACATATGGACACCATTTTGCCAGACCTTTTCTCGCCGCGCAATCTGTCAGTCTGTCAGTTTGAATTAGATAAGTGAAATCATTTTAATTATAAGTGTTGTAACATTATTTTCTAAGCGGCATATTTCAAAAACCCAAGTATTTCTAGCAACAATAATTGCTATGAATAGTTTTTACTGTAATCATCATCATCAGCTCACTATACGTCCCCACCGAGGGGCTCGGAGCCTACCCCAAGTTAGGGGTGACTAGGCCATAGTCAACCACGCTAGCCAAGTGCGGGTTGATTGACTTCACACATATCATTGAATTTCATCTCAGATATGTGCAGGTTGCATCACGATGTTTTCCTTCACCGTAAGAACGTCGGAAAATCGAAAAACACATTGGTACACATTGGCACTGTAATACGAATAGATAATTTCTTATCGTTTTAACTAAGTATTAGAAGTACTCATCCACTTCAGTGTAGAGCGTTTATTAAATATGACAAAAGTCAGATGAATATGTTATTGTTATTATATTTCTTTTTTTATCTTTGCTATAAGCTAGTGCTATCTACATAGTAGTTATCTAAATTTTTGGATACAATCTTTATATCTAAAACTTGTCTTGTGAATGCTGTGTACGCCTGTCATCTGTATGTTCCTCTGTTTTTATTGTCTGTGTGTTATTTGCACCTGTTTGTCATTGTTGAACATGCAATTGGTGTACATCTTTAATAAATAAATGTGTTATTTTTGGTATGTATTTTAAATTATCGTGACTTTTATGTAAAATCTAGGCAATTCTGTAGGTAACGGTAACCATGATCCTGGAATAATTATAAAGCTTAATAATTGAAATATATTTATTTTAATTCTTACAATCAAAATTATTTTTATTATAGTAGAATATTTTAGAATACGACTAGTTTAAGGATGGAATCATTTTAGTTTGATCGATGACTTAAGAGTGCTACGAAAGTATTTTAATAGTTCCTTAGAAAAGACTTCAACGCATATTATTTCTTGTAATCAGTTTCATTTTTTACATTCCTATAAATCTAACTTAGATTTCAATAAAATAATTAAGTAATTGATAAAAATGTTTCCAAAAAAAATCCTAGAAAAGAGTCCCATAAGTGTTGTTCTTAATTTAAATACTTATATATCTGCAATAACAACTACAACTTGGTAAAAAATTAAAACTTGTAATTTAATAATGTATTACACCAAAATGTGGTACCTATACATTTTCAGTAATCAACAAATGTCCTAACTCATATATTTCATTACGAGCACCACAATGCCTGTGTTATCAGGCTGGATCACCTTCAGTTAATCTTAATTAACGCCGATGGAAAAGTGTCGGGTCATTGTTTGTGGCGCACACGCACGCCCCCTGGCGGCGCGGCGGCCAATCACACTAGAGTAACGATACGATAGAAATGCGATGTGATGTGGCTTGGGAGGGAATGTATGAGGTGTTACAAAAACTGTGAGGTAATTATTACAGTAATAAATATAACTTAATTGACATTTATAAATTAATTCACACTTAGAGTCTTTTTATTGTTACCATAAGAGACGCCTATATCTAAATGTAGTCCATATTAGAACCACTTAAAAACTCTTATAGCAACAGTTAAAAAGAAGACTTTTAAAAAATAACATCAATAAACACATTTAAAAATATTTTTGACATGAAAAAAAAACTTAAATGCTGTAGAAATTATCTTCTTTAGCTGTAGTGTTTTGTTATAAGAGATACAAGAAATCAATTCGAAAAAATATTTGAAAACACGAACACACAATAGCTTTGAAGGAAACACGCGACTTATTAACGCATCAGCCGCTCGCGACGGGGACCCCGCGAGGTTATTATTTAGCCGGTTAATAATGGACTCATCTTTTCGTCCGTGACAGGTTCACACCTTGAGACGGCGAATTGACTCTCTTTATTATACCGAGCTCTTTTATTTTCGTGGTTGCTTTACGAGGGGTCTTTGTGCGCACCGCCCCGGCTAAGGTGTGAAACGATGCACGCAGATAATGTTATAGCATTTTAATAAATTTAACTTGATTATAATTGAGATTACGATTGAAGGTTTTATTTATTAGTAGATTCTGATTCGGGATAATTTGTATGGTTATTATAAATATAATTTTTTTTTAAGAAAGTAAGATTCTGTTTTGTTTTATGTACAGTTAAATTAAAGTCAATAAAAAAGTAAATAATTTTGATAAAAGGCCTTAACCACGCTTCCACTAAAAAAAAAAATATATGCTAGGTAGGTATAGGGATTTATATAACAATACCACCATGAAGGTGAATAAGGTATGAATAAATTCATGGTTATATAATTTGGTATTAAAATTCTATGAGTTATAAAGTTTGCTTAATAGAGACATTTAGATGCAAATAAAAATATATTTAGCTAGATTATAAATTTGTGTATTATGGTTTTTTGTTATGTAAATAATGTTACACGTGCAATCAAATATTTATTGTTAAGGTTAAAATTTGGAAAAGTAAAATCATCGCATACTTTTTAACTTTCCTAGCGAAATTATCAATTTTGTTTCTATGACAAGGTATTTTATAATTTACTATACCTACGACGAGCAATATTTGACTCGCGGTCGAAGGCTTCATTTCAAGGTCAAAAGACTCATTGCAGATAAAAAAAGTCCTTTAACCTAGAGTTATGCTTCTATTTCTATTTTCCTTTTCTATCCTAACCTTTTACTCATTTGCCTTATCTATACGCATATGTCACTCGCGTGTCGCCATCTATGGATAAGAGACGTAATATATTTAAGCACTACTATAGTAGAATAACAAAGTATACGTGCAGACAAGCGGAGATATGTAAGCGTTGTAATTAGTAATAAATTAAACATTCAATTACTGGCGTTAATTAAGTCGTCGGGTTGCGAGGTGAGAGCTAATTTAATTATAAAATGTGTCTGCTTGCAGCGAATACAATACCGACATATTTTGTTATACAATTGCTTTAGTTATAAACACGCTACAATATCTAGATTCGTATTCGAAATCAATTTTACATTGTAAAATTTAATTTTACACTTATCAGATAAATTTAAGGAAAGACATATATATTTTTAAAGAACAAATAATTATATAATATACTACTTTTTGCCTGCGACTTCGTCTCCGTAGAATTTATGGATTTTTTCTATATGTATGTCAAATTTCAATAAGACTTGTTAGATTATTAAGCTGTCAACTTTCAAAAGATCTTTAAAAATATAAATTACTGATCACAAATATGTACACCTCGTTGTAAAGAATGTGGAAGAAATAAGTGTAGTAAAATTTGTAAAATGATCGTTTGTAAGTAATTTTATAAAAGCAAGTATCCGGCATATTTAATTAAGGAGCAGAAGATTATACGGTCGAGTTGTGCAAAACGCGGGAATTAACAGTCAGTGCACGTTTGATTGTAATCGTAAAAAATTGAACGCTCCACCCTCTCGTACATCTTGATAAAGAAAATATGAAAAACAATTAAGCATAATTAAAGTTTATATCATCTTATTTTTCTTAGTTAAAGGTAACCTATTGAGAACAGATGTAAAAGATCGTGTTTTAAAGTTGTTGACTATGTATACGAGTATAAGAAGTTTTATGTAAATATATAATCTGTTGTCATTTAACGACATTAATCTATTGTTGTTATAACGGATGTTTCTCGTTGGGCCGATCGATCGGCCTAATGGGAAAAAACCCAATTTGCCTATGCATGTAGCCGATTGATCGGCCCAACGGAAAATACTCCTTATTACCGTATTTGTTATAACTATGGATTTCCGGTATCGAAGAACTTGTATAAAAATATACTGTTATCCTTCGAATTCTCAATTTTTATCAACAATCTCAATATTGTTTTACCGCCGAAATAAAAGTGTATCGACAGTGACATCTGTACTATAAATACAATTGGAGTGGCTTTACTTATAACGAAAAAAATATATTTCAAATTTTTGTCTGACTGTCCACAAGTCCAAGGTATCACCGGGTTGACGGGAAGGTAGCTAATATATGCACAAGAAGTCGCTACATATCTTATATATTGAAGAAATCGTTTAAATCACAGTATATTCAATATTAAAAAAAAATACAACAAAAAAATACAAGAAAAACTTACTTATTCAATGAATATCGTGTTGATAACTTTTACACAATTAATCTATTGCTTGTATCTATCGCTTCAATTTCCTAGTAGTCTTGAGTTATTTGGTATTTAAATTCTCGCCAAAGGCGTAATGTAATATTTTACATGAATTGCTATTAATTCGAGGCGAGGTGAACTGTTAACATTAAAACAATCTTTTAAGCTGTGCTGTTGAGGTACATCTTAAACGTGGGACACACTAAACGCAAAAATAAACTAAATAGTAAACTTTAACTTTCGTTCCCTACTTATTTAAATACTAGCTGTGCCCGCGACTTCGTCCGCGTGAAATACTATTTTGGGTAGCATTTTTTTTGGGCTAATTATTTTATTTAACCAACGTGCTATGCTTTGATGTATGTAGAAGAACATAGAAAGAGGTGTGCCCGGACCGCGCCAAATGTAGGTCCTGGGTCTCTGCCTACCCCTCTGGGTTATGGGTCGTGAATTATGTTGTTGTTGTGGTTTTTACTTAAACTTATAAAAAATGCCAAAAAATATGAAACTTACAAAATATTCACATAAACATCTCCCATACAAACATTCATCCCCTATTCCGTTTTGTTACATTGCAACCTTGAGGGTAAAAGTTTTACAAATTAAAATGTCATATTGATTCATATCAAATCAGCAGCCTAAAAAATAACTTTAAAGCTTAACTGTAAAAATGACGGGACTTCCATACAAATTTCCACCCTCACTTTCAGCCTCTTATAACCCTTTTTTCGCGTTAAAAAGTAGGCTTTGTACTTCCTCAGGCTCTAGACTAAATATTAGTAAGGGTAACATCAAAACATATTAAACAAAACATTCACCAAAACCTTACATATTGCCTAACAAAATTTCGTCCCCTATTGTTATTTAGCACCCTTGGGGGCAAAATTTTTACAAAAATTTAATTTCCTATTTATTTATATAGAATTAGCAACCTCAAAAATAAGTTTCAAGCTTCTAACTGTAAAAATGACGATACTTCCATACAATTTTCCACCCCTCTTTCAACCCCTTACAACCCCCTTTTCGCGTTAAAATGTAGCCTACGTATTTCCTCAGGCTCTAGACTAAATATTAGCAAGGATAACAGCAAAACATATTAAACAAAACATTCACCAAAACCTCACATATTGCCAATCAAAATTTCATCCCCTTTTGTTATTTAGCACCCTTGGGGGTAAATTTTTTACAAAAATTCAATTTCATATTTATTTATATAGAATTAGCAACCTCAAAAATAAGTTTCAAGCTTCCAACTGTAAACATGACGATAATTCCATACAAACTTTCACCCCCACGTTCAACCCCTTGCAAACCCTTATTCGCGTTAAAATGTGCCCTATGTCCTTCCTCAGGCTCTAGACTAAATATTGGTAAGGGTAATAGCAAAACATATTAAAGAAAACATTCAACAAAACCTCACATATTGCCAAACAAAATTTCAGCCCCTATTGTTATTTAGCACCCTTGGGGGTAAAATTTTACAAAAATTTAATTTCATATTTATCTTTATCAAATTAGCAGCCTTGAAAATAAGTTTCAACCTTCTACCTGTAAAAATGACGATAATTCCATACAAACTTTCACCCCCACGTTCAACCCCTTGCAAACCCTTATTCGCGTTAAAATGTGCCCTATGTCCTTCCTCAGGCTCTAGACTAAATATTGGTAAGGGTAATAGCAAAACATATTAAAGAAAACATTCAACAAAACCTCACATATTGCCAAACAAAATTTCAGCCCCTATTGTTATTTAGCACCCTTGGGGGTAAAATTTTACAAAAATTTAATTTCATATTTATCTTTATCAAATTAGCAGCCTTGAAAATAAGTTTCAACCTTCTACCTGTAAAAATGACGATAATTCCATACAAACTTTCACCCCCACTTTCAACCCCTTCAAACCCCTTTTTCGCGTTAAAATGTAGACTACGTCTTTCCTCAGGCTCTAGACTAAATATTGGTAAGGGTTACAGCAAAGCATATTAAACAAAACATTCACCAAAACCGAATATATTGCCAAACAAAATTTCATCCCCTATTGTTATTTAGCACCCTTGGGGGTAAAATTTTACAAAAATTTAATTTCATATTTATCTTTATCAAATTAGCAGCCTTGAAAATAAGTTTCAACCTTCTACCTGTAAAAATGACGATAATTCCATACAAAATTTCACCCCCACTTTCAACCCCTTCAAACCCCTTTTTCGCGTTAAAATGTAGACTACGTCTTTCCTCAGGCTCTAAACTAAATATTGGTAAGGGTTACAGCAAAGCATATTAAACAAAACATTCACCAAAACCGAATATATTGCCAAACAAAATTTCATCCCCTATTGTTATTTAGCACCCTTGGGGGTAAAATTTTTCCAAAAATTTAATTTCATATTTTTCTTTATCAAATTAGCCTTGAAAATAAGTTTCAATCTTCTACCTGTAAAAACGACGATAATTCCATACGATCTTTCACCCCCACTTTCAACCCCTTACAACCCCTTTTTCGCGTTAAAATGTAGCCTATGTCCATCCTCAGGCTCTAGACTATCTGTGTACAAAATTTCATTTAAATCGGTTCAGTAGTTTTTGCGTGAAAGCGAGACAGACAGACAGACAGACAGAGTTACTTTCGCATTTATAATATTAGTAAGGATTTCGATTTGAGAACGAATTACTTTAACATATGTTACATATGTGTTATGAACGGTTTACTTTAAAATATGGCAATGGTACACGTACATTTATCTTTGAAACACACTGTATATTTCTGATAAGTGAACTAAAACATTCATTTGTTCGTCTATAAGTTTTACTTACTTTTAAAAAGATAGCAGTTGCCAGTGATTTCGTCCGCGCGGAATTTAAAAAAATCTAGTGATTAGTACAGTCTGTATCTCTTGGGTATAGTGTAGTTTCCCAATAGTGAAAGTATTTTTAAAACGGTTTAGAAGTTTCGGAGACAAACAATAAAAAAATTCTCTTTATATTAACAGTCTAGATTGAATTGTGGTTGCCTAGTAACGAATTTGTATCTCGTCTGATATTGACAATGTATTTGGGAAGAGGAATATATAGCCTGTAATTACCGAAACGTTTATACATAGTGATGCATTTTTAGAAAAACGTCTGTACATTTATCCGTTTCGCGTCCGGTATGTAGGTAGCTTTATTCAGTTAGCCAGCGCTCGTCCCTTATCGGCGGCGCGGTCCGGTTATTATTTTTCAGTGTTACTGTTATTGCAGCTAGCTTGCTCATTACGTAGCCATTACAACGTTTAGCAAACTATTAAATATCTTTTAGTGCCTTGCCTCGATTGATGCCATACATTGGTCCGGAACGTCTTTACTGCCTAAATTGAAATGCGTTTAATTGTTTTTTGATAATGTTTCTGTATATAATTGTTATTTAATTTAAAAAGTATCTGAAAATAAAAATAAAAGATCTTAGCTCTTTTCTCTACATCGTAGAAATATCATGACTCTTTAATACGAAACATATTATGATTTTATTAACGTAGGAAAATGTGGAAAGAAAAATTTCTTTGATTAAACGAAAACATGTTACTTATAACTCTGGCATAAGGATAGTATATGATATAATTTCTATGATGTTCAGTATTTTTTAGTCACTAAGGGTGAGCCTTAGCGTAGATTAATAACGAGAAAACTGTACTGTGTGAGCATCTATGCGTGCGGTAGATAGGTGGTAAAACATTTTCCCATTTTGGGTAGTCCTGATTTGATCCAGACTACAGCTGGCTGGAAATGTTTCATAATGCGTAGGCGTGGCGCGCGTGAGTCCGTGAGATGTGCGATAGCTGGTGCATTGCTGCTCATTAATAACACCGACGCAAGAGTTGCAATACGTAAAAATTGAATCGGACTTATAAGTATTACATTTTTTTAGAGTTGCAAGGATTATAAAACCTTGTACGCTGATCCCACGTGACTGGGAGAAGGCCAGGGAGTAGATGACAGTTGAATGAACACGTAGTCCACTGATGTGATTCCAATTACACAGATTTGAAGTTTGTTTTTATAAGAAAAAAGATTTGTTGATTTGTATCCTAACCTTTGACATCAAAACTTAACTAAGTACTCTTCAAACTGACCTTTGCCTTTTTAATATGATACTGCTAAGATCAGCAACAAAACAATTCTTTCAACTTTAACCTTCTGAAGGCCGAGTATCTAAAGCGTAATTCTTAATTAGTAAAACAATTTAATTTCTAGAAACATCTAGAATTATCTTTTCCAATAAATCAATATTGTGCCGTGGGGTATTTAACTGCTCGATAAAGTTGTATAATTTATAACGAGCAATAACAATGTGTACAATATCTGAGGGGTAATTTCTCAAATACACACCTCGCCCGTAGCACCGGCCGGCAAATTAAATAGCTCTGCGTCCGCGCCGCCGGGACTTTGCTGAACCCTTATTAAATGATAACCGACCAGTGTTATGATGCAGATTAGAAATAAGTTGTTATATTAAAACTTCTTGGACGTAACCTATTTATTAGAATGCTATAGGCATCAGAAGAAGCAAAAGCCTATTACGGTTTTATTGAATGCATTGTATTAAATGTTAATATACTTACCTTAGTTCAATCTTGAACCGATTGTTTGTTGGTTGTACCTCTTCCAACAAATCCCAAATCTGTTTTTACAAAAAAAAAAAAATGTTTGATGCAGCTGGATTTCGCGTATAATTATATTAAGGGATTCAAATTAATTTTCGACGCTTGGGAATGGAGCAGAAATTTAATTAACGGTAAACAAGAAAACAAACGATGGAAAGGAATTAAAAAAAAAATTAAAAAGAAGCTATTACGTGTATCCGAACGATACCTGCCATTTGAAACTTCCCGCACCTTGTGGCAAATTGAAAACGACGCGCTTGCCCTGCGAGCTAATAATAAATTCTCGAAATAATAATAATTCATAAATAATAATCCTCGAGGAGCCAAAATAAAAATATTATACACGTCGAAATAATAAAGGATTCAAATGGGATCGGGTAACACTGGTTGATTTTTAACAAATCAAATGAACACTTAGAAATATGTATTTAGTTTAATAGTTTCCACAATTTCTATGAGATTCCATCATTGCTTTAAAATAATGATGTTACTTTAAGTGTTTAGTTTATGTTACGTTGTGGATATTACGGAAAATTAAATAAATTTTAATGCATAGATAGTTATCCTAATTCGGAGCACAAAATTAAGGCGAAAAAAGGCCTCCGAAGGCCTTGTGTTGAGAATAATTTTCTTAGTGTTGTCATTTGCAATACAAAATTTCATTTCTAAAATCTTATTTATAGATATATGTATCTATGTTTTAGTGTTTAAAAAACATTTTACTCAATATTAACTAACCTTTTAGTTTACCTTTCTTTCCTTACCTTTCTTAGTTTACTAGCTTTGAAGAGCCAAAAGAGGCATATTAAAAAGTATTGTAACCGAGATGTAAATACAGAAAATAATTTTAAACTGTAGTGAATAATGCTACGAAAAGGTAAATCCCGCTCGTGTATAAAGGTGATTACAATAATAGCCCGTGTGCGCCGGGCCGCTCGTACAAAATTGTTTTTTCGTGCAACATCTATAATTAGGCGATACGTTACGTTTTTGTTTGGCCCACATTTCCCGATCCTCTAATTTTTGGTGTGTTTTTTGCCGTACCTTTTGTAGTCGTTAATATGATTACACCGTAGAGATGATGGCTTCATACCCGTTTTAGGTTATAACTTAATTTGCTCTGCTCCGACGTATTTGTTTTTTATTGTTGTCTCAACTTCCTGAGAGCGGGCTCGTTCCAGTTTTTTGCTTGTGGTCGTTAGGCTGAGGTTATTGAATGAGATGGTCGCTGAATTGTCAGCTCGGCTTGGCGCTTGCCCGCTATTGCGTCACGTACCTCTTGATTTCGTGTGTTGATTCAGTGTTAGTTGTAAATTGCTTTGTAATCTGTTAGCGTTTTTTTTTGTTTATGCGTTGCATCCGCGCGTCCTCACGTATTATTGTTAACGGTAGGTATTTGTTTTTTTTTTTTGTAAACGTGTAAATTAATTTCTAATAGCGCCTTCTTAGGTCTACGTGCACTTAATAAGTTAAGGCGCCTGTTCACGCAATGGTTGGTGAGTACTTTATTGTTTCTTTAATATATTGTGATCATAGATATGAAAAGAGTCTTAAAATATAAAGACTTGTTGCATATTTTTTAAACTTTGATATTTAAATAGTTAGAATAAATGAAATCAACACTTATACTGCTGTGTTTGTAAGCAATGTTATAAGTTTCGTATTTAAATCGTATTCTTGCTCCATCTTTAGTTTTATATCGATCACACACGATGATAGTACTTACTCGAAATGTCATGTACCGTCACGTAAATGGTGTCTGAGTATGGTCGTAAAAGATTAAAAAAAAAGAGCAAAATACGTTAATTTAAAATGCTAAACGATGCAGTTAGTGTATGGCCGGCCGTAACGGTAATGTCTTAATAAAGGCGAGGGGCTCGATTTGACAAGGAAATTGGCGGCGCGGGGCGACGTGCAAATTGGCGGCAACACCGCGCACACGCGACCTACCACCGCCCGCGCCCCGTGCTCCCTGTACACCCCGCTACTACGATATGAATTACTGCCCTATTTAAATCATGTTATTTTTTTCAGTCATACTCGCCTTTTTCGTTATAATTTTAAAAAATATAGAAAATCCGCAAGAGTTTCCAGATGACCTATATAGTTTAGAATCCTCTATTTGTATTAAAATTTAACATTTACCGCTACACTTAGCCTATTACTACGTGAAATTACTAAATACTTTATCAAAATAACTATGTTAAAAATGTCAAAATTCTATCAACAGAAGGTCACATCAAGTTCCGCATTTATAAAAGAATTAATTTCTGATTATCATAACAAGACCTGTTCGTCTGGAAGTAGCGTTGCCAGACGTCCGAAAAAATCCGGACATAGGTAAGCTTTTTGATTGCATGTCCAAAATAACCGGTTTTCCGGCTTTTGTTAGGCTTTTTACATTTCCCAAACGAGAGTGTACCTATTAATACTGAGACAAAATCCTTAATAATATAGGGTGTATACCTTTCTACCCGACCAAACTGACTGGTCTGTCCGGCTAGTAGGTTTGGCGACCTGGCAACTCTATCTGGAAGCCTGTTCTTAATCATAAGCGACTAGAAATTACAGAGACATGTTAAGGATATTTGATTAAGATCAACTTGTACAGAGAGTAGTATTTAGTAAATTAGTTTACAGCTATAAATACAGACTTAGTGAGTAAGTCTCCACATCCAGTTGCCACGGATTAACAGATTCGACCCTTAAAAATAAATACTTGAAAAGTGAATTTATAATATTATTTCTTAAACTTATAAATGCGCTAAGAAATACACTTAAACCTGGGTAAGCGAGAAACTTCTTTAAGCGAGAGTCATTGTCCGGTCCCGACGGACCATTTCCATAAGTGAGAGACTCGTGTTAGAAAGAAACCTTTAGAAGCGAGAAAAATATCACGATCCCTTGTACTCTCACTTATCCAGGTTCAATTGTAGTTAAAATATTAAAAAAAAATTTAAACTTGTATAAATTTTACTTACAGCTTAAACTAAGCCAGAATTTTCACAGGATTATTAAATTGATTCAATTTACAATGCATATCGATTAATTTTCCTTTATTATTAATCGAATAATGATTTCATATCTTAATCACAACGTGGAAACATGTATTTCAATCCCGTATCATAATATTAAAGTGTTATTGATTGTATTTTATTTAATTTACGACCACCACATGTCCGCCTCAGCGGTGGTAGTTCAGTATCAAATATCTTAGTACATATTTTACAATTATTCTATTGCCCATACTATACCTTATTAAATACCGTAAAGAATTATACTGTATCAATATTTGTCTGTCTATCTTTAATGTTATACCATCCATAGTATAATGTCGAACCTAGATAAGTGAGAAACCTCTAAAAGCGAGAAATTCGGGTTAGAGAGAAACCTCTGGAAGCTAGAAAAATATCTCTCGAACTCTTGTTTATACAGGTTCGACTGTACATTGTTCTTAGTCAATAAAACGCTTTGCTTAGGGTTTTGATTAATACTTTTACTTGAGAATTACTAAAGTTTTGAATGTTGCGAAATGATTAAATTTTCACTATGAATTTTTCAATATGTATAAAAATTCAATATGTAAAAAAAATATTTTCTAAAAATGTCCAAAAAGGCTGAAGGCTGAAGTAAAAAGGCTGTATGCAATCCCGAGGCCGCAACATAATTAAAAAAAAAGAAAGATCAAAATGTAGATGGACTCTAATATTGGTTTGTGTTAAGTAGGAAAATTTACACTCGTCTTGAAGAACATACGGAGGATACTGTTAAGCTTTTTCTAACTACCATGACATACTAAGACAAATATGAGCGAAAAATTAAATTTTTTCGCGAGTATCGCCGCGAGCGAAACTAGTATTATTAAATCGATCGCTCTCTGTGTATCTAAATCAATTTTATTGGCGCTCAGCATAACGCCAACGCTCTGGTTAAGTAATTACAGCTCTACCATTTAACAATGACCCCCTTCTTTCACACTTTGTATGGTAGCTTTGGAAATTGTGTACGGCTGATGGGATACCAGCTTACCCTGGACTCCGGTTTGTATGTTAATTTCAAAAGCGAGCGCGCCGATGAAAAATTGATTTCGTCTGATACGATTTTGATTATACGGTTGGTAGTTTGATAGAATTATTTGAAGTAGAGTTGTATAAGAATGTTTTTGATTGTTATGTTAATAGAGACTTATGATTTTAACTATTATCTGCTATTATAGAAATTCTGAAAGAAAAAACTTTAAAGTCTATGTTACTCGAGATACTTACTGACAAACTCTACTCAAACAAATTTCAAATCATTTTCACAGATATTTTAGAAGTTGGAAAGACTCGATGAAGTTGCTTTACAATTTTAAATGAAATATTTAGTAGATTTTTTTTATTAACTGAGTGATTTTTTTTAATAAAACGTGTTACATTTAGTAAAATTTAATTTCCTTTAGCAATTTCAAGGAAAAATTACGACATTATTCTACAGGGTGATGTTTGCGGGTCACGAAGGTGTGTTTTTGATTCTTATATTAAAAAAAAATAGTCACTTGTTTTCAGTATTTTTTTTCTGTGTAATTTTCCTTTTATTAATGTGTAGCCTATTTTAATGAACCAAACACCCTTAAGGATATAAATACAAATACTGCCAAACTCAGTCATTAGACTGATGGTTACTCTCAGTTCCTTATGTATTTAAGTGTAGATTTAAATGGTAAACCTACACTTAAGGATTGCTTACGTATCTAATGTCTGAGTGTGGCAGTTAGTGTTATATTTAACACTTGGGGTGAAGTTAAAGCGTTAGTTACATTGAGCTCGGGTTGCGTAACTTTTGTACCGTCGGCGTCGGCGGCGGCGACACGGCACCGGCAGTGCGATGGCCTTTCCGAGTTCGCGAAAAGGCATGCTACAAATTTTATTGTAATCAGCTCATTTACAGTTGGTAAAACTTTGAGCTCGGAAATTTAATGTCTTCAAAATACACATGTCTGACAGGGGAGAGGACAGAGTATTAATCTCAAGTGTCATGTTACTTATAGTATACTCAAAAGGTAATCTTGACTGTCATAGGTAACTGAAAATTATACGCGGTAAATTGAGCTCAAAGATCCAACCATAGAGAATATGATGGCAATAGTTTACGTAATTGGTTTTTTATTTTAAAATGATTGACTTTATTTTATTTCTTTCAATTGTAGGTAAATGACTCTGTAATAGCATTATCTAACGAAGTATTCAAGTGTAAAATAAAGGGCGAAGCAAACATTACATAACGTTTTTATTGTCCATTTTCATTTGTCCTAATGCTCGCCGCGCTTAGAGCGATATCTAAATCAGATAAGGATAAGTTCACATGGCTGTGGAAGGTGGAATGACTCCGTCCTACAATTATAAACGAATTAGTCCAAAAATTGTGCCTCCAATGGCCACAAATTGATATAATAAAAAGAAGTAGACGCTAATACAGGGCTGCATTGTGTTTTTTTTAAAGTTTTTTTTATACTTGATTCGTTTAGAATGTAAACCTGTTACTTAGATAATTTCCAATTTAGTGTACTTTATAAACTCGAGTTGTTGCAGTCATTTTTTTAGAAAATTAAGAAATGAAGGGAATTACTTTGTTTCATTATTTTATTATAGCGCCTTACAAAGCTGGGGAGAATATACGAAAATTGCATTTCATTCCAGGATAACTAAGACTTGATTTTGAATTTTCTATTATTTGAAAGTTGAAAGTTAAAAAACTTTCACCCAAATTCAGTCTCCAGCCCTAACCCGATCTGGAGGTGTCGCCCAATAATTAAGTGATTACGTTTGGACGCGTGTCGGTGCGATTTATATCAGTGTCGGGGCCCGATCATTAGCCGGTGTGGAATTGCCCTAATACTCCCCTCCCCGCATACAGACTACGCCGCGGACTTCCAAAATCCTACGCATTTTTTCTTTAAACATTGAGTTTATCTTTTTAATGGATGGTGATTATTTATAAGTTGCCAGTGTTGTTCTTAATCATTAGACTACTAGTTGTCGCCCTCAACTTCGTCTGCGCGCATAAAAAAACGTAATTAGTAGTATATGTGTTCTTCCAGACTGTGTAACAACATCCAAATATTAGCATTTATAATATTAGTAAGAAACGTTTTTTGTTCAAATGCTTTAAATTAAAATACTAAAATTAAGGCTTAAATTAAGGCTCGTTTTCGTCAATTACAGGATTTATCTAGCTACATTTTGTATCATTAATTTGTTATTTTATCAAAGTAACCGTGTTCCAGTAATCTTTCAATGGTTATTGTGACAATAATTTGACAGTTTATTTATCCATTTAATGACTATCTTAATGATATCAAAATAACATAACTAATAACTGACTTCGCTATCTTGTCTTTTTAAATGTTGAAGAAAAGACCCAAAATTAGTGAAAGTATAATACTCCGTAGTCCAAGAATGTTGGCCATATTTCTAAAATAATTCCACTTGAATCATTTGGTAGAAAGATGAATGCTCACGATAACCCGACTAAATTAAAACGTAGCCGCGCCGAATTGAATAATTTGGTAACAAATGACTTCATTTGCATGTACTATAATTAGTTTGTAATTGATGCCTTGCGCCGGCAATGCCTTGACTACCTTCTGACTTATTACGCTGCTATTTACAAACCAAAAGGCCCTTTTTTCTGTTTACTTTCCGCTTGGCGTATTTGTAGCTTGCAACATTGTTAGGAAGCTTTTCAATTATCTTTCTCGTAATTAAATATAACTTCTTTAATTAACTGTACATTGTTTCTTTAATTTGTATTTTTTACTTTACTGGTATTTTATTAAGCAATAAATTGCGTGTTTGCTTGTCTTGCTTTGTCTAGATTAATTAGAGGTACCGTTGATGGCATTTTCTATAATCATATAATTTTGTCAATATATGTACGAGAAAGTATCAACGGCGTTATTCTAACGTTGATAATAATCATTTAAATATATCACAGCCACCAGTTCAATATTTTTCTCTTTACACCACAATTTTCCTTAACAACAGTTTATAAACCGGCATGTTTCACAAGCTTGGATTGGCAACACTGCATTAAAAATCAACTCTTCATAATTTCTCTGGGAAATTATCTAAAGTATAAGATAAGTTGGTAATTGTACTAAAAGTGTTACAACTCACAGGCGACAGCGCAGCCTCTATTACCAATTCGCCACAACTACTGTTTAAGGGATTAAATAAAAATTCACTTTTTTGAAAAATGTGTAAGCATTGTATTATATATGAACAGGAAAGACGAAGAAAAAACATATTTGACATTTATATTTACAAAATAATAATTTACTTCTTTTTCGATGTGACATCTAACTAAAAACTATCAAAACTCCTTAGACATACCGGCCACCAAAGACATTTGTCTTTAAAATCATTAAAGACCGGCCACCGTGAGGGATATTCTAAAAATAAGTATCTTTGGGCAAGAATATTAATTTTGATAACGGTCGTTTTAGAATCGTGTCCCCTTTACACTTTACTGTCACGACTCGTACTAGTTGATCAGGTCCTGGATGCAGCTGAATTATTCGACCGAGTAACCATTTCGTTGGCGGGATATCCTCTTCTTTTATAATGACAACGTCTCCAATAGTCGGTGGTGGAATTCTGGTGTACCACTTATATCTTTGTTGCATTGTATGCAAGTACTCTAACTGCCAACGTTTCCAAAATTGGGATGTCATCCTTTGTAAAAGTTGCCACCTCGTAAGAAGATTTATGTTGCAATTATTGATATCGGTGTGATCTGGTACGCTTGTTAGAGTTTCTCCAATTAAGAAATGACCTGGAGTTAGAAAATTCTGCTCTCCACCCTCCAGTTGAAATAATGGTCTACTGTTCAAGCAAGCTTCGATTTGTGTTAACAGTGTTGACATCTCTTCATAAGTTAATGTAGCTGATCCAATTACCTTTGTTAAATGTCTTTTGGCCGACTTCACCCCCGCTTCCCAAAGTCCTCCAAAATTAGGTGATTTTGGCGGTATAAAATGCCAATCTGTACCTTCTGTAGCTAATATTTCTGCTATATCTTTGATGACACTTGCGCGAGTCTTTATAAACATTTTCTTTAATTCTTTTGCTGCTCCGATGAAATTTGTACCATTATCACTCCATATATTCTTACAGTAACCTCTTCGGGCAACAAATCGACGAAACGCCGTTATAAATCCTTGCGATGTAAGATCTGAAACGACTTCCAAATGTATTGCTTTCGTGCACATGCACACAAAGATACATATGTAACCCTTTGTAGATTTGTTTCCTCTCCCTTTTGATGTCTTGATCAGCACAGGACCAGCATAATCAACGCCAGTGTTTAGGAAAGGTCTTTGTGGTGTAACACGCATCGCAGGCAGCTGACCCATTAGTTGCTGATAAGTTGTACCTTTATGTCTAATACAAACTGTACATTCTCTTGCGCATTGTCGTACTGCAGATTTTAGCCCAAACATCCAAAACTTTGTTCTAATGTATGACATCATTAACTGCGGACCTCCATGCATTGTTTTAAGATGTGCATCCTTTATTATCAACTTCATGAGGTGAGTCTTGTTAGGTATAATAACCGGATGTTTAAAATCATTTGACAAACTGGCCTCATTCAACCTGCCTCCTACTCTCAATATGCCATCTCTGTCAACAAATGGATCTAAAGTAATCAGTTTACTTCTCCTTTTCACCTTATTGTGTTGTTTCAAGTCTTGAATTTCTTCACTAAAGCACATATCCTGGTAGTGTAATATAAATCTGTCCATTACTATTTTCAATTCTTCAGTAGTTAAATAAGTAGATTTCTTCTCCGATTTCTTAAACGTCATTCTCCGGCAGTATGCTAATACTCTTTTTAGTTTATTTAAGTTAGAAAATCTTTCCCATATAGAAACTTCACCTGAAACATGTAGTGCCTTAATGTCATTTTTCTTGATTTCTAATTCTGTCGATGGAATGTCTTTTTTTTCGTACAAAATGTATTCTTTTCTTAGCCAGCTCGGTCCATGCCACCATAATTCGTTTGTTCGTAACTCTCGTGCACTAATTCCACGAGAAGCGGGATCAGCTGGATTCTCCAAAGACCGTACGTGATGCCATTTATCGTTATCCATTAATTGTATAATTTCTGAAACTCGATTGCCTACAAAAGTTTTCCATCTGCTTGGCGGTGACTGCAGCCAAGACAGAACTACCGTGGAATCCGTCCAGGCGAAGACATTTTCTTTAGGAATATTCAAAATATTTCTTACTTCATTCAGCAAGCGTGTTAGTAGTACAGCAGCACATAATTCCAATCTTGGAACAGATAATTGTTTTAATGGAGCTACTTTAGTTTTGGCAGCTATTAAATCAACACTCACTTCATTTTCTTCTGTAATTACTCTCAGGTACGCAACTGCAGCATATGCAGTTGTTGAGGCATCTGCAAATCCATGTATCTCCACGACTTTATTCTTTGAATGTAATTTCAACCATCTTGGTAACTTAATAGTTTGTAAATTACTCAACTCCTCTCTATATTTAGTCCATTGATTAATTAAATCAAGTGGCAGTTCCTCGTCCCAATCACTTCTACAAAGCCATAACTTCTGTATAAATACTTTCGCAGTCACGATAACAGGTGATAACCATCCAAATGGATCAAATAATCGAGAAATATCTGATAAAATGTATCTTTTAGTAATGGAATAAGACAACTCTGGTAAGTGGACTGTAATGTGAAAACTGTCATCCTGCCTATTCCATGTCAAACCTAGAATCTTGAATATAGGATCCATTTTAAATGTCAACTTTTCTATCTCACAACTGGACTTATTCTTCATCTGACTTAATAACTCACTTGAATTGCTGGACCATTTTTGCATCTCAAAGCCTCCATCTAATAATAAACTGTTTATTTCTTCATAGATCTTAAATGCTTGTTCTACTGTCTCTGCTCCTGTCATCAGATCGTCCATATAAAAAGAATCCTTTAAGATTTGAGATGCGGTATGATATTTATGTCCTTCATCCTCGGCTAACTGAACTAGAGTCCGAACAGCAAGGAAAGGCGCTGCCGCAGTGCCGAATGTAACTGTAACTAATTTGTAGTGTTCCAAAGGTTGTTCCTGTTCGTCGCGCCATACGATGCATTGTAAGTTTGAGTGTTCTTCAGCGATTTTTATTTGTCTATACATCTTAACAATATCTCCTACAATACAAACTTTGTATGATCTCCATTTAATTAGTAAAGTACGTAGATCGGGTTGAAGTGTTGGTCCAATTAGCATACAATCATTGAGAGAATAACCGTTACTACCTTTCGCGGAGGCATCGTATACTACTCGTACCTTTGTAGTATCTCTGTCTTCTCTTACAATTGCGTGATGTGGTAAATACAAACATTGTGCTTCTTCATCTATCTTAACCATGTGTCCTAACTCTAAATACTCCTTAATCACTTTTTGATATTCTTCCTTTAGAGAATGATTCTTTTTAAATCTATTTTCTAAATGTGTAAATCTTCGCATGGCTTGATCCTTTGTATTACCGCATGTTACAATAGTTTCTTCAGGAGATTGTTTTAATGGAAGGTTTACGATATATCTTCCATTCTCGTCTCTTTTTGTAGTAGTTTTATATATTGTCTCACATATCTCTTCTTCCTTTGTTAATATTTTCTTACTACTTCCTAAGTCTGCTTCTATCTCCCAAAACTTCTTGAGTAAATCATTATCTAATGTTCTGATGTGCATACTAATAACTTCTTTTTGCCCGTTTTGTTTTTGATCCGTGACTTCACCCGACAGGATCCATCCTAAACGAGTGAACTGTGCTACTACACCATCTGTACTTTTTACTACGCCATTGTCTAGAATCTTACTGTATACATCGGCACCTAATAATAAGTCAATTCTACCAGGAGTATCAAACGTTGCATCTGCCAACGGTAAATCTTTTATCAAAGTACAGGTGGACCCCTTTATACCCCAGGTCGGTAAAAGGGTTGTTATGGATCTTAAAACAAATGCATGGACAATTAGGTTGAAGGTTGTGTCATACCTCGATCTCAGCTTAAAAGTAACTGTATTTTTTAAGTACAGTTTGTTATTGCCTTCACCTATGCCAACGACCTCGTTGTGACATTTTGATTTCTTCAAACCAAGTGCTTGGACTATCTTCTCAGTGATAAACGAGGCTTGTGACCCCTGATCAAGTAGAGCCCGTACGACGTGTGAGTTATTCTTGTCTGAAATAACATCGATTAGAGCTGTCGGTAACAATACACCTTGACCGGGTTGTTTTCTTCCAGAGAAGTGTGCCGCTACTACTGAATCCTTCTCCTTCGGGTCTTTCTGTTCTGTTCCTGCGCTGTTCATATTTGCAATGCTTTTTCTTTCAGGATGTATGAGTGAATGATGCTTTTTGTTACATATTTTACAAGACGTAAGCTGTTTACATTTAATAACAGGATGGTTAGGAATAAGACAATTAAAACATAAATTATTGTTTTGTACAAAATCATACCTCTTCTCGATGGATAATTTTACAAATTCCTTGCAGTTGTATATATAATGATTTCCCTTACAGTATGAACATTTGTGCTCAATAGTTGCGTGAAATATCTTTGGTTTCATTGTCCTTGACTTTAAGTTGTTACTCTCAATCATTTCCAAGGTCCTGAATCTAGTTTCTAGAAATGTTGTTAGCTTCTGTAATTTTACTAAATCATCTGTATTATCTGCACTAATTGTCTCTTCCCACTGTTTAAGGCTATTTTCGTCTAGTTTTGAAACAATTATGTAAATTAATATTGCGTCCCAATATTCTGTAGGTAAACCAATATGTTTTAAAGCATTGATGCATTCGATGGACGTGTCTAATAACTGTTTTATATTAAAAGCCGATTCTTGAGTAATATTTCTTTGTCCAAAAAGTTTTTTAAAAATACAATTCGCAACATACCTCTTGTTATCATATCTCTTTTTTAAAATGTTCCACGCTTCTACATAATTGTCTCCGGTTACCGGTACTCCTTTAAGCAATGTTTCTGCCTCTCCTGACAAGCTACTTTTGAGATAGTGAAGCTTCTGTACGTCATCTAAGTGTCCATTGTTATGAATCAAGGATGTAAACAAATCATAAAATGACTGCCATTCAGTATAATTGCCAGAAAATGTCGGTATTGTAATACGTGGTAGCTTGACATCTCTACTATAGCACTTAACATCGTCTTCTTGCTTAAAGTTGCATTCTTCTCTCGATGCGGATGGCATGGGGTTCAATTTTTGTAATGTTGTGTTTAACTCACCTTTGTAAATATAATAATTTTCTTCCACATTACTATAGACATCTTCTTCGAAATACTCAAGTTGCGATCTATTACTTTTGTCCATCTTAGTTATAATTTGATCATGGTTGCTTGTAAACTTACTCCAATATAGCTCCAATGTATTTAGTCTTGCTTCCACATAAGCCGTTGTAATTCTTTCACGGGGCGACTTCTTAAAATTTATTTGAGCTTTTAAAAGTGTTTGCTTAAGTTCTTCTTGTAATTCTATTAGTTGAACAGTCTCCATTTTTTCTTATAAAATATGCGGCTCGAATCGGACCAAAATGTTTAAGGGATTAAATAAAAATTCACTTTTTTGAAAAATGTGTAAGCATTGTATTATATATGAACAGGAAAGACGAAGAAAAAACATATTTGACATTTATATTTACAAAATAATAATTTACTTCTTTTTCGATGTGACATCTAACTAAAAACTATCAAAACTCCTTAGACAACTACTGACCCCTTTTTCGCAGCAAACCTCTATACATTGTAGCTATTGAAAAGTATAAGTTGTATACTCATCATATGTCTTACTCATGTACTACTTTTCCATGTGTCAGAAGGCCTAGCACGATGAATGTATTTGTAACGTCAATGAAAAAATTTGTACAAGATTTTTCGTTGTACTTTTCACCCGATACTGTACAAATCTAGTACAAATTTTGTCGATGACACTACGAACACTTTCTCGCAAATTTTCATACAAGTCCCCATTTATCTGAACTCTCTTTCACAGTCTATTTATACAAACTTTGTACTAAGTATGGATGTACTATACCTCATCATCATCATCATCATTGTCAGCCTGAAATTGTCCACTGCTGGACGTAGGCCTCCCCCATCGATTGCCACAATGACCGGTCCTGAGCCGCCCGCATCCAGTGCACTCCCGCAACCTTGACCAGGTCATCGGTCCATCTTGCAGGAGGCCTACCCACGCTGCGTCGACCTGTCCGTGGCCGCCACTCTAAGACTTTTCTGCCCCATCGGCCGTCTGTTCTGCGGGCAATGTGGCCAGCCCATTGCCACTTAAGGTTTGCAATTCTCTACTATACCTAATAGTGGGATACTAACAGTAGCTCTTGTACTATGAGAAATATCACATATGACTTTCTTTTAATTAAACCTTCTTTCACCATATTTTTTTTTCAATGCTATAATAGGTTGGCGATTCCATTCGGACAGTCCTAATTTTTGGAGACATTGATATAAGTAATATTTGTAGTTATCTATTTGAAAGTAATGACCAATTAAAAGAACTTAGGACTGGCAACGGAAATCATTTTTAAATAGCACTTTGAAACGATTTGTCCTTTGATTTTATAGTTATTTCGACCCGTGATAATTATTTGGTTACCAGTTATACATAATTTAGCTATTTGTAAGTCAATATTTACACTAATTTAATAACCGGACACTTATCGTGTTAGGACAGATTTAATTTTGTGGTTCTGTTAATAACTCCGCTAGGAATTGCATAAACGTATCGCTTTATGTAAATTTAAATAATGAGATTAGGTATAATAACCGAATTAATAACATTTTAGAAAATATCATACTGTTCTGATAATAACTTAACAAACATACAAATGTAATGTTTTATCATAAGTATTCTTTGAACTATTGAGACAAGATCACATAGAAATATTTGTCTTTACATTGTTCCATTAAATTTAAGATTTCTCAAATTAAAACCGAGAAAACAAAACATTAAGCGACATTTAGTGAATATACATTTTAAATGTACTCAAATACGAATGTCGAGCGTACTCTGACCAGTCCATATCGAATCGGCAATGACGCGAGAGACGTTAATAATTTTAAAATCGCTCAAATTATCCGCCAGATGTTTACCAGCAAAGCGAAATGCCGCCTTTGACATCAGATACCCGTGAAATTCCATCAGTACAGCAATGGGCATGACGCGCGTGAGCCTGCACTCAATAAACCAAATGACCGAATGAACGATACTTTTCCTTCACACATTCACTGGGTCTTACGGCAGTGGAAACTTAGGTGAAACACTTTCATATATATAGTTACTTCCAATAAATCGTAGTTTTGCTGCGCTGTGTAGTTAGTTAGTGTTCAATTTGCGTAAAACCGTCGAAACAGGAAATACGCAAGGAAATGACACAATCTCATCAAGTTTTGTCTGGTTTGAATCGTCTTGATGAATAAATGGTTTGTTTTTTTTTAATTTACAGTTCTTTTAATTGACAAGAACATAAGAAAAGTTTGCTTTCTATTTTTATTTTCTTTTAGATACTTACTATAAAGAAAAGAATATGACATTCCATCTCGTAATTCATTTTGGTTCGATACTAATTTTGTATTATCAATATAGAACAGCTAGGAATATTTATATTTTATAAGCGTCTAATAGTGAAAATAAATAAATACAATATTTTCTGTTTTAATGACGTTATATTTTGATTTAATAAGTTACATAACATACTTTTTACATCTTACATCGTGTGATAATCAATTTACAAATATTTATCACGTCTCTTTTTATTTAATTTTATAACATAAATTAAACTTAATTATTTTGTACCTAACATAAAATGTTTTCAGACTACATGTACATAGTAGATGTGTAAAAATTTTATATTACCTAAATATATAACGCACTGTGAGATTACTACAGTAATATATTTTAGTCATGTATAATTTGATAATGTATGGACTGACAAGGATATCTGACCCGGTGGGCATAAGTCAAACTAAATTAACACTACTCACTAGCGTCGTCCTGTTAATATCAAAAACGTGTCACAAGATCATGTGATGTTTTTTTCTTATATGCCTTTGTAGGTTTTATATATATGCCTATGTCGCTTTTTCATATATTCTTAAAGATCTAACTGCAATTTTTTTTAAAGGTTATATTTCCATTGTTTTTCACTATAACCCATTTGTATATTGTCATCTTATGACATACCAACCGTGACAAAAACATTGATGAAATAATTGAAATCTCAGTTAGATCCTAAGAGAATATTAAAAATACAACAGATTGAGACTTGCCACTCTCAAATTAAACCGCCTTCTAATCGCCTTCCTTAGCAACCATTTAGACTGAGCGCGGCAGTTATAGTCAAACAAGGATGTCTAACTCAAAAAAGGCGCTGGTATCGGTTGGTTCTGTCATAAAATGAAAACGTAAAATGGACATAGAAATTAGTATAAAAATGACATGTCTGCTACAATACAAAACGGATCTTTATTTTGACATTGACAGGAGGGCGCTAGTGAACTATAATAATTTAGTTTGATTTATGCTCACCGGATCATATATCCTTGTCCGTCTATATTGAGATTAGAATCATCTTGGAATGAAAATAAAATAAGAAAATAAATAATATTAAAGACTTTTATATAATTAAAATGTTAATCGACATGTTAATTCTTTACTTACAACTATTTAATTCTATGCCTAAATAATTCCTTTTTAATCTTACATTCAAAACAAAACTTTTACGTCTTAACAAAAAATATGAAAATGTTCTTAATTATATCTATCAGGTCTATGATTTCTAAATCTAACGTATAATGTTATATTTTTAAACGTACGATTATGTACAAAATATATTAAAAACTAATCTATTATTGATTTTGGTCGTAAAGGAAAGATCGAAATTATTATAACGTTTAGAAATAACAATATTAGTACACTTATTCATATTAGCTGCGTTATTGTAAAGTCGAATTCAACAGAAATTTAAAATTATAACAAACCTATTTAAAGACTTTTATTTTTTTTTATTTTAATTACAGAATTATTAAAAATAAAGAGGTTTTTATCATCAATTTATAAAAAGAACTTTTCAAAATAAATAGATAGACAGTAAATGGCATTATCAGCCAGTAATGTGTAAATAATTTCAGTTTTCCATTGAATCTATGTTTTATTGTTGTATTTCAGAATAAAATTGATAAACGGAATTTGTTGTAATAATTTTTTTTTCTTGGCTGATGAAGAAAACAGTAATGATTTTGCTAAAATGTTTTTTTTTTATTTTTTTAAACAGTGGCAACGATTAGAAAGATTAGAGATCGATATAAAAATCGATTAGAGATAAAAATATGTCGTTGTAGATGACAAAGCTTAAAATGTATCCATTATATTAGAGTTTACTCGTCAAATATTGCGTACTTTTCTATTTTACTTTGAATTTACATGAAGAGTTTTGCACGTGTTAAGCTGAACGCTTGCGACATGGTCTTGCCCTCAGTAAAAATGCCAATAAACCGGCTCGCCATATTGTTTTCCTCTAATTGGCCGGCTTATCGGCGGTCGCGCGTTTTGCATCCATTAATTACGTTACTTTTACGACGCAAGATTGTATTTCTTTTCAGAATAATAACTGATTGTATTTGCGTCGTCATAACTTTGTATTGATTATGTATAGTCGGAGAAATTAGTTACGTGTTTTTTTAATCATTTATCGTGGGTTTCTGAAACTGAAATTTCCCACATGTTATCTCTTTTTTGGCAAAGATAGGGACTATGTTTTAAACGGAGATTTAGATCTTTAAAGACACGATTATCTTTTAAACGTATGTCAATATTCATTAATATGGAATAATATATTTAATTAAAATAATTTGGTTAGAAAATAACAATAAAAATCTATAAGTATTAAAGAAAATAAATTATAGCAAGATCAACAAAAAATCAAATTATTGCCCCCAAATAAAATAAAACAATCATATCAACATTCAAGACGGAAATAAATACGGAGAGATGATATTTACACTACGATCTATATATTACAAAACTCCTACAACTAATATTCACACAGGATATGTTAACTGGTACCTAATAGTCTTTATTACCGAAGCACTAGTGATAATAATGTACCATAATTATATTTAAAGCAAAGGAACTTTCCAACGAATGCCGTTTTGATGTTAATAAAAATTATATCGGAGAGCCTCTGTAGCATAAATCTAATACTATAGTCACTTTCACGTGTTAAGCAACGATTCTATGCTAAATGGATTATGTTTCCTTGTTCCCCCGTTTCTCGACAGATCTTGTTCCGTGGCTGTGCCCGTCCCGCTCAGGTCTAAAGATACAGCTCTTCCTGAATCGAAGTCGAATTTCTCGAAGCTAGCACCGCTCGTACCGAATTGTTTAAAGAAAGACGGTTGCGGTTCTGGTATCGGACTGAAGTTACGTCCAGAATGAGCGTCTGACGTTGAACTATCGGAATTGTTTATAGCATCTCCTCCTGATGGTGCTCGCAGTCTTCCTGATAGAGAGAAGTCTTCAGGTCCGGAATCGTGACAGGAATCTCCTCCAACTACATCGATCATGCTGTCTTCTCCCTCCACGTCTCCGTCGGAGTCGGAATACAAGCCGCTGTTTCTGTGCTGTGCCAAGTATTCCGCTTTCAAAGCTTCCAAATCAACTGCGATTCCCTTAGCTCGCAGCTTCCTCGCTTGTCTCTCAAGCGCTTTTGCCAGTTTCTTTCTTCTTCGCGCCCTGGTAATAAAATAGGGCCTAATAAGTATAGAATCTAATAATAATACCATAGAAGTAGATTGTAAAGTAGGCGATTTATTTACCTTTGTTATAAAACAGAAATAATTAACAATTAAATCGAGTCCATCATAATCTTATCTTTCAATACAATGTAGATTAAATGATTACAAATATATTTCAACAATTTTTTTAACAACCACTAGAACTTAACCATTGGTAGTGATAAATGGAGTTTTAACCACTCGACTTTTTTAAGTACCATTTAGCTGTTAAGATTTAGTTGGAATTAGTTTGAGTGAAGCTAGCTAAAACATGATTATGGTCATATTTTGCGATAGCTTATGTGCAAGTGGTTCACCTCTCGCGGGCACGCAGCTCGTGCGGCGGTATGGGCTCCCCCGAGCAGGACTGAGGGTGCGCATTGTGCGCTGGCCGCCCGGGTCCCTTCTTTGTGTGCTCCTTCTTACGCCATTTCGCGCGACGGTTCTGGAACCACACCTGTTGGAACACAAAATATTACATGATTATTTGTTTCTTAAATATGGAGATAAGAGACCCAAGTATCAACTTGGTGTTGTCTTGATGAATTCATACAATAAATTAAAGTATTTAGGTATGTCATTTTGTTACGTTGTCGCCTCTTTTTTTTCTTGTATATACTGCTAAACTTTACTCTATATCGCTTGCTTGTTTGCTAGCTTTGACTTCAAAGCAACTATATAACGAAACTTGTAGTGTCTTAATGCCACATTAGACGTTTAGTGGTCACCCTTTGTGTAGATAAAATGTGCACTAAACGATTTCCTTAGTGACCAATTAACACTAAATGCACAGTGAAACTATTTAATTGATAACATCGTACATTCATTCCTGACATTACGAGTATACCAGTCGTTGCAAATCTTAATGTAGAGGGCGTTAATAAAAACTCATTAAAACGCATCCGAGTATGCAAAGCGGAGTTGAATTGAGACGTAAAATTTGATTGCGCCGACGCATGCGCATGCTAATGTCGGGGATCGTGCGCGCGCATTCGTCGCACATCCGCGCCATCTACAAGACATCACGGTATGCTCAACGTCACTTTGCATATCAATATTTAATCTGATATGTCAAGGATTGCGATAATAATGACATCAATATAGGGATGTCACTTGGGCTTTTAAAAAAAGTAAAGATAATAAACTTTCTCATCATCATAATTAACCCTATACTTTAGGTCAGCTACATCATAAGCTGTTAAAACATGACGATACAAATCTCTGAGGCAAACACAGTTAAAAAAAAACACAAAATACTACAATAGTCCTTACACTGACTGGCAGTTACACAGATCAAGCATTCAAGAGTAAGAAGAAAAAAAGGGATTCCCTATAATTTCGTAACAGTTCAAGGAACATGTGCGAGGCATAATTTTATGAGCGACCCATCGCGTTTTATAGCAAAGGATACTTTTAACGATGCTCCCGCTCTTGGATTAATTTGGATTAATTTAATAAATTTTTATTATGACATTTTCATTTTTTGTGATGTCGGCATTTCTAAAGGCAATTAAATTCATAGAACATTAAAATTAAACTCTGACAGTTATGATATTGTTTTTGTTTCTTATAGCTTTGTATCTTCGCTTGGGTCTTTTTTATTGAATTTAATAATGAAGAGGTAAAAAAATTAAATTCATTTATATGTCATCTATATCTATCTATCTATATATATAAAAGAAAGTCGTGTTAGTTACACTATTTATAACTCAAGAACGGCTGAATCGATTTGGCTGAAAATTGGTGGGCAGGTAGCTTAGAACCAGGAAACGGACATAGGATAATTTTTACCCCGTTTTCTATTTTTTTATTCCGCGCGGACGGAGTCACGGGTAAAAGCTAGTATATATATATACTAGCTTTTACCCGCGACTCCCAGAAACCTTTATGCAAAAATTCGTGTATATATAAAGGTTTCTGTTACTACATAGGCATCCACTAAGAAATTCGTCCCCATAGGGTCCAAAACGGAAACCAAAGTTTGTATAGAGCAACGCTATTCTATGGGCTGAATTTATGAAAATTGACAGAAATTCTATTCAGCACAAATAATTTTGTATATTTGAAAATTTAAGTCATCACCAAAATGTTTTGTTGAGAAAATTTTATTCTACATTTTCTATCCACCATTATTTAATTCAAATACACTGACTGCCGTTTCGTAACTAATTAGTAACCATTTTTTAAATAATATTTTCATCAACGCTTCGCGATCATTTAGTAAAAAAAATTACCTAACATCTCTTCTACTTTTCATTCCAACGAACAATGCAACTCGTGACGAATTATCAATAGTAAATAATTACAATTCTATTTCGTACATTAATCATGTTAAGAAATCGATTTGTTCGCATCTTATTTATGATTAAATTAATCTTAGTGTTTGTTTAATTAACATGAAAAACATATACAATAAACATAATAATATAAACCGTAATACAAAGAGAAATAAAAACATTTAATTGATGTTCGTTTTCTTTATATTGCGTTTCATTATTCACCTTTAAGACATTCGTTCTGTATAAATAATGTTTTGATTTAAAATACTTAGATACTGTAGTGTAATTACTATATTAAAACCCTATAAAATTACTGTATTTGCCTTTTAATGTACGTATGAGACATTAAACAAGCAACATAAAAATAATATTATGTTTTATTGATTGCTTATATCAAACGAAGGTAATAAAAACATATTAATATGTGTTTACAACTAACGACAGATAATAATTTATCAGTGAATTTGTTTATGCAAGTAATAAAAAATCTTAAGAAAGACAATTGTGGATCAACGAACAATTTTGTACCTTTGTAGATTCTGTTTTCTTCATTTATTAAATCTTATGCCTTTATAGAACATAAACACTTTGTCATAGTCATAGGATTTGAGGCGTAATTGCGATATTTTAAAAGATAAATATAAGTACTTGTTAATACAAAATGAGTATGAAAACAAATCAGTTTTAACCAAACGCATTCGTCTCTCTTCTAATCGAAACACATTGATTGCGGAATAGGATCGCACCGGCTGGTAATGGCCATCGGTGGGTTGTTCCCTCTTTTAATGAGCCACGTATATCGCACACCCCCTGACCCCCACCCCTCACACCCGGCGAGTCATTAATGCCCTGCTCCCGAGGGAGGCTCCGATGTTTTACTTGTCGGCTTCCCAACTTCACCGAAATGTGATTTACGCGATTTCTGGAACAGTCTGTATTTACAAACTTAGGAGTTATTAAAGTTGAACTAAGTTTAAGATTAATTTATATTATTGAGTAGAATTTTGTAATAAGAAGAGAAGTGTATTTTAGAAAAATTTGTTATCCGCTTGATTTGTGACTCAATTGAAATGTGTTATTTAATCGTGAAATAATTGTTTTCTTGTGTAAACACGAAGATTACAAAGAAATACTTAGCTCAAGTCTTATTCAAATTGCATTTTACTAGAAAAAAGAAAACCTTCCCAAATCCATGTGATTTGTTCCGCAGAATTGCCTACTTAAAGCCAACCGCGTCGTAATGAAATTCATACGAAAAACCATTCGCGAAAATCGTATCGTGTTCACAATTGACACTTGATAGGGTTACCATATTTTTCTATTATATTCCCATATTTTCAGTTAATTAAAAAAAACCTTTTAACCATATAATCAAGTCGTTAATTCCATCAAATTATAATAATGTTAGAGGTAAGAGGAGGTAGAGTTAATAATGTTAGCTTTGTTAATTTTTAAATTTGCTGTCTAACGCCTTTCCAGATCCCAGATCTAAAGGTCAAGTTATCCAATTATACTATAAACTTGTATGTTATTCTTTTCAAAAATTACACATGTTAAAACTAATTTTATAATTTCAATAATATACTTTTAAATTATAATTTTATTTACGACGATTCATATTTGGAAAGTGTCTCAATTTTCACTGAAAAAGTATGTCAACCTAAGCCATCATGTTTCGAATGGTGTAAATAAGAGCACGACCCTTACCCGTAGCAATACATTTACTTCCATTTAGATATGTACTTATATCCCCTTTGTTGGGGAAAGAACGATTTCCCTTTTTCCTGTTTATCGAATCTGCGGACTTTCTTCCGAAAAGTTTACGTACAGATTAACTATAATAAAACGTATATGATCAAAGTTCATTAATTCAATAATTGTTGTTCTTACTTAAAAAAAAAAATCAACATTTGGATAATTTATGCTTCACCTCTATCGTTTTTAACGCAAATATGTTTTTTACTCGACCATTGTAACTGAACTCTCTAAGAGAAGATGATAATATCCCTTTCTTCTGATTGTAGAAATCGTACAACATAATTTTATATATAGGTACAGTGTTTAAAGAAGATGCTAATATATATATGTTTTTTTTTTGTTAGTAAGATGACAACCCTGATAACGGGCTGTCTATCTTTTACCGCTAAGCCTAGGGCGGTAAAGCCGGCTCATGTTTGATGGCTGCTCACAGAGGGAGAGGACAACAAGCGTCGTGAATACAAGAAAGAGAGGGAGGTAAGAATCCTTAAATTTTATATTCTATCCGCATTTTCTCGCCTAAGCGTTCCATTTAGTGTTCCATATTTAAACATCGCGGTTTTTTCTCGAGCGAGCGGGGAACGTTGCGCGTTTTCTATTTTTCTTTTTTTTTTCCTTTCGGGGGGGTGTAACCAGCCGACGCCGGATGTGTAAGGAATACTGATGTGTGCGTGCGACCGCCGACGCCCTGTTAGGGAATGAAATTGGCATATAAATGTAAATTTTATGCTATGAATTTTAAAATGAAGTCGATATACTTCGACGCTCGAGGCGCGTCCGTTTTCGTAAGTCTCGGCTCGGGCGGGGATGAAATTAGATTAGAATATGCTACTTTCGGGTAAAGAATGAGGTTTTAACGATCATACCTTAGAACCCTTCGTGGTTCTGCTACCTTAAAATTTCTTATATGAATTTCCTTTGAAATAAATCTAACACACAAGTTATTCCATACTACGTATATTATACGATCAAGAAAGGCTGAATTCTTTAAGTACTTGACGTATAAAAAGAATTAAAGGATAAAACTTGTTCAATCTTGCGAGGACACATTCCTTGAACATATAACAGAAAATAGAGAAATCAGAAAGAGAGGAAAAAAATCCACTTTACAGACGAAAACAAGTCACTTTAACTTTATTGAGCTGTAATCGAATTGTGACGTGGTTCGAACGGCTGTGAGATCGACGTTGGAGCGGAGAGATCTGCAGCCGTCCCTATCTGACCCTGCCATTTAAATCTATGCTATTCAATCGTGCCGTCTCGCTCGCGTCCCAGGGGTGCCGGCGAGATTGCAATCTTTTGATTTATACCAACTATTAGGGTAGTCTGTCTCTCGCAGCGCGATGCGCCGATAAGAGGCGGATACGATCGCGGACGATCTTATTATAGAAACGGATTTGTTTCGCTACAATATGAGCATTTGATAAAATACTCATACTTATTAAGTTCACAACCTGCTTGTATCTCTACACGATAATTCAGTGCAATGAAAATTATTTTTAGGAAAATTTTTAAATCTGTTTAGAAAAGTTATTTAATGGGATAGCAATCGATGAAAACTTGTTTTATTTTTACAGACCTTTTAGGTAGATACTACAAAACATGTTGTTGAAACAGTTTTAGGAAAGAGAACAAAAGAAATGGCAATACGTGTTGACAATGAGTGTTTCGACAGAGTAAACCAAAGAGTAAATTAATAGACAATTTGCTAAAGATTGATACACGAATTTAACTGAAACTTAAATTCAATTCTTTGATAGCATTTCAATGGAATGGCAATCTCTAGCAATTAAGAGCAAAGCCAAGCCTCGTGCAATTTTTCAATTACATTAAGCTGTTGGAGCGACTCCAAAAGGCTTTTATTAACGAATATAAATCAAAGGCTAAACCGAGCGACTGACTCTGGCAACATTGGAATATTAAAAATTGAGTATTCAATGCTCGGCGCACATTTCTTTGGCCATCTTTATACACATAAAAATTGGTTAAATTTTTACGCAAAGAGCAGAAAAGTGTATTTTTTACTTTTCTCGTTCAAAAGCTAAAAAATAGTCACAAAATTAAAAGAAAAAAGCTCTGACGCAATGTATTTTTAAAAAAAAAATTAACATTTGCAGTGGTTTAAAATTTTAAACAAATATTATATAATATTACTTTATGAGATGCTTTTTGTTAAGTAGACCTTGTATAAGAATTTATGGATATTTATATTGTGGAATGTTAAACATGCTTGTAATATTTGTAACGTAAAACCAATGGTTTTCGATTACTGAATTGATATCAAATATTATTTCAGTTACGTTTCTTGTGTTAAAAGAAACCGTCTCCATTGAAACGCGCATTATCTAAGGTCGAACCTTATTCCATTTCCTAAAGCTTATATAAAAAGTTGCTTGACTACCCAAGGGTCCCTGATGGCCGCTTAGCCCGGGAAGGTCCGCGAAAATAAGGGAAAACGTCCCTCATTTATATTGAACGGAAACCGAAGACCGCACTTATGTATTCCGATATACCTTTATCATATAAATCAATGAAATAGAAAAATATTTTCATAAGACGATTTTTAACAAGCGCTTTGTTGCAAAAATGACTTAAAACACACAAGTATGTAATAAGTAATAAGTTGGAAAAAAAAACTTTGTCGGGGATCCGGCAACTCATAAGCTATGGCGTATTATATTATTACTATATAGTATAGTTATTTAAACTAGCAGTTGCTCCCGACTTCGTCTGCACGGAATTAAAAAAAATCTAGTAGGTTATTAATATAGCCTATATCACCCAGAGATGTAGCTTCCTAACAATGAAAGTTTCAAATCTGTCCAGAAGTTTAGGAGCATATTTATTGAAAACAAATAATTAAATCTTTCTTCTTTTTGGTTCTTTGAATGATAAATTATTAAAGAAAAATTCTGAATATCATTCCATGTACTTGTTTACCTATTTGTTAATGTTTTGGCATCGTAATGTATAGGAATAACAGTCAATAATTATGGTAATGAAAATGTTAATTAGTTACGTTTAGAATTAAGACGTTAGGCGTGAAAATTAGCACCAGCTCCCTTTACAAGTCAGTCTAAATATAAAAGCACGAAGCAAAGGAGCACGTTGTCTAACCGTGACTGGTAGTAACTTTATAGTGCCAGTGTTTCCTGTCCGTGCTAATTCATGTAAGAAATTTACCGTAAACGAATTTTTATGAGTCTACGCTTCATAAATTATTTATAATATTTTTAGTCATAAACTTGCCCTTCTCCATAGATAGGCCAATTTCTTCTTTTTTTTGTATTTTTTTATACTGCAAAGAAGCTAACAAGCAAGTGGTCACGTAGTATCGCTAGAATAACGAATTTACCACTTTCCATAAACTTGTGCAGTAAATTAAAAGGTAGCAGATGTTTTATCTAAATGGTCAAAGGATGCTTTCAAGTGTTCTCCCAGCCAGAACATTTGCATAGAATTCGGTAGTTTAAAGTGTTCAATGAACTTACCGCAACCCGACTCTCCTTCAAGTCCAGTCTCATGGCGAGCGCTTCCCGCATAAAGACGTCTGGGTAGTGAGAGGCAAGAAAAGCTCGCTCGAGTTCCTCTAGCTGCCACGAGTTGAAGTTTGTACGCGACCGCCGCCGCTTACCACTGTCGCCGTCGTCGTCGCCAACGCCACCTGGTGCAGAAAGCGTATTGTCTATGATTTATGATTTTTAATCTATGTATAATCACGTTGTCTATGGATCGGAGTGTCATTTTTGAATTTTAGGTTTATTTTTGGTTGTTGAGATGTATGTTGATTCAATGAATGAATAACGAATGCTGAAAAATCTGCATGGTTCTCATAATAATGAGATTTTCTAGTAGGCCATACAAAAATATTTGTATCCAGTGTTTGACCTTAACATAAGCTTACTTTTAAGCTTAGGCTTATATTCCTTATTCAAAACATAACATTTCCCGGATCAAGTTATACCGACAGTATAATTTAATTAAGAACAAATTATTAAAAGGTATTTTCCATAATCGATTCACATGTTCGAATTAAGAAATCGCTATAACAAAATCGAGAATGTTCTCAATCGATTGAAATGAACAAGACATAATCGTAAAAGACTTCGGCAGTCAACAAAACTCCATTTAGACAATTCCTCGGTCGTTAAAACAAAGCCGCGGCTGGGGGCTCATAAAAAAGAGATAATCTCTGACAAAGCGTCAGAACAAGTTTTTGTAAAATAGAATATAATTTCTAATTTTCTCTGGGTGATTTTAATTAAAAATGGCCCCGAGAGAGCGAGAAGGTACGACCGCTTTCAGTTAGGGGTTGGAAAGGGACGACCATAAATTACCCACTTTGACTTTAGAGCAAAATAAATTAGAAGTAATTAAGAGAAGCGCGCTTCTGTTGTGCTGAGTATATTGTTATTTTGTTGCTTTCAATTTATCTGAAGCGTTTTTAGATTACACATAAAAATATAAATTAAACCATCATCCGATCAGCAGGCGAGTGATTTGATTACGTCATATTATCTATCTATCTATAAAACGTGCTATTAAAATGAGCAGCAAATTGTTGTGAAACACTCACATTTATTAATTTGCATTAAAAAAAAATAACATTAAAATCATTTACTGGAATTTAATTTATTGATTCACATCCCTAATTATGTCACAATGACAACTGATAGTTGATGGTCTTCACATTTTCAATGTAAGAAAATAAACATAAGCTTTAGAAATAATCACAAAGCCATATATTAAACTCAATTAACTAAGTTGTGAGGAAACGACAGCCTTTCTCACTATATCAATAAGTCGCGATGTCGCCCTAAGAGAAAAGATTAAATCATGCATACTGGAGCGAGAGAGATATACAATAGTAATGAACGGAGTGAGAGAGATGAGCGAGGTTATTGTATTAAAACAAACGATCGCCTTGGGCCCGCAGACAACAGTTTTGGCGCGCTTTAATTTAGCCAGCCTGCTCAATGTTTTAATGTCACCGGGGACGGGAGGAGGGGGACTTCGGGAGTACTTCGGGAGGACTCACTAAGTATCTATTTGAGGGTTGTATAACGCGGCTAATAAATTCCGTGCAGTTAATAATTCTATTCTGTTTTGTACGACATACCGCATGAGGGTTTTGATTGTTATTTTTGTTTTAATTTGCTGTTTCTATCATGTTTTTCGTATTTTTGTCCATTCCATAATGACATGTAACTTAGACGACTTGAAATTTTTTTATGACATAACTCGATTCTAGAGTACGAATGCCCCGGTTTGTTTCAGTGTTCTAGAATACTCTACATTAACTATATATTTTTTATTCACCATCGTTGAAACTTTCATTCATTATGCCATATTTGGTAATGTATTTATTATATTGATTGTGTAATTCGCGTTATCGTGTCCTGCATCGGCTGGAGCGCACAACGCAGCTATTCAATAAAGGCAATCGCATTCGCCGCCCGTCATAAATCCATTATATGACAGTACAAGGGAATTGATAAACTGCAACTTCCTAACAAATTGCTTACAGTTTATTGCTTTTATTGAGCCAGATACAGATCTTTATTTGCGAGTCTTTTGATTACTATAGTTTATCATTGTATTAAATAATATTAGATTGTACATAAAGAGTTTTGGATTGTTCATATATCTTAAAACAACCCTATAAATGGTGACTCCCTCTATGACAGACTGGGATAAAATACGAATTGAATTACACCACAGTCTTCAAAATCAACCAAACAGTTGAAGCTAGATGTCACAACGAAACAGACATAACCGCGAAAAATATTACGTCCTTGTCAGTTATAAACGAATATTTTAAGATGGAACAACATATAACGCGACGGATTGCTTAATCAAGACATTATTCTCAGAATCAATACCCAATCGGGCATCAAAATGTCTGTGAATTCCGTTGAAATTTTATCGATAATGACGCATCGTTGTTTAAAAAATAACTACTAGTGTGTACACAGCTCAACTTTAACCGATAATCATGTATCGACAATGTTCACACTAGTGACCGATAATTACGGTTCTTGATGCACCACTATTTTGGAAAATCGGTTTTATAGCCTCCTCGAAGCGTCTCTCGATAACTGTATGTTATTTAATGGCGACGTGTCCTCAGTATCAATTATTTTTATTTTTGCTAAACAGTTTTACCTCTCGTTGAATTAATGACACTTTAGTTAAATGCATCGTACTTGTAGAGAGAAACCTTGAATGCATAATGTGCTATTTAATTGTAAAGTTTGAAGTATTTTTTCACTTTATTTTTTAAGCTACGAGCGAAAAATCGAGCTGTAAAAGAAATGCTGTAAATATGAAATAGTTAGAGAAAATTTAACGTGATATATCAATAACAAAATAAAAAAATTGTCTTTGCTGTTGTGACAAGAATGAAAGAATTGCCCTTTGTCGTCCATCACACAAACGGCAAGCAAAACAAATTTTATATACAACACAGTCCTGATTATTAAATTAATCAAACTGCAAAATAAAAATAATTATCGTATCCAAACAATAATTTTTAAAATATACACTTCAACAATGTAGCAAATTTGGTGCAATTAACCTTTTTTTTACCGTATTGAAGACACTTATGTAAACATCAGGGTACAGAATTAAAAATGATTACTTCTCCGCAGCGCAGATTCCTAAAAACCTGACGAGGCGTGTGGTGACCGCCTATAATTTACTCTCGATCCCGGGAAATTAATTTCCGAAGCAACCGCCAATAATAAAGTCATAATTTTGACATAAAATGGGTGACTCGCTGTCAGACCCGACACGCCTACCAGGGACGAACTTTGCTTTCAAAGAGGACAGAAGAAAATTATTGTGTTTGAATGCTTTTGCATCTCAATTCTTGAATTATTTTTTTGTTAAGAAAGTTAGCTCAATTTACGTAAACATACGTTATCATGGTGCAAGTCACAAATAATTTTATACACAAATACTTTTAAATGGTTTTATTTTATTTTATTTTATTGAAAAAAAATATGAAAATTAATTCTTTGATTTTTTGTCTTGAACTATTATTATAATGAGTATATTAAACAACTTAATTTAAAATAAAAAGCGCATAAAAATTTCGTGTGTCACCAAATTTAAAAGTTTTGAGTTCGTCCCTGCTCGGATCGATGAAGACATCGGAAAGAAAAGTGGGTTCATTATGAATTCAGTGCATCGAGTGCTTCCAAGAAGAGCAGACGTCTCGACCTAATTGAATTTATTTAATGTTTCGTGCTTGCAACGGATTCCATTCTTCGAGATTCCGTCTGGTTGCATGTAATATACATTTAATTGAATCTCTAGCTAATGTGATGAAATTAACGCTCTCGAATTAAAAAAAAAACTAAACTAAACATTAGTACAAAATATTCGTGCTTATTCCCTATATATTATTTAATTTTAAATACTATAAAATTTTATTTGGTTAAAGTTAACTCTAAGTATCCATAAATAAGTCCATAAAGTCATAATACCCCCTGTATTATATTGGTAACAGCCTGTATAGTAATGTTTAAATCAATTACCATATAATATACAAGTATATACATACGCTCCGATTGTCTTTATGTAATCACATTTGATCATCTGTTAACATCAACACATAATTTAGTTATAATCTGTGGCGATATGTAACAAACACGATATATGAAATGCGGGAAATTCCCTTGTAGCGTCTACATTGACAGCTCATTTGCCGCGTATTGCATATTGTGAGTGATGGTTGTCTATGATTAGCTAGAGATACCGCCTTTCATCACTAAGTACGTATCATTATTAAGTTATAACCTAATAATGTAACAACTATATATGTACGTACTTATATAGACATTTTCCATTAACAACACAAGAAATTTCTCAAATATCCAAGAGTTTTTCTGTATTTTGTAAAACGACTAGCTGTCGCCCGCGACTCCGTCCGCGCGCAGTTAAAAAAAAAATGAAAAATAGATGTTGGCCGATTCTCAGACCTACTGAATATGCTCACAAAATTTCATGAGAATCGGTCAAGCCGTTTCGGAGGAGTACGGTGACGAAAACTGTGACACGAGAATTTTATATATTAGATATTGTTGCGACAGTAGGTATGCCGATAGGCTCACGGCAGGCCGTAAAAAAATTTGCCAAAATAATGTGTTCGCTTAGGTTTATATCAAACCTTGTGGGCCCACAACACATGAATGATATGGCCAGAGAGATGATGATATTGTTAAGACGGTATATAATTATTATGATGTAAGTACTTAAAGAATACTTTTGCAACGAGACGGTATATATTTATATTAGTAATAAGAACAATACCTTCACCAATATCTGTTTATTCAAAGAGAGAGGGATGAATTATTGTACAGGATTTAGACAGTAGAAACTCGGAGTTAAACCTTGTATCTTTGATAAGTAACACTATACTTGTATTAAAATTACAATAGTTTTGCACAATGCATACGTAGCTCCTTGTCCCTATACCGCCGCTCTCTTGGGAACTATAACTCAACGTGCGCACTTTGTCACGCACTGATGTGTTCATTACATTGAGATTTAATCACTGTCTTTCAATAAAATATTCTATAAAATAGAAAAATAAAATATATAAATATAATAATTGAAGTAAGCTGAAATTTCTTTGATGATACTTACGAACCAAAAATTGTAGAAAATATAAGCACTAATACTACGTTATCGTATTTCATCTTCCAGACTAAATACATCTTGTCTACGATGTTCTGTCATTCATTTTCATCTATTTTATTATACTTTCCTACACAAAACCTTGTAACGCATAATTCTTGCTTGATGAAGCTAGCCATTTGCTAGTTTTCCATCTTTGTAAGCTAATATATAAAATTTCCATGTCACAATGTTAGTTACCGTACTCCTCCGAAATGGCTTTACCGATTTTTACCAAATTTTATATGCGTATTCAGAAAATCGGCTACTATCTATTTTTCATACCCCTATTAAGTTTTTTTTTAACTGTGCGCGGACGGAGTCGCGGGCGACAGCTAGTAAGATTATAAGCTTCACATTTGTTTTTGAGAACTATTGATCATTGTCAATGTCAACAAAACTAATGTCAGCTCTCAGTTTACAGTAATTTAATGAAGGTCACAACAAGACTTACGAATGTCTTGTGTAATGGATAATCTGTCTAGGAGTTTATAACAATGTCAGTTTAGTCCCTGGGGAGGGATAAATCTGTGCCGCGCCGGCCGGGTCTTACCGCTTGCGTGTTACGGTTGTAAATATGCCACGGTCTGGTGTAATAACATCTCTTGTTTGTAGGCAATATTTGATACAGTAATTTACCAAGAAAATGAATAGATTTAGGGTAATTCAAGAAGTGTAAAAAAGCACGAAAAGCGAAAAAAAGCGTCTCTTGAAGACCAGCAATACTGCAGTTCCTCTGATGTGGATGTCTATGGACGTCATGATTTCTAATAAACCCTTTAGCAGCTGCTTTATTTTCTGTACTATTCAAGTTAAGAATAAGAATTGAGAGAACTTACTACTAGAAAACGGCCAAGGAATAAAATTATTGTACTGTTATAATAAAATTTTTCCAAATAAAATTATGCATTGTAAATCTACCCAAAAAAATACTTCATTAAGATTGGTATTTTCTTAAGGCAAGATTTTTACTTTAATTAGCATTAAATATTGTTTCAATTATAATGTTAATGAGTTGAGTTAGCAAAACTGAATAATATTTTAATATACTATTGCCATTTTTTCCTAATGTAGACCTACTATTTGACTATAACTGTTACATGATTATGTTTTTAGCTATGGTTTTTAAAAATATTCAGTACTAGCTATCGCCCGCGACTCCGTCCACGCGGAATTCAAAAAAACTTTATTTGTAGTCTATATGTTCTTCCAGACTATGTTCTACATCCACGATAAATTTAAGCGATATCCATGCAGCCGTTCTGGAGATACATTGTAACAAACCTCCATCCATCCATCCATCCATAAAAAACGTAATAAGTAGCCTATGTGTTCTTCCCGACTATGTTTTACATTTGTGCTAAATTTCATGAATGCACAATCATTTATAATATTTCCTGTGGTATTTGTAAGTTGGGTTTTAAATTACTCTGATATTTCCTCGTTATCTTATTTATTCATATTGTAATTGCAAAAAAGAAGTTAAAGGTCGTTGACATTTGTCACATTATTATCCTGAAAATGATTTATTTCATTACCTTATGAAAAAAATAATAGGGGCGGTGATTTTTATATATCTTCTTTTATCTATATATATAAAAGAAAGTCGTGTTAGTTACACCATTTATAACTCAAGAACGGCTGAATCGATTTGACTGAAAATTGGTGGGCAGGTAGCTTAGAACCAGGAAACGGACATAGGATCATTTTTACCCCGTTTTCTATTTTTTTTTATTCCGCGCGGACGGAGTCGCGGGTAAAAGCTAGTATATATATAAAAGAAAGTCGTGTTAGTTATACTACTTATAACTCAAGAACGGCTGAATCGATTTGACTGAAAATCGGTGGGCAGGTAGCTTAGAACCAGGAAACGGACATAGCATAATTTTTACCCCGTTTTCTATTTTTTATTCCGCGCGGACGGAGTCGCGGGTAAAAGCTAGTAGTTTATAGATACGCTTATGATCTTACAATTAAAAAGTTACGTGTACATATTTGTGAGAGAGTACGATTGATAGGGAAGGTAAACCATAGTATATTGACGGATAATAAATACATTTGAAGAAAAATGTATTAAAAATTTCATTAAAAATACTTTGGATTAGCAAGCTTACCTTGATTCCAGATAGATTATTTGGTTCAATCGTATGCCTAATAAACGTATGACTCTCATTACAAAAGTCCCAACTCATTGTTGTATTCAGATTGACCGACAGTGTTACCTCTCGCCCTCTCCCAGTCAATATAAGGCGCAAGGCGTGACGCGCGGCTTCATTTTATGCTACATTAATACTGTCGAGGGTTGCAGCCACTTTTTAATGGGGTTAGTTATGGTGCGGGTACATCTCCCGTTGCTCTGACTAATTCTTGGATTACAGCGAAAATAAGCAAACATATAGGAATTTGGATAAATTATTTGTTATTATTGTTATTTAAATTCAAAAACGTAAGTAACTGTAAACAGTTGGAGAAAAATATATTGACATCTTTGTGTTCCTTTGGAGAACAAAGATAAGAATATATTTGTCTATAGGTTTATCGGCAGTGAAAACCCACCGCAAAAAGTCTGAAAAAATATTGATAAAAGTATTGTACAAAAGTTAATACAGACAAATATTAATTCCATCGGATTTATTAGACGCTACATTCGCTTAAAAATCATCTCATACTGTTTTAATTCATTCAACTTATTAACTTTTAGATAATACGCTAATAATAAATTCGTTATTCTAATCTACAATTAGGTAACAGCCATAGCGAAATTTGTTAACGAATTTTCATAATTTATTCATGCGCTATACGCGACCGTGATATTAGTTATTTGTTTTTTTTTACATAGAAAAAAACATGGGTGACGTTTTTTTCTGATGGTCCCACGTTTTGAAACAATGATTATAATCGATTTGTTACAATTCGCACATAGCAATTATTTTGCAATTTATTTTTGAAAGTAGAAAAAGTCGAATCATTATTGCTAATGTATTATGTATTTGTAGTCTTGCAAAAATACAAAGTTGCGAATTCTGACTGCAACAATTTATCTTATATATAAAATTTCCATGTCACAATGTTAGTTACCGTACTCCTCCGAAATGGCTTGACCGATTGTTATGAAATTTTATATTCATATTCAGTAGGTCTGAGAATCGGCTACTATCTATTTTTCATACCGCTATTAAGTTTTTTATTAACTGCGCGCGGACGGAGTCGCGGGCGACAGCTAGTTTTTATATGAAAACTGAAAACTGAAATGAGAACTATTTATATGAAAATCAACTATTAAATAAAAGAAACCGCAGGTATCATAATTTAATTATTTATTACTGTATTATTTACATTATTTTATTAACTGTTAATTAAATGTTCGGTGAAAAAATTTACTGTGACTGTTTCAAGTAGTTTAAAGTCATAGTGCGAATTAGTTCCTTATTTGTTGTTGCTTTAAATTCATACATTACATTACTTACATTGTCATACATTTTATGGCACTTCTGATTACGACTAAGCTCCTTGACAGATTTGAGGATCCTAAAATAATGCCCATGGGTCCAATTCCACCGCTACTGTACCAATAAACCGCTAAACTATTGGACATATTGGCGGGAAATCGCACACGTCTCCCGTGACCAATTCCTGTAAGGGGTGAGGGGCAAAGGGATAAGTAAACAGTAAAAAAGCGACTCGAATTTGACAAATGCATGTTTTGGGCCACGCGGCGGGCGATTCGACACGCGTAACGTGCGCTAGCGCCTCCTAGGGAATAACTTAATAAATATAATTGCGCTCTGGTTATAACAGATTTTTTAATAAAATCCAATTTCATTCTTAATATATACTTGTTGAAACGTAACTTAGATTAGCTACCTATAAGTTACAAAAAATTAAATGATGAAGTAAGGAAAAGTCAATAGTCAAGAATAATTTTTACATTTTATAAAAGACTAGCAGTTGTCCGCGACTTCGTCCGCGTGGAATTAAATTAATCTAGTAATAAATATAGCCTATATCACCCGTAGATAGTGTATCTTACCAATAGTGAAAGAATTTTTCAAATCGGTTAATTAGTTTTGGAGCCTATTCAATGCAAACAGTCAAATCTCTCCTTTTTATAATTTCGAATATTATTATATTATAGGATTAATGAAAAAAGATGCATCGCATTAATTTACGTACTATAAAAACGTTTAAACCTTAACATACAGACCAAGTAGCGAGCACAGAGTAACCCAAATTTTATTAAGTTTGGACACAAATAATTGCCCCGACATATATTACGTTATGTAAATATCTAATAACATAACTAATACTTATATTAAACTAACTTCAATTTCCTAAAACAGCTGCATCTAACAAAATTAGTTACCGTCCTTAGGTTTATTTAGACTGAGACCCTTTGTAAAGGGTGTGTGGGAAATGAGCCCTGAAATTGGACGTCGCGGTCGCGTCGCGCACATTGCCCACCTAAGTCTTTATTACTACCTTTTGTCACTTGCCAGTAATCAAATGTTTTTGTATGTTGTGGAATGTGATACCTACTTACGTATAAAAAGAACTTTTATTTGGTACTCAACATGCGTTGCGATGTGGAAATAAGAATAATGTATCAAGTTGGGTTAGTGAATGTACGTGTATGTCTTAGCGAAGAAAAAAAAAATTATATGAAAAAAAAATTATTTTATTTTTTACATTTTTTGACATCAACTTGTCACATCGCCTAAGAATATCCTATCAAAAATTTATCAAAATAAGTGCAGTGGTAGATGGACTGAAGAAAAAAAAATTGAACAGCTCTTTGCTGTTTATTGTAGATGGCACAAAGTAATGAAAAAAAGCCTTGATTAGACATCAACGACTAACTTAAATTGTAGCGATATCAAAGTTACTGAAGTCGAGCAAATTCAAATCTAAATATGAATTTTCGTTTCATTATTATCACCATTATTTTATTACTCTTTCCGTTTATTTAAAGACTGTAAAAGTATGTTTTACATAAGAACAGCATTTTAATCCGTTAGCATGTTTAAAAAAGTTTTAGCAAATCATGAAGTATTTGTTCAACTTAAAAGAACTGTATTCGGTTTTGTAAAACGAGGGTTGTTTTGTAATATATCCACTACCCCATGCCGTCGCGATGCCCCGCCGATGTCGCCCTCTGTTGATGCGCTTTTGCTTGTGTTATTGGTTTATTAGGCCATTTAGCTTTGTCATGAGCAGTTTTATTTACGTTTAACAAGCGTTGTTTGTTTATCAAAACAATAACTTTACTATTTTACTTGAAGTGCTTACGTTCAGTAATGATAGTGTGGTTCTAAATAGCTAAGATTATGACTATAATTGTCTAAAATCTCTTTTATAATACTTTGTAAAAGTTAAAGTTAATACTAATGAAAGAAATAATTGACAATATCAGTCAGAACTATTTCTTCTTAAGCATTATTTTAATTATTTTAATTTTAATTATAAATGCGAATGTTTAGTTAATCTCCGTAACAGCTCAACGTATCTTGACGAAATTTGGCACATATGTAGAATATAGTCTGGAAGAACACATAGACTACTTATTAAGATTAATTTTTAATTATTTAATTATCAATAATTCTCAAAGAAAATAATATATAAAAGTTTAAAACATGCTGTAATATATTCCTACATAGTTCAATGACATTGTTTCACAACTTAACAAATACAAACCATAAACAACAAACTAATTGGAATACAAATGGTATTTTATAGCGTTCCGATACGTGTCCTGTAAACACGCGAATTAATCAATGAACGATTTAATTATTAACGAGCTCGTATATCAATAAATAGAAAATGCCGCGGCTTTGTAACTTGCATCACTAATAACATAGCAAGTTTATTGTATGTCATATAATAATGATAAGGAATTAAATTAGGTTCCTCACACTGTTTTACTTCTAATAGAGTTGTAATAATAAATTGCATATATTATCGTTCTTTGTGACATCTTTCAATAGCCTTACATATCAACTTTATATAAGACTAGCTTTTTCCCGCGACTCCGTCCGCGCGGAATAAAAAATAGAATACGGGGTAAAAATTATCCTATGTCCTTTTCCTGGTTCTAAGCTACCTGCCCACCAATTTTCAGCTAAATCAGTTCGACCGATCTCGAGTTATAAATAGTGTAACTAACACGACTTTCTTTTATATATATATAAATAGATAAATAGGAATTGATATAAATATATTATAAAGCCAATATTTACCCAACTATTAATTATTTGAACGCAGAAAATCATTAAAACTTAAATACGATGATCAATTTAATTTAGTACAATTGAAAAATTGCCAAATTTAATCCAACAATACAAATCTCATAACTGTTAAAAATGATTGATATTTTCATTATGGAGTAAGATTAAAAAAAGGTGTGTTATGTCTGGTGGGTCGTGCGTCATCCACAACATAACAACATAATTCGGCCACAGAGAACTAGTGCCGACAAAAGACTCGATAAAATCTGGCTATCGACATGCTGTGAGCGCTAGGGGAGCGGGGTTACGCGGGGCGCGGGACACAGCAGGCGTCCACACCGACACAACTAATAACTTACATTCATTTTACACTCGTTAGACTTCGCACCTTGCCTGTCGTTTATTTTTTTATACATCTCATATTAATATAAAATTTATTCAAACGAAATACGACCGAGAATTCGGGAATAATGCCTTTATAATGTTAAGAACATAATTTACGACTAGACGTGTGTGCGTCGACGTTCGAATTTGTTGTTGTCAACCATATTATTTTTAATCTGTCGAAGAAGGTTTCGATAAAAAATCAACACCTCGCCTCGGTCCTTATTGGATTAGAGTGGTGTATTACGATATGAATGATGGCCACTTATCGCTTGATTAAGCCTTTTCGTGTAGTTCTCGGGGAATACTTTAGTTTAATGTCATCTTTTGTCACGGATGTGTTACTGGCTGCATGCTAGTGATGTCATCGAATAGTTATTATATTTAAACATCAACGATTCTAGTACGGTTCGTGTCGCTTCGTTACGCACGGTTAGGAAATGACGCGATCGTCAAAATGGTTCCAATTTTTCATTTGTCAATTACCTGTCAGTTTTGACGCAATATAACGCAATTACAAGTAATAGATCGTTCAACTTAGAATGACATTTACAATTTTGATCATGTCAGAAGTTTTGTCAGAAGTAGGAAATGTAAAACAAAAAAATAAAACTTAGTCACCAGTAATTTAGATTTTGATTCTTCATACTTCTAAAAAAACTTTATATTTTAAATTTTTCTATCAGTAAATTAATTGTTATCTTTAAGAAAACATACAAAAGAATCCTATTCATTAACAACCTTCGCAAATTTTACCGGCTAACCTAAAATTATTTTACATTTGTATCCGAAGTTGCATATCGTTAACATCCCTAGTTTTACAATTGTATCAAAGTGCACGCACGGTATATCGTTTATATTCTAAACAAGCAATCTTTGGATCTGTAGGTATTCGTCAGGGCGGAATAAATACAGCCTATAGTATTCCCACGTAACATCAGCTACTATCCAGAGAAAGTCAAAATCGGTCCAACCGTTTTAGAGACTCGGGGAACAAATGTGGATTTGCGGATAGATTAACATACAGATTGGTAGACATACAAAAATATTAAAAAAAATTGGGCCTTCTTAAGTAAAACAACTATATTATGTTCAAGAAATATGTTTTTAATAGTCTAAAAAAAGCACTTAAATCATCTTCAATTGTATAACTACGATATCAATTTATAATTACTAAGCAATATCATAAAACTATGAAATGCTCTACAAAGTTCATATAATTTTAAAGGAAATTGTAAAAAACATTGTAGGTACAATTAAAAGACATTTAAAAAAAACAACATTACAATAATCAGCATCCAACACTCATTTACCGTAATTACGATCCACAGATGTCGCTACCATATTAAAAAAGATTTTTTTTCAGGTGTCAATTTACGTGTAGGTATGGCAATTATTTTGAAGCACGTAAGTATACGGTGATGCTATCATTTAGGCCTCAAACTTGTAAAAAAAGTAACCTTAGTACGATATATTCGTCTATTAATTTACAATTAATCTTCAAATATGAGCGCTGGTATTTAAATTGTGTTTCTTGTATTTTTTTTGTAAGGGAATTCAAAAATATATGGCACAAAAAAGGAAGAAAAGGATCGTTGTAAAATAAATAAATTTATACTAGCATTTTTTTAACTACTTCATCAGAATCAATATTTTTTTCATAAGTTACAATTTGTTGATTGAAAAACAAGATTCCAGATAGATAGAAATTGTTTAATTTAAAGGTTAACTAAACATTATAAAAATTTCATACGATAAAAACAATACCGGTTAATTATAAATCACTTTAAAGTAACATAAATTAATAATAAAAAAATCACGTGTTCAAATTACATTTTTTATATAATTTCCTATTGTCATATTAATAAATATTATATTTCATATTATTAAAATGAAAAGGAAAAGAAGTAAAAATATATTTAATTTAAACTTGTAGCTTTCAATGGAAAGCGGAAATTATTCGTTAACAGTTTTCTATAAGTAAAAGTGATAAATATAATAATACCAAAAATATTAAGTTATTAACATATAAGTATTTTGATTTAATTTATTAACGCAAACGATTACCGCCATTGATTTCAAAAGCCACAAAGAAAATAGCTGAGGATCTTGTGAGTGAAAAATATTATACAATAATATTGTTTAAATCAAAATATAAAATTACTTCTATATTAAATTTCATCTATCTGCATAGTTTATTATTGTTTAAGTTATTATCGTTTATTTGTTTTTTACCGGCGGGATTTTGTAAAACATATTCACATCACTATCCCCTAATTTTAGTTTAGGTATATTGTAGCTGTTTAAATATCCTGTTTGCGGATTTCAGAATTTCGTACAGAATACCGAAAAAGAACCAATAATATTTTTCACCATTAAGCTTTTATATTACAGAGGTTGTTTTAATTACTATTGCATTGATATTTTCTTAATTTACACCTAAAAATGTTACGAAAGTTTACGTACTATTTGAAAAATAGGCAACCTAAAGTGATTTAGTTAGTTAAAAGTTTTAGAACAGGATGTTAGAAAAGGATCCGACAGGGTAGGGGTCGATAAGGAAGCCACCTAATAAAGAATCCGACAACCATGAACATCCTGCAGATTGGAGGGGCTATACATGCTTAGCCGACTTTTAAAAAAACTTTACGCACAGTTTTTGAACTCCCTATCGGTTTTGAAATACCGCTTTGACTTTGGTTTCATTCGACATATTATCTGAAGGTACCTTTAGTGCTGGCGCCGTCCTCGTTAGAGTCCTCGCTAGGCGGGCCGTGCGGCGCCCTCAGCAGCGGCTGCGGCAGCCGAGGCCGCGCCAGGAACGGCGGCGGCACCCCGAAGAAGGGCAGAAAGGGCGGCCAGGCTGGCCGCGGGGCCAGCTGCGCCGCCGCCGCGTACAGCTGCAGCGGCAATCCACCCTCCAGCACCATGCTGCCCGCGCCCGCACGCCCCGCAGCACCCGCACAGCTGCTACCACCCGGTATCGTGACTACCGACACCGCAGACCACTTGCACGATGCATCCTCGCCACCAGTCCCGCTTTCAAAACATCGGCCGACCTCACAAAACACTCGCGTCGCTTCGCCCTGTGTCTATCTGCCGGCGCGGCCGCACGCTCACTGAGATGGCGCGCCGCGGGGCGGGGCCTCCCCCCCTACCTCCCTCCCACACCCCCTCCTAAATTAATTCCCCGCCCCCTCCATATTATAGATTTATTCCAACCGTACGTCGCGCGCGGACGTTGAACGATTGTAAACCTTACGCGCGGCCGTTACAGATGCTTATTGAATAACGGATAATAAATTAAGGCTCCACCATACGCGGAATTAACGACGTCGTAGTGAAGCAGCTAGCGTAAGCTGAATCGAGCTTTAGTGCTTAGAACATAAAGTTGGAAATGTTATTGTAGACGGAAGTACATCAGATTTAAGACCGACGTACGTTTGTGGGGCTGTCATAATCTTTTTTAGCCGCATGGCGCACTGCGAGCGACACATACAGAGAATGGGCAAGAAGTTATGAGAGAAATTTTACTGTTCTCAATTGTTTCCTTAAATAACATACTCTTGTTAGGGACAACACAAACTTTTCTTTAAGAAACTTGTTATCTTAAACAATAAAAATTGTAAGCAGCTCAACTGATCGTCACGTTATGAATAGACAGTCAAATTAGTACGTGAAACTGTTTTGTTCTATATTAAAATTTAAATAACTCTATTTTACCAACAATGAAAAAAGCAATTAGAAATGGTTTACCTATCGCATATAATTTGACAGGTAATCTGAGGCGCGCAGTGGTTTATTAGCCGCACAATAGGAACGTTGCGTAAAACTAGATTACGGCCGAGCGACGCTCTAATGACCGGCCGACAATCAATCATACGAAATTAACACGTCCCAGATTACCGACGGTGATGAATCATAAAGCCGAAAGGCAATCAATTTCACTGCCCCGTCTTATTCCATTAAACAAAAAAACATTGTAATAACGTAATTGACATAAATAATAAAATATGTAGAGGCGAAGTAGAGACGTAGCGCTAGGCGACGTGACAGCTCTATCGGGATCTCGCGCCGACTGTCCCCCGCGCCCCGCCCCTCGCCTTTGTGTCCGCCGCGCGCGGCTTTCATTGGCGGAGCTCGTGGGGGCGGGGCCGCTACAGGATGTTCGGAAAGCTTAGTGTTGCATGAATTTAATTAGTGCGAGGAGCACCTCGGGCGCATTAGGAGCCGCGATGGGTAAGGCAATAAAAGATATAAAGGAATGAGTATAAATTAAAAGTTAAATAGAGAGCGCCCGCCGGAAAGGGACGGAGCTAGAGGGGGAGTGCTGCCCTCCCGCTCTCACCCGAGAGGGCCACGTAATTGTTTGACGATCTTATTAGTATCAGTTAAATGTCGCGCTCTCTTTTTCTCTCGCGAATTTAATTACATTTTAATTAGTGAGCGCTTAATGAGGGTTTTCGGGATTGGATTTTTCAGGTAGCATTTTTCAAAGTAATGCTCTCATATTATTGTCACTTGATATAAGCGTTGATATGAAATTATACAATGTTTTGTTTTGTTCAGAACGGAAGTAGATCACGTTACATGTCTTTAACCATTTAAGTTAAGGTTTATAAGAAAACTAAACAAAAAACATTAGCTATTGTTTGCCCTCTTCAGGACAATGAGGTAATTTGTAGGTCTGTAACGCGTCACTTAAAATCGGTTAAGACAATACTAGATTCTAGTACCTATGTATTTTTTTTTACTACATTCTTTATACTATAAGGTGGCAAACGGCCTCCTGAATTCACCATAATAGTGAAGCGACCGCTGCCCATAGGCATCAGCAATTGTAGATACGGTGCCTACCTTTGATCAGATACTAGATAGGAACTAATTGAGCACATAAGTGCATATAGATTAACACTTTTACGATAACAATTGCAACCTGCATTAAAACTTCATAGGCAAACTATAAAATCATCGACAATTCCTATCTCCACAGAATTTTCGCATCCAAGAAAAAAATATGATCGATTTCATTTCTAAAAACCATAACGTTTACGCAGCATCCATCTTCAATTCAGTTTAGATATTTTTCTTCTCTTTCTGACTCACTAAATGTGTTATTCCGTCTCTGCTGTGATAAGGCGGGCTATGCACGCGCCTGCCGTTATTCCTCATTAGTGTCGGCTTACACTGCGATCGCATTATGTATTGTCTGTGCAGGAATGGCCCGCTTTAGTTGTTTTATTGATGCTCTCGCCTACCTTGAGGGAATTTTAACAAGTTCGTGAAGTCAGAAGATCAGCAATCTTATGATCTAAAGACAGGTTTTAAACAGAATTTCTAGTATTTCAACATTGAATTTATTTACTAAAAGGTTTTTTTTAAATAGTCACTAATATAGCCTCTTTGATTTATGTACATTTGTTTTAGAAAATTACACTTAGGATACCGGGTACTGCTTAGGAAACCATTTATTAACTGTTGCAGTAAGAGTTAATTGCGAAAATCCAATTTCCTTTGGAATGTACTGAAACGTCATGTTTGTTTTTCCTCTTGTTTATCGATAACACAAGATGGATGGCGGCCACGCGCGCCTCCAATTGATTTAAAATTAAAATAGAAAACGTCGCGATGATGGATGAATGTGACGTCACGCCCCGACGCCTGGGAACGGGTTGGGGTTAAATGCATTTGGCGACGACGAATCCTTTCCCGTTGACCGATCAACGCACACGAATTTATTCGCTCAGAAAAAAAATGTTATGTAATCTTGTTACTGCCAACTTCAGTTTAATTCTCCAGCAGCCCTTCAGTGTTTCTCGTACTAAATCTATCCTAAGGGTATCCCTCAGTCACCAATAAACTTTGTCTAAGGGCGGCAGTATTGGAGACTAAACAAATTGCAGTTTTCTCTCAGGATTCTAAAACAACCTTCATTAAATTCAAGTTGTTTAACATTGTTCTTTACACGACGTTAATTCCAGCATTTAAGTACAGGCATAAACACAAGTTTCGCACTCGACAAAACGCTACTTACTATATAAATTAGCATAACTTACAAAGTCATAAGCACCTGACGCTTAACATGTACTGTACAAGTCCCGAGCTCTACCCCCGGATACTGCCACTCAAGTAAATGTGCGCTCAAAAAGCGGGGATTCATAATCTTGTTAGCGCTGAAATTTGCATTAATTAAGGCTCTGAGGCCTCACAGTTGTGTCTAAACTCTTGCGGCAGGCGCGGGGGAGGGATGTGGCAGGGGAAGGGGGCAGGGTTAGATAATATTCAAATGGTACATATAACGGCGCCCCGAGCCCGGCCACGCCGCCAGCAAGCAATATAGATGGTACAGTCGATGACAAAAGTCGTTGGCAAAAATATTTTTTGAAGTGTTGTCTTTCCACAAGCACAAAACACTTGACCAAATCAGCTCATATTGTACTCTGAGTTGTTCTACTGATCTCGAATAAGTGATTTCTTGCAATTTTAATTATTAGGTACTTTTAAGTGACAAGCAAAGACATGCTTCCCAAGCAGTTAGCCCTACGAAGCACGAGATTGTGTGCCATACTATACTATTCTCTTTATTACTTATTTTTCATTACTCAATGTTATCCTTATTTATCTGACTTATCCTTTTGGGTCATTCTGAGAGAATGAATCTTTAAGAAAATTTAGCAAGAGGCAACAAAACTACATATTAAAATGAAAGGTACCTTTTTATTAACAAGAAAAGAAAATCGCAATTGATACACTTCATCTCACCAGATATTATTCAACACTATGATTTACTTCATCTTGGCTATAATAGACTTGTACCTAATGCATAAAAAACAAGAAAAAAACTGACAGTCTATTTCACAACTACATTTTTAAGTAATAAAATATTTTTGCGAGTCATAAACATTTAGTGCGCGACATTACATCTCTGAGAGCATCGAGGGTGCGCTCGACAATTTCCTCCTCGGGTAATTCACTAGGATTTAATTTAAATTAGTTTTGGCTTGGCTTAATAGCTTCCCCCGCAGGGTGGCGGGCTGGCCCGGGGATGGAGGCTACGTGGCCACACTCCAGGACCTGTATTCTGAAAAAAAATTTCTTTATATGAAACAAGACAGCTTTTTATAGGTATTTGATGTAAATTGTAGGTGAATACAAAATAATTTAATCATCATATTAAATAAATTTAATAATCATATTCATTGGGCATTCATTCGTACTGCACGCTTGTCGCTTGTCCCTTAGAATTGCATAGATCGTCAACCTTTATAGTAACAGTTCGCTCTTGGTTTTTCGATTTACTTGAAGTCAAAATAAAATAAAATGAAGTTGTGTGCAATGTGTAACAACAAATTCATTGATGGGGTTCAGTGTGGATCCTGTAAGAAGGTCCTTGACTTTGGGTGCGCGAGTATCTCTGAAACCGGGTGGCGTAAGTTAGGAGCGGAAAGAAGAGCCCAGTGGAGATGTGCCTCGTGTAAACTGTCCTCTCCCACTACCAGTGTACTTCCGGCACAGATTGAGGCCCCTGATGCAGCTGCCTCTTTAGAAACCATCCTCCGCGAAATCAGAGATATGAAGCGTCAGCTTTCAAGTTTACCAGCTCTGGTCGATGACATAAGACTTATCAAAGATGAACTGTCGGTGCTAAAGATAGCCTGTGATTTCTCCCACGCGAAGGTAGAAGAATTCAATGCCAGGCTTATGGACGTTGAATCTAAGGTCTCACAGATTGACAATACTGATTTAAGCACACTTCATGCCGAATTGGCAAAGGCAAAGCAAGATCTATCTGCGCAAGAGCAGCGATCTCGGCTAAACAATGTTGAGATCAAGGGGATCCCGCTTAAAAAGGGTGAGAACCTATTCTCAGTAATGGATGCAATTGGACGCAAGATCGGTTACGCATGTCCGAAGTCGCAAATCAATTATATATCTAGAGTCCCCATGTATAACTCTAAAGAGAAACTAATTATCGTTAGTTTCCTCAACAGATATATTAAGGAAGATTTTATTGCTGCTGCGCGCTGTGTCAGGAACCTATCTACCACCGATTTAGGACTTCAGGGAGTACCACAACGTGTCTATGTTAACGATCATTTAAGCACGGATATGAAAAAACTGTTATCCAATGTTAAAAACATTGCTAAAGAAAAGCAATACGAATATGTTTGGGTTAAGCATGGTAAGATTCATGTTCGCAAAAATAGTACTTGCAAAGCATTTGTCATTGTTAACTCGAGTAATTTAAACAAAATTGTATAAAAAATTGCCAAAATGTATTAGGAGATTTTTCAGTTCACTATTTTTAAACTTATTTTTGTACTTATCTAAATCAGTCATTTGTTCTTGTTTTGTAAAAGGTTTTGCACGCCTGCCTCGTTAACTAATAGGACACCTTTCTTTTGTTCTCGCATAATACACTTTTGTATTCGATATCGCGCTGTTAACGCAACAACATTAACTAACAAAAATATAGTTTTTTCACTTGCACTTGCGCATACAGCGTTCTATTGCTTACCTCTTCGCGCTATTGTTTTTAACTATTAGTTTTTAATTGCCCTCAACCGGACCTTCTACCTTCATTTTATGATGTCTATTAAATATAATAAATAGTGCACGTTAATTTCGAATTGAATTTGCTTACCTTAATCATATCTGTTACATATCGATGGTTTTCTGACGCAACCTCGTATCTCAGAAATCACTACTTTTCAGGAAAGACAAAAAACGTTTTATTATGAAATTTTTAATTTTTTTTAACAATTTTCTTTTCTAATTTTAAAAATATTCAATCTTTCGACAAATTTTTGAGTTAAATATAGTATTAATAAAATTTAATCATTATTTTTTCTTTTATTTTCTGAGATACGTGTTTGTTGCAGAGAAAAAAACGTAACATACGTGATTGCGTAATAACTTTTTCAAATAAGGATACATTATTAAATTTTTTTTTAATTATTTTATTTTAAGAACAGATCATTTGCACAGCTTGGACATCTACAGTGAAAGCCTTGATCTCTCCAGCGAACGGTCTTTTTCTTTTACATGCTTATTGTACTCTTCTGTTGATATATTTTTATTTTTAAATGCAAAACATGTGTCGCAGAAGTCTTTTCGCGGTTGGAAAATCTCAATATTCATCGATTGCATTTTTTTAACTAAAAATCCATAGCTAGATACTTCACTATCTGGGATATTTAGCTCTTTCATAGATTTTAAAAAATCACGGTAAACGTCTTGAGCAGACTTATATAAATTGTCTAAATATAACTTGGATGTATCTTTTCGACAATACATTTACCCAGTTTAGAACTGTCAGTTTGATTCAAAATTATTGAATTTGATGAATTTAATAATCCATGTGATGACATTGATTGATTTCAATCTACTACAAATAAGCCCGTAGATTTATCTAAGTGCATATTTATAAATAAACTAGAATCAACATTCTCCTCTTCGTCTTCGTTCACTGGTGTACATTCGAGAGGAATTAAAACTCCAGTAGTTTCATCAAGCACCATTACTACTTCGTGATTTTTACTTTCATTATTATTTCGATCTTTATCTGATACTAGCTTCTACCCGCGACTCCGTCCGCGCGCAAAAAAAATAGAAAACGGGGTAAAAATTATCCTATGTCCAAAGCGAATAAACAAATTCATAACAATTCAATTTACTGAAAGATATTAAAAGTAATAATAAAGTTTTTATTAATAAAATTGGACCAAATAACATTGCTGAGAGAACTTTTTTTTTGTGACTGAGTAGTCACTGTTTGCCTTGAAGTGGCATTTACAGCTTCACCGGGCTTGAGGTGGCCGGGCGCAGATGGCGCTTAGCCTAAACCTCGTTTATGAGTAACTGGGCTCAAGGGCTCCCTCAGGAGCCTCGGCTCGGGCTGTTACTTTGTTATTATTACCGGATTGGGAGGTCACCGAGCTCTTAGGTCGCTTCGGTGGACGCTCCATGGAGTGACTGGGCGCAAGGGCCCCCGAGAGGGGACCTCGGCTTGGGCTGTCAAGCATTCCGATTCAAGAGTGCCCGAGAGGGCCGAACCTCGGCTTGATCGGTTGCTTTTATCTGATTGCTATTATTAATACAGCTAACATTACTGCCACTTCGGAAAGCGTTAGCGCTGGGAGAAGTGGCGGAAGAAACTCCAGCAACGCGTCTACTGTTAATAGGAGAAAAAGACAGAACTTGTTTATAAATACGCCATCTTGTATTTCAAGATACGAGGTTGCGCTTGACACATTTTTTTGAACTGAGATACGAGATTGTATTTTTTTAAATAAAAAAAAATTGAATGAATATTTTTATTTATAACTTTACAGATCTATGCGGCTATATTTATTGATTAATTTTCCGATTAAATCTCAATATCGTCAAAAATCGAGTTACGAGGTTGCGTCAGAAAACCATCGATATACAAATGTTGTATAACATAACTTACATTGTTAAATATTATTTTAGTTTAATAGTTGCGGTATTTGTTTGCTCATCTCAGATATAAAATTGCTATAAGTGAAGACTTGTTATTGGCTTTCAGTCATCCATTTTAGAGTTATTTAGATTTATATAGCTGTAAGTTTTCCATATCATAAATAAATAAATAAATAAATAAATAAATAATTAATAGGCAACATTAAGCAGTACTTAATTAGAGTTGTATCCAAACCAGATTTTAGTGAAATTTGGTTAACAGAATTTTAAAATCCGAACGATATATTAGGACGACCAAAGAGCGTATAATTCTCTGAAAACAAGAACTGAAAATTTATTCGCTGGACTGGAATACACGAATATTTCTTTTTAATTTAGGTTACCTTTCGTCAGTATTTCTGCACCTTTCCTCAATCTATTTCTCCTTTCACATACAAACAATAAGCCAGTCAAAGATTATTATAATCTGACACAAATACCTGATTTAGCTTTTAAATAAAATCCTTCAGATTTTTATTAGTTACCGTATGGCAAAGGAATAACAGAATAACACCCCGACTTTCAGTTGTTAGTGTAAATAGAGAAAATGACATCGTCCGAGTGTGGGCCGAGCGACGCGGCGCGGGGACTAATTATTTGCCTTCACTTTAAACACTGCCAATTATATTGACTACGTAAAGTTAACTCACTTTATGACTACGAATTGAAGCTTGGAAATTACAGACGTTCGCGCCTCACTCCACTATATGCTCTTGTTTTCAAAGATTTATCTCTTTATGGTACTGGTGTTGGGAATAACGTTTTCAGCTATTTTAAATCTGTCTAAGGAGAATTATGGACCGTTAAAATGAAAAATATAGTTGAATTTAATATGATTTTTCTCACAGAACTGAATGTAGATACTTGTTGATCATAGTACAGAATTATAAAGACAGTTTTCACTGCCGAAGCATCTATATAAAAATAGACTATTATCTTCAAATTTATATGTTATCTAATTTCTCAAATACACAGTGATAATCGATAACTATACATCTCTCCAACAAAATTAATATGTCTCTTCTTTTGATTTAAATCTGAATTGTTTTCATTAAGCATAATAATTACATGTGTTATTGGTATAGAAGTGTATGAGTAGTGTGAGCGGACAGATGTGCTAGTTAAGGTTATGGCTCGCGCGGGACGCGGTCTCCCGAGACGTACTAGGGATATACCTCGTTATCATGTCGATGAAAACTAATGTAAGTGGCTACAAGTATAAATATTATTTAGTGATATTAAGCAAAGAAATGTCAAATGGTTTTGATAAGGCACATTGTAGATGTGAATGTATAAACCGACAAGGATATCTGATCCGGTGGACACAAGTCATACTAAATTATGACAGATCAATAGCGCCCTCTTGACAATGTCAAAAAAGTCACAAGATCCTTTTCGTATTTTGTACGACATTACTAACCACTATAACTTGGCCTCTCTCACCGGGCTAGATATCCTTAGTTGACATGCAGTCACGTAACAAAATATTTGGAAATTGTTTGTTAGAGCTAATGTTATATTTATTTAATTAGTAGTTAAGCTTCTTTGACCCCAAATATGAAAAAGATTACATTAAAACCTTTTTTATTACTACAATTTTGAGTATCAAGAGTGACAGGTGTCAACCATAGAGCTTTTATTGGCGCCAAATAAAGATAACGGACTCTATGATCGCCGAAAAGTGCGGTAACAGCCGCGGCGACACATGTTTCAATTATTCTTATCTGTTATCTTTTTTTTTGGTTATTTCATTTATCATGTTGTCATGCTGTCGGCAGATAATATTACGATCACAACTTCTAACTAAATCTAGCGTACGATGTATCTTTTGAACGAGTAATTTGTTTATTGTAGAGAAAATTTATCTTTTATCTTGTACTAGCTTTTACCCGCGACTCCGTCCGCGTGGAATAAAAAATATGAAACGGGGTAAGAATTATCCTATGTCCGTTTCCTGGTTCTAAGCTACCTGCCCACCAATTTTCAGTCAAATCGATTCAGCCGTTCTTGAGTTATAAATAGTGTAACTAACACGACTTTCTTTTATATATACAGATTATTGATTCTCTCTATAATGTGCAAGGCGTATTTCAAAATGTATAAGACTATCCAAAGAAAGAAGTGTTAAACCAATATGAATATTTGTATCCATAACATACATTTCTTGATAATGTAAGCACCGAATAGAACTTAGTACAGCATTGAAAATAAATCGTTATGGTCATATTACAATTGTCAAAACATATCTAAATAATGAACAACTTTTAAATGTTATCAGTCGGCTTTCACCGACGATCAAGACTTGTGCGCACATCTGCCAAAACACGGCTCTCCCTCACCGCACATTGTTAGAGCTAGTTGGTTTTAAATAAACTGTCACAAATCAAGGGTTACATTATTATTGAATAATGACGCGTAAAATTATTTAAATAATTACAGATTTTATTTTCCTTTACTGACCAAAGATTATAAATAGACAATGCATACAAGACATTATTTTATATTTCAATTAGTACAGTTATTATAATTTCAATAATAGTTCATCCATTTTTAGAAACAAAAGCGTTAGTTAAGTTAGCTACTGGGGTTAAAATAAAAAAAATATTTCTTATACCTAAAGTACCAACAATTCACCAAATATCACCCCTTATAATTTAGAACGTGCGACAAATCCCTAAAAAGACGTCACGGCTGTGTAGAGACGTAAAAAAATTATATATTAGGTCCTTACATATGAAATTGGCGTTTTTCGTACTGGCCACTTTAATCACGAATTTCTCGTCTTTGGTAAGGAATTCCAAATTCAAATTTGTACAGCTATAGACTCATGTATTTGTGGTTCGATGACCGTCATTCATTTGTTTTTTTTCTTCTGTTTTTTTCTGTTTGCGTCACTCATTTTACAAAATGGAAAACTTAAAATATCGCATTATTTACGAGTACGAGTTCCGCCGTGGCACTAGTGCTGCGGAAACGACTCGAAGGGTGAATGATGTGTATGGCGGTCGTGTTGCAAAAGAAAAAACAGTTCGTTTTTGGTGCCAACGTTTTCGTTCTGGAAATTTCGATCTGCAGAACAAGCCCCGTGGACGGCCTGAGACTCAAGTTGATAATGAAGAGTTGAAGGCTATTATGGAAGCGGATCCATTGCAAACCACGTCCGAGTTAGCTGCAGGCTGCGATGTTAGTGATAAAACTGTTTTAATTCACTTGAAGCAAATTGGGAAGATTAAAAAGCTTGAAAGGTGGGTACCTCACGAATTGACTGAAGCAAACCGGCAAACGCGCGTCGACTGTTGCGTTACATTACTAAACCGGCACAATAATGAAGGTATTTTAAACCGAATCATTACCTGTGATGAAAAAAGGGTTCTTTACGATAATCGGAAGCGCTCAGCGCAATGGTTGGATCCTGGCCAGCCAGACAAATCCTGCCCCAAGCGAAAATTAACCCCAAAAAAGTTACTTGTAAGCGTTTGGTGGACTAGTGCCGGTATTGTTCATTACAGTTTTCTCAAATCTGGCCAGACTATTACGGCTGATGTCTATTGTCAGCAATTGCAAACCATGATGGAAAAGCTAGCGGCTAAACAACCTAGGCTGGTCAATCGCTCCACGCCACTGCTGCTTCACGACAACGCTAGACCACACACTGCGCAACAGACGGCTACTAAATTAGAAGAGCTTCAATTGGAAAGTCTAAGACATCCTCCGTACTCCCCGAACCTTGCTCCAACAGATTACCATTTTTTTCGAAATTTGGATAACTTCTTGCAAGGGAAAAAATTCAACTCCGATGGGGCAGTCCAAATCGCCTTCAAAGATTTTATTGATTCCCGTCCGACTGTTTTTTTTAGTAAAGGAATCAATGAACTACCTATGAGATGGCAAAAGTGCATAGAAAATAATGGTTCATACTTTGATTAATTAAATATATTATATTAAAAAATATTCGATTTTTGTTCCTCCCATACAAAACGCCAATTTCATATGTAAGGACCTAATATAAAGGAGAAAAGCGCGCGCAAATTATGAAATATGGCCGCCGCTACGGATTTACGGCGCGTCTGGGCCATAGAGTATTGGGCGATGTCATTAGTGATCGTATTTTATTTTTGCCGGCCCATAGACAATGTTAAAGAATTTCATATACTTTTATTGTCACGTTTTATTTTCATAAGATTTTTTTTTGAAAACATTAAAAGACAATTTCAATACTTTAGTAGACGAAAGTAGAGACGAGAGAAGACGATCAAACAACTGCTACTTAGGCTCTTCGTAAACAAGGCAACGCAAATCTTCGAAACTCTGCGAGTTCAATCCCTAAGCGACTAACGAAATACAACATCATAGAGGTTTGTACACATCGCGCGTTGCCAACATTTCGAACTGTCATTACCAAAACCAGACGCTCGCAACTTGTTTGTCAAGATCGTCGTTAGAAAAGTCGCTGCGATTTTCAAGATGGCGGAGCAAATGTAAACATTTCACATGTAGTCGCTATGGCTGTGTTGACCGAATTGACGACGCGCATCAACGATTCAATCTTGTGTGTACGGAGGGCGCACAACGTGATTCTCGCAACGGAACCATATAGTATTAGTTTTGACGATTTACGTCGCTTGTGTACGAAGGGCCTTACTGTATAATAGACGACTAGCAGAACATGCCATTGATTATTCGTAGACATTTTTAATTTCTCAACCCTAAACATAAGAAAGCTACACCAAAGTCAAGAACAAACTTAAAACAAGAGACGCTAAAAAACAGGAGACATTAATATCAAAAAGCTAAATTATTTAATGTGGTTATTAGAAATTTGCTTTTAAACATATTATAAATTACATAAAACCAATTTTAGTATATAAGTTACGTTTCCACAGCCATATAAGGCTTTAAGCACTAAGCGACTTTTCATTTTCCCCGACGCGCTTTCCCCGCCTCTCGTTTTTATTTATTTTTCATCGCCCCGGGGCCGCGGCGCGATATAATATCGGCCATTTTGTTTATTTTTATGATGATATATACCCAAAAGCACTATTATTTTTTGTAGAATACGCAATGAAGAGGGTGTCTTTTTTAAAGGTACGTTATAGCGCAATCTATTTTAATATTTAATTCCATTTATTTAATAACTTAAATTGGATTGTCTTGGAGACGTCAATTTAAATTAAAAGAAACTTTAAGGTTTTTACTTTAAATATTTCCTACTTCTTTACCCGACCAACAAGAGGGTAACGTTTGAAGTTATGTATGTGAGTTTGTATGTTTCTTTGTGATGGCCTAGAACTTAATAGACTGAAGCGATTTAGTAGGGTCAGTGTCATTCGATTCCTCTTCTTCCCCGAATTGTCATAGGGTATATTAGATTGGCACAAATCTCATGTAGTAAACGTAAGAATTAAACTTTCAAATTACGCCTACGAGCTATGTCCCTTTATTTTTCGTCATCCGTTCGCATTGATCAATTAATTTTCGGTGAATAAAGAACCTTGCTTTTTTGAAAAATAATATTAATTCACTACTAACTACGACGATTTAGTTAATTCGAATATAATGACGAGTTTGAAAGATACATATCTATTTATTGTCGGAAAAGGTGTATTTGCATATGTGAAAGTGCGGGCGTTTGAAATCAGCTCACAACGCGTCCGGAGCATAAAATAAAATTGAATCGCGCAGGTTTTGCTGAAACAAGCTCGAACCGCGAATGTGTACTGTCCTCTGTTCACTATTCTAGTTTGGTTTGCAAAGGATAGGCTTATGCAAGACTACAACTATTTAATTTGACTCGAAGTTTTGGCTTACAGGAGTCTTTGTTGACTTACGTTGACTTAATTATTTTGAGGAATGAGGTTATGTAAAACACAATTACACGTGCATCTGATACTTAAAGTAAGAATTTAATTCTAAAACGTATAAATTATTTAGTTGTAATTACTCACCAATACATATTAGGTCCTTACATATGAAATTGGCGTTTTGTATGGGAGGAACAAAAAGTCGAATATTTTTTAATATAATATATTTAATTAATCAAAGTATGAACCATTATTTTCTATGCACTTTTGCCATCTCATAGGTAGTTCATTGATCCCTTTACTAAAAAAACCAGTCGGACGGGAATCAATAAAATCTTTGAAGGCGATTTGGACTGCCCCATCGGAGTTGAATTTTTTCCCTTGCAAGAAGTTATCCAAATTTCGAAAAAAATTGGTAATCTGTTGGAGCAAGGTCCGGGGAGTACGGAGGATGTCTTAGACTTTCCAATTGAAGCTCTTCTTATTTAGTAGTCGTCTGTTGCGCAGTGTGTGGTCTAGCGTTGTCGTGAAGCAGCAGTGGCGTGGAGCGATTGACCAGCCTAGGTTGTTTAGCCGCTAGCTTTTCCATCATGGTTTGCAATTGCTGACAATAGACATCAGCCGTAATAGTCTGGCCAGATTTGAGAAAACTGTAATGAACAATACCGGCACTAGTCCACCAAACGCTTACAAGTAACTTTTTTGGGGTTAATTTTCGCTTGGGGCAGGATTTGGCTGGCTGGCCAGGATCCAACCATTGCGCTGAGCGCTTCCGATTATCGTAAAGAACCCATTTTTCATCACAGGTAATGATTCGGTTTAAAATACCTTCATTATTGTGCCGGTTTAGTAATGTAACGCAACAGTCGACGCGCGTTTGCCGGTTTGCTTCAGTCAATTCGTGAGGTACCCACCTTTCAAGCTTTTTAATCTTCCCAATTTGCTTCAAGTGAATTAAAACAGTTTTATCACTAACATCGCAGCCTGCAGCTAACTCGGACGTGGTTTGCAATGGATCCGCTTCCATAATAGCCTTCAACTCTTCATTATCAACTTGAGTCTCAGGCCGTCCACGGGGCTTGTTCTGCAGATCGAAATTTCCAGAACGAAAACGTTGGCACCAAAAACGAACTGTTTTTTCTTTTGCAACACGACCGCCATACACATCATTCACCCTTCGAGTCGTTTCCGCAGCACTAGTGCCACGGCGGAACTCGTACTCGTAAATAATGCGATATTTTAAGTTTTCCATTTTGTAAAATGAGTGACGCAAACAGAAAAAAACAGAAGAAAAAAAACAAATGAATGACGGTCATCGAACCACAAATACATGAGTCTATAGCTGTACAAATTTGAATTTGGAATTCCTTACCAAAGAGGAGAAATTCGTGATTAAAGTGGCCAGTACGAAAAACGCCAATTTCATATGTAAGGACCTAATATCAGTTTCCTTAAAAAAAAATTGTCGTTATATTTCTTAAGTCGTGATGGTCTATTTGTATTTTTGTAATATATTGCTTTTATGACATTATTTTCATGCTTTCACTTTTTATTTGTAACATATAAAACACACTTAATATAAATTGTTAAATTTTTCCCTTTTGCATACATCATCCAGACTATTTCGTTTAGTTATCGACCATCAAAATTGTGTCCAATCCGTCTCTATTCGTTTGATCGCGACCTTTTATCGTTTTCATCTACATCAAACTATTTGGCCAACCTTTGCCTATGTGAATATGTAAAACTTTTATATTGTAATTGACTTAAATATAAGTTTTTACAAAAAAGAGAATAGTTTTAACACTATTCAAAGTTTTTAAAAATTACTAAGATAAACTATAATTTATTATGTAGGCCTCAAAATGGCGACTTTTGTCGGGATCTTAACAATTACACACGCAAATTCCATAGTCTAATTTATTACTTTACAGTATCATAGGATTGATCAGTAATTAAAAGAGAGGGCAACACTACTGGCTCGAGTACAGTCATGGAGTAAAGTGCTAATCCCGGTAAATCCCCGAGCACAAACAAGGCGGCGCGGCGGCCACGCGGCAGACACGTGCCCACCCATTACGTACACATTAAGATGATATTTCCGCCATTACTGGCCAGTTATCGCGTTATCTTCGCAATCGGTTCATCCCAGATTTCTGAGCGCCCTGGGAACTGAATGCAGATTTGTTTGTGCTTATATTGCTAAGCTAAAGTTTTTTTATTTTTCTTCATGTCGTTTCTTTTTAGTTACTACTTTAACAAAATTAAAGCATTAGTATATTTCACTAGCTATTTAAAAACCCTTTTCTGAGTTCTTTTCATGAAACGATGTATTTAGACATTTTCTTTAATTAGTACTATATTGAATGAACCTTTATTTCACAGGTTATAAATAGTATAACTGAACAAATATAGAAAAATAAAAAAGTTTACAAAATTATTTAAAACATGATTTTCAACGATAAAAATGAATCGAAAGTGAACAAACCAAATTAAAGACCAAAATAAAGAGGAAGTCAAAACGTGACTACAATAAGAAAAATCGTTTTCGAACCCTGACGCCGTCGAATTACGTAGGGGAGGACTCACTTAAATATGAATCATTTCATTATAATACCGTATTCAATCCGAGTAAACCTCACTTCATGTTGTTATTACAACAAGGGGAATGAACAAACATAAAAATGTATTATAGTCGCCTTAAGCCCCCGTACACACGATAACTGACACTTAATACCATAGAGCGTGACCGCATTACTCTGTGATCTATGGTCCGTGGAATCTGTGTGCGCAATTTTGTCTACGGATCGCTTCTGACTTGTGTCTGTCAAAAAATTGAGGGAACCTAAAGTGTTTCGCACGGAATTGTACCACTTTAGGCAAGTTTAGAAATAAATTTTGAATCTTAAAACGAAGGTTTATGGAACAATATTCTTTGTAGTTCGTTAAAGTATGAGTATAGTGTAACTATAAGGGATAATCGCTTTTATTTCGATGCAGTTAAGGTCTTAAATTAAATAAAAGTCATGATTTGACATGAATATGAAGGGGACTGGGAAGTTTTATGGGAACAGCAAATTCGGCACGTGTCATCCGATGGAATTAGCTGTAATACTTGCATTAATAAAGTGTGAAATTGCCACCGACCGCCCGTGTTTGCTATAATTCCTTATTAAGTTTTTTGAGCGCCCGCCCTCGAATTCTTTCACCGCGGAGTAATTTGCAACTGCTACTTTATAGGTCTGTTTGACTCATTTCTATAGATTTTTATTTATTAAACTAGACTAGTTTAGAGAATCTCTCTTTTATATTTTAACAAAATTAATTAATGAGTTAAAAACAATTTTCACATTGCCGTTTGACGTTAAATACACAAAAATAGTTTATATGTATTACACTAGCTGTCGCCCGCGACTCCCTCCACGAGGAGTTTAAAAAAAACTGAATACATATCCTATGTGTTCTTCCAGACTATGTTCTTCATCAAGATTCGTTGAGCCGCTCTGTAGATACCTTCATACAAACATCCATCCATCGAAACTTCCGCATTTATAATATTAGTAAGAATAAAGTAAAATAAGTTCATATCTATATACTATTAGTGAGTGATTTCTATAACTCGAAGCATTCAATAAATTTCTTTTTGTCGTTTATACAACAAATAATTACACCGCAAAACGCCTCGGAGCGGAACGGTAGGTAGGTACCCACAATGGCTATACGCCGTATTTAATTCCGGCGCGGTTTTACGGTCAGAGCGTTTTATTGATTGCACGATCCAGTCAAGCGAAACGCACCACACTGGATAAACAAGGATTGGAAAAAATAAAAAAGAAAACAAAGATGGCGTTGGTAGCACCGCCCCCTGCCGCGCGCCGGCTACCGTGGCCAAGTGTCATTCTCCACTGCTCCGAGCACATCACTGTGAGATAGCACAGCTAGTGACACAATCAGATCAATTTTAACAGTATCGATATCGATGTTTTATCTGACAAATCGTTAGAAAATAACAGAACATCTACAGTCCTTAATATGCAGCGATCAATATTAAACTACCTATTGTTATCTACTGTAGATGGTACGTGATTTACATGAACCATACATAATTTATAGGAAAATATGTTTTTTGTGGCGTTGTGGAAACTACTAAAACCCTTAAAGTATCATTGAACCCTAACTTTTACATGAGGAAAATAACTGAATCAACGGTATATAAAGGCACAACTAAATTTATCGATATAAATCAAGAACATCCTTTCAATTATTCACGATAAAAACTCAAAGATAACCGGTGAACTAAATCGTTTAATTTTTTTCAGACAATCGTCTTTCAATTCGAAGGTTGGTGATATCCTATCGACTTTATTCAATTTCGACAACTATTCTCATCGATCGTGGTGCGATCATTTCCGTTCCGATGTTTTTTGTCGATATTTTTTACGGTTCGTCTATGTCGATAGAAGCGACCGATTGGTCACGCGCATTCCTAGCGTTGTCGTCGAAGACGCTTGCCTTTTAAGATTTATTTAGAAGCAGTTAGGTGTAACTGTTAGCAATATTACATCCATTAATCTATCGATTTATTGGTTTGGAAGCATTTTGAATTTACACTTCAGTTTTCAATAATAGAAAAAAAATCTCCAGAACTTTATGTCAAGAAAGTCGTATGGAGAATGAACAAAAAGCTGAACTTGGTAAGAAGACAATTCACCCCGTAACAACGCTGTTAATTACGACCCTTTTTTTCCATTTTTACACTTTAAGCGTACAAATTAAATTAAAATCAAAATAATTAGAAAAAAAGGTCAGTTCGCGAGACATCAATCAAGGAAGAAATCATTAGTAGTCACAATTGATGTATTTAACAGGCTCCCCGAGGTGTGTCCCTGCATTAGGCTTGCGTCATCCGGCCGTGCTATGATGGAAACTATTAATTGAACCACTGTCAAATGATGATATCCTGCTGCGAGCAGGATCAAGATCGCAGCGTGACGTCGAGATACAGATAGAATGCACCAGATTTTTCAATGTACGTGACAGTGATACCTTGAATATTTCTATGCCTTCTTCTATCTCCATTAATGTACATGGTATTAGGTACTTTACATGCCAAAGACTTTATTTTTTAATCTACTACTTAATATGTTGAAAATCTTATTTTCTACAATTCTGCCGCACCAAAAAATATTAAGCATGAATTTCACTGTAACTTTGTAAATGTAACTAACTGTTCTTTAAATCATACTAGCTTTTACCCGCGACTCCGTCCGCGCGGAATAAAAAATAGAAAACGGGGTAAAAATTATCCTATATCCGTTTCCTGGTACTAAGCTACCTGCCCACCAATTTTCAGTCAAATCGATTCAACCGTTCTTGAGTTATAAATAGTGTAACTAACACGACTTTCTTTTATATATATAGATAGATGTAAGTAGGTACTTGTAGTAAGTATACACTACGTAATGCGTGTAAAGTATCTATCATAACATAATTTATCAATGAAGAGATCGGTACAACAAACCAAAGCCGGCGAGGAGTCAATGGAACGGAAGCCGGCGGGTCGCGACGGTCGGGTTACACTAACTGGGCCAGACACTTGATAAAACTTGCACACGCAATCTCGCCTCGCCTCCTTTATATCAAACTCTCGATGCACTAATAATTTGCGTATCGATATATTATCGAACTACTAGTAGATCCCTGCGATTTCGTCCGCGTAAGGGGTAAATTATCAGAAAACATGAAAAAAAATTAATAGTCCCATACAAACTTTAACTCTGCACTGTAAAGGTAATTAAGATAAATATTTCTAATGCTCGCGTAACTCTATGTTAAATTTCTAGTCTTTAGTCAAAATAGCTTTGGTCTAGACATTGATATATTAGTCAATCAGATTCATCTTTATATGTATATAGATTAAGTGATGCGAGCGGAAATACTTTATAGTTTTGGAAGTGATTTATGAGGTCGTGGGAGCAACACTTACTTATCGTATCGTAAGTTACGTATCAATTTCCGTTTCACGACTTCGTACTTTGATAAATATATCTAGTTCCATACATTGTATTTCTAAACAAAGTACATGCGTGTCACATTACATAACACATACTAAACCTACTTTGATTTTACAGGCAATACCTAATAGTACAAAAACAACAAACAAATAATAAAAATAAGAATTCTGAATCTGGAAATCAAAACTATTTTAAAAACTGATTTACTGATTCTATTATATTCTTTCGATATAAGAGCTATGACGTCAGAATATTGCGTTGTTTTTTGCTTACTTTCCTCCCTTACATAAGGAAGCCACGAAGTTAAATCACGTGTTAAAGCATCTTTGTATTAAATTTGCATTTTATCATATCGTATCTGCGTGTTAATTGGGAGAAGGTGTAAGGTGTTGTGCGCGGGTTAATTAACAATTGATTAATGATAGGCCGCTACCGGCGAATTCATTTGCAAGAGAATCGGCGCGGAAAATCGATTATTCAATATCGTAAGTGGATAAGCTCGGTGACAGTTCGTAATTGTAATTATAATAACTGAATTATAAACCAACTGGCTGTCGCCCGCGACTCCGTCCGCACGGAATTTAAAAAAAACATTATAAGTAGCCTATGTCTTCTTCCAGACTATATTCTACATCTGTACCGAATATCATCAAGATTCGTTGAGCCGTTCCGGAGATATCTTCAAACAAACATTCATCCATACATCTAAACTTTCGTATATATAATATTAGTAAGATAAATAAATAGTTTCACAGAGAGAAATAAATAGTTTCTCTATAGAGATAGATTCCTAATGCTACTTTATGATAAATCATAAAGTAGCATTAGGAATCTACGCTAAGCGAATGTTTAGTCAACCATTGAATACTCTGAGTACGGAGTATTTCGGCATTGAAGGAACATGGTTTTACGATTCTTAATTACGCTCACCATTTTCATCTCTTAATTATCTTGTCAAGTTAAAAAGTGCATTACTTCATTATTCATTTAATACTTTATTACATTCATGAAGTAAACCTTTTAAGTTTAACCTTTTAAGCATTAACTTGTTAAAATGGTTGATGGTTATTAATAAAAAAATATTTATTCCTCTTCCATTGTAGTCTAAACCCTTGTAGTCTAAACTGTTTGTCCGATGTTGGAAATGTGTCATACGTAATCTTCCCTAAATGTCCTTCGTAATGTCCTTAGGTTATAAGTCCTGATGTCATTTTTAACAGTGGTAGACGCCAGAAACAACATCTGTTGCACGAATTGGTCGGCTCGCCCGGTGAAATACCAACCACACAGAAGACAAGAATGAAGTGGAGATAATTACGCGTTTGTGTTGCCGGAGACCTAATTTTAGTCCTCTTTTCCCACCCTTTTCTTATGAGTTGATGGAAATGGAAAGTGGATTTGACGGAGAAGGGAATTCATAGGAATGATAAATATTCTCTTTATTTGTGTGCCCTCCTCTGTCGATTTGAGGTAGGCAACCTATCTATGGGCAGTGGTCGCTTCAATATTTCGATGAGTTAAGGTGGACGCTAGCTCGTTTGTCGTCCTAGAATGTAAAAAAAACTGACTTATTAATTATTTTTACATTAATTTGTTATTATTGAATAGTTTTATTTCGCCAGATGTTTATCAAATCTAGTCGTAATTATCTAGTAAATAGGAGCATAGATAAATAGGATGCGTTAGATGAATGGATGCATGTGTTTGTATGTGTTTGTATGTGTATGCTCAATGGACCAGATAACGCGGTAGCCGATGTTATTCAATGAGCTAAAGTAATAATTAGCGTACAGATATCTATTGAGGGGCACAAATCATTACTATCGCGTTATATTTAATGTCCAATTATATTTGTTTTAACAATGTTATGCAACAAGTAGTAAAGAAAATTATTCTCTATTCTCGGTATTTGAGCAAACGAAAAAAGTCGCCTCGTTCTTTGGAATTTATGAAACCAAAGAATCTGCACATAATACATTCATGGGATATTTACTAGTGTAGGTACTCTACACTAGTATAAAAACAATTATAATGATTCTATAGCAACGTAGATTTTAAAGCTTATATATATTGAGGAAAGATCTTAAGAACACGGGGGATAAATTACTTCTAAATTGTACTATTCATTTCTAAAAATAAAATGTTTACAGGATAATTAATACGAAACTTTGGATAAACTCGGTTATATTATAATTATTGTATAGCTAAACTGTCGCCTGTTAGTGTTTTATGATGTACATATGTGGCATAAAGTCGTCCCCGGGCGCTGTCGTGTCAAAGGAGCTGTCGGTTACTGCCGCTATCTCGAGTATCTCGGCCAGCTATTGCTCGAGGTTATCGATGTTTTCATTGAACAGCCGTCGCGCTGCATCCGTTCGTTGTGAACACCTACAACATCATGCATGCGTACATTGTAATTCATATAAGGAAATAACAGTTGAAAGTTGTTAAGATAAGTGCAAACTGCAAACGCATTTGCGATTCCTCTGGTATTGCAGATGTCCATGGGCGTCGATGAACACCTTGGTGTTCCCGCTGCTCGTTTGCCCTCTCTTGCCTTCTCTTATAAAAAAAAAAATTAAGTGGCAAATCAATCCGTTAACATAAAAAAACAATTAAAGGCAGTAATCAGAAGAAGGGAGGAGAGAATAGGTGGCTTATTCATCTAGAAAACCTTTATATTTTTGAATTTGTAGTGTTTGTTAGGTTTCCATATCAATCTACAATCTTGTTCTTCAGGTGTAAACAAAAAGAAAAATAATGATTTTAATTATTTGTAACTGCCTGCAACTTCGTCAGGGCAGAATTATAAAAAAAATAGTTTATAATATATCTGCGTGCGTCAGCTGATGCATGAACTTATCCATCCCGTAGAAATTGGTCCAGTCGTTTCGGATATTACCTGGAACAAATGCGGTCTTGCGGACAGACATATAGACAGGCAGTCAGATCAAATACACGACGTGTATAAAATATGATTTTATTTCTCAATGTTACCTACAGACACTCCAATTTTATTAAAATGTATAGATTGAAAGAACTATACATGCACTGAAACATTTACTAACGCAACATAAGTAACATTTTAATTTGTCAAAATAACCGTCATTAAACATAGCTATATAAAGAAACATCAGTTTACCCCAAAATGTACGAAATAGGGCAAATAAAGTCAATCTAGAGACCATTATTTTTCACTATGTGTTGCGACGCTATCGAGAGCCGGCAACCGTAAATCGTGGCCGGGCGACCGCCTCGAGCGCTTTTGATCTGCCTCCACCTAACTTATGTGTCCCTAGTGACTGCTCGACTGGGCCTATGCTGATGTACAACAAATGCTACCTTGTACCCATCTCTCAGTCCGATGTTAGGCTACACAATTACTAGAATCACGTTGTTATTTTCAATTTAATTATAATTTCAAATCTAGTACAACTAATAAAGATAATAATTGTTTATAATTTATAAGATTTATTGGTTGAATAAGTCAGTAGTTTAGATTCGAGAATAATTGCGTTTCAAATGTACACAATAATTGATTTGGCGCAACTAATTAAGTCATGACCAGTAAATTGATTAGGTAGTGGATAGAACTTATTCATGTACAATTTCAGTCTAAATTTATGGCTAAAAATCCATATTTACTAAGAGTCTCATTATCTTTTCTTTGATTAATACCTAGATGAATTCGTTTTCTTAGGTTTAATTAATAACTAAGGTTGCACTGCTTACACTGAGGTAAAAAGACGTATTAATACAGGCAATATATAGGTATGTCATGAAAATAAATCGTGCCACTAAGACAATCCCTTACAACTATTGGTTTATTTCAACACTATGAATCATGTTTATGGGCAATTCCGGAGGTATATTTTGGCAATTCGTTGAATTATTGCACTCCATGTGACTGGGAAGGCGCAGTATTGTTCCTTGCGGCTGTACAACAGCCTTTGTATTCGTCGTGTTATGAAACAGCTTGCTCTAAACCGATTTACTTAAATGCATTCATGAAGTAGTCGTATATATACGTTTAAATTAAACTTTATAAGATAATAACATATTACATTATTAATTTTTTATAAAAAAAAAATTAAAGATAAGTAATCTGTATGAACGAAGTATGTTGTTAAAGTTCACGTGTGTTATTAATGTTGAATATTGGGAATTCCAATTAAAGTTCTTGGTGTTCTTAGGAACAAAGAGATAGGTAATTAATTAATTAAGAAACGACTTAACTCACGGTGCCGTCACCGGACGATCAAAAGTGAGTTAAGCCGTTTCTTAATTAATTAATTATGATGTCTCACGAAAGTTTAAACAATTTAAAGAGATAGGTAATGTTAATTCAGCTGAATTTGATTAGAAACTTGATGGTTGTTTTCTTTATCCGTAATGATGACACGCTAATCATAAATCTTAATAACTAATAAGTATATAGGATAAGAGATAGATAGGAGATAAAAAGATAAGAGCATCAGTGGCTCCGGGATTAAGCACTTGAAATCTGCAGTTCTTGGGTTTGAACACCGCCATGTACCAATGTGTTTTCGATTTACATATGTACATTTATCCGACGTTCTTACGGTGAAGGAAAACATCGTGTTGCAACCTGCACATATCTGAGAAGATATTCAAAGATAGGTGTGTAGTCAATCAACACGCACAGGGCCAGCGTGGTTGACCATGGCCTAGTCACCCCTAACGTAGGGTAGGCTAAAAGCCCCTCGGTGGTGACGTATAGTGAGCTGATGATGATCTCCTTGACTTTGTCCCACCTACGTAGGGTCGGTGCACCAGGTTTCCGTCCGCCAAATCAATCTGTCTGCCGTCATCTCCATTGTCACCCCCTTCTCGATCATGTCACCTTTCACGCAATCCATCCATCTCTTCCTAGGCCTGATGATGATAATACAGGATAATAATATCTAAGCGGCTAAAGTGGTACTATTCTTGAACGTTGTTCCCAATATCGAAATACTTGTACAAAACCCATTGTCATCTCTCTTAAAATAGAAACAATACGTATTAATAAATGTCACTGAATTTTAAGGTGTATTAACCTATGCAAACACATTTTGCATTTTAACACATACGTGTGATCAAACACGTCCGATCGTGTTATACTTAAGGGTGACACAAGATGTCAACCAGAGATACATTATCTGGCGCCATTTGTATTTTGTATTACTTTCTCATTGCGTTTTAACGAACCGAGAATCAAATTAATAAACAAAAACTTAAATAAATTAACAATGGCCGAAATAATGAAAACAAACGATAAGGCAATAACATCTTGTTCCAATAATATAACAACCAAAACAAGCCGAGGTCACGGGTCCCATGATAAGACTCGTGTATTAATTTGCCGGTTCGTATGACGACAAAGTGTTCTGTGTAACGCGACTGCTTCAAATTGATCAACCGCTTTCGTGGTTGATGTGAAGTTTTTCAATATTAAGCAAACAGAATATAGGTTGAAGATTTATTGTGATGAAACTTTTTAGCTAAGTTACTTTAAGTTAGATTTTTTCCATAATAAGTACAGTAAGTAGTCAAAGTAGTTCAAGATTACAGTATATATATTGGCTTATTTGGGACTGCAACCGGCCACTGTATGAGACTTTGTAATTTAGTCAGTTGAGATAAATTATCATGTACGTAAATTCCGAACTATTAATCTCAAAACAAAAGTTTAAACGCTAACCAATATACTACTGGTTCTCTAAGATAAATAATTACATGAGAAGTTCGTCAACTCATTGGTGATTGTTTTAAAGTGAACACGTTATAAACTGAACAGATGAGTCTATGAGATATGAATGTTATTATCTTCAAAAACCCAATAAATAATAAAGAAGTCTCTATACATTTTTTTCAAGTAACCGCCATAGATAATTATGTTTATTGAATATTAATATCGCTTTCGACGCAATTAAAAATGAGGTTGGGAGTGTTTCCAGCTCACGATAAGCGTCACGTTGTTTTGTATTCGCCGACTCTATACTTTGAACAGAGATCAGAATTATCTGGAAGATATTTTTATGTTGCAACGTGTTTCATCACATTATGACAGCGTGTTAGCAAAAATAGTAAGTAAATCACAAGGCTGATGTTGCCAACTTGATATATGATAATAATTCAGAAGGCTAGTGTGATATAGCCCGTAGCATTAATGTATTCTACCAGTACATAACAGTGGTAGACGCCAGCACAAGGACATCTGTTGCAAGAATTGGTCGGCTCGCCTGGTGCAATACCACCACCATACAGAAGACAGGCGTGAAGGCAATTCCGCGTTTCGTCTGATGAGTGCCGGAGGTCTCATTTTAATCCCCTTTCTCTTCCTATCCTTTTTTTTACTAGGAAAGGGTGATAAGGGAAGGTGGATTTAACGAATGGAGGGACCCAAAAAAAGATAACATTTCCCTTGCTATTATCTTTTTTTCGCGTCCCCTACTCCATCGATTAACGGTAGGCCACTCATCTGCAATTGCGTATGTCTATGTTCAGCAGTCTCTTCGCTGTTTCGGCGAATCCCGATGGCCATTTGCTCGGTTTCCACCTAATTCTATAAAAAATGCTGCTGTACAATCCTCAGTGCACAAGACTAATTTGACTTATTTTTGGTGTGATTTAACCAGAAGACTAGTTTTGTACAGCCCTAGGTACATACCAGAAGACTAGTGTTGTCACCCCTAGGTGTTAACAAATGAGAAGTAGCACGTAGCGCGTTAGCACATTACGTTCACGTCGCGCCGTCAACGACAACAATGCTGCGCTACTCGTACAATAGAGAATAACAAAGGCCACAAATCACAGTGCAATGGAGGCGTGGACGTCTTATTTAGTGCTGCCTAGGGTTCAGACGACGTCTTGCCGTTGTTATTGTATTGCTGACTTACCTTGTTAGAATACAACTCATATCTTTTTATGTTCACTGTTATCTTTACCGTAGCCAATACATTTTTTAATTAAATCGTGAAGGATAAAGCCATTGCAATATTACTGCCATGTCAATCATTTCAAGTATACATTGACGAAATAAGCTTTTCTTAGATTTTACTACACTTAAAAGTACTTGGGCGCGATTGGTAAGATTCCTATGAACGACACAGAATCGTCATCGAGCGAAATTATTCGTCAGGCATCTTCCCTTATCTCTCCTCTCTTTTGCATCCAAACAAAAAATTCATTTAAAGCTAACGATTTAAAACCATCTCATTCCGAATATCCTAACCAGATCGCGTTATAGCTCTCTGTGAAAAACGAATGAAAATAATTTAAATAAAGAATGGAAACAGCATCGGCGAGCGGCGATATATGCACACGCTGCGTTGCCAACCGAATAAAAATAAATCAGGCTTGATTTATTTCAGCGGCAATGTCGCATAGCGGCCGTCGCCCGGCGCCCGTTGCCCGCCTGCAGTACCCACCACTCCTGCGACACCGCCCGACTGCCCAACCAAGACACAAACTCATAATGTTCAACGTTCAAGATGCAAACAACATTTTGCACCAATGTTTATACACATAATATCATTTCGTTTTTATTTTAACTTCTAAAGTTAAAACCCATTGGTGATCATTACATCTAAATTTGAGATAAAACATTTTTCATAAAAAAAAATAATATCTCGAGGGAAAAATAATGAAAATATCTATATTTATAGATATTTTCATTATTGTTCATTGTGTTATTTAACACTCAACGATTAACATTTTAATGGAAAATTCAAATCGCATGTCATCCGGTCGCCTGCCGGAAATTGAATCCCGGCTACGTCTCAGTCACTCTGTCGCTTGACCTGTGACGCCTACACTGACACCTGTCAAAGCCTTTGCACAACCATTACTGCGACCCTTGCCTATGTACCTTTAAAAAGACAAAAATATCTAGAGACTTGAATTCTATTTATACTGACAATACTGCAATCCAATACGTAACAAACGCAATAAACTATAAATCCTGATGGATCAATTCAAGAACGCCTATCCGTTGGTCTGACCAAGTCCAGACAATATTGGGGCTCAACACTCCGACTCCGCGGACAGAGCGGTGTGGAAGCAGCTCGTCGACACATCAGTGAAGGCACTTCAAGATGAGCACGACCTTCAATAATGAAGAGTACGTAGAAGAAGAAGAAGACGGTCACACTACCGATTCTTCGACGAGACGGTGTTGATTTGTTACAAAATGTTATTAAAATTCGAGTTAATAAAATAGAAACTTAAAAATCAATTCGTGACTGCAGAGGTCGAGTCGTAACTGATCTGGAAGATAACACTTTGCAGGTCGTTGTTTAGACACTAGATAAAAAGACGTTATATAAATGCCCATCAAAACTCCTATCAATATTACCAATAAATTATCCTCTATACTCTTTAGTGCCAATAGATAAAGTCTCGGGATCAGATCTTCCGTACTCTTCCTTGTGCTAACTAAATATCGAATTTTCATTAAAAATTGCATCTATTTTATGACCTCTTCATTCTTACATTAATTATCTATAATTTTTTGGGATTTATATAAGAACCTTTATGACCTAATATCGGAGGATTTAGTTGCATTAATTAAAGATCTTTTTTATTACATTTTTCAGCATAATATTCAAAGACATTAATGTTATAAGTGGAGCTAAAATTGGTTAATCGATTAAATTATTCCGTATAGCTTAATTAGATAATCACAATTATCTCAAACAATCAAAATAATTCCTTCTCCATGCTTAGCTCCCATGGCTAGTGTAATGAAGACATACTGCGAGGTGCCACGCCTCCTCTAAACAGGTAATTGAGACATTATAGTTACTCTCGGGCATAGCTTGCGCTCCATCGGCGATCCGGAGATAGTACCCGATACATCGGGCCCCGGGTATTTCAAAATGGACGCTAATGCAGACCAAAGATATCTCATAGATTTATTTTAATATGATAAACTATCTCACAATTATGTATTTGATAATATAACTAATATAGCATAACATTTATAAGATACTAGCTATCGCCCGTGACTCCGTCCGCGCAGAATTAAAAAAACTTAATAAGTAGCCTATGTGTTCTATGTGTCCTCAGACTATGCTCTAATTTTCTCCAAATTTCATCAAGATCCGTGAAGCCGTTCCGAAGATACCTTCAAACCAACAGCCATCCATCCATCCATCCATACATCCACACATCCGCATTTACAACATTAGTAAGTTGGTGTTTTCTTAAATGAGGATTTAAGCTATTAAAGTGTATATGATACTGGCCGTATACAAACCTAACGATTGTCGACCACTGACCTCTTTGTTCCACTGGACAGGCTATTATCCGTGGTATTTTGTTCCTAGTTGATTTTCGCCATGTTGGCGCTGTCGGTAATGGTTGAAAGCGGTATTTGAAATTCGAACTAAAAATATACAAAGAATTAGCCGGAAGTAACAGCAACTGGCGCTTTTATGTCAGAATAAATCAAAAGCTATTATTCCCAAGGAGAGATCTATCCAGCGGTTATTTATAAAGAATTAGACTGTCAACATGACTGTCAAATAAAAAGTAAATCTTTTTAATTTGACATTATAAAAAGTTTTCTGAAGACCCTCGGAGTGTAAAACCGCTAGACATTATTAATATAAGAAATATTTTAAAGGTATAAGTTGAAGCAAGCATGGATAATTCTGATACGGGTATATTTGGTGATACGGTAATAGACGGTATATGGTTTAGAGCGAAAAATGATACTGGTTTTCCAACTCCGGGCCAGTATAATCCAATTTATATTCTAACCGGTGTTTTTGGTGGGCTTTTCATTATATTACCATTACTCGTACGGAAATCTCCTAATAAAGTGTAAGAAAATTTCATGAAAACTTTATCATAGGAACTCAATCCTACTATTACTATAAAATCAAAACTTTAGATGGATGTTTGTTGGAAGGTATCTGCAGAACGGCTCAATGGATTTCCATGAAGTGACTGGCTCAAATGTACCATGATAACAAATTCGTATTATTTGACTAATATTATGATTGCGAACGTTTAAATGGATAGATGAATGGATGGATTGAGGGATAGATAGCAGTTTGTAAGAAAGTATCTCCAAAACGGCTCAACGAATCTCGTTAAAATTTGACACAGATGTAGAGCATAGTTTGGAAGAACACATACGATACTAATTAAGTTTTTTTTATTCCGCGCGAACGAAGTCATTGTCAAAACCTTATTATTTTATAATCCTGCTTATTCTACTATAATCTATTTGATGTTGATTTGTATTTTCAGAATTATCAGATGCAGTATTATGCTGTCAATATTCTGCATATGGATCTTGTAAGTTTTAATTTCATAGTTTTCTTCACTCATTAAAAAAGCGTAAACCGTTTCACTTATCTTCCATTTATGATAACAAAGGAACTGTATTCCATACATGAAACCCACGTTTTTACGGTGAATGTAAACACCGTGATGCATCCTGCATCTTGCGAAATAATTCAAGGAGTGTTTGACACACAACCAATTGTTTGTTGAAATAAAACCAATCGGGACCGGCGTAGTATTAAGACCTTGTCACTTAACTTACGGTAGACTTACTCTCGTATATTTCGGATTTGTATGAGGTGATGATCTCAGCTTATATATTATTTCAGCTGGGTAACCGTTTACATAGGACAGATGAATCCTATCATGGGTCCACGGATGCATAACACTACTGTTGCTTGGATTGCTCATGCAAAGGTTATAATATTCTGTTTCTTTTATAATCTCGTTCTTAATTACAAAACTTTGTCACAAGAGCTAAGTTAAAATAAATAAAAAAAAGTCGGAGTCTAGATCCATACAGTCTTTAGTTACTTGGAATCATACATCCATTCATCCAAACTTATTTTATAATATTAGTAAAATTTCGGGGTTGCAAAAATTGTTTTTTAAGATTATTGTTACAATTACAGGGAAATCCATTAAAAGCTTCCGACTTAAAGGATGAGGAGGTTTCGGATTACTAGTAATCCTTGTAAACTACTAATGACAGGTGAGATTTGCTTTTTACACTACTACTAATTTTAGTAATCTCTTAGTGGTTAAATTTATTACTAAGCACTTTAAAAGAAGAGGGTTTTGAATAGAAAGGAAAATGGAAAGAAAACTACGTCTTTCTGAACTCATAATCGTTTAATAATCATTAAATAACTTTTGGTGTAGATTTTGTATAAGAAATCTTAATTTTTTTTACTTACAGGTGACAGGATGATCTCAAAATAGTTGTCGCTTTTATTATTAACTAAACATAATTTCAATAAAACTCTTCTTTAAAAAGTTACTTGACAATTTAATTTAACAATCGTGACTCAAAGATTTAGTTTAAAATTTACAAAGATACATTTGAACATTAGATCCTTCATTGGATTCTGTAAGCCTGTACAATAATATAAAGACTTCCATAACATAAAACAATACTGTTCTTCGTAGTAACTCTTCAGCATAGCAACATTGTATCAAACATCTGTGTAAGAACGTAATAATTAATACCTATCTCTGTATTTTACAGAAGAATAAGAGCCATGTCAATATTGATGTTAATACATGTTTCAGGACAGTGGAAACACAAAAACAATACCTATCAAGCACACTTAACACATTAGACTTGTACCATTTGCTTACCCCAAGTGGCACAAACACAAAGCAATCAAAGTATCCGAATGGAATTGTAATGGCGCGCGCCCAACAGCACCCCCACAACATAGCAGAGGATATCGCTAAAGATCAAAATAACATTTGTACCGAAATCATTTATCAGCGCTGATTCTGTTTCCATTTGGCGTCCCCGCGCCGTCCCGCGCCCCTCGCCCCAGCTTGTTAGCTCGCGAATATAAGCCTATTACTCCTTTAGACATAGAATAGCGATTTCTGTCTTTCACCAAAATTATCAAAGGTTTTAACTATATCTTTTTTTAGTTCTTCACTAACTTAAATCACTATTAATAATTGCCTTAATACGTATTAAACGATTTGCATACTTTAAACTGCATTCAATAAAAAAATGTTGATCAAAAACTAAAAGAAAACATGTAATTTTTTTGTCACTTCTGGTGCCACTTTGTTATGTTTTAAGTTTCTTTAAATCACATTTGTAGTAAGTAAGATGTACTTAAGTGACATAGGCTGGTGGAGAATTAAAAAGAAAATAGTACTATAAATATTAAAATCGCTATCGCTTATGATAGAGTTTCAGCCTCACCCCATCGGACGGCAGACTAATGTGTTCCCGGGGAATAGCTTCTTTGTGGGGAGATCGTCATTAATACTTGTTGGTGACGACGAGACGTTTACATTAACATTTTATACTTGTATTAAACCTCGACGATTGTTATGAATACACAAACAGATTTCAATGATGCACAGCGCAGTTTTAATGTCGAAAAAATTAAACAAAAGTAGAAATTCAATAGAACCACATGTCAAATTTTATGTTTTATGTTTCCGTATATATGGTATACAAGTTTTTTTAGTAAATTTAAGTACGTAGTTTCTGATTTATGAGATAAGAATGGTTTGACACGATAAATCAAAAATGGTTAGGCAATTATCAGTACTTTCTTGTGCTTGTGAAGGTATTTTTATGTTTCTTTAACACTATATTTTTATTTTTAGGTGTTGAAACTGATATACTAAGCTACTATCGTGATTTGATACACGTTGCAATATCTTTTCGTGAAAATAACAAAACACAAAGTTGCAATCAACTATCGCAATTCCCAAAATCCTCGAAAATCCCCATTGCAACCGGTCATCCCCGTGCGTAACTCAATTGACGCGTCGGCTGTTTGCCGATCTATTTTTTTCTGCCCCTCAGCCAAATTCGCGCCATATTGCGACGCTCCCCATCTAAATGATAATTCGAGGGCCCTTCTTACAATAAAAATTATTGCGGCCAGTTTATTTTATTACACTTTGTATTGTATTCAAATACCCGCGAAAAGACAACACTTGTTTAACATTTAACAAATACCATATTAAAGCAAAATAAACCTTATTCCGAGTGCCACAAGATAAGTAAGAAATTTTTCGGCTTACTCATTTTTTTATTACCCCTTTTTTCGATCGGTTGTTTTCTTCTTATAGCTAGTGATTTCTACGTCTTTACCCCATCGGCCAATTCCTTTTCCGATTACGGACAGAGGTTGGCAAATCCTTGGTGAATTTGCTAAGGATTTACATGTTTACAACTATGTTTCAAAAACAGTTTATATGGAAAGAAATATGTTAGATCAGGGTTTCCTTTACTTATTTAATTGGGGAAGGAAACCTAACTTTCATCTCACCCAAAATTACTTTAATAAACAACAAAATTGTCAATTAGAAGATTTTGGTTACAATGATTTAAAAAAAAAATATTGTAACATACTGTAACACTGGTTCTAGAGTTGCCATGTTAGTTTAAAAATCAAATGACATTAATCTATTTAAATAAATCAATATAAAATCGAGCGATGACGAGTAACTTTGCTGGCAGATACTCATTTGGCATTTACACAAAGCGACGTAATAGTCATCAACCGCAAGACAAAGCTAGCCACCCCATCGCTATCTCCCTTTCAGATCGCAATCAGTGCCGCCATGTTTGACGCCATTATGAATCAAATTCCCGCCTTTTTACTTTTTTCCCATTCGCTAGGCACAAGCGTCAGATCTCACAGCCGATAACTTCTTTATTATCCTGGATGATTTTTTAATCTACGTTCGCACTCGGGTTTCACATTAGCGAATGCATTGTGTGTTGCATTAAAATAGAAAATTGTACTTTTTTCAAAGAACAATTCGAATTTACTAGTGTACTTGAAGTTCATAGAAACATTTGTTAACACTAATCTCTTTTTAATTCTAACTTAGCTAACAATGCTAAATACTGCTGGATTGTTTCGAATCGTACGTAACTAGTCACATAAATGAACATTACCATTATAACTGGCTATAGGAAGGTAATTAAAATGAGAGAGATGACCTTAATCGTGAGATCTATTCGGTGTACACAAAGGACGTTGCTTATGGCAAAGCTAATATTTTCCACCACCTTTTGATAGATTAGGTGTTAAATAAACAATTGCCACTTGTTCACTCGAACACAAACATTTAAAACAAAAGACAATCGTAAATATATTTGCTCGAAAACAACTCCCTTGATTATAAATAAACTAAGACGATGTATGCGTACACAATAATGTGTTGCGAATTTTAAAACAAAATAACTCTGTCCGGAAAACTTATGTAATACCGAAGCCGCAGTCCGTGGAGAAAATTGGTATAAAAAGAAAACAAAAGAGTCGGCGACGCAAGTTTCCGAAGTTAGCTCCTAAGTAGATTTTCCAATTTGAAACTCGTTACAAGAGATGGCGGGTACACTTTGATCTTTTTCACTTGAACTCGACACACGATTTATTGGCAAACTTCTACTGCAACTGGAGAATGAAAAATGTTTGATATTTCAGCATTCGCAATAGCTTTTTAATGAATAGAATAACGATGTTATGCAATAAAGCTTCTAGCTCTGTCGGCATTTAAGTTATTGACAACCACCCTCTTCTTATTCAGATTTCATACCCGACTCATCATCATGATTTCAGTCGGTGTTCGACTACTGTTAGACTCATCTATTCCTGATTATTTACCCTCAATTGTTTCCATCACAAAGGTGGGTAAAACAATAGAAAACGTCTAGCTTATGCAGGTGTCAAATTACAATACATTACGGTACAATAATACCATAAAATTTCATCGTTTTACTCCACATTTGTCTACTTTGACTTCATTTTATATCACTCTTGATTTTGCTACATTAATATCGACTTTGCAGTGTAAACACGTTGCCAAGTTAATTATTTGAGCAGCACTAGCGCCGTAATGGCGTCACTTCCGGTGCGGCCGCCATTAATGGCCATTTCCTGTTAACTTCCTGTCGCCGCTAGCGCCACACTGCGGGCTTTTCAAGTGACTTTCGACATCATATTAGGTCCTACATATGAAATTGGCGTTTTGTATGGGAGGAACAAAAAGTCGAATATTTTTTAACATAATATATTTAATTAATCAAAGTATGAACCATTATTTTCTATGCACTTTTGCCATCTCATAGGTAGTTCATTGATCCCTTTACTAAAAAAACCAGTCGGACGGGAATCAATAAAATCTTTGAAGACGATTTGGACTGCCCCATCGGAGTTGAATTTTTTCCCTTGCAAGAAGTTATCCAAATTTCGAAAAAAATGGTAATCTGTTGGAGCAAGGTCCGGGGAGTACGGAGGATGTCTTAGACTTTCCAATTGAAGCTTCTTCTAATTTAGTAGCCGTCTGTTGCGCAGTGTGTGGTCTAGCGTTGTCGTGAAGCAGCAGTGGCGTGGAGCGATTGACCAGCCTAGGTTGTTTAGCCGCTAGCTTTTCCATCATGGTTTGCAATTGCTGACAATAGACATCAGCCGTAATAGTCTGGCCAGATTTGAGAAAACTGTAATGAACAATACCGGCACTAGTCCACCAAACGCTTACAAGTAACTTTTTTGGGGTTAATTTTCGCTTGGGGCAGGATTTGGCTGGCTGGCCAGGATCCAACCATTGCGCTGAGCGCTTCCGATTATCGTAAAGAACCCATTTTTCATCACAGGTAATGATTCGGTTTAAAATACCTTCATTATTGTGCCGGTTTAGTAATGTAACGCAACAGTCGACGCGCGTTTGCCGGTTTGCTTCAGTCAATTCGTGAGGTACCCACCTTTCAAGCTTTTTAATCTTCCCAATTTGCTTCAAGTGAATTAAAACAGTTTTATCACTAACATCGCAGCCTGCAGCTAACTCGGACGTGGTTTGCGATGGATCCGCTTCCACAATAGCCTTCAACTCTTCATTATCAACTTGAGTCTCAGGCCGTCCACGGGGCTTGTTCTGCAGATCGAAATTTCCAGAACGAAAACGTTGGAACAAAAAACGAACTGTGTTTTCTTTTGCAACACGACCGCCATACACATCATTCACCCTTCGAGTCGTTTCCGCAGCACTAGTGCCACGGCGGAACTCGTACTCGTAAATAATGCGATATTTTAAGTTTTCCATTTTGTAAAATGGCGCAAACAGAAAAAAACAGAAGAAAAAAATCAAATGAATGACGGCCATCGAACCACAAATACATGAGTCTATAGCTGTACAAATTTGAATTTGGAATTCCTTACCAAAGAGGAGAAATTCGTGATTAAAGTGGCCAGTACGAAAAACGCCAATTTCATATGTAAGGACCTAATATTTATTTTATCTTCTTCCAAATATTATAAATGTTTAGATGGATGGATGTTTGTTTGAAGGTATCTCCTGAACGCCTCATCGCAACTGGATGAAATTTGGCATGGATAGAACACAAAGTCTGGAAGAACATATAAGCTATTAATTAAGTTTTTTATATTTTCGCGAGGACGGAGTCGCGAGCGAGTTAGTTAGCGAGAAAGCTATCTTACAAACAGCGCACATAATTGAAGTCCCATCCAAAACAATTTGATAAATTATAGGTACTTAACAAATGTTTTAATTGAACTGTAGTTAATTTACGACTTATTCTACGTATAACATTTACGTAAATACATAAATAACAAAGTATTTCTTTATTTATTGAATAAGGTACCTACATGAAAACTGTGACAATGAATTGAAATCCTGCTGACTATAAAAAGAGCTCAGTTAGAATTTACCTTAAACCACACTTGTTAACCTATTTGCTTTCATTACATTTTTTGAGAACATATGAATTTGTATCCACTCGACAGTGGCTAAAGTGAGTTCCGGGCGACTTCCTGACATCCTGACTTAATGGTTCGCGGTACAATGTCATAGCAAACACCGCTAAGTGGCGGAAGCGACCTCTACCGTGCTAAGTAACGAATACACTCAACTAGGTAACATAATACAGATCGAATAAAATAGATCATAAACAGGATGAATGTTTTCATATTATTTTACAGCATGTTAATCTTACTAATATTATAAATGCGAATATTTAGATGTATTGATGTTTGTTTAAAGGTATCTCCGGAACGGCTGCACTGATCTTGATGAAATTTGGCACAAATTGTAGACCATAGTCTGGAAGAAGACATAAGCGATTTTATTAAGTTTTTTTTTTACTACGGGCGGACGGTGGCGTGGGCAATAGCTAGTACGTAATAAAAATGTAGACAATGAATGAAAAGATTGCTGAAATATCAAGACAAATTCGAACGTGGTTGTCTAATGTAGAATCAATACACAAGCATATTATTAATTATTAACTCTTATATATTTTATCTTATTTATTGTGAAAGCTCTGTTATAATTTAAATATTGAACATTGTAAAAATATGAAAAGCGAGCTTCGATGGCTTCGCGGCTCAATGGCGCGCTGCATCGCTCGCAGCGCAGCGGAATTTTAAAAAGATCTTCTAATATTTTGTTACAACCTTAGCTTCCTTGTTTAACAGTTATTAGTATTTTTTAATGTTGTTATTCCTTAACACAGCGCTTTGGAAACAACGATAGTTATTTTAATATCTCTAATATTGTTCAGTCCTATAAACAATAGTTTTATGCGGTTTACGCAACTATTTCTAATTTAGATACAAGGTGAAGAACCAAATAGTTAGTCTGTTTTTAACATGAAATTTGATATCTAAATTTGGAATTCAGAATTCAGAATTTTATTTAAAAATAATTACAATTTCTACTTCCTCACATTTATATAAAAAGTATGTAAGTGAAAAATATTCGTTTATCTTTAAATCTAATTTGTGCATTACAATCTTTAGTTGATATTCATTATCCAAATAAATACATTTAAAACTGTACATAAAATTTTGCAACAGCTGAAAATTAGTCAATAAGCTTTGAATGATAATTGTATCCAATTGAAAAACAATTATGTTCTAGTACAGAACACGAGCGCCACCAAATATTTTTACCACCTAATTATTGCCGATTGAAAATATAAATGTTCTGTAAGCGATGCAACGACAGCCCTCATTATCGCGCTCGCAGTTTAAACTCAATGATGTTAAATGAGCCAAACCACAAAATGCGAATATGGCGCTGGCCGCTTCACCATTATATTGATTTCGACGCCATTAAAACGAACCGGAAATTAAAAAGAAATAAAAACATATTGCCTTCCCGCGCGCACCGAACTTCACCCAATTTGTACATGTTCCGTTTTCGAACGACGACGGCGCCATTTTCATCAAAACAGAAACGTCACAATTGACGTTTGTACTTTTTAAATTCTATACTCTATGGTAAATGAGTTTATAGTTTAAATCATGTTGAAACTTTTTGGTTATAATGCTTGATATTATTCGTAATATAGGGTAGGTAGATTTTATTTGGCGTGCCATTATTGTCAGCATGATATGATTATTATATTATTGGGCGATAAACGGGCATAAAAAAGATATATCGCGCCGGGGCAATCATCTCGAGCGAAGATTACGATGTTATTACACTGTTTCGTGTGGATTTATCGGAACGAGCCGCTCTAATTAGGTTTGTGAAGCGTACACGGGGAGTACATTAATCATCGGCTTAGAAATTAGACGCCGGCATTAGTTGCTAGTTGCCACTATATTACATTAAAACATTACTTTTGTATTAGCCATAAAATCAAAACGAGATGTGTTTATAATTTTTTTTACTAATTCAACAAGATGAACTATCATCGTTAATTAAGCTGATAATTTAATTTGAAAAAAATAATTCTTCACTAATAAAGATTCATGAACTTCACAGCACTTTATTTGAATTTGATATGAAACTACCTGACCTTAACATGTCACGTTTTAAAATATAATCCCAAATTATGAACCGCATTGAGAAGAAAAAGTAAACTCAATTTCATATTCCTGATAAATAATAGTTTCTGACCTTTGTTTATTTTCCTAGTCACCGGCGTGTTACGAGTCAATACCTCGCATGTCGCATGTCACATGTGTGGTGACATGCGACAACACAATTCAATATTGTCACGTAATATTGTTATCCGAAATGTTTTCTTTTTATTGGAGTAATAATAGTTCAGTAGTCTACTTTATACGTTAGCTGACGATCGAAGAATCAAATTGGCAGCTTAACCGCTTACTCAATATTCATCTTACTCTCTTACTAATATTATAAATGCAAAGTTTTGCATAGATGGATGGATAGATGAATGGATAGATGTTAGTTTGAAGGTATGTCCAGAATGGCTGCATGCATCTCGTTGATATTTGGCATAGATGTAGAACATAGTCTGGAAGAACGCATAGGCTACTAATTAAGCTTTTTTTAATTCCGCGAAAACAGAGTCACGGGTGATAACTAAGATAAAGGAAGTTGTATTTATCTGATAAGAGGAATGCATAGTAGATTTCAACTAAAAATACTCAACTCTTTTGCAACGAGCAAATTGCTTTAGCTATACAAATGACTTTTCCACCGGTAACAGGATCGTCCACCAATAAATTGGCGGCAAAATGTGACAGCTTGGAGTACTACATGAAAAACACATTAGACAGCGTAATGGCATTAATGGACGACAAATATTTGCATTGACTCCAATTGATAACGCTCAAGTGCTGAGCCCGGCTTTAGATATAAACTTATTTATTGCGCGCTTTTTTCCATTAAGTACTTAACTTCAATATATGTAATTATGACTTCACCATAGTGACTTTCGATGATATTGGTCACAGCAGTAACGAAACATACACTTATTTAATTTTCACGAAGACTAAAATAGAATGGTTTAGATAAATATCTACTCGATAATTATAAATATTGGGTAGAGTTTGAGATATTTATGATAATATGTAATGAATTATGGGTTTTAATTGTTGATCTTTTACAAGAATAAAATTTATATTCATCTTTAACAAGTTATAACTTTTTTATACGATCGTGAAAGTTTTACCTACTGCCATCTATCATCCAGTAGCAAATATAGAAACATAACGGAAAGCTATCTGATACTAGATGTCGCTGTTTTCAGTTTTAGTTCGATGTTCAAAAATGTTAATTTTTTACTATAGATGGCGTTTATCCCACTAAAGTTAAGTGCAATGACTCAATGACAGCTAAGTTCATACTTGTTCGACAAGTGTTCGTTTTTTTTACCAGATGCATGCAAACGTAGCTCGATTGAAGTTGGTTGTGTTTTATTTTGTTTAATAATTGCGTCAAACGTGTTTTACACCTGTGTCAATTCATAAGAGACATTTAATTTGAATTATTTGTACGGTTAAAATTTTATACATTGACTTTCTTTCTGAGGTGTTATTGTTTAGACGAATTATGTGAAAAGTAAACTAAGTTTTTGGACGTATTGAGGTGTGAAGTGTGACAAAATACTTTCTCGCTTTATCAATTTCGCGCTACTCGAAAAGCGAATTCCCCGAAAATGAGTTAAACAAACTTTTATGAAACTTAAATATTTAGTTTATGGACTACTACAACTTGAATTTTGTGTAATTTTCTGTATAAAATGACAACGGATAGATTTCACAAGTAAGTACACATTTTAGACACTTAAAACTATTTGCCTTACCTGCTTTACAAATAGATAAGATTGTAACAAGGATTATATATCAATAATGCAATCTTTTTTAATATTTTAACTATCTTTAAAATCATTCTTCGATATTTCTTCGAATCAGAAATATTTTCGTTAACTCTGGTAAGTTATTAACCATTTCATGACTAATAATGCCGCTAATCATTCATCATATCTAGGACAGATATCAATAAAATGCGATACGTCATTATTCAATCAAGAAGGAAATAAAACTTTGTTTATTAAATGCTCATTTGGCCAACATGAATGCTCATCGACGTTTTTGTTCTGGTTCTTTCAACCTATATTGTATCTTTCATTGTCATACTGTGTCTGCTACATATCGTAGGGCCAATGGCCAACCTAGCTACCACAAAAGAAAGGTCGAATTTCCACTGCCGATTTAATTTTATTAGTCGAAAACAGATAGAAATATTATTGATTTTTGAGTTCCAGCAGTGGGAACTCACGAAAACAACACCTAATTATATTTCGAATTAATTAATATTGAAAAATGTGTTCTGTGAACCCCTTACTACCTGCGAGACATTTTTTCCATGAAGGTAAAGCTTTATTTACCATTTTTTTTCTGTGTACACAAACAATGTTAAATCTTTCTTATGCTATATTGTGTTAATTAAGCTCATCTTATTAGGTCAAGTAGCAATCAGCTATCACTGAACAAAAAACGTGAGAATTATTTCCAACAAAAATGACCAAGCTTTACAATATATAAAAGGAAATGTCATTGCTCTGATATATTACACTGGTTTATTATAATGTAAAAACAATCAGTGTAACCCTGAGCTGATCTGCACCTGGTTCAATGTTAGGAAGTTCGCGGAAGCGGCAGGAGACACGCTCGGACGATGTTGGTTCAACGCACTGACAACATGATGTGACGTACCGTAATTAACATGTCAGTTTTACTTATTTCTATTTTTGAATTTATAAGTAAGAAAATGGGTTTTTGGTTTTCAATTTAGATCAATTGTCCAACCACAATGCCTTTCCCTATACGTCTTTCTCTTTCTGAATGTAGTAATCCTTATCCTTTGTGAACGCTGTCCTTTTTATACACCTAGTTTTCTATCATTAAAACAAGCTGCAGGATCTTGCTTGCTATTATATATATATATTGAATTGATTTAAGTAATTACTGGTAATCACCTAAAGGGGCCATCCAACTGTATCTAAATATATTTGCTACTCAACGAAAGGTAAGGAGAAAATATCTTGGTTAACAAAACTAAGTCTACGATCAAAACAAAAAAAACTCGAACAACAGAAAAGGTAAAAATAGGTGAGCTAGGCTTTAGAAATCCGAGACGATTTTCACAGACATCCGGACTAACCTGTCTTTGTAGGCAACTTGATATGTGTACGACTGTTTCGGTTTGGTGGAAAAGAAATGAAAACTCGCAACAAACTTGTTAAGGTAAAACGAAGAATCGTTTCTATTTCACTTTAACACATTAGTTACGTCTAAAGTAGAATAGAAGCGTAATATATACGTAAAGATGAATTTTTCTGCTTTTTTTGGATGTGATTTTTCATTTTAACCAGCCTTGTTTAGACATTTTTATAGAATCATAGAATCATTAATTTAATTCAATGCCCTTACAAAAAATAGGGTACAACTGCAAAGAAATGCAAGGGCATCATATTTATTATCAGATGTCATGGTTGCCAATGGTCATAACCTTCCTGTGCTAAGGATGTTGATGTCTCATAAGACAACATAACGATACCAGATAGTATACCTTTCCAATTGAAATTACCGGCTGAAAGGTCTCGTAACTCGTACATCAAGTTGTATTTGATGCGCAGCTCCATGTACACTGATTACCAACATGCAATTAAATCATAAATTAAACAGCCAGTAATTTATATTAATTATCAGTAAGTAATCTAGTAAATTTTAATGACGTAGCTGTAACCACGTATAATCTATTTGCCTTCCCACCTTTATCTTATGCTAAAAGATGGCACAGAAAGATGGAATTGTCGGGGAAAAGGACAGATAGGAAAAGTCTGTTTATCCTGACTTCTACTTTGTTCATTTATACAACACATTTTGGTTATTGTAAATGTCTGTGGATAGAGGTCAACGAACATCTGGTGACTTGTATGCTTGTTTGGTGCCTCCTCGAATAAAAAAGTCAGATCCAGGTTTATAATACGGCAATATACCGCTAAAATGTACAAAAACTTGTCGCCACAATACCAGCATATCGTACCCGCACCTTCACGCTCGCCTGACCCACGTAAAGAGGGTAGAAATTAACATTACATAACATTGCACTTAAAACTTTACGGCCGTTGGTTTAGAAACTAAATTCCAATTGACGTGAAATCGTTATCGTATCGATTGTATGCATTGCCATTGCCAGGTGTCAGGTTGTCAGTTGCCAGGCGATGGTTGCGATGTTGGCAACACTAATTAGGGTTTGCACAACAATGGCTTCATAGACCTAGTTACAACTATTGACGCCTCTTCATAATTCAAAATTTAAAGTGGGTACTAAATTTTATGTGCATACTGCATAAATTATAAATGAATTGATAATGAAATCTAACTTTTTACTTTAGATGGATGAATGGATGTTTGTTTGAAAGTATCTCCGGAACGGTTTAACGGATCTTGATGAAATTTGGTACAGATGTAGAGCATAGAATGGAAGAACACATAGGCTACTTATATTTTTTTTATTCTGCGCGTACGGAGTTACAGACAACGTCTGGTCCAATCATAAGTATTGAATTCTTTTAACGCTCAATGCGTATCTAATCGATTAACATCTTATCATAAAATCAAATGATCCAGGCCTAAGCAATGTATAGATTAAAATCTTATCTAATACTTTTATAGATTTTAATTAAAAAAACTCGTGCACTAAAACAACACCTTTGATGACGTAACATATAGACCTGGTGAAGAAAATCCTAAATTAAATTTTAATCAAAAATAAAAATTAAATTTAAAATCTCGAATAACCTTACAATTATTCGGTCCAGCTCGCATCGTTTCTAATAAAGTAAATAGACAGAAGAATAAAAAAGGCAAAAAAATTAGGAATCTGTTCAATTTTTTTTTTTTTGTAATTTTTAAGTCTCTTAATATAATTAATTATAATATACCAGTTATGCTGCAATGCTTATATTCGCTTTATTGGTGTGTCGGATATTATGATCCAAACATCTCAAGCTAGGCATAAACAAATCTCTGATTAAGCCAAGTCTTTACGCAGATGACTATATCCTGACGAAGGGTTGCTGACATTACATAAAGGAATAGATAATATTTTTTGAATATCAGTTTGTAAGCAGTGTTGAGTTGTGGTCTAGAAACTTCTTTGAAAAATTATTGTAAATTCCGTTCCTATCAGCCATGTTGTAATCCAAATGCCGTTGAAAAGTAAATTAACATGTTCTTACATCTGTTCATTGATTTGGTGCTAAAATACGTACGTATAGTTTAATATTTTAGGTCAATTTCTTTGTTAATAGTACAATAGGCTCTAAAATGCTTTGTTATTTGCTAAAACAATAATAAATCAACTACGTACATAGGTATTTCCTATCGCTACTTTATCTTAATAGATAAGTCAAATTTTTGTTGTTGACCGCCATCGATAATGTCCGTGTTTAGCGAAAAAAATATGTTAATAACACTTTAAATTCCTGACTAAATATATTGATAGAAGCAAATAATCGATCCTTAAAATTTATCTGAAAATTATTTTAATTAATTTTTAGGAAAAGTACAAAAACGGATCGATCGCAACCTTCTAAACTATATTTTGATTTACTATTGCGATGTCCTTTAGATCCCTTATTCAAGCGAATGGATTAAATTAGATCCTTGGATTGCTTTTAACAATTAATCCGCATGTAATTGAAGACATTAAAAATTTTACAACCGTGTGACGTATGTTTGATAACTGCAGTATAATAAAGTTTATAATACTATTCTATTGTAATTTATGTCTTATTCCCTGATAAGGATCAAATATGATACGTAATTAGCTAAAATTATAATATGATGAGTCATTCAAAGAAATAACTTATAATAACTTTAAAAAAACAGCCTAAATTGAAACTATATTAAAAAGCAGTCGTCATAGAAGTGTAATTAAGGTAAACACGATTTATTAAAATTCTTAAAGTAAATTTCCACTGCTGAAATTTATTTTAATAGAACATATTGTCATCCAGATCAATTTTTATATTATAACAATAACGCAACAAGTGTTTCAGCATTTGAAACCCATGGTTATAATAACACGATTTTCTTCTAAAGACTAGCTGTCGCCCGCGATTCCGTCCTGGCGGAGTTAAAAAAAACTTTATTAGTAGGCAGTTCTTCCAGACTATGCTCTACATTTATGCCAAATTTCATCAAGATCCGTTAAGCCGTTCCGCAGATACCTACAAACAATCATCCAGCCATCGCATTCGCATTTATATTAGTACGAGTAGTAAGTTTAGGTTAGGCCGTCATACGTATAGAAACATGATTTCTACTCTCTCCTGTCGATTGTTAAACAAAATACTAATATGTAACACTAACTACAGATTTAATATGGTCTCACTTTTCCTGTGACCTGCAATAGAGCAATAACATTGTGTTGCAGTGACTAAACACAAATTAGAGCAGTTCACACGTGCGCAGTGACGCGCCGTATACACGAACGGTGAAAGTCATGTACAATAGTTTAACTGTTTTATTTTTATTAGCTGTCGCCCACGACTCATTCTGCACGGAATTAAAAAAAATAGTAGCCTATGTGTTCTTCCAGAATATGTTTACATCTGTGCTAAATTGAGCTGTTACGGAGATACTTTCTAAAAAAAAAACAACAATTCATCCATCTAAATCTAAACTTTCGCATTGATAATATAAATATTGGTCACATAGTACGATGTATTTCAACATATTAATTTGGTTCTCATTACATTTTTTTGCCTGCAATTTGTCATTGTTAAATTATTTATTATCTATGTAATTGTACCATTCTATGTCAGTCATTGTGAAGGTAGTTATAAATTTATTACAAATTGTAATCTAAATCTCGCTAGCAGTATTGCTAGATGTTTATCATATAATTTTGTAAACAAGTAAAAATTTTAAACCAATACGACTTGTGATATTTCAGGTAAACAGGGTCATTTCTGACACATTTCAATTTGGGTATTGTGGATACCCATATGCTTACTTTACATAACATTGGACTGTCCCTATTTATCGATGCTCTCTTATTAACAGGGCAGCCAAAGACGGCCTCCTGGACGTGCTGCGAGAGGCGACGCGCAAGGAGTGCAACAACAAGGACGAGTCGGGCATGACGCCCACGCTCTGGGCTGCATTCGAAGGGCACATATCTGCGTTAAGACTACTCTGTGGTAGGGGGTAAGTACCTTCTTTCGCGGTATGCCAGTTTCACAAAAATGTACACTTCTTAATTTAATCAATTTGAGAGCTGTTGATATTTTCATTCAACAAAAAAACCACTGTGGGTTATCTGCACTGTACCCCTGACCAAAGATGATAGATAACTTATGTACCTTTTTCGTGAATACATTCGGAACAAATTTGGAAGAATACGTTTTCACTAACGCTATATTTTTAATGTAGACAATACATTATTTCACTGTCACTTTTACGCAATATCGTGATATGTACCTAACTATAATATACTATCTACACGCGCTGAGCGTTGCTAGTCACTAATCGCATGTTATGTGCCGTGTTTATCTACGCAATATCCTACACTTTCTAAAGCATGTCGCATATAGACGGATTACATTTCGTAACATTTAACACAGAAAAGTACAAGTTTGAAACAATTGCAAGCCAATATTTAGAGATTAGACAAATTAGTAAAGTCAGATATAACTTTTTCTGAATTTATACGTAGACGGTGAATGTTTACTACGGATAATATTGCTTTTTTTCTCTTTATTTTTATAGAGACTTTGGTTCTTATGAACATGTCAGTCACATAGAAAACAACTTACAACATAATTACAAATACATGTACAAGAATATAAGAACAAAAAAACTAATTATTATAACAAGAAAAAGCATTTACAATTTTATAAGGCCTTTAACACCATGCTGCGGACTCCGTCTGCTAGGTCCGACAATGTTTGGGCCAAAGAACACAGAAGTCCGCCAACATTGAGTCTCGACAAATTGTGCTTTTTAAATAATTCTCTTCTCAAATAATATTGCTTGAAACTGTATATTATAGCGTTATCTAAGCTATTGGTGTGGCGAGGTCCTTATTGCTCGATTTCACTTTCATCGCAATGAATTAACCGCTGTTTACGCTGAATTAACTCGTTAACCTGCCGCGTGGGGCCGCCAGGGGTCATGTCGCTTATTGCCAACCGTAAACACTTTCTTTAGCTTGTTGTCTTTTTCTAAACGTGATGTTATTTCTCACAGCTCCAACGCTAGACGTTAGTTTGTTGTTACTTTTTGTTGAATTAATCTGCGAGTCCGAGTTGAATTGTAGTCATTTGTGTGCAATTTTTAAACCACAACGGTTTTGTACACAACTAAGAATACTACATAATTCCACCTGGGATAAACGAAAAACTCGAGTTAGAGAGAAACCTCTATGAGAGAGAAAAATATCGCGGTCCTAGGACTCTCACTTATCCAGTCTCGACTGTGTAATCATGTCTTAATTTAAACGCATCGGATCTGTCTTTTATAATATTTTGACAGTGTAATTAAAAATACCAGCGGCGTGCGGTCTATGAGAACAAAGAACTGAACGAGTTGTATCACCTATGCTAGTGCGGTATCAAAACATTAAATTTAATTTCCTATCCTACACATATTCCCTAACCTACAATTGATATAGTCTTCTTTGCTCATCTTTATTCAATTAATTATAAATTTAATTTCAGTGGAGAGCCAGACAAAGCGGATTATTTCGGCAATACGGCACTCCATCTGGCGGCGGCGCGCGGCCACAAGGAGTGTGTGACCTTCCTCGTCAACTTCGGCGCTAACCCGTACGCGGTCGATGTCGACGGTCACACAGCGCAGGAGCTGGCCGCCATCAACAACCGCGAGGACATCCTGCGACTCCTCGACCAGGCCACTGCCAAGCTGGAAAACACTGACAAGTTAGTTACGTTCGATAACCGACGAAAAGAATTACATTGTGTAAAACTGCCTCTTGGGACTATATTTTAAGATACAATTTAACAAGTTTAGTCGACTATGATTGTAATTTTTTTAGTCGATTATATGTCTTTTGCAAAATTGTCTCGAGAACAAAAGCGATGTCAGCTATTTCTCAAGTCGAAGACCGAGTCTTTAGATAGTTTAACTTTAGTAATATCCTGTGACAATATTAGAAAACAATTGATGAATTGTCAAATATTAAATAGATTTGTAGTGGAAAAAAGTTGTGCTTATAAATAAAATGGTATAATTTTTTTTTCTTCAGAAAAAAAGCGAAATCATTAAAAGAGAAGGCTCGAAAAGATCATGAGAAAATGCAAAAGCAATACGCGAAAAGACAGAGCAAAGCAGAAGTGATAGCGGAGAAGGAATTGAAGAAACTGACCAAAGATTGGGACCAAGGGTATACTGAGGAGGTGTCCACGATGCCGCACCGACCCAGCAATGTGCTCATGGCGCTCAAGCAGAGGATGATACGGTCTACTAGTCAAGGTAAGTGTACAATGACTGGAACTATCAGTTCACAACTCAAGGTAAGTATGAAGACTAGAGTTAGGTAGATAGTGGATAGCAGGATTAATGAACAAAGTCTGAAACCAGCGGCTCCTAGTACAAAGATTACTACTAAAAGAGGAGACAAAGATTGAGACCGGTGGTTCATTAGTCATGATAAGGTGGTATTCGAAATAATTTAGCTCAATGTAGAATCATTGCCTCCCAAGTAGGGTTGGCGACAGGCAGGCGGCCGGCCGTAAAAACTTAAGCCAAAACTTTAAGGTTTAAAACACCTTGTGTGCTGACCCCGTGTGTGGGAAAAGGTCCGGGAGATGATAAATGTAGGATCATTGTTTCCATCAATCTTGGTTTTAATGAAAGTTTAAAAGTTTATTAAGTCACTGTGCGTTTATCTTTTATTTAAATCACCATTCGGCCGTTTTATATTATCTTATGCAAATATCTTCATCAAAATATAATTAGTTATGCGTGCTTAAGAGAAATTTAACGACTTAGAAAAATAATTAATTTGGGACAAGAAAGACTACTTTCATTTTTTTGTTATATTTTATAATTAAGGAAATTTTCCGATTGCCAAAACTACGATAGCCCAGTCAGTAGTTAGCTAGCAAAACTGCCACACGTAATTCACGTGTTTAATCGTCAATATCAGTCGACAGCCCCTTAGTTCTCAATAAATTTACACTAAGTGTACCAATTAACATCTCTTGGTTAGTGAGTGTGACAATTAGGTATGTGTGTGAGTATTTTGTTTAGCTACTAGTGGATATTGTAGAACTATGAGAGAGGAAACATAGACTTTTTATTAACAAATTAAAAGAAAATTGTTTTGAATTTAGTATTAAAATGTTTATTACTTGCAAGGTAACCTTTTGGCGGAGGAACAGCCGCGGCCTACATACAGCGCGCTGGTGGGCACGGTGAGCTCGGGCGCTCGCGGACGTGGCGCTGTATACAAGAAGGCGCTCGCCAGCAAACTGCGCAACGGCACCCTCGGCAAGAGCAACAATAATAACGACGACTTCAAGGTACTATCATGTTACTGGTGAGACAAAGTTGTATCTACTCGATATGTCGCATTGTATTTTACTGATTGTGTAGCAGATTAAAGTGTAAAAAATTAAGGTTGAGGATTTATTACAAAATATTTTGAGTAATTGCGTAGGTGATAACTAAAAATGTAGTAGTTTTTTTTATTTTTTGTCTGTCTGGATCGATTTTGACCGTACATTGACGGAAAGATGGCTGATGCGCGCCAGCATGTTGTAGTATTTTTTAAAAATTCTGCGTTGAAGTCGCGGTCGACCTCTAGTGTTACATATTTGTGTTAGGTGGGCGAGGTGGAGCGCACAGGACGACGCTCGGTGACGTCACTGAGTGGACTGCGACGCGACTCCGAGGTGATGTACGTGGGTACATTCGGCGCCGGCCCGCAGCCGCACCAGCGCGCCAACGTCGCCGACGTCTTCGCTGATACAGACCCACCTCACAAGAGTACGCTCGTCAGGTGAGGACATGTCTCTTACGTCACAGAGAACGCATAAAAAGTACTTATTTAGGCAAAGCGCCATCTTTTGGTTGAAACTTAAATTAATAATAACCATTTTCTAGTCTAAGTAGGTACTTAAAAATATTAAATATTTCTGAGATAAGTTCAATTGTAAATTAAAATAAAAAAATGAAGGTCCGCGAGCCAGCCGGACTTCCTCGCAGCAGTGGCGGGCGAGGACAGCGGGCTGGGGCAGGAGGTGCTGCTGCAGGAGCCCGCCAGCATCTTCGACCGCCCCGGCTTCGGCAGTGTCGCCTTCAGGTAACGATCAGAGACATCAATTGCGGTTGTGAACAAGTACTTTAAGTTGCCATAGATTTTAGAAAGGTGGTTTGATTTTTTCTACTCTTGTTTCATGTGTTTTTCTCCAGACGGTCTATAACAGCAACTTTGAGTGGTCTGCCGGGCGTGGGAGGTCCGGGAGAGGACCTCTCCATAGGGTCAGCTGGTTCTCTAGCACGACACGCATACCAACCTGCAGAGTGGAACTCTGTGCATTCCGGTAAAACTAACTTACGTCATTAAATTTTAGTGAACAATTTGAATAATTTTAGTAAATTTATATAGCCTGGACGTTGTCATCTGATATGTATATGAGCACTAAAATAAGTAGTTAGTGGCGTCAACATATACAATGTTATTTTTAATTTGCAGGAAGCTCAACAATAACATCAGACGAGGAAGGAGAGGTGGAGGAGTCAGGGTACGCGTCGCTGGAGAGGTTCTTGATCGCGTGGGGCCTCTCGCAGTATGTGCACAAGTTCAAGGACGAACAGATCGACCTGGACGCCCTCATGTTGCTTACAGAGAGCGACATGAAGTCCCTAGGCCTGCCCCTAGGGCCCTACAGAAAGTTGGTCACCGCCGTACAGGAAAGAAAACAGGCCCTTTCCCATCCAGGCCCTATTATAGATACAGCTATATAAAGTTTTTAACACTTTAACTGCCACCGACTCACTTGACACGAGTTCACTTTTGAATACGAAATACTAAGATGGCATGGAAGGTGTTTTAAAAGATTAAATAAGGTTTTGAACTGTGTGAAATGTCATTTTTTTGTCATGTTTTATCTGATATTTTTATAAAACATATTTTTTTTAAAAATACATAGGCTTCATTTTTGCATTAAGAGATGAATTTATAAATATTATTGTGTACATGACGTTTTCCGCCAAGATTTATGAAATGTAGATGTGATATACTTTTTAAATATTAATCATTCCATCCAATGTCGCCATATTTAAATATTTTGTACAGATTTAATAAAGGTTTGTTCTATATTTCACGTTTATCTTTTATTCATGTTTAGAACGTAGATATTTTTAAGGTGGATAAAAACAAACAACAAATATTTTACAATTTTTATTTTAGTAGTAATTTTAAATACAAATTCGAATTGAAAATATGGTAAAAAAAAACACCTCACAACTGCACAAATAAATGATACATTTACAAAAAAAAAAACCTAAGATAACTATTCCGTCTAAAGCGTAGAAAATATTTGAACAAAGGTTTCAAGCAAAAAGTTCGATGTTGTAAGGACGGAACTAAATCCTCAGTCAGTTTCTCTTGTCCTTTATTCTAAGACAATATAAAATTATCAAAATATAATACAAATTATGTTCACTAAATCATTTTCCTACGTCTTTAGAAACAAATAGACATGACAATCGATTATAAAAAATACATATTGAACTAAACTAAACTACTTTAGGATATGTATATTCTAAATAATAAAGTAATAGAGTGAGCATTTATATTATCGAAAGGCACTAATCCGAATTACATTCCACAATCACCCGTTACATTCATATGAAGAGATATTATATCTATCAAACATCTTAAAACCTATAATATTTTTGTTCCTCGATAAACTTATGGCGGAGTCGAGTGCTTCGACTTACTCCTAAATTATTTTAAATTCACCCATCGCAATAACATCGATACGTCTCATATTAAAATCTAAAACATTCTCGGAAATAATTTGTTCGAAATCGAATACGTATTTAAATCAGTAAATTCTAAAGGTCCGGTGCCGTTAAGAGTTTCGTAAAGCCGTGCCTCAGAGGTCCGAGCGAAGGTCCCTTTAAAAAGGTCCTTCGAGAACATTCGAGAAGCGTTTCAAACGGATCTTCGCTAACTTTTATAAAATGGTGCCAATGCAAAAGTATTTCGTCATTCAACCAGATTCGGGTTCGCCCATACGAAAGCAGTGTATGATTGTTTTGCAAAGCGAAAGACGAGTTTGATATGGGCTTCATACACTGTACGGCGTTCGATCGAAACTCATAACATGTAATAACCGCGCGTTTAATACATGAACGCTAAGAAAAGATTGTTGGATTTCGAGGTCTTTGTGCCTCTGTTGCGCTTCCACTTGTAGCGATTGACGCGGCCGACGTCATCCTGATAGTAGGAGTACTCAGGGTAGGGGATGTAGGCGCCGGTGACGGGGTCCAGCGGGATCATGATGGGCAGGTCGGTCATGGAGGCGGGCCGCTCGCACGACGACGAGGAGTCGTAGCCGCGGGGCTCCGCGTACTGCGGGCTGCTCGTCTCCAGCTGGTTCTGCGTGCTGTAGCTGCAGGCGGGTATGCTCCGACTCGTGTCCATAGACATGTTAGACCGAGAGCGCACCATCGGCCGCGTCGATGAGAAGTCCGTGGAGATCTGCAGACTCTTGGAGCGCGGCCTGGTCTGCGGCGGCGCCTCGTCTATCCTGGAGAGCGTGTTCCGCCGCACCGGCCGGTACACTTTCTTATCGCCGAGCTTGGGTCGTCTAATTTTACGGTGGGAGTTGAACGTCTCTATGGAGGAGGGGATGGAGGCAGGTTTGTGTGGGGCGTTGTCGGGGGAAGGGTTGCGCGCGGGTGCCTGCGGGGCGGCCGGGTTGGCGAAGGTCGCCGCCACAATGTCCCTCATCTGGTCGTATGCTCAGTAGTTGTAGGGCCCGTACTGGGAGCCGTGGTAGTAAGGTCCGGGGTACGCTTGAGGCGGCGGGTATCCAGCGTACGCGTACTGCTGTTTTTGTGGGTACACTGTAAGCGGACGATTATGTTAGAAGTTAAGAAATATTTGAAAATATGAACGATTCGTCAAAATATAAAACGTATAACAGTTTCATTAAACTGCATGCACCCTGCAAGCTCGTTAGCAAAAGGTCCGTGTATATTTACATTAATATCTGCACGTATGTAAAATGGTATTTAAATGGGATAATAAAAACATGAAACGTTTCCTGTAAATATGATATTATAGATGATAAAGCTGTTTACCAGGCATGAGATACTGCATATTAAGAGCCTCCTCTCTTTCTCGCTCGCCGCGCAAGCAAATGGCGGCCGATGAAAACAAAATGGCCGACAGCAGCGACAGACCGACGCCACACCACGCGACTATGTACGACCAGTCGTACCAAACGCGAGCGTTATCTCGCAATATCTGGTTTATACCAAGATATTCAGCATCGAGGATCGATATGTGTAGGTGCGTGTACAGTATTCATCAATGTATTTTGTGTATGTATGTACAGATATGTTTGTGTTGAAAATATAAATATAGGTTATGTTAATGATGTAGAATGTACAATCCCAGAGAAGATGTTAGTGTTATTTGTAAGTAAAAAGCGTGTTAGTTCCGTATAACATGGGGTAAACCAGATATATTAAGACAGAGCGCGATTATTTATTGATATTTGCGTTAGGGACGATCGTACATTGGTCGTTTCGTTATACGCAGTAGCCACGTTTTATAGAAACATGAAAAGAAAGAGAAAAGCATTTTGTTAGTGTGAGATACTTACACGTCAAACGATTAAGTTATGGTTTAAATAACCCTTTCATATGGGATCTCCTAAACCATAAAGTAAATGGCAAAGCCTATAAAAACCTATATATTTTTTTTCATTTTTTATACAAATATCAAATATAAATACGAAAATATACATCCAGGATCAATAAATACACAAGAAGTCCACCATCTGAAAGGAAAAACATCCAAAACCGTGAAGCGTTAATCAACCACCGAGATGTTGGCAAGATGGCGGCCGCAATGGCGGTCTGACCTGGCATTATGTACTGCACATTATTCTGTTGTTCGCGGCGCTTCTCTTTGCTGAGGCAAATGGCCGCCGAGAAGAATAGTATGGAGCTTCCGAAGGAGACCCCGACGGCTAACCAAGCGAGTATGTACGACCAGTCGTACCAAATCGCTGAGTTGTCTTTTAAAACCTGTCACGAGTTTTGTTACACACTACGTAATATTTACTTTTACTGTTAACAAAGTATCAGAATACAATATTTTTTTCTTTCTTAATTCTAAATGTTTATCTCGTTCATGGGATTAGGTAAGAAATGTTTTACAATTTTAGAGAAAAAAGGAGTGTCCAACAAAATTGTTTTTTTTTCAGACCTGCATAGATGCTTTTGATTTCAACTGTGAAAGCTGTAACTTCTTATTTACTTACTAGCCTCTTAAACTGTCTAAAATTTATTGAAGTATCTATATCTAAGATATAAACTACAACCTGCAACTTTGGTAAAACATGATAACTTACATTGGGCCACTGCTGATAGTACTCCTCACCAACGACCTTCTCCTTTTCGTAAAACTCCACTCCGTGCCACAGAGCCATTGCACCCGCTGACAGCAGACCTGGAAATACAACATAAATATGTCACTGAAAAAAGTTTATAATTTCTAAAAATCTACTTTGATCCAGAAATTTCATCATCTCTCCATTCGATTTTTTATTTCTGTAACACGTACAATGCCTTTTTTGTTCAAATACTAAACTAAACTCGTATGGCGAGTCGGTGATCGTATTAAATTTTCTTATACTTTAAAAATGAAATACTGTTAGATAGAAAATCAACACTGTGCCGGTGTATTGGCGCAACACTAGACATAGTGAAATATCAACGCTTACGTCCCCTCACTACAGCTATCTGACACTTGGTTTTGTTAACTTTAGCGGGCAATTCGGCTCGAAATGATCTTAATGAATAATGTCTAAAAACACTAAAAGAAAATACGGTCTAGATTATTATAAAATTATTTGATAATATTCAAGTTAAATAAAGGGTATAAAAATGGTTTGACGGTTAAATTTAAAAAGGTGCATTCTTGGCAGTCCTATAAATAATTATATTGTAATACTATTGGCGGTGGTTCAACATTTAACAGATTGATTTGAATTGAAGGAAGCAACAGTCATTTGTAACTGATATTTAAGGTATCAAGAATGTTCTTTGAAACACATTCATAACAATTGGTTTCCACTCCCGATATAAAGGTACAAAAAACATAATGTCACTATGAAAAACAAGTTTCGGCAATGAAAACCCACGGTACCTTGTGTTATTAAATAAACTACTTGTATGTTATTAGTATACATATGATGAGTTTTTTCCTTAATTTAAAGAAATTAACTCATAACTGAGTTCTTGAGTATGGAGGTAATATTGTCGGCGGATGTGTATGATAATTATTAATTACAATACAATGCGTGTTATATAAGGTGTGGGCAGAGCTGTAAGCGACTATCTCGATATAAAAGGCGCCTTGAATTATGCGTGACGCCAGAAAATATTTACATCATTGTTAGTCCAGGTTAACTAATTCAAAGTATGCAGTCATCAAATGAACATTATAAAGACTTGACTGTGAGTCCTTGATATTTGTTTTACGTGAAAAATTAAAAAAGTGTGGTTAGAAACTAAAAAATTCTTCAGCATCTCAGACAAAATGAATATCAAATCAGCAATTTACCTTTTTAAGTATAGTCTTAAGAAGTATACGTGTTAAAATGAGATTGTTTGGAATTCCAACGATATTTATAGCCGAATATACCATGAATATTTGATAAGCCAATTATATGTAAACTTTGTTAACCGTTTGTCAAATTAGTGTTTGGTAAATCCCCTTACCGACTTTAAGTGCTGTCGTAAGCCTATTCGTAATCAAGTAAATAGAAGAAGAATAACTATGTAAGAGTGAACAGAAGTAATGTAAGAGACATGTGATATCGCACTTACATGTGACAAGCATGAGTATAGCTGTGGCGGTAATATTGCCAGGGCTGCGCTTCCAGCAGCCGACCACTCCTGTCCAGAATGCAATGAAAAGCACGAGGAATGCCACTATGAACAGCGCCACCGTCGACCGCGCCATATGCAACCTGTAATATAACAAAACCAATGAATAATACAAAAACGAATTAGTTTATTTTATAAATTGTTGAGTGTGCCTGCGGTATTAGTGGCCAGTATGCTTTTTTTGATTGTCCTCTATATAGGACAAGGATATTCCGTCAATGTCACTGGTTGTTTTAAAAAAAAAGAAACTTGACTGCCTGACTGCCTGAAACCCTAGGAAAAATATAAATCTAATACTGTTGACAGGCTAAAACCGTTTAGGTTACAGTGTAAATTATATTCTTTGATGTCAGTCAGATAATAAATAATTTCAGTAAAGACTAAATAAAAAGAGCTGCCTAAAACAAACGAATGGAACGTGCTGTGTATAGTAAAGTGGACGTAATATCGAACATTTTTTACTTGACCCACTTGTTTTTATTCGACGTCGCATTGTACCGTTTGAATGCTCATATATCTGCTAGGTGTCAACTTTGCAAATATATGGTTACAACGCTATCTTAGGTCTTTAACTCAATTGTATTGCCACTTTGCTGCTACAAAAGTGCTTAGAATCAAATGACTTTATAACTGTCGTACAATTTTTAATGAATGAAAACAAATGAATAGTTAATTTAAATACCAATACAGGTACTGTCGCTGACATCGAATGAATAAATTCAAGGACACCTCGAACATCAATTTCAGTTTAGACATAGGAAAGGACAAAAACATAAATATTCCATTTGAGCTAGCACGAATATTTGTCACAATCGCCTTATCTTCATAGTCAATTTTGTAAAAATTAAGATAATTTTTTGGTGTACTATACTCCCGATAGGGGGCGCTACACAAGTTTTAATACAAATGTTGTCGTTAACGATACGTAACAATTGTCACAAATATTCGTATTAGGCCCACAGTACTCTGCTAGTTGGACAATTCTTTTTATCATATTATTTCGATAGCTAATTAGTTTGTTAACAAATGTAAAATTTACCTGTTCATGGCGTCGTCAGAGAATCCTTTGGTCTCGTTGTTCTCGTCGGGTATGAAGTAGTCAACATTGCTGCAGTGAGTCTCCACAGGCGACAGATAGATCTCAACTGGAAACAATAAAAACAAACATCTTATTACCAAATTATATCTAACTTAAGTCAAGCTAACTCTTCAAGAAATATTCACTAGCTTAGGTTCGTTTCAGCAACATTCTATTAACGAATGTGTAGTCATTCTTTCTAAAGAAAGATAAAGTTAGTAGCGGACACAAAAAGATTGGCAATGGAGTTGATTCGTAGCGTAACAGATGCAATAAAAATACTACTGTTTCACGTCATTTTATGTAGTCCTGGAAATCCCCGGTCAAATGGACTCCAGTAAGATAAGTATTATATTTTCGATGTATTTAATTTTTCCTTATAGTTTAAAATGGAATATACGTCTTTATGTTGTATTAAAACATATTTAACTCTTGCCTTTTGACAACAGACAAAAATAACACACATTGTTAGTGTAAACGCGACGTATAAATCTATAAAGACATGTTACTCATTTGCAAGTGTTCAATGATCGCAGTCTATGACTCAGTACTTTGGCATTTATATTGATAATATTCCTTAGTCGAAGCGGATCTTACAAATAAATATATAATTAAATTTAATTTTAGAGAAAATCAAAGTCATTGAAACAAATAACCTGAATTTGGGAGCTGCAATATAATTATTCCGTTATAATTTGCTTAGAGAACATATAGAAAGTACTTAATTAATATGGTAATAAAATATATTAAGAAATCGATCTCAAAAAAAGAAATAAAATATTTAACATGGTAAAAAAAATAATTAAAAAATCAACAATAATTAAAAAAAACAAACGTAATTAAAGACATGTTGTTTTTGCTTACGTTCCGTTAGATCACGCAACTAACAATCATGCCTCTATAGAATGATGAAGCTAAATTAAGGGGAGAGGGGCCAGGGGAGGGGATAAAATACCTGCAGATACAACGAACCAGGAAGATTACAGCCCCAGGTAAACTGACTACGCCCGAGTAACTCGGCACATTCTATAAGGGTCAATGTACACGAGATGTTTTTTATTAAAACACACGAACATAACTAACTTGTACTTAGGGTAATGTGTATGCTCCTTATTAAAATGGCATACTATACACACACAATGTTCCAAATGTTCCAACTATATAATTATCTGAGTTTGAGATTATTGAAGTCCTTTGAATAATATATAGAAAATAAGAAGGCTGTCTATTTTATTAGAGATCCGTAAATTTTAATTTACCTTTAAACAAATACTTATGGCAATACTTCATGAATGTGATTCATGTGTCTCAACTCAACTTCATTTGAATTGACTATTGTTTATAGAAATAAAGTAGTGTAAATAATAGCTGATACTTCAACTTTTGTTCTTGTTGAATACTTGTAAACATGACTGATCAATTAACATCTAGCACATCGAATAGAAAAAAAATTATATTGGCTAGTAATATTACTAACTGTACCTCTATGACACTGGGGTTCGGAAAAGTATACAAACAATTATGCATAGCGACAAAAACATAACCCATAGGTGAGTCAATCAGAAAAAAAACTTATATTTTAAGAATTGAATTAATCAAAACTTAAATCTTCCAAATATACTGAATACTAGCTGACGCCCGCGACTCTGTCTGCGTGAAATTAAAAAAACCGTAATAAGTAGCATATGTGTTCTTCCAGACTCTACATCTGTGCCAAATTTTATCAAGATCCATGCAACCGTTCCATAGATACCTTCAAACAAACATCCATCCATTCATCTAAACATCCGCATTTATAATATTAGTAAGATTATTTAGCAGCAACTTGTTGCAATATTAACTAATACACTACTTGACGATTGAAATCCTGCAGTATTTATTTGAGATGTGAACAGAAAAAGCTAAAACTTTTTTTATTACAGACGTGTCCTGTAAAGGTGACGTCACGCGACCGAACACCGAATAGACACAAGGTTGTTAAATTATCAATGTGCGAATGAATATTCAATTATCAGGCGACACACGTATTGTCCGACTTGGCTTGGTATGCGGACCACTCACATTTCTAAATACTAATCGAAAGGCGCGAGATCTGTCACCATAGAACTGTGTCGAGCATTCAGCGATTTGCATACTCGTAACCATTAATAACAATCATATACGTAGAGGTAACAATACTAGTAATTATTACTCTGTGTCTCTTAACACAGACTCTAACTTACGAATTCATAGTTGCATACAGCTATAGGTTAGTAAGTATAAGCAATGGGTTTAATCCGCCCCTGCATCCCTTTACGACCTGCTGTTAGGTAAAATTTGTATTTTATACATCGTCGCTTGAGAAATTGCAAAACACCATTAAGTTTGGATATCACTATACGCCAAATCATATTAATCCGATATTCGCTTTTCTCTAAAGCAATTAGTAGTTTACGTAAGTGACAATTATTCTTCTAAATGTGAAAGTTTTACATTTAAGCACATATGTCCAATATGGAGTCGTCTCGCTATAAACTATTCCTGAATTAAATTTAGGAAAATATTTTTTTTTTATTAAAGATCATTAAATTATTTTTCACGGCTGACCGAAGGCAGACCTACAATATTATTTTAGTTTATTTTGTTTTATAGGAGTACAAATATTTGTGAAAATTCTATTAATATTAATTGATAAAACAAAAGGTTGCAGGAAGATTTATGCGACCGTTTTCACCTAAAATTAAAGTAAATAATGTATTAATACAGGTACCCTACTAGTTTTGTATGAGAATATAAGCTTCCCAGTCATACCAATATTTCATAGCCAAACAAGACGTAGAGAAAGTTGAAACCACGTCCTTGTTCAATGCGCGTTCACAGTAAGTGTTGGTAATATTGTAAGTATTTGTAGTAAGCTTACAAACTTTAGTTTGACCTATACTGAAGCTAGTTTATTTTGCATTTATTATTTAAGAAATAACTATAATAATAAATATAAAAATATACGTGTATGGCTTCCTTAATTTATTTTCCTGAAAAATAATTCCACAGAAATATACAAATTTGCATAAATTTGTTTACCACCAAACTTGCAGCAAAGAGAAATAAACAAAAGAGTCAATAAAGAGAATTCAAATTATCTTTTTCTAGGAAACCAGTCACTTATTAGATAAAAGAATAATTAATAGAGAAATCAATTACTTTAAAACTTGTATTCGTCGAGAACTGCAAAACATACTACTAACATCTAATGACGTATTTAATATTCAAGCTTGAATCTCACTTGCTATCAAGTATTTAATTAGCGCCTTATAACACTTTCATTTGGCAAAGGAAAGTCAACGGTTACTAAGGTCACATGTCAGACTTTTGAGGTTAACTTGAATGCAGTGGTAAAGTTTCAAATATACTCGTCTCTCTCATTTATTATAAAATAAACGGGGAAAGACTATTACTATTTAATGCAACTGCTATTTTACTTATGGACGTTTTAACATAGGCGCTTTGCTATAACAATTTTTTGTTACCACTGTCCAAGCACTTGTATAAAAACATCTCGTCGAGGGACTCGAGGGAGTCCATGAGAGAGAGTCGCGCTTTAAAAAAAATAGAGAACAATATAGTTAAAACAAGTGTAACAACGTAGCATTTCAAGATAAGGTAAATAATTAACTAAAACAATAAAAATAATTCAAGTCATTCAAAATAAAACAAGAATTTGATTATGAGATATTTCTATGTAGTTAAATTAGCACTGTAATGATATTATTATGCTAATGTACTGCAATATAAAAACAAGTTTTTTTTAATTAAAAGATTTTAACAATTGGAAACAAAAAACAAAAGTATACATAATCATAGGTTATAAGAACATACGAATGCAAAAACGACTCGAGTCGAACAAAACGGCCTTCACTTTATGACGAGGCACGAAGACGTTTATTCCATGTTAATTTTAATATTTGCAAAGTTCCTGTTAAAAATAATTTACAAATTAAATACGTAATGTGTAGAGTGAAGAGTGAAATTATCTTATGTTGATGTTAATCATAATATAATAACAAAACTACGAGTATTAATCTATAAAAGAGGCTTAGGATAAAGCACTTGGTAAAACATATATAAGTTTATTTTGTCGACAAATATAGAATGACACTCATTTATGAAAAATATGACTGCTGATAGAGATGTATGGAAAAATAGTACATACTATGAAAACCCTTCAAGGGACCAGAGCTGGTTGATTATTACTCAAAAATGATCTTTAATTGATTTTTCTTATCACAAGAGACAAGAGTCTTATTGTTTTATTTATTTTAGTGAACAATAGTAATATATAGATAGGTTTTAATTTTTTTTTTTGCTATAGACAGTCACGTCTATCAACAAATGAAACACAAATCTTCTTTTACTACGACTATTTTTAAAACGCAATATTTATCTTCACCAAAATTCTAAAACGACTGAGTCGTACAGTAAAATAAAAATATTACGTACAAATGTAACCAGAAGTTCATCAACACAGACGAAAATTTAAATTTCCTTTGCATTTCTATTGTTTTATGCATGTCTGTTATATACTAGATGGTTATATGCATTATTACGCAAAAAGGAAGTCTTAAACTTTGTACATGTTCTTATGCAAAATTGTAATGCCTTACACAATGATAAATTTGTATATTCATATTAAAAACTGTTAATATGCGTTAAACATGATATATTAAGTCAAGGCTCTATGGACCAGTAAATATGAAATAAAATTTATCAATAACACATATACTAATCGTACATACATTCACATATGTATATCCAAGTGTAGATAACAGGAAAGAAAATCTATGATGGCCGCGTCAACGTCTCACTTTTCCCGCCAACCGACCATTGACCGGTCTCACTTTCGCGCCACTTTTCCGCCTTACTCTAAATGGTCCGTCATTCGCGGCTACACTTTCGACATGTGTACGGGATGCGAATTTTTAATAAGGCACATTTTTAATTGATTTCTCGTCGCCAAATTTGGCGACCTTAAATGTTACGATAAAAGTTATCATTCGTTGCTTTCACTATTTCAAGAGGAATTAAATGCTAACCACCTATTCCAAACACAAATAATATTTATACTTATAAACGTTAAATTCCATCTCAGAAACTCGGAACAAGTTAACACTATGTAAGTATTACAAGCTCGAAAGCAATTGGAACGTGATTTCGTGAATGCCGTTGGCAATAGCCACGGAATCTCTTTGAGATCCAACACACGCTTGCATTGATACGTAATCGGGTTAGCGTGTTGCCGCACCGGCCAAACTGCTGATACAGAGACATTAACTTTAAGAGGGCGAATACTATTACAGCCAGTAGCCGTAACATAACATAGTAGCCCTAAATACTAAAGGTATGCCTTTAGTATTTAGATAGGCGTGGAGCCCCTAAGTAAATAATGATGAAGGGGTACTAAATGGTTCCAGACGAAACAAACTTCTATCGGAAAACAGTCTTCTGGCCATTGATGAAGAACTCTTATCAATTATTCCAATGATAAATATAAATCGGTGTTTGATTGTTTTGAGCCCTAGAATAATCTAGGGTTAGCCAAAAAGATCCGTAGCCAGAAAATTTTGAGAGCCGCTGATCTAATATAACTACGATATATAGATGGTACTTAGAAATTTATTTTGTTAAATAATTTTCTCGTGGAGGTAATTTTCTGCAACAGATCATTAAAATAATTACCGATATATCTATTTATAAGACATGTACAATTGCCTTGCGTGCGGTTGTGCACTGAAAGTTTAATGCCGTTGTACGACCGTTGGTAATATAAAAACAATTCTTACTTACTTCTACTGTCCTCACTTGTTGCAAATATACAATTTGAACATAGAACGCCACATTATTCTAATATGATTCCAGTGTATAAATTGGCTGAGTGTCTATGTGTGTTATAGTAATAGTATATAAACATAGCCGGATTCCAGTGTAACAAGACCTACATGCGGAGCGTGCGGTGCTGTGATGAGTTGTTTGAAAACCGGATTAGAACAACCAGGTCGGTATGAAACTGTCAAACTAAAACCAGTATACTAAATGGGACCGTACGGTACAGAGTCATGCCTGTGTATGACGAATTTAGATAGACTCGTTTACAATATTATTATTTAAATGCGAATTCATTATGGCAAAAAAACTTAATTTGTCATAAAATTTCACACTCATACACATACGCACAAACACATTGCACAAATAAGTATCCAGCTATTTAAGACCCAGAATAAGAGAAGGCATTACCTCCAGTAAAATATGTCTCCAACTAGCTCAGGAAGCAATGCCAAACACTAGTAATCTTTTTTTTTTCATAAAAAAAATTAAAGGCGAATTAAGAATAAAATTAGGAAACAATCAAATCCGACATTTGAAAACGCAAGTAGCCTATAGAAATTCAATGAACGGACACTATAAACAAGTGGGACAAACAAAATTTAATGTAAAGGAGCCTCTTCAACCGACTAACATACATCGGGCGTGAGGCATTCCTTCACGTTGTAGGAACGTTACAAAACTGATATTGGCTTAGAGTCGACCGGCGTTTGCGAAACGCGAACGCTCAACGATTGCTTCGTATATTCGTCGGTTTTGTAATAGAAACCTGTCGATTATCCGTCCATGTAATTGCGGTAAAGAGCACCTGGAAGCTCTCTTTATGAGTTAATACATTGTTGGTCAAATATCTTTTGAGAAGAACCAATTCTGATGAATGTAAAGATCACAATAGATATTAAACTATAGAATTGCATCAATTAATTTACTTCCAACCTGAACTATTAATGAACAGTCATACAAAAAATGGAATTCGTTTCGCAGCAACATAGCTATAATAGACTTCGTACAATTAAACACAAATTCTCATAATTATCCACACTATTGCAAGGAATAACTGAAAAACACTGGCAAACAAATAGCTCATAAAAATCCTCAATACACCACATACGTTTAATACTCGTGTATTAACATTCACAAAGATAAGACATGGTGATTAAGTTGTTATTAACATCGCAAGGTTGAATCCTCACAATGGAACATTTCAAGGATACTACGATCGGTTTATTGCGCTATAAAATACATGTTAAGATCTCTTAGTGCGTAAATATTGACACAGATACCAAACTACGGACGTAAAACACAAACAATCTAATAATGAATAAGTAGAATACATGTACTAACAAAAGACAAGATTTCGATGACGTCAGAGCGGCATGAATCTAATGAAACGAAAGACAGGACTACAGTCTATAACGCTATTGTTAGGACAAGAGTGCATACAATGGCATGGTCGTCCTGTTCTACGGTGAATCTTAGGCCTTGTTCAAACCGAAGCTTGGTAATCACTGATTGCGTGTTATGCTTTAGTCCTTTTACAAAGACTGACAGCATCTACAACTGATTAATGCAACGATGAGCAAGCGACTGATTATCTTTAAATCTATTATATCATTGGACGGTGAAAATAATAGCCGTGATGTCATCGCAATCTTCACAACGGACATATGAATAAGACAAATGTACATCGTCATACAAATATCGCAATAAGAGTGAGGCGAAACAGGAAACCTTTAATTGCAACTGTTGCTCGTTACTTCTTCGAAATCAATGAAATTGAATACACTACCAATATAGGAACATATTACGAACTCTAATTCTTAAATCAACAGTAAGTGCCCAGTTAACTAAATCTTATCAAGACGTCATTTATCAATCGACTTAGAAATTACGATAAATATTATAAATACGAGTACTACTGAAGCTTTAATGAGACCTAGGTTCGAATACGTCAACTGCACCTTTAGGAGATTTATAACGAGACCAGCTGTCGCCCGCAACTCCGTGCACACGGAATTTAAAAAAAAAACTTAATTAGTAGCCTATGTTTTCTTCCAAACTGTGTACTACATCTATACAAAATTTCATCGAAATCCATGAAATCGTTATGGAGATATCCTCAAATAAACATCCATCCATCCATCTACTCGTAAACATCCGCATTTATAATAGTAGTAAGATTGATAAAATTATAAGTATTGTATTATTATTTTTTTTATATTGAAAAAGTTAGCGCTTGACCACGATCTCACCCGACGATATGTATGACGATATATTCACTCTACTCTTGAAGGACTCCACATCGTACTTGGACGGAAAAACTGACGCCGGCAACTTATTCCAATCTTTAGCAGTACGCACAAGGAACGATGGTTCAAACTTTTTCGTTCGAACGCACGGCACGTCAACTACATAAGGATGGATTCCAGCCGTATATCTGAATGTCCGATGGTAAAATGGTTTTAAATTAGTTGATCGTTCATTGTAGTAACAAGGATGCACCAGAATCAGTGACAAGTGGGTAATTGCATTTTGGCTAAAACGATAGTTGGGGATCATTTTGAAACATGTTCTTCATTACGTGTAGATATGAAACGTAAATATTTTTTAAAACATCCAAATAAATTACGTCCCAGCTAACTGAGGCCAGTACTCCGTATAGAATACAATACAATTACGATTGATTATTGACAATTTTACTGAGAGATGGAACAAAGGAGGTAGCCGTGTGACGTCATTTCCTCACAACACATCAATGACATAAACGGTTACAGCATTCGCAACATTTTCTGTGTTCAGACAAAATAATCAACGAAGAGTAACATTTAACTGTATAATTATGCGCAATGTCAGTTGAAGTTCAGTTCCCTGTATACAACCTTTAAATAATCTATAAGGTAATTTTAAGAAGGGTTAGGAATTAAAAGAAGGAGGCAATTAGTTTGTAAGTGTAAGATTGTGAAAACAGGCAACATTACGAAATATTATATATGGTACATTTGGCATATTATATTTTATTCATTAACATTACCTATGTGAAAAGGAACAAATCTAGAACATTCCGCGGCCTCGCAACTACACCTGCATTATCCGATTGGTATGCCGTATTGTTGCTATAAATTGCATATAAATACAATTCTCTCAGCACAAAACAACAACTAGCTTTGTTCGAAATGATTCGTTCATAAATATGTATGTGAAACATTAGATTCTGACGGGTGATTAACCATTGGTTTCTAAGATCAAAATCTCTGTTTAAAACAAATCCTCACATCATATGGAGGAGATTTAAAAAATAAAAAGATGACTGGTACTAAATGATGTATGTCTGCCTAATCATTTTTTTATGATCATCATGAAATGAGTAAATAATGAAATGTCAATTCAATAACCAGAATAACGGTTGCTGTGAAAGTGTGAAGTGAGTGTAGAGTATGTCTATTAAATTGCTGTCTTCGTGGACCAGACCTATCTGGATTTAGTTGTGTAATTGTTAATTCTCAGAATATTACATGTACTTATGTAAAATATTCCACGAAGACAGCAATTTAATAGACATACGGTCACTCGCTGAGTAACTTTCACGGATCGATTGTAAAATGTCTCAATAAAGATAATATTCCGGTTATTTACAAAAAAATGCAGTTAGCCACACCTCATATTGCCTACTCACAAACCACTATCATATAGATTAACTAAAATAAAAGCTCAGACGCATTTTTTGTTTTGTTATAACTTTTTTTAAACTACATACCTTTAAATGGATCTACGAGTATAGTCCTTACTAATATTATAAATGCGAAAGTAACTCTGTCTATTGCGCTTTCACGCCATAACTACAGAACCAAATTTTATGAAATTTGGTACACAAATATTCTGGAGCTTGAGAGAGAACACATGCTACTTTTTAATGCGAAAAAAGGGGGATGAAAAGTTGTATGGAAGTATTGTAATTTTTAGAGCTAGTTTGAAACTTATTTTTTAGGCTGTTGATTCGATATAAATAAATATGACATTCAAAGTATGCAAAAGTTTTACCCTTAAGGGTTTAAGATAATAATAGGAAAAAGCTACTCAAACACGCTATTACACGAGGACAAAGTCACGCGTACAGATAGTACAATGTAACCATATCACTCTAGGTAAATTTTATACGTTGTCAATTAAAGTTAAGTCAATGTCAATAATTAAGCTTTTTAACATTGCGCAATTAGTAAAAAGTTGGTCTTTAGATTAAAAACATTTTACTATAATACCTACCTAATTTTAATTTATGACTGCATCTAAAAAACATATAAATGTGTTTGCAAATTATTTTCACACGGTTTGACTTCGTTAATTACTAAGTCATCAGTTATCCATGTGCTAAGGTAAACAAAGAATCGTATACCTCCGGTTTTATGCAATATCCAGTAACTTTTGTCTAGCTTATGAATGTGCTTAGTAACATGAGAACATAAAAGACACGGCTTGCATTTCTAAACCTTAATAACATCTAACATGAATTAGGTTGTAATATATTTTACTGAAAAAAAAAAAAAAAAAAATAACCTTGTCTACAGATTTGATTTGATTGTAGAATTAAAATTTTCATGATTACTAAGTTATATTGCAATTCTATAAATTTTATTATTTTATTAATCATCAAACTTCTAAGCCTTTCGACATCATAACCTTTGTGTTTACGTATTCTGAATTAAAAAAAAAACGCAGTAAGAGCACATCATTTAACAGATAAAGATTCACATGATGTTGTCACACGGGTTGGAGACCGGTCGTGCTTAGTGGAACGGCGATTTCACCTGCAGAAGCGCCATCGATGCTAAATATCGCCACACTTAATCGAGAAAGTAACGCGGACCGAATGATTTGTAATCGAGAATCGTGTCCGGTGGAATCGATGTATGATCGATGGTAATTGCACCGCTCTAGTTTTTGTGATAGCCATTCCTGTCTCACTCAAACAAGTTGACAGATGACTCATTTTTGAATAATTAAACAATATTTATCAGCTGATATATCTGTCACTTGGTTAAAATTGGACGATATAGAAGTGGTTAATACATGATGATGTAATCCCGGCCACGGCGACTGTCTTCAGCTCCGGTTTTGACGTTGGTGTGCTCGCATGTGGCTTATGTAGCCAATTTTGTTTGCGAAAATCTTCGCACATTGCGGACATGAGAGCACACCGTTCACGTATGTAAGTTCAAAAGTGTAATTGCAAAGGCAAAGTCTGAACACGTGGCCAGCATTGGTGAGAGGCTAGTGCGCCTTCCATCCGGAACTCGCGCATTTTGGTCTCTCGCCAAGGCTGTCCAAGGAAATTTCTGTCGCCCATCACTACCATCTTTGCGCAGGGAGGACGACTCATTGGCCCATACTGCAAAAGAGAAAGCCGATCTTCTGGTATCCCTCTTTGCATCAAACTCGACACTGGATGATAAAGGTAACTCGCCGTCGAAAATCCTGCGCGTTGAGACCTCTATGTCGGATATCCAGTTCATCCAGAGATCAGTGCGTAAAGCGCTGCTATCTCTGGATGTCAACAAGTCGAGTGGGCCTGACGGTATTCCTCCTGTTGTGCTAAGGACATGTGCTCCTGAGTTGGCACCGGTCTTAACGCGTCTTTTCCGGTACTCCTACTCCTTAGGCGTTGTCCCGAAATGCTGGAAGACTGCCCTAATTCACCCGATCCCTAAAAAAGGCGACAGCTCGGATCCAGCGAACTACCGGCCCATTGCCTTAACCCCTTTGTTCTCCAAGATAATGGAGTCTAGCATTAATTGCCAGCTTATGAGGTACCTAGAGGAGCACCAGCTCATAAGCGATCGCCAGTACGGTTTCCGTCAACGTCGCTCTGCTGGTGATCTTTTAGCGTACCTCACTCACAGATGGGCTGAAGCCATTGAGAACAAAGGGGAGGCCCTAGCGGTCAGCTTGGACGTAGCGAAGGCCTTCGATCGGGTGTGGCATAAAGGGCTTCTTTCGAAGCTTTCTTCCTATGGGCTTCCCGAGAGACTATTGGCCTGGATTGCCAGCTTTTTGGAGGGTCGGAGCATCAGAGTCGTTGTAGACGGTGCATGCTCAGACCCTAAACCAATTAATGCTGGCGTCCCACAGGGCTGTGTACTGTCGCCCACTCTCTTTCTTCTGCATATCAATGACTTGTTACATCATAGTAACGTCCATTGTTATGCAGACGATAGTACGGGCGACGCTTTGTACACGGCCCGAGCTAATGTTTCTCGGGATAGCGTCATCGAGTACCGGAATAAACTTGTGTCCGAACTGGAGACCCTTCTGGGTAATATCTCTGATTGGGGGCGACAAAACCTTGTCGAATTCAACCCCAAAAAGACACAAGTTTGCGCGTTTTCCGCCAAAAAAGAACCCTTTGTCGTCAACGTTAACTTTGAGAACACTCCCCTGGTTGCCTCAGCCAGCATTGGTATCCTCGGCGTTGACATATCGAGTGACGTCCAATTCCGTGGTCATCTGGAAGGGAAGGCCAAGCTGGCCTCTAAGAAGCTTGGTGTCCTAGGGAGAGCGAAGCAGTATTTCACGCCAGCCCACCGCTTACAGTTATACAAAGCGCAGGTTCGGCCACATATGGAATACTGCTCGCATCTCTGGGCTGGAGCTCCTAAATACCAGCTTCTTCCTTTTGACCGCGTGCAACGACGTGCCACTCGAATAGTCAATGACCGGGGTCTTACCGACTGGCTTGACTCACTGGCTTTGCGAAGGGATGTCAGTTCCCTTTGTATCTTTTACCGCCTTTACCACGGGGAGTGTTCCGAAGAATTGTTTGGAACCATACCTGCCGCCGAGTTCCGTCATCGCACGAGTCGACAGAGCGCCAAATTTCATCGCTACCATCTCGATGGGTGGCATTCCACAACGACGAGGTTTTCACGAAACTTTCTACCTCGCACAGCCGCGTTGTGGAATACTCTGTCCTCGGCGGTATTTCCAAACAGTTACGACTTAGGGACCTTCAAGAAGAGAGCGTATACCTTCCTTAAAGGCCGGCAACGCATCTGCGATTCTTCTGGCGTTGCGGATGTCCATGGGCGTCGGATCAAATAATTCTCGGTCCGTTGCTCGTTTGCCCCCTTCTCCTATAAAAAAAAAAAAAAAAAAAAAAAAACGTAATTATAGCTGATAGCCGCAGGTGGTCGGGCTTTCAGCTCGTCGCGTCTGGCATCTAGCTCAAGGAGCCGCCGGTTGGTTAATACAAAAGCTATTGTTAAAAGAATTAGGCCATTAAGATGTCCATGTTCATTAGAATGCTTTTGGACAGATTGTAGTTATACATAGACTATGGATACTTATGTAAATAATAATGATGGTAATATATTAACATTATCTAATACAATGAAGTTAAAAATAAATACCACAGATTTGATTTACAAATGTTCTTGCATGATTCACAGTCATTAAATGGTGCGAGACAACAAGCACTTAATCCAGTATTGCCCAACATGTATTGCATTGCCATCCAGTAACAATGTGGATTTCACACACAAACGCACACATACGTACACATACGCAGCATACATACACACACACTTGTATCGACAGGCAGTTTTGACAGTTTAATTCATTAATTTGACATTACGAAAGCAATTTAAAGAAGCCGACACTGCACAAAGTTACTAAAGTCAAGCACGTAATGACTACAAATTGCGTGGCTTAATATTCGCCACAAGGCTTTATAAGTTAATAATTTCTACATGTTATTCTGACATTGGTAAATAGAATTAGTTCCTTATGCTTCAAGTATAATGTTTATTTACATTTTGCCTGATATAATGTTACATGAACATTTAAAATTATTAAATAGACCTTTGCTCTGGCTTAGATGAAAAATAATTCTGTGAGTCTAGCATGAATATTTGTGTCATCCGCCTTCGTATCGTAAACGTTAATGATGTCAAAATTAGTATGAGATTTTTGGTGTACTATTTAAGGCGCTGCACAAATTTTGTCGAGGACGATACGACGGCGACTCACAAATATTCATACTAAAGTTTAGTATTACTATTAAAAACATGTTACGAAATCCCTACAACTTTTTTAATGTCTTTCAATCAATGATATTAAAGACTAGACAACCGCTAAGAAGTTAGTTAAAGATATCATTATTATGGCATATAAAAATACTTTGAATATTCGTAGATTTCAAGGTTAGGTACATAAAATTACCACTATTATATTCTTATTTTACTGATAATTTGTCCAAATTGATAAGTTAGCTTTAGATACTATACGAGAACTAACCTTTTCGACTTAAAACTTAAATGTACAAAAACCATGATGGTATTTGACAAAGTAGGTTAATTAATATCTAACAAAAACTGGTTGCTGTTTATCGTTAGGTTAAATTTCGTAAAAAATACTGCTACGTGAGGTATCAAAATTTACTTTAGCATTGTTTTTCAGGATTGCGTAAATAATATAATAAATTAAAATATAAAGCAAAATTAAAAGTAGGCATGTTTTATTTAAGCCATGTGTAATCCGGAATAAATCTTGTAAAATCATAGTATGTATTCAAATTTTTGTGAGCCTTTAAAAACATTTGATTAAATTTATTTATTTTTTTGTCTACATTTGTGTAATACAAGGTCTAATTGTTTCTTATTTATTATAATAATATTGTTGATGAAAATTATCATGACAATAGTCATTTGGAGGTCAGGGCTGTGACCTCAGTTTAACAAAATCTGTAGGTGACAACCTCTAAACGAATAAATTGATACTCTTTGTCACTTTTTAAGATTTGTCAATGGTTTTTCCGTTCCTTAGGTCACTTATATATAGCGAATCTAGAAAAACTGCACATGCGTTGCTGGCCTTTAAGAAAGAAATAAGCTCGCTTCTTGAAAGTTAAGAATAAAAAGTAAGTTAGATAAGTAAAAATATATGGAGGTCGTTCGTTAGGTTAGTCATTAGTAAGATCGGATATATCCTATTAAGGTTTCTTGTTAATTAAATTATAAGGAAATACACTCTAACGTTAATCGACTACTGTGAAATTGATAATTAAACTGTGACAAGGCAAACTTAAAACAATTAGCGGCAATGCCGATACCATACGACCTAGACATTATTTTGTATATAGTATTATATTGAGGTAAATAAATGAAAACATCAAAGCACAAAATAAACAAACATACCACAACTGAAATTAAAATTTACTAATAGCTGTGGCTGTTGAAATTAAGTTGGTGAGATGTAATTATATTGAAGGTGAGTGTCAAACAATGAGCGATGACGGTGTCTGATGTCTTCTATAATATGATAAGGAAGTCTGAAGGCAAATGCTGGGTCAATATTTGCATAGCCATTTATTATCGTGTCCGAACGTGACATATCCATATGTACCATCAAACCTTGACAACTCATAAAGAATTCATCACGTTTCTATTTATACATACATTGTAGAACTATATGTGCACATGTATAAAATATGATCTGATTTAGATCTGCCGTTAATCGAAACGCCCCAATTTTAATATGAAACTGGCGTGAATTTAGTTTGTTCCATTGAACAATTTGCATCACGAAACTGACACTAACGTTTGCAAACTGGGTTCAATTCGTTTTTATGTAATTCTAGGTAAACATTAAACGATTAAGTCTCAGCATTCCCGATTATTTGAACGTCACACAACGATAAATGTGTTCTATACTAAATAGCGAATTTAAGTACCTCACAAGTCTACAGGAAAAGGAAATGTAGCGCATGCCTAGACGTTCTATCAGCATTGACAATTCATATCCAAATTATGGTAACCAATGTAAGCCACTTACGAGGCATGAAAACAAATTAAAAACTCATTGAAACTCAATTAACTTTCCACTATTCAATGTATGGTAATATGAAAAGGACATGGTTAACATTGAAGCTTGAATTTTCAATAAGGAATTTAAACCTTAAGTCATAGACATCTAGGCTTAAATTACAAGGAATTCATCGACTGCGAGATTTAAATACCTGCCCTGAAGATAATGTAGAGTATAATGAGAGTGTACTTCACCTATTGATGATGTGTAATTTTCTACGCTCAGAAATAGACAACGGCTCTTTAGAATCGCTTACTCTGTGTGTACCTTTCACACCGGTTTGCAGTGAAACTATAGCCGTCTCATATACGAAACGAAAAATCTTTAAAAAAATGAAAGTGCCACTAACGGAATGTTAATTAGAAACGTTAATGCATTTGACTTCCGTATTTTGATACGAATTTTAAACTTCTTGTGCTTCTTAAACTATTTGTTGAATAATCTAAATATTATAGAATAATACCTAAAATGTACATATAGATTCAAGGCACATACAATATTAGATCCGTTAAATTATGGTAGTTCGTCTTTTCCAAATATAAATTTAAACAAATATGTATAAAGTATCAAATAGGGAAAATACCACTAAGAACCACTGTTACAAATACAGTTCATATTTTATCCACTAAGCTATACTGTTAAGCATGCAGTACATCTGCCTTACGAAAACCAACTATACACGCCTAAAAATAAAGCTTAAATTTGCAATGATGTGTATAAAGCAAACGTTATTATACGCTCCAATAGCTTGAGTAATTACCATGCATCTTAATAATTAGAATAAACACTATGGTTTTCGTGTTATTGTAAAGCCATTGGTTAATTAGAACGATGATTAGTAATTCTTGTTAACATCTGAATTTCAATATTGTTATTTCCTTATATTATCACGTATTGGTTACATGCTAGTTAGGTTTAGTTAATTTTTTATTACATTAATTAGAGAGTTAAATATCTCGGGAATTTATAAAAAACAGTGGTGATGGTTGATAACCAAGTCGAAAATTCACAACAAATACACTCGATAAAATAGCGAGCCACATGGAACCAAAATAAAAAAGAGCTCACAAAAAAATCACTTAGGACTTAAAGCCGCACTACACGGATAACTTCAAAAAGTTAACAGAAGTAGCATTGTCACCATTAAAAAATGCTGCCGATAGCATTCCGACTGCTTGAAGTCATCCGCGTACGTCAGACTTTATTACAATCGGGAACTAACCTGTAGGCGGTCTCTCCTTAGGGTAGCAGACTCGGAAAAGGCCCCGGGTACGCGTGTAGAAGTAATACTTGTTGTTGAGACTTTCCAGTATCGCCTGAGAGTTGTCCGTGTTACTCGTCACGTACGACTGAAATAAAACATAAACACGTCAGCAATTCTAGAAGAAACATTAATCCTATCATAGATAAAGTGTTTTTAAAAATTTTTTTTTTTTGAAGATTACATTAATTTGATTTGATTTTGGTATTCTGGAACAGTACTGTCTGAAGTTTATAAAATATGAACGGTAATAATAATAATAAAACCATAAAAACCATAACCATTAAAATGCGCTTTAAAAATACTGGAGCTTGTTAAAAATCTGAAAAACCAAAATTTTACCGAACCCTATCTAATCGTTACCCTTACAACGAAGTTGGGTCTACGAAGGATAATTATAAAACCGGTTTAGTTCCGGCATTCCTGCCTCGACCGAATATAATCGATTATTGAAACCGACTCGGAAAGGATAACTCTACAAAATTTGATTTAAAAATATTTATCCCTACCGTGAGTTTCCACTGCATAAACAGATTGTTGCTTCTCTTACTCTCTCAAAATAGGTAAGAGGACTTTTTTTATAGATTTTTTAGTAGCGTTAAACTGTGTTTAAAAGAAAAGCATTGGTTTATATCAAAAGTCAGCAATGAAAGCAAAATATAACTTTAATTTAGATTCTATTTAACATTTTGTATTTGCTTTGCATTAAAATGTCACAATAGGTGCCAGCCATAGATTGTGTGCGGACATATCGTATTGCAAACAGTTGCAAAATAGTCTGTAGTCAAGTTCACTCACAACTATTTGGGTTAAAGCCAGTCTAAAGCGAAGGCGTAAGGTATGGCGACTGGAACGTGAAATATTACTATTGCCTTCATCAAAATGAGCTTATATTTCGGTATAACAGCGGAAATATTTAGTAGTGAAGTGCCGTTGCGTTTGGTCCTTGATAAAGTGAATGTTAGAATGCATCCGGTCAAACGAAGGTTTATCAGTTCACATCCGATAAAATATAAACAGAAATTTATAAAAACCTGTATAAATCTTTTTATGTTAATTTTCCTACACAGCTGTATTTACTGAAGTCTACATCAGTGAATATACAAATATTGCTGGTTTTTAATACATTACTTATCAGAATTATCCGATAATAAATATATTTTATTTGTTGACAACAAATAAATTGCTTAGCAAAAATCAACTTTATTTTAGCCGTGTTCTTTACGTGGAAAAGAAAGTACAGTGTAAGGAAAGTACATTACGTTGAATAAATTATTTGCTTTCTATACACACGTAATTTGATATAGGTATTACTCATATCATAAGTTATGTTTTGTAACAAGCAAACAGCGACACCTGTTGTATGAATGTGGAAGTGAACCAAGAGGTATGTGGAATCAGGATGTAAAGTAATACATATTTACCCTTTTACGTGTTTTGACGTATTTATAAAACGTAGCTTCGTAAAAGAGATAAAACAACTTACAACTGATAATCCAATTACAAAGTGATCATCATTATATTTACACATTTAAAGATGTCTTAGGAATACACAGAAACAGACGTGAACTGTATTTCAATTCTCAAAATTAAAAGCAAGGCAAAAAAATATTGTAAGGTTTTTTTTTAAATATCATAGTAGCAGATTTTGTTTAATTGACAAATATTTCTTGTACCATTCTCTAAGCTGGAGGCTTTTACTAGGATATGGTTTACCACAATAGACAAATGAAGGGATTCGAACTCTCGACCACGTGTTAAAAAACTCGTACCTTTAACCATAAGACTATTGGCTATATTGACTCATACGTATTTCATATGTATAAAGCAATAAATAATATTCTTGAAACATCCGTTTTCCGTCTCATCGCATTTTAATTATTTCATACATATGCGCATTTATGAGTGCAGTGAACACAGGAAAATTAACTGACGTGAATAAAGTACAGTAATTAAAAATCAATTCAATACAATTGCTATATGATAAAAAGTATATTAGATAAATTAGAGCACCGAGTAATCATGAGAGTGTAGTTTTTTTAATAATTACACAGATGTAGAACGAAAATTGCATATACAAATACTGTAATGTTGCCGTCACGTGTCCTATGGTAACATTAAATCAATAAAAGTCCAGACATCTCTCTTTCCCATTTTTTAAAATTAAAATCTTTCAAAGATACGTCATTTTTACTATCATTGAAATGTTATTTACATCTATGAAATTCAAATCCATTTGATAAATCATACATGCCAAGCAAACAAGTCTGATCATAACATAGTTGGAGTTGTGTACAGCGTAATGGTTGATATTCACGACCAATGACACACGATCTAAGATCGTGTTAGTGACGGTCCAACAAACCGGTTGCAGTGATGACTGACGGTTGGGGAGGGGTGGGAGGGGGTCGACGTGCCTAGGACTGGAATGGAAGGGACAAAGAATAGGTTGACCAGATGTTACTTACGTTTAAAAAATATTTTAAATTCATACGCAAGGTATATAATAAGACTTAATCTTTTTATTTATTTCATTTCTTTTATTCATTAAGGTATTCCTATAACATATTCATATGGTTATTTGGTCAAATTATTTGCTCGAATCCATCATTATTGGATTGAATGGAATTATTAATGCAGGGTGTACTTATGTGTTTAAAAGTTCTATAAAAATAGAAACGTAGTTACACCCTAACCACACTTGTGTCTCTCAGAAGCAACTATGGCATAAGTGACTTATCTTAAAAGGCATCTGTGAGTGATACTATGCAGCTTTCAGTAAGCATTAGAAAAAACAGGAAACATGCAAAAGAATCAAGAGGTTTTTTCATCATCCTTCATTTTTCACGTTATTTATTTTGTTTTATCTGTCTATAATTATTTGTGTTTACGTCATCAAAAATGTATTAAATTAAATATTAGTCTTAGACTAAATCTTTGTTCCAATCCATAAAGTTCACTCTCATTTTCCAGTTCATTCGTGAATATTGCACAGAGCACTAAGTAAAAACAATTTGACATACTTTAATAATAAGCGAACAGGCAAAAATTTAGAACTGTCACACTTAGATGGAGCAATCGATAGTTTTTATAGAGAGACGCAATGAGTTTAATCGAATTCCCACGAGAGATTTACGTAAATAGAACGCGTTTAATTATATTTTGTATCGTAACGTAAGATAATAAAATCCCTTAAAAAAACAACAGCAATCCGAGTGATCAAGCAACGAAGCGAGACGTTCTTTCAACTCGAGTTCATCGATCGTCGTTTTTCTCGTGTTAACTATCGACTTGCAGTAATCGATGAGAAAGTCAAAGAAAGTCGCGAGCACTCATTACAAATTAAAACTTAACATACACGGGGAATCGATATCACGAGAAAAATATCAGAGTCAGTATCTTTATTGATATATCCAGTAACGGCGTAAGGGTGTGGGACGCGGTTGGGCGATCGCCTTGGCCGCTCACGTAACCCTGTAAACCCTGCCGCCAAAGGCATAGTAAAAAGGGGCGCCATAGAAATCTCGCGTAGGGTGCTGGTTGCGCTGCAACCGGCACTGGACTTCTAAACATAATGACGCGTCAGCTAAAGGATCTAATAGTAATTTCGATCACCATAACAACCAACATATTAAACGGCATTAACATAACTTACGGCCAGTAAAAGTAAGTAAAGAATTCTAGAAGAATACTTCAGAATCTATGAATTCTTGAGCTAAAACCTGACCACAATCTCACCTTTCAAATCCATTCTAAACTATCCACATAATCACGAAATAACAATATAATTATAAACAGCTTTAACGACACCTTTTCACTGATGGGGTGTCTAGAAGCAAACAAGTTAATTAAGTATTCGGTCAGTGTCGACACACATCCCACGGCCGACTGTCATTATGTCTACTTGCTCATTGTCTAACAACTTTCGCTATGAGCTTACTTTGCTACTATTTTCTATTTAGCTCTGTGATTTGCGCAGCAACTTAGCTAAGTAAAATTTCCGGTCATCATATAACAGTAAACCTCGAATAAGTTTTTGTGATTACACACCAGACGTATATTTAATAAGTCAAAGTTTCATACAATGTTACTTACTCCCGTTGATATCTTTTATATGAACGAATTGATTAGAAAATAGAGATTACGTATAATGTAGACAGATCTAGAAGGAATTATTAATTTTTCACAAAAAAACTTATGATTTACACGATAATTTAATAAATTAAGACACGTAAAAGAAATGCTGAATGCAGATTATTGCATTAATTTACCAATACTCCAAGGGAGCTTCATTTCAAACTGTATGTCAAAATTATACAAAAAACGGTTTAACGGGTTTTAAGATGCATTGAACGCATACGAATCGAAACGCGTCGGGACAATGGCCGTGATTTGAGGTCAGATCCTGCGCATACGCCGGGACACGCTCACCTTGCAATGCCGACGAGCCAGCCACCCCACACACACACACATCTTACCTGCACAGATATACGCTCACCTACACAAAAACTTTTTACATCGTCTCTGTTCAACCGGACCCGTTTAATGTTTTGTTCTTATTCATGTTAACCTTTTCAAGGCTGAAACAAGGCAGCGCTGCGGTCAAAGAATAAGTTTACTTGTAATTTTCTTTGTTTTGTTCTTATAATAAAATATAATCGCTTAGTATCGTAAATAACAATTTTGATTTACATATCAATACTGTTGCGTTAACAGCTGTAACATGAAATATTATTCTTGTTTTAAATCGGAAATATTTATAATAAAGCAAAAAGTATTTAGCTAAGATATCATTTCTACATCTCCGTACTTAGTATTGTATATACATACATAGACAACACTTTTTAACCACAGTAGACGCTAAATGGTCATCTCTCATTGGCGGGATATAAATAGACAGGCGACACCTGTATCAAGTAACAAGTTGCCCCATGGAAAATATCAGGTTGACTTAAACGGAAACGCATGGAGAACACATGGCATTATGGCTGATAGATAACTATTATGATGCAAACGTTAAGTACAAGAGAGGCTCTTGTTTATTCAAAATATTTAACTAAAGCAAATAACAGAATGACGACTTAATATGTAATTGAAAAATAATTGAAATATATTACTAAATTCCTAGCATGTTTAAATTTATGAAAAAAAGATGAAGTATTAACATTAACTTTGAAATCAGTAAGTAACTCGATTTTATTTCCAATAAAGTAATTACTGCAAAATATCAAGTCAGTAATTAAATGTTAATGTTTTTGAAGCTAGAATATACTCGTAATAGTCTTAAAAAGTGTATTAACATTTACGTATTTATTTCTTCCTGCAATCTTACAATTATTATAAACTAGCTTTTACCCGCGACTTCGTCCGCGCGGAATAAAAAAAATGCACACAAGATAAAAAAGTTCCTATGTCCGTCTCCTAGTTCTAAGCTACCTCCCCATCAATTTTCAGCTAAATCAGTTCGACCGATCTTGAGTTATAAATAGTGTAACTAACACGACTTTCTTTGTATATGAATACGAATGTTCAGATGGATTGATTGATGGATGGATGTTTGTTAGAAGGTATCTCCAGAGCGGCTGAACGGATTGCGATGAAATTTGGCATAGATAAAGAAGATAGTAACTATTATTTTTTTTTTAGTTCCGAGCGAATGGAGTAGGTATCGGGCGACAGCTAGTACAAACATAAATAATTTTTAATGGGTATATTAAGCAGAGAACAGCGTAAGTCACTGATTGCAAATGTCTCGTAATAACATGAATACATCGCCGACAATGACAACGACATCAATGACGTGCTGTACAATCGTGACACCAAGTTTCTCTCATCATATACATAGCTTTGACAAACACGCGATCTATTCAACATATTATGTTGTCATATACATAATTTTAATTACCTTATTTTCTTCTGTATTACACACTAAGAAACGATTAAAGGATGTTTAAGTGTGGCACTTAGTGTCTTTCTTTTCATATTGTGATTAAAAACAAGCTTCTCAATTGTTTTTTCATATTATATTTTGTTCAATGCTTACCAAACAAATGAATATGCATAAAAAAATAAACTAACGTATGTTGAAACAAAAGGCGAAAGGAATGCACGATTATTAAGCGGGAGAGTCAAAGACAATTATGAGAGAATTGTTCAGGAGATAAGAGGTTTAGAAACCGTTGGGTCATCGACAATTACTTTATAGTCTGCTAAAAATGGTGGCCTTTTACGGAAAGCGATATTCCCATAAACAATTTCACTTAACAAAGAATATTACCTGAAAGCTTTTAAACAGGCTAGTATTGGTATCTTTAAATTCTCAAGGCCTATTTAGCCTATAAGTATGTATTTTTATTTGTCTATTTTAATGTAAACATCTTTGGACTTTAATGGTTGGACGAATTCGGAAGATTGATATATCAGCATAGACATAAATTGTTTTTTAATGAATTATTAGATAATATAACAGAATATTCTCTCTGACACACTCAATGTTTTATTAGTTTAGTGAAATCTACTTTAATAGACTCTTAGTGACCATTTCTCATAATACCCTACAATTCAGCAGTCTCACAATTAAATATACTACAAATATAAGACGCTAGGAAGTTGTTAAAGTAAAATATACGAAGACAGAAGTAAACAGCTATAATCGTGAAATGGTATGATTGTAGACGAACGATGTTCATTAGCTACACTTTCCAAGCATTTAAATTCCAAACGATATTTGTTTTGTAACAATTCACGATTTCCCAATTCCATTCGCTTATGCAACAAATTGTTAAGTTTTTAAAGACTACGAGTATAATTAAAAATTATTATGTAAACGCCATATAGTTGTTTCATCAAAGAAGAGAATTTGTCATAAAATTAACTTCCTCTTTGACACTAAAAAAATAATATTCTTGTGTATAAAAGTTCGTAAGGCAGTTTCTAAAGGTGTCAATTTTCGTTGTAACTAATAAAGTCGATTTTAATTACTGGCAATTACGGTCAGCCATTAGCCACGCCAATGACGACATTGCTTCAAAAAGTTTATTACAGCGTACGTACATAATCTTACCTATAAAGAATCTTGAAATTGTATTCATCTACATTTTGTAATGGTTCCAAAATGATCTAGAAGGAAAATAATCTCTTATTTTTGCCATGCTACGTTTAACGGCTATAATTATTGTCCGCTATTAAAAGAACTTCCATATTCATAAATATAAAACTGAGTTTGAAGCAATTGGAGACGAAACAACACTTGTTAATTTCGTAAAACATCTCTCTAATTTTAATTTGAACTCAAGAACCGTCACGCAACAGCTAGGACAGAAAGTTATTGTTAAACTCTGAAACCCAGCAGTATTTCCAATTTAGATAAATTGTATGGTATAATAATTTTTTTTAAATGAAAGAAAGAAATACATTTATTCAAAAGAAAAGGTGTTCATTCGACATGTGCTGCGGCGGGTACCGCAGCGCCGATTTTCAATGAACCCTAAAATATGACATTTTAAACTTAAAACATTTGTTTTAATTTTTTATAATTTTAGCAATACTGTATATTTGAAAGCTTTTCTCACGTTGTAGAATGTTTCCCTCCATTAAATTCATATCATAATACATGGAATAGTCGATTACAGAGCCGGTAGCCGCATCTGATTTTAGAAGATAAAATTACGGATCCCGTTAAGAAGTACAGCTTAAGTGAAAGCCGAAAGTGAGGAGAATGAGAAATTGCGGTAATGCGAACATAAATAACTGTCTGATGGTGAGACGCATTCCTAAAATTGGTGTAAATAGATTTTGTCTCTTGACCAACAAAATTACGTTTGCATCTTGCAAAATGCCTAGAAATGGACAGCGACTTGTTCTAGATATTTTATTTATTTCAGCGGTAACATATATCTTGACTTAAAAGCTTTTAACTATAAATATACTAACAAATCAAATTATTTGTTACAGTACTATAGAAACGGCATAGTTTTTTAGGGCAAAGATAATCTTACTAATATTATAAATGCGAATGTTTTGATGGATGGATGGATAGATGATTGTTTGAAAGTATCTCCAGAATGGCTCAACCAATCTCGATGAAATTTGGTATAGATGTAGAACATAGTCTAGAAGAACACATAGACTACTTATTATGTGTTTTTTTAATTCCGCGCGGACGGCGTCGCGGTCGACAGCTAGTTTAAGATAAACATTAATAAACACATCACAAAAACATGTTAAATATCTACTGATGCTACTACTATATGGTAATGGTGAAGCAATCAGATAGAGAAAATGACGGAAGTCGTGAGAAGTGGGTATCACTACAACCGCGCCTCGAAAGCAGGTAGCATCTGTATAATGACGCATTGTTGTACTTCCACTTGTAACTTGCGCTAATTGTGAGTATTGGTTCTGAAACATCTGTACGAAAACAAATTGTCACCCTCACTTCTTTGAAAATATGTAAAGCCACTACCCACCCACCTTCAAACTGTTCGACTATTCAGTTAAAACTGATATGTTGCGGGATTAGTTTTTTTCGGTAGTGAAAACTTAGGGCTATTGATTGTCATTAATGTTATCATAAGGATTTCTTATATTAATGTGAATTTTATTGCCTTTATTTACCAACCACTTTTTTTTTCTTTGTTTCGAGCACTTTGTAGCAACATAGGATATCAATTATATTAAAAGTTAAAAATTCTCCGTAGCACTGAATCTGAGATTTGTACATAAGATTGTTATTAAGATTCTCAATTGTACAATTTCTTTTAGTTATTCTTTCACAAATACGTTGTAATCCGTAAACCAAATATAATGACATTCTGGGAAAACTTACCTATTTACCGAAGGGACGAAGTTTTTTTTTTTTCAACAAAATGACTTTACCGTTTATTCACGGAATAATCGTGACGTCCGGTCTTTCGGCAGGTAGCTAGGCCACGGAAATGTATCCAATATTTTTTTCTTTCACGACCACACATACTTTTATTAATAGTGTTCCGATATCGGACAATTGTCGTGTAAATTGATAGAAAATTTACATTTTAGTACAGGTGTATCTCTCGCAATAAACATCAGATATTTATTATACGACTATACGACGTTCTCAAGACTTCAAAAATCATCTCAAAATAACTATCGACAGCGACTTCGTCGGTGCGGAATAAAAAAAATAGTTAGTAGCATGTCAGTTCTTCCAGACTATGGTCTACATCTATGCCAAATTTCATTGAGATCTGTTAAGCCGTTCTGCAGGTACCTACTAACTACCATTCATCCACACTTTCGCATTTATAATATCAGTAGAATAAAATTCTATGAAAATTTTAAAATATTGATCAGTAGAAAAATATGAAAAGCTTTTATAAATGTAACATACATGAAACGATAGCAACGTTACCGGTTTTTATTTTGAACGTACGGAATTCTCAGTAACCGTACCTACTGAGAATTTTTTGTTCGTATTTTTTTTCCTTCGTATTCATTTTTTTGTACGTTATACTCATCCAGTGTGCGAAGCTTTTTCAAACAAAATCCTGTATTTCTCGAGGTAATATCGTGTTTTACCAAATAACTTCCTATACGGTGTAAAAACAGTTTAGTGACGTGTGGAATAAAATAAACATTGTATTATCAAATTATATTAAATATCAATACTTATTAAGTCGTTAATTGTCAATCTTTAGGTCCTCATATTATTACATTTCTTTACAACAAACAAATATTAATATTATTAAAAGTTTATTGCTGTCTAAAATGTAGTTTATCAAGATACAAAAATACAGCAAAATTTGTCCTTCAGAAAAAAATAATTAATAATAATATGGGATTTTAATATGCGTCGTACACTGGACAAACAAGATCGGAGCATGTTTACATTAGTAATAAGCGGGGCTTGGTCAAACTTCCGCCGCACACATTCTCTGTCAAATCTTCGTCACTTTCACAATTCGATTTCTCTCGCACTTTACGACTAAAACGCATCATCAAAGTTGAATAATATTCAAATTTCTGACAAATTTATCGGCAATGTCTACCCATTTATGTCAGGCTTACAAATATCACTTATATGTTAAGCTATTCAATCCAGTTTTTCACATATTATAAAGTTTCCGTATATACCTACATATTATTATAATCTGCAGTTATGTTCTACTTATAACTTTACAGTACTTACTTTTAAAGTACTTACTTTACGGAAATATTTGTCATTCTTACGTAATTTCATTCTTCTACGTAATAGGTAACTGCGTACATAAATTATTCTCACTAATTCCTTTTGAAAAAGAGACATGTTTCGTACATGTTCGGTAGAATTACCTTACTCTTAAAAATCCTTACATCTAATCAAAATTATAAGTAACAGAAGATAGTCTTCATTTTGTATGATTCTTCTTGTTCAAACGACTTTTTGATCCTTCATCCATTATTTAAGTTTTAAATTTACTCTACTCTGGTAGGGTTTGAAAAACAAGGTCATATTATTAGAATTGCCCAAATAACATTCCGATGACATATTTTGATTGTGACTAATATACATAATGATAATGACGTAATGCAATCACTTAATGTCAGTCAATAATTACAAATTAACGATAATTGATTTATACGAATAATGATATTATAAGAATAGTTTCATTAAAGTTAAAGAATAGCGTGTGTCTGACCATAGGCCGAATCCCTGACCGCACGTCATTTTTTTTAACTTTTACGGTATTATAACACCTTCCTAAATTATTTTGAAAAATTACTATCTCGTCAAAGACAATTAGTCATAGAGTTGAAGAATTTTATGGCTGAATGTAGTAATGATTTATGAATAACTAGAATCATACGTTGTTAGTGTTATTCAAATCTCTGAATCTCTTATTTAAATGGATGAATCTATTTATCGTCAGCCCGCCAGGTATCTGATATATCTGAGCAGGTACTCAAAGAACATAAAAATATAACAGGCATATGCGCCACAGTCCAAGATACATAAGATCGTAAGATAACAATAGCCCATACAAACACTACAGCTAAGTAAAAGCAAAGATTCTAGTATCGCAAAAAATTATGATCCGCCTCGATCCAAGCAATGTACAAAAACTTTGGTACAGATTATAATCAAATTAAGCGTGAAATGTTCCAATTGTAGCTGTTCTGGGTTTTGTAATTGGAACATTATTGTAGTGATGCGCCTGTGTTTTTGTTCGGGTGTATCGATAAAATCTTGGCATGCTATAACGAGTTCTTTCGAGTGGTTCTTTTGTAAGATATCTGTAGTAATTAGGTCGGTCGTCTTTATCTCCACGTATGGATGCGCAGGAGCGGCACGGTGCAGCACGGTGTGGTACAGTTAGGCACACGTTCGTGTCATTAATACGTGCATATTTATGCGTGCCGTGTCTACTATAACGGTCTCGTGGCAAGGACTCGATACTATGTGGTACAGCAATAGAACCTCGTTATATGATTTTATCGTTTTATCTACATATGCACGTATACAATAAATTATAAATAGTGTATAGATAAATATTTTGATATTTTAACACTTTCTGTTCTGTGAGTTTATTTACACGTTTTCTTTAAAATGATTGGATCACAGAGCTCTAGTACAGTGGTGTTAAAAACAAGTCTTGTTGACGCAGCTTCTCTAGACGAAAATCAAGGCTGTTGCGATTTTTAAAGAAAGTTAAAATCATATGGTAGGATCGCTTTACTATTTTTTTTTTGCATTTGTAGTGTGCGTACACCAGCTCCTCATTGTATATATACTACCCGAAATATTTTTTTTTTGAAAATACCCTCATAACATTACGGTAGATGAAGAATAACATAAGAGAATAAAAAAATATAGAAAAGTAAAATTATATTTACCTGGATATTACTCCGTTTAACTTCAATGTATAACCAGTTGTCTGTCGAAAACGCAATGGCCATCAAAGCAGCAGCCACGATTGCTGTAATGGTCGCTATAGACAGAGTTACCGCTGAGCAAGGCATTTTTACAATCTTTTAAAAGATTAGTTTAGAAGGAGTAGAATAGAGTAACACAATCACAACACTATGTTTATTCGAATAGTTCACCTATGCAGCATTTTTGAACACACCCTTATAGGACGAAGAACACGACAGCACTCTCACAATATAAAAAAAAAAACTCATATGAATGCGGTCATCGCCTGCAGCACACCGTGTTCGCGCGCGACACTTCGCCTACTTCGCTTTGGTCTTGCCTTGTCTTGTCTTGCCGCTCTCTTGCGGATGTGAAACTTTCGAAAGCGAACAACTCCTCCAAGTGGCGGGAATGTTAATTAAAAAAACCAGTTTTGTGATACCAACTCTTAAAAATGACTACCGAATTGGTAGCTTTCTATCTAAGTCAAAATATTTTTATAAACATTGAATTAAAAAAAAAACAGTTCAAAATTGCAAAAATAAAAATTTAAAAACAGCCAAATAATTTTATAAACCTTTAGTGGTTTTAAAACACTTTGAATGTTTTGGCCAAATTTTACTAGAACAATTTCCAAGTGATGACTACATTTTGTAAAATTTACCAAAAACTAACTACCTCTAACTACAAATTTAAAATAAACAAAATAAAGCAACAACACCAATATGACAGACGTCTAAAAGTAAATCGATTTTGTGTTTGTATTTGTCGTATTTGTAGAAAAACCCGTTGTTTTAATTATTACAATTTATTAAATTAAATATGTCAGACAGTAATAATATAGAAAAATATGATGATGTGCTAACATCAATTTTGGTCAATGAAAAATCTATATTGGGATTTCTATCTTCTATTTTCAATTTTTTAGCTCGAAGGTAAGACTATCACAAAAATCTACAACCTTTTATTATAACAAAGTCATTTCAAATTAGTTTAAATTATAAATTAATTTATAAAACAATATATACATTCTTACTGTATATTTAATGAGTTACAAAATGTTGTGTTGTACTGAGTTACACTTTCTATATTCCCAGAACTGATTTCTATTATGTTCCTGAAAATAAATATGAAAATATGGGATTTCCGCCGGGAGTTGCTGAGGAATTAGTAATTAAAGTTTTGCGATCTTGCGATCCGAAGAATTATAAATCCAGTAGCAAACCAACATCGGAGATAAACAATGAAATTATGTGTAATACAGTGGCTGAGGAGATAGAAGTAATTGCTGAAGAGGATTCCACAACCGAAGATGATGAAAATACTAAAGAAATAGCTCATAGTAGTGGTGATTCCTCACAAGATATAACTACAAATGAAAAAAATGATCAATTAAAAGATAAGAGTAAATTCCCCGAAGATTATAAGCCACCAGTGATACCGGTTCAAAAAAACAGTGAATCTTATAATGGAGCTGTGAGGGAAAAGTACACATGGGCTCAGACTATAACAGAATTAGGTATGACTTAAACCATCTCAAATTATGAAGTATAGTACCCCGCAGCAGCAACAATTTTATCAAAAAAATGCTGACTCTCCTAAAACATCAGTTCAAGAACTTCCTCTCATTGTCTTTGAAAAAAAAGATACAAAATGTTTATGGACAGGTGTTTTTTATTCATATTTTGAGAGGTACTTTTGAATTTTTGATATCTTTGTTTTCCAGATATAACTATAAAACTTCCACCAAATACAAAATCAAAAGATTTAAAAGTGGTCATAAATAATGGTAACATTTGTATACAATGTCGGAATGGAGAGGTCATTATAAAGGATAATCTGCCTTATAAGATCAAAGCAAATGATAGTGTTTGGAGCATAAGTGAAGGAAAATTATTAATTCATTTAGGTAAAGTTTAAACCTTATTTTGTTCACCACAGCACAATAAATAATATACAGTGAAAATATTTGGTCAATATTATATTATAGTTGAAATCAGTCACTACTTTTTAATAATATAAGTATTTAATACTTTTAATCTTTTCATTGTTTTCTATAGAAATATTTTTATGAGGAAATCTACAAGTTGTTGCATTATTTTTATCGTTGATTTCATTTTCATTTACGTGCATGTGTTGATAGTAACCACACAATAAATTCTCTCTTGTGATATAATTAAAAAAAAAAACAACAAATTCTTTAGATGTGTCTATACTTTTTTCCTTGTAACTGACATGTTACAGAAAAAGTACAAGAGCGTTGGTGGGATAGATTATTGAGTGGAGAAGAACCGATTGATTTAAATAAGATTGACGCTTCAAGGCCACTCGATGAACTACCCGAAGATCACATTGCAAAGGTAAATTGTATGTTATCAAACTTTAGTGATAAATATTTATTTTTAGTTATTAGTAAGTGTAAAATTTAGTTAACTTTTCAAACTCCCATCCTTTTTACGAAATAACCTATTCAAATATTTATAAACTAATAGTTTTTATCAATACTTTTAATTATCTTTTAAAATAAAAACATATTATCTTAGTATATATTGTATTTGATTAGGTTCGTGAATTGCAATGGAACCAAGAGCAGAAGCTAAAAGGCTTACCAACTAGTGATGAAATCCGTAATATGGAAATATTAAAAAAAGCTTGGAATGCTGAAGGATCACCTTTTAAGGGGCAAGAATTTGATCCTAGTGTACTACAAATACAATAAAATGTATAATTTTTTTGTGAGATTTTTTTTGAAACAAAACATACGCCTGCGTTTTATTTTAAAATCCTGATAGAACTAATTTTCCAACCACACGTCTTTCTTCTATAAGCCTATGAGCCTCTCTTAAAGTGGCAGCATTAATCGGTGACAAAGTTTTGGTGACTGTAGGCCTCAGTGTTCCATTGTCAAACATTTTTGATGCCACCTTCAGAATCTCATGATGTCTTCCTTTGTCTTTGGTGTCATAGTTCATATTTGTGGTCATCATCTCAGATACTAATACTACCTTTTTGTCTTTGAGTGGCTTTATATCAACCAATCCGCTATTATTAACAATAAGACATATTTTTCCTTTAGGTTTGATAGCTTGTATCATGACATCCCAATAAGGATAAGGATTATTATTAACTAAAATATAATCAACTCCATTGCCAAATCCTTTAGCTTTCAGTTGTGGAAGCAAATCTTTTGTGTGATTTAGCACAATTTGAGCACCATTTTTTCTTGAAAACTCTTCAGTTTCGCGACGTGAAGCAGTTCCTATCACTTTGAGTTTCAAATTAGCAGCCAACTGTGTAGCTACAGAGCCAACTCCACCGCCACTGTTTATTATAAGCAGGGACTTGCCCTTATCTTTATGAGTAACTAAAAGGCGGTCGTAAAGTGCTTCGAAAGCTGTTACGGTTGTGAATGGCATGGCAGCAGCTTGTTCAAAGGTCAGGTTTTTTGGTTTTGGACCAATGAATATTTGATCGAGAGATACATATTGAGCATTTGAACCATTTTTGCGTAGGTCTCCCGTAAAATATACGTCGTCTTCTAATTTAAAAATATTTACTGCTTTGCCAGTAGCAACGACTGTACCGGACCCTTCCCAACCAAGAATTCTGGGAAAAGTTTCAATGTAAGGTTTTGGAGCTCTGATTTTTGTATCTATAGGATTAACTGAAATAGCTTTAACTTCTACTAATACTTCATTTTTTTCCACTTTTGGTAGTTTTAATTCCAAATCGATAAGACTGTTCTCATCAGATATTGGCAAATATTGGTACAAGCCGACTGCTTTCATAGTCGGTTGAAATTTTCCTGAAACTGTCGGAAATATTTTCGTCATCATTCCATTTTCTTGAAGGTCAGAGCGACAGTTACTGTTGTATAATGATAATATCAAAGTCAGTAGCCAGCAATAAAAAATCATTGCTTGTAATATTCCCTTTAGTAAAGAGACAGAAAATATGAAAGTACTTTGAAAATTTGTATCTTGAAGATTTTCAACTGCTTTACGAAGACAACATGTGTGTTGTAGAACACTCCAGCTAAGACTAGGCAATGAATGACAAATCACACTTTTTAAATCGGTCAAGTTTAGGTAATTTAGGCGGTAACAATGGATTAAACATACATATAGATAGTCTTACAAAACGCATAAGGCTGGGTCTACACATCAGAGCATGCTTACAGCATTTGGCAAAAATTAAATAATTATTAATTAATTAAATGTCATAAATTAACGTTTCAAGTTTCTAAATTCGCTGATAAATGACTTAGTAAGTTTTGGTGGGTGAAACAGTTTTATGTTTTCGTACATGTCCTTGACTTCAAGATGTGTATACGTTCGTCTACACAAATAAATCAAACTATCATTTGGGTTTTGGGCATTTCGCTGATCTCGAAATTCATCATGCAGTACGAATAAAGGTATGAAGTAGGTATTATATAAAGAGCGAAACCGTTTGAAATAATCACACGGTCAATGTCATGCAACGTTTATGATATCATTTATTTTTAAAAAGGGCATGTTGATGTGTAAAGATTCGCCATCCCTAATCTATATAAAATTGTATTTATGAAGATAATCTGACTCACGTTTGAATGTCTGTACCCACCTTTAGTCTGTTCAAGTCGGTTGAAAACAAACTAAAACCTTTGTTTAAATTCCTTAAATTCATCTGATGTTATGAATTTTTGTAAGAGTCAGAGGTTCGTACAAATTTCACCAATGTTTATAGCGCCTGGTGAATCAAAGCTATAGAATACTTGGATAGATGTAGATATTTCAGCAAATGTTTATAAACAATAATTATAACTTTTTAACTGAACTTAAATTTGGTTGATTTTTAATACTTAGATTAAACAGTGTGATGTCTTTATTCAATAAAAAGTATTATCGTTTGTTACAAAGTTTATTTAATTAAAATCCTGATAGAACCAATTTTCCAACCATATGTTTTTCTTCTATAATTTTATGAGCCTCTCTTAATGTGGCAGCATTTATTGGTGACAAAGTTTTCGTGAGTGTAGATTTTAGTATTCCGTCATCAAACATTTTAGATACAATCTTTAAGATTTCATGATGTCTACCTTTGTCTTCAGTATCATATTTTATTCTTGTGCCCATCATTTCCGATACTAACGTTATACTTTTGTCTTTAAGAGGCCTTATATCTACCAGTCCACTACTGTCGACAATGAGACATATTTTCCCTTGAGGTTTGATAGCTTTCATCATAACATCCCAATATGGATAGGGATCATAATTAGCCAAGATGTAATCAACTCCGTTACCAAATCCGTGCATTTCCAGTTGCGGAATTAAATCTTGGGTGTGTTTTATAACCACATCAGCTCCATTCTTCTTTGAAAACTCTTCTGTCTCGAGACGTGAAACTGTACCAATCACTTTGAGATTTAAATTAGCAGCCAACTGTGTAGCTACAGAGCCAACTCCACCGCCACTGTTTATTATAAGCAGGGACTTACCTTTATCTTTAGCGGATAATAAAAGCCGATCATAAAGTGCTTCATATGCAGTTACAGTTGTGAGAGGCATGGCAGCTGCTTGTTCAAATGTAAGATTCTTTGGTTTTGGTGCAACAAATAATTCATCGAGAGCTACATACTGACAATTTGAACCATTTTTGGATATGTCTCCCGTAAATATTACGTCATCTCCTGTATTAAAAACATTAGTTTTAACACCTCTGGCCACAACTGTACCGGCCCCATCCCAACCGAGAATTCTTGGAAAACTGTTTATTTGAGGCTTGGGAGCTCTAACTTTTGTGTCTATGGGATTAACAGAAATAGCTTTTACTTCTATTAAAACTTGATTATTTTCCAATTTTGGAATACTTACTTCCAGATCGATGAGACTGTTCACATCAGATATTGGCAGATATTTATAAAACCCGACAGCTTTCATAATCGTAGGCAATTTTCCGTAATGATTGGGAACAATTTTTGCCATCATTATATCTTTAATTTCTTGAAGGTCAGCACGACATTGACAAAAGCATAATGATAATGTTATCAAATTCAGTAGCCAGTTAAAAAAAATCATTGCTTATTATTTATATTAAAATATAAAAATTATGTGATTTATAACCTACTTATTATTTTTAAAAACGGTTTAGGTACGTATGTAAACCAATGGAAATAGAGTAACAGTGTTGTTACTCTTATTTTCGCTTGTTTATAGCATGCAATGGAAGTCAAGGCTATAAAAGTGCTATAAAAAAATAATAAGTATTTTATTTTGGAACATTTTCATTAAAACCATTTTTTTTAAACTGTGCAAGAGGTTTAAATGTATTTTTGTTTCGTAAATATTGTAAACCTTAAGCTCCAATCGATTTAAAATATTCTAATAATTAATTTGAAATAAATCGTTTTTAAAGTAAAGGAAAAAGTCCGAAATAACTTGTGACAGTTAAAGTGTTAATTAGTTAAGTTTGGTTACTGGTGTTGTTAGTTGTTAGTTAGGTTAGATGTCAAAAACTGAAGGTTTGTGAAGTTTTAGCGGAAATAAGAATTAATGTAATTATATTGACTTCAATTAATATACGTTTAATAGAGGTCATTGATTAATACTAAAAGATTAAAAGCTTAGAGAATCTACAAATTAAAGTATTGGGCTAAAATATACATTATTGACGGTCGAGTTGGCGATTGTAGCTTTTATGGCGAACACAATTATATCTAAGGACTTACTATCCAAAGTTTAAAGTTGCGGAGAGAGGAGTTTTTATTAAATAAAATCGTACTTAGGTTAGTTATTTTCACTACTTTTGATCTTTGACTTTGACAGTTTTATTTTATAAGTGGTCAAAGGTTTTTATTTTATACAGCCGTAAGCAATGTATGCTACCAAAATAAATTAAAAAAAATACTCTATTTAATTCGATTAAAGTTTTTTAAACCAAACGTATTATTTATTTTAATTTTTATTGCGAAATGTATCTTAAATTGATTAAAAATAATAAAAATCTGACATTTATATTGTTTAATTATTTCATAATTTTGAAGACACGGAACGCAAAACTACGAAGTAGCAAAGAGTATGTAACCATTTCATAGTATACTAGCGAAATGTTTACATACTCTTTGGCATTATCTGTTATGGCTATTCAGTTGAGATTTAAACATACTTTTATGTTATGTCTGTTACTGTTATGGCGTCTCCGAATCCTCGAGATTTAGAATCAGGTGAAGCTGAGGTCATGATACCCGGAACATCTTCTGGGTCAGCAGTACGAAGAATAAATCCGTACTCGGAGGAATTGTTGTAAGTCACATTAACGGTAGTAAATTCTTTGTAAATTTGTATTGTAAGGTTGGATATGAGTCACAGAACCGAATCAGTCAACCCCGACACCACGTGGTACTTTCTGCCCTACCCCTAGAGTGTATATGAAAAGCCGGAGGCGCGGAGGGGGAGCAGCCCCCGCCCGCTGTAACAAGGCGCGGGGGCCTGTGCGAGCCGTAGCGGCTGAGGCTGGTCGCCGAAGGCGACCAAAAAGCCTCAGCTGCGGAGGCGAGTATAGGCACCCGCGCCTTGTTACGCTAGGGCGGAGGGGCTGCTCATCCCATAGCGCCGGAGACGTTGCAAATTTCTTTTGTTAGGGAACCATATTCTGCCCATTTCATATGATTGTTTTAAAAATTAAAATAAATTTGTCTTTTTTTTTAATTTATTTTAGTAAATAATAAATAAATTACAAACAAATGTCAGTTTTTTATTATTTTTAATCAATTTAAGATAATATTTCGCAATAAAAATTGAAATAAATATGTCTTTTTTTTTATTTATTTTAGTAAATAATAAATAAATTACAAACAAATGTCAGATTTTTATTATTTTTAATCAATTTAAGATAATATTTCGCAATAAGAATTAAAATAAATATGTCTTTTTTTTTATTTATTTTAGTAGCATACATGACTTATGGCTGTGGCTGTATAAAATAAAAACCTTTGACCACTTATAAAATAAAACTGTCAAAGTCAAAGATCAAAAGTAGTGAAAATAACTAACCTAAGTACGATTTTATTTAATAAAAACTCCTCTCTCCGCAACTTTAAACTTTGGATAGTAAGTCCTTAGATATAATTGTGTTCGCCATAAAAGCTACAATCGCCAATTCGACCGTCAATAATGTATATTTCAACCAAGTATTGCCATATTCCTACGGTAGCGCCAAAGAGTACAATAATATAAATATATATAGAAAAAGAGAGCCCTCTAAACGATTTTTTTGTCACTAAAAAAACTAACGTCATCTCTCGATGTACTCCATATACCTTAATACATGGGCCACTTATACTTTTCTATTATTTACAGACGACAATATATATTTAAAAGCATTTAGAAATTTATTGCACTTCGAAATTAAAATTATTTAAAATATTGCCGTGCTTCACAGATCATTACTTTTATTATACTTTCGTAGCTCTATTTGCGGTGGATTAAATTAATAATAAAAACAACATTCTTTAGTATTTCTTTTTTATTTCGAAATGCTTATGTTTGTTATAATCGGTTTGAGTCATAACTTTCAATTTGTCATTAACATCGTTATTTATTATTTTGCCACACAAAATCCGATTTATATTTATGCACCAATTGGAAATTACAATGTTTATTGTTGTGCCAACAAAAAAAATCTTTTAATTTTACAGTTTGAGACATTCCTTTTTAAGTAAGAAACACAAACATTTTGAATCTCTTGGAAATATTTTTTTAATGATAAAGAAGGGTAGCACAGCCACTTTTTATCAGAAAAATATTCTTTTGCCTTTATGTATGCATTGCTGCCATGATCAATTCTTGAAATCATGTCATTTCGGCATATTTCACTTCTTTTAACAACTCTTTCAAGACATTATTTTTAGGACTCAGCCACACACATAATTTCTTTGTCCATTATCTATTGTGTCTTCTTCAACAACAATAGTAAAATCTTCCCTTAACGAAATATTTTTTTCTTTGGCAATATAGGAATTAGACGAAGACCCTTCTTTAAAAAAGATATACGTAGAACGTTTAGAAAAGATAAACGTTTATAGGAATAATGTTTAAATGTTTCATGGGGTATATCGAGAGATGGTAGTATTATTTTCGCGTTGAACCACAAGTATGGAAGATTCCTGGGCCTGGGTAGCGCCAAGCCAAAAATTCCAAATACATATAAATGGACGAGCCTCGTGTTGAAAAATAAAATTAACAAAATGTAATTGCTGAAACATTTATTTCAAATTAGGTAGGAATATGATTTCTATAATCCATTATATTATAGTAAACATAATATTACAAGCAGATCGATGTATATCACAGAGTATGCGAAACAATTCACATTATGCAAAATATTTTAGTCATAGCCATTTAGAGTCAATGTTTACGTGAACAAAGTAAAAATTACAATAGGTACAGTTTGATGAGATACGTTCTAATTAAGTTTTAGTTACTATAATTACAAAAGAAATCTTCAAGACCAAAACATTATGAGCATATCGTAAATATAATCTATCCCTAAACTGTAGTCATCTTCTTTGCGTGATACAATGGTTAAAAATGTTTCTTTAAATCTAATTTTATTTTAAAATAAATTGTCACAAAACACTTCAACAAATTTTTATGATGATTTTTCTAATAGCTGCCAAATACACGTACAGTTGTTTTTTTAGGATATGGCAGTTACAATATGATATGAGATATCGATTCAGGTACATGTTATCTCGTGTTTTATTAGATTTATTTTATTTACAAGATATTATTTAAAACACTCGACGTTTAACATATTAATAGACGAAATAATTTTTGCTATATTTTTTCTCAAAGCCGAAACATTTACATACTTGTTTATCTATTTTTTCTGTGTGTTATTTAAATGAAATAGTACTTTACACTTTTAGTATATTCAAACACAATATGTCAACGAGTTCATACATAATCATTTGTAAGGATTAAATTACGAATTACAAGAAATGTATAATTTGTAACCATCAAAACTTTGATGAGTTGAAACGGTTTTTCTGTCATAATAACGAAGTTCTTTCAGCAAAATAAGTTTTAGTTACGGACAAAAATAAGTTATTACATTGTATAGTAGAGTACTACAGTCGCAAAACAGTTTGCTGTTATTCTGCAATATTTGAAATAAAGTTTCCAAGTAAGTATTAAATAAATTCGACGTTGAACACAACGAACATCAAATATGATATGTTCAAACATATTTCTGATAAAACTCTTCAACGTTTTCAAAACGTTTATACATTTATAATACTGTTATTTAATTTAAGAGAACATTTGTGAATATTTCAACATTTTATTTAACATTTTGAAAAGACAAATATATTTTTGAAGATTATACATTTTGAACGAAGATTTAATACATTTTGAAATGTTATTTGCAACAGAAACCTTTGTATATATTTTGTTAACATTCTAAACAACTACACTATTTTTACTTGCGTTTTAAATTCACTTAACTACTTTTCTTTATTAATACATACATACACTTATGAATATACGCATTTTTACAAGAATGATATTTAACAAAAAAATCATTGCTAGTTTGTGTGTAGATTTTTCACCACATTTAATGTATAATCAAAATTACGTATTAAATATCATTATTATAAAAAATCTTATGCAATACCAAGCATTTATTTTATATAGGGGAACCTGTGGTACCTTGAACATGGTTGTACCTTGAACAATCGTTTATTTTGAAAATATCGCGCGCTGTAAATTAATCTTGTCTATCGCATTTAAAACATCATTTGTCCACTCCCGCGTGAAGTTAGTTACGAAACGTTGGCACCGCGTCAGTGTTTATGTAAAAGGTAATTATTGATTTTTTGCTTTAAAAGTACGATAATTAGATAGAACTTTATGCCAATTTATTTAACACGATATTTATTTGTCAAAAACATTTTGTTTGCAATTTGTTCTTTTTTTATTCCTCTATTAAATGCTGTGGTAATTAAAACCTAACATCAATTCAAAGTGTGCTTACGAAGCCTATTATAAATGAACCCTCCGCTGTTGTACCTTGACCACCCAACTGACGTTGTACTTTGGACACTGGCCAAGGTACATCAGGGTAGTTGTACTTTGAACAGTAAATACTTCTTATTGTTTTGAATTTATTTTATCATGTAACAAATATACATTTTGTCACAGTAAAAATGCCGCGGAGCAAAAATAATTTTAAAAGACCTTTATTAGACAGAAATATATTGGAAAATGCTATAAAATTAATAAAAGAGAAAAAATTTACCCTTTATGGTGCATCTAAACATTTCAATATTTCACGAAGCATTTTGAGGCGCTATTAAAACAATGTTTCCGATGAGGGTGTTATGACCGATCTGCATAAAAATCTTTCGGTGAAGAAAGTTTTCAATGAAAACCAGGAAAAACTTCTCGTGCAGTATATAAAAGAAGCAGCTAATCTCCAGTTTGGTCTCACTTTGAAAGACGTCCAAATACTGGCATGTCAATTTGCAAAGTCTAATGGAATGAAGTATCCAACTGAATGGGATTCAAACAAAATGGCGGGGATGTTTTGACCTTCGAAAATTACAAGAAAGCACTTTCTCAATGCCCATCTGACTTGCAAGCAGCTGCATGTCCCTCCGAAAATTTTGGCACCGATCGGTGTTAAGCAAGTTGGATCCGTAACAAGCGCAGAAAGAGGGAACAAGTAACACTAATCGCCGCCTGTAATGCTGGTGGAGGATTCATACCTCCTATGCTAAACTTTCTCTTAATCTCAAAATAATCACAATAATTTAATGTTTAAAAATCGAGACGATTCTTTATTATTCTTGTTTAAGTTTATATATTTGCTGCTTTTTTTTATTAAAAATGTTAACTGAATATTTCACTTCAATATTGTTGATGTAAATAAGTATAATATTTATATATTTAAGGATAAGTTTTCATTGTGATACTTCAGTGTGTATTACCTTATAACAAAAGACTGATACCTAAGAGAATATTTTTGTTAGTTTAATGTTTTAACTATTTTGATTGTTAATTAGTGTTAATATGATAATCTACCACCATTTGCTATTATTAATATAGCAAAAAGTAAACCTGTAATTGCAAATTACAATCTTTTTCTTAATTCAGTCTTTGTGTGTCCAAGGTACAACAGGTGCGGTTTAAGGTACATCCAGTCTGTTGTACCTTGGACAGTTTTCCCTTTTTTCTTCAGAAGCTTAAAACTCTCAACGAAACAAAAAAATCTTTCATTTGATACATGCAATAAGTAATTAAATAACCGATCTTTACACATGTGTATATTTGGTCAATCTTGACCTCAATATTTATTTTTAAAAAATCAAAATGTCAAAAACTGTCCAAAGTACAACAGGTTCCCCTATATTTATTTGTTAGGCACGCGGCATTAAAATTTGTACTAGGAAATATTATAGGAATAAATACAATCTATTTTACAATGACTAGAAATTATACAGTGTTTTCAATAAAAAAAATTATATGACTAAAATTAAAAATTAATCTAGTTACGGAATATCAATTTTTTTTTCAAACTGTAAAAAATGTGGTTGATATTTTGACAAATAGCTTTATACCTATCTTTGTATTGTAACATCTAAATATCCAATTATCAATAGTTTACTATAACAAATTCCACAGGTGGGCACAGTTAATCGAAAAGTTAACTTCGTTAATCGTTAATTCGTTAATTAAAAAATTAACTTCGTTAATCGTTAAAGCGTTAAATTCTTGAAAAGTTAACGCAAGTTAAAGTTAATCGTTAACAGTTAACCATACCAAAATTATACATACTAATTTCACACTTATGTGGCGACACTTGTTTAAAATAGTAATTTGACTATACATATACATTTATAGAAAGTACACATTAGTATTAGAGACAAGTATGAATGCATTATAGTATATTTCATTACTAGTGCGGAAAGCCTGTCATTGCAAAGAGTTTCGACAAATGTCTATAGCTGGAACAAGTTGTAATGACAGTTTTGCACGTGTACTAAACAACTATTTTTGATACAGTTGCGAAAAAATGAAGCAATTTAATAGAACAATAAAAACACAATAAACTCAATAAATCTGATATTGTAACAAATTAGTCTTCATTTTAAAAATATTTGAATGAATCATAAAAACTTCAATTATTATTTTTTTTTGTAAAAACTTCGTGGTTGGTTTTTCTTTTTAACAGACATTATTTTGACAGTTGGGAAAGAGAACGCACGAGTTTGGAAAAGCTAAAGAAAAAGCACGAGTAAAAAAGTGTTTTAATTTAGTTGCTCAAAAAGTGGCGTATTGCAGGGACGAAGAACGTTCGGAATGTGGGCTATTCTCATACTCGTAATGAAATATACTATTTGGAACCTTCTTTTGATTTTGTCCTGTTGGTCACGTCTTTCCCGGATGCTCTGATACATCACACTTGCACGCGAACTTTACATATATCAATTATCAACTCATTCGTTCACCATTCGAGTAGCCGACAGTCGCCCAACATAGCTGAACTTACGAGCGTGGCGTGGCGCGTAATTTAAACAAAATGACAGCACGTCTCCAAGTTTCTAATTTAACGATTAACGGACTTTTATTAACGGAAGTTGAGTTTAACGGAAGTTAACAAAAGCGTTAACACTTTTTGAAGTTAACTTAAAAGTTAATCCGTTAAGCAAAATGTTAACTTCGTTAATTAACGATTAACGGATTAACGAGTTAACGCCCAGCTCTGACAAATTCCTTGTTTAAATATACCCAGTTTATTTACTGTACTGCGTATGCGCAGATGTCATGCGCGCCGGTGCATTCGACGCTGGGGCGATGCGTAGAGTCCCAGATACCAGGGCCGCAGCGCTGACACATGCTCGCCAGGGTGCACGGAATGCGCACCAGCTGCCGGAATTGATGGAGGAGACCTCGAGCCTTACGCAGGATTAACCGACCGTCCATGTACATCGCTATGGAAGTAGATTAGGCGTTAATTAAAAAGAAATGCATGCCGAATGTATAAAAAGTTTAATCGCTTATTATTATGTAGGTAACCCATAGCCCGTTTGCCTCTTTATTCTATAAAAGTTAGTCGTCAAATGTCGTGTTTTATCAGCGAATTTATAGATATGATTTATGTATGAATTATTTCATATAGAATAAATAATCTAAAGCAGTATTAGATAATACGATGGTAAATTCGTAAATTTGGTCTTTGAAAGATGAATTGGGTGAAAGAATGAGCAAGAAACTGTGATCCTTGTGAAAATTTTCGTCAATAACAAAATTAGTAAGAGATTTTTAATGTACTTTACGCCTACAGGGGCGCTGCACAAATTTTGTCGATGATGACACGATGGCGCTAGTAAATATTCTTGTTAGGTCCACTGCTTTATGTCGGTACTAATTTTTGGTATAAATAAAATAAGAGACAAACAAATGAGTGCGGCTTTACCCAGGGAACTGAAGTGCAGTAACATTTCATCTGTGTTGAGATCCTGTGCGATGACGTCATCAGCGTAGACCGCGATAATAGCGAGGCAGAGGAAGAGATGGAAGTAGTCGGTCTGGTAGGTGGCCCAGCATGCCTCCCACATACGCAGCGCCACAGCCTCCGTGAACTCACGCTTGAAACATCTGCAACGTTGTTTTAAAATTTTCTCATTGAGCAACAATCAACAAAATATTCTTGTCTAAAAATAATTAATACTCAATTAGCAAATCAAAGGTTTAGGCAAAGACGTGAACTTTCCACACACGTTCCGCTAACATCGTCTCTTTGCATGTCATTATTATAGTTGCCAAAGACAAAAAATGTATATTGTTTAGTATAGCTTTGTATTGTCTTCGTATTTCTACGCGATTTATTTAACTTCTCTGATCAGACATACTGCCTAATTTTATTAATGATCAACTGAGATAAACTTTCTTAACGTACAATAGTATCCACCGATGACAGAACAGCAACTCCATGGCGTCGACATGCTTCTCCAAGTGTTTGTAGAAATGTGGCAACATTATCCTTATAAGCTCCCGCAAGAAACTCTGTAATACAAATGTATAATGAGCCAACAACAGCTGTAGGATGAATGAACTCATTCTATGCCTTTCTTATTAAAGCAAACCAGTAATCCAGTAGCAAAATAAAAGACATTGAAATTCATATTTAAAAATTCATCATTGTTAAACAAAAGTAGTTCACAATTTAATCAATATGCGCCGGGAAGTAACAGGTCAAGACCCTCAAAAATAATGAACCGAGGAACAAGATGCACAAACTGAGTGCAATAAACATAAGTCAACAACCCAAAAAGGTGGACAAAGAAAAGTGATTTGGGCGCAATACTAGCACATCTCTCTTGCCTCTAAATACCGTAGTCACGTGTAGTGCTGTTTGTGGCCCATGTCTGTATTAAAATGCCTCGCGAAAGTTTTAATAATTAATTTTACTCACAAGGTTGTTATCCATGTCATTGTCGGTGGGCGTGCAGACGAAGATCGCGCGCTGCATGAGCCCCACGAAGCACCAGAACGCCTCTGCCTCGCACTTGATCTCACAGAGCACTGGTGCCAACAGGTCACTCATGCCTTGCGTGTACCTGGTATAAAAATTACAACATAGCACATGATGGAAGCAATACGTTATTTAAGTGCAATTAACTATGAGAAATCTACACTGAGGATCTACCTTAGTGCCCAGTTAACGCTTCGAAAGCGGCAGTTAGAGATAAACGAGAATCAGAAATCTGGACTGATATTAATTTCTCGGCCAAGGCGCATTACGAGGCAAACGTTTAACCTCTGAACTGGCCTAGTTTTAACTCATGATAACTGCAGGAAGGAAATGTTTACTTACCCAAGCACCGGATTGTAAACAGCGTAATTCAATAAAATGTTTTTCATGATTTCAATATTATAATTATTCTCGCCAGCGAAAAATGGATTTCCTCTGTCCGTTCTGACCACGTCTTTTTCTATAACACACTGAACCGTCTTCCAGAACACCGCATGCTGTTCCGGTGTCATTTTCTCCAACCTTCTCTTATTAATTTCTTCGTATTCTCTTGTTCTAATTTGTAATATTATTTCCCTCTCTTCGTACGTCGAACTATAAGGGTAACAGTGGAGAAGAAAAGGCCATACTTCTCTTCTTAATTCTTTGTCTAGACCTCCAAAGAAGACACACTTCCTCAAAAAGAGATCATCTTCTATAATACCTTTGCTGTTCATAATCTTTCCATAGAACAACTCCGGAGTTATTTTCGATACCTTCCCTTCTTCCGGATGCTGTTCTGATTTTTGTACTTCAGGACGACAAACCATGAAGTGTCGATACGGTAAGTTAGGTTCTTCGGAGCCTGAAACATTAAAAAATAACATGAATTCCTACATTATTGAATCTTTGCTTACAATAATATCGAAGAACAGAAAATATTTTAAAACGTACCACGTAAAACACATGACCAGTATAGACCTAGGTGATCGATCTTTGTTGCGATACCTACTAGAGGTTAGATAATGATCGCAGTTTAACATTTATAAACTTACTTGTTTACAGAGGTTGAGAACAAATACGTAAACATCAAATGCTTACAAATAGGATGGTACCTGGTGTGAGTTTGATGTTGTGCAGCAAGGAGTGCCACCTATGAAGCACCTGGGCGAGGTGGTCAAGCCCGCCGTGGTGGAAATGCAGAATCTTGTACTGCGATTCCCGCGACGCCACCACCAGCTGCCCGCACGTGCAGTTGTCATCATTGAAGAAAAGGCGAAGAGATCGCATCTGGCTCAGGTCCACCGAAAACCTGGTTATAATTTTAAAAAAAACTTTTTTTCTTAAATTGAGTACAAATCCTCTGAAAGCCTAGCATTTCTAAAAGAGTTAAATAAACCAATTAACTGTCGCACGAACCTTAAGTTATCAATAAGGGAGTCTCGTACCGTATATTTAGAGTACTTGACATTCACTTGTTCAATTAAAATTAAAAAATACTATCTAACAAAAAGCTATCCTCAATTAAAATGATTTCTCAAAGGGTCCTAAACAAAAAAATATTTTGAGTCTGTCATCTTTTCGTGTCCAATTTTAAAACAGTTGTTGAAAAAAACTTGGCAGACTCATGCAATTTGTGTTGTGACTTTAACGAGGGTACTCGAAAACCGACAACGAATATAAAATTCACGAAAATAATTTGAGTCTTTTTTCGAACAAGATAACTTTAATAACATTTTTTCAACCTACGGTCATATCATATCGTATGGTCAAAATAAAAGCCCTCAAGATATCGAATTTAAGACATATTTTTGAAACAACATAAGTAATATTATTTAAATAAAAAGGAGTTATCGAAATCATAAACACAAACTTAAAAACACATTTTAAATTTCAGTATTACAAATAAATAAATTTAATAAAGATAAGATACAGGATGTAATGATATGCACAGGAATAAAATTAAACCATCATCACAAATCGACGCAGATAACAAGGAAATGTTTTTGTAATTATCGGAATTAAAACGTAACACTCATGTCTATAATATATACGCATAACTAATAATAACTGTTATGATTAAAAATAATTTTTAAAGGTTTATTTAAACTAGATTCTACGACATCGATGACGCAAATATAAATTCTACTTTAATCTAGAAGAATTAAAATTCTCCCTAGTATCTAACTATTTCATAAATGCTGCATAAATTCATGGCATGACGCCTTCTTTCCAGTAATTAAATTCCGAAAGCTCTTAGAATAGTATAAGGCAATAGAGCCGCCTACAAATTAACTGAATATTTATAAGCGACCTGGATATCGAGAATTTTCCCTGAACAATATACTCAAATGAATACTATATCTAACAATTTGGTCAACTGAAGACTATTTAACAATAACGTTTTTTAGACATCATCAAGCTTTGTGATCAAATCTTTGAGAAATTAACGAAAGCTCTTGAGTTCCATACTTCTGTACATCCAGTCTGATTGAAACCAATTCTAATCAATCCAAAAAATCTATATTTCAATAGTTAAGGTTATAAAAAACTTGGGAATGTAGTCTCTTATAACTTGAGCCAATGTCAAAGTTAAAAGTACCAACATACATATGTAAATAGTTTAAAACGTTTTACTAGTTCGTGTGTAATAAGTAGCTTTTATCGTACATATCGATAACGTTTGAAAATTAACTAAAGAACTTACTAACGCTACATTAGCTGACTTATATGTTATCGGTCAAAAAGGAAACGTTCGAGTAAAACGATGATAATGCAAGGAATCCATTCCAGATCTAGTGGGATCCAATAGGATATTTATTGATGGGATCCATTTGGACACCCTGCAACATATGTGTCCTAAATAAGTGTTTCTGATAAATGTAAAATATATATAAAATACTTTATTTTAAACTCTCTCCAGAGTGTATTCGAAAAAATATTTTGCTTGTATTTTCACTCTCGCGACATAGGCTCGACGCTGCACTTCACATACCTAAACTTTTATCCAGGTCACCTTTAGTATATTTAGTTACTATGAAAACAATACCTGTATATTATGATTTATACATTTTAATTAAATGCATTTCAATGTAAAGACATTTTATAATAACACATCATATATTATATTTTGAGTGAAAAGTAACGTAAATTAACTATTTCCCCATTCTAAACACAGTTCGAAACTTATTAAACGATTTTATTTAATTAAGCCTTTTTATAGTTACGGAAAAAGTCATTTGAAACTGTCCGATAACAATGATTTTAATAATCCCTGCGGACTGGAAAGTCCAATTCGGTCATTTTAAAGTACGCATCATGTTGCAGTATTTACGTAATTGCAAATAAGGGCTTGCATCAGCAAATAAAGTCTAGATTTAAAAATAGGCAACATCGTATTACATAATATGATAAATATAATATGATATACGTTTTATGATGGCAAACAAATGTTATTAAATAAAAACATCGCTTGCATTCCTGTTAATTTGCGCTTCATAATTGTTGAATTGTTGAACAACTCAAAATATTTCTTACTGGTTGCTTAGACTTTGAATTCTATTTGGAGTACTTATTTAATTATTATGCTGCCTATCGGAATTCGAATCGAATTGCAACTGTTTATTTTCAATGTTCGGTTCACTAACTTCTGTTACATCAGGGCAGTGATTCTCAACCTTTTTTTTGTTGCGGCACATATTAAACAATTTTAAAATTTGGCGGCACACAAAATAAAACATAAAAATTACCTACTTACTACAACACACTGCATAAATTATGGATTTATATGAAAGCGATAATATTTAAGACTAAATTAGGTAACCGAGTATTTCAGCAAAAAGTTCTATGATACGCCTTTAATTTCTGTTATTCTTGTTTTTTAAATTTTTGGCTTAGCAATTATTATAGTAATTAATATACAAAATTGTTATTTATAAATAAACAGTGCGTAAAAAGTGACGTTTCTGTAGAAGAGCATCTGGAAAGAGCACATTATTTGAAAATTCATATTAAATACGATAAAGAAAATAAAATTGCAGGCAAACATTTAATGAGTATAATCATTTGGGGATCGCTTATTATTATAGAATTATGCTACAGCTGGAAGGACGTGGTCTAGGAGGGCAAAAATAAGGGAAGAATGGAAGGGATTGGAGGAGGCCTATGTCCACGGGGCAAACGGATAATATATATATTATGTAAATATAAATGTATAATAAATCAATTTAAATTAATGTCACGAATATTGTATCCGAATAAAGGCTATATTATATTATTATATTATAATATATTATTATTATAGAATTAACTTTATAGAAGATTCACCTTCGACATTTTATCGGCGCTCGCCGCTGCGGCACGGGGGAACTGTGTACACTGTCCGGGAAAACTAAATTATGCTTCAGCGCCAAGAACTCGGGCGTGCTCATCCAGTTGGGATTGCACTCATCGCACGAGCTCAGCGATAGTGACCTGATGAACCTGTCACTCGACAACGAGTCCGGGGTCAAATCGATATTCTCCACGTTTGGATTAGCGATCGTTATATTAACCGACGTCATTGATTGTGAACGTACGTGGCGCTCGAACTCGAAGATTTGCTCCTTCGATTCATCCTTCTCTAAACGATAACCATTCTTATTGATATCCGAAGATTTTACAGTGGGCTTCGAACTGGATGACATGTCCGTTGTATCATTCTGTGTAAACCGAGTATCTGTCGATTTAATGCTCTGCTTATCAAAGTTGGAATTGAGGCTTGTAGTTTCTGAGGAGTCCGAGAACGCATGTTCATTGTTTGCATCTACTTTTGCCTTCTTCCTATTTGTTTTTTGACACGGTATATCTTTCGGATTTGTCGGTTTATGAATAGTGAGGCCTAGCTCCTCACTAGGACTGCTCTCGACTGCCGATGGGCACTTCTTGAGCGTGGAATTAGGTATCCAATTTAAAAATAGAGTTGGCCGTTTCGAGTTGTTGTGCTGGTCAGTAAATACCTTGGTGGTCACAGTTAAGTATCCAGGATGGTGTACGATATCTAATTCGTGTCGCGCAATCGTTGGAGGATGGACGCAAACATTGTTCTTGCAAAACAATATTTCATTGTCGACATAATCGGGCGGTTCCTCGTTGTCTTCGAAGTCCAAACCTAGGAAGTAGCTGGACGCTCTCTTAATGAGGTCGGGCAGCGGCATTTCGATCACATTTCCTTGTCGCTTGTGGAACTAAAATATCGTGTTATCATTCGCGACGTGCTCATTTGAGCGACGCTCCGTGTGTACTGAGAGCGCGCATGTAAACACCCACACAGCTTGATAAGACGGTATTGATCGGGGCCAAGAGAAGCGCCGGGCGCCGCCGCCGGCACTCGCGCAAAACTCGTTCGAGTGACACCGACGTAATCCGAACCCCGTATTCGGTTATATTAATTAACCACGTTGTAATTGTACTGACCTGACACATGAGTACATTTCATATTACTTCAATAATATTATTACGAATAGGCATATACGAGTAGGTCGGTGGTAGGTAGGTAATTGACATTAGGTATAAGAAAATAAAGATTTTTCAATATGTAATAAACGAAGCAACTAAAAGCTCAACTATGTAAAATTTGGTAGATACAATCAATAGATCATCTCTGTTCATAAAGCAACGTTTTCCCTCATTTTTTTCAAGATTTGTTTCAATAATAAGAAATAGCCAAGCCAAGCACACCAGCAACACGCGTATGAGCGATATCAGTTTTAGGTGTGATAGCATCCTGGGCGAGATTACGGCGCTTTCTGTTTTTTACCATACATTTAGGGTGGTTAACAGGTTTGTGGCACCCATCTCTATCCAGCGCCCTGGGCGGTCGGTCAACCGCGCCCAATCTTAACGCCGGCCCTGCGTGCTAAGCTAGCGTACCATGTTTTAGTCAACCTCAAGCGGAAAAATATTCAAGTCCTAGTTTATTCGATATAAAAAAATTAACGTATTATTATTAATTATTCTTCTTCGTCGCTGGAGTCTTTCCAGACTGGTCGGGGTCATTATGTATCAGCGAACCGCTTCACAAGCCGCCGCCACTCCTCCCTTACTTTTTCTGTCTGTATGTCTGTCCGCAAGGCCGCGTTTGTCCCGGGTAATCCCCGGAACGGCCGGTTTGACCGATTTTGTAGTGAAGTTTTGAATACACACAAATACTATCATGAAAATTTTTGTCATTTTATCAAAAAGTATTTATGATTTAAAATAGTTAAAAACTTGCGTGAAACAAAACAAAGTCCTCATTTTTTGCATTGAAATCCGCACGATGGCGTCTGCGTTGCATAATGAATTGACAATTCTAATGTTTCCAGATAATAATATTTTTCCCTATATTAAAGGAAATAATAAAAAGTAAATTTTTCACATAAACCTCTGTCGATTCAATAGAAATTATGACTACATTATTTACTTTCGTCAAAAAACATACAAAATAATTTTATTCGAATAGAACGATTTTTCCAGGAAAATATTTTTTTAAATAATGGAAAGTCATTGAAATTTTTTTGAAATACCAAAATAACAGGTTCTATAAAAATTCGTAAGAAATTTTTATGTTACGCATCATTACGACATTATTAATCTATAATTTTTGAGTTCTTTGGTACGGAATGGAATGGGATACCCCATCCAAAAAAATAATTTAACCGACGACGTTATTTATCAGTTGGTTAAAACGTTAGGAAAACGCGTTATTTTATTAAATCGTGATTTGGAAAACGAATTATCTTATTGGAAATGTTTTATTACTCTTCCGAGCTCGGGAGGGGTATTTAGTGTCTGGGAAAATAAAATGCAGATACAGGCAAAATTTCGTATGCCCCCTTTGTAGACAGCGCATGCGCCACACATTGCAATCAGCTGTCAGAAAGAACATAATCACGTAAAAAACAAAATTATTTGTGTCCTAAGATAATTCCCGTCAATATGGCGGGGCAAAATCCAGGCTCTCCTACTGATTTTCAATATTTTTACGAGGATGAAGTGTATAAAATCAACAATCGCGGCCAAGTCGTATTCGGTCTTGTACTTGAAAACTACGAAGCGAACTCCAGTGATCAGGAGAGCGACATTGAAACACCTATCCAAAAAGGCGAAATTCGTGTTGTGTGGCACCCTTCGGGAACCGAACGAGTTATTTCTGAAAAATCGGTAAGTAATCAGACAATAGTAAAATACATTGTCCTACAAGTACATTGAAGCATGCTATTGCAGTGCGATTTTAATGACAGATTTGAAAACCGTTACAAAAATGTGAGTTTTGCATAGCATAAGACTGATTTGTATCCTTCAAGGAGCTTTTATAATTAAGGTATAAAATATTTTATGTTAAAATTATAAAGTACCCACATGCATTATAATTCTGTTAATAAATTTAGATGCTAACTTCTGGAAAATTAATTGCATTTACCAACTTATAACAATAATTTAGACACTTGAATTAATAACTTTAGTATTGATTGATTAAATTTTTTTATCACCTTTGCTTGAAGGATTTATATTGTTCCACACAGAATATTATAAACCAGATCTTTTATGTATTCAAATAAATAAGACTATGCAAAATTGTTAAGGCTACTATGTTCCTTCATGTATTACTAATAGCGGGAAGGGATGATATGACTAAGTTATGCAACATCACAATATTAGTGCTGAAAAATTACTGAGAGTTTTTATTAGTTAGATTTGGGCAGTAATATAAATTGTGAAGAATTTCTACTATCTCTTTGTTTAAAAAAATCTTATGGAGATTTAAATATTACAAATGTATTGAGGTGTTCAAAAATTCTTGAAACATCAAATGAGTTTCTGTGCCGAGTGTAGAGGGATGAGTGGAAGGGCACTGTGTAGCATTCAAATGGCATAGATTCACCATAAAGGTTCAAACAGCCCATACTATGAAACCATTAATGAACATGATCAAGTCAAATTATTCATAATAATGATAAAAGCATAACATATTGGCTGATAACAAATTAAAACATATTAATTTGCATTTCTTGAATCTTATAATTCACAAACAATGTGGTTACATTGTATGCTATGTTATCATTGTGTTATGGAAATTCTCTATAATTTAAACTGGTACACACAACATTTGACTCCCACAATGAACATAGGGTGAAATTGTGATCAAATACTAATTTTATATGAAAAGGATTGATAAAGGGCTCAAGAAATACTAAACCACTATAGTGTGGGATAAAAATATAAGGTCTTGGGTTTGATATCTCTATTTAAAAATTGTCATGAACTACCTAGCACAAGCTTAGGCTTAGTTGAAGTGTTGAAAAGAAACATTATTAAATTATTCCCAATTTTTTTTTGATGTTTGTGTTGACCTATATATGTATAATTGACAGGTCGGTCTAGCAGACCGTTCGTTGATGCCAGGCGATGTTGTTCGCCGCCTCATAGCTGGAAAGGACACCCAGCGGGGATATTGCCGTGACATAGTGATGACAGCAGCATTGCAGATTGTAGGAACTAAACATGTGATACCCAGTGTTGCCAGTGAAAGACTACAACCGTTAGAAGAATTCACACCCGATCTAGCTGTGTGCCTTGACTCTTGGGTTGGAACATCAAAGGTGAGCTTGTATGTTAATGATAAGTATTGACAACAAGATACTGGATTTTGGTACGAAATTCCTTACTATGGATGTTACACTGACATTGCCCAGGCTAAGCTGAACCCTATTTTATATGTTAGACCAACCAAGTTTGAAGTCAACTTATATTGAAATTTATCTCCAAAAATATTGAATTCAAATGACTTGTCTCTTGTTATGTATAAATTGAGATATGTATTTTTGTTTAGGCTGTGCACAGTAAACTTCGTCTCGTGTCAGCTGATGGTTCTCGTCTTGAATACCCAGACCTGGACAGTTGTCCATTGGAGGACTATTCCATGAGGCGACGTCGATCCACCCCTTACTCTTCGTCTGAGTTCTACCCGGGGCAGGTTGTGTATGGGCCCTTGGGAACTCTGGATAGTGCCAATTGGCTCCATGTCACCAAGGAAATGAAAGCTGCGAGGAAACACAAAATGCATGACCATAAGGTAAGTTAAATTTTAATTATGTTACTTAATGTTATTGTTAAAATCACTAGTCAGTTATTGAAATAGTTTTGAGTTTTTACATATTTGTTTATTGTGAATTTAAAAACGAAATGTCACTATAATTTGACATTATTTTATTAGACTTTTTTATTTTTGGTGGCATTGCAAAGCCCACATCAGCTCGTTTGATTAAGAAGTTATATGGGTGACAATGTCTTAGTTCACGGTGGAAGCTGTGGTGACTGAAAGTGTCAGCGTGCACTGGCAGTGCCGTGCGCTTTCCACTCTCGTCACTGACTCCAATGCACCGCAGCAGCCCAAATTCCTTGTTGAAGGTATGTTATTGTGGGGTTTTACTACTGTTGTGTGAAAGCATATTGATTTCCGTCTTCATCATCAACCTGCCCTTATCCATATGAAGGGTCGGCAAAGTATGTACTACTCCTCCATACAACTCTATCAGCCATCATATCTGAATTAATACCCTTCTTACGTATATCCTCTTTCACACAATCCATCCATACTTTCTTTGGTCTTCCTCTACCGCATAACATTACAAACAACATTTTATTAAAAATGCTATAATTTTCTCTATATTTTCATTTTTTATCAGGTGAAGATTTGAAGAACTTAAAACTTCTGAACGTGTTTGAACCCTGTACGCTGCAGGTTGGCGACAGAAATTTCCTCACAATTGGCCCCGAAGATACATTTGTTAGTAAAAAACAGTGGCGAAAACATCAAAGTAAGTATTTATAATATTAGGTACTTATATGTATGGTTCTTTTTTTAATTTAAATATTTAGCTTTATAAATTATTTAATTCACCCCATTGAGGTACATATAATATGTACTAGGTCCACGCGGTATTAAGAAAAACATAGTAATCTATGTGTTTTTCCAGACTATGTTCTACATCTATGCCAAATTTCATCAAGATCCGTTCAGCCGTTTCTGAGATACTTTCAAACAAACATCTATCCATCTAAACATTCGCATTTTATAATATTATTTTTTTTTTAATACATTTACTAACATTCATAGACTTATTATTTTGAAATAGTTACTAATAAGCAAAACATTTTCAGGTAAATTCTACAGGAATCTTCGTAAACAGAGCCGGCCAGTGAAAAAACCTTCAAAGACTGATGCAAATTCAACAGAACACATCCCTTCGAGACCTAAAAAGCGTGCCTCTTCACATCGCAAACTTAAGTCCACAGATGTAAGTGTTTTTGGATTCATTTAGAAACCAACATTAAGAATAAAACTCCTTAGTAGACATAGCACTTTTTAAATTTATTTAAATGAAGTATTTTTTGTTACTTTGACGTTTTAATGACAGGACCTCTCAAGGAAGTACAATCCCCTGTGCTAGTTTTGTGTGTGTAAAATTTGGAGACAACATGCACTTATAAAGAAATGTTAGCAAGATAATATGTACATTTTATTTACCTCAACTAGCACAAAAATTACAATTTATTTAGTACAATGGTGACTCTGTCTAGTCCATTATTCTTTAGTCAAAGGTTTGTTATAAGACAATTTTAAGCAGTCATGCAAATATTTGTTAGAATGAAATGGAAGTGGATGGTGGCGATGAGAAGCTGGAGTCGCTGGACGAAGCTCTGAAGGCGGACCTCAACTGCCCCAGCATTAAGATAGAGCCAAGCGCAGATGTCACCATGCCCGTCGGCAGCAGCCAGGAAGACACAGCCACCGAGGAGAAGAATGACTCTGGCATCAGGTAAGAGTCACTAACCTTTTTTATATTTTTTTATTCACAATTTTCTTTCTGTCTTCACAATTATAAATACAGTCGAGGACGTTAATTTCCTACCCATATCGTTATTTTTTTTTAACGCATTAGTACCCAATTATTCTCAACATCACAGCACTGCATCTTCAATTTATAATCTAAAATTCAATAATTAATAATTTTCATTAACACATTCAATGCCACCGACACAATATGACTCAATTTTTTTGCGAAAACTTCGTAGTGGCATACAACGTGTTAACAATACATGTTATATATGTTATATATGTTACTAGTAGATGTTTATTAATATATTTACAATAAAGTGGGCTAAGTAAATCCCACATTCGCAGTCCGGAGCCGAGCAAGGAGGACAGCCAGCTGTTGAATGGGGACAGTAAAGTGGGTGACTCCTGCCTTAACGACGACGACTCTGATAACTGGGAGAATACCAGCAGTGATGGCAGCGATACTGATAGGTGACTGACTACTGATTTATCACTTTACCTTATTTAACACTTTTTTTTTTAAATGTTATATTATCTTTGTTTTCAATTAGTATGAGATTGACGACTATATAATACTAAGCATATCTATATATTTTTTTGTTTACAACAAAGAAAATAATTTAAAAAACGTGAGCCGTCATGGGATACCTGGCAGATGTGAAACATCGTGTGTGTAAAAGTAATATGCGTAAAATATTAATAATTTTTTTTCAAGAACTAGATATAGTGAAAAGTGTTACTTCCCTAGTGTTTTTTAATAGAAGAAATAAAGTGTAAAGATTTTTATAATTTGTTATAGCGGTGCAACGTGGTCATCACGCTGCTCATCCGCGGCGTCGCAGCGTGGTAAACGGTCTCCGCAGCTGGCGGTGCGGCTGTTGCGTGGCAAACGACTGAAGAGAACTGCTCGCCGCGCACCTCCCGCACCACCACCGCGTCTAGGTGACCGCGTTGTTGTAGAGACTCTGCACACCACCAGTCGCGCTAATGTCGTATGGCAGGTATGTACTAATCCATATTACCATATAACACTATTGTTCCAAAGTCCATGAAAGGACTTTTACAAAAAAAATATGGTGTATTTTTTTTTCGAAGTAACAAAGTATTTCAATTTGTTTTTTTTTTTTGCAGGATGGTACAATAGAAATGGGCATACCATCAACCCAACTCTATCCTATTCACCATTTGGACGGTCAGGAATGTTTCCCGGGTGATTTTGTTGTCAGCGGCGCGGCTAATGTTGAAGAAAATCAACAAGTAAGTTCTTTGTAATATGTTATGGCACAATAATTGTTTATATTATATAGGAAATGTTCAAGAAAAAATTTATATCAATACTTCACATGGAAATACTTTGAATGTTGCAAAAATATAACATAAGAAGCTTTCATATATACAGTCATCTTTTTTCGGAGTGGTCGAGTTAAATAGAAATTATGTAAATATGAAGTTACATATTTTATACCTAATAATATGAATTCCAGTTAAAACACAGAGAGTACGGCGTGGTGCAGCGCGTGGACCATCACGGGCGTACGGCAATTGTGCACTGGTACCGCACCTACACCAGTGCTGACGAGCCTGTGTGAGTACACATTCACTCATTCGCGTGTTATCTTTTCATTCACTCATTCATCTTTTCACATTTCATTCGTTCACATTGGTTTTTTTCATTAATTTATCTATCCTAAAAATATACGTGAAATTAATCTCCACAGCGTTTTTTCCACTCATCCTTACTTCTTTCTGTAATTTAGAAACAAGGAATATATTTTTAATTATTTTTCAACAGACCGCAAATGTTGAATGAAAGCGAGATGAGCGTGTATGATCTGAAAGACCACCCGGACTTCCAATATCGACCCGGCACTGTAGTCATCAGAGTCGCCAACTTTACTGGAGAAGACGCCAACTGTACTGCCGGACAGGTTGGTCATTTATTTTGTAATTTATTTTACTAATAAATTATTTAGTTAATTTTAACTTGTATGGTAAATTTTATTTATAAGGTTATCGACAACTTCCCATCGGGTCGCGTGAAGGTGTGGTGGGTTGACGGTCACACCAGCATGTGTTGGCCACAGGATCTCTATAAGGTAAAATTCTTTACAAAATTATATGTCAATCATATTAAAAGGGAATCATATTCAAATGTAATATTAATTTTGTACAGTCACCAACATTTACGAAGATCCTTTTCATTAAAATTTAAAGAAAAAAACTAAATTTTCGAAACTTACTCCCATGTTCGCAGGTCGGGGAATACGATTCTGAGGAGGGTGAGCTGTGGGGCTCTGATGCATCCGGCTCGGAGGACTCCTGGGAGACGCAGAGCTCAGCTCGCGATGAGCCGCGCACGCCCGACGCCGCCCCACAGCCGCCGCCCCCCACTCAGCCCCCACCACACGCCCCCCACGCCCCGCAGCTGCACATCCACGGCAGGAGGAAGATCAGTCTACCCGGTCAGTGGCCCAAAATTTAGAGCATTTTCACCTTCACATTGATTTCATAGGAATACTAGCTCGCCAGCGACTCCGTTTACACGGATAATAAAAAATAATTAGTATCCTATGTGTTCTTCCAGACTATGTTCTATGTCTGTGCCAAATTTCAAGAAGATCCGTTCAGCCGTTCCGGAGATACCTTCAAACAAACATCCATCTCTCCGTTCGCATTTATAATAAATAAATAAGATAAGATAGTAAAGCGTCGGGTTAAGCACTTGCCTTGCAATCTGCAGGTCCTGGGTTCGAATCCCGCCATGTACCAATATGTTTTTCGATTTACATATGTACATTTATCCGACGTTCTTACGGTGAAGGAAAACATCGTGATGCAACCTGCACATATCTGAGAAGAAGTTCAATGATGTTTGTGAAGTCAACCCGCACTTGGCCAGCGTGGTTGACTATGTCTTAGTCACCCCTAACTCAGGATAGGCTCCGAGCCTCAGTGGGGACGTTTAGTGAGCTGATGATGAAGATAGTAAAATTACATTAATTAATTGCAGTGTTGGGCAACAGTCCTAGTGAAGAGACGACCCCTGAGTTGGGTAACAGTGGTACCGCGGTGGTGCTGAGCAGCAGCGGTGTGCCACGTCTGCTGGAGCCGCGTGTGGCGGCACACATTGAGCGCGGCCGTGTTGCCATGCGCCGTCTTGAGGAGATGTTTGCCAAACATCCCACCTTGCAGAGCCAGGAGGTATGTACTACATACATTATGTGACAAATGTATATATAGACACAAAACTGGGAATTGTTTTTACACCGTTATGATGAACTAGTAGTGGCACGCAACTTTGTTTGCGCGAAATTAAAAAAAAAATAGGAATATATATAGCCTATGTTACCTGGGGATAGTGTGTAAGTTCCCAAAAAAATCCAATCATTTTATTAGTCTATTCAATGCAAACAAATAAATCTTTCATATTTATAATATTAGTTTAGAAGATTTTTCTTTAGTGAACCAACTGTTTTATACATCGATGAAATCAGCGATTTGTTAAAGAAAATCTTAATTTTTTTTTTATATTAAAAAAAAATTCAAATTTACTTTGTATTCACCTCGTTTTACCTGTATGTGTTAACGTAAACTTCGTACAACTTACCTACTTGTCAAATACATTAAATATGTGTATATTATTTATTTGACCAGAATTTAATGTTTTGATTTTTATAGATAATGAGAAAACTGTTGAATCTCTACAAAGACTGCCGCTTCCTCGATCGTCTGATGGGCACTTCGTTCTTCCATGAAGATCATTTTTTGGTAAATATGTGTACATAGTTTTTATAGTAAAATTCATCATCAGCTCACTATACGTCCCCACTGAGGGTCTCGGACCCTACCCCAAGTTAGGGGTGACTAGACTATAGTCAGCCACGCTGGCCAAGTGCGGGTTGACTTCACATATATCATTGAATTTCTTCTCAGATATTTGCAGGTTGCATCACGAAGTTTTCCTTCACCGTAAGAACGTCAGATAAATGTACATATGGGATAATGGGATTCGAACCCAGGACTTGCAGATTGCAAATCAAGTGCTTAACCCCTGAGCCATCGAAACTCTGACAATAAAAGTACTTAGTTTTAATTAATAAAAATCACTCTTTCGCAAGTCATATTTATTTCAATTTATTATAATTAAATATGTAACCAGGGTCTACTAGAGCGTGTACGTGAACGTGGTGCTAGTACTCCACGAGCTGGCGAACGTCGCGTGCACGAGCAGCTCGCACGTCTGTTCACGCCGAGCGAGACCAGCGAGACCGCCGAGACCGTGGAGACCAAGGAGACCGACGAGCAGGACTCCGCACTCGACGCTATGATCGTCGACGATGACAAGACCAAAGACCAGAAGCATACTATTATATCTGCTAATGTTACCCTCGAAGCAATGGACGTGAGTTTTTTTTTTTAAATTTCAATACAACATATTAATACTTTGGTGTTTGCGTTATTTTAGTTTTTAAATGTATGTTGTAGGTTGAAAGCAATTCTCTGAAAAAGCCATTGCATTTAAACATTGAGGCGATACAGTCAGGCTCCAGTGCTGTGGCCTCTGAAAATACATCCGCAGATAATGGTAAGTAAATTATTTAGACATTTTATATATATTTCTTCAATTAATATTATTTGATACTAGCTTTTACTCGCGACTCCGTCCGTGCGGATTAAAAAAAATGCACACAAGATAAAAAAGTTCCTATGTCCGTCTCCTAGTTCTAAGCTACCTCACCATCAATTTTCAGCTAAATCAGTTCGACCGATCTTGAGTTATAAATAGTGTAACTAACACGACTTTCTTTTATATATATAGATAGATGTTCAGTACTTTACAGTGTTTGCTCTCAGTTTGTTATCTGAGATATGAGTTAACTAAATGAGTATATTGTATAGTGGTTGGTGAGGCGGGGGTTGTGTCGGGGGCGGGGGCGGGGGCGGAGTGTGAGGCAGAAGGTGGGCCGCGCAATGTGTGCTACAAGTTGTGCTCTCTCATACACACACAGCTCGTAAAGGCGCACGCCGAGGTCAGCCGGTACGTACTGTAGCCATGACAAGAAAACTTTGTCATTTTTATATCATGTAACATTATTAATAACAAAATATGGGAAAATTGAGATAAAAGAAATATACATTTTCAGTTTTTTTTTTTACGCAGTTAAATTGCAAATAAACGTTGATTTCGAATGTATGGAAGCTTTGTATAAAGGCTGTAATTTGTTTTCCGCAGGAGAAGGCCGCAAGAATTGGCCGAATTCCTTAACAACTTAATGAAAAATTCAAACGCGAGCGAAGAGAAGTTACCCTACCACTTTTCAGTGTGAGATTCAATTATATTTTTTTGGCATTTCTTATTTTTTTATTTGTATAAATGGAAATCTGTACAAAATTTTTTTTTTTTGAAGAAAAAAAAATGCAAAATTTCGAATATGTAATAGTACTATTAAAAAGTTTTTTAAAGACAAATAGGTGATATTCAAAGTATTTTTTGTTTTACAGTGAAAATGGTCCTTCGAGTCAGATAGGTAAAATTTTGTTTAGAAGGTTAAATTTAAGTATTTTTTTTGTTGTAAAATAAATTTCATAGTAAAAAATTTCGTGTGATTTTGAACAGATTTCCATATATATTGTTTTGCTATTGTATTTAATTTTCGGTTATACTTACCTTATTTATTTTCAATTTTCACATACAACTGGTACATTTATGTGAAACTTTTTAACTTTAAATGTTTCCATGTCCTTTGATGTTTAAATTTTTGAAATCTCCACTAATATCTTAGCACCGCTTAATTTTTTAATCGATGTTTTTAATTGTTGTGATGAGTTTCATATTTAATACTCGAATTCGCAATACTTATATTAAACAAAGGATAAGTATTTTTTTTTTAGCATTGAGTCATTTTTATATTTCATTAATTGTCTATTTTTTGTGAACATTAAAATGATTTAGCATTTTTTTTTCATTACTAGTTTTCGACGAATTTTTTTTTTAAATCTGAACAAGCACAGTTTTTTTTCTTTTTTTTTATATTTTTAATTTTATTATGACTCAACAAAAAGTGGTAACCTAATTTCTCTGTTTTCCGATAGATTTAGTTTGTTGAAGTGTTCTTACTTCTAGTATTCGTTGCGTAGTTTCATATAATATTTGTTTAATGTAAGTCTTGCGTGCATTAAAATGTTTGTATGTCTCTGTGTGATATTTTCATGGCTTGAATTCATCAAAATTTTATCCCTATGCATTTCGAAGAATTACTACCGAAGTAAATGTACATGAAAACTGTGCGCGTATAAATTATTGATCATTGTTTTGTAATCCGACTAGTTTAATTGCAAATTTATAAATAACTTTAATTGCATGAAGTTGTTGGATGTATTAATACCATTTGGTTTAATTTCATTTGTAAAGTGTAAAATATATTTTTAATTTTAAGTGTATGTCAAAAAGATGAAAAATCATGGCAAAAAACAAAAAATAAAGTCGATTGCGAATTGTATTTTGAAAATTATGTAAATGTAAATTTTGTGTCAATCATTTCATTAGTTAAGTAGTACAAATATACAGACCTAAAATCTTTCTACCTTATATTACTAGCATTCGGTTAACAATAAATAACTCAATAAGTGTTATCGTTTGCGATTTCTGTTAGTTTAATTATACTAGTCATATTATAAACTGTCAGTAAACGAATTGCAAATATTATATGCAAAAAGAAAAAATACTTTCACTGCCACAATTCGTTCAGATATCTTGACTAGTTTTGATGTGCTTTGTCCAAATAAATTGGCAAAGTTCGCAATCGTTCGGTAACATATTGTGTGTGTAAGTGTACGTGTGAGTGTTACCATAAATAAAATCATTGTTATTCTAATCAAAGTTCTAGTACAAACATCTGTCTAAAACTATAATAAAAATTACAGTCAATATGGTGCGCTGGTGGTGAGCATGGCTGACCAGGAGGAGAAGGGCCAGGCCAAGGCTGTGCCAGCTGACGCTAAAGACAACACAACCGCCACTGCTGCTTCACCCGATACCAAAAGTACGTTTAATTATAAAAATAATATTGAATATAAACTTTGCAGTTACTGCTTGAAACTTATTTCTGATGTACTCGCAACGCCCCCCCACCCCATTTCCCTTTAAAAGCTAAAAATGATACAATCCGTACGTTTCAAGAACTAACTTGACTTTTAATTATTACCAGATATGCTGGCAGCGGAGGCGGCGCCCCTGGCAACCGCGGAGGTGGAGGCGGAGGTGGCATGCGGGGTGGTGGAGGCGGAGGTGGATGCGGAGGGTGGTGAAGGTTTCTGCGTGCTGGAGAGTGCGCCCGCCGCGCACCGCTTCCGTCTGTCCATGCTGCAGCCATCAGAGCCGCGCTCCTTCTACTCCGCAGTCAAGCGGGAGATCAAACTGCTCAAGAGTGACCTGCCGCCTGGAGTCAGTATAGCATGCTAGTTAAAATCACCTCCCCTAGAATTTTAGCCCATTAACTTATATATGTAAAAAGTTACGTGTTTTTTATTTATGGTCCTTCTAGCAGGATTTTTGCTTTCATTTTCGAATGAGAGGTTACGCAGTTGCTAAATTTCTTTAAAAAATTATTTAAAAATTGTCAATGATACGGTTTTGTCGTAAAACGTGTCTATTACTCGTACTATTTTTTTTTTTTGACATTTTGCTAATCATTTATAAGTCTCTGAATGCTATGAAGTTTTTAATGAAATAGTAATATATTGTATGTAAGGTGTGGGTGCGCGGGTTCGAGGACCGCATCGACCTGCTGTCTGTGATGATAGCGGGTCCGAGCCGCACGCCGTACGAGGGCGGGCTGTTCGTGTTCGACGTGCAGCTCGGCGGAGAGTACCCGCGCGCGCCGCCGCTCTGCCACTACCACTCCTACTGCAGCGACCGCCTCAACCCCAACCTCTACGAGGATGGCAAGGTATATACACCCTCACACGGCAACCTTAAGTCAAACTAAATTGTCGTAGTCTGCTTGTCAAGTTTTTTTTCTTCTTTTATTTATATTTCTATATAGGTTTTATATTTTAAATAAGGTTATCTCAATAATCACTGACATTGACATGAGTGAATATTGTAACTGATGTGTGTAGGTATGTGTGTCGCTGCTGGGCACGTGGTCTGGTCGCGGAGTGGAGGTGTGGGGCAAGGACAGCTCGCTGCTGCAGGTCATCGTCTCGCTGCAGGGCCTCATCCTCAACGCGGAGCCCTACTTCAACGAGGCCGGCTACGAGAAGCAAAAAGGTCAGCCCTTTTTTTACACCTAGTTCTGTACTACGTAAGTCTAAAAATAAATCACTATCAGACTCTTAAATTTATTTATCGCGTGCAGGAACTCAGCAGGGCAAAGAAAATTCTCGGATGTACAACGAGATGGTGCTCCTGAAGCTGGTGCAGTCGATGACGCGCATGGTGGTGAGCCCGCCGGAGCCGTTCCGCGAGGAGGTGCTGCGGCACATGCGCGGCGCCGCCAGCGCCCTCTGCCAGCGCCTCGAGTCGCTGGTGCTGCTGTCCAGCGGTGCCAGCACCGAGCTGCCGCCGCCAGAGTACCCGCTGCTGCCCGCCTCGCGCGGCTTCTGCCTCACGCTGCGCTCCTCGCTGGACGCCTTCCGCGCCGCGCTGCGCCGCAACGACATCGACGTCCCTCCCTCCGTCTTATAGCCGCTATAGCCGCTCGCCCATTAGGTATACCTCTTTTCAAATATCTTGGCAGCTCGAGGTCATCTGCTCACTTCGCAATGTTCCGAGCCGCCAAGATATTTGACAACGTCAATACGTCACCTCACGTCACGTCACGCACACAAACATATACAGCATCGTAAAGCGCTCCACGGATTTTTTTGTTCTCATCGAACTATTGGGTTTATGCGAGATTAATCTTTAAGGTGCTACACATAAAGTACTTTTTTCAATAGCATTAGAGATATTGTTACTGTAAGACATTTGCATGAGAAATAGAATAATTACACCCTTTAGTGACGGAATTTAGAATATTGGTTTTTAATATCGTGGAGCTGCTTCTTTATAAGACGTTTACGAATGATGGAATAAAAAACAACTTTCAAATAAACCTATAGTCATACATTCACTCACTCAATAATACACTCCTTATATTACGTATAAAGTAATAAATAAAAAAACCTAATAAAACATTTAATCGTGTATATTTTTACATGGTTACATGTAAATGATTAAATCTATTTTTATTTTATTATAACATGACTTTAATGCGTTTTATTTATACATTATAAATAATACGGCATTACTGTATATTTATTGCATTTTGTTATTGTTTAGCTTTGAATGCTCCTAAATTATTAATATTTTCTAATATTCTAGACAAGTTCGTGGAAAAATCCTGATATTTTATTGTCTAAAGATACTTTCTAAGAGTATGCTTTTTTTCCTTTCATATCTGTCATATTGCTGTCTCTTTGTCATCTATGAAGGGATTATAATTGTCCTTTATTCATTTTTACGTAATAATTTATATACAATCAGGTATATATATATATATATATATATATATATATATATTTTCACACCGCTTCTGTTTGTATTTTCTAATTCACATGTCTATGTTAATAATTTCAACTTTTTACGTAATAATCCCTTTTTCTATTCTTTTAATCATTCGTAATCGTCTAAAACAATGCAGTATTTATTTAACTAAATTCTAAAGGGTTATTCATTAATCACGTGGGTTTTTTTTTGCAACTTTTTAACTCCAAACCTTCTGGTAATATGTGATGATGTTTTAGACTACTCCTTAGTAAAATTACATCTTATTTTGCAATTCAAATAATATTTGTTTTTTTTTAAATATTTTTATTCCTTAAATATACGTCATCAGTCAGAGAATCACGGGATATTCTTATTTTAGTCTCTCCTTGTGATGTCTCGTGATTTTTTTGGGAACCGTTTTGAATTTCACGTGATTAATGGACTATTCCTAACCAAAGTATGTGGATAATTTCAGTCGCCGTTTGCGAGGCGTTTCTTAATATATATGTATGTATGTATAATAAAAAAGTCTTATAGTTATAGTATTTATTATGTACTTTTCGATTATAGAAATGAATTAAGATATTTGGAAGAGCGATAAAGGTCTCGGTTAAATTGTCGAAAAAAAAATTACGATTTCAAAATGTCGAATCTGTCTTTCATATTGTAGGTCAATATGTTAATGAACAGTTTATGTTGAGATTCAAAATGCATGCGATTTTTAATTATTACAATATCCCCAATCCAATATACATTCGTAAGTTTTTTTTTTTAATCAATAGGTTTAATTTTATTAATTTATAATTTAAAAAAAAAGATGCTTCTTTTTAATTCAACACAACTTTTATCTATGTATGTACTTATAAATTGGAACCAGTGAAATTTCATGTTTAATTATTATTTTTTTTTTTTAATAAAGACAATTTACTTTAAATGTGGCGTCTAGTGTATTTTATGAAATTTCATTAATAAAAAATTATATAGAATACGAACGATAGATTTTTTTTTTACTTTTTCTAGTTAAAATTAAATTAACGATCCTATCTCATTTTAATGTCTCATAATGTTGCGTATGCGCAGCTCCTACTCAATTAGTTTTTATTTTATTTTATACAATGGCATATATTAATTTATATTGTAGGGTTATGAGGTGTAAAACTATTTTCTTTCATATTTCGGCTCAGTTATAATAATACGCAATTCACTTATATTGTAGTTACCAGTGTTTTTTTTTTAATAACTAAAATATAGTCTATCTTTATTTGGATATTTTTTTATTTCCTGTATGTTATAAATTAAATTTTGTTGCAACTCTAGGTAACGTTAAATCACCATTTTTATATCTGTAAATTTATAATATACAGTAAGTGACAATATTATTAGAAAATATTTAATGAATTTCATGAGTAAAATTAATTTAAAAGTTTTATTTATTTCATATATACGAGCGTAACAATATTTCTTTTCCAACTCAATACATATTAGCTTTTAAATAAATAATAAATTATTAGTTAATTATAAATTTGTAATATTTAAAATTGTGATGCTCGTAAGAAAAATTTGAGCAAAAAAAAACAGTTGTATGGAACGAAGTATTTTGCTTATATTTTTTACAAGCGTGGGAACATAGAAATGGCAACATTTAAGTCGAATCCGAATACATCGCTTGCTGCGGTTTGAACCACGTTGATATTTGTTTCCGCAATTGTGCTTGTATAGCGGTCCGGTCCTCGTCCGCACAAATGTAACATGCCAAAGTCAATTGAGCTATGAAATGGTAAGGCTTTCTGTCGCTTGCGTACGCGATGAGTGACAAATATGTGTAATGATGATGATATAATAAATAATTCTTCAACCTTTCGTGTTTTTTTTACTAACTGTCGCCTGCGACTGTCCGAGCGGAATTAAAAAAAAACTTACTAAGTAGCCTATGTGTTCTTCCAGACTATGATCTACATCTGTGCCAAATTTCATCGAGATCCGTTGAACCGTTCCGGAGATACCTTCAAACAAACATCCATACATCCGCATTTCTAATATTAGTAAGATTATTTTATTACCTTTATCCTGTATTCATTTAAAAGTACGTTTTTTTTATTTTTTTGCCCGACTCACTACATAATTACTCCCTGTATTAAATTATTGTCCGCTATTTTATAACCGAAAAGGATATAAAAATGAAAGACAAAATTACAAACACACAAAATAAACTTTAATATTAGTAAAAAATATTTTCACACTATAAAAATGTACATAAATCAGTCGTTCTTTTAACATTCACCGTTCTAACAAAATGGTTATTCTATCACAGTCTTCAAAACGACAATCACACTTGAAACAACGACAATCACACTTGAAACAACGACAATCACACTTGAAACAACTACGATAAAGCAATTTATTTATTAAAAATATTTTCTTTTTTTTATTGAGTCTTACAATAAACCGTTATTATTTGTTACTAATTCCAATAATAACATGACTTACTATTTTCCTTATTCCTTTATTATTGTACTTTAAACATCGCAAAATGCAAAACAAGCTAAATTTGAACATAAATAGCTATTATGCATAAATATGAACTCCATGGTCTTCTAGTCAAAACTTAATTTAGGCTTTTACAAAAACACATTTCAATATTTCGTTTTTTCTATAAATTCTTATAAAGCTATATACTATCAAAATATATATGGTTTAGAAGTACGCCAGTTTGACGTCATCGAAGCCAGACTACACGTTTTTGTGCATGTATAGTACATAAATTTTTCAAAGGAAAGAGATACAGTTACCTACTTATTTAAACACAACAAAGAAGAAACCAGGTTTTTTTTTCATTTAAGTAACACAATTCTAGAAATCCAATAGAAATAATATAATAATCTTAATTTAAAGTACTTCATTAGACTGAGACTTGATTAATACATATAGTAGTCCCTTACTTACTCATTGGAGAAAAAAAAGACTACAATATTTACTAATAAATGTCACTCCAGTCGAAATACTCTAAACGAAATAATGCTATAAGAATGTACTTTTAGATTTTGGTGTCGTAGGATTTTTTTATTTTAAATTACATTCATATCACACTATGCAAATACATTTATCTTATGCTCTGTATGTTAGGGTCAGAAACTGGGGCGAAAATCAAAGTAGATTTTTAGTAGCAAACAAAATTGAGCTTTATACGATTGCACAAGGGTTGATTTAACTTTGCACGTTTTATCAAGAGCAAGAGTAAGACGTCAAAATTAATATAAAACATTGTTTAAATGATATAAAGATCAAATTAATCTGCTCTACTCTCCGACCCAGCCTGTGTGAACGGACCCTTAAGAAATCTCAAACGTTCCTAGATTAAAAAAAATATATTTGTCACATCTATGTGACAATGTGGATTGGCAAGAATATTAACATCACTGTATATTGAATCAGATTTTGATATTTTAAAATATTTTTCCAGAAACTAATATAATTAAATTAAACTATAAAAGTGAAATTTTACACCTTTCTTCATTCAATCATCAACTAATATTTGAAATGGAATGCGCTAACTAAAGTGTACGTATAATAATTGGGAAACTTTTGCCCAATGCGGCATTATTTACTTAAAAATAGTAACCTAGCATATTATGTGTATATCTGATCAACAGATAACAAAATATATACACGGTTATTTTATATTTACCAGAAAAAATATTGCGAACTTATTGCCGCCAGGAATTACTGATCATAATTAAGAAATAAAGTATATTAAAATCAAAAAAATATACAAAAACATAATCATTGTTAGATTGCAATAAATAAAAAAAACAAAGGAAAGACTTGTAATAATACTTTCCCTCCATTTTATTCATAAAAAGCCACAGACATTTATTTACTCTCCGTCCCCACTCACATCAACCCACTACGACCTAGCCATTTTCAAAAATGACTCGTAATATTTTGTTCGTAAAACAGTATTGTCTATGCATTTACAAGATTTTTTTAATTTTTATTTTGTTATTAACTACATCATCGATGAGTAAAAAATAATGAAAATATATTTAAAATCTTAAAATATGTATTCCTCAGTAGGTATATTTTTTCCGGTGATTAAAAAATTACCGTGTATATTACGGAATATCACATAATTTTATTTTACAGTGTGGTTCTACTGCGGTGACACTATTTTGTCCCTTTCATTCTATTTTATAAAAACAGAGACAACAGTAAGTGTCAATACAAATCACAGCAGTCGACACCTATATACGAAATCTACTCGTAAAAACATTAATTATTGTCATGCATAATCTATGGTTATAAAACTTTTATTATGTACGTTCATAAAATATGCTAATTAACAATCACATGCTAAGCACACCTAAAAATCACATTAAATAAAAAAGGCAGTTTTACAAGATAAAATTATATCTTGTATTAATCATATTAAAAAATGAGAAAACAAATATAGAATGTCATGCATAGTGCAAAAGATAAAAAAACTCTGACTTACTATTTTTTTATAGTCTATAGGATTTTTTTTGTCTGTGCCCGAGGTTTTATTGTTTGGTAGTTAATGGATCTGTTGATTTCACTCCGATTGGTTAAATACACGTGACGTCATCGCAGCCAATTATCATTGGTCGTAATTTTTTTTTTTATTTACGACTTTTGGCAAAAATGAGTGAAATCTATAGGTATGTACGAATGTTTTGTTAAATACCGATTCACAATTAATTAGTAAATACCGTAACATCTGAAAATTTAATTCAAGACCGTAAAAATATTCGGCAATACAATCGATTGTTACCTCTCGAATGAAACACGACCCCAATAACCTTTGGTACAACTTTGAGATCATCAACGTCATGAATTTTTCTCAAAAATATTCACGGACACTAATATAATACACATGAAAGACCAAAGCAAGACAAACACAGCCCAGGCTATGTGCGAAAAAGGGCTCTTGTATTTATTAACAACACCTAGACCTAACAAATTTGTACAGTGCCGTCTCGCAGAAAGCACTAGAAATGTGGGCATCAGATATTGAATACCGGTTCCCGCATACGAGCCCGTAAACTTAATTAGAATACCGATATCCTCTAAGAAGTAGGTCAACAGTAGCGGCGGCGCGACTGTTATTATTGGGAACAGTAACTTTCTCAATATAATATTATACGATTCTAGACGCGTCGTATCCAAAAACAGACTTTGTAAATTATTTCTAAGGGTTATAGCTATAATTGGAAAGCTCGTGGAGAGCGTGAACACGGGAAATAGAGCTAAGAAATATTCGACTATTTCTAAAATTATATTTTCATTATCCGTTGGTACGAAATTGAGAGTGTATAGATCGCTCAGTTTGGCGAAAGCAAACGCACCGGTGAAGGCTAGAAGGAGGTAGAAGATGCTGATGAGGGCGTAGTCCAGAGCCAGATGGAGGCCGAGGCGGTTCTTGCCGCGGATGGGGCTGATGAGTCCGGGCAGCGAGTGGTGGCACATGAAGGAGTACACGCAGGCGCCGAACAGCGTGGGCATGCCCGTGAAGTCGAAGGCCGGAGGTTTACCCTGAGGCCCGTGACCGATAAGCAGGTAAATCGCCATTGATATCATAATCGCAAAAGCTGCAAAAGAACATGGGTTAAATAGTACATAATAAGTAAGTTAATTTAAAGTATTATCTTTTAGTTAATGTAAACAGTTTATATATATTGTACACATTTTTATAAGATTGATGCAGAAAAGATATAATCGTGTTTCATCGTAAACAACTTTTGTTAAAAACATCAATAACAACAAATTGATGATCTTTACTTTTTTGCGTTAAAAGCTACCTCTTAGTTTAGTTAACAACATACATAATTTAATACACTAAGCAAAATACATAATTACTGGTGTAAATGTTATTTTTTACTGAAGTAAAACGGCATATGCGGCCTATTTTCCTATATGGTTGAAACTTTAAGAGCCTCTCCTGAAAAGTTGTTAATTTGTACATAGGACCTTATTCGTAGGAGCCATCGAAATAACGTGTTTCTAGTAACATATGTAATTTTATAAATGGTTATATATTAACAAATAAATGATATGAAAGATTAAACACATTAGAATTATCGATGTTATTTATATTGTAAATAACTGATAATTATATTTATCTATATTATTATGGTAACTATGTACGTAAATAATCGATGGAAGAGAGCGATTTTGTCGTAAATCAAAATATCTAGTTTTACACAAGAGCCAAAAAACTCTTTCAAAAAATCATAACTCCTAAATTAATAAAGATAGGAAGTTGAACTTTGGAACATATTTCTATCAATCTAAACGTTATTTGATGCCGTTAATTTGTATGTACTAAAGTTACTACTTCATTGATTTTTTACTAGTTACAGCAATTGATGTTAACTTTTTTGGGCCAATTTTCGAGATACATTTTCGCTTTCTGCCGTCGATATAGAAGTTACAAAGATTGTCAACTAAGTGAACGTAATATGTTACACACATGGGTGGGGCTAGAATGCATTAAATATGGAAGTCTTAACCTAGATAGAACCGATTTTACACACTTTACTATCTATGGGAGTAAATTAGGTGTGGTTCAGCAATATCTATAGGTCCTAGTAAGAATATTCGTGAGAACGTTTTAGTAACTTAATCGACAAAATTTGTATTAGGATATGTAAAGCGGATTTAAAGTATACCAACAATTCTCATACAAATTTTGACAAATTTCCTCGATGGCGTAACGAAGGCGCGTGTCTTATTTCCTTAAAATTCCTGTATTTACATATATATCAGCTATAAATCGGCCAATTTTGAAATGAAAGAAACAAACAACTTACCGAGCCACCTCATGCCCGATGTAAACAGCTGGAGATACTTCGTCTTCTGCACATTAGAGAAGATGAATGGTCCAGTGACTGCGAAGAACGTCAACAACGCGACCCGGTAGCAGTCGAGGCGGGTGTACGCGTCTGGCGCTGTGGACGACACATTGAAACACGGCAGCGCGTCCCAATCTGTTGTGTTGCTTGCATTAGCTGGTACTGTTGAACTAATAAATAATTTTATTTTTATATATATAGATATTTATTCTTCCGATGAGGACATCGTAGACAGAAGCAAACTGTCTAGTGTAATGATTCATCTATCCATCTTAACATTCGCATTTATAACACTAGTATAAAGAATGAAATTGTATAAATCTCCCGACATTTATTCTTCGGGCATATTCTTATTCGAAACGGACATTGCTTAATTCAACATGGAGCATTGTTGTAGAGTATTTTATATAAAGATTTTGTCATCGTGTAGATCGTTCGGTCGACTAACATCTGACGTCACTTCAATGCAGTACCACTTGATTAAACAGAATGGAAACTAACAATGTCATAGCTAAATCATACACAACTGCATTTTATTATGTTCTGGCAGTATATTATGTGAATATATTACGTACTAGATGACGCCCGCGACTCCGTCCACGTTAGCCTACAGCCTGTTCTTCCCAAAACTAAGCCAAATATCATCAAGCTACGTTAAACCGTTCCAGAAATACCTTCAAACATCCATCCATCCAAACTTTCACATTTATAATATTAGTATTATTAGTTATAAAACCGAAATATAAGATACCTGGCTCTTCTTTATACAAAGATATTTACTATTTTTTATAGTAGATCTCATTTTAATTAAGTTTTTATTCGTGTAAGAATGAAAATAAAGAAATTTGTTGTCCAAAAGGGCGTCGAATCACAACAAAAGGTCTATTGTATTTACTGTTAACTACCGTTAACTATGTTCTAGGCTATAAATTTATAAACACTTAACTTATTTATTAGTACCGACGACATTTGATTCATTTAGGGTTCCGTTTCTAAACCCGGAAAACACGTTCACATATTCAATCGTCTCGCATACTAATTATTTAATTTCGGAACTTCCTTACTATTATAAAAATAACCGTTAATTTTTTATTCATAAATAAAATTAACTATTATTAAACGTATTCAGTAGATCGTTGATTTAAAACGTGCTTTAATAAAGTATCATAATTTCTTTACATACATAAAAACAACGTGTGTTCAAAGAAAGTCACGTATTGCTGAAACTGCACTAAAATTGTTAAGTGGTAGTCTTCTTACTAATATTATAAACTAGCTTTTACACGCGACTCCGTACGCGCGGAATAAAAAAAAATTGCACACAAGATAAAAAAGGTCCTATGTCCGTCTCCCTAGTTCTAAGCTATCTCCCCATCAATTTTCAGCTAAATCAGTTCGACCGATCTTGAGTTATAAATAGTGTAACTAACACGACTTTCTTTTATATATATAATAGATAGATGTGAATGTTTGTATGGATGGATGGATGTTTGTTTGAAGGTTTATTCGGAATGGCTCAATGGATCTTGATGAATTTTGGCACAAATGTAGAGCATAGGCCAATAATTAAGTTTTTTTTTAATTCCGTACAGACGGAGTAGCGGGCAAATGCTAGTAACATATAAATATTAATGATTTCTTTTATTAATACTCACCATACAATATCCATCATAGATTTGGCTACTGCAGCTGAATATATTGAAAGATCTCCATACAAATATACACATAAAGTGCAGTAAAACATTGTGCGTCCACTTTTATTGAGGAATAGGTTTGCCATTTCTCCCAGTTCTACTCTTTTATCCAGACTGTAATATCTGGAGGGGATTGATTCACCGCACACAAGAGGGTCCTCCAGTTCACCGTAATGGTGCTGTGAGGAACTCGGCTCTTCATCTGATTCATGATCTTGGATCTACAGAAAATAGGAATATCAATTCAGTATCATTTCATTGTTACTTACGATGAGTGTCTAATGTACAATAATATATAGTCCTCTCTTGGTTGCTGGGATTCTTTGGAGAGTTGGGTTGGCTGGAGTGAATCCAGATCCTGCTCACACGCAAAATACGCGCCAGTCGTGGAGTTGCGGAAATCGAGCCCTTACAACTAACTATAGCCTTCTCTCATTCTCATTAAAAAAATATAAATAACAATATGTTTTTGGACAGTTGTTTAAGCAGATGGAACTCAATAATGATAAATACAGATATAATTTTTATTGCCACATAATATCCTCATCCAGTAGTAATGATTTTAATGATAGCTACATCTATTATCATAAATGTTAAGGCACACTCGTAAACTGTGTGTTCCCTACACCAACCCGACTATAACACAGCTATTCAAGCAGGGCTGTACTGGGAGAATGAAGAGGTACATTGTCTAAATCTTACATCAATAATATACTTACACTATTCCTTTTAATGAATTGTAATCTTTTCCATTTAAATACAGCATTAGCACATGCCAAAGTCTCTATAACATATGTTGCGTTCATAAAGCTCATGAATGCAAGAAAGAGAAGAGATATTGTACTGAGTCCCCATCCTGCTCTAGCAAATGCAGCAGGTAGTGTAAGAGCTCCAGTGCCCACAATCAAATTAAATATATAAATTAACCCCACCTGAAATATAAAGTTTAATAAATTCAAAATTGTTATTTTTAATATTTTTTGAATATGTAATTTATTTAATTAGGTTATACTAGGATCAACAATATTGATATGAAGTATAATTTCAAAATTAGTTCCTAATTGGTATTAACATAATGTTTCTATGTTTTTATACCACAATATGGTCCTAAACTACTGGACAAATTTTAATGAAACTTTGGTAGGGTATTCTTAGGTAATGTGTTATTTTGATTACAGATTATTTAGATAAATAAGAGAGAAAGGCCCAGGTCCTGGTGTACTTATTCAAATTAGGTTCCCGCCTCCTCTCTTTGTCAATGTACAGTAGTTGTAAATTTTTAATAATACAAAGAAAATGTTGCATTCGAATATGTAAGAACAAAGAAACAAATTTACTGAAGTTACCAAACTATCAATAAAAGTTATGAAATAAATTTCAATAGCGTAGAGACCCAGTGTTTTATATACTTATACCGTATGGTAACTTTTTAATACAATACATACCCAAACAGAATATTGATCCCCAGTCTCAGTTACAGGCATTCTAAATAATCTTCTTACACCTAGTAAACGACGCAACATTTCATATAGTTAATTAAAAACATATCGCATCGATGTACAGTAAAAAAATGCAAAGAAATCTATAGAAAGCACGTTATTAAATGATGATAATGAAGCGGATGATCAACTTAAGCTAATTTTGATCGATAAATTTCCTCTTATTGGTTGAATTGAACTGTTGTGACAAATGTCTAACGTCAATGTCATTTAACTTTTTTTAAACAACGGCAATTACGACGAATATTATTCAGCCACTTAGATTTATTACAGAAAATAGTTTGATAATTGTAAAAATCATAACGTTCTGTACTTATAAAAAGCAACAGCATTATGTTTCTTAAAAAATAATCTATCCTCAAAAGATATAACCTGTATTTTTACTGCAGGATTACAATTTATCCTACCTTTATCACTAGAAATTCTCTAAATCTAGCGTTTACTGTCCTGTGCTTCCTAAACAATTATTGTTTAGGAAGCACAGGACAGTAAACGCTTCTAATAATACTCTGGGGACACACCTTAGAATGAAATTTATACATACTATTACTAGATAAACTCGGCACCCGCTTTAATGTAAAATCAAATAAATAATCAAATATGGTACTCTTCCACAATTTTGAATTACACTTCCACCACAATCTTTAATGTCCCAAAGTTTACTGGCTCAAAAGGAGAGTAAAATTTTTCGCTAGTATACAAGTATGTTAGTATGTTGCTTTGTATGTATGCCTGGTCAAAACTCATAGTAATAGAAAAATAAGTAAAAATCAAGCAAAAAACTTACACTTACACTTACATATCACTTACAGTTGGTAAAAAGGCTTAAAATAATAATGCTCTTAATATATGATATTTTTTTTGTTTTTTACTACATTTTGTTTTTATCTTTTTGTATGAAAATAATCATACTCTATTTTTATTTAACCCCTTTTGTTAAAATACTAACAAAACATATCTTAAAACTGAATCATTGTGAAAAATATGGTTAATTACAATTGAAATTATTAGGGTTAATGCATTCAAGCGTTCTTGTTAGCTAGAAACACAAAATACAGGGCTATATTCGTACATTTAGGACTGTTTATTACCTATTTAACATCCAAATTGATTAACTCATTATTACGGCATGGTTTGTTTCATAGCCATTAAATTGTTCAAGCATGTCGTAGCATTTCATCAAAAAACATAACTTGAGCCGTATCTATACAGTTAACTTATAGCCTATAGAGAATACTTATTGGTATGGCGTATGAGTACGGTATTAATGTGACTATACTACATTCAATACTTAGTTATGGATACTAAATTGCTATAACCCGACTATAGCAAAAAGTCACATTTGTGTATGTTCTGACATGAAATCATCGACCATCTTGAGTTAGTGTAGTTTCGTAACACTTCGTGAGAACCCCGACGACGAAATCATTCCATCCAGCCGTCGAAGCCGTGTTCTCGGGGGTTTGGGATTGTGATTTTGTATAAATCTATGTAGTTATTGTGCCAACAACTATACAAAACGAAGGTATGAACATATATTTTGTATTTTTCGCTAAGTACTTCCCAAAACCTTTGTCGATCATATTTAGCATTTATGGCATCGCTTTCTCAGGCATAATTTTTGTCTCGCTCTAACACGCGGTACGTCACCATCGCATTTATTTTCCATCCTTCTCTATCTAGTAATATAACACCGTTGTGCTCGATCGTGTCACGTAAGAATTTTGTATTTTCTCTAGCACAAATTATATATTTCACTTACATTTTGAGTTTCATATGAAGTGTTACCGCAAATATTCAAGTTGTTGTATTGAATTCGGTTGCAAACGCTTAATTTGGTCGATAATAGGTCGTGTTAACTTTCACTCTAAGTATAGATAGGTATATTGTAGATAAATATACGTAGCATAGATATATGTATATAGAGTCTGTAGATATTCAACATCGAGTCTCAAGGCCGAAATACACAAATACTAATGTACCTATACGTACCTGCTGTTCGAAGAATAATTCTATAGTTCCAATAGAAATTTAAGATACTAATATTATCATTGTGGAGCTTAGTTATATCAAGTGTGATTTCGACGAACATGGAGAGGCGAAGTCGTCAAACTTCAATCCGATTCCAATGGTTATACATTTCAAGATACATTCTTATCGCATCAGTAAACGACGCAATTTCATGTCTGCTTTATAATTACCTGTGCCACTTGGCAACAACACCGCATGCAGAAATATAAAGGTGTACTATGATGGAGCACTAAAGAATAACCTCAAAATAAGCTTTTACTATCTGTGATAATTTCGATCGATGGATATTACGATCAACCGCGGCGAGTTAGTTAAGGTGCGACTTGTGAAGTGTAAACGTTAAAATGGTGTCACTTTTGTTGGTGCAGATAACTAAATCGTCACGAGCTATCTGCTAAGCTGCTCCAAAGGATCTGCCGAGCCCGCATTATCTGTGATATACAGCTCAGCCTCTCGTCCGTCCTATAAGGTGGGTTCTTAAGTTTTCTTACTGGAATATTTTTTTATGATTTCAAAACAGTGAAGATACTTAAATGTTGCCATAATACATCTAGTTAGTGACTATTTATAAACAATATTACGTTTTTAGATTGTATACTTGCAGAAAATGTTAACAAGTGAATTTTGGTGGGCAGTTTGATTATGTAGAGTTATTTATTATTTTGTAGGGCTGGGCCAATTGGGGCAAGGAGGCGCATCCACAGCAGCTAAGCGGTGATCTCACCCTGCCCTCTGCCATAGAGGCGTTAAACACTGCTACCTGCTTTTTGACTGCATCACTACGAACCATTGTTACTTAGTCTTTAATCGAAACAATATGCAATCTGTGAAAATAAGTATAATTCTAGGTGGATATTGTAGAAAATTATTCTATTTATAAATAATTGTCTGATGTCTAATGTTTCTGTAATATTATGTGTTCCACATTTAATTAAGGATAATTGTTACTCCAATATTGATACTGTTACCGAACCAATGCAATGTAAAAACTCCACCTTAATGTTGGTGGTGAACACAAATAAATTTGGTGCTTGTAAGCGAGTCGAAGAGAATGAAAGTCAGCAAGTTAGTGTAAAAATGGTAGATAATAATATTTATAATGTAGAATTTGTTGATAGTATCCAACAAAACCAAATGATTGGCGATATGCCTAACTACTGCATTCCTTTAACGATTAACGCCATAACAGTCCAGGGTATCTCATACAGTGACCCGTATTTCAGTAGCTTTAACTTAAAATATAAGATGGCGTTGGGAGCGCCAGAATATATGAACAAGTCTGATTACGCTTTTAAATCCTCAGTTTGTATTATACATGAACCTTGCATGGATAAGACGCAACTACTTAATGAAAAAGCTTTTCGTCTAAGCAAAACGAAAACTCGAATGATTACTTGTGACAACAAGTTTGTTGAAGCAAAAAATGACAATAACACATCGAAAGTTGATGGTCAATCTACTTCGAAGCGAGCAATGAGAACATTTGCGAATGGTGATCTCACATTTGATGCGATGCTAGAACTAGTGGACAGTGAACAGAAGATCATAACCGATTTGAAGAAAAGTCACCAAGTTGACTCGTGGGGAGTTCCTCGACGTTTCCGACTGTGCGGTGGCGGGGAAAGCTCTTTGAATGCAGCGGCTGGATGGGGCAGTCCACCCTCATCTAATAATGGTAAGAAATGTTTATTTACAAACTAAAATATTAACTTTCCAGTTTTGCCAAAATTTACATTAAAATTTTGGAGATAGGCTCATAGATGTATGAAATGACACACAAAAGTTATTGTGCAATACACTTAAAAAAAACTCACAATAATTTTGTCAAAAGCTAGTGATATTGCAAAATTAAGTATGGAAAATTTTAATTTTATGAAATGCCATAATAATTGTATTAAATTTTTTGTTCTAATTTATAAATTGAAAATATGATATTGGTTTCAAAAACATTGCTATTATCTTTCAAACATAAATGGTCTGAACACTATGTAAGATTGACAATGGTACAGTAGTTGTAAGATTTGCATATGTGAAACAGTAACCAAATAAAAATAAAAGATATATGATAAATATGAATTTTCCACAACTGCACGGAATTTTAGCTTATAAGAATTTCTTTAGAATTCACTATAATCAACTAAGATTAAATTAACCTTAATTTTGAGTTGTTTGCATTTAATTTTTTTAATGCTGATACTAAATCAGATTTTAATAACCATGGTAGAACTTTGTGTCCCATCTCCAGCTGGCAATTGGGGTGGCAATTCCAGTGGCCAAACAAACAATGGGACAAACAATACCCAGCAATGGAACAATACGGCGCAACGGCCGCCAACATCACAAGCTGATTGTAAGTTTTTATTCAATATAATATTCCTTAAAATAAAGTTGAACATATTTTTATATTATATGTTATTTTATAGTGAACAGCAACAAGAGTAATGGAAACCAAATGCCACCTACGAATGTATCTACAGCCCAAGGTTGGCAGAACTCTGGCCCAAATATGCAAAATGCTCCACCCAATAACAATGGTGCACCTGCAAGCAATGGTATAAACATTTGACAAACATATTTGGTCAAACATTACTTATGAGATAATTTTAAAAACACACTATGTTTTAGGTACAAATAATGGAGGTAATGGAAACAATGGAGCTAATAATCCGTCTAATCCATCTGCCAATTCAAATGGGCCATCTGTAACCAATGGTAATAATGGCAATAATGGTAACAGCACATCATCAGCTAAGATTGAACAGCTTAACTCCATGAGAGAGGCTTTATTCAGCCAGGATGGCTGGGGTGGTGTAAGTACATTGATTTATAGCCAATTTCATAGTCTAGTATAAGCTGCCTTTGTATGTAATTTTAATTTTAGATAGTCCCAGATTTATAAAAATTTATGCAATTTAACCTTGCTTTGTTTCTTGTTGTTTTATAGGCAAACTGGTTTTTGTTTGTTTATTATATGAACACCTGCATTAAACATAGTACTGCTTGCAACCATGTATTTAATTTAAAAAAAAAAATTTTTGTTATTGAGATGTTCTTTTGTTACAGCAACATGTGAATCAAGACACCAACTGGGATGTTCCTGGATCTCCGGAGCCAGGGTCAAAAGTTGAACCTACTGCTGGGGGACCGCCTCCATGGAAGCCTAACATTAACAATGGTGCATTCCTGGGAACAGACTTGTGGGAGGCCAATTTGAGGAATGGAGGGCAACCCCCACCACAACCAGTCGCTAAGACCCCATGGGGACATACACCTACAACCAACATTGGTGGTACTTGGGGTGAAGATGATGATGCTGCAGATTCTGCCAATGTTTGGACTGGGCCTCCACCGCCACAGCAGTGGCCGGCCGGGCCTCCGCAACACGCACAGCAATGGGGTGTGCCAAAGAAAGACGATTGGAATGCCTGGGGCGAGCCCCATAGACCGTCTGATCCTAGATTGGATCCTCATCGTACGCAAGATCCTCGACAGCAAGCCTCAGACCCGAGACATGATCTCCGCGGGGGCATCTCAGGCAGACTTAATGGTGACATGTGGAGTCAGCATCACCAACACACAGGTGGTCCTAGCAAGATGATGACATCCGCTGGAGTCAATCAGTGGGGCTCACAGGTAAATAAGTATAAACTTTATTATTTCAGTAATTTTTTATTGCAAGTAACTAGGTAAAGGATGGAAAGTTCTAATGTTTATTGATTTCTATTGGTATATGGCTATGATGGTCATAAGTTGTGTCAATTGATCTGAAAAAAAAAAAACATCTTTAGTCAATAAAGACAATGGTTATGTCTTGAATTGATGTCATGTATAAACTTTTGTTGTCTCAACTTTTACAATATACAATAATAGATTTCAATTATGTGTTACTAATATATTTTTAATAATGTCTGATTAATGTGATTATGATCTATGAGTTAACATTTACTGATGATTAATAAAATGGACATGATAGTTCTTGTTTTTAATGTTCATTTAAATGTCTATTTTAATTTGTGCTCCCAATATAATTAGTTCAAAAAAACATTCTTATTGTACTCTTTATATACGTTTGTATTCATTCTTGGATTTATTTTTTATGTAGTAAAGCAATCTATGGTATAGTATATAGATCTATATGGTAGAGTTGTATGTTTTCGAATATTTTTTTCTCAGTTATGAATATCTGAGAAAGATATTTCTTTGAGAAACATCTAGAAGAACTCATGTTTGACACATGTTTTTCTATACCAATCAAAACAATGTAAATCAACATATAAAATTGCCATTAAAAATAATTCCATTGTTTGCTAACATTGGGAATAGAAATTAATTTGCTGAAGTATTAACAATCTTTGGTTTTACATCCACTGTTAGTTATAAGAAAATTTGTTACTAAGCAAATTTTTTTACTTTTTTATCTAATGTTAGTATTTTTTTTTGCTAGGGTCCTAAAGATCCAATCAAAGCGACAGGATGGGAGGAACCTTCACCGCCAGCTGCACGTCGCGGATTTGATGATGGTACATCACTATGGGCACAGCGGGGCAGTATAGGTGGAATGCAAGGCCGTGGGGCACCGCAAGGACCCCCAGTGCAAAGGATCCCACCAACTCCTACCAAGCCGGACGCAGTCTGGAGCGCACACACACAGCGCAATGGTTCCTGGGAGGAACCTCATACACCCGGGTGGCCGGACCGCGATGTGGCCGGCTGGCCTGATGCATCTGGCCCGGGTCTCTGGCCGGTGCCGAAGCCTAAACCTGCATGTCCCGGAGGAGGGTGGCCCGATGATATCGGCGAGTGGGGCGGACCGAAACTGCCCCAGAGTGGCCCGCTCGGCAAGCAAATACCCAAAGAAATGGTGTGGAACAGCAAGCAGTTCAGGTATTTTTAGTTTTCCTAAGTTTGAATATTACTTCTATCTTGCAACACTTTAAATAAACATGCTATGAGATATGTAAATACAGTTTAGGGGAACAAATTAAGCTTTTATTTGTATGAAAAATAAGTTACAAATTATTTCTAATAAAATATGTTGTCACAGATACTTGGTGGATCTTGGATACAAGAAGGAGGAAGTGGAAGCGGCTCTACGTAGCCGCGACATGAACACCGAAGAAGCTCTGGAACTGCTGACGGCCGCTCGCAGCGAGACCTGGCGTCGCGACGATCACTTCCACCACACTTCCTTCCAGCCGCCATCCGTACCCGCGGTATCGCCTGCTGTCGTGCAGAAGATGTTGAACCAACCGCCGCCACAGCCTGTGCAGCATCATCATTCCTACAACCCTAACAGGTCAGTACAACCAAGGTAAAAGTGGTATTTAAAGAAAAATATATACAAATCAATAGCTAGAAGTATTTCTGGAAAAACACGTTTCGCATGTCGCAAGACAACTTTATTTATTCATATTGTACAGTTCCAATTTACTTTATCTCACAATTATTGCAAAATAATTAAAAAATGAAAAAGCGTTATGGCCTTGTCGGAGGAAGTCGGAGCTTTTTTTGTACATAATTTACGCGCTGAATTAAAACGAGATATACGAACAAACTACTTGATATTTTATAGTCGAGTCCTGTAACTTTTAAAATTACTATGTTGTTTTACAAGTTTGGGCAGTGGAAATTCAGTTATACTGAAATGTATATTGGTTGTGCAGTGGCAGTAGTAACAGCGGACAGCCAAGCACTGCGCAGCTGCGCATGCTGGTGCAGCAGATTCAGATGGCAGTGTCTGCTGGCTATCTCAACCACCAGATCCTCAACCAGCCCCTCGCGCCGCAGACCCTCGTGCTCCTCAATCAGCTCTTACAGCAGGTTTGATCATACACCAAAATATAACAAAAAATTATATTCAGTAGTTGTTAAGTGAAATACATCCACAGTAAAACTAAATTTAAAAAATCTAACAATTTCAATAGATTTTTTTTTACACAGAAGTGATAAAGATACTCGAGAAAATTAATTATTTAATCTTTAGAATTATGTTTACATTTTTTATAATACAGAATCTATAAATAAATACGTATACTTGTGTAAAAGAATGTCATTTGAAATTTATACAAGGTCTATTATTGGGTTAAGGATTTCTTGTAATTTTTGAGATTTTATTATACTATCAAACAATGGTCCAATATAATTATTTTGAACCTGAGATAAAATTAAGTATTTCAAAGTCTGTCTTTGTTAAAACTTATAAACTACATGCCAGTTTATAATAAATGTTAAATAATTGTTAGATCAAAGTGCTGCAGCAGTTGGTGCAGCAACACACCCTCGCACTGTCGAAGGGCAACTCCACCCTCGCGGTGCAGTACTCGGTGCAAATAAGCAAGGCCAAACAACAGATTACAGCATTGCAGGTCAGTTTGATATATTTTGTGATAAATCTTTGTAATTTAGTGTTTAACCTTTTTATCTCCTTTTGTTCTTAGTGTTTTTTGACACAAAATTTGTATATTGATACAACTTGTGGGATAATAAAACAACTAAAATATTCATCATAAAAATTGTTATGTTGTCAATGAAAAGGACGAATACACATTTTTTAATTTTTGCAGGATTTTTCGCAAAGTAAATAAAAAGTATCTTTCAAAATTTGTGTTGTACGAATCATCATACATAAGTGTTGCAATTTTCGTTTTAATCCTTGTGTAAACTTTAACATGTCATTTTGTTGTTTAGAACCAAATAGCGACGCAGCAGGCGCTGTACATGAAGCAGCAGGCGGGCGGCGCCGACCTGTTCAAACAGAACCACGATCCTCTCAATCATCTGCAAAACAACTTCAATGAGATCAGCATCAGCAAGGACTCGCAGTCTGTAAGTTACAACTATCTACACTATGGATTAGCTATGGACTAGCTGTCGCCCGCGACTCAATCCGCGCGCAGTTAAAAAAAAATGGGGGGGGGTATGAAAAATAGATGTTGGCCGATTCTCAGACCTACTGAATTTGCTCACAAAGTTTCATGAGAATCGGTCCAGCCGTTTCGGAGGAGTTCAAGTTCGAACCCCGTGACACGAGAATTTTATATAATACATTAGATTACCAGAGTGATTTCGTTGCCTATATTTTCTAGCAATTTTCGACATAATGATTGGTTTTTGACGCGAACATTCTGATTTAAAATGCATAGTGTTTTTTTTTTGCTTTAATTTACAAATCAATTTTGTGTCACCTCAGTATACTTCTAGCTGTATGTGTACTTAAAGTTAGTATTTATGTTTAGGCGTACGGTGCGAGTGGCAACCAGCAGTCCCGGCTGACTCAGTGGAAGCTGCCGCTGCTGGAGAAGGACGGCGAGGGCTCGGAGTTCAGCCGCGCGCCCGGCACCGCAAAGTCCGCTACTAGCCCGCCGCTCAACCAGCTCGGCTTGCAGCCGGACTCGTCAGTACTCAACATTACTAAACATCTTTTTTTACATTAATGACCACGATAATATTAATTGCCGTACTCAGAGTTGTTTAAAGCTTACTTAAACAGAACATTAGTATAGATTTTTCATACTAAATCTACGATTTATGACTCTGGTTGCTGCGGTAATTGTCATTAACCGACATATTATAAAACATACGTCTGTTCCATTGTGATTGTCTAAATGCCTTGATCAATTTAGAAGTGTCACGCGATTTGAATTTTTCTTGTAAAAATAGGTTCTTGGTTTTTAAATTAATTGTTATTGTACTAGGACATGGGGTGTGGGGCGCAGCTCGGAGGGTTGGGGCGACAGTGGTGCGGACGTCGCGGACGGCAAGGACGCGTGGGGCACACACGCCGTGCACCAGCCCGTCTATGACCTCGTGCCAGAGTTCGAACCCGGCAAGCCCTGGAAGGTAAAAAAATCTGTTAATAAAACTTGTTTGCCATTAAAAAATTTTATGTTGAAAAAAAAATTTACGGTTATTTAACTTACAAAAGGGTAATCAAATGATGAAGAACGTCGAGGATGATCCTGCGATGACCCCGGGCTCCGTGGTCCGCTCGCCGTTGTCTCTCGCGACCATCAAGGACTCCGACATGCTGGGCGGCAAGACTTCGCCCCCGGGCAGCGAGCGCTCCCTCTCTTCTTCCACCTGGAGCTACGCCCCTCCGGTGTCCAACTCTAGCGCTACCGGGGCAGGACTGAAGTCCGACGCCTGGGGTACCAAGCCGAGGCCCGCGCCCGCCGGAATCAAAGCCTGGCCTCAGCATGTTAACCAAAGAGTGCTGCCCACATGGCAGGCCTCTACTTGGCTGCTCTTGAAGAATCTTACAGCACAGGTAAGTTAAACATTATTGAATTCATTCAGTGAAGTCACCTCAAATGGATTTTTTAAAATTTTCTGAAAATATTATTTTTACAAAGTAACTTAGTATGTATGTACGTGTACACAGATTGATGGATCAACGCTGAAGACATTATGCGTCCAGCACGGTCCTCTGCAGAACTTCCACTTGTACTTGAACCAGGGCCTCGCCCTCGCACGTTACTCCACCCGTGAGGAGGCTGCTAAGGTAAGTGTACAATGTAAAAATATCAATACAATACGCCATTAAAAATTAAAATATAGATCCTAGTTATTCTGTAACTTACCAAAACAAAGAGAGCTTGAGGGATCGTTGGCTGAGTTGTGTTTGACATTCGCAGGCGCAGATGGCTCTGAACAACTGCGTGCTGAGCAACACGACGATATTCGCTGAGAACCCCGCCGAGTCCGAGGTGCAGATGATCTTACAGCACTTGGGCTCGGGCGGCGGTGGAGCATGGCGCGGCGGCGCCGGCGGCGGCGGCAAGGACGGCTGGGGCTACCCCGCGCTCTGGCCAGACCAGCACGACCAGCGCGCCACGCCCTCCTCGCTCAACTCCTTCCTGCCCCCTGACCTGCTCGGCGGCGAGTCCATCTAAAGCGGCATCGCCCTACGCACGAAGCATTCACTGAGTATCCGGCGATTTAGTGAGGTTAATGTATTTAATCAAATATCCTAATCTTATAGTTGATGTACAAAATGATGCGGGACGGGACTCCGAGTATTGCTAATTGTTTGTGTAGACAAAACCCTTGTTAATTGTTAAGGAGTTCCGTCTCCGCGGCGAGCGACATCCCGAGCGATAGTCGCCTCACCGACGTCTTAGGTGTCTAGTTTTAATTACGCTTCGCCGTCCCCCGTACGGGGACGGACTTATTTTATTCGCCTAGTCAGATCGTATCGGCCGCTTCGAGTCGCCGACGCGACTCGAAGCGATCGCTGTAGCAAACTGTCCACAATTCTATTATCTACTGTGTCGTAAGTGTTCATGTAGACTTAGTGTACATAAGAATTATACATATACAACGGCAGACATATAATGTATCGACGGTTATTGTACCTATATGAATGAAATATGTTAGGTTATGTCGAGGCGGGCTAAAGCGTGGGTGAAACTCAACCGGCCCGCTCGCTGTTCTATGTCGTTGTGTCGTACGCGCAGCAGCGCCGCACCGCACGTACGGCAGCGCCGCACCGCACGTACGGCAGCGCCGCACCGCACGTACGGCAGTGCCGCACCGCACGTACGGCAGCGCCGCACCGCACGTACGGCAGCGCCGCACCGCACGTACGGCAGCGCCGCACCGCACGTACGGCAGCGCCGCACCGCACGTACGGCAGCGCCGCACCGCACCGCTGCGGTTGCGCTCGCACTCGCGCCCGCGCCCGAGCCGCGCTCCTGTAATTACCAAATAACGTAAGGTATCGGATATAGAGTAGTTGCGTCGCGGGCTACCTCAGTCACTCGTCCCGTGGCCTTATTTTAGTGTGTATTTATTTTTTGTTGCGCTCGGGGGCTGTTGCTGTTTCGCCCTACGAGCTGTTGCGTTCCGAGTTTCTTTCGTGTTTTTTTTTTATTTTTTATTATTAATATTATTTAGTATTCGAGCATTACTGAGCGTATTATAATTATTTATTCTGTTTTTGAATTCTCAATCGCGATGAGCCCTCGTTTTCCATAAGTGATATTTGATCCAGCAATAAGCGTGTATTTGCATTTCGGACTGTATCGTATGTTTTTAAAATTAGTTTGTAATGCATGTTACAAAATGAAGGAATGAGATTGATGGTGCGGTGCACATGCGCCCGCTGAGCCCGCTGAGCCCGCTCAGCCAGCTCGGCCCGCTCGGCCCGCTCGGACAGACGCAAGGCAATCCGTTATCCTGTGATGTAAAGTATCTTGCCTAATGTAAGGATAATGTATTTAGTTGTGGAGTAGCAGAGGCCCCCGCCTCCGCCTCACCTGACGTTTCCCCAAATTTTTTCCAGTATTTGTGATTCAAGTGCCACTTTATGTTTAATATATGAAACGATTATCTAGATTATACGATTAATGTAAGGGTAACCTAATATATTAAATTGAAAATTGTTTTATCATTTTATATTACATACATTTGTGAGAAATGTTATAAAGTACTATAATTGACAGTAATTTAAATATTACACTTTTGTGTATAGGTAAGGATAAAGTTCTAACTTAAATTTAGCCATATCAATATCTATTTAATAAAAAAGATTTGTGGTATTTTCTATAGGCTCAATTTGAAAGTTATTCAAAGTGACATATGCTTTAGATATTCTGTTAATAATATACTTGTAGCTGTAGTGTAGGTCTCCCGGTATTACATCATCTAGTTGTAAGATTATACTTAAGCCCTATCCTAGGTTTCTATAAGCATACTATTGATATTTTAACGTCAACGATTCGCACGTGCAAATGTTCGTTATCATAAAGTTTATTTACATTTTTATTTAATTTTTAATTTATTACGGTGTGCCACAGAGATACTCTGCCAAAATATATCATTACCTATATGTTCGGGGAGCAGCGAGGGGTCTGCCCCCTCGCCCCCGGCCCCCTGACGAGACCCCGCGCCCCGCGCCACGCGCCCCACGCGCACCCCACGCCTTGCGCCCCGCGCTCGCCGCGACCCCTCGGCCCCTCGGCCGCGCAGGGCGAATGACTAACGTGTACATCGTGTCTATTGTATTTCGAGTATCTTCCAGTGATCTTACGATTTAAAACGTAACGTTTACGTAGACCTAAGTGTAGGCGTTAAGTGATTCTGTACCTTATCGGGCGTAAGCTCGAAAACTCTTCACAAATTAATCACATAAGTTAGGTGAGAGTGCGATGTTGAAATTATAGTGTGTTTTTACTCTTCGATCGCTTCTGACTTGTGGTAGATATAGTGTTAAATGTTTCGCTGTATGTGTTCATTTAGTAACAATGTTAGCGTTTTCACTCGATAACTAATTTTACCACGATGGAGGGACCGATGACGACTGTTAAAATGTCTCTATTTTTATTTGCGTATACTCTGTTGTCTTAATTTTAAATTTTAAAATGTTCACAATTTTCTAACCTTCTTACAAATAATTTCATTAGGAGAATATTCGCTGCATAGCGAAATGTTCGTGCCGTATTTGAGAGTAGACTGTACGAAATACACTATTTTGATGTCAGGGTTTAAGCAATAGGAACATGAAAATTTAGTTTCACTAGTAGGGGCCATAATGACCTTGTCATCGCGACGTTAATGTTAGGTGCCAAAGAGTGATAATCAAAGATATGGTAAAAGGTATCTGGAACAATATGGTAGCATCTGCATACATATCTTCCAAATTAATTTGAAATTATTTCGCGGTACGGGTTATCGATGTGATGTTCCTAAACATTCAGTTACTCGCGTGCAACAATAGCGCGGGCGATTACAAACATCCGATGTCAATTCTATTGTTGTCGAGCTCAATCGAGTAAGGGTGTTTTCATTTCTTAGAATTAAATAAAAAAATATATTATTTTTATCTAATGTTATTCTGTCCGAACTAAACATTCGAACGAGCCTTAATGGGCATTTTGGTCTAGTGAATTTATAACAGCAATAAAGTTCATAATTTTATAAAAATTTTCCATTTATAAATATTAGGAATTCGTAACGACGAAAAGTATAATGATCCAGTGCCCTTTAGAATATGTTGTCCATAGAATAAAGACGATAAAGTCATGCCTTGAAATTTTTAGTCAGTTTAAACTAAACAGTACTTAATGAGTATATTAATTGTAAAAGAGACATAATGTAAGCGTTGTGGTGTAGCGGTGTTAGGTTCTGATAGGAGTCGCGAGTAGGTCGTATGCCGCGCCGTCGACGCGTGCGCGGGTGTACGGATGGTACGTACGGCGAACGAGACCTGCGTACACGTGGCGACTGGAAGACTCGCCAGTTCGTAGTAACTGTTTTACAGTCGCTATTGAACCTATTTTTTGTGCGTTCATCCGTCTCCTGTACCGCACGCAGGGCGCCGGTCGGCAAGGTTGTGAGAAGCGGCGCTCGCGCTGCGTAACTGAATCTCCTCTCGGTTCAATGACTGCATCATTATTTCCTCTACACGATTGCGCCACGTGCAATTTATTCTGTGTTATTTTATTATGTTGTTGTATATTTATATCTTAAACGTATACTTGTAATATGTATATATTGTGAAATTATATTCTTAAAGGATTTTTAATACGCTTCACGCTTTCGATTCTAACAATTTTTTCGTGTCGTTTCTGTTATTTAGAATAAATTTATGTACCTAAAAGTAATTATAATAATTATTGTAGACGTATATTTAAGGAATATAATAATATTTAAAAAAAAAGAAAAAAAAAACGAAAAAAATTAAAAAGCAATTAAAATAAACCAATGATTGTGCCTCAATTGAACTGTGGTACGTTACCGTAGCCGAGGGCAGGCGCCCCGGCCGCGGCGGGCCGAGACAATACGGGCCGGGGGCCGCCCCCGCCCCCGCGCGCCACGCCCACGCCCCCGCCCCGCCCCGCCCCGCCCCCGCCCCCGCCCCCGCCCCCGCCTCGCCTCTAATCACAGAATGAGCTTAGCTGTTTTATTTTTATCTTAAGTGTTATGTCGTCAATCAACATTTTATATATACATACCTGTCTGTAAATATTTTTATGTATTTATTTTTATTTTTGGGTTTTCATGAAGTTTACCCGAATTATTCGCTAAGTTGTCTCTATATAAAGTCAAATATATTTGTTAGCTCCAGTTTATATTTATATCGATTCCATAACACTTTATATGCCAAAGTCGATGTCTCATTGCCGCTATGGCCGCTATGGCCGCTATGGCCGCTATGGCCGCTATGTCGTAAGTTACTCTGCGTGGATCTCTGACATCACAACGGACTATGATCGTACAAAAGGAGCCATTTATTTACACCGCCGTGGGGGTTGCTCCATCCAAGCTGCTCTGGTGTCTTATATTAGCTCAAGTACTCATTTAGTAGTTTGCTCATAATGTTGTTGTTAATTTTTTTTTATTTTTTTTTTATTAATTTAAAAATCTCCATGACATGGAGAGAAATTCTAAAATTATATTCTCAGCAATCGAATGTTTTTAGCTTATAGTATTTTTTTTTTTAAATTTTATCATCGGGACAATATGACAATCATATTTGCACAACAGTTAAGCCGCCTAGTAATATTTCGTTATAAGTATATATATTTTATTTAATGATAAAACATACCTTTAATTCCTGTGACATCTCTTTTAATTATAGCATATCATTATTTTCTTACCTTTGCAATAGAATAATTTCTATTTATATAATTCTTTGCCAAAATAAGATTAAATTTGCGAACACAAACGCAAAAAAGTGCAATTCAATATTTAAAAAAAAGCTTTTAACCATTTAACTTGTAAATTTTACTTTTTAATACGTCACCAGTGAGCCTAACATTTTCATTGTACAACTTCTAGTAGGGACCAAGGTATGAACCCGGTTTGCTTTCTTTTTGTAACAAGACGTCCATTTACTTTGATTATACTCGATGCGATACTAAAAGACATTCTCATTGATTTCCATTCGTTTTCGTTAAATTTGTTTCCGCCGTCGGCTTAGTGATAGTGTACGATACCGAAGGGCCTTTTATAATTTGATAAGGTTTAGCTTGTTGTCTTTGTTTATATATGATATATATTTTTGTAGGTTGAGGTTACGAAGGGCGACGTGCGACTTGCGACTTTCTCGTGTATTCGGAGGTTTAGGAGGCGATAGGTCGGTCGTAGTCGCGCGAGGTGATATCTACAATAAACTAGTCTTCCTTGAGTTTGAGTGGACGAGAGGACGAGAGGGCGGCAGGCGGCACGAGAGGCAATCATTCCTCTAGTCTAGTTACGTGGTGCGGTTAAGTGAATACCAAATATAAAATAACGAAGGCTTTGATGTTAGTGTGTAGGCGGTAACCATAGATTCGCTCCGAGCAGCTTGGACCCTGCGAAACTTAACAAGGGAATGGTTGGGTAGTATTATTATAATGCATTTATTTCTCTTTTTTGTCATAGTCACTCGTAAATATATTTAATTAATTGAGCTAATGCCTAAAATTGGAATATCAGAGTTTATTTAGGATGTTTTATATTTTACATTTTAGTGTTTAAATATCTAAAATTTACCTTAATTATAGTGAATGGATTTTGTATTATTGGTATATAGCTGTAAGACAAAGGTGTTCTCGATGAACACGAACAACTGATTAATACAAAATAATAAAAAAAAAATGTACTGAGTGACTTTACGTGTAAACAGAGCGGGCCATTGAAATAAAACGTTGAACTAAGCTAAATTTCTCTATGTGGTAATTCTAATAAATGTGATCGCTGCAAAATATTTTTAACTGCTATATGTATAGATATTATAGTTGAGTAAGTGTCGTGTATCCGTAGTTCACTGAGCAGTACGCCAGCGGTATGTGCGTGCTGCAGAGACAGTGGTGGGCGTGACGTCCGGCCGCCCCGCCCCGCCCCGCCCCGCCCCGCCCCTGCCGACTGTGACAGCTTGTGCCTTACGTTGTGACTGGCACATTGGCAGGCAGACCACCTTCGTTACTATCGGTACTACCACCGATGCCATCTAGTGGCACCTCATCGTCGGAATATATTTTTTAAACTTGTAGCCGGTGAACATAGTTGCATTTGATTCGTCGTATTTATGTATATATGTATGTGTATCGAAGCCGACCCCTCCCCGCCCCACCAGCCCACTCCCCACCAACGTGACTGCAGTTAATTGATGCAGTAGACTCGGGCGCAGCTCGCTGCCTACACAAGACACTGCTTCTCTAGTCTGTCTCGCATTCGAACATCGCTATAGACGAGCTTTTGATATTCGAGCATAATTTTTACGAAATCTTCGTAATCCTAATAAGAAACTAGTTATTATTCGTATTATTTCTTTCATTAGATCTCTGTTGTACCTGTGTCGAGTTGTTTTATATTCAATATTCATTTGTGTTCGTAGGAGAAGTGAACCGGTCTCGATGTCTCCGTACTCTGATATACGTAAATGCGTAGTTCCAACGACAGAATCGTGTATTTTTCCAGAAAAAAAATAAATAAAAAAAATTCTCTCATTGTCAACGTTGATAGTAAAAAATTATAAATACTCTGCGCTCTTAAATTAGTCACATTTGTACCTTGAACATACCTGCACATGAATAAAGTAATGAACCTCATGTACGCGAGGATCGACTAATCCAATTCTTGAAATATACTTAATTTAAATTTTGACAGACTGATAGCTGTGATTAAGAAAATATTTTTAATATTATCCAGTGAGTCGGATGAGAATATTTATTTTATTAGATGTTTCCTACTGCCAGAGACACGTATCTATGTGACGAGACATAATCGCTTCGCGTATTTTTTTACTTTTAGTATTGTATCGTAGTGTTGTAGAGAGCGAACAATTGCGCCCACCACGACCACAGCGCCATCTCGCGGCGGTCGCACGCACAGACTGACAAAAGAATCGATTATCAGTACCACCGACGTCATCTGAAATTCATTTCCTAAATGTTTGATCTTTAACGTTGCATATCGACTAACATTTCTATTTCGAATGATTTTGTTGTATTCATATCCGTAATTTTTCCATAATATTCGTTAGGTTTTGATATTTATAAAAGAACTTAAGTTAACATAATAAACGAAACTTAATCGGTCGCCTTTGATAAGTGTAGTGAGTGACATCTCTCTAAAGTTAATGTACGATTGGAGTTGATTTATAATAAAATATATTTTTCGGTACCACCTTTGAGTTAAAGTACAATGTAGTTATATAAAAAAGCGTGTTTCAATGGAATAATTCATAACAATATCAGAATAAAATTAATCGATAAGTTAAATGTAGATTAAGGCTGTCTCGTCTCATATTACAAACAATAATGTCAACTTCTCCATTTTCGTACTGTATTGGACATGTATTAAACTAGGCAAATACTGAATTTTTCATTATTATATCGGTAAGATAAATATATTAAAAAAATAACTTTTCTGTGCAAATCTCTGTGATGGGAAAATTTAATTCTAAAGATTTAGTATTAATTGTTGATGTCGCGGGTGCGATCACGCGGTCCCGTCACGTCGGCTTCGCTGATCGTGCCCGTTACGTTGCGCTCTTAAAAAGTTGAACTTTTCAGTCTTTTCGCGCAAAGGGTTGTGTATTAATTTTTATGTAGTACAAATGTGTTCGCAATTTGATTGCTGCTGTAGTGTTCCTTTTTTTCTTGTGTAATTTTTCGGCATTTATTTGAAACTCGTTTTATTGTCGGTAATATGAATTGTATATGTAAATTGTCGTCAGTGTCGGTGTCGGCCGCGTACCAAATAAGAGCCGGCAGTGCCGCCCGACCTTGTCACTCTCTTTGTGTCTTTATTACCTCATTCTCTAACCTCACGTGTAAATCAGACTACTATATAACGCCTTTCCGTACTTACCGAACGCACAGCACTGTTATTTGGTACACCCACCCCTATAAAATTGTCTTAAGTTATTTTAAGGTTTATCATGAACTGTATCGGCATATATAGTTGATATATTTTATTGTTATTTTTCTGAAACTATCTAAAAGCAATGTATTTTACAAACAAAGCAGGAGAACAATAATTATTATGTAAGTGTAACAGTTAGTGAATTTGTGTGCTATTTTCCATTCCAGAACTCAACGATATCAACGTTCTTATAATACTTATGTTCGGGTTTAAAAAGATGTTATTATTGTATAATTAAACTAAACCTTATGTGATTGAAATGCAATGTTTAGAAGTATTTTATTCTTTATTTTTTACCATTAATAATAGTTGTAGAGATCTATTTGAGAGTCTAATGTATCAATTATTTGTAAAGTTGGCTGTAACTAATTAGAAGTTACAATAAGTAGAAATATTTTAATATAAACATTTGGAGCAAATTTTTATGTAGATTACAAATAGTTGTTTTGATGATTATGTAAAGTGTTGTAAGATGTGTCGTGTCGTATGTCGTATGTCGTATGGTATTTGTATGTGGTTAGCGCAATGTACGCACAACGGCCGGCTGGTGGCCCCCTACCACGCGACCCTCGACTCTCACTGCACAGCACTGCTAGGCTAATTCAGTTAATGCGTAAGGATATTTTTTCTTACATTTCATAAGAGTAATGTTTATAGTATAGGCAATAAATAACGTTTAACAAAAAGTCCCTATGTAATCGAACTGATGACAGAAACGCGTGTAATATTTGTGGCCTCTTTATAAATAAGATCTAAGTTACATGTTAAAGAAAATTAATTTTGCTATGCACAGAAATGATACTCAATTAATTGCCAAAAAGTTATATGTATATTCATAGTTCAACAATATTTCTTTTGGGCATATTTACTTTGATGATTTATGCAAAACTTAGATTATGACTAAGTAGGTTGTAGACTATATGTAGAGTGGATGCATATATAATATATCTATATATTTAAATAAGGTGAATTTGAGATGTATCAATTTCTTGTATCGTTCGTAAGTTTAGATAATAAATGGGTTTAGCCATAATTCGGCTGGTTTGATATGTATGTTATCTGATTAATTGTAAAAAAATATAAAAATAAATAAAAATGCGTTTTTATTTCAAACCCTTTCCCAACTTCCCTCTTATACAAATAGACGAATACTGTGTTTTAATAATTTCAGAATAACATGTTTGCAATAATAAGCCATTTAATAATAATAATAAGCCATTTTTATTTAATATATTTTATTGGGATAAAGGAAATACCGTTGGTAACGATTATCTTAACTAGGTATCACTTCTTCAAATACATAGTGCTTCAATTAAAACAGCAAAGTCAATTCAGTACAAAACTATAACCTCATAGTTTCATTGTTAGGTAATTATAAATAAATACATTAAGAATACTGAACGTTAAAATATATTGAGATTATACGAATAAGCATTCATTTGTCTACCACTTTGACAAAATTATTCACAAATGCAATATATGGCTGGTTTTACAGTCACGCGTTTCGGCAGCGCCGTCGGAGCGCGCGCGCTCGGATATGTATTGGGGTATTAGTAGCGTTTCAAATTCGCGCGCTTGAGCAGCGCCGTTCGTTGAACGCGTCCTATTCGCGCGGCGCGGTCGAAGCGCGCGCCGCTCGTGCGCTTCTACGGCCATTGTGCGTTTTAGTCTCACGCCGTTGAGACGTGCCGTTAGGTACTGTTGTGTACAAAATGAATCACATCGATACGGGTCGAGTAATTGACGAAGTGCGAATTAGAAGATGTTTATGGGACCCGGCCGATGATTTTTATAAGAATAATTTTATAAGGATAAGAATAAAGATCTTCGTAAAGAAAACTCTAACTTGCACAGTAATTCGTCGAAACTGCTGGTTGATAGGCGAAAATATTTATAAAATTTATAACTATTTTCTCGTAAATCAGAGAAAGATGTTACGTGTTCGCCTCTCAGTAACCTTGTAGCGTTATAAGGATCAACACCTACTGTTCTTCGACGTTTTTGTTGCCTTTTTTTCCATAAAAAGTAAATAGCCAGTACTCTAACCGCATTGCCGTTCATTTTGTATCTGTTTGTACACGACTGTCTCACAGCAGCGAAACGCGCCGTACTAATGTCGTTTTTTGGTGCACCGCTGTTCAAACGCGCGCTGTCCAACAGCGCGCTGTCCAACGGCGCGTCTAGCGTGACTGTAAAACCAGCCTATTAGGCCAGAAAGAAGAGTCAAAAAATGTAAACAAACTGTGACAGTGAGTGATATCTGTCTCTTTCACTCATACTAAATAGCCGAGATGCAATGTATTATGGATTTGTCTGGTGTGATTGTACACAGTAATTACAAAACTTAGTGTTTGGATTTCTTTTAATTATCGCCATATTACGGTCTATTTATGTTCACCATTCTTTACGTCATCTCGCTGGCTGTAATATTCTGCACTAATTAAAACAATAAACTCCTATTTACACATGGTCTATATCCTAGATATTTATTCAAGTCGCTATTGTTTCATGACATCTGTTATCTACCGTCAGTGCACGACAGTGAAACAAATATATGTTTGTACCAAAAGTCAACAGTCTTGGCCCACGCGCCGAGGGTTGTCGAATCCGGTTTTAAAACTTCAATCAACATCTTTACTAATACATCTTTTAGATCCTGTTGACAAAAATGTTTAAAATTAGCACAGGTGGGCACAGTTAATCGAAAAGTTAACTTCGTTAATCGTTAATTCGTTAATTTAAAAATTAACTTCGTTAATCGTTTAAGCGTTAAATTCTCGAAAATTTAACGCAAGTTAAAGTTAATCGTTAACAGTTAACCATACCAAAATTATACATACTAATTTAACACTTATGTGGCGACACTTGTTTTAAATAGTAATTTGACTATACATTCTATAACACACTAATATTAGAGACAAGTATGAATGCAGTATAGTGTATTTCATTACGAGTGCGGAAAGCCTGTCATTGCAAAGAGTTCCGACAAATGACTACAAGTTGACAGTTGGAACAAGTTGTAATGACAGTTTCGCACGTGTACCAAACAACTATTTTTGATACAGTTGCGAAAAAATGAAGCAATTTAATAGAATAATAAAAACACAATAAACTCAACTAACTAAAATGTTTGGAAAATGGCGCCAACCGTAAAAGAATACAAACACAGATATTTTTTTTCTTCACCAATTCTGGGTAGGCAAAGGGAACTATGCCCAAACAGTCAAGTATTCAGTAGATTATTTTTATTGATATGAAATGAAAATTAAATTTAATGAGATGAAGTAAAATGAAACCTAACCTAATTCATTGAATCAAAACATTAAATTTGATATTGTAACAGATTAGGAGCTTCTTTTTAGAAATATTTGCATGAATCATAAAAACTTCAATGATTTTTTTTTGTAAAAACTTCGTGGTTGGTTTTTCTTTTTAACAGACATTATTTTGACAGTTGGGAAAGAGAACGCACGAGTTTGGAAAAGCTAAAGAAAAAGCACGAGTAAAAAAGTTTTTTAATACAGTTGCTCAAAAATTGGCGTATTGCAGGGACGAAGAGTGTTCGGAATGTGGGCTATTACATACTCGTGTTTTTATATACTCGTAATGAAATATACTATTTCGAACCTTCTTTTGATTTTGTCCTGTATGTCACGTCTTTCCCGGACGCTCTGACGCATCACACTTGCACGCAAACTTCACATATATTAATTATCAACTCGTTCGTTCACCAATCGAGTCGCCGACAGTCGCCCAACTTAGCTGAACTTACGAGCGTGGCGTGGCGCGTAATTTAAACAAAATGACAGCACGTCTCCAAGTTTCTAATTTAACGATTAACGGATTTTATTAACGGAAGTTGAGTTTAACGGAAGTTAACAAAAGCGTTAACACTTTTTGAAGTTAACTTAAAAGTTAATCCGTTAAGCAAAATGTTAACTTCGTTAATTAACGATTAACGGATTAACGAGTTAATGCCCAGCTCTGAAAATTAGTTATATCTTCTGTTGCTAAATAAATATATGTAGGTCACAATTATTTTCGAAGCAGTAAAATAAAACTGCTATACTGAGATGAGTACTTTAAGGGCTACCAAGGAATTTAACACCCTCAGCAAGAGCGTCTTCAAGGGGTGGCAGGGGGGAGGATAGTTGCCTCCCCCTACAGAATCTAAGAAAATGTAAAATAGATATAAAACTACTTAGAATTTCGAAATATTAAAATGTATACCATCCATAGCGATCCACATAGATAACTTAAAAACTACTTATCAGTTTTTCATAAAAAATTGGACCACATGTATCAAATGTGGTCCAATTTTTCCTTTTGGCATTCTCTTTGGAATAAATAAATTTTTTTTTGTACTTGTCCTTTCATCGGGTGGTGATGTCTTTGACCCACAACAATACCTAAATGTCTCTCAGTGTGTTATATATGAATTATAGGCAACGTTTTAATTCTAGATATCTATCTAGATTTTTGGTTAATTAAACATTTTTAAAGTTCTCAGAATAATTTAGCAAGGCAAGGGGCCGGTTCAATAGTCCAACGGCGGATTTGCACTCTCTAAGCTACTCTGAGCTACTTGTTACAATAAGCATTGAGTTATCCAGCACAACCTTAATATTTCGCGGCATTTCCTTGTTACGTAACATTTTATCTCCATTCCCCAACTTCAGACTAAATTTAATGTCATGTATTGTAAGTTGACGTACTCTCAATATAAACGTTATTTGAGGAGAGTCCTGAAACCGTCTGCGAGGAAAACGGAACCTGTTCCATTTACTTATATGAATTTTACATTTCTATATTTAATAATATCTATGTGGAGACGCTTGTCAAGCTCTCTGGGGTTGAGGTTTCTATTTTAAGTACATTACATACTATCGAACCTTTTCATTTGAGGATTTTTTTTAAAATAACCTGCACAAATTTTTAAAGCTAGCTTACTGCAATTTAAATTTTTTCGATCAACAAAGTAAGCGAGGTTAGATTGACGTTTTGTACCTTTTATCCTAGCATACAACAAGAACCATTGAACTTAGTGCAAACTACTTTTTCCACTGTTTTATTTAAAGTAAGTTAGTTAAGTAAGTTAAATTTAACTTACATAGAAATGTTGTTCCTGTAATTTTCTTTTTCTATGCGAGTCTCCTATCTTGAGCATCATCTCAATGACAATTTCCGGCTGGTCGAGGGTCTTCACTGCCTGGTCAAGAGATGACATCAAATTGATGACGTGAGCTTTGAACTGAAAGTTACTTTCGTACTCTTCTTCCGGCAGTTTTCGAACCATTTTGAAGAATTCTTTCGTTTCTGGATACGCGCGGAATAACCTTCAAACGAACATTATTTTTTTTAAATGATCTAATTATTTTGAAAATAACTGTTTTATTTCATATTCTACTAAAGACATCAGAAAAAATCGCTTTGTAAATTATAATATATTAACAGTGGTAACATCATAAAATTTTCAAACTTTCTTCATTTCTAGATTAATTTAATATTACCTTTTTAACAATTCAATTCCGTTTGCCATGGAGTTCTTATGGACAAGTGCCCAGGATCGCTGCACCGCGTATATCTCTCGCCGTGTCAGGCCCGATATCGGATTCACTATGTCGGGGTCTCCGCCCCACCAAAGATAGCTCAGCCACCCGCCCATTGCCCACTAGCTTCCTACCACTACTTGTAATTCTGAAACACTAGAAAAAATAGTTCATTAAAAAATTATAATACATAGAAAAATTTAAAACAATAAACAGATTGAACGATATATTTCAACATCGATCGAGCATGAATCCTGACTAGACATAGATTTGTTTCAGCTATACTATAGCGACTAGAAACAATTTCGATGCTAGAACTGAAGATTTTTACAAGGAGGTTAGCTTGTAAGTTGAAAGTTACGAAAGCGATTATAATATGAAATTCTTGCATAATTAGAACACTTATTCATTAAGTACCCATAAACATAATTTTTAATGTTTTAATGTTACATTGTAGTTCACTTGGACGATTAGGGTAATGAAAGCTATCAATTATATGATTAAAAATATTTTAAAATTAAAAGAGTAAAATTAGACTCTAGTCAGTACCTTTTGCTTTGTCTTTACGCGCTTCAAAACTAGAAATGTCGTCAATAAAACGAATGTAGACGATAAGTAGACGAACAAGATCATTATTGCTTCTACCACTGGCTTAAATACTACCTTTCTTACTTATCAACTGCGGCGAACTAATGTGTAATATAAATTAACTTATCGTTTTATCACGAGTCTTCATTTTATCAAGACGACGACAAAATCATATGTCTCACAAAACAAAAGCAAATATAATATCAGCTGACACATTATTCATCTCATCACGTTTATGTTTGAACAATTAAAGCTAATATTTGTTATTGTTTTCTGTTACGTATTTAATAGGATTTTGAGACATCAGATAAACTGGTGACGACGAAAAGAGTCTTAATTAAATTCGTGATGACATTTCGTGGCCATTTGTTGTTTGAAAAACGAAAAATCCGACCTTATTAGTGTTTAAAATAAAATAAAAAACCGGAAGAATATTAAAAGTGACCGTCAGCGATGATGGTGAATTTAATTTGTCAACTAGATAAATGAGTAAACAAAAATTTATCATTTCTATTATGTTAACTTAAAAGACAAGCACGTGTATATATAAAATATTCTTCAAGTTTATTTATTTATATATCAGGTACTTCCTGATGTAAAGGTGTTTCAGGAAATCATGCCAAATAGACTCCGTTATTTTAGCCTATGCCTTGGGGAACAGATGTGTGCTTATGCGTGCGTAATTAAAAAAAACTTGTTCATGTGTTCTTCCAAACTATGTTCTAGATGTTTGCCTGGTGTAAAATAGCGGAAAATGCATGTCGTACGAAAATATAATGTGAACCATAAGAGGTTGGAATCCAATTAACTGACACTCGAGAGAGCGACATTTGTGAAGCAAATACACTTGTACAAAGGAAACATCGTGTCGGTTCGTAATTCATGCCTTAATTAAAACGTCAAATACATATTTAGTTAACTTTCTGGTGGCATTCGTTTAATGTGTGTAAAACGACTAAACTATGTCGTATTGACATCTGCTAAAATGTGTAAAAAATGTGGTCGGATAAATTTTTTTGCATTTAAAAAAACACGTAAAATTTTACAAAACGCTCAAAGTTAATAGTGTTTATTTTAGTATTTTGTTGCATACGTTTTTAATTTAATATAAAAATGTAAATCACGTATTTTAATTTATTTCTCCCGGAGCACGTAAATTGAAATCATAACGGAAGACTAATTGGACAAGGCTCGATACACACTTGACCGGATTTTTAATCAATTAGAGAGCCGAAGATATACTAATATATGATACGGGCTCACTTCAAAATTATTATACGGTGTGCGGACTGCGGTGCGCAAGTTATTGGTTACATAGTGGAGAGTATATACATAATTTTTTACTTATATATAAAATATTTTGTTTCTTTTTATTTTAATAAGTCGTTACTAATATTTTTCCATTAGTTATTTTGGATTCCAAGAGAAAAATATCTAACCGCAAATTTAAATTTCTATGTCACTCGCAAGACTTCATATCGTTGTCTCTGTTTTTTTATAAAGAGAATTAGAGCGATGATAGTATGTTTTATACAAGTACAATACAAGTTGTTACACAAATGGAAACACAGAGGAATCAAGTTTGCCAACCCTAGTTTAGTTTAAGACGGTGTCTGGCTGTAGACGATTGTCGGAAAGCTTCCCTTCAAATTGTTAATTATGAGCAAGCTGATGAGTTTATTTTGTTTATGTAGCCTGCTCCCTACAGACATCGGGAAAGGCGGCTAAGTAATAAATAACTCAATTAATGTTTTATTTGTTGGATAAATGTATAATGAAGTTAAATAACAGTTATATTTTAAAATAATTTTTCGCATTATTAAGACATACAAGAGTTAATGTTAATTTTATATTTTAATTGTACTTTTTTTTAATAATAACAATCGTCATATTTGCAGTCAAATATGCTCATGAGTTCATTCTATTGTTTAAAACGGTATGATAACTTGTTAGTTTCCTAGTAGATAACTTAGTAGCTTTTAAGATTAGCGCAGATGTAGAGAGGGTACTATTATTATGTTAAGATTATTGTAACATAAACATTATGTTATGTTGGGATTATTACGTGTAAGTATTATCAGTATTAAATTAATAGATAAAGCGGTCTCAATATTTTATACATTTTACCGTTTAACGTCGAAGCTATATTGAATGGCAAATATTTGTACATCCAAATTTAACTGCCCGCCTATCCTTTGTGTGAACGTTGTGTAAATTGAACATTTATTTAAAGCCATAAATATATGTACAAGAGTATTTCTGTACTCGTATTTCTAGTATTCATTGTATGGATGAAGACAAGGTCGCAAATGTTCTTTATAAATCAGGATTCGTTTGTCGTTAGTTTCGTAATTCTGTTTACATCTATGTAAGAAATAGTGGTAGAAATGTATGGAATTTGAAAGTTTATAACATATAGGTATTTATTTACATCAGGATATACATAATTATATATGTATACAACTTACGCCCGTCACACAGTGCGGTAGGCAGAGATTAGAGTTTTCCATTTGGCGCGGTTCTGACACTGATCAGCCTCTTTCCCATCAATACTACGCACATATAATAAGGATGACAATAATCGTATATTTTTATATCTGCATTAAAGTATATGTATATGTTTTCCTCACACTCGCAGTAAAATAAAATGAGTAACTGCCTACGCGGTATCGCCCACATCACTTCAATCTACTACAGATGTAAGTAAAGTGGGCGATACAGTGAAATGTAAAACCTTTTTGTTAAAAAGAAAATACGTGTGTAAATAACGTCGAAAAAGTAAAAACAAAAAAATCATCTTAATTTCAAGTTAAAACCACAGAAGCTTACATAAGCTTAGATATTTTTTGTTAACTATGAAATAAAACCCATTTTTTTAATTCTGTTGTCACTCTTTACAATTCATACGTCATAAGTATAATTTATAAGTAGTTTTAAGTATTTAGCAATATAATTATTTAGTTTATAATAACTTATTTGGGGTAGTCGAATAGGGTTAGCGATTGGCAGATGGCCGGTTGTAAAAATTAAGCTAAAACATTAATGTTTAAAAAAATATATTCCGCCGAACCCACGAGAGCTAAGGCCAGGGAGATGAGGACGATAAAGCATAGTTTAATATGTTTTATCATTGGTTTTTATATCATTTAAACAAGTATAGTTTCCTTTGTAAAACCTAATTATGTAGAGACAAATTTAGCTTCCTTTGTAACTGTAGAAGAGTAAACTTATGTAATTAGAAAAAATTATTTCGTTCCTTAATTTTTTAAGGTCGGAGATACACTGTTGCAGATTTTGTAATGTGAACATTTATATTTTGATGATCTAATTTGTGGTATCCTTGAATTTATGTATTAGCTACTTTTAATAAGTTTCCTTTAGTAAACACGACTGTCACTTAAGTAATTGTTTTTCTTTACATGTTTGTTTCGCATCTCAGATATTTTCTTTTCCATATTCTAATTCTAACTCTGTATATTGTTTACTTTCGTTTCCATTTAGCTATGAATCTTTAGTAGCTTTAATGGTTAAGAAAAATCTATGTTACAGATAATAAATTGCATGAGGGAAGTTTAAGCATACATATAACTCTTTTAAAGTTATTGTAAGTTATTCCCGTAAGTTCATTAAAATTTGATGGCAATTATTTTGAAAGATGTTATCTTCGAATAATGTTAAGTTAGCGAATAACACGAAGCGATTCGAAGCTATGCGATGTTTGTAACGAAATCTGATACAGAAATATTTTCACCACAGATAAACCGCACATTTTTCGATAAGTCTTGTAAATCCCAAAATATTTCCAGTAATGTAATTCTTAGATAAATTTATAAAATTAGCTACTCTTGTATACATTATTTCACTTTATCCTTTAATTTTCAAATAATCTTACTAATATTATAAATGTGAATGTTTGGATGTATGGATGGATGTTTGTTTGAAGGTATCTCCGTAAGAGCTCAACGGATCTTGATGAAATTTAGAACAGATGTAGAACATAGCCTGGAAGAACACTTAGGCTACATATTAAGTTTTTTTTTATATCCACACGGACGGTGTCGCGGGCGACGACTACTAACTGAATAAATGAAATGGCTGACTGTTTACCTATTGTTGGATTGTAATGTAAATGTAACAACAAGGAAAAAGTTGGTACGTGTTACTACTCGTATTAACTGTGCAAAGTTACGTCGATGACTAAGTAAAGATATTTCATAAAAATTAGATGATTAATTATATTTATACTTTGTATTGTGAGTATTTCGATAACTCCAACGTGATTCACAAATTATTTGAGTGGCCGGACGAACCGTGTGAATAAATGATTAAGTTATATGTAATAATTAGCTGTCGTCCGAGACTCTGTCCGCGCGGTATTAAAAAAAATATAAGTAGTCTATGTGTTCTTCCGGACTATGTTCTACAACCGTGACAAATTTCATCAAAATCCGTTGTGCCGTTCTGGAGATACGATCAAACAAACATCCATCCATCCATCTAAACATTCGCATTTATAACATTAGTAAGATATTGCAGAATACTGCATTGATTGACCCAAATTATTCAACATTTGATGACGCTATATTTTGAGATTCCTCGAAACGTGAAATCACCTCTGCTTTCTTTTAATTTTAAAAGTAGGTAATACAAAGTATCATACGTGACTGTATTTAATCGAAAACGTAAAATATATTTTAGAAAAAAATTTAAACATTCCTTAATTACCGAGCTCCATAGAGCAGTAAAAGGTTGCTGCGAAACATTTTAAATAAATACGACTTAAACGTATTGTAACGTACAGTCTTAATTAAACTGTAAATTGGACGTTAAAACTGTTCTCCAGATCCATTGAGTTGTTTTTAATTATTTTATTCGAAGCGTGTATTCTTGTCACTAATTGACGTAATACATCTGTTATATGATCAAATGTTGAAATTAAACGTCGGTGTCAATTAGAATTAGGTACTGTTTTTTTAATGTTAAAAGGTTAAAAAGCATTTTATACTATATTTTATCTCTTTATTTTTTGCAAATAGAATGAGAGAGATGACATTTGTTTTGACAGTGACAGAAGATGATACTAGGGGATTGGTTTGAAAGAATATTTGAAAAGGTTTGATCAAATTGCATGTTTAAAGACGAGTAGATAAATAGTGAATGTTGGTAAAGTATAATTTTCCTGTCAACGCACACGCAAATTTATTGTCATATTTGTGACGCATCAGTTGTGAAATTTAATAGTATTATTAAATGAATGTTGAAACAATTGAATCATTCATCAAGGAGTTTATTAAAACTCGTTACAGTAATTACTCGCGTGGTCGGATCTCATCGCGTTGGGTCGCGGTACTAAAATGTTTTCATAAGACGAAGAGCTTGTAATTTTACGATTTAATGTAAAGAAATCACAAGAATTTTGGTATTAGGAAATTTTACTTACGCTTTTTATAGTTTATTACAAGTGTTCTTAAATGTTATAAAATTCGGAACTGAAATAATTTTTTTGTAATTTAATTAAGATTTTTGTAACAAATAATATAATTTTGTTTAAAAATAGTACGCAGGTTCTCGACCATGAACCTTCCAATATAATAGTAAAAGGTATTCCAAAAATTGAATATGACTTGAAATAAACCTTACCTTGATTACTTTCCATCACTTATAACTTTGAGTTTTCTTTTGTTTTAATAAATAATAACTTGTGACACGTTTTTAACTAAAATATTTTTAATTTTTAACAATATACGTGGTAAATTTGTAAATATAACAACACGTGTGATCTCGGTCAAAGTTGGCGCGCTACTGAAGTCATTTTTTATTGAGATCCTTGCAGACCTTTGATATGTTAATAAGGCTTTTACGAAAAGGACTTTAAAATGTAATGTTAACTCAAGTAGCTTTTGGAAACATTAATATTTTACTACATTTTTGGTACATTAGCGTATTCAGAAATATTGAGTTTTATGATCCTATTTTCTTAACAGATACCTTTGAGAGAAAAGCCTAATTACGGTGAATACAGTAAATAGTCCTAATCTCAACCCTCCTATCTGTATGCCTCTGTACTTCATACGGGTATTTTTGATACCGTTCTATCATATATTACATTCGATCGGTCTATGTCACAGCTGCTGTTTTTGACTCTACCGTTACGGTGGCTGATTTGAGTGTCAGTCGAATTTTCAACGCTATTGAGTACGCTTAAGTGGGTAATTATAGTATAAGAAATATTAATAATCGTAAAGCATATATAGGTACAGTGACTTGTAAGGTTCCATATCACCCATTAAATGGTATGTGATTGTATCGTACACGTATCAAAGATCAGTTCTGATCGTCCAACTTACAAACATAATATTACCAGGAGCTACATTCGCCACGCTACGAGGTAGGTAATATTTTAATGAAAAAAAAAGTAATCAAGCGAAGCGAATTCGAATTCCTAGTGTAATATAATCAGAGTACTCACACTTCCACACGATTGTTTTTCCGGAATATTTCCCGCGTAACACGTCACGTCCGTCGGAAACGGAAATTAAGAGCACGTGCACCCCCGGCGAGGATTGGCACCCGACTGAAAATCTGAAATATGTCGTAGCGGGCTGCGTTGTTTACTACGGGGTAAGGTCACGTTTAACACATATAAACATCTGAAACAAATTTCCTTAGTACGTAATTTCGTACCACATTAAGGGTTGAATTTAATTAATGTTTTACTCAAACCACTTACGTTAGTGTAAATAAAATAGAATTATATATTTGTAAGTTAGCAACTCTATCCATCTGCGATTTACAACCATCAAGTGTTACCAAAAACCGATAAATCGCTCGAATTTGTTGGACGCGACTGTCAATTGAAACAACAACGAACTTGCCTAGGCTTACTTACTGTGTCTAATATTAATACTGAAATACCTTGTCGATCTGTAATCAATTTATTACATCAAAAATAGTAGTAAAACCGCAAACAGTAGGAATGACGTAAATTGGCTCGAAAGTAAAACGGATTTTTTCTTACGTTCGCTATTTTGTGGTCAACAGAAGAATGACTTTCAAAATAATAAAATTATCTCTAGAAGCGATTAAGCGGAAAACAACTGATAGAAGTAAAATAAAAGACAAAACATTAGTTATAAAAATATTAGCTACTAGCTGTCGCCCGCGACTCCGTCCGCATGGAATTAAAAGAACTTAAAAAGTAGCCTATGTGTTATTCCAGACTATGTTTTACATTTGTGCCAAATTTCATCAACATCCGTTCAGCCATTCCGGTGATACCTTCAAACAAACATCCATCCATCTAATCATTCGCATTTATAATAGTAGTAAGATTTTTAATAATGTAAAATAGTTTAGAATAGTTGTATTAAAGGACGTTTTTCCTGTAAATACCAACGTATTTTCCGTACGACAGAGAAAGCTAAGTATGCGAATGTAAATTTTGCGCAAGTGTTTTGTTTCGTTATATATTCCCTGTATCGTTTATTCCCTTACCAACACGAAGATCAAGTGGAAACCGCAACGCAAGTGACAGTAGCACAGAACGAATAATTTATGTACCTAGAGTCATTGTTTCCGTACAGCAATTTCCTTATGTGCATATAAAATCAATCAAAATACATTTTAATTTATCTCATACATATAACTAGGTCAGTAATAATTTATCTATATTTGCAAAGGGGAATAATTCCTTCTAATATTATATAATATACTAGCTGTCGCCCGCGACTCCGTCCGCGCGCAGTTAAAAAAAACTTAATAGCGGTATAAAAAATAGATGTTGGCCGATTTTCAGACCTACTGAATACGCTCTCAAAATTTCATGAGAATCGGTCAAGCCGTTTCGGAGGAGTACGGGAACGAAAACTGTGACACGAGAATTTTATATATTAGATAATTCCATATGGAAGGAAAAAGGAGTAAAGGAAAAGTGATAGAATCAGCAAAACCTATCTTCAGAAAAGATAAATTGAGTCATATCCGTGCTTTGTTTACTCATACATCCTTTATCTAATAATCTCTATCAAGAAAACTGCGAACAAAATGTCCTAATTAAATCCATTTTACGATGCCTTGTCAGTTTAAATTTTAGATATACTATACGACATTACTTGGGCATATTTATTACCTTTCGCTACTTTAATAATGTAGTACACCCGAAACAATACGTGCCCTTTACCACCTTGACATTTGCACAATGACCTACTTACAAACTGTTTACGTAATTGACATGTCGCGCTAAACAGCGCCACGACACGACCATCTTACTAATATTATAAATTAGCTGCAGCCCGAGACTCCATACGCGCAGATTAAAAAATAAAACAGTTAAGTAAGTGGTATAAGTGTTCTTCCAGATTTGCAAAAGTTTAGACGGATGGATGGATGTTTGTTAAAAATCTCCAGAAGGGCTAAACTAGACCATAGTCTGGAAGAACATACAGGTTCGGAATTAATTTATTTTTAATACAGTCCGGACGGAATCGCGAGCTAAGGCTACTTCATAATAATTAAAATAGGATGAGCAGACTTATAAATTAAATTATACATTTGCTTTATCGATGATATTTGTAGAGTAGACCAACCAATAAATTTATCCCTTAGCCTTAGATTGAAGTTTAATATTCATTTCCCGAGTCTTATGGCGAGTGTAGGTATTTTGAAAAATAATAGTCAAAAACGTGTTCAGTCCAGAAAAACTATAAAAATAATGTTGCGTATTATATTTTATTTTTAAATTTAGAATTATTTGCAGTCAGTTTCCTAACGGAAAAATCTGTAAAAGAACATATCGGAATTAAAAAACTACGGCAAGGATATCATGGATTAATGGATGGATCAATTACTAGCTGTCACCCGCGACTCCGTTCTCGCGGAATTAAAAACAAAACGTAATAAGTAGCCGTGTTCTTCCAGACATCTACGCCAAATTTCATCGAGATCCGATGAGCCGTTCCGCAGATACCTTCAAACAAACATACATCTATCCAAATATTCGCATTTATAATATTAGTAAGATTATCAGCAATGATCAAATCGATTATATTCTTTATTAATCTGTAATTAACGCGTGCTATCAAGATACATTTATTAACTACATAAATCTCTATTGTAATTCAAACAACGTCTACAAATAGTCACGTAATTCCTTTACATTTGGATATAGATGAGTAGTTAGTTTATTGCATTTCTGCATCGAATGCGTAGTTCTAAGATCGTAAAACTGCAGGTGTATTAATAAAGAAGTCGTTATTAGGGTCACAACAAATTGAAATAATTAAAATGTTCCATAAAAACTCTACTCTCTATATTTTGTCTCTTTATAGTTTCTAAAATCTTTAGGATAAAAGAGGAATAGTAGCGGTATAAACACTTGTGAATTTTCCCACAGTTATGATTTACAAATAAACGGGATCACAACAAAGATAAGTATTTACTTCTTTTTTTAATTAGAAACGTAGATATTATTTGTATTTATGACATTTTGTGGCAACCCTAAACGGAGTCGTAAAAGAATACATGTCATAAATATAAATAGCGGGTGGAGTTCCGTAGTGACTTGTACCTGCCTTGTAATTGGTTAATCGATGATAAAGATCTTTAACGACCCATTGTCCGTTTGCAATCTCTTTGTATTATAAACTAAATACTTTAATAAAATATTGATGGTATGTAGATTCTTCGTAGGTTACTCTCAGCGGAATGTCTCGCTTGATTTATAGCTCATTAAATGCTTAAGAAATCTGTTCGCTTGTTGGTAGTCCAGATTTAGATGTAGGTAGAGAGGTGATGCTCGGCTTTTTATTCTATGATAGTTTCGTGTTCGAATGGAATTTATCCTTAAACCATTAGGAAAAGAAGCTTAAATTATATTTCAGTAGTAAGTAGTCACTTTTACAATATCATATCCATATTTAGAAATCCCATTATTTTACGTTAATTAATAAGACGAGTTACACAATGTGGAAGTAATTATTATACTTTACGTTGCACGTGCTACCATCAGTATGGACTAGAAATGCTTCCGAAAACCTTTTTCGCAAGCAACATATTTTATAATCTCGCCATGTGCTTTGTACGAGAAACACTGACTTGAATTAGTATGCGAGATGCGTGCAGTTCAGCCGACCCCATACATTTGGATTATAAAGACTGTGTCCCAAGGGAATACTAATAGAAGATATAAAACTAACTATTTTTTATATTGATTGAGAAATTTAATAATGTGAAATAGAAAGATTTGATCACCATTTCAAAGTCTACGAAATAATGATAACTATTACATGAGGACCATCACCATCACTATAAGAAAATAAACATTTTATACCAATTAATCTTTAGGTAAAATGTACTAACAACATCATCTCCTTGGCCTAATCCCATTATCAAGTGGGGTCGGTGTACAAGATTTTATAAACCTTAAAGTTTTGGCTTGGTTTTTTATGACTGGCTGCCTGCCTCTCGCCAACCCTACTTGAGAGGAATATATAACAATTAAATATTTATTTTTTAATCAATTTAAACATTAACAATTTTTATTTACATAACATTGAATGGGAATAACGATAAAGCTGACACAAGAGTTAGTTGAACAGTTTGACATCTTTCTGATACTTAGGAATAGGTATACATTATATACCAGAAAAAAGAGTAGATATAGTTGATTGGTTAAGGTATGATTATATAGACTACGACATTATAAACGGTACACTTAGTGTATACATCGAATGTCTCTGTATGGATAGAAAATTTACTGCGACACGAAAATTAGTATCGCATCAGCCGCCATAAAAAAATCTGTGCAAGTGTAAACAGAAAAGACATTTACCTATGTCGTAACTGTACTCAATTTTAGATTTACTGTATGCGATGTGAATTTTATGATCGAATCAAAGATTGAAGTATTGTTTGCAATACCTTATAATTTATAGAAACAAGTTGAACAAACAACTGTTTTGATCACATGATCTAAATTTCATATCGTAAAGTTCACGAGACACGGCCTATTGACATCTGATAAGCTTAGTTATATTATTTTGCATTCGCACATCTACAAACATCAACGATTGTAATAAAATTCCTTGGATCTTTTTGACATTTTTACTGCAGTATCTGTAATCAGCTTTCATATATTTGCAGTAAATATTGCTGCGTAATTTCGAATAACACAATCCTATACGCCATTATTTGATGCGAACTCTGCAATTGAAAGCAGACTAAGCGATGTGCAGTAATTAAAACCATCTGATGATTGTAACTTCTCGGGAATAAAGCATTTTTCTTCATTTTGTTCAAAGATCTAAGTTTACCGAATAATTCTTATAAACTCTATACCATCTTTTTTGACTTATTCTGAAGGCGAGATTAAAAAATCAAACTTTGTTCTTACAAATCAATTTTTTTTTAAGTTTTCAAAGGGAAAGCCGGCAGTCAAAGTTTTCCAGAGAGTGTAAAAAAATTGTAACATCGAGTCCCGACGCTCTGGGATGTTAGGCTTGCATTATTCAGAGCCGTGAAAGTTTGATGCTGGCCACGTCCTCGCACGATTCATTTCCTTTAAATTTCAATACATCCCTTTAGTCGTGAGTTTCACATTGAATAAATAACTACTAGACTGAGACGTCGACACGTAAGTTATACGAGCACAGATTCGAAAGAAATAAAACGTGCGTGTTTTTTATAAAGAGGTGAATAATTTGACAAAACTTGTTTTTCATAAAAAATATATTCTGTTTTTTTCTACTAATTTATCATAATTTGTATAAGTCTTTTTTTATTAAGTATAAATTGTATGCAAACTTCTTAAATTACATTTAACAACTACTTTTTGGTTTTGCTTTTATAATTTTAATAATTTTTATTATGACTAAATACAAAAATAGAAAATAAGTAGCTATTACCTATATAATAATAGCTGCTACAAATGATTACAAATTAAATGTCAATTTTTATTTACATATACACGTACGCAACATCTAATTGTAATTTGCTTATTTCTTATTGTGAAATACATAGAGTTGTTATGTACTTTCATGTGTGTTCAAAGTTTCGAATATGTGTTTATACCAAAAGCCAACGGTCTTGCCCCATGCGCCGAGTGTCGAGTCGTCTAATTTCAGTACTTCTATGAACATCTTCACGATAACTTCTTTTAAGTCCTGTTGGAAAAATGGGACATAAATATAATTTAAACTGTATAATAGTAGTAGTTGATTTTATAATCTTGCTTGAATTAAAATTAGAAGCCTTTCTAACCAATTTATTTAGAAAATTACGTAAGAATATAAATAACTAGCGGTCGCCCGCAACACTGTCAGCGCAGAATTAAAAAAAAGTAGCCAAGTCCTGTTAAAATCGGTCCAGCCGTTCCGGAGGTTACCCGGAACAAACATAGCCTTGCGGATATACATACGGTTATGTATACAATATATGTCAGACAGACAAAATTTGGTTTTTCGTTTTCATCCATGCAAAGACGTCGTGTGTACGAAATATATAAATATAATTTTCGATATTACATACAGAAACTACAATTTCATTAATATGTATAGATAATTCGCCTCAGATCTTTCGATAAAAAAATAATAATAAAAATAATGGAGTTTTCGAAATGATTGAGAAATAGTTTTCAAATCATTTTAGTGCAACAGCAATGAAATCGTTTTTCTTCATGTGCATAAAGAGAAAATCGTAATAGAGTCCGCAGCATTATACAACGACCACACAAAAGACAGGCGTGAAGGCGCATTTCATAGTTTCGTCTAATTATTGACCTTTTTGAAACAAAAAATACAATCTTACATGAAAATGTTGTTCTTGAATTTTCCTCCTTTTATGTGACTCTCCGAGTTTATTCATCATGACAGCGACAACTTCAGGTTGGTTGAGGTTGGTCACAGCTTGGTTCAATGTCGCCATCAAATTGATGACGTGCGCCTTGAATTGGAAGTTATCCGAATATTCTTCCTCTGGTAGTTTTGATATCATTTTGAAGAAATCTTTGGAATTCGGGTAGGCGCGGAAAAATCTGAACGTAATGAAATTAATTTAAAATATTGATTATGTTATTAATTAATTGTTTTTATAGTGTAGCTTAATTTATATCAGAACTAGCTGTAGGCGGCGACTTTGTCCATCTGGAAATAGCTTCTAAGAAACATCCATTCATCCATCCAACCATCTCCATCCATCCATCTAAACTTTCGCATTTATAATATGAGTAAGATGTAATTGGTAGAGTTTATTGAATAAACTAATTAGACTTGAAAAAAATATATTTTGAAATTTAAGAAAAGTGCATAACTTCTAAAGGATAAAGTAGAGTAGGAGAGTTAATAGCAGATCAGTCATAAGGCTATATAGGCCAGAAAGTTTATTTAAAAATAAAATCACATTTATTTTTATGTGCGACAATAATGTCATTCATAATGGAGGCAGATTGAATTCAGTCGTTTGTATACTCTTACAATATGGCTTTTATAGGTTCATTGAATTGAGCACCGTAGTTTTGAAAGAGCACTCTGCAAATGTAATGGTACAGAGGTCTTATGTTATTGACCACTATAGAAGTTGAGAACAAAATATTGAAAGTACAAAAATGCCTCGATTGCGCCGAATCTATAACCTCTGCTTACCCTTCCGACCTTACCCTTAACATGTGTGCATTGTAGCTAGAAACATGTTAAACAAGCAGTCCTTATGTCTACAGATAAAAATAATAATCAAGACAGTGTTATTATCAGAGCCCTCTCTTATTCAGATAAGATATTAAAACAACCTTTTGAGCAGCTCAGTTCCGGTAGCCACGGAGTTCTTGTTAACGGGCGCCCAGGACTTCTGCACGGCGTATATCTCTCTCCTCGTTAGACCGGATACACGATTCACTTCGTCCGGGTTACCACCCCACCATAAGTGGCTCAACCAACCCCCCATTGAGACTGTGGGATAAAAGTATGGAGACAACGTCAGGAATATTTGATATTTTTATCCCACTGATTAATGTTTTTCGCAAGTTATGTCCATGGCTTCTACCTAAAATATCGTAAGTCCAAAATGTCCACATTACAGAAGAGCGCTTTAAACATAGTATAAGAATTTCTATCTAAATTTTATTGTGACCGCCTTTGCCTAAAAATTAAACGATGATTAAATTTTGCGATGTCATTCGGTTCGTATTGTTCTCCTCAGTGTTAAAAGGATACAGTTGAATTTTTGGTTTTAAATTAAAAAATAAATATCTGTCTAAAGTACTTGTGCTGTTATTAACGAAAATAAAATAATATTACATAGTCAACTTATAAAACCTTCAGTGCATTTACGCTATGTCTATATTTATTACACTTCCTTATCTCGAATTCTCAGTGTGCGGTAAATAACGATAGTTTTATTACCAACGTTATGTTAGATTTAATCGTATGTTTTTACGACGATAACCTACCGAAGCTAAAGTTCAATTACTCAGTGTAATGATTTTTTTTATAATTATTATTATTTATGATTTATCAATAGACGGAACACTACGAAACATATAATACTAGCTTTTACCCGCGACTCCGTCCGCGCGGAATAAAAAATAGAAAACGGGGTAAAAGTTATCCTATGTCCGTTTCCTGGTTCTAAGCTACCTGCCCACCAATTTTCAGTCAAATCGATTCAGCCGTTCTTGAGTTATAAATAGTGTAACTAACACGACTTTCTTTTATATATATAGACTAGCTTTTACCCGCGACTCCGTTCTCGCGGAATAAAAAAAATAGGAAACTGGGTAAAAATTATCCTATGTCCGTTTCCTGGTTCTAAGCTACTTGCCCACAAATTTTCAGTCAAATCGATTCAGCCGTTCTTGAGTTATAAATAGTGTAACTAACACGACTTTCTTTTATATATATAGATGTACCACCGGTATAATTTCTGTTGACTAGTTTGACACTTGTGATATATAGAGATAGGTACCTAATGACAATTGACAGATGATGATGTATGATTTAAATATTTGAAGGAATCAGTGCCCAGTTGGCACACCTAAAAGCCACTGCTTGGAAATTGAATTAAATTGAAATATTTGAAGGACAAAATTAGTAATGAACGCTCTATAAATTGTATTATTTTTGAATCTCTTTAGTCGTAACTGAATTTAACTTGCTTGTGATAAGACAATGTCCTGAAACAATTTATACTTTTTTAGTAATTCTTAGTCTATTAAATATCTTGTGGAACCTCATTTACAGTTGTTTTTTTTTGGTATCGAGTAATTAGTACCATGTCCAACATGTTTAAATAATTTTAAATTCAATTATGTCAACAAATATGAACATACATATTGTTTATGTATAAAATTAAACATACACGCTCATATATGTAGGTTCAATATTGAACCGGATGTCAATTAGATCAAGTATTAGGTATTTGGTGCGATGAAAAGCAGTTTTATATTTGTATTTCTCATTGACATGTAGTATCGAAGATTCTTTGATTATTAACTATTATTCCTTAGTTATTTATAGAATGTATTCAGAAATATAAATAACGATTTCATTTTGGTTTTATAATGACAACAATAATTATTTTTACTCTTTGGAAGGATTTTTTTATTTACATATTTTAGATGTAATCAAAAAACAGCAGACCACTTTTTTATAAGAGAAGAGGCCAAACGAGCACTACCATCACTTACAAGTGATCTGGGAAGCATGGGCAAAATGCAAAAATATTTTTCTCACTATTGTAATTTCTTAAATCTCAATCTCGTTTCCTTATTAATAACTATGGAAAGCATCAGAGATTACCTACGTCAAGTATTGGACTGAAATACACTGGTTGTGATGAAAATTTTGTGATGATGATGAGTATTTTTAACTTAACCGAAGTTTTTGATTGACAGCATATTGATGATAATAAATTTAAGTCCTACATGGAGTAATCAATCGCATTTATGCCGATTATGGTTGTTAAACTTCAAATCATACAAAGAATCACTCAACGATATTAGAATTGACTTTATCATATTAATTACATATGATTAGACCTTGATTCGATATAATAATAACAAGAAATCTAAAGGTCAAGTCAAGGTATAAATAAATTAGTTTCGCACTAATTTATTGCAAAGGTAATTGATTTATTTGAATGACGATTAACAAAAAATAGTCATATAAAAGGCCGCTGGTTTCGCGCCAATTTGACGATTACAACGTACTTGTAATGTTAGTAGGGGACAAAAAATATCAATACTGATTGAGAGCTTATGATGATATATTGACCTTTGTATTTACAGTCAATAATATTTGAATATATTGTAATAAATTAATAAAAAAAAACGCATATAATGAATAAAATATATTAATTGATATTTGTTAATACCAACCTAGAAATAATAAATGTCAGGAATTCGACGCTCCTGAAGAATTATTGTATTCCAAAAAGTTTCATCAAAATTCGAAAATATTTACCAAATATCGATACTTTTTAACACATTAAATACGAGACACTGGCTGGTGAAAAAAAAGTTCTGTGGAGCACGCGCGCCACGATTCGACAGAAGTGTCGTACTGAGATGTGAGAATGTTTTCAGAATGTTAACTTCCAATCCGTTTTCGTCGAGTACGTTTCCCTCTATAATAACAATGATATTGCATATTATTTATAAGGTATTAATAAGCACTGAATTATTTCGTTTTTAACGAATACACAACGAGGTTTGACATCTGTACAATTTGTTATACCGGCTCAATGAACTTTGCACTAACCGTTTACACTGCCGGAACACCTAGTACAAAAACATGGCTATTTCTGTTTTTTTAAAGATAATAAAGGGATGTCAATATTTTTTTGTATAGGCGTATGAGCAGATTTTTAAAATCATTAAAATAATCCATTATAAGGACGCTGACCGGATGAAAGCCCGATTCATTTAGTAGTCAATTTTTCCATCTAACAAGAATATAATGCGGTTCCAATTGACATGTCTTAGTATCACAATACAAAACGTCTGTTATGATATGAAGTTAAATAAAAGAGGCAATTTCTATGTTGTTTATACATCTCCAACAATGTACAATGATTGATTAAAATAAATAGCTTTAACTCACGTTCAAATGAATGTGGCTGCTATCTTCGGGTTTGCATGATCATTTGGTCTACTGGTTTGATATCGATCACTTCTATTCATATGGCCGATGGTATCTTTGGATGGCCTGGAAAAACGCCGTATTCTTACCGCTATTTAATAACCAAATAACGACTCAAGGACGAAAATTAAAGGAAGTAACTTAAACTATATTTAAATGAGCTTCAATTCATTGTAGTTAATACAGAAAATAACTAAAATATAAAATTTTGTACAATTTGTATTCTATGTTTAATTTTCAGCAACAAAATTGACGGAACGGTCGTAGAGCTTTGTTCAAATCCTTTTTAGAATTCTAAAATAGCAACAGACGGAAAACAGTATTAGGTTACAACAATCACATTACTGGAAACATGTTGAATTGATGGAATAGGTACTTTTCCTTAAATAAATACTATAATACGTGAACACATTTAGACACATTTCGTTCAAATGTTAATTTTATTACTTTCATGTTATCATTTAAATTCATTCATTCATTCTTATAATTTGAAATATACTGAAATTGTTTATTTATTTACTTGTTATTTTGGATGTATTTAAACTAAGCGTATTTTAACCTTACCTCTAAATAGGCGTATTTTAACCTTTACCCGTAGATACTTCCAAAATTCAATTGAAATCGATTAAATCGGATACAATCGGTAGAGCTAGTCAATTGCAAGAGCAATGCCATTAAGGAAGTTTTGCTCATCCGACTCTTTACAAACTTTTAATCATGTATGGAAAAAATAATATAACAACTGTGTTTAACTGGCTTGCGTCAGGAATAATTTCCTGTCTCATATGAACACTAATATTAATATTCGTGGAAACAACAAAAAAAGGTGAATGTGATATAATAAGTAAATTTGCATTGTTTTTGCGCACAGAGCGTGAGCATTATTTGACTAATAAAAATGACATCAATTATTTTTAAATCTAAGTAAACAATGCAATAAACAATTATGTGTTGCTTGTTTAATATGATTTTAATGTATATGTATAAATATGTGTTTAGATTAGGACACGGATGTCATAATTTGGATTGTTGAAATGATGACTGATTTATTTTAAACACTTTCAGCTCTACATATCTGTTACAATTAAAATCTGAGAAGGCGATACTGGACTGCCCAATATATCCCCACGCTGCGGTAAGGAATATTCAAAAGATTCAAATTTTATGGCGGCTCGTTGTTGCTATAAGTGCGTGACTGTACGCATCATAAAATTAATATTTTTTGAGTTTCAGTAATACAATCAAACATATTGTAATCGTTTTACTTATCTCGTGCCTGAAAATCAACCATCGTGGTATAAAAAGTCCACCATTTTAAAATTCTTCACGCACTTTCTCACGCTTTGGAAACTCTTTTACCGTCCGTGCTGTTCTGCTCTGGTATTCTCTTCTATCCTCTATACGCGAATGAACATCGATGCCAAAGTTGAAAATGTGTCTATATATAGTATTTATATATTTCACTAATGTCGATATGTATGTTATGTAGACTTATTACATATTTAATATATATAGGTATAAATGTAACTATGTGTTATGAATCGGTAAAAAGTTTATTATTTCAGTAGTATTTCAAATAAAATATGTTCTATGTATGTATGTCAATCAATTTTTGTTTAGTTATGTACACATATAGTTACTACCCTATAAACGCCCCTCTCTAACTCAGGGTCAGCTGTACGAGAACTCTGTTAGAGTTAAGCTCACCTGTACTGCACTGATTTTCTACTTTTGTACTTGTTACAATGAATTTTCTGTTATTTTGTGCACAAAGGTTAAAATAGATATTATTCAATGGACCTTACACTTTTAATGGTTAATTTTTTCAAATTTTAAAACTGTACAATTCTGTCAAGGTGACATATTTATCTGTCAGATGTCACTACAGAACAGAAAACAAATTTTGAAAACGGAACACGTTTTATACGCTTTATCGTTGTTAATTATATTTCTTAAATACAAAAATGGTAAACGTTAGCGAGTCAGCTATCCAAAATATTGGAAAGGTGTTAAACGACCCGTCAAGACCGATGAAGGAGCGTTTTAGAGCACTTTTCAGTTTGCGAAACTTGGGCGGCGAAACATCGATAGAATGTATTAGTGAGTGTTTTAAAGATGAGTCAGTTTTGCTAAAACACGAGCTAGCATATTGTTTAGGCCAAATGCAAGATAAAAGAGCTATTCCGGTGTTAAGAAAAGTGTTAGAAGATATAGAACAAGACCCTATAGTACGCCATGAAGCTGGTATGTATTATTATCATTTTTAAGTTCTCACGTACATGATAACATTGATAAGAAATTAGAGAATTATCGTCCACACATCCATAGTGTATGATTCAAAATTTAATTGAAAATAAAAATATTTAATGTTAAATTAAATATTTAACATTAAAAATAAATTCCAAACACTTTGAAATTTGTACCCTTCAATAGTTTTTTCTATATTCCAGGTGAGGCGCTTGGAGCTATTGGAGACCCAAATCTAAGAGAGATCCTAGAGAAGTATCAACATGACCAAGCAATTGAAGTTGCTGAAACTTGTCAAATTGCTCTGCAAAGGTTAAATTGGATTGCAAATGAAAGTGCTAAAGATGTCAATTTATCAAAAAGTCTATATAGCTCAGTGGATCCGGCTCCACCAAGTACTGAATCAGATGTTGATTGCTTAAAGAAAACTCTTATGGATGAAACTAAATCTTTATTTGAAAGATACAGAGCAATGTTCAGTTTAAGAAATTTGGGTACAACAGAGAGCATCAATGCATTGGGTGAAGGTAGTTGATTTGATTTGTCAATGTATCATAACTTTAATGTCTGGTCCATTCAAACATACCTGACAAAAGATCTCTAAGATCTCTCTAAGTCTCCAACATGTTGTGTGTCTTTTACCTGTGTTATGTGTGTTTCCATTACCACAATACCTGCGCAAAAACATATTGGTATATCATTTATTGCTATGTACTTAATATTATATTATGAAAAATTATTATAAGTATAAAATTGATTTGATTTCAGGTCTTAAAGCTAGCAGTGCGTTATTCCGTCATGAAGTGGCATTTGTGTTTGGTCAAATGCAAGATGAGCGCAGTGTGCCGTACTTGAAGCAGACATTAGAAGACACCAATGAGCATGAGATGGTCAGACATGAGGCAGCTGAAGCTCTTGGCTCTATAGCAACTGATGAATGCATTGAAGTTCTAAAGCGGTTAGTACTTTGATATCATTTTTGGCTGAATATAAAAAAATTATATGAACTTTACTTGTACAAATTAGTAAATTATTGCACTTGTATCAAAACATATTCTCACACTTCCTGATACTATGTTTTTATATGTTGGCAATTGAAATTCATTCATAGGCTCAAGCAGAAAACATTTTGACGGTAATATCGCTCAATTTTGTCAAATTTTCATGATAGATTTATGCAGTGCCTCTATTGGGCGTAAAAGTAACTAAGAAATTTGCAAGCACAATCTTTATTTTGACGCATATTTCCAGCTTGAGCTTCAATAACAGTATCATCATCATCAGCTCACTATACATACCCAATAAGATGCTCAGAGCCTCTCCAAGTTAGGGGTGACTAGGCCATAGTCAACCACGCTGGCCCAGTGTGGGTTGGTTGACTTCACACATATCTTTGAATTTCCTTCACCATAATAACGTCGGATAAATGTACTGTAAATAAAAAAATCGAAAAACACATTGGTACATGGCGGGATTCGAACCCAGGACCTGCAGATTGCAAGTCAAGTGCTTAAACCCCTAAGCCACTGACGCTCAGATACAGTAAAACATAGTTAAATAAAATGGTCATATGTCTTTATTACTAATTAGCTTTTACCCGCGACTCCGTCCGCGCAGAATAAAAAATAGAAAACGGGGTAAAAATTATCCTATGTCCTTTTCCTGGTTCTAAGCTACCTGCCCACCAATTTTCAGTCAAATCGATTCAGCCGTTCTTGAGTTATAAATAGTGTAACTAACACGACTTTCTTTTATATATATAGATGTGAGCTCATGTACCTTATTTGTAAGTTTTTTTGTACATTGAGACCATTAGGTGTGAGCTCATTTCGATGATTCTTCTGGGTCTAATCATTCATGTATGCACAATATATTTTATTTTGAAATTTTATAATTTTAAATGTACCTTTGTTTATAGGTACCTGAATGATCCAAGACGTGTTGTTAGAGAGAGTTGCGAGGTGGCCTTAGATATGTCTGAATATGAGAACAGTCCAGAATTCCAGTATGCTAATACTTTACTCACAGTCAACGCTTAAAAAGTTATGCAAATTGCCTTAAAAAAAATTTAACTCAAAAAAACTTTTGTACAGTTATAAGATTGATAAATGTTGCCAGTTGGGTATTCCAGAAGTGTTCAAATTAAAGGTGTTTCTTTTGTTTTGTGTTGTGACAATTAATAGCTAAAATGAATAAGTTAAAGAGAGCTGAGGGCCTAGTGCGAGTATTTGCGACGCACGAATTCCTAACGTCGTCCAAAAAATATGTCAAAATTTGTATGAGATTTATTGGTGTACTTTACGCCCGGAAGGGGCGCTGAACGAATTTTAATACAAATTGTGTTGGACATAAAGAAAAAGTTCTCACGAGTATTCATGCTAGCCCTCTGGCTTTAAATTCATTAGTACGCTTAGTTTCAACTATCAATTTTAATAAATACGGAAGAGAAATTTATAGGTTTTACAAAATAATATTTCAGTATTTTAAATAAATAATGAACAAATTTTTGTTTTTCTCTTGTTTTCCCAAAAACATTATTACTATATTTTAGCATTAATGTATTCCTTTATATATTGGTCATAGGTAAGGCGATAACTCTTGTAGTATATTTCTGTCTTTAGCTATTACATGGTATTTAGTATTTATTTTTATAATTGTATCTATATTTAAAAAGCTAATTTCAAATGTATATTTTAAATTTAAAAAAAATTAAGATGTATGTATAATTTGCTAGCATAGTGTAAGGTTAACTAGTAGAAATACTCGAAAAAAATTATAAAAAATTTAAAATTGTGTATAAAAATATAAGTGGAGATTTTACTTATATATTTAGAGAATTGAATTTGTAATAAAAAATATAGTTTCATGAAACATAATGAAAAAGCGATAAGAATTTTCGTAGTATGTTATTTGTTATTTCAATTTCCAAACAAAATGTAGATGGGAAAAATACTGACTCATTTGTGAGAATGATTTTTTGGAAGAAATTCGTTATTTTTATTTTGACTTTAATAATTAACGAGGGCGTGAGTAACGTTTTTTTCTTTTTTAATTAATAAATGTTCATAGAATTACCTATTAAATATTAATTTTCCACTGTATTGTATACGATAATATTGTGTCGGTTTTCACGTCAGAAACACATGAACTTATTTTCCTTCTAAAACCTTCCTAATGAACTGAAATAAAAATGTGTTTTGTCTGTGAAAACTCATGTCATGACACAATTCGAATAATGGTCTCATGAAAAACGCTCATGGGTTTATCATTGTGTTTATGTTACAAAAGCAATTAATTCTTAGGTATGTGACTTCCTTGATGAAGAGCGAGGTTCATTTTTTGGGCTGACACACGAAGTACCTATCAGTGTGACAACTCTGGAACTAGTGGAGCAACTTCACGCGGCGGTGTGGTCCCACGCACACGGCGACCGCAGAGTGCGGCGATACTTCGAATCCTATGGCACACCATTTGTGGGACAGGGCAGAAAGAAGTTATCTTAAAACGTTGTATAACTTACTGTTACAAAAAACTTTTGAAGAAAAAAAAAACATAAAAATAGGAAGTGAATAAATGAATAACTGTATATTTTTTAAAACAAACTGAATTCCCCTTGTCGGCTAGCAACAGGAGATGCGGGTATTTGTTAAAAAAATGAACATGTCAAATATTTACCACAATTTCCACTGCCGAAACACAAGTACGTATTATCATCCCACTAAAAACTACTCTTTAAAAAATCTGAGAAATCGAATTACATCAGGCACCAATATTATTAAAATAGACTAAGGGATTTTTCAAAATCGGAATAGTAATTTTTGTATTTACCGACAACAAACAATTAAAATTCACAATTAATTTAATTATTTTTAATAAATCTTAAATATTAAAATATTTTTTAATACTACGAGTAAAACATTTGTAAATTTTGAGTATAAGTATACTAAAAGTATTCTACGCAATTTATAATAAAATATTTAGTAAAATGTTCTTTGAACACATTGGTATGAACAATCGACTAAATTTAAATATTCTTCCATTCATAGCGTTTTAAATTCACGCCTCTAAAATGTAAATGTTCTTTTAAAACCGCTGTGAATATCTTTTTCACTTTAGTACTATAAAGATGGGATAAATGAGGCTTACCTTGTTTAAGACTCGGTTTATAGTATGATTTCATGTTAGTTCATATTTTTTAGAATATCTGGGAGATTTTAAAAAGTATTTACATTCAACAATGAATAAATTAAGTTTTATATGCAATAAATATACTTGCGTGTGAAAGCCAAGAAGAAAAGAAAAAAAAAGTTTTATATGCAAATATGTTTGGCTTGGCTATTTTTGGTACACATTGGAGCGTATTATTATTTTAATTGGGTAATTCTTTTATAATATGTCAATTTAAAAAAAAGTATTTAGGGTTAGTAATCAATACATAGTATAAAACAAAGTCGCTTTCGCTGTATGTCCGTATGTATGCTTAGATCTTTAAAACTACGCAACGGATTTTGACGCGGTTTTTTTTAATAGATAGAGTGATTCTTAAGGAAGGTTTGTATGTATAATAAATGCATAATATAGTAGAGAAACACTGATAAATTTAAAGTTTTCTAATGTGATGTCGTAAATAAGTACGTTTTTTTGCGCTTTTATTGCAAACGCTGGCTGAACCCTACGAGATAGACCAAATTAATGTACTACAGTATTGTTCACCTTAAAAAGTTCAACAAAAAAGTCCGCGATGGTATATGTCTATCTCTTAGGGATAACCCAGCATAACCATTTTTATTCTTTTACGAAGTGATTTTAAACAATACAGCATTAATCCTTATCCATTTAAGTACCTTAAATAAATTGTGCATTTATTCTGTAGTAGGTATATTTTGCATTGCACCCGTGCGAAGCCGGGGCGGGTCGCTAGTAGATGACAAAATAACATGGAAGCCGCTTAAAGAAACGGTTAAGTCAAAATTAAAGGCAGTTCTAGGAGTTCTTTACAAAGTAGCTCGCTGTATTCCTAAGAGAGTTAAGCCAGTTATTAATAATTCTCTAGTAAAATCGCATATTGAGTACTTAATAGAAAACTGGGGATCAGCAGCATCAACTAATTTATTCTTATTCATATCATTTTGATTACCGAACTCCAAGTAATGAACTATGAGGTGGATAGGGATCTTCGGGACCTGTAGGTCCGGGACGGCGCGGGATCGGAGAAAGTGGAGACTTGTTGTCGGAGGCAAAGGCCCACTTCGGGTCACTGCGCCACCCTAGTAGTAGTAGTAACTAATGAACTAATAAAACAAAATTACTTAATGATGCTCAAATGTTTAAATTTAAAACCTGTACTCTCATAATGAACATAACAAATAAAAACATTAAGTCTAACATTAAACTGGAAAAAAGATAACTTACGTAACAAAGACAAATTAATATCAATTACTCCGCGAACTATGGAAATAAAACTATTTTGTTCGAAGTCGTTCAAATGTTTAACAAACTTCCGGACGAGATAAAGAATTATAACTGTATTGATGTTTAAAAAATAAACTAAAATTGTATGTCATCGCCGAACTGTAATAATCTGTTCTCAATTTTATCTACATATATAACTTTGTCATTCCTGTCAATTTAGATTCTCTTTTAAAGTTGTGTTAAGGTTTATTTTGTTTTATATTAATCCTGTATTCTGTGTACGTATTTTACGTATTAACCCGTAAGCCTGTATGTCATATTTACTTTTTTTTCTCATTTTAAGCGAAACATTGTGTTTTTATGAGAAATAAAGATCTTTAAACCTAAATTGATATCCGATAAATCGACAGCCATTTCAATTGATTGATTTCGTATTAAAATGGGGAATAATTTGTAAAGTTTACAAAATACGTATCTAAATTTTGTTATGTTTAACTACATCATGGGGTCCTTTTTCAATTTTGGTTAGATTTTCAATGAAGAAATTTGCGCTATAAATCACCTATTTCGTAGCTTTTCTGTTAAAAAATATTTTTAACAAAAGAAAAAATTACTGGCTCAGGTATTAAAGTATCATGAACTGATTACGTTATTTCATTTTCTCAACCCATTGTGTGTTCTTGTATTGAACGTGTATGAATGAAAGTTGTTTAGCTTAGTTCCCAAGCTTTGTAAAGACTTCAAAACTAAAATTGATTTTAATAACTTGTGATATCACAGATAAAAGTCAATATTGAAATCAGAAATTATTAATATTTGTTTATTAAATTAAATGTAAGTTAAATAAAATTAATATTTAACATTGTTTTAACTCAATTCTGGTTTAATTTGGAAAAAAATGATGGACGTAATGTCTTATGAAAAAGTATTTAATGAAATGGGAAAAAATTTAGTGCAAGCTAAACATTGCAGGTGTGTGGCATAATGACTTATTGCACGTGTTTATCTGTTATACAAATATTTGTGTCTCATTACCTTTTTTGTTATCGGAGTAATTTTTAACTTTAAAAAGTGCTTTGCTTGTTTAACTAGTAATAGAATGGCAGAGTCTGGAAAGTGAATTTCTATCGTGGTGTTAAAAGTCGTTTTAAATTGCTGCTGTTAAATTGTTTTAATTTTATTTAATTTTTATCTACACCGCTGCAATGATCAGTCAAAGTGGCCAGTACGATTAAATTTAATTTATGCTTTGTATTCGTTATCCGGTGGTTACAAAAGAGGTTTCATTTATTTGATTATATTTTAGCTGTTCTCTCAAGGACAGCTGCTTGAAACCAAATACTGGTGCTGCCTTTCAAGATATCCTTTCTACTTATCATTTCATGGTGGCGTCGACATGCCTCATAACTGACCAATGGGAGCCGAATGCAGATATCAAAGGTGAAGCTATGAATTATATTATTTATTAAATTATAAAATATAAGCTGTCGCCCGCGACACCGTCCGCGCGGAATTAAAAAAGCTTAATTAGTAGCGTATGTGTTCTTTCCGGCTCCAAATTTTGAGCCGTTTTGGAGATACCTTCAAACAAACATCTATCTAAACACTCGCATTTATAAATTAGTAGCTGTCGCCCGCGACTCCGTCCGCATCGAATTGCAAAAAAAAGTAATTAGTAGACAACATTTCGGTTATTTCGCAAATGGAATACAATTTGGGGTGTAATTGTTCACTTTTTTTTTAGTTTATTTATGTATGAAAGTAGGTCTTTCTAGTTAAAACGTAAATTTACAAAAAAATTTAACTAAAAACAACTTTCAAATTGTAATCAATTTATAACACGAATAAAGGGGTTACGATTAACAAATGCTAATGCTGAAATTTTTCAATGCGATAAAAGTATTACTTGTAATGGAAACGAAACTATTTTTTTTTAACTGTTCATAACGGTACGGAGGATAATGAACCCCTGGTTATTGGTTGACACATATTAGAATATACAGACGATACTTAAATTTGTCGGATTAAACTGCCCCTGACCTATTCGGACCTGGTATGAGAGTAATATTTTCGAAGATATATCCTTTCGTGATAGCATTGTAGCCTCGAGATTATAAACACGCATTCATCCACACCTCATGCACTCGGTACCGTCCCGCCTCGCGATCGCCTTAACTCGCCGCAATTACCACCCGTGCAAGCGAGAATGCCATAACGTTTAACTAACAAATTTATATCTTTATCCCACTCCATCGGCGACGTCGAAGCAACGACGAGTGGTTGCCTCGGCGATCGCGAAACGTGGCGGTGCTGGGTGGTCGAGGACTTGATGAGTCGATGTCACCCCTCATGCATATTTACTACACGTTTCTTTTGTTTTAGGATATGACACATTCGATTTTATAGTAGTTGGAGCAGGTTCTGCAGGCTGTGTAGTGGCCAATCGGTTAACTGAAGTAACAAAATGGAGCGTATTACTGATAGAAGCTGGTGGTGATCCGCCTATAGAATCTTATGTAAGTGTCAAGATCAATATAGTTTTTGGTGGTTTTAAAAGTCGACATAGTTTCTCTGGTTTCATAAAACCAAGAAATGTACAGTGATCACTTATTATTTGGCGTTAGTCCGTTATTTTAACTTTTCCATTCTCAATTTTCTTAAGGTAATTCTCTTGAAAGTATTATTTGTAAGGCACCTACCAAAAATTATTACATGTATATTTTATTTTAGATACCACAGCTCGACAAAAGTTTAAGAAAAACTCGATACGATTGGAACTACAAGACTGCGCCAACCGGGAGAATAAATCGAGCAAATGTCGAAGAAAAAGTGGACTGGCCGAGAGGAAAGTTGCTGGGAGGGAGCAGTGGTATTAATGGCATGATTTACTTCGAAGGTTTACCTTATGATTACGAAAAGTGGCTTAACCTTGGTAACCCTGAGTGGCATCCAGATACTCTTCGCAAGTTTTTCAAAAAGTCCCAAAGTCTTCAAGATGAGAAGTTGTTACAAAATCCTTTAATAAGAGATGCATACGGCTTACACGGACCCCAAGTCATCAATACTTTTAATAGCACGTATAGAAATCTTACTCTAAAAGTTCTCAGTTCTTATGACGAAATGGGATTTAAAATACGAGAAGATTTACAAACGGCACAGCTTCTAGGATCAGGAATATTTAGAGCTACCGCATACAATGGAAGAAGGGCTAGTACAGCTACCACTTATTTAAGTTACATTCAAAATAGGAAGAACTTTAAGTTATTTAAAAACGCTCTAGTTTTAAAAGTCCTCATTGACAACAATAATAGGGCTTATGGAGTTTTAGTTAAACAAAAAGGTAAAACTATAAAAATATTTGCCACGTTTGAAATAATTTTAAGCGCTGGAACTATCAATTCACCACAACTGTTAATGTTGTCTGGTATTGGAGAGAAGAACCATTTGGAGGCTAAAAGGATAAAGTGTAAAGTGGATTTACCAGGAGTAGGTAAAAATTTACAAGATCATATGATTCTGACAATACCTGTTTTTAGTAATGAACCTGGCTACGAAAATATAGAGGAAAAATATTTAGATGTTGCACTGTATGCTTACAATCGGACTGGTTCCTGGGCTCAAACTAGTATTGCTGATATACTTGCGTTTTTTGCTAAAGGCAAAAATGCTTTGATACCAGACTTCCAAAGTCATTTGGTGATATTTCCTAGAAACTCAACGCGAGCTAAAAATTATTTTTCCATATATAAGGAGCCGATTGCACAAACATTTGCTAATTTAATTGAAAAACATAGCATTTATATTTTCCAATTTAATTTGTTACATCCATATTCACGTGGAAATATTTCTCTAAGTTCAAATAATCCTTTTGACAGTCCTTTAATATATCCAAATTATTTTGATGATACAAGAGATCTTGACGCTGCAGTAGAAGGTATACAAATTTTGTCAGGAATAGTTGACACGGGTTTCTTTAGGAATATAAACGGGTTTCTGGGCAGATACAACTGGCCTGAATGCAATGCACATAAAACGAATAGTGCGGATTACTGGAGATGTATAGCTCCACAAATCGTAACGACTGTATACCACCCTGTGGGTACATGTGGGATGGGACCTGACCCAAGGTCAGCAGTCGTTGACAGCCGTCTGCGCGTGCATCATGTTAAAGGATTGCGTGTTATCGACGCCAGCATAATGCCCAATATCACAAGTTGCAATACTAACGGGCCAACGATCATGATTGCTGAACATGGTTCTGATTTAATTAAAGAAGATTATGGCATTATAGAAATGAGTTAAAATACGATAGCAATAATTTCATTATCATCGAAATTTAAAGCCAAAACTGTTCTTGTATGTGGATCAATTCCCAACAATCTCTTTCCTGTGCTTTTCTCTTGACTTCTTGAATCGAAACAATGTCTACTTTCTCTTTCACTTGGTATTTACGCTATTCTTTTTCCCGCTTTTCCGTTTCCATTTTATATTTTTTCCTTCTCTTATTGTGGTTATAAGAATTTAGGTTCGCTGTTAATAATCGTGTACAGAAAGATACAGGAACTATATATTGGTATGAGTTAATGAAATTAGTTTTTACAATATTATATATTTGATATCTATTACATTGATTTGATTCTTTCAATTAGACCAAGACGACGATTTTTATAATTACTGACGATAGAAATAATTTGAGTAAAATTTATTGAAAAAAATGCATTTTATTACAAAAATAATTCAGGCTTCGATTGTGGGTGAAACTTATTCCCATTTTACAAACTTATTTCAGAGGAGAAGGACTAACACTAAGGAATTTGTTTTTTCTTCAATAGGCCTTAGTAAATGTTAATATGAAGATGAAAACATTTTCCTGCGTATTTTTCAGAAACTAATGAACATTTTAATAACCTGCCCAACTTCGCCCGGGTGCCAAAAGTTATACAAAACTCTTTTCGTAAAAACCTTGTAAACACGGGTGTTCCTTGTCCGCGAGCTGGTTTTTCGGTAGCGCTTACTTTTTGTGATCTTGATATCTTCGAAACTATTCGCCAGAATTATATACTGGTAAAGGTAATCTTAATTTAAGGTAAGATTTCTTAAACCATAATTTACATAAAATTTCCCTGATAAAGAACACATTTATTTTGATGAGGATTAACATTACAACCGAAAAAATAGCGCCGCAAATAACATACGATTTTAAATTAAAGAGGTTATTGTGACAAAACCGTAAAAGAAAGTGATATGACATCGCTGACTTTTTTTGTGGATTTTTTTGATATGTACAATAGTACAACATTGTGACTCAGTCACAAAAAAAGTGGAGTTCTTGCATTAAAAGTAGGGGAACACGGTTAGTTTAATTATCGTATTTATCAAATAATAGGGTTTTTGCGTTTCCTTATCTGTATTAAATTCAAAAAATTATGTGTATATAAATGTACCGACATATAAATTAAACCACTGAGTGTTATACAGCGATAGATCTCTAGGCCCAGTAGTGTCGTTTGTTGTGTTAGTCAGTTTACTCCGTTATTGATAATTACAGACAGTAAATTGGTTGAAAAATGTGGGTGTAAATAATTATTAATATTTCCATGCATATAGTGATTAAAGTAGCTGTGATTTTTTCAGTTTTCGAAATCATCATCAAAATTTTATATATAGAACAATAATAATATAAATTATTTCTTGAATTAGATTATTGATGACTTTTTAAATGAAAATTTCATATCATTGCACATTTAAATATGTTTTATTTTTAATCTTAAGTTCTGTTAGTATAGATTTTGTTCTGTGCTATTGCATATTGTATACTTTAGAGTACTTTTTATAATTGTGGTTGACTTACTTGACTTAATGTCTCCACAGTGCGCCGCCAGCTCACTCTAATTTTCACAACTAAATAATAATTATTTCAGGCAATGTCTAGAAAATAGCTGTCAATGGAATTATCTCAATGACACCTGCCCCAAGCCAAACACCGGTGATGTCTTTCAAGACATCCTTTCAACTTTCCATTTGCTGGTTACGTCGACTTGTCTCATTACTGACAAGTGGGAGCCGAGTGCAGACATCAAAGGTAAATAAATACAACATTTAGGTATATTTAACAATTTTTTAATGTGGTGTTCACTGTTAGACATTTCAATTCATTATTTTAACTTGATTTGTGCAATATAATTAAATAAATAAGTTACTTTACATTTAGAGAAATGTGTATGAGTAACGAGACGAGTATGAGTCCAAAAAGTGCTATCTTATATTATTTAAGGTGACAATGCGATTTAAAAATTCTGGCTAATGAATTTGATTTTTCAGATGGTGATACGTTTAATTTCATAGTTGTCGGTGCAGGAACAGCCGGTTGTGTTTTGGCTAATCGCCTAACTGAAGTTAAATCCTGGAAAGTCTTATTGATTGAAGCAGGCGGTGATCCACCTTTGGAATCTTATGTTAGTATTATACCCTGTTTTGAAACAAATGACAATTTAGATGATAATCAGACATCAAGTATTAAATTTACTATAATAATAAACTTATTATACGTTTTTAGATACCACCGTATGATCACCGTTTATTTGGTTCTGAATTTGACTGGCAGTATAAAACTGTTCCAACAGGAAAAACTAATTGTGCAAATGTCGGAGAAAGTATAGATTGGCCTCGCGGAAAAATGCTCGGTGGATCTAGTGCAATTAATGGCATGGTTTACTTTAGAGGTGTTGCTGATGATTTCAAGAAATGGTTCGATCTCGGTAACAATGAATGGTGTGCAGATGTTGTTTTTAAATATTATAAAAAATTAGAAAGTCTACAAGATCAAAAGTTGTTACATAATCCTCATATAAAAGATTTGTACGGATTGAATGGACCTCAGGTAATAAATACATTTAATAGGTCAGACGAAGAACTAGTTAAAAACCTTCTAGAATCATACAACCAGATAGGCTTACAAAAACAAGAAGACCTGCATTTGGCTAATCTTCTTGGAGCGGGATTATCTAGAGATACTGCTTATAATGGAATAAGAGCCAGCACAGCTACAACGTATTTAAGCCAAATACAACACAGAGAAAATTTTAAGTTAATAAAGAATGCTTTCGTTGTTAAAATCCTGCTAGATAGTAACTCTAAAGCCTACGGAGTAGTAGTAAAATACAGAGGAAAAGAAATAAAAGTATTTGCTTCCGAAGAAGTTATTATTAGTGCAGGCTCTATAAATTCACCACAATTATTAATGTTGTCAGGAATTGGAGAGAAAAAACATTTAGAATCAAAAGATATTGCTTGTAAAGTGGATTTACCAGGAGTAGGTAAAAATTTACAAGATCACCTTACCATAAATATACCCATTTTCGGTACTCAGCCTGACTATCAAAATGAAATTGAAAAATACTTAAGTTTCGCGCTTTACTCTTATAATAGAACCGGTTTATTGTCACAATCCAATTTCCCTCATTTAATAGCATTTTATTCGAGAAATAAAAATGCAAAATATCCGGAATTCGAAGCCCATGTGAATGTTTGGCGTAAAAATTCTTCGTCTGCAAAAAACTTATTTTCTATATTTAAAGAACCGATATACCAAAGTTTCAGTGAGCTTTCTGAAAAATACGATTGCATTGTTTTTCGTTTTAACCTGCTACGTCCATACTCCCGTGGGAATATATATTTAAATACAAGTAATCCATTCGATCACCCATTGATATATGCAAACTATTTAGAAGACGAAAGAGACATTGAGGCTACCGTAGAGGGTATCCGGATGCTGACTGGTATTATCGAAACCGATTATTTTAAAAGTATAAATGCATTTATTGGTAGGTATAATTGGCCAAAATGTAATAAATACAAATTGAATAGTTACGGCTACTGGAGATGTATAGCTCCAGAGATTGTGACAACAATTTACCATCCTGTGGGTACATGTGCAATGGGGCCTGATCCAAGCTCAGCAGTAGTGGACAGCCGTCTGCGCGTACACCATGTGAAGGGATTGCGTGTTATCGACGCTAGCATAATGCCCTATATTACAAGTTGCAATACTAACGGGCCTACGATCATGATTGGTGAGCGTGGCTCCGATTTGATAAAAGAAGATCATGGAATTAAAGATTTGAATAAAAATGGACATTAAGATTTGTGGCTTCTGTACAAAAATAGGTGTTGGTGAACTTAGTCGGAGTGAACATTTTGATACTAATGTCACTTTGCTTGGTTTAGTTGTTTAGATCATTCAAAATGACTGAAATACTATTTATTAAAATATTAATATAAATGATTGTATTTTCTTTTCATCTTATTTAATAAGGATTGATTTAAATATGTACTTACATATTTCCTAGATCAGTGATCCCCCACTCAAATATTTCCTAATCCTGTTTCACCGTATTAAAAAACATTTAATTATGTATACCAAAAATGTAGTATTTATCTGTGAAAATTTTAATTTTCTTATCTATAGTAAATTAACTATGAAACAAGTTTCGTACATACTCATATACCTATATATTATAGTTCAAGTGGGAGTACGCAAGGAGTGTGCCGAGTAAATGTTAGTCGTAAGGTGTTATTCATGAATTGTTCGAAGATGATAGGGTAAAAATTAAACTTTATTGATTTGTATTGCTTTAAATAACCTTAGCTTTTGATTTTTCATTATCATATCTCCAAACTCACTAAACACTTGATCTCACTTTAGGGTCACTGTACTAGTTCCTCTCTTGGTGGATTTGTTAAATCTTGGGGGATTTTAGAGGTGTTCACTTACTTAAAATTATGGATTTAATATCAATTTCAGGAATCATATAGATATCAACTTTCCACATTATCTTAAGGATAGCTGTACGAAGCCAAGTACTGGTGATGCATTTCAAGATATCCTGTCAACTTTTCATTTTATGGTTGCTTCGACCTGTTTTATATCTGATAAGTGGGAGCCGAGTGCAGATATCAAAGGTAAAAAATACCTCTATATTACTTAAAGTATGCAAGATTTCAAGATTTTATCATTGTAACAATGGACGGAAATATTTTTGAATTCATTAATACGTTGGTTAAAAATATACAAATTGTGAAACAAATTATTATTGAAAATGATAATTACAATATCTTTTCGTAATTCAAATATGTCAATCTTGTTTGAATTTATAGAGATTTATAATTTTTAGATGACTAGGCATTTTACAAAATGTTATCTAAGACAACGTTAATTGCTATAATTTTATTTATTTATTTCAGATGGTGATAAATTTAATTTCATAATTGTCGGCGCAGGATCAGCTGGATGTGTTGTGGCTAATCGTCTAAGCGAAGTTAAGACATGGAAAGTGTTATTAATAGAAGCGGGTGGTGACCCACCAATAGAATCTTACGTTAGTATTAACAATTTTTTGAAAGTAGCTTAAATATAATAGTCACATACTTAATTAGAACAGCGTTTGTGTACTCGACAGTCTTTAATGTAAGGTCTTTGAAATTAATTTCGGTGGTAAAGATAAGAGTAATCTTAATAATTTAAATGTATGTATCATGCTTGTATACTTTCTAAGTTCCATGTTAAATAATTCATAGCCACATTAATTCTATTTTATCATCCTGCCTTTGAATTTTAGTGAATTTCATGTTACTGCATTGGCATGAATTCTAATCTTTTAACCAATATTCTATTTTTCTTTTCAGGTACCTCAATATGACCAAAGATTATTTGGTACTGAATTCGACTGGCAGTACAAGACTGTTCCAACAGGAAGAACTAATTCTGCAAATGTCGAAGAAAGTATAGATTGGCCTCGCGGAAAAATGCTCGGTGGATCAAGTGGAATTAATAGCATGATATATTTTAGAGGTCTCGCTTTCGATTTTGACAAGTGGTACGAGCTTGGAAATAAGGAATGGAGAGCAGATATTATTTTTAAATATTACAAAAAATTAGAAAGTTTCCAAGATCATAAGTTGTTACGAAATCCTAAAATAAGAGATCTATATGGATTAAATGGACCTCAGGTTATTAACACATTTAATTGGACGGACGAGAAAGTATTCGAAAATATTCTCAATTCGTACAATCAGATGGGCTTACAAATTCACGATGACTTACAGTTGGCTAATCTTCTTGGTGCGGGATTATCGAGAGATACTGCTTCTAATGGAAGAAGAGCCAGCACAGCTACTACGTATTTGAGTCAAATACAACACAGAGAAAATTTTAAGTTAATAAAGAATGCTTTCGTTGTAAAAATCCTGCTAGATAGTAACTCTAAAGCATACGGAGTAGTAGTAAAATACAGAGGCAAAGAAATAAAAGTATTCGCTTCCGAAGAAGTTATAATTAGTGCAGGCTCTATAAATTCACCACAATTATTAATGTTGTCAGGAATTGGAGAGAAAAAACATTTGGAATCAAAAAATATCGATTGTAAAGTAGATTTACCAGGAGTAGGTAAAAATTTACAAGATCACATTATCATACATGTGCCAATATTTGGTAGTAAGCCTCGCGCTCAAAACGAAATTGATAAGTATTTAGGTGTTGCGCTTTACGCTTATAATCGTACCGGTTATTTAGCACAACCCAGTGCCTCTCATATAATAGCATTTTATTCAAGAAACAGAAAGGCTACGCATCCAGAATTTCAAGTGCATTTGGATTTATCGGATAAGAATTCGTCGTATGCAAAAAGCATATTTTCTATATTTAAAGAACCGATATACCAAAGTTTCAGTGAGCTGACGGAAAAATATGACTCCTTTGTTTTTCGTTTTAACCTTCTACGTCCATACTCCCGTGGAAATATATATTTAAATACAAGTAATCCATTCGATCACCCATTGATATATGCAAACTATTTGGAAGACGAAAGAGACATTGAAGCAACCGTAGAGGGTATCCGGATGCTGACTGGTATTGTTGAAACTGATTATTTTAAAAGTATTGATGCATTTATTGGTAGATATAATTGGACAAAATGCAATAAATACAAACATAATACTTACGACTACTGGAGATGTATAACTCCAGAAATTGTGAATACAATTTACCACCCTGTAGGAACATGTGCGATGGGGCCTGATCCAAGTTCAGCAGTCGTGGACAGTCGTCTGCGGGTACATCATGTCAAAGGATTGCGGGTTATTGACGCCAGCATAATGCCCTATATTACAAGTTGCAATACTAACGGGCCTACGATCATGATTGGGGAGCGTGGCTCCGATTTGATAAAAGAAGATCATGGAATTGTGGAAAGAATTGAAGATCGCAGTCTATAATTCATATATGTTCCTATTTGCTACAATCGATATATGTGTGTCTCCTGTTAAAGACTATTATTTTCATTAACCTATTACGAAATTTCATCCTTATTAGACTTAAAAAATCTTCAATCTTCGATGTGATCATTAAAAATAAATACATAATTAACACATAAAAAGTTGTTGTCTATTATATATTTTCTATAAAAAATAACACCCTGTTATAATGCTTTCTTAGGCCTACGCCTATTTGTTACAAAAATATAGTCTTTTATAAATATACCTCCAACTTTTCTTGTCTTATTTACAAAAATTCTCTTTTCAATTTTATAACCGAATAATAGCCAAATATGAGTTTTAATTAAAGCTTTTAGGTCAGTAAGATAGTTTGAACTTTAGTCAATGTAACAAAAGAGATAATTTTGAATTTTAAAACCGCACTTGCCGTAGACTTCTGTTAACTAATCGTTTAGGATCAATCTCTTGAAAGCCATGAATTCCAATAAGCAACTTCGGTCTGTAGATCTCTCTTTAGTTTAATAACTATTTCATTTCTCGTCCTCTTATTTATAATCTAAATATGTCTGCTCTTAAACATGGGTTTCCCGGTGTTGAGATATATTGTTGTCTTTATTTTTTCAAAGAGAAAGTGGTCACTCTAAGTGTTGTTGCATTCAAAATTCACTGTAAGATGATCATAGCCAAGAATCAATTTTAAAATGGTAACAATAATTATTATGTAAAGCGTTACTTTAATTTCATATTAAAAAGTAGAGTAGACGAAAAGTTTAGTCAATTATTATAAAAAGTATTTAAACTTTTTCCATACGTAATTTTTATTATTAATTTAGTTGATCCTCTTTAGTATGAGCTTCATTCGATGTTTTTTTTATACAAAACATAATGTACATTGTGTGTGAATGTAAACATTTTCGCGCTTGTTAGTAAAGGATAAAAATATTATGGACCTCAATTTGTTCGCCTTATATCCTCGAAAAACTTGTTTATGAAATCATAAATGGGTTGCCGTGTTTTTTTTATGTTAAACTACTATAGAAACTATATATATAACTAGCTGTCGCCCGCGACTCCGTCCGCAGCAGTTAAAAAATGGGGGGGGGGGTTATGAAAAATAGATGTTGGCCGATTCTCAGACCTACTGAATATGCTCACAAAATTTCATGAGAATCGGTCAAGCCGTTTCGGAGGAGTATGGCAACGAAAACTGTGACACGAGAATTTTATATATTAGATAGAAAAGATATAGTGTCAATTTCATAATAACATCAAAAATATAGTTTTTTTTTACATCAAACTGTGGCAATCGACCACATGATTCGCTGAAATAGAGAAGCGACCGCTCCCAAAAGATATTCGCAATTGCAGATGCCTTGCCTACCTTTAATCGTAGGAGAAGGAGATGTACATAAAGTAAATTTTAACGCATAGGTTAATTCGACAAATCTACATCCCATTCCCATCCTTTCCTTTATAAGAAAACGGTGAAAAGGGGAAGAGGATTAAAATTAGGCCTCCGGCACTACACACATCGGACGAAAAGCGAAAATTGCTTCCACTTCACGCCTGTCGTGCAACAAATGTTGTTGCTTGCGTCTACCACTGTTAGAATATATACTGGTATATAAATACTTCTAGCGTGCGTAGGTTTCGCTTCTCTTTTTTATAAAACTTTTAAATTACATCATTCAATGCAGAAAATCACTACCAGATGGAATAAGCGATTATAACATCTGAATTTTTTGAGAGACTCACATTTAAGGACCGTTTATTCAAGAAGTTATGAAAAGTGAATTCTTCCGACGTGCTTTTACACTTATTCATATTCGAGCAGCGAATCAAAAATGAGTGAGCGATTTATGCTTAAAATCTTATATTCAAATAGGTTATTAAATTAACGAAATAAAATGGAAAATTATAAAACGTTTGCAAAAACCATTAGGCGTTTAATTATTCCATTATTAGAGCGAGATATTTAAAAACAAATGTATTTATTATCTTTTAAAACTAGTCTGTTAGAATATTAACCAGCTTATTCATTTACCCACTTTTTTAGTATAATTTAATTTAAAATATTTTATCTTCTCATGCATATTAGAAATTCAAATATACCCAAAACGTTTCTAAATACACATTAAATTTCTAAAACTATTATTTACAAATCTATTTCTTTGAATTACAGTTAATTTAGATCTTAATTTTTTTTCTTTTTCAATTTGAAGATTTATTTATCATTACATAAAATAACAAAATAACTCACGGAACCCAGAAGGATAGGCAGAGACCACTGACCTCCATTTGGCGCGGTCCTGAAACACCTAAGTATACATGCAAGTGGATTTCGGGTGCTCTTAATATCGCCCTTCTTAAGTATTTTATAAATATGGACGGTTTAAGGACTCGACCGACACTATGACTCACTTTCGCCCGATCGTTACATGTGAAGGGAAAACTTTTAGAAATCAGGAGAATGAATGAATTTGAAAGAAATAGTTAAAGATTATGTGATGAAGAAGTACATAAAAATATTTTTATCTGATAATTATAAATCTTTAATTTTGAATTATGGTTTAATTTCGACAAATCGGCGACCTCATACTTTACAACACTACATTATCATCATCAGCGATTATTTGCCTATAGGTGGACATAGACTTTCCCCAATGCCACGGTAAATAATACGTACAATACTACGGTTAAGGTAAATTTTATATTCATTATACCAAGACAATAGTGACTGGCAGCAGTTTTATGGACTCTAAGAAATCCATCGGTAAGATTAAAACTTTACGATTTCAGCGCCACTTTTGTCTCGCTACCTATAAGAATTTATTGCCCAACATCTTTACAGCTTCTGACTGAGATATTGAAACCTTTATCATTTTCATAAAAGCTAAAGCAGTTTTGTCTGACTGACAGGAGGGTAATGGCGAGTGTACGCTTCCGTTAGCGTTGCATAGTACGCAACGATGTCTTTTTTTATTTACTCTTATACCTTATGCATTTTGAAAGACTAAAGTATTATTGCATTCTTATTCTTCTCTGGTATGTCGGTTTAACTCAGTAACCGTTAATCGTTTTAAATTGAAAGCTGAGATTTTTTTTAACATAGTTGTATTTATACAAATGTGTACAATCGGGGAAATTGGCGGTATTCCACCTTAAAAGTGACAGTCGTTTGAAAGTTTCGTGTGGAGACTTCAACTTGGAATAATAATCAATAAGACGCACCTTTTAAATTTTTCTGTACGGAAAAAAGGTCGGTCAGGGGTATACGCATGATTGCTTTTTACGATTATGTCGTTTGAGCATCCTAATTGGTTATTTTGCAACAAGGCTATTTTTCTACAAGTAAAACACTGCAAATTTCACTGACTGTACAATACTAATATTTTTTGCGACTGTGATTAGTTGATGTTTAAAATAATCATTAATAGTGTATGAGTGCAACGCTGCCAAAAAATAACGCATTAACTTATATGTTTGTGTATACCGTTTCAACAATCATATTCTGCGCTTCATATTCGTGTGGTAAACAGCTTACTGCGAGCTATTTATCAAGGTTAACGAACCAAAAGTAACTGTAACGTTTGTCTGTAATGTTTGTTTGGGTCACAAAAAGTGAACATTAATTTTAAAAAACAAGAAGCTTGATTTTATCTTTAACTACACATTACATTTCCAATGAGGTTAAGCCGTCCCAAAGAAATGGACACCTGCTAAAACATTACCACCTTTCTAAGTCAAACGAATAAAAACAAAAGCGAAACAAAGTTAGATCTTATGTTTTCTTTCATAATTTGAAGCCTTATTCGTTTTAAGGATAGAAAGGGAGAATTATATTTCATGGAATGAATATGATTCAAATGAACAGCAAAGCTTATGCGGGTAATTTAAGTTCCGTCTATTAACTACTTCTTTACTTAAATTCGCTAGGTAGGACCAGTCAAAGAATTAAATACCCTCCCCACTTAGCGTCGAATATCGGACAACAAAGTACTGTTAGAGATATAATTTAGCACGTTAAATGTTACACTTAAATGGGTTGGAAATAAACTTCCGAGACTGTTTGTATAATAGTTATTTATAAGAATAATTTAATACATTTAATACATATGTAATAAAATAACATAACATTTTCAATCAGAATTTTTCTAATGAAAGCTTTTATCATAAGAAGAGATATACCTATGAGTATTTTTTATTTAACATTTAATTATATATACATATATCGACTTAGTTAATTTCATGTTATTCATTAGAAGCTCATTGAATATGAATAGTGGAAACCAACATTTGCGGTTGCCCTTCGTTTACTTATAGTTCAAACATTTCGTTGAATGAATGGGCTTCATAAAGCAACATGTATAAAATAATTTTGAATTAGAAATCTAAACCTCTATGTATAATTTGAATTTCAACTATTTATTTAGTTAGTCTTCTTCCCCTTTTCATCCCTTTCTTATAAGGATGGGAAGGGGAAGTGTATTTGACGAAGGATGTATAGGAAGGGGAAAAATTCACTTCATGAAAAGGCCGGCAACATTATGTAATGGTGAAGTAGATCTGATTTTGACATGTAAAATCCAACTAATTTAAATCGAAACTAAAAATTTAAAATTCATTGATTAAATAGATGCAAAACAAAGCAACGTAAATCTTGAAAGGTCAGACAAAGTTGAAAGTTTTAAAAGTAACGATAACAAAAGTAATAAAGTCCTTTAATCATAATAAACATAGTGCCGATTTCTTTGATGTAGTATCGAATATATCTAAGGTAAGAAATAATCGCGGAAACAATTAAAGAGATATAATCAGTGATTTAGATCTTTTTTTATTACTTTCGCCCTTTCGTGTAATAAAACATGGCAAAACACCCTTATAAAGAAAATTTTCTCCGCTCATGTTACACGTAAGAAAGTATAATACGAGATTTAATGTTTCATGATGCCATTTCTTTTTTATTAAGGGAAATTACGATACAAACAATGTGTGCTGCAAACGTATAAAATGTTTACAAGATAAGGAGAGGTGTAAATATGAAATTGGAGTTGACTTTAGCTCTAGATTACATTTGATATAGTTAAATTAGATACGTTATTTCCGTAATAAGTGGTAATGTAAATAATAAAGCTTTAAAATTTTATTTAATTTTGTCAAAGGATAATTTCGTAAATTTTTAAATATATTTGCTGTTTCTTGTATTGTGCGAAATTTAAGAAGTGCGAATGTCAACTTAGAAGTTGAGTACAGTGTAACCGAATTCGTGATAATGTACAAGTATTAAGATTGTGTAAGTTTTAACTAGGAACAGAAGTTGTTTTAACCCGCAACTTCTCGAAATTCAGTTGTATCGTTAAAGTTTATAAAGCTTTCAAATCAAGCAGCTTCCGGGAGCGATTTAATTTGTTTCTTAACAAATGTTGTGGCGACCAAGTTGCATTCGAGTGTACTTTTGCGAATTTCGGGATACGACTTTTATGGAACGTTCAGAGGTTTGACAATTCGTGAGTTTTTTTTATTACAAGTTAATACTTAGTTAACTAATAAAGTTTGTAAGTACAATTCCTAAGAAGTTTATAAAACGAAAAAAAAACGAAGTACATTTTTTTTCGTGGAGTTAAACTCTTGGCTTTCGGAGAAAGCTTAATACAGTTTGCGTACAATTACTATTTCAAACATTAAGTATTAATAAGATTACAATAAACTTTACATTTTTGGTAACTTGTATGGTAGATAGAAATATTAAAGATGTAAAAATAAAAATAAAATGGCAGGTGTATAAACTGAGTATAAACTAGAATCAGGTCACATATTTTTTAAATAAAATGTAGTTGTATAAGAAAATAATTTTATTTTGAATTATTTATCTACATTGTGAAATGTGATAAAATTATTTATTTTATTACTTAAATATTTTTATTTTTACTAAATTGACTTAGTAGGAGATTCAAACCTTAAAATAGCCAGTCCAAAGTTTTGTATACTTGGTACGTGTCAAAATTATACATTTATCACGGCTGTGTGCCACCCATTTTGACCCGTATCATATGAAGTCGTGAATAATGGGCCTATAAATCATCTCACATACGTATGACCCTTTATTACTATTACACCTATGATTCATGAAAAAATATTAAAACAAAAAAGTAATGCAAAAAAATTCCTTTGAATATTTCTGCCATAGAGGTTGAGTTTATTATCTGTGACCAGAGCTGGGCATTAACTCGTTAATCCGTTAATCGTTAATTAACGAAGTTAACATTTTGCTTAACGGATTAACTTTTAAGTTAACTTCAAAAAGTGTTAACGCTTTTGTTAACTTCCGTTAAATTCAACTTCCGTTAATAAAAGTCCGTTAATCGTTAAATTATAAACTTGGAGACGTGCTGTCATTTTGTTTAAATTACGCATCACGACACGGTCGTAAGTTCAACTATGTTGGGCGATTGTCGGCGACTCGAATGGTAAACGAACGAGTTGATAATTGATATATGTGAAGTTCACGTGCAAGTGTGATGTATCAGAGCGTCCGGGAAAGACGTGACCAACAGGACAAAATCAAAAGAAGGTTCGAAATAGTATATTTCATTACGAGTATATAAAACAAGAGTATGTAATAGCCCACATTCCGAACGCTCTTCGTCCCTGCAATACCCTCCGATCCCTTTTTGAGCAACTGTAATAAAACAATTTTTTACTCGTGCTTTTTCTTTAGCTTTTCCAAACTCGTGCGTTCTCTTTTCCAACTGTCAAAATAATGTCTAGTAAAAAGAAAAAACCAACCTCGAAGTTCTTACAAAAAAAATCATTGAAGTTTTTAAGATTCATTTTTTTTTTTTTTTTTTATAAGAGAAGGGGGCTAACGAGCAGCGGGAACACCAAGGTGTTCATCGACGCCCATGGACATCTGCAATACCAGAGGAATCGCAAATGCGTTGCCGACCTTTGAGATGGTGATACGCTCGCTTCTTGAAGGACCGTAAGTCGTAGTGGTTTGGAAATACCGCCGAGGACAGACCATTCCACAACGCGGCCGTGCGCGGCAAGAAATTTCGCGAGAACCGCACTGTTGTGGAATGCCGGCCGTCCAGATGGTATGGATGGTACCTGGCGGTCTGTCGGGTCGTCCGATGACGAAACTCGGCGGCAGGAATCGTTCCAAACAGTTCTTCGGAACACTCCCCGTGGTACAAACGATAAAAGATGCAGAGGGAACTGACGTCCCTCCGCAAGGCCAGAGTATCAAGCCGATCGGTAAGAGCTCGGTCGTTGACGATTCGACATGCAAATATTTCTAAAAAGAAGCTCCTAATTTGTTACAATACCAGATTTAATGATTTGATTCAATGAATTAGGTTAGCTTTCATTTTATTTCATCTCATTAAATTTCATTTTCATTTCATATCAATAAAAATAATCTACTGAAGACTTGGCCGTTTGGGGATAGTTCCCTTTGCCTACCCAGAATGGGTGAAGAAAAAAACAAAAAAAATCTCTGTTTGTATTCTTTTACAGTTGGCGCCATTCTTCAAACATTTTAGTTAGTTGAGTTTATTGTGTTTTTATTATTCTATTAAATTGCTTCATTTTTTCTCAACTGTATTAAAAATAGTTGTTTAGTACACGTGCAGAACTGTTATTACAACTTGTCCCAACTGTCAACCCTCACCTTCGGCTGCGCCTCGGCTCGGATAGACATTTGTCGGAACTCTTTGCAATGACAGGCTTTCCGCACTAGTAATGAAATATACTATAATGCATTCATACTTGTCTGCAATACTAATTTGTTATAGAACGTATAGCCAAATTACTATTTTAAACAAGTGCCGCCACATTAAGTGTGAAATTAGTATGTATAATTTTGGTATGGTTAACTGTTAACGATTAACTTTAACTTGCGTTAAATTTTCGAGAATTTAACGCTTTAACGATTAACGAAGTTAATTTTTTAATTAACGAATTAACGATTAACGAAGTTAACTTTTGGATTAACTGTGCCCACCTGTGTCTGTGACATTTATCGAGTCTTATATATGTTATATAAATAAATAAATACTAAAAACATAAACTTCCAGGAAAATCATTTAGAAAGACGTAAAAATAGTCTTGTCCGGGCAATTTCTCATCGAATAAAAAAAAATTGTTCACGTCTTAACAAACTGTATCACTTTAATTATTGTACAACGATTACACTTGCTTTGCCTAGATGGCGTTGTCTGATTTAAATGCGTGGTATGGTTACGTTTTTGTATTGTCAATAAGTGATTTTGATTAATTTGTAATAAATGTCTTCGTTCTGAGTACATGTGGTTTTATTCATTTATTCATTGGTGTGTTAAAAGTGCTGTGTTGTGCTGTGAACAAATATTCTCGACCCTGAAGGCAAGACATAAGGTCCATCGATCCGGATTTCCGAACTGAGCGGGGATAGCGGTCTGCAGCGACGGAGCTGAGTGGTCAACGGAGCTGTACGGCAACGAAGCCGTGCTGAGCGACGAGCGGGTCGGCTGTGCTGAGCCGAACGGACTGCGGTCGGCGGAACGGATCGGAGCAAGTAAGAGAAGTTATTAATAGTGTTCAAAGTGCACGTAAACGCTAAATAACATGGAGGCGCAGTTAAGATTATTAGAAGACATTAAATGTCGTATTCATAAGGGACTTATTAATTTCAAAAAGTCTCCAAAAGAGAGGGTAAATCAAGCATATGTAGAATCTCGATTGGAAATTTTGGATAAACAATTCGAAGATTTCACAAGAAAACATGAAGATCTTTTAATGAAATACACTGAAGCGGATTTAAACTCAACAAGTTATATCAAAAATGACGTGTTTGAAACGGTCACGGATATTTTTATAACTTATAAGGTAGAATTAAAAAATGCTTTATCTATTAGTTTACAGTCATGTTATAAAAGTGAGGCTTCACCAGATAACGATACGAAAACAAAATCGATTGCTAAATTACCTAAAATAGCCATTCCCATTTTTAGCGGTAAATACCAAGAGTGGTCAACATTTAGGGATTTGTTTTTGTCATTAATTGATGGTAATGAAACTCTTGATGATGTACAACGACTACACTATTTAAGATCTCAGTTGTCAGGTGAAGCCGCACAGCTCATAAAGCACATTCCTATCACGCATTCAAACTATAAAAAATGTTGGTCTCTATTAAATAGCCGATACAACAATAAAAGGTTCTTGGCGAATTGTATTCTCAAGCGTCTACTGAACCAAAAACAAATGACCATTGAGTCATCTATAAATCTCAAGCAACTTTTGGACACTACAACCGATTGCTTACACGAGTTATCAAATCTAGGGGTACAAGTAGACGCTTGGGATATTATTGTTATTTATTTGATAGGTTCCAAGTTGGACGTTGAGACTAGGAAGCAGTGGGAACTCCAGGTTAGTCAATCTTGCGATGAACTTCCTAGCTTCAAAACTTTTCGGGACTTCTTGGAAAAACGTTTTCGAGCTCTTGAATTTTTAGAACCACAGAGTAGCAAGTCCAGTAGCAGTACCAAAGCATTGCATGTAGTTTCAAAAATATCCTGTCCGCTTTGTTCTGAAGAGCATCTCTTGTGCCGTTGTAAGAGGTTTATTCAGGAATCAGTCGATCACCGTCGCCAGATAGCTAAAAATCACGGTTTGTGTTTTAATTGCCTTCGCTCAAGTCACTTGAATATTAATTGTCGGATGAATATTAAATGTAAAACTTGTAACAGGAAGCATCACACTCTTTTGCACAAAAAATTCGATCCTAATACGGAGGCGGACTCTTCCGCACCCCTCACCAGTGCTAATAAGGAACCACCACAGAACGAGTCCAAGGCTGAACCTCATATTTCAACCCATTTCGCGAAAAATGTACATAGTCAGGTTTTACTAGCTACCGCCGTTGTTAAGGCTAGGTCGAGAAGTGGGTATTCTCAAGTTTTGAGAGCCTTATTAGACCAAGGCTCTCAAGCTTCCTTTATAACAGAATCTGCAGTTCAGTTATTGAAGTTAAAAAAAATAGCCGTTAAAACTACTATTTCAGGATTGGGGGGAGGTCATAGCGACCTGACTTCAAAATACATGGTTCAAGTTAACATTCAATCTTTAATTGATCCTAACTTCAATTTTCAAATAAAAGCTTATGTGCTGAGTAGGGTAACTTCTATTTTACCAGAAAGGAAGTTTACATTGGTGGATTGGCCAGAACTTCATAGTGTTGAGTTGGCTGATCCAAATTTTAATAAGCCCAGCAAAATTGATATTTTGCTAGGTTCAGAAGCCTATACTAAAATTTTAAAAGAAGGCTTAATTAAGGACCCTAGAGGTAAAACAATGGCTCAAGATACTTACCTTGGTTGGATAGTGTCTGGAGAAGTTGAGGATGAAGGGCAGTCGCATCATAAGTTAACTATTAGCATGCATGCAAAGGTCGAAACAGATCAAATCCTAAAAAGATTTTGGGAGTTAGAGGCAGAGCCAACAAACTCTGAATCATCAATACTTAGTCCTGAAGAACAAGCATGCGAAGATTACTTCGCTGCCACAACGCGCAGGGATGAAAATGGACGCTACATTGTTAAGCTGCCATTTCGGTCAAGTAAGACTCCCTGTAACACAAAGGAAATAGCATTAAAAAGGTTGCATAGTCTTGAACGGAAGCTATCTAAAAATAGTGAGCTTAAATCCCAATATACATCAGTAATTAATGATTATTTATCACAAGGTCATATGGAAGAAATTACCAATGAAGTAGAAAATAATAAAATTGGCGCTGTTTACTTACCGCATCATGGTGTAATCCGCGAAAATAAGTCGACCACAAAATTAAGGGTGGTATTTGACGCGTCAGCTAAAGGATCCGATGGTGTTGCTTTGAACGACACTTTAATGGTTGGACCACCCTTACAAGCTGACTTACGCCATACTGTTATGCGGTGGCGACTACACCCTATATGTCTAGTAGCCGATATCATAAAAATGTATCGGCAAGTGAAGGTGGCTGGTGATCACGTAGACTATCAAAGGATTTTATGGCGAGAAGACGTTCATTCTAACGTAAAGGAATATAGGCTTTTGAGAGTTACATTTGGAATATCAAGCGCACCTTACCTGGCAGTGAAGGCATTGCAGCAAACTGCTTGCGATGAAGGCGAATCATATCCATATGCTGCAAGTAGAATCATGACAGACTTTTATATGGATGATCTCATGACGGGTTGCCAGACTGAAGAAGAAGCTGTAAAAATCTATCACGAGTTTAATGAGCTTTTAAATAAAACCGGTTTCACCTTACAGAAATGGACAAGTAACCGAGAAGAACTACTTAAACAAATAGAACTGGATACTGGAAGAAATCTAGAAATAAAGGAAGATGAAACTACAAGAATTTTAGGACTTACCTGGAACCGTAATTCTGATGAATTCCATTACACTGTAAACTTACCTTTTTCAACACCGTCACCATCGGTACCTGAAACTAAAAGAAGTGTCATATCAGAGATATCACGTTTATATGACCCATTAGGTTGGATCGCACCATGTATAATTACCGCAAAGATCTTCATCCAAAAACTATGGATCAGTGGTTTAGATTGGGATGACGAACTATCTGCAGAGCTTCTGGCTGAATGGCAGTTTTACCGTTGCGAGTTACAAAAACTCAATGGATTTAGGATTCCGAGATGGCTGCAAAGAAAAAACAATGATCAAAATGTGGAATTACATGGTTTCTCTGATGCATCAAGTGTGGCGTACGCCGCGGTTGTTTACATGAGAGTTATTGATAGTGAAGGCCAAATAAACTGCAATTTGGTAACTGCAAAAACAAAGGTAGCTCCCATAAAACAGGTTTCAATACCAAGACTGGAGTTATGTGGAGCAGTTTTAGTTACCAAATTACTGTTAGAAGTAGCTCGAGTTTTGAATGTTCAAAAATCAGACTTACATGCATGGACGGATTCAACAGTCGTGCTAGCATGGTTGAGCGATCATCCGAGTCGGTGGAAAACCTTCGTTGCAAATCGGACATCTGAAATCCTTACTGCCCTCGACTCCACTCAATGGCATTATGTGGACACAAAAAATAATCCCGCAGATATTGCTTCGAGGGGAACAACACCCACATCTTTATTAAATGATTCGCTTTGGAAACACGGACCACCGTGGTTGCTAGCTGACACCATAGCATATTGCAGACCTAAAGCTATAATGACCAAACTGGAACAGAGATCTGTTAAGGTTCATGCGGCAGAGGTAACCGACGATTCGATCGAATTAATATGGTCCAGATTTTCATCTTTCCGTAAGTTAACCAGGACGTTAGCCTATTGCAGACGATTTTTGAATTTAAAGGTGGCTAAAGCATTACGGACACAGTTACCGCCTTACCTAACAGCTTCTGAAATCTCAGATACCATCCATCGCTGTCTCATGCTCTGTCAAATAGTGTGGTTTGAGACAGAAATAGAGGCAATACGAGCTGGTAAAAACGTTAGCAAGAACAACGGTTTGATTTCTTTGAATCCTTATTTGGATGATAGGGGCCTCATGAGAGTGGGAGGAAGAATCCAAAATTCTCAGTTAGATGACAATATGAAGCACCCTATCATTGTTCCTTATCAGTCTCATTTGACGAAACTGCTCATATCGGACGCTCATCAACGCGTACTGCACGGCGGGCCACAATTGACATTAAATTTCCTTCGGTCAAAATATTGGATTGTGCGAGGTAAGCAGTTGATTAAAGCTCATATCCACAACTGTGTACCATGTATTCGTCATGCAGCTGTAACAAGAAATCAACTGATGGGGCAGTTGCCGTCATGTAGGGTGACACCGAGTAAACCTTTTCTTCATTCGGGCGTCGATTATGCGGGTCCAATTCAAATGAGAACAGCTAAGGGTCGCGGACATAAGTCCTACAAAGGATATATATGTCTTTTTGTTTGCATGGCAACTCGTGCTGTGCACATCGAAGCGGTCTCTGATTTGACATCTGAAGGCTTTCTTTCAGCCTTTAAACGTTTTGTCGCCAGACGTGGTCACTGCAGTCATCTTTACAGTGACAACGGCACCAACTTCGTTGGAGCTTCAAAGGAGCTTAAGGCAATGTTTCACAATGAATGTGCTTCTCTTCCTCGAGAAATAGCGGCTTTATTGGCCAATAATGGAACAGAATGGCATTTCATCCCGCCTCACTCTCCTAACTTCGGAGGTCTGTGGGAAGCTGGGATAAAAAGTACAAAACATCACCTTAGACGAGTTATTGGTGATTCTACTTTGACTTTCGAGGAGTTGAGTACAGTTTTGTCACAAATTGAGGCATGTCTGAACTCAAGACCTCTGTCACAGAATAGTGCTAACTCGACAGATCCAAACCCTTTGACACCAGGACATTTCTTGGTCGGTCAGCCACTGGTGATAGCACAGACTATAACTATGAGCATACGACAGTGAGTAGCTTGAGACGTTGGCAATTGACACAAAGAATGATTCAGGCTTTTTGGAAACGTTGGTCTCAGGAGTATTTAACTATGTTCTTTCAACGACATAAGTGGGCTAAACGTATCCGCGATCCAAAGGTTGGGGATATTGTGTTGGTAAAAGAAGACAATTTACCCCCTGCTAAATGGTTATATGGGAGAGTAATTGAAGTACACCCTGGTAAAGATAATTTAGTTCGCGTAGTTACCCTGCAATGTAAGGATTCCCGAGTCAAACGTCCAACTTCGAAATTGTGTATCTTGCCTGTTAATGATGAATGATTAGTAGAATTATTAGTTAGTTAGTTGTTAATTAGTTGATTAGTAGTAGAATATGTAACTTGATTTTTTCTTAACTCTTTCACTCAATACTTTAAGGTAGAAGTTTCTGAATTGTTATTTTTTGTTCTTATTTTTTTTTACTTTATATACAGTCCACTGCGATAGTAATTACAATTAGAATTTATATTGTTAGTATATTTAAGTTTTTAGAAAATGTTTTGAACTATGAATATTGTCATCTCCGATCACCTAGGATTATAGTAATAAATATATTGTTAGAAATGTCATGGTGGGCGGTTTGAAAGGACTCGGTCCTTGGTGGGCGGAATGTTCACGTCTTAACAAACTGTATCACTTTAATTATTGTACAACGATTACACTTGCTTTGCCTAGATGGCGTTGTCTGATTTAAATGCGTGGTATGGTTACGTTTTTGTATTGTCAATAAGTGATTTTGATTAATTTGTAATAAATGTCTTCGTTCTGAGTACATGTGGTTTTATTCATTGGTGTGTTAAAAGTGCTGTGTTGTGCTGTGAACAAATATTCTCGACCCTGAAGGCAAGACAAAAATCATTCACATCAATCAGAGGATCAAATCAAAGGTCTGCTTAAAGGAAATTAACCTTTGAAATTGTGAAAGAGTTTTAATTAAAAATTTATTCTGAAAAAAATATGCTTGAATAAATTGTACGAGGGTAAAATATCGATGTAATCAGAGACCCGTCTTATCAGTCAGATTAAACCACGGCGACGAAGTCTTATAAAAAGAGAGGAATGAAAGAGTAATTTTGCTAAAAAAAAAACAGTTTCTTTAAAAAATGAAGGAAACTGGTACGTAATTAAGAAAAATATCGATAAGCCTGAGTTATTGGATTTCGATGAAAAATAGAAATGGACGGACTGCTCATACTTCAAAATCGGTTAATTTATAAAGAACATGAAATAATATCCTTAACTATCTTTATAAAAGAAAATATCTGACTGTTTTCAGTTAATACACAGCCCAGAGTACTGTACATTTACATGAGACTTTAAATTTTGCACAAAGACTTCTAATAATACGTTCACAGAATAGATTTTCTAAATTCATACTTTAAAGCTATTAGGAGAAATATTTTGCCTTTGGCCATGACTGGAAAATTACAAAAACTGTTTCGATGAAGCCGCGAGCGTCAGCTAGTGTTGTTATGAATTCAACGGTTCGCTTTTTAAAATTCCGTTCCTTATTGAGGCGGCGAGCTGGCTGTCTAATGATTTATTTCGAAAGTTATGTACCACGAAGTAAACCTGATCGGAATACTAAGTTTATTACGATCTTACCATAGGTTATGCCAGTCCCAGTTAATTTAATGTAGATAAAAATTGAATACTATAAAAATCAGTAATAAAACGTAAAGTTGAACTGTGGATTGTTCAGAAAACTCATTCCATCAGATTTTTCACTGCTTCGTCAGTAGAAATTCAGGGTTTATATAATATTCCGCGAATAACTAATTCTTTAATTTGCATTTTTTTCCGAGAGAAAAATCAATAATAGCCTTTATAAAAAGTCTGTCTGTGAACAAATTGCGGGTGAAATTATTCGTAACAAGTTTCTACGAACTCTCTGTATCGATTAGTGACCATTTCTTAGTAACCAGTCAAGTTTAGAGACAATTCATCCTAGATATTCATCAAGTATCTTAAATACTAGGTGTCGCCCGCGACTCCGTCCCCGTGGATTAAAAAAACAATAAGTAGCCTTTGTGTTCTTTCAGACTTCTACATCTATGCCAAATTTCAGCAAGATCCATTGAGCCATTCCGGAGATACCTTCAAGCAAACATCCATCCATCCATCTAAACATTCGCATAATATTAGTAAGATGAACAAAAGCGTTAAGTGATACCGCAAACTCAAATAATTTAACAATCGTATAACTAAGCAGACAATTTCGTATACAAGATATTTAGAATATTATTTTGCAGTCAGTCGTGCAAATGTAATCTTTAATCTAATATATAAAATTCTCGTGTCACAGTTTTCGTTCCCGTACTCCTCCGAAACGGCTTGACCGTTTCTCATGAAATTTTGTGAGCATATTCAGTAGGTCTGAGAATCGGCCAACATCTATTTTTAATACCCCCCCCCCCATTTAGTTTTTTTTTAACTGCGCGCGGACGGAGTCGCGGGCGACAGCTAGTAATAATATAATTCAATAATTGATGAATTTAGGTACCCGCAAAGTTAACTATATTGATATATTGCTCTGCTCCCAATGTATTGATAATCAACGTGTGCGTACAAAAACATGGTTTTCTCAGTTTATGCTAAAAAAATGGATAACAATATGGTTTTGTGAGAATATTTCAACAGTGGATGTTCATTACACATATCATAACACGAGTAAACGTATTATTTAAGAGTTTTTCATACAAAATGTACAAGTCGTGCACAAATACAAGTACAGAAATATTTTATTTATTTTTTGTTTCGAACGCCTCAAACACAGTCACGTTTATTAATATACCAAGAACATAAATTCGACATCTTGAAGAGCAAAACAAAATTCACGTAAAAGAAACCTGACTCTAGATAACAATAAGTTTTATACTAATCAAGTTTATTGAAGCCAACTGTTTTTCTTTTCTTGCACATTTTGTTTAACATATTTATTATACAAAATTACAGTAGTAAGTGCATGGTAATATATATTTTTAATCTTTTTAATTTGTTTAATTACTTTTACTTTTTTTTTTTCGTTAGGCTTTCTTGCGAATTAGTTTAACATTTCCTGGATTTGTCAAACTGTCGTTAGGGGTAATACATTTTTGGAGCCTAGTCATGTAGCTTAATCTAAGATCTTTGTTTGGTCGCCACTTTAAATACATACAAGTAAAAAAAAAACATTGTTCCAATTACAAACTCTTAGGTACCTTTATACGTTTGTTCACACTTTATTAAAATTGATTTTTAGAACTGCTTCTATTAGATTTTTATGCGAGGGAAAACTAAATTTTTTTTTCGTATAATCAGAATTAAGATTTTTAGCTTAAAGTAGTAATATAAAGAGTAAATAAATATTTTCCAAGCTGAAAAATGAAACGCCTTTCTTACGATAAAACGTTTGCAAAGTATTAAGAAGGCTTCGCTGTCGTTTTTTATCAGACTTAATTTTTAATCAAGCAACTTAGTGATAAAACAAAACGATTTCTTCATAAATTAGTTATTGTTGGACTATTACGACTCAAATATTTTCAGACCATTCAGTAAGCGTTTGAAAATATAAATTTAAAACAATATTAACTTATTTAGGTGTATTTTATAAGCAAAAATTTTTATATAAAATAACTTTATCGGGTCTAGACAAATTGAAGTCTTTGAGTTATTAAATTAACTTAATTGGTTTTGTGAGAACTTTAGATGTTTAAATTTATTTTCATTTATCATCTCAACAATGAAAGACTCCAGGATAATCCAAATTTATATTGAAGTTTTGGATTAAAATGATGTTCTGTAATATTCGAGTCGACAAGAGCCTTGATTATTATCAATATTTAAAAGTAATTACAAAATTCTGATCTTATTGACACAGAAAGGTTTTTCTCACAAACCAATACAAACGTGTATTTAGGTTTCGTTGTGGCTGCCTAAACGACTTAATGGATTTTGACGTTTAAGGTGTCACTTGATTAACTCATTATTAAACCCTTCGTACACAAGACAACGTAAATCTTTGAAACTGTTATTCAGTGGTAGTGTACTTCTAATCGTATTTTACATTCAAAAGGGTAGAATAAAATTCTAGAATAAAGTAGGCGACAAACATCCATTACTCGTATTGCAGATCATAGATAAAGTTTTGCATGAGAAATGATACCTATTTGTTGTTGTCGGGGCGAAATGCGTGCGCCCACCGCGCTGCTTTTTATCTGTTCAAATAATATCAAAGAACTCTTTCAGTGAAGGAAAACCTATTTGCTTATTATTTGTAACCTCTTTGGTGCATACATAGAGTGAATGCCGCACACTGTAATAATATTTGCACCATTGTTTAGTTATAAATTAAATTATAAAAATAAGTACAAATGTAATAGAATAAAAGTAACAATGTAACAAAGTCTTTGACCATATATATCAGGGGATCACGGGAAAAAAAACCTTTTTGGTGAAGTTAGGTTTTTCCACGTAATACTTTCTATTTTTGAATTTTATATAAAATAACATTTTCCATGTAAATATAAAATAATGTAATTTTTTTTTAATATAAGGTTTCAAACGACGAAGTGGCCACTTGAATTCGCTAATATAGCAAAGCGGCTGCTGCCCATACATTCTCAACAAGTTAAATTGTTGCTTTCCTATAATCGACTGAAGAGGAGATGCACAGAAAGATTTCCCATTCCTATGATTTCTCTCCCCGGCCAAATCCAATTCCTCTGTCACACAAACATATCAGACGAAATGAGTAATGACTTTTATTTCAGTCGTGATATAGCTCTATCCCAAGGGGCTAATCGTGGATTCTACTAGTGTTAAACTTCTTTGCTACATTTGAAATGGTCAGTCTGTTGTTCCTTTATATTTAGCTAGTTATAAACATTTAAATTGAAAATGAGTATATAATTTAAAATTGTATAAAATTAATATTTAAGTTTTAGTGGCTGAAAGTGAAATTCAAGAACTGAACTGCAACTGCACCCCATGCAGAGCTCGTTATAAGCGCTCTGAAGGAGGCTTACGCTTCATTTAGGTCATTAATAAACCATTTCAGTAAAGCGATGCTAAATAATTTAATTAGCTCACATACTTTTTATGTGTTTTAGTTAATTAGGCTTTTAATCAAAGAGGTTTTAAGCTTTTTTCCAGTCTGAATATTATGATTCTCTTTTTAATTTTCTTTCGGCAGTAGCAACTTGTGGTAAGTAATGTTTTTTTTAGTTAAAATTTACGTAGATTAGTTAATTTCAAAAACCTTATTCATTATAATTTATGTCAAATTTTGTTACATTGAAAATAAGAAAAGTTTTTTGCTTGCGTTATGGCATTATCTTTATTGATAATATCTATACAGGTTTCCTTTGCAATTTAATCTTTTTTTTATAATAAGATTGCATAATAAAATGAAATATAAACATTTTGTTTATTTCTTATGGCATTTATTCCAAATTACAAAAATGGTAGAGCCCGCAATAACACCTTTAGCACGAGTTGGGTGGCGAGCGCCCCTCCTCTTTAGATTACAGATAGATAACGCTTGCTTTATTGCAAATGCAGATATCTATGGGCATAGGTCACTATTTTGGCGAATTCAAGTGACCGCTTGCTTCTTTGTCATCTTTTGCTATGTTTTTCAGTTATATCTCTTCAAAACAAGTTTTGTGTTATTTAGGAATTGCTTTTACCTGAGTGTAGGCTACATTTAATTATTCTTTAAATGTCATACTAATGCTGAAATTGTATAATTTTTATTTATATTGGAAGCTGTTATGTATTTAGATTAAAAATAAAAACATGAAAAGAATAGATTCTTTGGTTTTTAATACAGACGAAGCTGGATACGAGGGTCCAAGGGAGCGAGATATTTTTCTCGCTTCTAAAGGTTTCTCTCTAAACCGAGTTTCTCGCTTATAGAGGTCGTCCGTCGGAATCGGGAAATGAATCTCGTTTATATAAATTTTCCCCTTATCCAGGTTGAATTGTAATTAAATTACATTACTACGACATGATTTGAAGATCCTCTTTTATGTTGAAACACCTTTTGATAGGCACCATTAGGAAAATATACAACAGATCACTAAAACTGTACGATCCATGAAATTCATAAATATTTAACCAGAGATAAAATGCGTTGAATTTTCTGTGAGCCAAACAGAATGGCATCTCGGTATTTTAATTACGAAGTGATGCGTCGCTTGGAGTGGCAGTTTTGAATGATCGCCCGCATTTTGCTTCCCGCTGAATATTTGAAAAGCATGAATATTACTTCCCATGTGGAGTGCAAGCTATTGAACTATCATTTATACTGCGAAATATTTTGACGCGAATAGAAGATACATTGCTAGAACTAGCATTCATCACGGTCGCATTCTAGAACGTTCAAAATGATGACAGTTTGTTTACAAAACTTATGTTTTAATTCTCATCTACTCGTATACGAAAAGATTTATTTCTTTGCTTGCATTGAATAGGCTCTAAAACTACTGAACCTTTTAAAAAAAATATTTTACTGTTGGGAAGCTATCCCGGGTAACTACATGATATTTTTTTAATTTCGCTATTTTTTTTACCCGTGCGGGAGAAGTCACTGGCAATTGTTAGTAAACTAAATATGTAAAACAAAGTTGTTAGTTACATCACTTAAAACTTAAAACATTGGACTCAAAAAAATTAAAATAATTTTTATTTTCAAAATCTGCTCGTTAAGTCTTTGCCTCTTAAAGGTTACGAAAATCGCTGTGTCACCTTGTAGTGTATAATAATAATAATAATAATAAATCTTTATTGTACATTTTACACATCTGTTTCATTATAACCTTGACTCCTTTACTAGGTTTCTCTGTATTAAAGGAGCCAATGACTTCCCTTACATGTTAAAAGTATGTACAATTTTTGAGTTAAAATGTATATGATTTAAATCTGCCATTTAAATATTAATTATTTTATATTACCTTTTGAAAAATAGATATAAAATGAAAAGAGTATGTTTTATAATGTCGTTATTCAAGATTATATGTGACTTAAGTGGGAAGAGCTTGAAAACGGTAGGTGTACTTAACTTGGCGTTTGATGAATGGACAGTTCTATAGGTTAGCTTATGCGTTGCAACTTTGATTCAGAGCCGTTTTTAATGATGTCTGTTTCATGTGTCGGTTTCCACTGCTGAAACATTTATAAAAACATATTGTCTTCTTTCTCATTCTTTTTGAAAAAACAGAGACAGCATTTTAACAGTCAGTGGAATTTCACGAAAAATTATTTTGTATTAAGTATTGTGATACGTATTTTTTTAGATTATTCGAGTATTTAAGGCTAACGTGCATTAAGGCCTCGCAATCGTCCGCTGAGCGTGACAAAGGTAATACGTATAATTGCGATACGTCGTCCTTGCTTACATGGTTAGACAGCGCGCTGTCCGTGAGGCATTGGCTAAGCCTCCACTTGTCATTAAACCGACTGCCGAGTGGACAACGCCCCGTTCACCCGCAGACCGCGCGCTTTCGACTCTTTCAAACGAGAAAGATAAATTTTGCCAACAAAATATTTTTATCCTGCTCGATCGGCAATGTTGAGACCGTGGGGAGGCGGCGGCGAGTAAGGTCCTCGGCTATTAAGAGGCTTGGTGGTGCCGGGTGGACGCGGAGTGGAGCAGTGTGTAATATGCCTTATACCCCTTTCGAATTTTACTTGAAATCTATGAAGAAGATATCTTAATAGTTAGATATATTTTTTACTATGCTATACAAAATTTAGAAAACATTTCTTTCTTTCTTTTTTCACTATAGTCGTGCGCGTAAACAAGCGATCTGGTAATAAAGAAAGGAGAAATCGATGCGAACCGGAATTCATTTGCGTATTCCTTTGTGTGAGATAGAAGAGGATGTTTCGAATTGCTTCCCCATCGCTATTGTGATTTGTTGTTCCTTTAGTCTGTAGCTGAATAACAACAATCAAACCCATATCGATTTCAACAGTTACATATTTTTTTGGAAATGATGTAAACAAATTCTACAAATTCTAAATCAGTCTAATTCAAGGCATAAAAAAAAAAACACCATTTTATTTATGTTGCTTTATTAAACGAGAAGAGTTGAAGTATTTCACTTTTGAAAGCCCTTCGCTTGATTTGAAAGAACTTCAAATTAAGTGTCGCGACACATTTCCTGTACGCACTAAGCGTTACACATTAAGCGTTCGGCTGAATTTATTCGTAACGCTTTTTAAGTTCCTTATACATTAGCTGAAAGAACAACGAGTTCAGGATATCTAAAATCCTTTTTTATGTACATATATTTAAAGCAATCGATTAGGTGTGTTATTTCACATTAAAACTACAGGCAATAATTCGATTGCTGAAGTATTCACTTTTAACAAGTGTGTCGCTACACTCATGAAAACGAAATATTGAGAGTTTACATTTCTTAAGAAGTTAATTTGCAGTTTAAATGAAGCGATTATAATGTTTGCGTAAATTAAAATTTACGATTTATCAAAAGTAAAGAAAATTTGAGAAATTCACGGTCAAGAGCTAGCTTATTTATTTTACAAAAAATTCTGATAAAATTTCATCGCTCGGATAAATGTCACAAGCTAATAATGCGTGTTTCAGAAGTATGATTACATTGTATATTTTTTATTTGTAATTGCATTGGCTTGATGCCGAAACTCCTAATCTGATGAAGGGCAGGCTTTAGATAGTAGTAACATAGGTTGGTATAAATACTACAAGAAAAATCACTTAGAAATTATAACCTTGATAATCTTTTAACAGTAGAACTTAGGTTACATAAGTAAAAAAAGAATCAATTATGCTAAAAAGAGATTAAAATTTAACATAATTTGGCACACTAATAGAAAATTAGTTTTATTTTTGGTTAGCCATTATAGATTAGATAAGATCATTTAAGAGACAATAATTTAAAAATTAGTAAAATGTGTATGAAATAACACACGTATATTCATATTTAAATAAACTTACTACATTCAAATATAATCCTTTGAAGTAAAACTGGAAAGAGATTTTTTTTGCTGGTATTGGATCGTAATTGTCAGAATTTATTGAGCTCTTAGGCTCCCCCTTTACGGACATAAAAAGTCGTGTTATATGATAATTTTATCGTTCTTTTATATTCTTTTTCAGTGTGATATTGTATTTGAATAGAAATGTCACAATCAACACGCACTTTAGCATATCTAATAAAATATAATGAATTTCATTTGTTTCTTCGCAAACATTCATTTCAAATTATTACTTTTTTTATTTTTTTTTAAAGTCTGTATTAGTGACCTTTATCTTTTCTGTATTATCTTTGTGAAAAACGCTGAGTTGTCTCTTACATTTTTTTGTCGCTAGTAATCACTGTCAGCCTTGAAGAGTTGGCAAAGAGCCAAAAATGGTTAGTATAAACCATATTAAAAATAATAGATAGATTAAAATAAAATTTGGTCGCAATTTATTCCGAGTTTTTTGATCCTATTTGATATGTATTCCAATATTCATCATTCCTGTATTCTCTCTGTGTCTTTTGATATGCCATCACGTAAAAGATTTGATTTTAATGTTAAGTTTTAAGGACTTACTTTTAAAATTTCACAAAACTCCGATGACGTTGCAGAAGGCACTTTGAAAACTCAAAGATAATTACGTACATCCCCATTAAGTCCCCAAGGGTTTGCCGAAAACGTCTCACAACTAAACCACGAGTGGCAATTCTGGTGAAATTGTCAGATAGATAACTTGTAGGAAATTACACACGTAATGCCCCAAGTGTAGACAAAAAAATGTCTCTACGGCATCGAACGAATCTACGGAAATTGACGAAAAATACAATTAAAAAAGATGTTACAAATGATGATAAACAGTAATATTCTACTTTTTCGTGTATTTCCAAGACTAAAATCTTACAGATATTATAAATGCGAAATTTTAAATGGATGGATGTTTATTATTACGTATCCCCAGAACGGCTTAACGGATCTCACTGAAATTTTGTATAAAAGTTTTTTCTTTAATTACACGCGGATGGAATCGGGGGCAAAACTGGTATTCAAATAAAACTTTTGTCCTTAAAAAATGTGAATCAAAAATATATTTTTGTAGTGTTGTTCCAACAGTGGAAACAAACACATCAACATTTGTTTCTTTACTCTTCTTTCTGTCTGTTTGAACAATGTCAAAGACAGAAGATAGATATTGTATCCGGAAGTCGTTTAATGTCAACATTACATAAACATCAAATCACTTCATACGCTTGTTTATTTGCAAAATTATTTTATATCAAAAGAAAACATTTGAATTAAAAATGTACAATGCTTATATAATATTAAAATTGTAACTGTAAATTTGACAAAACTTCCGTAAGCGCAGCTGCTGAATAAAGTTGTCGAGTGTTTGAAAGCTAAATAGCTGCAGGCCAATATTAACGCTTATGTGAGTCTAGCATTCGAGCTTAAAGTAATTGTCCTCATTTGAAATAGGAACTTTAGTGTCCGTTAGATTATAAAAATGAATATAGAATCTTTTGTGTGCAGAATACTAGCTGTCGCCCGCGACTCCGCTCTCGTGGATTTAAAAAATAACTCAATAGGTAGCCTATGTGTTCTTCCAGACTATGATCTACCTCGAGATTCATGGAACCTTTCTGGCGATACCTTCAAACAAACATCCATCCATCCATCCATCTAAACATTCGCATTTATAATATTAGTAAGATGAAATAACATATGATAAATTAAAAATAATTTTTTTGGAAATACATTTTTATAAATTTAAATAAGAATTACTTTAACTAAAGTAATAAAAATTCAATCCGCTCTCTTCAAAGGGTTCATCCTAATTCAATTATATAAGAACAAGACCCTATCAATCTTGCCTTATTTACTCCGTGTTGCATTTTCCTTTAATAGTAAAGAGTTTGAATATTAGAAGAGCTGTAGATGTTTTTTTAAAGTAAATAATCATTTTCAAAGTTTGTTTTTTTGTCTTTTTACTTCGAATTATTTCTGTTTTGTTTCTTTATCTAGAACTTAGATTGAACAAAGATGAACAAACTCACATAGCTTTAACTTCATTAATAACAATAAAATTAAGTAGAATTCCTGTGATCACACTTTACAAACCCTAAAGTCGTTGGTTTTAACGATTATCAAATAATTTAAACACGTTAAAAATTCTAACCCTTTTTAAATCAACGACGATGACCTGATTGAACACAGGACCCTTATCATGCTTGAACTAATTTTAAGTAAGCGTTAAAAATGACTTCGTAAATATGCTTTTATGGCTTTTTATTGCCAGTTTTAGTTTTTACAAGAATGTCAGTAAAAACAACAACATAGCTCATGTCCGTAACCCGGAGGGCAGAGACCACGGACTACCATTTGGCGCGATCCTGACACACCTATCTCGCTTCTTCTACATTCATACATCTATGCATACATGTTTGGCGAATCCGCGTGCTCTTTATGCCCGTCTGGGACAGTCCAGACCAACACTACCATTCTTCCTTTCAACATATCCTAACCACATGTTATTAACAATTATACTTCCAAAACCTTTTCAACTTCTTGCAACCGATATTTCTTATTCAATTTATGAACTGTCAACATTATTTTTCGCTTACAATCCCGTCGGGTCTTTCGTGAACCACTTTGATAATCACTGGTATACTTCAATCGAAAACATTGCTAGATTTCGTTTCAATGTTAAAAATGTGGTAAAGGTAAATTTATACTTAGCTATATTACAGCTATTTGTATGATTTAATTTTAAAAGGGCAAGTAAAATCATATTAAGCACGTTACGTGTTATTACGATATAAAACGTGCGACGCGGAGAGCTATTATTGGCAACCATGTCTGTAATCTCAGGACGTGACTTGTTATTTTATCACTACCTTCCTTTTATTTTGTTAAAGTATATATTTTTTAAAGATATAATGGAAGTGATTGTATATTGTATATTATATTTTCTAACAGACAAAATAATATAATCAACTGTTTATGTGATACTAGCTGTTGCCCGCGACTCCGTCCATGCGGTATTAAAAAGAATTTAGTACTAGAAAATGTAGTAGTAGTAAAAGAACTTAGAACTAGTAGTCTTGGTGTTCTTCAAGATTATGTTCTACATCTGTGTCAAATTTAAACAAGATCCGTTGATCCGTTCTGGAGATACCTTTTAGCAAACACCCATCCATCCATACATACATACATCCAAACACTCGCATTTATTTTATTTTTAAGATAAACAACCAGCCTTAGATTTTTTCTTCTTTGTTGTTAAAAACACGTCAGTCTCGTACGTAACTATTAAAATTAAGAAATAACAACAAAAAATAGAAATTATTCTGTTGTTTTGTAATTCTATTATTTATTTTGTTCTAGCTTTGCCCCATGCAAACACAGATAAGAAAAGAATATTCCAGTTCTATATATGTTCCTCGGGAGGGATGACCCGGTATGTTTCTGCATAGATGTTTCGTTCATGGAAATTCTCGGTACCGATATTATACCAATTCACAAGTGTTGAAACTGAGTTGTACAGTATTTATAGAGAGTTGATATAAATCCGTATTTCGATTGTGCGGTCACGAACTGACTGAGTGGACAGGATTTCAATTCACACGTATTTCCTTACCGTTTATTCGAGTATAAACTTTGTATGAAAATTCAATATTTAAAAGCTATATAAAATTAGCCAAAATTATCAAAATAACTACTACTAGATTTAATGTACCCACTTTTACACTATTTGACTTTGAAATATGTTTAAGTTCGAAATTCAAATGAAAACTTAGATATTACTAGCTGTCGCCCTCAACTCCGTCCTCGTCCTCGAATTAAAAAAAAACGTAATAAGTAGGCCTATGTGTTCTTCCAGACTATGTTCTACATCTATCCAAATTTCTTTAAGATCCATTCAGCCGTTTCGGAGATACCTTAAAACCAGGGATTCCCAAAGTGGTCAAACTTAAAGCATTGCTAATTCTCACTCTGTCTTCTTCATTGATCTAAGTCAGAATGAAAAATAATAATAATAATGATAATTGATCTTAAAAGTAGGTAATTTGGACACGGGGGTCTGCGGTAACAGTTCATTTTGGAAAAGGGGTCACTTGTCCAAAATAGTTTGGGGATCCCTTTTTTTTTTTTTTTTTTTTTTAAAGTCTGGAAATGCATTTACACACCCCTATTTACGCCATTTGGGGATCCCTGGTTTAAACAAAACCAAACAAACCAAAACACAACAAAAACAATTTATAATATTAGTAAGAGTAAGATATAGAACCTAAATAATTAAATATCACATTTTAATACTAAAGAGTAATACTATATTTTAGCCAGTTTTAGCTGTAATAACCTCACATATTCGCTGTAAACCTTCTTTATATCCCTAAATGAAAAACGACTTTCTCATCGCCCCAACCTGCATTTTCATTTTATTATCCCACACATGTAATATTTGTTATACGAGAGACTATATATCAGCTCTATAAGGAAGGAGTCTCTGCTTTTTAGAATAAAAACAAAGAAATGTTTTTTTTTAATTTAATTAATTCTTAAATAAAATACTGGCTGTTTTACTACATTCTTATAATGTAGAAGATTAAAAAAATATATTCACGTAATAAATATTGACGTACTTATTAATTTTTCGTTTCTATTTGCTACATAGCTTAAGTTTATGTAACTATTTTCCATATTTTAACTTTAACTTTAGTAATAATTATGATTATCACCTCCCTGCATTAATTTTAACAAATCTTCGTCTGCAAATTCTATTAAATAACTTCTTTTTTTTCATGTAATCCATTTATTTCTTCTTTCAACAATAGTAAAGTCCGCAGCAGCTTTAACTTCTACACGAATGGCCAGTTCAGCCAGTGCAATAGTACACAGAAGACTGCATGCAGTAGAAGTATTTCTTAGTCTCATCTAATGATTGCGTTCTTGATATAAAGAAGTTGATCTAAAATCGAGTTTACAATATGACTGTGAGATTTGTGGTTAGCAAGTTTGCAAATCAGGGAGAAGTTTTATTTTCTGTGAGTGCGTTTTAATGTTTTTCATAACAAATTCATTTGTACTCGTTGTACGTTGTTTTAATGTGCAAAGTTAGCGGAGGGTTAATGCAACTTTTGAAGTTTTATTGCTCCGTTGAGATTAAAGTCGATAGTGAAATGTGAGGAGTTATGTAGTCTAATTTAATTTAATCAATTTTATTATTATCGTGAAATTGTAAGTATATTTAAAAAATGTCTACTACAGTTATTATTCTTAGAATTAAGTCAATGATTCGATGTTATCTGGAAATTTTCAAGTAAGATAATTAAGGATAGAAGTTGTACGATTTATTCCATTGCCGAAACTCTTGTTTGAAATATATCGTTATCTCTGGTTTTTTTTAATAATAAAGGAGACGATATTAAGGTTTTGTATGAGCGTTTTAACGTTGAAATTCTGCGGTTAACCTACATCGCTGAATGACACACATTTTCTTTTGTTTCACGTAAAAAAAAGTCGGAAATGTCTGTCGCTTTGTGATTAATGATACAGGAAGACGGTAATTTAGGAAGTTGATAGTAATAGAACATTATTCACTTTGAATTCAAGCTTATTTATACTTGAATTGATTTTAAAATTATTAATGCCAATTTTAAAATTATTTTATGATTGTAATGAAAATAGAAATTAGGTTACATTACTTTTTTTTTTAGTTTTCGACAATAGTTATCTGTATTTGGTAAAGAAGCTACTAAAAGCAATATGGAGGTCGCTTCAGCATTTTTAAACCAATTCACCTAATATATATGATAAGTAAGCCAATACGTTTATATAATCAAATATAATACGATCCGTACTCTGTTTAAATATAAAAAAGCTAAACAATGAAATAGAATAGACGTCCCCTTTTCTTCCACGAGAGATATAAATGAAAACTACAAAGCTTTGATCTGGGAAAACAGTACGGCAATTCCCACGAAACATAGCAAAGGGTGCGTTGCTATTCAAGCGGTGCGAAAACAAAACATATACCGCCTTATTACAAAAAATCTCAACAACTCTGGTTTAAACCCGAACTACGTAGTCTAGCTTAATCTCTAAAACCATGGTCTAAATGAATCCGTATTACAAAACGTAGACCAAACCAGAACTTCATAAACTAAGAATTTGAACCACGGTCAATCGATTATGACAGATAATCATTCGCTCACTAAATGTCATTTGATAATAAACGTTCCGTTTCTGCGAAAGTTGTAACATCTGGCTATCTTTTATCGGGTATGTATATAAAATGGAATAGAATAAAGCACGTCAAACGGAATTCTTTCGAATGTGCCCGCCCCGCGCGATCTTTGCTTTTACGTGTGTAATTGTCAATAAACTAATTGAAAATGGATCAACGATATGCAAAATGATCTGCATATTGGACTTCTGAGAAGAAAGTAAATAATTAATTACCTACTACTTCATTTACTACTACGTTTTAAAACTTTCTTTGATCCGGAAGAATTATTTAATTTTTAATATTTTAGCAAATACTGCGTCAATTAGTCGCACAATCGTGCGTTACTTTTTCGATCCACTATTTTTTCCGCAAAACGTTTAGTAAATCGGTACTTTTGTCTTAAATCTTCATTCGACAATTCGACAAAAGGATCCAAACGAACTCGACGTTTATTAGGTTGACGTGACATTTCTAATATTGGAGATGTTTCAATATCTTCAATGTCTTCCATGTCCATTAAATTAACCAAATCAGATTTTTAACAAAAATCCGATAAGGCACAAAACTCGTAAATAAGCGGATAGCAAATTCAAATGACTAACCTTAAATTTGACACTTTTGACATAAGTCTAAATCTGTGGTCTAAATAGTTAAACCTGGGAACGCAATGGTTTAAAGTTGTTACCATAGATAGACCAGGTTTTACGTTAAACTACGTTTTGTAATATGAATTTTAAATAAACCACTTCGAATGTAGGTTTAAACCAGGTTTTATAGTTAGACCACGTTTTATAATAAGGCGGATAAAATCTAGGCCTGTGAATAAAACAAAGATCTCTTTTATTTTGTCACATACTTATTTGAGTTAACAATAAAAGAAAAATTGTCATTAATATTAAAGACACAAATGCTTAATTGTATAAGAATTATAAAGGCGAATGTTTAGACGAATATTTGTAATTAGGTATCTCCAGAACGGCTCAACAAAACTCGCTGAAATTTAGCATAGTTTTAGAACATAGTCTGGAAGAACACATAGGTTACAAATAAAGTTTTTTTTTAATTTCGCCCGGATGAAGACGCGGGCAAAAGCTAGTATATTTTAATATACACGTTAATCATGATAAAATTTACAATGAGTTATTATTAATACGCGAAGCGAAAACTTTGTACTTGTTTTTAAGGAAATGAAATAATTTGAAAGAATGATCGTGTTTTTTTGAGTTAATATGGAGAGGAAGTGTATATCTAGTTTTTTTTTTCATTAATAAAATAATTTTTATTTTTATTATGAATTGTTTGAATTTTTGTAAAACCTCGAAAAACATACATACAAACAAGTCTAGTCAGTCGAACGGAAAATAAAGTTCATATTTAGATTGAAGCAAAAATAAAATAAACAAGACATCAAATAAGTCCCGCAACACACGAGGGATCCATGAGCTCTGATCGAACAAATCGTTTTCCATGTTACACTGAATAAATATTTACTATTACACGTAGCGTTAAAATTGTACGAGCATTGATTCAATACGAAAACTTCTACGTCGAGTTTTGTGTTACAATTGTTTTAAAAAACATTTTCATAGCCAAATTCAACCTTTCTTTTATTGTATGATAGATGTAGAAAGGTCTATCTACGCTGTAAAAAAATGGAAACATACTTTATTTGTTACATACGAGCAATTTAAATCTTTGTTTGGGTAATATAAAGTATTGTAACATGCGATCGATGTCATTGTTTTTGTCCGATTATATTCATATCATATTGTAAAGAAAATTTAACGAAACATTGCGTAGTAACTTGATATTAGTTACATAATTAAATCAAGAGCTAGTTCATACTGAAATAAAAACTGTCACTAAATGAAAATAAAGTTATCTGTCCACTTTTAAACACCATTAATCATTTTATCCTGTTGCAAAACTTGCACAGTCAAAATGTAACATCTGCTGCACAGTGTCGTTCTAGCAAAAGTTGGGATTTAACATATTTGTGTAAAACCTTTCCAGTGGAGAATAGTAGCAACAAAATGTCAATAGAAGTTGCTGAAATAGGAGGAACATTACGAGAGTTCTTTGAAGCGCATAAAATGAACACTAGAATTAAATAATTGTTTATTCTTTTTTTGATACAAATAAATTTAAAACAAGACTCAAGCTCATGTTAAAAGTTAAATAATATTAAATTAGGTCTACTTAAATTGGATCAAAATATCGGTAAAATTACAAAATATAAGTAAATCGGTAATTTAATTCGAGTAACTTCAATGTTACTAGTATTGTATGTAAATGATTTTTTTGAATTTATGTTCGATTTTGGTGACTTGTAACACTATTATTTTAACGAGTGTGACGTTAAAATTTTGCAATTTTCGCTGACTTTCTAAGAAAGTGAAAGAGTTGACTCTTCAAAAGAAAGTGGAGCTTTCTCGCCGTGCGCTGTAAAAAATATTTCAAAGCGATGACATCGCATTTCTAGAACAAAAAGATTGTTTTATCTTACAAATGAATGGAATAGAGGAAGATACTACAATAATTTAATTCATCTTTTATTTAATTTTAGTTTCAATGAAAACTTCATAAAATATTTGTCTACAAAAGCAGTGGCTTTAATAAGTGCGCTTAGGTTTATAATCAAACCTGGGTAACCGGAAGTCCAAGGGACCGCGAAATTTTTCCCGCTTATAGAAGTTTCTCTCTTACCCGGGTTCGAAAAAATGACTCTCGCTTATAGAGGATTTTTTGATTATCCAGTTCTCCTTTTCCATGTTCTACTGTACTTATACTTAAACAGGTTCTTCATTTGTTTACCAGTGGATTTTCACTACCAAAACATATTTACAGAAATGTATTGTTCTCTTTTTAAGAATAAGTGAAATGACAAATGTTTTATGTAGATGTTTCGACAACGGAAACAGACAGTAACGTAATTTAATACTCTGAAATTAATTCGTCGTAACATCAGGCAAATTGTACAATTTAGGTGTTATTAGCGTGAGCGTAAATTGCATTGCTTTGGCTCCGACGCGTTGCAGGCGTCTTATTCAATTAGTATAAATCCTATATCATGCTACCTATTAAGTACTTGGAATAATTAAATTGCTAGCTGATTACAATTTCTTTGCTGTGTCCAAATTGACTTGTTTGTGAGTAATAAAGTACACTTAATTGTAAATATTGTAGAAAACATAATTTACATTTTTATAACTAAATTTAAGATAGTAATAGTTCTCTAAATACACTTCATTTGTTTTTTCTTTTAAAAATATCTTTCCAAGTCTTTTGTTTCAAAAATAGTTAAAATTTTTCAAATTGTCTAAGATTATGAACGTAAAACACCTAAGTTATTAGTACATTAGGTTGCTTCACAAAGCGGGTCGAAGTATTTGCACAAATTATAAGAATGTTCAAAGATAAAGATAATTTATTAATTTAACTTTTCTTGCAGCTAATTAATTTGCCCACTAAATCATGCCGATAGGCATTTATAATTTTCACAGGCTAACAGTTCTTAAATACCATCAAGGACGCGTACTTAAGTAAATGTTTTTACTTATTAAATATTTCTTTACTTTACATTAATTAAAACGCCTATCCAACAAATCTAGTGTTGGTACTTGGGTGCGCCTGTCTAAATTTAATAGCAATACTCCGTACATGGCGGGATCAAAGTCCGCTTCTGCAAAGTATGCTTTAAGTCAAAAGCTGTCCCGGTGACAGTACTACCCTAGCTTTGAAGTGTTCGCAAGCTTTCTAGCAGCTATCGTGCTTACGTCACTTCTGTTAAATGTAATTACATCTTATATCTATATATATATAAAAGAAAGTCGTGTTAGTTACACTATTTATAACTCAAGAACGGCTGAATCGATTTGACTGAAAATTGGTGGGCAGGTAGCTTAGAACCAGGAAACGGACATAGGATAATTTTTACCCCGTTTTCTATTTTTTATTCCGCGCGGACGGAGTCGCGGGTAAAAGCTAGTATTTAATATTTATTTAAAAAAAATCCTTCAAATCCATTTTTACTCACAAACAAAAATGCTTCACGTATATCCATTTCCGAAAACCTTTTAAAAACGTATTATTTCTATTTTTATTTCAAAGAGAATAAAAATGTTTGAATATGAAGGCTGGGGTTTTCACTGGTTTCAATATTAAAGGAAACTGATTACAAACTTTATACGTAAACAATGTGCAATTTTCGTTCCAGAAGTAAAGACCTGTAAATTTGCTTTTTATATTGAGCAATTTCGATTGTTATCAAGCGCGTTGACAAGGTACTTATTCTGTCAAGTCACGATTTAGATTTAGCAAGAAAGAGAACAGGGTCTCATAATATTCTTTCGGAATTTATAGTGAAATTTCATATTCAAGTCGAGGATTCTCGTTATAATCATCTAGATTTTTATTAAAAAACATATTAGGTTTATAATAGTGCCGTTTATAGTTAAAAAAAACTTAATAACTTTTCATTTTAAGATATAGAAATATATCGTAGTACTTAGTGTTTGAATGTTACTGTGTGGTTGGTACGTTGGATATTCACAGATTATGCGACAATAGGAATTTTGGGACGAGAAAAAAAATCTACTAATTACTTTTGCCTTTAATGTCTTATTTTATTTAAAAAAAAATTCTTTGAAATATCAGTATTTTATATCTTTTATATAACATAAAATTGTTTTATTTCTTTTATTTTTCCGTAGTATTCGTGTAATTTAGACCTACGTAAGTTTGTGTACTCTTACTAATGATGATGGAGTACAACAATAATGTGACCGCGACTCGTTAACATCAGCCTGTATCGCTATACCTTAATCCGACTCTATTTACTTTACTAAAAAATAACAATATTACGCAACTAGAAAATAAAATGTGTTGTGTTTTATAATTAAAATATTTTGTTTTGGGTTGAATTAATAATATGGTGTGTTTATTTTTTGAAAATATAATGTGTTTTGTTTTATTCATTACAATAATTTGTTTTATATTATATGAAATATAAAGTGTGTTCAATTTTACCATAAGAATATTTTGTTTTGTATTGAATGGAAAGTAAAGTGAGTTTTTTCTTGTACACTCAAATATTTTATTTGTATTTAATGATGTTAGAGACTAAATTAACGGTAGATGTTACGAAATTTCGTATTTTTTATGCACTTGAAGAAATTGCGGGATATGAAATTAAAATGTTTTAAGTATCGGGATTGTTCGGTACAGACGCACTGTAGTTCATCGTCTTCAATGACGAACTATATGTTCGAATTTCGTGGTTCGCCTATACAGGGTTAATGTAGGTAGACTCATTTTTATTCTTCCGCACAAGCGGGTAGTTGGAAATCCCTCACCGCATTTGCGGGCGCGGGGCCTGCGGGGGCTTGTGCGGGTAAGACACTGCAGGTATTTTGACGGAAAGAGTTACACATCGGACGTGTCGGTTTCTTAGCATACAATGTCGCTAGAATATTCGATTCCGCGTTCGGTTTGATAACGACACGTCTATAGCACCCTGAGGGAAAAGGTGCATCAGGAGACCAGCATCGCTGGTGCCTATAGACTATTTTACTGTGATTTATTTGACTCAACTGACACCGATAGAGTGACTAGGCATATGCAGGCGATGAACAGGGCATCGAATTGGTAAGTGCCACTTCATCTTTTAACAATATTACGCCATCCACTGCAATGCGTAGTCTAAGGTAGGTTGTGCCGCGTGATTCAAACCCGGCGTGTACGGTAAAGGGATTATATTTTGAAACGAAAATGTTAAATTTTTTTGGTGTGTACATAAAATCATTGACTGCGGAAGTATTTCTACATTACATTACACGTTCTCGTTTAATTAATACAGTTTCGTTAAAACAAAGGCGTTAAATGAAAATGATATCGAAAAATCCATTATCATTATTGAATTCGTTCTCATTTTAATTCTACTGTCGAGAGTAGTAATGATGTCAATTTACCGTGGGTTTTCATTGGGGAAACATTCACAAAAGAACGTAGTATTTATTATTTCTATCATTTTTTAAAAAACAAACAGAGGCAACTCGTACGTTTCTGTATGATATGAATTTTTCAGCAGTGGAAACCCATGCTATATTAGATTCAATAAAGTTGAAACTATGGTATTATAGCAGATTAGATAATTCTTCAGGTTTTTAGATAATTTAGGCTCTTAGGTTTTAAAATTTAAAGCTTTAAGATCGAACGTTGTCGGTAAAAAACTTTATTTCTATATTTATAAATAAAACTCTTTTATCCACAAGTACATTTAATATTACAAACATACCTTGAGAGCACGTATTTTAATCTACATAAAAGCATGACTCATTTTCAGTTCCCGGGGTCTGGTCCGTAAGGCCTTAATTTAAGATATATGTTCTAATAAAAAAAATAAAAATATATAATATCACGCAGTCTTCAACTAAACCATGTGTTTGGATTACACAAATACCATATAAAAAAACATACTCTCATCTCTTTCATTTCCTAGATGATTTTTACAGGTTACTTTTTTTTAAAATACGCATTTAGTTTTATTGGAACACTGGCTGTCGCCTCTGAATCCGTCCGCGCGGTATTAAAAGAAAAACGTATTAAGTAGCCTACATGTTCTTCCAGACTATGTTCTACATCTGTGCCTAATTTGATCAAGATTCGTTGAGCCGTCCCGGAGGTACCTTCAAACAAACATCCATCCATCCATCTATCCATCCATCCATCTAAACTTTCGCATTTATAATGTTAGATTTACTACAATTGTGATGTACAGAGTTAAATAAGAAAACTGAAATACGGTTTGACCCTCATATAAAACAGACAAGGGTGCGTGATAAATTATCTTATCATTTTTTATCTATATCATTAATGTAATACGTTTTTCTTTTGTATTTCTGTGAATATTGTACATTTAAAAATATCTTTAATACTTAAATGCATGATATTAAATTGAGATACGTAATCAAAATTTTGAAGTTGTTTCACGTTTTATGCATAGTGAAAAAGATTGAAGCTCTAGTTTAGAATCAGGTTTAGAATTGTTTCCGCATTTAAATTAATTGTTTAAAACTAAATGTAAAATAAATAAAGTCCTGATTAGTAAAATTTGTATATTAATGTAAAACATTTCTGAACTGAAATTGACAGAAAAACTGCTTACTTCGTTTACTAAATATTATATGTGGTCGTTGTTTTTATGGTGTGTTTGTTGTTTGTCTTAAAGCTGCTTCTATAAAGTATATTACGGTACGCCATCTTACCTGATTTAAATTTAAGATAAGACTTTATTTTGCCTTCCTTTTAAAGGTACTCAACAAAGACGCGGTTAAATCATCTGCATTAACATTACCTCTATGTTTTTGAAATATTCACAAGAATCATACTTAATTACTGAATAATATTGTAAATGTGTTTAATAATATTATAAATGTTTGGATGGATGATTTATTTATTGACTATTATTGCTATTATAAATTATACAGAAAATGACTAAAAAGTAAATAATGGTTTGTTTGAAGGTATCTCCGGAACGGTTTAACGAATCTCGATGAAATTTGGCACAAATGTAAAACATAGAAGAACACATAGGCTACTAATTACGTTTTTTAAGAGTCACGGGCGACATCTAGTACTGCATAAAAGTTATACACCAGTTAGATAAAAAAAATAACCGAACCGAAATAAAACTCAGAGCGTCTTCTTTTTTCGAAGTTATAAAAAAAAACGAATTTTCTGTCAAAATGAGAACAGTTAATGTAGTCTTTAATAGAGATTATTGTCTGTAATGATAGTATTCAAACTAACAAGAAATGATTTCTTAGCAATTTCTTGAATATAAAAATTCTGTTAATTATATACGAACATTGTAATTTGATGTGTGGATTTTCAAATAGTAATCCAATGTGGGTCAAACACTCAGCCGTCGACGCGGGGATCTTGAATTCTCGAAGCAAATATTTGTCGAATTACTGCTTGACTATTTGTATTAGTATCACAACAAATCATGATTACACCAATTCCAGTAATCAAATTATACTTTCATACCAAATATTATTTAATGAAAGTTATTTTTAATACATTTACGTATTCAAATATATATGTTTGTGTGTTTATCCTCTAAATCACTTGGTAGATTTTGATGAAACTTTGGTAGTAAGTTTTGTACCAAATTTTTTTAAATATAGTATCTGACGAAATTCAAGTAAGTTTACTTGACTTTATTTTGATCATAAAATTGTTTGAGAAAACAAAACCAGATAATTGGTCTATAGTAATTTTTTTATTTACAGTTTTTTTTTAATATTAAATGCTTCTATGTAGACTGCAATTTAACGTTACATTTCCATGTAAAACAAAACGTAGAATTTATGAAAATATTTTTTTATATTCGCTAGTTGATGGAGTCAAGCTAATTTGTTAAGTAAACGAGGTAAATGAAACATTTGAATCATTTCTTATTATGAAATGTTTTAATTTGCTTTCTAAAAAGTTTTATTTATGTACTATTTTTTTCCTTTCCATAGCCACCGTATCGTTCCGTTCGGTAACAAGAGAGATTTATTTAATTTTTTAACAAGCATAATAATGTTTCATTAACCATCATTCTGAAACCGATTAAGAAACGAACTACACAAAAAGTATACTAAAAAAAATTTTTTTTGTGTTTCCAGAGGTTTTTTTGTAATCCCCATAATTGTTCAAAAATTCTTTCTATTCTTCAAAAAGTGTTTTTTACTTTAACGAATTACCCTAAAACAAAAGATTAGTATAATATTGAAATTAGAATAGATGTGGACTCAAATAACGTATGGTATAATTATTAGCCAATAAATTTTCTTATTATACTTATTGTGGGTTTTTATTGCCAACACACTTTTATAAAAAAAAAATCTCTATCTCTCACATTCTCTTTTAAAAAACAGAGACAACAATATATGTCAATACGAATGTTACTGCAGTGGAATTTCACGGTTATTTTGTCCTATTTACTTAATCAGGCCCGACAAATAGAGATTAATCTGTGGCGTATTTTGATCCCGATTGCGACACAGAGATACAGTAAACCCTATTCGTTTCGACGAGCTTAACAAATATCTAACGTGACAGGGCATTTTTACATTAACATCAGGGTATAACTTAGGATGCCTTTTTGTAATACCAAGCAAACGGAGTCATGGACAACATCTATTAAGGATTAGGCAAAGAAAAAATATTTGGTATTCGACCAATCAAGTTGTGTATATTGTAACAAAAAATAAATAGGTACTCGGATTTTTATCAACGGCAGTAAAACACTGCTCGTGAGCTCGTGACGCCTGTGACGTTGCACAAAAAGACAAGCGCAGATTTTTTTTATAAATTACCGCGCGGCATTCGTGTTGTGTGATTTTTTAGATTCAGTAGCAGAGAACTAGTTTACTTGGATTAAATAAACAGGTTTTAATATTCATGAAAATAGCTGAATGATCAATAAACTACTGTCATATTAATACTATATTTTAGGCCGAAACAACAGTAATTTTGGGATATCCAGCGTAGAGCTTTTTTATATTTTTATGAAAATTAGTTTTCATGAAAATATCAAGCAATTAATGCATACTATTTCTACTCACTTATCGACTATAACATGAAGAAGCTAATAAAATACAAACAGAATTCAAGTTAAGTAAAGTTGAACTGTAGATTAAATCTTACTAATGGATGGATGTTTGTTCGAAGGTGTTTCAATAACGGCTCAACGGATCTTGATGAAATTTGGCAAGATGTAGAACATAGTCCGGAAGAACACATAGGCTACTTTTTTACGTCTTTTTTAATTACGTGCGGACGGAGTCGCTAGCGACAGCTTGTCATATGTATTTTGCAATGTGCGCAGTGTTTTTCTTTTAATTAAAACCTTGAAAAGGTAGTTATATCTGGAACAAGAAGGAGCAAAGACAGGTCAGTACTCCTTTATTTACTTACTAGCTTTTACCCGCGACTCCGTCCGCGCGGAATAAAAAAAAATAGGAAACGGGGTAAAAATTATCCTATGTCCGTTTCCTGGTTCTAAGCTACCTGCCCGCCAATTTTCAGTCAAATCGATTCAGCCGTTCTTGAGTTATAGTGTAACTAACACGACTTTCTTTTATATATATAGATAGATATAGATGTCATGTGCGGCGCCTTGTCTACGTCCGAAGTAAAAGGTTGGTAATTTGATACGTTTATATTAGAAGTTAATAGAATATAAAGGTTGAGATAATATCACTAAATAACGTCCTTATATACTCGTATATCTAAAATGAACAATAAACGTGATAGTTTATGTAATACAAATACTTAGTGGTGTATGAACCTTTCTTACTGCGTTCGTTTGTTATTTTTGAAAAAGAGAGTCAAAACAGTTGAAATCGCACTGGGACAGCATTATAGACTATGATCTAGTCAACCTTAAGGATAGGCTTAAGCTTATTATCTTAGTAGTGATCTCTCGCGACACCTTCAGCGCTGTATTGAAAAAAACCTAAGTTAATTTCGATATAAGCTGCTTTCCAGTAAAAGTTCCGCCAAAATCGATCCAGCCATTTCGTAGATTACTCGGATTATAAGTAAAACAAATGTATACGAAATATGCAATTTAATTCTATATTACATACAGACACTCCAATTTTATTAATTGTATAGATATAGAGGTTGTTTGTTATTTAACTGTAATCTTACTAAACTCTATGAAATGCAAGATTATAAATTAGATTAATACAAAATTGTGCAATAGTTTGTTTTAGATTAAAACAAAGAACAAAGTTTCGGCTTTGTATTGGAAATCAAATACAAAGTGGCTTACAGGAAATTGCATCAGAACTTCTTTAAAGTTGGCACGATTCCGCTTATATTCAACTTAAGTTAACAAAAATCATTTTTAAACTTTATTTATTTCACTTCATCTTCAATTGAAACTAAAAGACTTAAGGGAACGAAGTACAGATTTAATTAATTAATTAAACGCGTGATTCCCAATTAATTCTTCGTATTAATTAAGTCGTTATTAATTATCACTGATTATCCTGTTAATTAAAATTGTAATCGTTAACTAGATGTAGAGAAATATAAAAGATACAAGCATACAGTGAGATTTGCAGAGTTGTGAAAATATCGTTATCCCTATTTTTTCATGGGAAATAAGAGGGATAGATATGTTTTTGTACATTTATTACTGTATTGATAATCCACGGTTAATGTCTCGTTAATTTAATACCTTAGATTACCAATATAGTATACATATCACAGACCCTCTTGTCTAAAGAATAAGCCAAATGAATATCGACATCTAAAATACTTTTTCACCTTAATTTGACAAAAAATAATACGATCATTGTAAACAGATTCGGTGAACTGGAATAATATAATAAAGATTATGTTCTCGATAGAATGGAATGTTAGTAACTCGATAAATTGTCAAACGTGACATCCTTTGAATAGCGTGAATAAGACTAAGGAAATTTAACACAATTTTCTGATTACAGGTACTTAAGTATATTTCAATTCGTCCTATTGTTTTAATCTGTTTTAATAAATAGAAGTAACATATCATGTTCTCGCTTTAAAAAGTTTTTGTTATAACTGAGAAATGATAATTTTTTTTTTAGTTTTTTAAGGCACAACTCATAGAACGAAATCTGTACAAAATCTGTTTAAAAACGAATTATTACTTCCTAATACCACCTTTAGTTTTTGATTTAGGAAAAAAGATACATAATAAACATTTTATTAAGGTTTTTTTCATGAAAATTATTTTAACTTTCTTAGCTGAATTAACTTAACTTGTTACCAAGTTACTAAAACACGAACCACGTACACTTAATCTGTTTTAACTTAGTTTCGTCTTAGCGACAATTTTTCTACATCCGTGATACGTGATTGGGATTTTATGGATGTAACAATATTTCTTTTATTTTTACATTAAATAACAATTAACGCATACATAGATACAAATATATCAAGAGACGGGACATTACAAACCAAACTTTATACTCAAAAAGATATGCCATATGTAAAGTTCCGTTTGATAAACCGAGACGTTTTTGACATACAGTGTCCGATAGCGATTATGCTTAAAATATTTGAAGGAAAGTGATCATAATGTCCGTTCTATAAATTTTAACTTGCCAATCACAAAAACAGCGCTAAATGTTGAGGTAAATACATTTTTGTATTAATTGCAAAGTTAGTACAACAAAACTTTTTATCACAAGGACCTTGACATTTTGTTGTTAAGCCTAAAAAACTATAAAAATGACTTAATAAAACAAAAGTCATTAACGTTATCTAAACAAGCTTTAATACAACGCAGATAAACTGTATTAGAGGTTGACTTTTGTTAACCAACTAATCTAAGTTCTCGATTCGATGAACTGAAAGGAATCTCATTCGCTGGGAACCCTTTTGTATGACGCTCGCAAAATTCATTAATTCATTTGTCGTACTACGGCCTACAGATACAAAAACCTTTTAAGAAGGTTGTTGAAATAAAGGTCAATTTATCGTGGGTTTTCGAGACTAAAATCCTCGTTTAAGATGTATTGTTTTTAGCCGACTTCAAAAAGAAGGAGGTTATCAATTCGTTTTTTTTATGTGTGTTACCGCGAAACTCCGCCCCTGGTGGTCCGATTTTGATAAAAAATATTTTAATCGAAAGGAAGTGCTTGCAGATGGGTCCCATTTTTTTTTTAAATAACTAGAAGACTAGTAGATTTTGAATTTAGCCTCAAAATTTTGTCATATCTGTTTTGTCAAAGATTATAACAGGGATGTCGATATGTTTTAAATAGAGATATTGGTCTTAGGAAGCAAAGGTTAGTGAGTGTTTCCAAGTATGGCGTGGTGGCCTTCTTAAACTAAAGCCACACATTTACAGTTTAACTGTATTTGTTAAAACTGAAGGTGTGAAGACAAAACTGAAAAGTACAGTTTAACTGAGAGTTTAAATTTTGCTTTCATACGATTAAACTTACGTACCATTTAACTGTATAGTTCGACTGCACAGTTAAAACTGAAGGTGTGTATTGGGTAACCGCCTACCGGCCTACCACCTACTAACTAAATACTTAGAACGAAAAATAAGAAACTTTTACACACTAAGTAAACCGAATAGGTTTTAGGGAGGCGTTCCCCTTTTAGTAAGTGTTACGCCTCACATATTTTCTTATCTTTAGCCTTTTGTGGCGCAGATAATTGGTACTAGAGGAGACTGTTACGAAAACTATCTTGATTTTATCAGTAAAAGTTACACTTTTTCCTAATCAAATTATATACTAAGTTTGCTGGTAGTACTATTTATCTAGGGAGATATGGTGTTGTGGTGCTCATACAATTTAAGACCTTTATTGCAGTAAAAAAACATCTTGCTTTTAACCAGATTAATTGTCTTTTCTTAACAAATAGCTTTGAAAGGTTTCATAACGACATAATTTTGACTATTCAAATAACATAAAAGCTCGTTTACATTGCTTATTTTCTGAATCACAATAGGTATTCACCTGAGTCGAGGCATTGAATAAAACGTTGGCGCTAAATGAAAGCCATCCCTTACAGTTCATTGAGCAGAACGCTTAGAATGCGGACGGAATAGGTTAATAGAGGGTCAGCCCAATTGCGGTCACTTGCTACAAATGCCCTTCATTTGTAATATAAACGACATGAGTACACACACATACTGTCGTAATAGTCTCGCAAAATATCCGCATAACAAGCGTAAATTAATTAAAATATATAGAGGTGAAACTAAAACCGTTTATTAAATTTAAATGACGTTAGTAGAGTCAAGAGAAGAGTGAATAGGTTAATGTTGAACTGAAACTATATTACGATTACGAGCATGTTAAAACAATGAGTGATAACTGAATAGTGTAAAGTATAATAATAATAATATTATATAAACATGACTATGCAGACAGAATACACAAGGTAAAGCGCTCAAGTCCGACAGCTAAATACATAGTTTTTAATACCCATTTATCCTTTATTCTTACTTATGACTATTTTTTTTATTAAAGCTTCTTTTGTCTTAAATATCGTCGATTTAAGCCTCCGTAAGTTAGATGTCTGTTAATAGACGCTCTGCTGTATTAAAATTGTATTATAAATTTCCTTTTCCTTACTTTTCTAAGAAATCAAATGTTTCCAATTAGCCTTACTTTACCCTTAAAATGCTATTTCTAACCTCAGTTTTTTTCTTAAACGCACATTAATTAAAATGGTGTTAATTTGCTTTAATAAATATAATTTTTTTATTAAATTTTAAATAACATTTTTATTTCACTTCTTAAAGTATCAATTACTTCAAATATAAAACCTTACCTTTATAATAATAATTATATCGTCGGTACTTCGTGAATTTTCACAATTAATTAAGCGTTCTAACCAAATGTGTTGCCGTGAAACTTACTAAAAGATTTTACAGTCCATAAAATTAAGCACTCATATTACTGAGAGAATACTCTAATTAAAATTTTATGAAATTTTGTAACTTCATAATTGTATACTTCTCCTGTTACAAAATTAAATGGTTAATTTTTAGGGTAAAAATAATTTGAATAATTAAAAACTGACCTAGAAAATGGTTCAGTTTCCGATAATTTGTAAGACTGATTATGTTAAGTCAATAAATGTATACTTTAGAAAATACTGTTCAATTACGTAATAAACCCTTAGATTTACCTTTCTTTTTATTATTATAAGGTGACAAACGAGAGGTGAATTTCGTAATAGCGAAGTGACTACTCACCAAAGACAATTGCACTTGTGAAGTGTTATTGTACCGGTCAAGACAGCTCATTCGTGCTAAAGATGTTGTTGCTGGTGTATACCACTGTTAGACTTCTTTTCTAACCCAATTAAAGTTATTTAGGAGAAGCTGTCTTGTTTAAGATTAAGACAACTTTTCGCTACTAAATGAATAAAAGCTTATGTTTTTATAACAAGGTCTTTATTAAATATGTTTACTTGTATATTTTGTATATAGAGTTCGAGGAACATAGTAAAATCTTGTAAACTTAACTCCGAAATGCCAGGTTTACGATCTGTTACGTTTGGTATTTTATTCAATGTGAAATGCTCCGGAATGTCGAACCCTTGCTGACTGAAATCGTTGGAACATCTTTTTTCTTCAAAGTTCGGGGTAACAAAGGGACGGACAGATAGGCTGATGTTGATTTTTATGCGTATAGATTCTGTCGGATTCTTAGAAAACATTACGTGTTGAAGTTGATTTATAGTTTACATTCTTTTACAAGACATGCCCCTTTCTCTGTGAAATCTCGGTTCAAACTTTTTACATTTAAACGAAAAAGCTCGAATCTTTATAAACATATGCCTGCCATTGTAAATTGCCCTATAATCCTTTTATATTTCCTCAGCCGTTTTTAAGGAAGCTTACGTTTGATAAGTGATAGTAATAATTTGATTTTCTCCTGCAGAATTATGTGTAAAACATATTGCTATTTATTTTTGTTAGATTTTTGGCCAAATTTTTGCAAATGAAACATAATTAAGAAATGTTTTATCTCGTAACAATCATGCAATTTCCCTGTGATCTCTCCGGACAGCTAGATTCGGAATACAACCGGGCATTGAGTAACAGACTAAACCAATGTTGTTAAGTACTCTAGTATCAAATTACCATGACTGTAAAGCGCTACTATCTAAATAAGCAACTGTAAATAATGCTGTTATCAAAGGCTAATCGTTCAATTTTTTATTAAAAAGTTGACATTAACTTCTTTTTCGTTAAACAGAGTAACAATAATTTTAAATGGTAAAATTAGATGTGATCATCATTTTATCTGAAAGGTAGTGTACAAGTATATAAGAGATTATATAAACTTAACAATGATTGGACATTTGAAATAAATGAGTACAATATCATTTCAGACAGAGAGCTGGAGATTCTCATTAGATCGTCTAATACACTTGGATAGTTTCTCTTAAGTTATTTTATCTCGTCAAATTACGTAGTTCATGGAACGTTTTATAATTTTGTTGCAAGATAGTTTTGAATATTATTTTGCATAATATAAAACAAGAAAGCATGCTGTTTATTCCATTGTTCAGTTCTCGTTGAAAGAAGTAATTATTAAGAATGTATGGTCCAATAATGGTTTAGTACTGACATTATTCTGGCAAAGTTCTCTCTTTTCCTTTTAATTTAATAAACAAATAGCTGTCACCCGCGACTCCGTCGACGCGGATTTAAAAAAAAGTATGTATTCTTCCAGACTATGTTCTACATTTGTACCAAATTTCATCAAGATCCGTTGAGTCGTTCCGTATATACCTTATAACAAACATCCATCCATGCATCTAAACTTTCGCATTTATAATATTAGTAAGATTAAGGTAACTATTAAGGTATCTTGGTGTAATTTCTTATGAATTCAGCCATCTTAATAATAATAATATTAATAATATTTACAAACAGAAAATTTGTATACCTTTCTAATATTTCTCCTTAATTGTTTAATCATTTGATTTTCACCGAGGCCTTTGACCTTTTATCAATTATGGCCTCTAGCAAAATAAAGGAAAATAATTTCAATACAAACAGCATTGCTTTTATAAGTTTATCTTTGTATTACATTGTATTTTGGTCGTGAATTTCGCTCAGTCGGTTTTGCTTTTATTAAATTAAATGTCAAAAACACAAAAATCTGTTAATGTTATTGTTATCCAAATCAATGCTGTATATGTAATCCAGATATTGTTTTACAAAGGGAATGACAAATAATATATTGACAACAACACAACATCAAAAATGTTTATCCAATTTTATTAATAAAATGATTCGTAGTATTTTGTGCGTAAAAAGTATTGTGTTCATGTTTTTACAGGATGTTTAAAAACTTCAATTTAATAAGTTCTTTATCATTGTTGAATAAAAAAAAAATTCTTCTGGTAATTGACAAAATTTAGTGTTAAAATTATAACGATTTGTTACTTTATTTATCATGAAGTCTATGTATTAACATTTTTAATCAACATTTTCAAGTATTTAATAATCATAATAAAAATGTTTTGACGTTATTTTCATTCCCGTAACGTTTCGCTGCATATAGCTCGGGCAAGAAGCCAATAAACGGTTCAAATCATGTATTGGCCATCACATCGACAATGTAAATTGAAATTTCTTATCGTAAACGTTTTCTACAATGCAATTGACCATTACTATAAAGATAAATAAATATTGTAATAAAATAGACAGCAGTAAATTACATCATTCGGAGCATCCATTGCCATCGTTATATTTCGTCACAAAGTCTAGTAATCCTTAGCGATACAAAGGAATACAACAATCTGAGTCTTATTTGTTACATAATTTTACTAATAATATAAACTAGCTTTTACCTAAACTAGCTTTAAAAGTTCCTATGTCCGTCTCCTAGTTCTAAGCTACCTCCCCATCAATTTTCAGCTAAATCAGTTCGACCAATCTTGAGTTACAAACAGTGTAACTAACACGACTTTCTTTTATATATATAAAGATGCTGATGTTTAGATGGATGGATGGATGGATAGATGTTTATTTGAATGTAGCTCCGGATGGGCTTAACGGATCTTGATGAAATTTGACACAGATATAGAACATAGTCAGGAATAACACATAGGCTATTTATTACGTTTTCATTTAATTCCGCGCGGACGGAGTCGCTGACGACAGTTAGTTGTAAATAAACTAAGACAAAAACACGGTTTAGCACCGTGGCATGGTAGCCAGAGTGAATTGTAGTGTGGGGTGTTGTGGTTGTTAATCACAAAAAAAAATGTATTACATTAAAACTCAAAATATATCAGCAGCTATGATACTTCACCGTAATACAGATGGGCCCATCTCAGGAGCCACACCTTAAATCTTAACAAGAATTACTTACCGCATAATTGTACCCGCAGAAACCTCGACTAGGCCATTACCATCTGTTGCGACAACACACGGCTTAAAGTGGATTAGATTAGTTATTCCGTTGTAAGTTTCTAGAAATTTATTTTAAGAAAAATTAACAAGGTACCTAGAACCTGATAAGAAACATGATTACGTACTAAATTAACTTAGTTTAAAAATAATGCTATTTTTATTTTTATTTATATAAAGTCATAAAAGCAATATCAAATTTTTAATTCAATTTACAAATGTGAATCGAAAGTTAGATTCGTAAAAACTGATATTTCTTATGACATATTAATTGAAATATATTAAAGTTTTACTATCGTTGCTGACTTTACATATAAATATTATAAAAGAAAGTATTTTTTATTAGAAACACTAAAGTTGCCGCTCACTATTGTAAAAAAAAAACAATATTTAATATCGGCAACACTCGTGAGACTTTCATAATTCAAACGTCACCTGTCAAACACAACCATCGACTACATCTGACAGTTCACCAATAATTTATCCGTTTGATAAGAAATAGTAAGGTAACCAACTTCTCCGTCGCTTTTACGAAAACAGAAAACTGTACGTACACAAAAGTTGATGAATTAATTATAAATACTTTATGCGCCCAAAGACTTTTAATTTTTTTTATTATCTCTAATTATTAAAACTATAAATTAATACTTTTATCGTAATACTATTATAATTAACTCAGAAACTATCATATACTATATACAGGCAATATCGATATTATGGCACAAAACAGCTGGTAGTCCATAAAAATAAATAATAGCAATGTTTGATTACAGACTAGCCGTAAAATATTGTCGCTTTAAAAGGCGTTAAATGTGGTTTTATGGTAATGGAGGCCTAATGGTGCAAGTAATTTTCATTGCCGTTATGACCAGCGTAGCGCGTTTAAAATATTGTTCATAGTTTTATTTATAACCTGACTGGAAAACTGGTTTTCATTGTTGTATTTCAATTTGAAAAAAATAAAAATAAAAAAAGGTTTGTATTGGTTAACAATTATAAAAGACGTCAATAAAATATATTTGTAAAACAAAAGAGCAATTTTTCAATTTGTAAAAATTTAACAAGGGTAAAATGCCGTAGAAATGTATAGTACATTTTATTATTGCCATGTTTCAAAGGAAATTCTAACAAAAGGAGTTGTTTAGTGAAGCTGATAGAATTAAGTCCTTGAGTTTATAAATCAACTTAATTGCTATCAAAGAAAACTTTCAGATGATCAAATTAATCCCAATTTATTCTTTAATACTGTTATATTTTATTGAGGCAGTTTAAATTTATATTGTTCTGATGAGAGAAAAGGGAATACTTCGGACAGAATAAAGTAGAGTATAAAATCGAATTTATGCTTTGTTTTTTTTTTTTAGGACAATGCCAGTGTAGTTTTGTTTTTTCATATTTGCGATGAAACTGAAACATCAAATAACAGCTAAATCTATGAATGAGGTCAGGTCACGACCGTTTGATAAAGACGAAAAAATATTGAAGAACCTGTTTTTTGTTTTAAAATTAACGTGTAGGTTAATGAGAACCTAACAAAGATTTTTTAATTGCAACTTTTTTTAAGTAGAATATCTCTGATACATTGCTGGCAGAAATTACGTTCGTATAAAGCGACTAATAAAGATCGAAACTGCGACTTGTCTCTAAATTGACTAAAGGTCTAGTTTTATTTTTGGCTAACTAACCTCTGTTTATCTTGAAGAGGCATTTACATTTTCACCAGACTTGAGGTGACAGGCAGTGGGCGCTAAGCCTAAACCTCGTTTATCAGTAAGGCTACCCAAGAAGCCTCGCCTCAGGCTGTTACTTCCCTCAAGGTCTAGTCAAGTTTGCATGTCTTTTGATGAAATCGATTGTTATCTCCATGTCGGGATTTATGGCAAAGGCCTACAACAGTGGATATCTTTGACCCACAAAACAAATAGTTGAAAATGAAAACATTACCAAAGGAGTTAGTATATAACTAACAAATAAAAGTTTTCATAATAGTAGGTTAAGAAGAAGCATAGTGGAGATCGTGTTATGTACTTTAAAAGGAAAATAGAAATACTAAAAAACAGTGGAGTATGCAGAAAAATATATCCAAGTAGAAAGGATAACGTAACACAAATTTTATCGGCGCTTCAGATCATTTTCGGGTGAGCTTCACTTACGCGACTGCTATTTCCGGGAAAAAGTTTATCTAGCAAACAACAAAATTTTGTTTCCTTTGACCCCGGACATATATGTATATGTATGTTTATATATACGAGTACTATCGGCGAGATCACCAGCTCAGACAGAACACTAGTGAGGTATATATAACATAAGACTGATTGAAAAAATATTATTTTTAGAAAGACACCGGTAATAAACAAAGTAAACAACTGTAGATTTACGATACTTGAACTTGTTAAAATATGATAGAAAACTTGTTTAAATAATAACCTTTACTGCTTTAGTTAAGAATTTAAAATAAATTAAGATGTACAATATTCTTGAAATTTTCATTCCGAGTCAAGATTCTAAAAGACTTCAACAACATCCTAATTAAGTAAGCAAAGTAAACATAAAATAACAAGAAGTTTCCTTTAATTAAAATTTTTGCATCACTTTGCTGAACAGTTAATCAAAAAAAAATATGCAAAATGGATTCACTACTTGTTATTGTTTAAATTCTGAAAAAGCGCTTAGGGAAACAATTTTAGGTTTGAATTATTACTATGCTATAGCATAGGTTTAAATGGAATGGATGGAAAGCAAATTAATCAGATGGTGTTCAGGAAATAACAAGTTGTTTATAGGATCTATTTAACTTGCACTCATTTTTTTGTTGATCAAATCTAGTGATAAAATTTAGAACCACTTCTCATAGGATTGATCTGAAATTTCTGATCCGAATTTATTTCACTAAATGGTTACTTCTTGTGGCAATTTGACAAAGTTAGAAATAAGTAATTTTATTAAAAATCTTATTTACACACTTTTTATTTATATCGCTATTTAGTACCCATTCAAATAATAACGTATCTTTAAGCTATAAAAGAACGGTAATATTAAAAAAAAATCGTCACAATATCGTCGCAAAAAGTTGTTGCATGTGATTTTTTTCATTGAAAGTTTCAGTGGGAAAGGATTTTTATGACACTTTTCCTCAACAGAGATAAAAAGTGTCGTCGGCGCACGCATTCAGTTCCGACAAAAATAAATTACTATCATTTCTCATGCAAACTTTATCTATGATCAACAAAAAGATATTCAAATTGTAAAAGAAAACATATACAGTCAAGACTATGCATTCGCGGGGGCTACGACCCGAAAATGTGCAGATACCGAAACTACTATTAAATGTTTTGGCGTGAATACAAAGATTTGTCTACAATTTTTTAGCCTGCAAATTGTGAAACTGCCAGTAATTGCTACTAAGGAGATCTTATTGTACTATAAAGCTATTGGCTTGTTAACTTTAAGGTTTCAAGATTACAAGAATTATAATTTTTTATACTCAATGTTCTGTTATGTTCAAAGGTTTTAAATTAAAAAATCGACATTTAACAACTACAACAAAAAAAGTTGTAACGATTTTGTCCGGTTTATATCAACACAAGGTTTTTTAATGATATTACCAAACAATACGTTCTAGCTATTTCCTATTAATTTCTTTGTTGCTCGTAATTGCAGGAAAACATTTAAATTTATTAATATCAGACAATAAATCAATAAAATTTACATTTCAATGCCATTATTAAATTGATTTATTTCAGTTTGGTTTGGATTCGATGTCAAATGAATATAATGAAATATTTCAATGAAAATCCTATATTAAATATAAATTTAATAAACTTACAAAAGCATGAATCATATCACTTTATACTTTATTAAGTATTGAAATAAACGTTTTGTTGAAAATAATTATCCTTATTCTCTTTAGAAATAAAAATATAAAATATTCCAAAACTAAACTTTAAAAAAAAATATTCAATTTGGAATGTAGTTTTCATGGAACAGATTTGAGTTAAAAAAAAAGTAGTGGAAAAGTTACAAATAGATTTATTTTCGTTGAGAGGGATATGCTTTGAGACTAGGGAGTTACGTAATATGTCAAAGCTCTTAAGCAGCTTTGCTACGGAGTTCTGAAATGTTCACACTATAAGTTTAACTGTTAGTACTGAGTGGCAAATAGATACTCGGATACTTTAATAGATTGAAACATGATTTTCTCTATTTAGGTATTTTAAATATTAATAGAATAGAGCAAACTCTATATTTAATAATTTTTAATATAACGTTCTAAGTTGGAAAAGAGCCCAAATGTATGAAATTAGCTAACATGCAGCATGTGCTTGAAAAGGTACAGAACCTGCTAATTACCGATTCATCTCAATTGTAGAGAGTAAGGAAGCCATAATATATTGGTTGCAGACTTTAGCGATCGCCATAAAATTGAAAGAAAAGGAGAAGTAGAAGTAATGTCAAACAAATCAGTAACATTACATTACAAGTATTTTTATGTAATTTAGTTCATGTTAATCTACAATTTTTTTTATTTATATTAAAATATATAATGATATTAAATACATATTTAATATATATGTTACTTATAAAACGCAAATTAAAGAGCATGTAAAAATACAACATGGCTAAAGTCTCTCCTTTTACTTTGTTTCTATTTAATTTATTTGATATCTGGAGTAAAATATTTGAGACCAAGTGTTTTTTCGCTGCTCCCGGGAGACTCTTATTCGGCTCGAATACGAGAAAATATTATAACATTCATTATGTTAAGCAATCCTTTTAACTTTAGTATCAATTCTTAAATGTAATTTATAGTTTAATGTTTTAATTTAACTATAATAATATAAAAATACTATTAAATTATGGTATCCACTATTATAATTTAATAGAAAACTTAACTAAAATAAAAATTTTAATAACTAATTTACGAATTTAATTTAATTTATTTTTATATAACTTGTTTTGTTAATTTTCTCAATGAAGATAAAAATTTAATTAATTAACTTCAACAAAAATAATAAAACAATTTAGGGTGGTACTCGACTGTAGACTCGCTGTATCTTGTATAATAGACCTTCAACAAAATATTGCTCTCATAACACTTTATGGAGCTATGAAATCAAGAAAACGGATAGCGAACGCTATTTAATTTACACTCAAGCGAGACAGTGAATTGTTGAAACGATGAAACCTTTACTGACTCTTTGTCTAAATATGTCTACTATTGCAAACTGGAATTCTAAATTAAAGTTAAATATTTAATTAAAATAGCACGATCAATTGCCTTTAATTTCTCTAATCTATCTAGAAATTATAAGATCTCTCTTATTGAATTAATGAATTTAATTAACGAGCCCGAATAGCCCGAGACGTCAATAAAATTATATTTTTCTTTCTTGATATTATCAAAATGAAAATCTTAATGATTTTAGATGATCGAGAGACTGAAGTTGCAAATTATCGCACACAATCTGCCGCCAGATTTTCCGTGACATACTCTACATATTTTTACGATCTTTTGCCTTATTGAAATTGGACGATGGACAAAAATTGGTTCGCATATTCTCGTAAGTCCATATGGGCTCTCATTAGTTCCAGTCTAGAGCTCAAACGACCCGCCCGACTTTGACTAATGAAGTATCGACGGGATACCAAATAGCCTATGGAATAAAGTATAGATACATTCAATTGATGATGCCTTTTGGAATAGTTCCCAAGTGAACAAATTTTCATAGTTATTATGAGCTTTTAATTATATAACTATATTCAAGAGTCGTGCATTGATTATTTAAACCGTCTCTTACTTGTAGACTTCGCAAATTAAATCTTGTCTAAGGCTCTTCTTTAGGGACCATTAAATAAATATTAATGAATCATTATATTTATAACCCCTCAAATGTTAGAGGATAAATTATACATTATAATTTGAGAGATAAACTTATAATCTCTTATCTTCTATCATACAACTTTTTCCATAATCATAAAGCAATGTTTAGTAGATTAATATAAACTTAATAAAATTATTTTCACCGTAATAAAGCCTAATTTCCCGACGGAGTCTACGCGGTTGCCGTGGTTTAATATTTATGAAAATTTAAATCCCCTAAACTAAATATTAAATTACTCGGATTATGACTATTATTTTTATATGCATAATTTTCAACGTGAAATATAAACGAGTTCTAAAAATAAACTTACGAGAATTAAGTTGTGGTATTTAAATAACAGCAGAGTAAACGTAAACTAGTACCATTTATAAATACTTCTTTATTTCGTTATTGACAAATAAACTATTTCATAATTATTAATACAATTGCATGACCACTACTAAACATTGTTACATTGTTGCTTTCACATCTTGCACTGTTTCACTGACGTTGTTCACTTTTTTATTTTATTATTTGTCTACTGCATTCTCGGTGGCCAGTACGGGATTGACTATTCATCTATATTATTTTTGCAATTTAAATATTTATTATTTTAGTAGAGTATGAAAGTAGAATTACAGATAGCTGATTTTTATAGAGGTTACTATTAATAGGCGCGGTGTGTATTGTTCTTATTGAGTTTAAATCTACGAAATGAACAATTTCCTTGTATTCACAGCAGTCTATACAAGTCTACTTAATAGATAATTAAAGCAGTCCACTGTAATTAATTAATATACATAAAATTATTTCGTCAGGATAACTACACTATGAATAATCTTGTTTACATTTATGAAACTATAACTTTGTTACATATTTCGCTATAAAGTATCGAAAGGATGCATAAATGGCTTCACGTTCCACGTAGAAATTAAGACGAATTTCCCTGGAGACATCGTGCACTAACGTTATGGTTTTTTTTGCAAAAAAATTACACGATGTTTCGAAAACTGAAATTAAGAGAGACATGGTGTTTTTTTTCTTAACTGCTACATATCATAGCCGATAAACAATTTAAGAGTTCCAACCTCTTCCAGCTGAATGAGATATTTTTAATTTTAATCAATAACAGAAAACAATTACTATTATAAGTCATCGCGTGTGGCCAGTATCACCTTATTGGCAACCTATGAAGTCTTTTGTACTACGAAAGAGGTTTAATATTAAAGTCAGCTCACTATACGTCCCCACCAACGGTCTCGGAGCCTACCCTAACTTAGGGGTGACTAGGCCATAGTCAACCACGCTGGCCCAGTGCGGGTTGGTTGACTTCGTACATATCTTTGAATTTTTTCTCAGATATGTGCAGACGCATAACGATGTTTTCCTTCGCCGTAAGAACGTCGGATAAATGTACATAGGTAAATTGAAACTCGAAAAATACATTGGTACATGGCATTTCGAACCCAGGACCTGCAGATTGCAAGACAAGTGCTTAACCCCGGAACCAGACGCTTATAGGAAAAATAATCTCGTTAGACATGAATCAATTTAAATTTAATTGCACACAATCAAAGTTTATCTTGACTTTGAAATTTAAATCCTCTATAAAGTTTACATACTGAAGGGAGCCCATTGTATTACACGTAAGCTCCCATAAATCCATGAGTTCCAACAACAAACTTTGAAGACATCGTATATTGGGTAACTAGGCTATTCTAAATTGTCTCGATTAACAAAGTGCTCTATTATTAATTTATTAGTAGACGATTAATATTATGAGGCTCAATTATATTAATAACTTTAATATTAAATTACATAAATATTTAAGTACCAAAATATATTTACGCGAAAAGTTAAATGAATATTAATACTTGAGATATTAAATATTATTATTATCCATTAATAATTGGGAACGATTAAAAGATAAATATTAAAATTCAATGTTACATGTACCTCTTTTATATCACTAAATGTTTCCCATTTGCAATGAAATTTTATTTCGACGAATTCGAGGAAAGGTAAAGGATCATTTTCTCTTAATGGCCCGCACTACGTGCGTGGATGAATCGTAGACGCGTCAAGGCAATTTCAACGAACAATTTGTAAACATGTTTTACAACAAATGCTGACTATTGCGAGTAATTTCTTTAGTCGTGACTTTAAATGACAAAAAAAACTTGTAATTTCAAGTAATTAAATCTGAATTAAAAAAAATATTCATAATCTATACATATAAAAGAAAGTCGTGTTAGTTACACTATTTATAACTCAAGAACGGTCGAATCAATTTGACTGAAAATTGGTTGGCAGGTAGCTTAGAACCAGGAAACGGACATAGTATAGTTTTTACCCCGTTTTCTATTTTTTATTCCGCGTGGACGGAGTCGCGGGTAAAAGCTATTATATATATGTAAAAGAAAGTCGTGTTAGTTACACTATTTATAACTCAAGAACGGCTGAATCGATTTGACTGAAAATTGGTGGGCAGGTAGCTTAGAACCAGGAAACGGACATAGGATAATTTTTACCCCGTTTTCTATTTTTTTTAATCCGCGCGGACGGAGTCGCGGCTAAAAGCTAGTTGTTAATAAAAATACTCCGATAATATTTTTAGTAGGATCGTTATCGTCCTATCCTCTTATAACGTTCATCATAAAAAAACAATCTATAAATGAGACTTATAGGCGTTGTCTTTATCAAGTAAAAATAAAAATGTAATCTGCCTGTCTATCCGCAAGGCCGCATTTGTTCCAGTTAATCTCCGGAACGGCTGGACCGATTATAAAGGGAAGGTAGCTGATGTACACGGGGATATTACAGGCTTGTTTTTTTTTTCAAATTCTGCGCTGACGAAAACACGGGTGACTGTTATTAGTTAGTAAAGACAAATCAAATCAAATATATTTATACCTGATTCGATCGCGTGTACGTTTTATCACATTATGACATTATAAACTAATAAATAATCAAGTTTAAATGCCTTGTTATTGTTAAATATTATTTTAATTACGGGATGTCTCAATCAAACAACAGTTACGTATCGACTGAATTTAATAATGATCCACCCACTATATACAATATTTTTATCAACCGAATACTTATTTCTGGATACCTGACATCCCCCTTCTTTTAAACATGTGTATGCGTAACATAAAAAAAAACTTATACAAAAAAAAAAAAAAGAAACACTTACAATTAACCAACCATCCCCCTTCTTAAGATATTGTAACATTCTACCTAACTTGATATATAAGCTATATAATATTAATGAAAGAGAAAGAAAACTATAACAATATAATATAATAATGAGAACGTAAAACAAAATTTTCACACCATTAAAAATTTAATACCATGCAAAGAACAAAAAAAAATACAGTCTTAGAAATACTAATCACATAGAAAATAAAATAGTAATCAACAAGAAATACTAAGCATACATAATTCACCTTCGGAACAGTTTTTTTTTTTTTTTTTTTTTTATCTCACCAGTTCCTCAAGGGTACCCGAACCGATCAGGAGGCCTCACTGTCCTGCCAAATTTCGTAACATATAAGTTGTTGCTTTCACGATTTGTACTCATCAATGATTGGGTGGAGGGATCCTGAACACGGGGGCGCGCCGCTTGTGTTTCGCAACGAACATTGAATTCATCGGCATCGTACGGCGACACGTATGACTCACTGCGATATTCGCTGTCTTTTACAATATGCCTACGGTTTCTTCTAATTACACGACCTGTACACATTTTAATTTGATAAGATCGTGGGTTAATATTTTTTATTATTACTCCATTTGACCACATACCATTTGTAAATACTTTAACTTTGTCTCCTTGCTTTAATTCCTTCAAGTTTTTACTTCTTTTATCGTAATAGTGTTTTTGATAAATTTGCCGGCTATGTAAATGTTCTTTTACTAAGTTTTTATTAACAAGTTTTGGTTCCAAAAATACCGGGGCTCGCGGTAAAATGCCTCTTAAACTACGATTGTTTAGAAGTTGAGCTGGAGAAGCTAATTTAGCACTAATTGGACTGTTCAAATATTCTAAAAGAGCTAAACGGAAATCTGTTTGGTCGTAATGTGTCTTTCTGAGTATGTTTTTTACTGTCTGTACAGCTCGTTCTACCTGGCCGTTAGACTGTGGATAGCGGGGCGAGGACGTGACATGCCTGAACTTCCAATCTGTCTCAAAACATTTAAATTGGTGTGAATTAAATTCAGGGCCATTGTCCGACATTAATATTTCCGGAATGCCCTGCCTACTAAAAATATTTTTTAAATTATCGATGACCTCCAAGGAGGTCGTGGTATTCAACTTATTTACTTCTATATATTTACTGTAATAATCCACAACAATTAAGAATGGCCTATTCGCAAAATGAAAAATATCCACTCCTAATTTAGACCATGCTCTGCTGGGTATTTCGTGAGGAATTAGACTTTCTTTGACATTTTGTTTCCTGTAGGTGAGACACGCCTGACAGTGCGAAATCATATCTGAAATTTGAGAATTCATGCTGGGCCAATACATAATCTCACGAGCCCTATTTTTACATTTTTCAGCACCTAGGTGCCCCGCATGGATTTTAAGCAGCATTTCTTTACGCATACATTTCGGTATTACTATTTTTGCGCCTTTCCAAACCATGTCAAACGCAACGGTAAGCTCGTCCCTACAATCCCAGTACGGTCTCAGCAAACATTCTACTTTGCTCTTATGATCCGGCCATCCTTTTCTAATCATCTTAATTAATGACTGCATTTCTTTATCTAACTTTGTATTACGCTGAAGTTCTAAAAAATGCGAGTCCGTAAGGGGATTGCTGACGGCGACGGCACACACCTGCGCGCGCATCGCCCAGTGCTCGCGCGCGCCCTCGCCCGCTCCCGCTGGCGTCGACGCCACCGCGCGGGAAAGCGTGTCTGCTACATACAAGTACTTACCTGGCTTATATATTAATTTAAAAGAAAACGGTTGCAACCTTAACAACATTCGCTGTAAGCGAGCTGGTGCCTCCGCTATCGGTTTTTGTATTATACTTACAAGAGGCTTATGGTCCGTTTCTATAACGACATCGTCACGACCGTAGATATACGCGTAAAACTTTTCGCAAGCGAATACGCAAGCGTACAATTCCTTTTCGATTTGTGCGTATCGCTGTTCGGTTTCCGTCAATGACTTGGACGCATAGCAGACGGGAGCGCCGTCCTGCATGAGGCAAGCGCCTAAGCCGTGTTTACTGGCGTCCACCGACACAGTCACCGGATGTTCTAAGCTGTAATATCTTAACACCGGTGGACTGACTAAACATGTTTTTAGATTGTTAAAACATTTCTCATGTCGCTCGTCCCAATGCCATTCTATATTTTTCTTTAAAAGCTCCCTAAGCAAATGCGTTTTTTCCGACAAATTCGATATGAAATTTCCTACATAATTTATGAGACCCAAGAATCTTTCTAAATCTTTAACATTTTTTGGTGTGGGCATATTTTGTACAGCCGTAGTGTGGGAGTCGTCGGGAGAAATACCGTTTCGCGAAATTTTGTGTCCTAAATATTTTAGTTCTGTCAGCCCTATCTTGCACTTTTTTTTATTCAATTTTATGTTAATTTCCCTACACCTCTGAAGTACGCGCCGTAGTCGGTCGTCGTGCACTTGCCGCGTCGGACCAAACACTAATAGATCGTCGACAAACAAAATAACGCCATCTATGTCGTCGAAGAATTCGTACAGTTTCTTATGAAAAATTTCGGAAGCGGAAGAAATTCCAAACGGCATTCTCAAAAATTTATATCTTCCAAACGCAGTATTAAAAGTGCATAAACTTGTTGAACTATCGTGTAACTTGACTTGAAAAAATGATTGCTTAGCGTCTAGAGTACTAAAAAAATTTGCACCAGATAGCCTCGATGTAATTTCATCTAGCGTTGGTAATTTAAAATGTTCACGTTTTATGGCTTTATTTAAATCTTTTGGATCCAAACAAATACGTATGTCTCCGTCCGGCTTTTTGACAACGGTCATACTGTTAACCCAATCCGTCGGACCCTCGACTTTAGCAATAACACCTTGATCAACTAATTCGTCCAACTTTTGTTTTACGCTATCCCTTAAAGCAATTGGTAATTTACGAGGTGCGTGTATAACAGGAGTAATATTATCTTTTAAATGTATTCTATATTCTCCTGGTAGACAGCCCATTCCTTGAAAAACATCCTCAAACTCGTCTAGAATGCTATCATTAAACTGCGTATTAACTGCTAAAACACGGTGAACTACATTTAACTCTTCACACGACTGACGTCCTAAAATAGGCACGGAGTTTACATTTGCGACAATAAACTTCAATATGTATTCATTATTTTTATATTTCACTTTTAAGCTGCATTTCCCTAGAACTTCTATCGATGTGCCCGAATAACCTAATAACTTAGTACAAGTTGGAATAATATTTTGTTTATTTATACCTATTTTTCGTAAAAACTTGCTAGGCAAAACATTCACGTCCGCTCCCGTGTCCAGTTTTATTTTTAAAGTGTAATTATTTATCGATAGTTCCACCACCCAATCACTATTTTTTAAAAATAAGGAATTTTGACATACCCGGTCCGAAGAGTCCTCCTGCACGGCATGAACGCGACCCGCCCGGCACATTTTTTCAAAATGATTTAATCTATTACAATTTCTACATATCTTTCCATACGCCGGGCACTCGAACTTTGAGTGCGCAGTGCCGCAGCGGTTGCACACGCTGCGCTGCCACTGCGCCGGTCGCGCCGCCGGTCGCGCCGGCCGCCGCGATGACGTCAACGCGCGCTCGCCGCCGCCGCCGCGCTGCCGGCCGGGCGCGGGGGCGCGCTCGCCGTGTGCCGGCCGCGCCGATCTGCTGCCGCCGCACGCACACGTACACACATAGCCGCTCGTAGGGCTGGCCCGCTGCACTATATGAACGTTTTCTTCGGCGTTCACTTGCTCGCGTAATGAATTGTCCCGCTTTATAAAGCTAGCCTGGGCCCGCGACATTTCTGTTAACTTGCAGATCTCCACGGTTTTCTTAAGAGTGAGATCCTGTTCCCTCAACAGCCGTTCCCGTAGGCCGTCGTCTTTGATACCATATATTAGTCTGTCTTTTACTAGATCGTCACGCAAGCCTTGAAACTCACAGGACAATGATAGTTTACTCAATTCATTTATATATTGTTCTATTGATTCACAATCAACTTGACTCCGTCCAAAAAATTTTTGTCTCTCAATAGTTAAATTCTTTTTTCCGCTGAAGTAACTGTCGAACCTTGCCAGTAACCGCTCCGCCGTACTAAATTGTTCGTTAAATTGTTCAAATATCTCTTGACATTTTTCGCCGATGACATGAAGCAGCACATTTATTTGCACATCCGCTGTTTCCTTGTCCAACTTTATCGCCTTCATGTATATTAAAAATCTATTTTTCCATCTGCTCCATTCTCGGCTGATATTACCCGTCGTAACGTTTGCTAAATCATTGTCGAAACAAAATGGCGGTGGCGGCTGTAACGCGTTATTCATTTTTATATAATAACACTGCACTTCATAAAAACTTTTTGTTTTTCACTTTTTCAGAGTAAGAAAACGTTTACACACTAATTAAACTTAAAATTTCTCGCATCCTACCGGCTGCGCCATGTTAAATATTATTTTAATTACGGGATGTCTCAATCAAACAACAGTTACGTATCGACTGAATTTAATAATGATCCACCCACTATATACAATATTTTTATCAACCGAATACTTATTTCTGGATACCTGACAGTTATATATTCCATAGTATTATAATTAACATTGTGGCATTTTCCCACTGCGTAGGCTATTTATGTTATGTATATGGGTGGTAAATAAAGCATTGAAACAAAGGTGTCTTTAACATAATAAATTTATCACACTTGTTGAGCGTGTGGACTGTACATATGTTGGAATGAAAGACGGGTTTGATGATGATGACTTGTAATATGAAAGTTGGTACAAAATATATGGCAAAGATGATAAGTATGTCGACGCGCGGAGTGCTGAAGCGCAACTGAAGGGCACGGTGCGAGGGCGCATGGGGCGGCGGGTGAGGTCTGAAAGGGCCCCCCGCGCGGCTCCTCCGCCGGTGGTGAAGTAGTACGGAACAACACTAATCACTTTTTACTAAACAGAAAGACTTTCTTATTTTGAACTCGATGATACGCAGTTTTTTTGTTACTAACAGTTACTAAAAAGCGTCTAAATCACTTATATTTTTCGCGTATATAATTTATAATAGAATTTCATGTTCATGTATCACAGCGATGTTTGTGAAATTTTCTAATTTTAAACTTGTCACTTTAACATTTAACGTAACTGAAATGTAATAATTTAATTTATTTATTATTTTCATATTTTTAAAAGGATGTAGATTATAATATAATTTACATATGACCCTTGTGTTTTGAACTAAACAATCTTGATACATCAGAAGGTGGAAATTAAGTTTCAACCGCACCTGCTCAAGATTTCTCCATCGTTGCGTCCTTTGATCGTTCAGACCTTTAATTTACATTATACATAATTTATAAACACCCGCAGAAGGACACGGAAGTGTCTTTCACTATAGAAGTGTTGTATGTCTTTAAGTAATCTTAAGGATATCTTATTATATCTTTTCTGTAGGTCTAGCAGAAATATTTACGACAATATTTGCCTTTGTATCGTCAATTTGTCAATTGATGATGGTCAATTATATCAAAATTAGTATGAAACTTTTGCTGTCTTTACGCTTAATAGGGGGCGCTGCATTTATTTTATATACAAATTTTGTCGACGACGATACTATGGCGATTGACACAAATCTATATATATAAAAGAAAGTCGTGTTAGTTACACTATTTATAACTCAAGATCGGCTGAATCGATTTGACTGAAAATTGGTGGGCATGTAGCTTAGAACCAGGAATAGGACATAGGATAATTTTTACCCCGTTTTTTTTTTTTTTTTTTCGCGCGGACGGAGTCGCGGGTAAAAGCTAGTTTAACATAAAAACATCTTTATTAATTTTCTTTCGAAAGCACAATTAAAAAAATATTGTATGACAAAAACGAAAAATTTTATGGTTTAAAAATATTTATTTGGTATGTACCTTTTTACGATATGGGATTATTGTGACGTGACATAGACAAATAAGGTTAATTTATCTTTGTAGGTTGTAATATAGCTATACCTATATTATTGTATTTTTCTTATCAGGTTTAAATTTTTATTTTTAAATTTTCGATATAGAATATTTTAGCTCGATAGATTGTTCATTTATTTATAATACGTTGTTAACCTTGAGATTATAACTAAGTCCCACAAAACTATTTAAAATAATTTAACTGCAGAATTAATTTAAAATTTAAATTAAAATAAAAGTAAGTTAAATTAAATTAAGTTTAATTTAATAAAGTTAAATTAAAACGGCGATAGTCGCGTTCGGTACATAAAATTAAAAATATCGTGGTTCATGGTCTTGTTCGTCGTTGGCTAAATTAGGAAACAAGTAGAAGTAAGTTAAAAATATTCGGTACGTTGTAGTAAAGCTAACGAAAACGGTAATCGCCTTACGTAGCTCGCGGCAGCTTCACTCAAACACTTAGGAACTCAATTTAACAGATGCTGCATTTCAGTTTCAGATAATTTTGATAAAGTTATCCTATGCATTAAAATGGCTTTCTACTGTTTGAACTCTCACTGTAGAGAACGGTAGTTAATTTGATATTGTTTGCCCCTCCCCTGGTTCAATAAGTTAGGGATGGGAGGAAGAAATGAATTTGGCGAGGTTAGACGTGTACGAAGAGGTAATATTCGGTTTCTGTACATCACATTTTCTCTAATACAGCAACGCTATCTGCTAATCTTTAGCTTACAGACACTTTAGAGATTCCAAATGGCCGTTTGCCACTTACCTGCCACCTTTTAGTATTAACAAATATACCTTACACTGGCTATTCGGTTTCGGGGTTATTTTTGATGATTTTTAGAAAAACAATAAATAATTAGTTCGACATGTCAGTGCTTTTGTGCACTGACGTTGATAAATGTACTAGCTGTCAACCGCGACTCCGTCCGCACGGAATTAAAAAAAACAATTTTTTACATGATAAGGTAGCAAACGAGCAAGTGGTCACCTCAATCCGCTTAAATAGCGAAGCGACTTCTGCCCATAAACATCCGCAATTGCAGATGCATTGCCTACCTTTAAGCGACAGAGGAGGGGACGTACACACATAGGATATATACTCTTCCTATACGTCCCCTCCTGCGTCAAATCCATTTCCCCTTCCCATCCTTTTCTTGTAAGAAAAGGGTGGGAAGGGAACAAGGACTAAAATTAGGCAATAAGTTAGTAATAAGTAGCCTATGCGTTCTTTCAGACCATGTTATACATCTGTGACAAATTTCATCAAGATCTGTTCTACGGATCCGGAGATACCTTGACACAAACTACCATCCATCTAAACATTCGCAGTTATAATATTAGTACGATGTATATCTAAAGTAGCGTGACCCATATAATAAATTCAGATTTAAATTACTGTAACGCAAGATAACAGCTAAGATAACAGGAATTTAAATTACGAAGTGGAGCATCGCTCCGACTACGAGTTTTGAATGATCGCCAGCAGTTGCCTTTCCTGTTAATATTTCAAAAACAAAAAAAAATCTTGTACATTGTAAACGTGAATAATGGTACGAGTATTTTAAATAATTAAAAAAATCATATAATGGTTACGATTTAAATGAAATAGTGGTTAGAGGTATGAAAAATATTAAAAACTAGCAAATTTTTTAAGGCCGCAGTACTCGCATAAATTCAAGTATTCAGCAAGCAGCGGCAGAGTTTTTAGCGGCCAGTTAGTACATGTATATTCGAATCGATTCCTTAGAGAATTCTATTTTCCACATCCTATAGATAAAAATAGAGTAGAGAAGAAGTGAAGAAGTGGAGAAATAAAATAGATAACTCTTGATTTATTACATTGTTTTCATTGATGCATCTATTGAATATTTGACTCCGTATTCTCTAAGTATTTATGCATAAACTATTGTTCCGCACTGCGTATCTTTAATAAAATATTTTGCCAACAAACCGGCTCGCAAAATCTATCGCTCTTTGAATTTCCCTTTGTATTCAATACATTAAATATTCCCAGCTATATCTCTGGATTATGATTAATGACTTCGTCGTAATGTCTTTATATTTATTACGTAAAAACAAAGGCCAATGTCATAATTTATGTTATAGTTTTATGGGGTGGATAGTTTTATCAATTGTAGCGTTTAGTTATGACAAAATAATCCGGAAACTTCAATCTCTTTATATTTATCGATATAACAAACCAGTAACTATGAAATTCACTTAATATTTTTTTGACTCAAAGTCCATGTAATATCGGACTATAATTTAGATTGTTACCCTCTTCGAAAGTTTCAAGTATGGATGTCAATATTCAATTTCTCCTTTGTTTTCTACGATTGGTAAGGTACCTTTAATCTTCTGTAGTTAAATTTAAAACATATTAAATTGTACAACCATTGTTTTTAACTCAAGGAACAAACTATAAAAATAATCATACGCATCAACAAGAAATCTAAGATTTTCTTTTTTATGTTTTTCGTCATAAACAAAAGCGAATAAGCGAGCCCAACTGGGGATTTATTTGCATATTCTTTTGTATACGATAGGCAAGAATGTTTCAAATTGCTTCCCCTTTGACATTGTGATTTGTAAGGCTCGTTGGCGAATCGTAACAATAGAGCTAACACCGATTTCAGCGTTCATTTGAATTTGGTCTTACGAAAATTTGTTTGACGACTTACAGCTTAACCACTAAAGAAGCTCTTTTTTAGTATTGTTTCTGTTTTATTTCTCTCTATATATAGTTCGTTCCGTTTTATTTAAGCCGATGGAAATTATTTTTGGTATATTTAAGGTGTGTGTAATTTTATGTAAATTCTTCTTCCTGAAGTGCTCTTCGACTAGCGAAGGTTAGCGATCAGTTCTCCATATTTGTCTCTTGCGAGGTGAAGCAATAACTATGTGAATTAATATTCTTTATTTCTTTATTTAGACACATCATCAAAAGAGTTAAGTTATGACTTATTTCAAGAGTTGCTTTTTATTCGTTGAATACTTGGATCTTTATACTAATTACTTTACTGTGAAATTAAATTGTTTATGTATGAAGCGAATGGTGTCAAATATTCAAACGTCCCTCATATTATGCTTCCTTGAATTTTGTTTGAACGTTGATTACACAACGCTCGCGCAAAACAAACTTTGAAGACAAATACCCTAGAAAATTCGTATGCGAAATTTGCTATATACATATCACCGAGACAGGACTTACTTCGTTATTAAAAATAATATATAAAATAAATTAAAGGTGAAAGGATAATAGCTAATAAGTAGCCTATGTGTTCTTACAAAGTATGTTTTACACCTCTGCCAAATTTCAGCAAGATCAATGCACCCGTTTTGAAGATATCTTCAAACAAACATCCATTCAAACATTCGCATATATAATATTAGAACATTTACTTCAGTTGACTGTGTCTTAAATCAAATCTTTGATATATAAACTGGGCAAAGATCGTTCCAGGCGCTGGTAAAAATAAATTATCCCCCTATTTAACGCGACGTGGAATGAAATATCTGATACCGTAACAGGGCAACTCCTAAATGATTCATAAAGATTTAATGAGAGTCTATTGTATTATCACGTGTTTCATTAATTATGGATTATTTTGCTCTATTACCTATATCTTATATACAGACTAACAAAATGTTTACTCAACTTTATAAAAATATTTAGGAACTTACTTTACTGTGGGTTTTTGAAAACAGAACCTCAGTTCAAAACATATTGTTTTATTTGCTTTGTCAATATGTTTTGTCAATGATGACAATATGTTTTATACAGCTTTTTGTGTTAGACAACCAAGGTTAAAAGTATAGAATACCGTTATTACAATTGAATGAAAACTTCACGAGAACTTGGAATAAATAAGCTGCTGGTCGCTTAAATTTTTTTGAACGTTATATTAAAACATTATCATGTTAATTCATGTTCACATGAAATAAAGCATTATAAATTATTTTATAGATTCTGTAAGAAATAAATGCCAAAAAATAAATTAACCTAGTTAAAACAAATCAATGTTACTTAAGGGGAAGTTGTCAGTTACAGCTAGTTTCATAATAAAATCAAATTAGAGATGTGGCGACGTGGAAACTATGAGTTGATTAACTAACGTCGTAACTAAATTATGTCCCTCTTGATGTTTGAGAAATCGGAAACGCGTAGACAAGAGCTCATATTGCCTAGCTAATTATTAAACCTTATTTTAACAGTAACACTCCCGTGTCATTTGTATTGATATATATCGTTGTCTTTGTTTATTCAACGAGAGTGAGTGGGATGACAAATCCACTATAATAATTAAATTAATCCTATTTTGTTTTGTAAATTAATTTAAAGGGTCTAAACAATTAACCGCTGGTTACTGACACCAAAATCTCTGTATAAAACATATCGTCGTCCCTGTCATTGTCTTTAAAAAAACATTATGTTTCAAACTGGGATTTTAATTTCAGAAACCAATTAAGATGGTTTTATTATTAAGTAATTATTACCGTTTGTATCCACTCCCTGAATTGTTTTAAATAAGGTAAAGGTTATACTATTTTAAACTTCCTACAATCATTGAAATCAAATCACTTTACGTTTCATGGATAAGCAGTGGGATTGGACCACCCAACGTATCTAATATTTATTTTGTAGATTTTAAAAGTTACTAAATATTAAATGACGGCAACCCCGTATCCGTTGGGAAATTACGCTTCACCGTGGAAATGATTTTATTAAGGTTATGTTTAATCCATTAAAATTGTGCCACTCGGAAAAAAGCTGCACCATTGTATGTAAATTCATAAGTGAGCATTAGATTTTTATATTCACTAGATGAGGACAGAAATGGACATACATTGAAGTGAATTTTGGAGTTTTCTAAATAAATTTTCCTCGTACTCTGACACAAACATGGGACTTTTTTATCTTACTAATAGTATAAATGCGAATGTTTAGTTGGATCGATGGATGGATGGATGGATGGATGGATATATAGATAGGTATCTCTGTAAAGGCTCAACGGATCTTGATTAAAATTGGCACAGATCTAGAACATAGTCTGGAAGACCATATACATAGGCTACTGATTAAGTTTTTTTTTAATTACGCGCGGACGGATTCGCGGATGACAGCTAGGTTATCATATAACAAGGAATGGTTCAATAAACTAAACACATCCCATTGACTTTACCCCTGTATCAACATTATTATAATCAGCCTGAGTTCGCCCACTGCTTCTCGTAGGCCTCCCCCATCGATTGCCACAATTGCCCGGTCCTATGCCGCCCGCATCCAGTGCACTCCCGCAACCTTGACCAAGTCATCGGATATTGCAGGAAGCCTACCTACGCTGCGTCTACCTGTCCGTGTATGCCTATCTTATAATACGAGTAGTACCTACTCGATTCATAAGAGAAAGAAAGTACAAGAAAAACAAATAAGAGTCTTTGTGTTTTAGATAATTAAAAGTAAAACATACTAGTAAAAAGCCTTTTCATAACTATTAACTTGTCACTGGCGTAACTTTAGTCCTCTTTCCTTTCCACCGTTTTCTTACGAGGAATCGATGGGAAGGAGTAGTTGATTTGACGAAGGAGGGGACTCATATGAAGGGGATATATTCTCTCTCTACTCATCCCCTCCTCCGTCGATTAAAGTTAGCTCTACAGGCAACAGTCGATTCGTTATTTCGATGAATATACATAGGTAGCCGCTTCCTCGTTTGACAGCTTATTATATAAAAAACATGTTTCACTATATCAAATGTCTTTGAAACAAGAGAGACGACCTTTTCTTTTAAAAACAAATAATTTCTACATCCTTAAAGGTCTTTGTCCGTATTTTTTCGTTATAATTTATTTCCTTTCAGTGAGAAAATTTATTTAATTCAAAGTATTTTCACGTAATCCTCTGAAGGTTTCTGCTGCTAGCGGGTACGGGAAAATATTAAAATCTTAATACTCTTTATAATGCTTTCATCGTTGTGGTCACCATTTTGTATGGATAATTTTCTCGCATAAAATTTTCTCATCGAAAGTGATTATTAAAAATAAAGATATGTATTAATACACAAGTAGGTATAAAATTTTTAATGTTATTTATTTCATTGTTTCAATGTAATAATTCAACTAAATATAATTAAATTAAAAAATCAAGTATAGTATAGTACAAATACAGAAAAAAGGAAAATTATTACTTAAATTAACAAACTTTCTTCAATTTAAGACACTTTTATTCTCTGTTTTAACTTTTAAATGAAATTTAAATTTATTCAAAATGCGAGAGTGTATATCTGATACGTACGTACGTGTAGATTACGTATCTAAGATTTGGAATGACCTGCCACCTCTAATGCGGCACAATATGAGTATTGCAATACACACATGAATGAATGAATGGCTGAACTCTCAACTGCCCCTGTACTAAATTATCTGCACCTTGTTAGAGTAACTACGGGTAGGCTGAAGACCTTCAGTGACAAGCTGGAGGCAGCATCAGCTGAGCCTCTTTCCATTAGCCAAGAACTATATTTTGTTCTCTTTAATTTATGTCTATAAGTGTAATTTGTTTTGTTTTTGGTTAATAAACTGTGTTTTATTTTATTTATGTGTCTCGATGGTACCAATTGTCGGTTTAAAAGAGGAATATCGTTAAATTGTTAGCCCTTCGATAAAAAAAGGTTTAATGATAACGGCTGCGTAATGGTGCGAATAATTTGCTCCAGAGACCATAGAGACGCGTTAAAAATAATGTCCGCTGTATTAATATGTTTATTAAAAGTACGGTTATAGTTATTATCAACACCGCAGCTTTGTTAATACCTTTTTATTATTCTACGCTTAGTTAGGGTAGTTAATTTTTATTATCATTTTTTACTCGTTTTTAAGATAATTTTTTTTTCAGAAGTCAGTAAAATTTGAATTTCGAATGATTTGAAATCCAACATTGATTTTTGTTTAATATTAGGGTAAAAATTACGGAATTTTACGTGTTTTTGTTATGATCTGAAGCTTTTATTCGATACAAAAGTAATAGAATTTCATGGCGAATCCATTTCTTTGATTAAATGCCAAATAAGAAAAATGTTTACTGAAATAGGGACAAGTTGAGGGAATCGACGTAGCTTGTGACGAAGTAAGACATTTATTTTTCCTGTATTCATCGTTTGACAAGCGACAAATTATAATAAGATTTAGAACTTCCGAGTTAGCATCCTAAAAGTTTAGCTAATAATCTGCCTTTTGTTAAATTTTAGCTAATCATCAACTTGCCCTTGTCCTTACGGAGGTTCGGCACAGTTTGAACTACTCTTCAATACATCTTTATCAGCCGTCTGAATTCACTTCCATCTTACGCAATTCCTCTGTCACCCAATCCATCCATACTTTCTTCGGCCTGGATTTCTTTTTTAATAGTTTTGTTTTCTACTACTTATTACATTACTAGCTGTCGCCTGCGACTCCGTTCGCACGGAATAAAAAAAAAAACTTAATAGCCTATGTGTTCTTCCAGATTATAATCTACATCTGTACAAAATTTCATCAAGATCTGTTGAGCCGTTTTGGAGATACATTCAAATAAACATCCATCCAGCCATCCATCCATCCAAACCTTCGCATTTATATTGATAGTTAGATTATTAAGAATGCATTTTTTTCGAGTTCGTTAGCCAAGATTCTTTAGATCCGCCAATGTTTCATGTCGATCAAAGTTCAATTTTCTTCAAGAACAAGATGTTGATAAATAATTTTACCAACCCTATTTAGATCTCCGAAAACACCACAAAACAACTGTGATTTACTTAATAAATATTAATAGTTCTTATTTAATGGTTTTCCTAATTCTGTACCAGTTAGTGGCACTGACGAATTGTTTTCTTTGTAATTTTTTTAATCAAAGTATTGTTAAGTCTTTTCTTAAGGTTAATTAACTTTGTTTTTGTTTCATTTTGTTCCTTTTCCGCACTAACAGAAACAAAGAAATATTAACAAAAACATTCTATTAATTACTTGACTAGTTGTTATTTCAATTAATTCTGGTGAAAACATGTTTTATTATAAATTTCATTTAAAAGTGTTTTTTTTATACAAAATTTTATTAAAACCTAAATATGTCTTTGTAAATTCCGTTGACATTTATTTTGCTAACAATTTCAATAAAAATTTTAAAATGTCAAAAACATGAGAAATTATTTTTATTGAAGGCATTCTTCGTAATAATAAAAGCACATGAAAGGTATTTTTAATAATGCGTCGAATACTGTTTAATCTGTTTATAAATAACGTTGGCTAAACAATGCAATTTGTAACTTTTCCATTACATTGTTTCAGGTTGTAGTTAGAATTTGATTTTGATGAAAAAATATGTGGGGAAAGTGAGATCCATGATAAGCATATCAAAATTCATCATAATATACTCGTAATAAGCACCCATATAGGAATGTATAGAGCTTGTAGTGGTATATTAAAATTTGATTCTTTGTGACCGTTTGTAATTTTGTAGAATGAGATGATGTAATTCTTTCTCCAAATGACCTCCAAACTTGACCCGATACGTCTCACTCGGTTGGCATAAGTCAAACTAAATTATGGAAGCTCACTATCGCTCTCCTATTAAAATCAAAAACGTTTCACAAAATCCTTTTTGTACTATAGTGTAGCTATCATGTCATGTTTTTTCTTTTATGAAATTTTCTTTGCCCATGTAGGTTTTACATATTTTTAACACATCTCTAACCGCGACAGCAGCGCCTCTGTCACCGGCACAAATATTCAATTGTTCTCTTTGTGTATTATTTTAGAATTTAATGTTTAATTTCGAACATTTTTTTAAATTAAAATACCTAATTGAACGATGTAATACTTTGTCATTTTATGTCCACTTCTGTTTTTCATGCACGCTACAGAGTAAAAAGCTACATTAAAATATATATTTGAACATCGCCTTTTTCATAGATCATCAAGTTCGTTGCTGAAACTCTTGAAAAACTTCAGTTAAAAGGTTCTTAACTGAATATAAAAATAAGACTTGGTTTTCACGTAAAATTATTAAACTTTTGAATGTTATGGTAGATTTTAATCTTCATATTTAATTATATTGAAATATGGTTAATCAATTTATATAAATAACAAATATTTTGATAATATTGTGTTTAAAAGGTTATTATGTGACACAAATTACAAAATTACTATAAAGGAGAAATTAATTAATTTTTCATCATAAACTTTTCAAATAATCTGTAAGTAATTAACGACAAATAATAAAATATCTTTATAATTCAGTCCGTATGGCGATAAATTTATGAATCAATAAAATATAAACAGATTTAAAATACGAACACGAAACATTTATAAAATCAGGGATAAACGAAGTCTAGTATACATATATTATTTTAGTTGATGTTTATCTTACTAATGTTACAGATGCGAATGTTTAAAATAATGGATGTTTGTTAGAAGGTAGCTTCAAAGCAGAACATAGCCTTGAAGAACACATAGGAATACTAATTAAGTTTTTTTAATCCCACGCAAACAGAGTCGCGGCCGACAACTAGTATTAAATAAATGCATAATTTACATAAATCAAGACCGAAATGCTTTAAAGCATCTATTAAACGACGCGTCTTACAAATAAAAGCAAGATTAAGAAAACTAATATTGAGAATAACATCAAAGGATAAAAGTTTTATTCTTTATTCTATTAAAAAATATCTTTGATTTCAGTTGTTTTTAAAACGTTAATCAAATAAAAATGTATTCATTCTTTCGTTTAACTGTAAATATTCGACAGATGGAATAAATTGCATGATAATGTTTTTGTATTTTTATATACTCGTACATTTCCATTTACACTTAACAGTCGTGAATTTCGTACAGCTGGGTTGCAAGGGGCTATTATATCTCAACAAATTCCTAACAATAAGAGTCTCTGAAGTGCAATACTCGACAGTGCCCACTGCCCGCAGTATACTGCTAGAACGAACTAAATTGAAGTTAAGTTATTTAAACTTATATTCTTGTTTGGTTAACTTATATTAACATAATATCTACAAAGGATTAATAGAAGTTATATTAACCATATTGTATGTGTCTATTTGGTTTGTACAAAGCGTCGGTGATTATGTCCATGGGTCCTATGTATAAGGGACAAAGTAAAAAATTTATGATTTTTACTTTTTTATGTTAAAATCTACGTCTTAGTCTAGTTAACAACACGCACTAAACACAAATACACATTTACAAGAGTAAACATGTTTTTTTTTTTGCTGAAGTAGAATGCGGCGTCTTTTCCTATTGAAACTTAAAGAGCCTCTCCTGTAAAGTTGTGAATTTGCACATTGGCCCTTATTCGTAGGAGCCATTGATTTATAATGTTAAGTATGTTGAAATTTTTCCCAATGACGTTTCCAGATTTAAAACTAGATATTTTATATCGTTCTGAAACAGAAAGATTAATTTTTGTAGCGATATTAACAGCGTTTTAATATAAATCTAATTTACTCGAGATTGGTGTTGATTGCCTTTTTAGATAGTCTTTACGTAGCTTTTAATTTAGCGTTACAATATTAAGGATTCATTTCAATATTCAAGTATTCATTTTCGTGTATATACTAGCTGTTGCTACCGACTACGTCTGATCATTATTGAATTCAAGATTTTTTCTTAAGTTACACAAGTTTTTCGTTACAAGCTTTCTGTTAATTTTTACAAGTATATTTTTGCGATGTTTCTCTATTATGTTTATTTATCGTGCATTATAATATAACCTTAAATTACATTTCTTTCGAAATATTTGTTTCGGGCGGTTTAGTGTGGGAAACAAATAATACGAACAATACAAGGCAGGTGAGAACCCCTTCCCGAGGGACCCGTGAGCTCTGATTGAACAAATCGCATTGTAGCCGCGCACAAACCAGAATATACATTTGGGATTGTGCTAGTGCTTGCTTATTCATAACTAGATGTACGACGAATTCCCCGTAAAAAAGACTGGTAATTTAGTCAAGGAAGTTTTTAATATGTAAAAAACAATTAAAATCTAAGCAGAAACAATGTGAACATCACATTTTTTCAGATGTAAAAAATAGCTTTAATATTAGTTCAGACTATATTTTATTTAAATGCCATATTTTACATAAATTATGTATCAAAACTTTCGTAGTAATAATATTCAATGAGACTTTTATATTTTATTTTTAATTTTAATATTGTAAAGGCAACTTAAGAAATATCCGTAAACAAGAAATACACTGAAATATAATTTTACATTTTCCTTTCATGTAAAATATTGCATATTTTCAACAGATCGACTTTCATCGTCGTGTAAAAAGTACTATAAAACTCGTCAAGATATTTTTAATTAACGTCGCTTGAAAAGCATTTCTGTCACTGATAATCCACGTTTTTTACATTTCTAACTCAGATACAAATGAAATGATTTAAATATGTTATCTACCATAATGTTTTTAGTTGTAGAAGAGGTATTCCGGAAAAACAATTTCAAAAGCAACTTTTAAAAAAACTACGACTACTTCGGTGCTATTATAATTCAGTGTATGTATTTTAAAACAGACGGGAAATTTGTAAGAACATTGAAAAATTATTTAATTCGAAAATTACTTAAGTTAGTTATTGAAGTGCCTCTATTAACAAAAAGAGAAACCAAATATTTATATTACAAATAAACAGATACCAAATACAAGTTTAAAAAAGCAACGTTAATTTTCTTAAAAGCTTTACTCATGTATCCCTTGTGGCTTTATCGTAGAAAATTGGAAATGTTTGCATAATGGTACTGAAATTACGAACAAACATATTGATATTTGACATCAAAACATAGTACACTTAACAATGTATGACAATATTTACGTTTGTATAAAAACCAAAGTGGTTTAGGACTGACGTTTACACGACTACTCGTAGTAAGTAGTAACTGTCTGTAGAAAGATGCCAACACCTACTGCTTGAGTACGTGTATTTTGGCTTTAATTATCATTGTAGATATTCCTTAATTTTCATAGAACATTTGGATCTTTTATTTGGTAAAACATTCTTTAAATAACCATTTACTAGTATTTCTAATACCTGGAAGTTTTACTTTTAGGAATAAAAACAAATATTTTATCTTAGTGAATGCTAGCTGAGAGTTGGCGCTCGCAGTTTGCAGTTGCACCGCCCTTGAACAAAACTAGGTCAGTCAGGTAACTGCTAATTGGGACACTGTTATTTTCACCTTATTATCAATTTTGAACATTGAATGCAGAGAAAGACTGAATTTGAATGGTCTATTTGTTTAATTAAAGATATTTGTACACTTAGAGATTCAAATATATCTAATACTAGCTTTTACCCGCGACTCCGTCCGCGCGGAAAAAAAAATAGAAAACGGGTTAAAAATTATCCTATGTCCGTTTCCTGGTTCTAAGCTACCTGCCCACCAATTTTCAGTCAAATCGATTCAGCCGTTCTTGAGTTATAAATGGTGTAACTAACACAACTTTCTTTTATATATATACTAGCTTTTACCCGCGACTCCGTCCGCGCGGAATAAAAAAATAGAAAACGGGGTAAAAATTATCCTATGTCCGTTTCCTGGTTCTAAGCTACCTGCCAACCAATTTTCAGTCAAATCGATTCAGCCGTTCTTGAGTTATAAATGGTGTAACTAACACAACTTTCTTTTATATATATAGATATATAGATATAAAATTCTCGTGTCACAGTTTTCGTTCCCGTACTCCTCCGAAACGGCTTGACCGATTCTCATGAAATTTTGTGACCATATTCAGTAGGTCTGAGAATCGGCCAACATCTATTTTTCACACCCCCCCCCCCATTTTTTAACCGCGCGCTGCTCTATATATATATATATATATGTATAGAGCGGACATTACGAGTACTTTCCTTCAAATGTTTTAAGTATAATCAATATCTATCATCGCATAGTCAAAAACACGTAATGTCTCTGCGTATCAAACTAACGGCAAAGCAAACGGTTTCGTTCGTAATATCCTGTCTATTCTAATATGTTAAATGTCTTTGTAACAGTACAAACAAACTGATAAAATATATTTTGTTTGTTCTTTTACAAATTTTAATTTCACACAACCAATATGTTTTAAAATAAAATGTTTTATTTCTTAATGCTCGTAAGTTCGCAGACATGTTTCCGATCTTTACTGCGGTGGTAATGGCTTTCAATAGGGTTGAATGAGTATATGAATATTTTAGCTTTTCGATTCCCCTCTTTGCCTTTTTGCGGAGCAAATAAGAACATTTTCTTGTATCCGTTCGTTTGGGTTTTTATTGACGCTGTGACCCTTTAAGATATTCTATGACGACATATGTAATCTTTAAGTACCTTTCATCGATGGGATTAGTATAAATAAAAATATATAAATTGTTCTTTATATACTTATTTTACTGTCTTGTTTTCTATGTTATAATAATGATAAGCAGACGAATTTACAGAAATTAATAGAAAATATACAAGTCACCGTTTATTTGACAGTTTTTAATCTATATATATAAAAGAAAGTCGTGTTAGTTACACTATTTATAACTCAAGAACGGCTGAATCGATTTGACTGAAAATTGGTAGATTAGAACCAGGAAACGGACATAGGATAATTTTTACCCCGTTTTCTATTTTTTTTCGGCGCGGACGCAGTCGCGGGTAAAAGCTAGTATCAATAACACAAAGATCGCAATTAAACCAACTAATCGCACAGCCCTGATATTACCATAAATTTTCACACCCGAAATATACGTGAAATAACATATAGTTATCTCAGTTTTTTTCAGTTAAAATGAGAGAGATGACTATCTTTCCTTCAGCAGTAGACGTCATGGTTACGTGCGCTCATTATTTTTGCTCAGCTGTTCTATTCATACTATTTTAAAGACTGAAGCAATTAATCTAATGATTACAGCTTTTACTTTAAGATTTTTTAACTTTTTTTTTGAGAATCAATAACTTTTTAGGGTTCCGTACCTCGAAAGAAAAAAATGGACCCTTATAGGATCACTTTGTTGTCCATCTGTCTGTCAAGAAGCTTTTTATCGGGAACTCGTGGAGGATTTCAAAGGAAACTAGGATTTTTAATACTCAGGTTTACTATCCCTTGGAGCTGTTAAAAGACAAATTTCTAAGTTAACGAAATCAAAAGATACAGCCGTTTATGCAGCAAATTTCCGCAAATTTTGATACTCACAAGGGAATCAAAGCCTACACGGTACTTCCCATACGAAATAACGTCTTATAGCACGGATAAAGGAAAAATTTTGAAAACCATAAAATTTTCTTATATACCGGAACACTCAGTGCGCGAGTCCGATTCGCACTTGGCCGGTTTTTTTTTACCCATCATTATCAAATACGTGTTGTGGATTGATCTACGGTTAATCTACCTATATCTACCTATGAAGTTATATCTATCTTTTCTACCTATAATTGTTACATGTAATCATCATCATCATCTCACTATACGTACCCCACTGGGGGGGCTCAGAGTCTACCTTAAGTCAGGAGTGATTACGCCATAGTCAACCACGCTAGCCCAGTGCGGGTTACCTATAACATTTTTTTTTTGTGACTGAGTAGTCACTGTTTGTCTTGAGGAGGCATTTACAGCTTCACCGGGCTTGAGGTGGCCGGGCGCAGATGGCGCTTAGCCTAAACCTTAACCTATAACATAAAACATTTACTTCTTTTGTATTAATCTTTTCGTTTTTACTGGCGGTGATTAAACTTCGATATGTAAAGTGCCTTTACCAGTAACTCTAAATAATGGTAAAACGTTGTTATTGTACAACAAAGAGCAATTTTCCATTGTCTCAATCAAAATGGGAGCACGCACTTGTTTTACTTAGTTGAATGTGTAATTTAACGAATTATTGTAATGAAGGCTAAAGACAAAAGCGTTAGTTTAAGTTAAATCAACTCGCTTTGAAATTTTGAACACATTTAACTTTAAATAAAAAGAAAAAAATACTTTTATCTTTTACATTTATTATTGCAAAAATCTTCTCTTTTAACCTTGGAAAATCTTACCAAAGTTTTATGAATATTTGTTTAGAGGTTTAGGAACGCATAGCAAACAACTAGACTTTTATACATTTCTTAACTTACCGATATGCAACATTTTAAGAAAAAACGAAAAACAATTTAAAACAAAACGCACTAAAAAGTAACAAAATAATGTCATTAATACCATCGAAATTAAGAAAGTTCTCTTCTTTCTTGTAACATGTCTGTATTGTATTGTTATTGTGCAGTTGGTGTCGGCCGAGGTAAATAAGTGACATTTTAAATCTGAGATGTCTTAGACCTAGTTACGTTTATGATCCTACCTAGACTGAAACCGACTCCAAAACAACAATATTTCTCCTTCTTTTTGAAATCGGCTAAAAATAGAATTCAATATTTGATATTTGCCGATAAAAATATTTAGACATTAGTTAGTAGTTAATTTGGAATAACAATAACGTTTATTAAGCTTTATAATAACATAAGAGAATCGAATTCGTATGAAGGTAGAAACAACAAAGAGGGCAAATTGCGTAGTTATTCATCAAACTGTGTCATCTGAGGCGCCTTTTCTTGGCGTCGACGCCATTAGCGGACTGGGAACTTGATCTCTTGTTTATACCGACTTACTAAAATAAAGATTTCTATTATTGTCATTGTGAACAAAAATTTAAATAGCAAAATGTAAAAACAATTCCAAAATTATAAATATTATTTATTCCAATAAAATACGTACTCAAATTCCTTTAAAATATGTTTAATAAGTCAATAATTAAATGTTTATTTATTTATATTCTACCTAGGTGTGTGTGCATTCCGTCCGCGCGAAACGATTTTTTTTTTTACATAATTATTCGTTAATCATAATTAGACGCCAATGCGTTCTTCCTGATTACGTTTGACATCTGTGCTAAATTTCACCGAAATACGTTTAGCTGTTCTGAAGATACCTAATAGCAAACATCTATCCATCCATCCAAAATATTAGTAAGACTATCGTGTAACATTATACATCTTTATTATAAGTAATGAATAAGCGAATTTTAGATTTTCTTACACGAAAATTAAATAATGATAATGATACTGTAATTAAAAAGCTCTTAATGAAAGACGACTCGTTGTAACTTAACAAGCTTTTAAATATTAAATTTAAAGCTTTGGTCATATTTTTTATATGTAGTACACTACAGTTTTAATATATATGCTTTATGTAATAACACTCATTTAAGCTGTGCTGGTAAATGAGTTTTCAGTTAAATCCATCCACTAAGTTACAGCTTACAGTCGAAGTTTCTCGGCACGCGTTCATCACGGTCGCAATTCATTCAAACACTTACACACTTAAGGATTTTAAGCATCAACAACTTCTAGTACGTTTGCTAGTAATTTGATTAGTTGTATAAAGTAAACGAGAAACAAGGAACGAGAGTTAAAGTAAAATATTTATATTAAAAATCATAATTTGTGTGTTTGTTCCCTATGCTTTCTTAAACGAGGAGATTTATAGAAACTTTGGTACAATGTTCTTAGGATTACAGAAAAAAAAAGTCCATTACCTTCAAATTTAACTTATCTAAGGATAGCAATAGAAACTTTTGCACCACGTCCCTTAATTAAAATCATATTGGTTTAAATTTTATATATAATAGGCTTTAAGTAAAGTCATTCTCAACAAGGATGGATGTCATGAAATTTATTGGGAGGCACGTTTTGATACTTATCGCAAGGACACGTAAGCTTCGAAACGTTCCGGTTCATTGGCGTTTGTTTACCGTTGTATTAACTCATGGTTCTTGAACCTATAAGATGAAGAAAATATCTCAAGAGTTCAGCCATATAAAGTCTAAGACATATTTTATATTTCACAATAAATCAAAGATAATGCAAAATCAGTGACAGTGGATCAATGTGTATATCAATCAAGATAACAGTGGTAGAACCCGCAACAACAATATTTGTTGTCTGCACGTATGGGTCGATCGGTGAAATACCACGGCCACACAGAAGACAGGCGTGAAGTGGAAGCAATTCTGCGTTTCTTCTAATGAGTGTGGTGCCGGAGGCCTAATTTTACTCTTCTTTTCGTTCCCACTCTTTTCTTATTAGGAAAGGATGGGAAGGGGAATGGATTTGGCGGAAGAGGGGATGCATAAGAAGGGAAAATATCCTCTTTCCGATATCCCCTTCTCCGTTGAAACTTACATTTTTGCAACGCATTTGAATGTATGGATGTCTATGGGCAACGGTCGTTTCGCTATTTCAGCGAATTTAGGTAGCCGCTTGCTCGTTTGCCACCTTTTGATATATTATTTTAAATTCATAAAGGTCAATGCAAGGTAACCTTTCCAGATCTACTACTAAAGTACAAACGTCAAAATTATTTCAATTATCTAAAATCTATATATATAATAGAAAGTCGTGTTAGTTACACTATTTATAACTCAAGAACGGCTGAATCGATTTGACTGAAAATTGGTGGGCAAGTAGCTTAGAACCAGGAAACGGACATAGGATAATTTTCACCCCGTTTTCTATTTTTTATTCCGCGCGGACGGAGTCGCGGGTAAAAGCTAGTTAGTAATAATTTTGAACACTCTTTTGTCACTTTAAATTATAATCAAAGTAAAAATGGCCACGAGGCAAGTATGTTTAAGGTATCAATAAATATCTCAAATCGAATATAAATATCAAATCAGCAATTTGGATTCGAGGTCAAGATAGATCACAATATATGTTTACTTAGAAAAATGATATGCCCCACACGCACGAGTAAGCTCCTTACTTACTTTATTCTTAGCAATATTTTCCTGTTTATATGACCATCAGCGTTCGAAATATCAAGTACGTGATCAGGTTTCGTTACTTGTCACATTTTACTGATTTTCTGCCTAATATTGAAACAAACTCCCCAAAATAGGTGATCATTGGACAAAGGAATAAGTAATAATTCAAAATATAATATAAATAACATATTAAGTTGGTAATTATAGACTTTTACTTAATTTATGTAATAATTTAGTTGTCGCCCGCAACACCGTCTACGCTGAGTTAAAAAAAAATTAATAAGTAGCCTATGTGTACTTCCAGACTATGTTCTACGTCGGTGCCAAATTTCATCAAGATCCGTTGGTTTGTTCCGCAGATACCTTCAAATAAATATCCATCCATCCATTGTATACATTCGCCTTTACAATATTAGTAAGATATAACTTACTGATCTACGAAAGCGCTTAAGCAATTTGTTTTAATTCTTCTAGATATCAAAATTATTTTCAGAAATAAAGAAAGAAATAAACAAAATGATTAAAATATAAATTGTAATATTTATGATTATAAAAACCTCTCACGTTATTATAAAAATATTTCAGCAATGGTTATGAACATACAACGTAAGTAGTTGTCCTCCAGCACTACAACTGCAATCCTTGTACGAAAATAGAACTCAAGTTGGCTTAAATTGTACGACGAACTTCACAGGAAGTGAGACAGCAGTTTGCTGTGCTTACTATCGCTTGAGTATTTAATTCAATTAATAAATACTACTAGTAACTATCTTTCTTCAGACTTCAGCCTTCAACTTCAGGATTTGAAGTAAATTTGTCTTTATAAAACAATCATTTTGGATTACTTTAAAAGTTGAAGAAATTGTAACTGTTTTTCGGGTCAGTCTTGAATTTTTTTATCGTGGGTTTAGACTGCCAATACAAACACATAAAATATAGTGTCATATCTCTATTTATTTTTAAAAATGTATAAAAATATGTATATATTTCTAAATTAAACTTATTTAATTGTGCCATATATTTGATCTTTCGAAAAGAGTAAAATTTTTGTTCGGAAAACGTAACATTTATGGCTCATAGTTTTGTTGGTCATAAGGAGAACTTAATTCCTCAAAGAGTGAGCATAGCCTGACAGAGAAACACTTTTCATATATTTATATAGATACATATCTTTTACTTACGTGAGATAAAAAAGAAACACCTCTTCTTTTCATTCCAGATACACCCGCAAGTATAATGTACAATTGAAACAAACAGTAACATTACAGTGTACAGCACTGACAACTAAATTAATCCTGCTTTTCATATTTAACAGGTATTTGTTACTGCAATGGGATTACGGTGTTACGAAGAGTTACTATTATTGTGTAAAATGGATTATAAATAGGATAAAGTGTAGTGGATAATGTGAAAGGTTTTCATATAAATGTTTTCTATTATACACTACGACTTCATCCGCGCGGAATAAAAAAAAACTTATGTGAAGCCCATGTGTTCTTCCAAGCTATGTTCTACATTTACAGCAGTTAAAACATAACTACTTTGTATGGACTACAGAAATTTATCGATTGCCCTTTAAAAAGGTATAGTGTTTTTCAACTGCCATTGCGACAAGTAAAAATGGTTTGAGATCGGATATTGATTTCAGCATTTAAACTTAAGTACTTAAATTAATACGTATTGTTGTGGGAACCAAATTAATCAAATTGAATCGTGGTACAAACACAAGTTAACTAAACTTAGCTGTGAACATACAACGTCTATTAGTATGTAAAACATTATTAGACCGCGCAAACAGCGCTAACGAGTCTTTGTTATTATAACAGACGTCGCTTTACGATAATTTGCCTCACAACCTCCAGGTTATCGATTTCTACGCTAATAGAAGTTATTTCATAAATGTGCGTTTCAAAAAGGAATGTGGTCGTGAAAAACCGCTAGAAAATATGGATTTAAACAAAAAAAATGTGTTAATGTTTTGTTTAACAATCCGAAGTAAAAAAAAAAACGTTTTTTTAGTGTGAACTTTCAGATTAATAGTAATATTTAGCCTTTTACCCTGACATTAATATTACAAGAATAGAATGAGTTATAACATTTATGGCACATTTTGTAACTTAACGCCTTTAACTATTGCCTAAGAATAAATAAACAGCTATAATTGTATTCCAATCGATAATACGCTATTTGAATACGATAAAAACCCGTTCATTTGCTTGTGGTTTTACGATAAAACGTTTTACGATCGTTTGCGTGATTACAGCATGAGGTTAACGATACCCAGGGGATCAGGAAATGATTCGGACGAAATGTTTGTTTGTTATTCCACGTCTAATCCTGTTGAATACGCCGGCTGATACGAATTTAAGAGACAAAAAATAAAATAATGAACAAAAATCTGCTTTATCGCTTTGCTTAGCTTTTGTTCGTACAACGTGACTGGTTTTATATTTGTATTTTTTTATTAAGTTATTATAATTCAATAGTGTGGACTATATACAGTGGAAGAAAACCTAAACAGAATCAGAAGCTTACGGAAATCATGAAGAATACAGAAGCAAATCTTATATCTTCAGAAAAAATGCCTTAGGAATTGCTATCCGTATTGTAAACTAAGCTTAACATAACTGCCAGATAAGCGGATCAAACATAAGTAGAAGTCTAACTTTAAGATACTTAAGATTATTGTCTACGGTATTGTTTCTATCTTTAACTCAACAGCGAGTGTAGAGGGTGATTATTATTTTTAATTCAGCGCTTCTGTGTTGGACGAAAATAAATTTTCGAACCAATTGAACAGAATTCGAAAGTAGTTTAATGCGACCATTAAATGCGTTCCGACAGTTCTAAATGGCTATGAAAAAAAATACAATAACGCGCACAAGAATAGAAGACGAGAGCACCTGGCGATAAAACATACCGGCTGGAAATAAAGAAACAATTTATTCTGTGTTAAAATAAGCTCCTGATTCTTATCCGATAAGAATTGCGTTTGAAGTTTAAGTTAACTTATTAAGTGTGATATTCTATTTTTTTTTAAAGTTATCAACATCATCGCCATGGCCTTGTCTCATGTGTTGTCGGTGCACAAGGTTTTTAAACCAGCCGCCACCTGACCGACGCTAACCCTACAAGGGAGGAAAATATTGAAATTATTTTTTTTTTTGAAAGAAAAATTAATTATAAACTAAATGACTATAGGTAAATACTTAGAAATTACACTAACAACAAAGATTAATAATACTTTAACTTTTAAAGTTTTATGGTTTTAAAAATGTTAAATTTCAACTCTGAATTAATCTGGACCTGCGTCACAGATTCTATGAAATATCGATAGATGAATATTTATAGATTAAAAAAATGAATTTTTACTTAAAATAAAATATAAAATAAATAAATAAAAGGGTAAAAATGTAATGTTAAACGGCTTTACGGAGAATGATCACGTAATAACAAAAAGCTTAAATGCTGATTGCTCAAAACCACACATAGTGAATTACAACTGTGGTAAATACGATTCAAGCTCAGCTATATTGTTTAATTTATTAAAATTTACACATTTAATTTAAATATTATTAAATCAAAATTTTATAGCTTTTATTTTTATTTATAAAAAGTTTTCTAGCATTACAGCTTGTTTTTTTTTCTTCTTGTAAACACGAACGTGCCGCAAATGTAGTTTCTTTGTTTATTTAAACTGAGACGAGATGGATCTAGTGTCAGTGTAACCGAGACGTCGGAAGTAATTAAAATTTAAATCTGGAGAAAAAAAAACTTCACTGCCGTCGACCGACAAGGACAGACTTTTAAACCACTTTTTAAATAAATGGTATTGCTTTTATATTTTGAATCTTGGCTAATTAAGTTTATAAATATTATTAATAATAGTTAATCTACCCAAATATTATTGAGTAACAATAAATGTTTGTAACAGTCTTATTGGCTTAAGGATGTATGGATCAATTACTGACACCTCGACGTTCAATCCTTAATTCCTACAATTTCAGTAGCTATTTCTAAATAAAGAATATAAGAAATACCGATTGCATTAAACAAAACGTCAACTTCGTCTAAATGTAAAACCCGCTTGGTTACCGACTGCGAACGTTTCGCTTGCATTGGGAAGTTATTCTAACACATTTTACTGTAATACTGAAATAGCGAGCAGAATTCGAACAATGTCGAGAATGTAAGTTTAATGAGAGCAGATGCAATTTTAAACTTGTTTAAAAGATCTATTACGTAGTATATTAATTTAGTAAGCTATTATTTTACTTTTGATTGTGACCTTGTAGTTCATTATAATGTCTTTCAAAAACTCGATATGAATCTTCAGAATTTCGTAGATTAGTTATTCGTGTTCCAGATTGTGGTTAAAGAATTGTTATTAATTTGTTTTGTTGGCAGTACAGAGGTCACACAAAATATTGAGGTGATCATATCAATGAAAACCATAAATTACTATTCGCATAGTGATCGGAATATTTAAAAACTTTTTACTTTTAGTGGAAGAAACTTAGTATTGAAATATTTAAAGTAGTTATCAATATATTTTTTTTTACTAAACAATGTGTGTCGTTTAAAAATAGGCCATGAACATATAAAAAGAAAAGAAGAAACCACGTGAAGAAAATGCAACAAAAACAAAGCGATGTGGTCCTTGAAACAGAAACAATGTGCTTATCTATTTCTTGTTGCTTTGCAGGCAGCTTTCCGATGCATGTATTTCCCTTTAATACTTGAGTCTTTATTTTTAAATTATTGTAATACTTTATAGTATCTAACCTATACATTGGAACAACAGCATAGCCTCGGATTTTTAAAAATACTATTTGGTATTTGTCTTGTTTTAATTCTTGAAAAGTTCGCATGATTTGATAAAGTGAATAAGGAACTAGGAAATAACTATTGGATTATATTACGCATAGCCAATATTCTTACACTCTTATATATCCGATGATATTGATTTGAATGACTGATTTCAATTCTTCAATTATGGGTCCTTTTGGATTTGGACAAGAGGTATGTAATCGTTCTCATTATATGTTCAATATTCGACTGGAATTAATTGTCCTCATGTCAATGTCACATCTACATTATTCCACCTTAATTAAAACACGAATTTAATTTATTAATTAAAACGGTATAATCAAATTATAATTATAGTAGGATTATTGAAATATGAACTTAAATTAATTAATTTTAAAATTTATGCTTTTAGTGAATGTAATTAAAATTTGAAATTATCATGAATAATGCGAATATAAACTATTCAAACATAAGATTCCCAGTATCTTGTGTAGTTATTCCAGTACTCATATCTGCATTATTTATGACAGGAAACCAAGTAGGTGTGCCAAATTACATGAATTATTCCTTTATACGTTTCTATTCTATTTAATGAACTCTATTATTAGCGTATATTAAGCAAAATATTTCAATTCAAACTAATATTCAAGTTAAATTGTGGTACGGTATATTATTTATAAAGATACTAGATGTAGACAGCGATGTCGTCCGTGTAGAGTTAAAAAAAAGTTAGTAGCCTAGGCGTTATTCTAGGTCGTACTCTAACTTTATTTTTAGATTCGAACAGATCCGTTTAGCCGTTTTGGATTTAATTTGTAAAAATAATCCAAACTTGACTATTCAAAATTCAGTTAAATGTTACAATATTTTATTTGTCAGTAATAATTATTATCTATTTATTGGATAAAGATATAAAGTTGAAGCTGTATAAGCGAGAGTCGGAACATATTTTTGTCGCTTATAGTGGTTTATCACCAACCGGAATTTCTCGCTTATGGAGGTCGGAATCGGACAAAGACTCTCGCTTACAGAGGTTTCTTATTATCAAGTCCATGTGCGTTGGTATATAAAAATATTTTACACTTACCTGCTGCTTAGTACCTTTTAATAATAACTTAAACAGTCACGTAGTGCGGAATTCTCACATTAAATACACACTAAAAACTCTTACTAACTACGACTGAATCTGAAAGTTGTATATTAATTTGAAATAATAAAAGTAGATAAAACCTTTTTACCCCATTCTACTATTTAGTATGACATAAACAAGAAGAGGTTAAAGATATCATTTTGAATGAAAATGTCTGCGGGTCTGAGAACGTCCCTAATACAGATAAAATTTAACGTGCCACTCGACGTTTGAAGCGCGTGCTATTCAGTGGATTATAACTTTGAAGAGCCAGTACTGCCATCAAAATTCTCTTTAGGTAGCCTTTTAAGATTACAGCTTGAGTTTAATTTTGTAAGTAAGAAGTGCAACTTCAAAATAAGAGACATATATTAAGTATGACGAAGGAGATTTAAAATTCAAAAGTGCATTTTTGAATCAGTATTAAGTAATTAAGATACGAATATTTACTATTCGTAATAATTGTAGTTTTTATTACGAAATAGTATATTGTAACATGCGAAATGCACAATATACCTGTGATCACCTGGTTTAGTTGGATATTCCATTAATTGGGTTCTAAGACAATTTTCGCTATTATTGTCACGAGGGTTATCCTATTATGTGCTTAGCTGAGCGAATAGCCGCTAACTTAAGATGAGTATGACTTTCATAGGAAAGAACAGATGTATATTTTAAGAGTCAATTTTAGAACACTGTCAGAGTTACTAAAATTGCACTTTGCACTCTTGATGATGATTATCGAAAAATTTACTTTTGCCGTCACTTAAGAGATGAAATATTGTTTTCATTAAACTAAGGGCTGTTTTAATTAAAAATAATAAATGTTGTTTTAAATTTTACTTTAATTGATATTTATGACATAAATATTTGGTTCAAGACATCAGTTTTCGATAGAAATAAATCTCATATTGTCTCAGAGTCATTACAGTGAGATACAAAAATTAAAAAGTTTGAAAATATGTCGTTGTTTTTTTTTAACAAAACAAAAGATTACTATCATTTATATTTTATACATAGGAAAGTGGAAACGTAAAATTAAATAATGTTTTTACACTTAATTTACTTAGTTTATGTAACATCGTTAAATCGTTATGTAATAAATAGGAAATAAAATAATATAATCAACTATATAAATGCACATAACGTTCTTATCATTAAATACTTAGAATATAATATAAAATGTATTTTTGGTTTAGTTGATATTCAAATCATGTTTAAATTTTCTCTCTCTTCTTAAAATTAATTTTGTTATTTAATATAATAATTCTTGCACTTATCTTCCATACTCAGGGTCGTTTAAGATTTATTAAGTGGAGTCAGGGTTAGAGTTAAATATTTACTGTAAGAAATATACACTTAAGGATCGCTCAGTAAGTATTACGTATCTCTGAGTGCGGCAGATATGTGTATATTTAATATATACGATGCTTAACTTACTGAAATTATTACAAGATAAACATTAAATGTTGAATTTACGTACATACAAAATATTGAGATGTAACCAGAAAACAACATGTTTAAATAGACTGTACTATAATAGAATAGTTCCAATTAATATCACAGTTTCTGTATTAAAATTAGGACATTATAAAGTCTTTCACTACACCAACTAGAAACAGTAAGTTCTCGTTATGTCCGCACATTCGTTCACATCTTGATGTCACCCAAAATAATACTGAGCGTTCGAGTATCGATACAGACTTCTCGTGTTAGGGTCAGTTTCCGATTGGATTTGTACTCTAGGTAACGTTTTTACTGCGACACCGCGACCCAAAGTCCCATGATGTACTTGTCTTAAAGGCATTTCTATAGGGTACTCTGCCACTTGCCCGTAAATATTGCTGCTCACATGCGGATACGTGTTAGGTACTGGTCTACCGACGTATCTGTTTATTTTAGGACTAATAGTCATACTTGCAAGTTGCATTTCTTGTTTGAGACCCGCATCTACATTGTCAACTGGACCCGATAGACTGGTTATGTTTATATCATTGTCAACTTCAGATATGCTGTCATTGAATCCGTTAGGTATTTCTGTGGTAGCTGACACATCAGGACCCTTCGGTTGCTCTTGATTACTTCGTTTTGTTAAACATCTTATTGTAGCCACTATAATGCCAACTAAAAGTACCACAGCGATTCCAGCGATGATGTAGACGTAGATAATATCGAACTGATCTGTACAAAAATAGTTAACAATTTTAATATTGTGCAGAAATCTTTATAACAGAGGTTAATATACTACAATGTAAATAGATTCAATGCAACGTAGTGGCAAATAATGTTTTATTTGTATGTGGCCTGCATCATAATTTGTCATGTGTTATGAAGCCCATTATAACTATTATTTTACTAATTCATTTCATCATCATCATCTGTACGTTTCCATTGAGGGGCTCAGAGCCTACACTTAGTTAGGGAGTGACTAGGCCATAGTCAACCACGCTGGCTCAGTGCTAGTTGGTTGACATGTAAATCGTAAATCGAAAAACAATTTGGTACATGGCTGGATTCAAACCCAGGACCTGCAGATTACATGTCAAGTGCTTAACCCCTGAGCAACTGACACTCCTCTAATTCATTTACTGAACATCAAAGCAATTGAGTTGTAAATTTCTTGAATATTCCTTACCATTATTTGAAAGGTGGTGTCTAGGTGATGATGGTGATGAATCTTGATGATTATTTTTTGTGACATTGTTGGGTGTAAGGGATGGTTTCTGTGATGGGATGGCGGCCACTGCCGGCGCTGGAGGCACAGCCGGTTCACCCCACCAACGATCACTGGACTCATCTAATACACGACAAACATAGAGTTAAAAAGTTAACAAGGAGTGACAATGTGTGAAATAATCATGATTTCTTAAAAGGATTCAAGTATAAAAATAAATTTCTAATTTTTTTTTCATTTTAAAATGACGTAAATTAATATAAAATATTTTTGTATGGCAATCGGTTTGGAAATGAAACTAATTAGAGTGGTATCATTGTAAAAAGTATTGCACGACGAAGTACGCATACTGTACATCATGGAAGTGCAGTGCAAATTGGGTCATGCGCAGTCAACTTTACTCAGCACTCTGTTTCAGTTGACACAGATTTATGAACGCGTGTAACTAATAATTCCCCACTTTGCTTTGCCCATTATGTCTGCAAAGCCTTGTTTCAATTGTCTATATAGATAGAGTAAACCCATGTGAAGTTTTAATTAAATAAATTCTACGATATTGAAAGTTTGATGGAAATGTGAATATATTTATACATTAAACTTGTGCGTATTATTTTTTTATCTTCTTTATAGCATCGTATTTGTAAGTAATATTTTGTTTAAGACTGGCTGTTATTGTTTATTTAAAAAATAAGAACCTTTTGAGAGAGTTTTATTTTGAACTCGTTTACCCATGTACTAAAAGTAGATTTCGTTTAGTGACGGTACTATTTTTTTTTTTCGATTCCATTTAATTTGATAGATTATATAAGTAAATAACTAGTAGTATATAAAATTAAATTATTGATAATAACTTAAGTTTTACTTAGTGTAACTTACCAATATCTTCATTTTCTACGTCGGATATATCGTAAGCCACTTCGTCTTCTTCCGGTGCACTTTCATATCGTTCTTTGAGGACTGTGCGAGGCACTGAAAAGGAAAATTCCTTTTAGTTTATCTATAAAATATGTTATTCGAATAGTTTCGTCAATAACTTTATTAAAACTTTTTCGTCAGAGCAGAAATAAAAAGTAGCCTATAATATGCCCAGGTGCATCAGCTATCTTTCCGCCAAAGTCCCGTCAAAATCGGTCCAGCCGTTCTGGAGATTACAAGAAACAAACGCGGCGTTCCGGTCAGACATACAGACAGACAGAAAGTCAAAATTTTAAGACAAAAAGCCTAGATTAGTACTTCAAAATTATCAATAATAGTCACTTTGTAGTTTAAAATATTTGTGCTTTGAATTTTTCTGTATAAATGAACTGAATATTATATGAAAAAAAACTAAGCCAACTTCGCCATCATCAATCTATGTCTATGAAGTCTATGAAACTAATTTTAACTAAATTTAATTCTGACGCAATGAGGAGATTAAAGTTATATTAAATTCTGCTATTAATTTGTTTGGTTCCAGTATTGAGTTATATTCATTTTAACGTCACGATGTAATAAGTTTCATTTTTATATTACACTTTAGATAGGAATTTGGGATGGTCTCTTAATCGTTTTGTTTTATGCTCGCTTTATTGCGGTCGCCAGTCAGACGGAGAATAACTCTATGTTTCATGTCCTTGAATAGCCAATAAACTATTCGAATCATGTAAATCTCTTGAGTATCTTTTTCTACTAGTTTTGCGTCAAAAAACAATATAAAATTATTGCTATAAAGATATTAATAATACCACGGTTATTGGATTGATATAAATGTATAAATTTTAAGGTTAATAAATATTGAAGTAAGGCAAATGATTAATGAATGAACTAATCAACTCGCGAAGGTTATTTCAAGAGCAAATATTTTATATATTATTCGGTACATTTATTCCTTACATTTTATAAAAGAAATAAGTGCACTATTGTGTTTTCTACTTACCACATGTGTATACAACTTTGAGATAAGTCCTGCTGCCGGCTCGACAAGGTTTACCGAACATTTTACTGTCTGCCGCTAAAACGCATCGCCTCTTCCCATGGCATTCTCGCATTGATGTCTCCGTAGCGTAGGGCTCCAAGCAAGCTAGCATCAAATATAACATGAAATTTATATATATAGACAAACTTAAACATTTGAAGTATTCTAACAAAGAGGTTGAAATTATAGGTCTCCGTTTGGCTTCTAACATCCTTTCTTACAGCCAATTAGATCTCGAAACATTTTTGCTTATCCGCGTTATTTTAAGATCTGAATAGCAATCGAAAAACTTGATCTATTTTTAAAAAACGATGAATAATTTTTGTACTCTTTTGTACGGTGATTAGAATAATGTTCTCATGTAAGTGATCTTTTTACCTAATTAAGAATTTATTCTTTAAACCTTTTCAAATAAAATAATTTTCAGATAGATTCAACAATCGAATATTTTCTTTGACCGTTAGTATGTCACCAAAGTAGTAGATATAAATACCTCTAAAACGTGCCCCACCACTGTCATTCACTTACGTGCCATAAATTTGCTTTGTCACTTATTCTTAATTCAGCCTTTCAATATTCTCGAACCACCGAAGCGAATTTTTCTCAATTTTAGACACAATGTCCTTTTTTAAGCCACCCTTTTTCCTTACAACGCTATTTACAATCCCATCAAAGACTTATAGCCTTCAAATATATTGTTAAAAATTCGTTTATCTTATTCAAACTAATAAGAACATCTTTTTAAGCTTTAACAAACCTGAATTCATTTCAATTTGCAAATATTTATTTTATAAATGTTTACTCTCATAACTACTACCTTAAACGGGTAAAAGTTTTAATATTTTAACCGTAATTGGTTCCTAACTTTGCCAAGGTTACCCACAAATGAAAATAAAATCCGTTCATATAAATTTCGCAAAATATGTGCATGTGTAAAAAAATTAAAACGTAAATTTGGGTTTAGGTGTGTTTAACAACTCAAATCTAGATAACGTTTTTCCGACTTTGCTATTGTTAACTTCATATAAGAACAATTCCAATCACGTCTAGCTTAAGACAACAGGGATAAGCAGAAATTACGAGACAGAGAACTTCCAATAGTCGTGGAGGTGTGCCAGGACCTTCTTCCACATTTATACTCTTCTCAATACTGCCTTCCTTGGGTATTATCACGTATTAAAATAATATTTCAGGAAAAACACAAACAAAGTATAAATAATAAAGTTGAAAATACTCAATACTCACTTTCTTCCTTCATTCCTCTCGGCTGCGGGCATTGTATGGAGTCGTACTCCGTCCTGCCGTACTGCGCCGAGTATATCGCAACTCGTGAGTGCGGGTTACAGCTCAAATGTAGCACATCGTTCTCGCAGCCCACTTTACTTCGAAATTCATCTGATGGTCAAATATTAGCTTTACCTTTTACCCGCAAAGTTATACTATAACTAATTCAAATACTTGTACTAATGAGAAAAAGGAACTTTAAGAATTTGCCAAAATAGGAAGTTATACGAGTTTATATTATTCAACATAGAGGATAATACTTACATGGACGGCATTTATAAGCGACTTCGACGAACCTTCTAGAACCCGGGCACGGGTCTACTCCAAATGTTTTCGGGCTTGTGTGGAACTTGCACTGTCGTTTCTTTTGACATGCTTCCACTACAGTCTGCAACAGTGAATACTAACACACTTAAGTTAGTATGTCTGTTCTTTTTCGATAAAGGAGTACAGTTCTATGGATTGTTTTGTAACATTGACAATCTGAATAATTTGACTTTACTTTTAAAACTTAGAGTGCAATAACATGGGAGATAAATTATCTGACCTTTCCTTGTTCGTTTAGTTTTATTTTAATTAGGCTTATTATTGCAATGCGGAACCTAACTTCACATTTAACTCTACGTTACGACAAACGTCATATAGACACAAAGGAAGTTTGTCTTGTATTTGTCAGAAAAATCACAAATTTATTTTAAAAAAATCTTTTGCTCGACTATGGAAAAATATTCGTACTATCTTTAAGTACCAACATACGTTTTATACTGATTGCAAAGACGTATTTAATTTTATTAATTCATTAATCTCATTCACCAGAGTAAATAATTTACGAGTTACTAACACAGTACCCGTCAAAAGGAATGAGTAATGAGAATATATTTCTCCTCTCGACAGATGGATTGTCACATTAAAGTATTTACTAAGTAATATTAAATCTAGGTTACCCTCTTCCGACCTTAATTAGAGAAAATATTATTATGTAGTCGCTAAAACTTAGTCATTAGTCATAGAGAGATTGATTTGATATTCCATTTTCATTTTTCGGAGTGTCGTAAACGCAATTTCACTGACAATTGCGCTTGATTTTTCTAAATTAACAGCTATATACGCTATGTTATCAAGTGCAGCTATCTAGTGGGGATTCGTGATAACCGAAACTATATTACCTGTAAGGCACTGGGCCAGGTACACGGCGCATCTCCCCCCACCACTTCTACAGCAACTGGTTGATACTCCGCCAGCTCTGGTGAGCACGAGGTCTGGGATGCGGAGGAACCGTATTGAGCCACTTGTATACTTATCGTAGTACCACGTGGACAAATGAGTGTCACAATGTCCTCGTCACACGCGGCCTTTTGATGTGTTCTTAATGTGCCCAGTAGTAATTCTGTGAAAAAAATGAAAGATTTTACTACATCTATTAGATGGATGGATGGATGGATGGATGGATGTTTGTTTGAAGGTATCTCCGGAACGGCTCAACTGATCTTGATGAAATTTGGCACAGATGTAGAACATAGTCTGGAAGAACACATAGGCTACTTATAAACTTTTTTTAATGCCATGCCGACGGAGCCGCGTGCGACAGCACATAAGCATAATGTTTTCTTTATTTAACACAACTTTGTTTTAAGTAAGTATATCATTTCGTTTTGATGGTAATTCAAAGTTATCGACGCAAAAGCTCTGTATCAAAATATGTAATGAGCTTCTTGAACTCACTTAAAGCTAAAAGCTTTCAACGACCCTCGAAATATAAATTATTTTAGAAACCAAATATTATCTTACACCTGCGTTAACTATATTAATTTATTTCATGCGAATGTTTAATGGGTTTAAAAAAATTAAGAAATATGGTATACTTTTTTTGATAGTATAAACAGATTTTGTATAACAACAAGGCACATGTACATATATTGTATATAAATGTATATAATATACGATTTAAGATTTTGAATTTCATTGAATGCTGTTATCTTATCTTAATACATTAATTTGAAGGTAATGTCAAGGTTACAGCTATTTTAAAAGTACCATTTTAAATATTTAATCTTCTTGATATCTTATAAATGAAAGTCGCTTTTCATTTTATATAGATTAAAAATTCCTTTTTTAGTATATAATTCCAAAAAATTACAATAAAGGATACAAAAAAAAAGTTCGCAAGGAGAGCACGCCTGTATTTATAAGGTTTTTACGGGACGGGATTTCAACGGAAAGTGTACTACTGATATGACAGAAAAGAGATCAGATGTGATCAGAAATGGAATAGGTAAATATAAAATAGTTTTTAAATACTAATTATACTAATTATTGCCGCGGCTGTAACATTTTATTTCAAAAAAGGTCACTCGTAATCTCTTTTTTTGTAAAGAAGATCCGTTCGAGTCGACATTGTGAAGCCCAAGTTAAATTGGATAAAAAGTAATTAGAAATCATAAAAAAATGTGAGGTTTAGGAAGTTGTGACATTAAGGCTACGTTTCTGTAATTATACTTGCCAAAAGGTCAACTACTAATGCTAACTAGTTGAGTGACTAAGCAAACAACTTGGTAGTTAGATTACTAAGTAAAATACATTAGCCCTCATTTCTGTTTCACGAACTCCGATTATTTACACAAAACTAAAAGACCTTCTAGATTTTATTAAATATGTTATGCAACGTCTAATAATTGAATTTAGCATAATTTCTTTACACATATAGATTTAAACACTCTTACACAAACTGACAAACGTGTTAATTTGTATATATAGCTATTTTCTAATGTCAAACATTATTTATATTAATGGTATTCTATATTAATATTATAAATAGGAAAGATTTGATTGTCTGTCTGTTTGCATTAATAGGCTCTGAGACTACAGAAGCGATTTGAAGAATTCTTTCACTGTCGAAAAGCTACACTATCCCTGGGTGACACATTTATTACTAGATTTTTCGATTCTGCGCGGATGAAGACACGAGCAACTGCTAGTTAAGAAAAAAGTTAAAAAGTATTGATTTAGTAATTAATAAATTGGCTTTATAATAAAATACATGTGTACTCCAAATAAATATCCGAGTTCTGTTCAAATATTTGACACTAAATAATACATTTCAATTCAATTTAATTACAATCGAGCGGATGAGCTTACAAATCAAAAAACCAGATCAGCTACAAATCTGATAATCGGTACACATGTTGTTTTATAACTAATTAATCGGTTCGATGTAAATAAAAGCTTAACCGACAATAATAAAACCATTTTATTACCTGAAATATCTATCATGTACGGGCCGGGCCACACACTCGTTGCCCATATGTTGGATAATAAAAGCACGCGAGATAAAAATATTTACAACGGGCAACTGTTCAACATACCCTCGTGTAATGCTCAAGAGTCAGTCACTTAAACAACGGGTCATTAAGGGGATGCTCTCTATTTATAGACGCATCCTCGTATTTCATACTTGACGAGAGGCGTAATATGCCGCACGTGGCGAACCATACTTCTAACTTTTACGCTTGGTACAAATTTTTTAAATATCACTCAGTGTTTCACTTTTTTTTTTAATAGCTTGTAATATAATTAATTAACTAATTAATATGTAACTTATATTTTAAATACTTTTCTTAGGGGTAATTTGTTCTATTGAGATATGATCTCCAAAAAAATAAATGTACTGTTTTAGGATTTATGGAAAACATAACAAAAATAAAAAAAATCTTAGTTCGAATTTGGAAGTAACATTTTAAAATACAACGTTTGAAATTAAATCTATTAAAAAACACAACTTCTATTTGGTGACAAAGAATAATGGCGTGCTAACGATGTCTTCACTCAGTTCAAATTAAATTATTTTAAGCGAAGCTCTCTTAAATAGCATGCACGTTAACCGCAGAGAAACAGATGCCAAAGCTGTGGTCCAAGTTTAAATTTAAATTTGAAAATTAAATTTATAATTATAATTTTTAAATTAATTTAAATTTGAAAAATAAACATAATTAAATTTAGGTTAACACAAATTGTAATAAGAATAAATGAAGACAATGTTTTTACTAGAAGCTTTATCATCTTTAGGCTGGGATTTCACTATACGTTAAAACAAAAATTGATTTTTTTCTCAGTTTTTATGGAGACTTCAAAATTACTAAACCAATTGTAGTATCCTGTGTAAATATATCTTAACCATCTTAAAATCTGAATCTTCATAGCTTATAAATATCGAAAGTTAAAATTAACGATTTCGAAATATCTATCAATAAAAACAAATCCTTACTAATATTATAAATCTGACTCAATTTCTCAATGTCTTAATTTCGCGCCAAAACTACTGAACGGTTTTAAATGAAATTTGGAACTTTTAAACAGGAAAAAAGGGTTATAAGTGGGTGGAAATTTGTATGCAAGTATCTTCATTTTTACAGTTAGAACCTACAAATTTATTTTTTAAGCTGTTAATTTGATATAAATAAATATTATATTCAAAATTTTTAAAATTTTTACTCTCAAGATTGCAAAATAATAATAGGGAATAGGAGATAAAAGTTTGTATGTTAAAATTTAAGGTTTACGTGAATGTTTTGTAAGTTTAATATGTTTTGTTGTAAAATTTTATAATTTTAAGTAATACAAAAGTAGCCTAAGTCATTGAAATAGTTAGTATAATATATAAAAGGTATAATTTACATATTATGTATCGACTTTATATACATAATCTATGTATACACATAAATATATATTATTTGTAGTGACTTATAACAGAATATCACAAAATAGAATAAACTAATATAACATTATTTTACTTCATTAGATTTGGCATCAATACAAAATATATAAGTTCAATATAATATTTCATTCTTTCAAAGGAGCTGCTTTCATATTATATTTGAATACAAAGATTATTCAATATAACCGAATCGTTTCAAACGAGTCTATTAGTCGGAAAATCTTCAAAGAGGAATAACTATTTTTAGTATTGTCTTGAGAACAACGTATTTTTAGTTGTAATTTAATCTTTAAAAAATCTACTGAATGTCTCATAAATATTAAAAAACCACAAATCAAGTTGGTAAGAAAATTGGGTTTCTAAAATAAAATTTTAAGGATCAAAGACCTAACAGCTTGATTTGATATAAAGTAAAAGAAAAAAATGTTTGGATAAGCGAACAATAAGGCCTTTTGAAGTTAACTTATATGGAACTAAATTATTTATGTTCCCAGGAATCACTCAAAGAGATCGTTTTACTGCCGTCAAGAGGAAAAAAGACTTGACAGCTACGCGAGGGATGGACCGACATTAATGTCCGGGAGTGTAAGACCCATACGTCCCATCAAAACATCTTTACGACCGCAACATACATAGTCAATAGTAAGATCAGTGTCCGCGGAGTGATTTAAAACTATTCCCTAACATGGAAATGTTTACAATGTTGAGTGCTAACAGCACTTCTACCACATTGTATGTCTCTCCAAATTGTATTAATATTATTTTACTTAACCGTGTTTATATGGTTTTGTTCAAGAGATTCGGCAGCGAAAACACGCTATTATTGTTTTCGCACGTCTCATAGTAAATAAATCAAATCATATTTCATTTATTCATCATAATTCTGTCTGTAAAAAATAATTTAGCAAGATTATAAACTGATACAAGTTATAACTGCTGGCATATGTTTTAGTTATTATTCGTCGTCGACAGTTCATATATATGTCCTCACCGTGGAGCTCAGAGTCTACCCTAATGTGGTGACTAAGCTAAAGAAAAATAAATGCATTTTATATATAACTAAATATATTACGGAATATGTATTGAACAGTGAAAATTATGAAGAATTTTATATATAAAAGGGTGGCAGTTGAAGCACGTTCCCGAAGAGAGTATCAAGAATCATTGACTTGAAGTGCTCCGCATTGTTTCTGAACGAGATCAGATATAGAGCGAACTTTTGTCTAACCACAAACACTGAAGTTTTATTACTCGAGTTTACGAACTTACATACAAAAGATCTTGACAATACTCGTAAAAATAATAAACTTTTCTTTTAATATTTTAAATTTATTAAATTTAATCCTTTTTGTTTTGTTATTTGTCTACATTGAGTGTATTACGATAGGTATAAAGAGAAAAAGACGAGTTTTACCTTTTCTAGTATGTTTAAAATAAAGGACAAGTTGCCCCTACTTTTAAGTACATTTTTTTGATTGAAAGACCACTTCTTTGACCTTACTCATAAAGTCAGTTTTTATCTCCGTCGGACATTTTATCCATTTTACATCTCTTACATTGTAACGTGGACTCTCCCAAAATAATCTCTTACATTGTAACATGGACTCTCCCAAAATATAATGTATTCTAAAGCTTGGACTACACTAAACCTATTGTAGAAAGGAATAGTGTTCCGTACACACTATACTGTGACTAAGCGCGGCCGTAAAAATCTCCTAAAAGCGATTGTGTACGTGACACTTTGAAAGGGGTTCGTGACAAAAGGAATTGATAAAGTAAAATAGCAGCTTTGTGGATTCGTTTGAAGACTAAATATTTCTTTTTGGCCATGGATTTTGTTCGAAAATATTTTTTGTCATGTTTTATAATTTAAAAAGCTTTGACGAAGAATAGATGAAAATTACCCTCTCTTCGATATTGTTTTTGTTTTGTTGATTTTTTATTTCTGTTTTTTTTTTTTTTGAATTGGATAAAACAAAATGAGATATGGCATTATTATTTTTACGTCAGTTTTAATCATTGTAACTCTCCTATTCTTTAACTTACATTATTTAATCAATGAAAAAAGGCGTATCAGTTTAAATATATAACTTTTAAACATTCTAAAAATATATTTTTAACTGATGAATTGACCTCCTTCTGTAAAACATCGTGAACGTGATATCGGAAGCCGCAAAACGGAACTGTATTGAATTTTCACTAATGTATTCCGATAAGTAGATACGTAATATCCTCATTAATTGTATTTCATTGTAAAAAATTCTCTACCACATTATTGTATTATTCACAAAAGATTAAATAAAAGTTAAATAACATTTAATATCATAAAATGAAATATCTGTTTAATTGGAGATATAAAAACTAATTTTAATATTACACAAATATCAAAAACCGCATATGTACATACTGCACAAACTAAATTCTTCTCAAATTTTCACTTCACTCGAAACACATATTTCCAAAAAAATATAATTCGAATACTCACGCAAATCTATATCTTTACCAAAAAGTCATAGCTTTTATCGCGTCAGTATGAGGTCTGTGATCATATATAATTCAGAGATATTACGTGGTTCAGTACACACGCTGCCATAATTACGTTTCTTCCTTTAATGAAGTACATAAATTATTACAAGGGACCAGGAGTAGCGGATTAACAATGATACATGGTGCAATTGTTCAAGAGCTAATCTACGCTTAAAAAGCTTATGCTACGTTTCTCGCAGGTTTCCATTGCCATGTAAAAAAACTCTATTAAAAAAGAGCCTAAGCAGATTTCTTTGTACAGATAATCCAGCAGTGGTAACCGACGGTTAGATTCATTTGTACCATGTACAAAACTACAACTCTACCTAAGTGATTTGTAAGTTTATACCTATCCTTTATATGACAGAAATTAATAAAAAAAACATTTAACGAAATTTCATAAAGGAGACAAGAGTATTTTTTTCACACATTAAAATTTAAATAATCTATCAAGATAAATTTCTGTGGTATTTGAAAAAACCTGCTCTTAATAATGATATCAAATCGCCATTATCCATTTATACAGGTGAAAAACGGTCGATATGAGGCCAATTGAAATGTTGACCGAAAATCTTGAACGTGACAAGAACCGCACCCGCTAAAATAATGGACTGAATTTATACGACTAACCGCAAAATCATGTTCAGCATTTCATTGCGAGATAAATGGTAACCGTACTCTAATTTACGATGAATCTTTCAGGCTTGTCTCGGGAAGCGAACAAATACAAATACAGTCAAGAACGAACACTTAATAAAACCGTGATATTTTTTGAATCATTAATATGTTAAAAATTACAAATCAATGATTCAAAAAAATGATTCAAAAAACAAGAGGTGAATAATGACGGAGATTTCTTATTAAATACGATGTATGATGACTATAGTTTGAATAAAAAGAATAACTAATTTATATACTTTTAAGAAGTTGAGGAAATTTTAAAGATCTAAACTTCTTAAAAGTATCTAAGTGTATGGTAAAAGTTTGATGGTAAAACTTGAAATTTGCTTCGAGTTTTCTCACAAATTAAAATCAGTATCATAATGACTGATATTTGTATCGCATGATTGATCGTTTAAACTTACTTTTAGGTTAAGCGTTTGATATTAACGGGTAAGGTCTGCAAAACAATGTTATCTATCATTTGACTGGTAAAATGAACTATTAATTTATCTTGACTTGACTATTAATATACCTCAAGCTTGATCAGTTAAGAAAATGGTAGTAAAATCTGTTTAGTGAATTTATCACTAGCGTGTATCATCACAGCGTAAAACAATTGTTTCATTAACTACGTTTTTTTTTAATTTGTGTTATAATGACAAGATCATTATTACCCAATTGAAATCTAAAAAAGTTTTTAAACTGACCATATGTATAATGAAGGCAATATAATGTATGCTAATAATTTAACGAAAGAAATAATAGAATTAAAATCACTTAAACACAGAAATAATAAGAATGTACACAATTTTATATATAACTTACCCAAATTATCGGCTTTGTGCAACGGAATAACTGCAACCCATAATATAAATAAAAATCCAGTTCTTCGTTCCATTTCAACTTTGTACGGACGCCACTAACACATTCTAACACTTTTCCAATATCTGGAACTCACAACCACTTTTAAACTAAAGCAGTTCGTCAAGTGTTCAGCATTTTACAAAATACGGCAACTTGATGTTTGTCCTGATTCTCTACAGTCACTATTAAAAAGGAAGTTAAAACACATTCTAGCAAAATAAAAATAAAATTTATCAATAACTTAAATTATCCTTTATTGATTTAGATATTGTTCAATTAAATGCTATAGAATTCATTCATTCATTCAGTTAGTCGTTACCGGAGTGACTCATTCTTTTCGTTAATAAATCTGATTCGCCTCATTAAATCCCAGACCAACACAAAGAATAATCAAACAACACAAGCGTAATAAATAAACACCAATAGATATATTTGATTACATTAATTTATTATGCCGTAAGCATTCTGCTTAAGCAAATCAGTAAGGCGTTCAAGCATAATAGCCCTAATTTTGTAAGAAATTGTAATGGAAAATACGTCTCCCTTTTTATCACCGGGAAAGAGAAAAATGATGCCGATTTCGTCAAGGAAATGCTGATTTTTGTTTTTCCCCGAATTAGAAATATTGAGATCGAGGGTAAAGCGCTGCGTAAATTTAACGAACGAAAGTAAATGGATCGTAACATCATTAGGTTTGTCATTATGGCGGGCCTTCCTGACGTTTTTGCGTGATAGGATAAATAAAATACCTGTCACCTCTGGTACTGGATTTATTCAGTTGTTTTTCAACCATTAAATAAACATGTTGTTACGATGTTCAAAGAATTCTCTGTAGAGTATATGAATGAATAACATTTTTTATGATCCAAAATATAAATATTCGAATGTCTGAAAAAAAAAAAATATTTTGTACACGAGTTTGCTTAGCTGATAACGAAAAACCTGTTTAATTTCTCTTTTCTGTCTGTTTGTATGACTGTCCGGAAGGCCACGTTTGTGCCGGTTAATCTGTGGAACAGCTAGACCGATTTCGACCGGACTTGGACGGTAAGGACGCTGATGCACACGGGCATATTATAGGTTACTTTAATTTAATTCTGCACTTAGTCGCGAGCGACCGCAATTAAATTAATAAATTGTTACAAAACTCATAATGACGCACAATTTTCAAGAATAAGTTGGTATCGAAGTTTTGAAAGCACGCCAGTGACCTAAATGAGAAAGTTGCGTGAGAAATACTGAATTCAAAAATTTCGTCTTTTTTTGGAAGGGGGGAATTACACTTTTTTCTTTGATACTTATGAATTGTATTGTTTTATAATAAAAATTCAAATTTTAGGATATGTTTTTATGTTCGAAAGCTCGTGGTGAAAAAAAATTATGGCCCTTTTTATTCGGTTAACAAAACAAAATCGATAATTACACTGCAAAGTTTTCTGTAATTCAAATTTTAGGAATAACAAAATTATTTTATAGCTTACACTTGCTCTGACAGATGTCATTTTAATGTCAAAAACTTCACCACATACAATTTAAAAGTAATAAAGTAACCACATAAAATAGAGTTATATTTTTACTTTACAAATAATATGTTCAGTATACATTTCTGTAAATATCAAAAGACATTTTTATAGTAGAAATAAAATAAAGAATACAAAATATGAAATCATATTTTCGGGCTCCGCTATTTTCATACATGCTAGACTTATCTGAAAATATACAAGTGAACGAACCTATTATGATAATATGATTTCTAGAATTTGCAGTAACCACACAGTAATAGCAATTTATCTTAATTAATTTTTATCTTATATCAGACTTAGAGCTTGGAGAATAATTTGAACAGTAACGCTTGTAATGAGTGTACTGTTGACGATATTGCTTCTTACTATGCATCCCCACTATTAAAATACATGTATAAAACATATTGTTATCACTGTTTTTTAAACAAAAATAAGTGGGATGATAAGATGTTTTTATATTGGAATTATGGCAGTGGAAACCCACGCCTACATTGTCGTCAAAGGTACTTAGCAAAAGGTACCTAGCGTTAATAGTCCTTGTATTAAAAATCCCGCGTTTAAACCTATAGAACACCAGTGCCATCTTCCATGCAAGATACAATATATCCCCGACTTGTTACCACGTACCATGTACCAGGTCTAAATTGACACACCCGCATGTGAAACAATTTAAATGTTTGTAGAAAAATATTTTATATGTCCGCTCTGTAAACTTTTTATTTATATCAATCTTTGTGCTTTATTTACTATACTTTAGTCCCAATAAAACTCTAATCGCTTCTATCCTCAAGCTCTTTTACCAGATGAATGTTATTATAAAAAATATTGTGATCTATTTCTGAGATATACATATGTGTATATCCGACATAGCCTTGCCCCAGTTGCACGAACCAATTGGTAGATATATAAATATCTAAAAATATCATAAAAGAAAATGTCAAATCATTTAAAATATCATGAGAAACGTGGTAGATATTTCAAATTATTGCTTTTGTTATTATTTTAATGTAAAAGGTATACCAAAAGCACGGTTTATTTGTATGCTTATGTACCTAACATGAGTATTTTTAGTGACTTCCCATTAAGACAATAAATTTTAATGTATCTGAGACGGAAATTTCTGATTCACGAAACTCCGGAAGGAATACCCTATGCCGTATATACGATAAATATAAAATATTATAGGTACCTACGTATTAATGATAAAATTTTAGTGAAATCTTACTTTTTACTTCTTATTAATATTATAAATGCGAATGTTTGAATGGATGGATGTATGAAGGTATCTGCGGAACGGCTCAACAGATCTTGATGAAATTTGTCATAAACGTAGAGTATAGTCTGAAAGAATACATAGGCTACTAATAAAGTTGTTCTTTAAATCCACGCGGACGATGTCGCAGGCGACAGCTAGTTAAATAGTAAAATCTAGGTTTTAATTTGTAACACAAATATTTTCATTTATTATTTTTAATCTTCTTTTTTAAATACATAATTTAATATCATTGATATAAATTTTTTAATTTTAATAGTCTAAAACATTATTATTAAAACACTTTTGACATCGAGTTAATTAATGTTCAAATAATAACTGACAAAATAAGTTCACTATAAAATTATTTTGCATATTTAAATTAAGTTTAGTTAATCGAAAATATTAGTTTAATATATAAAATGATACATACATACATCAATTATAAATATCAGAGGTATAAATTGAGAATCAGAGTAAATTTGAATAAAAGGACCACGTTACAAAATAGGTTTACCAAAAACAAAATTCAAACGTAAACTCATTTATCCATCATTGAAAAAAAAATTAAATAAAAGATAAATTTCAGTTCACAACACAAACACAATTATTGTCACATACACTTAAAAAAAATATATTTAATAGTACTAAGATCGTAAGTACGAATACACGTTGATTTCGGTAACACGTAATCACGACCAATCGTGTCGGAGGCGCGCGAACGACTGTGCTCGTAGCTGACTGTAGAGCTCAGATACGTTTCAGTGGCCTCCCAACAGATTTGTCGAATCCGCCCAAACTGCGCATCGAGATTACCTTGCATTAGATTACAGCTATTGCAATTTACAAATTTTATTCGAGTTTAATAAATATTTAACTGTAACTTAAATTTAAGTTTTATCAGATTTCACTAAAAAATAGTTGTAAAGGGTTGAAATAACTTTTTAATTTTTTCTTTAAAGAAATTGGCGTTGGGAAATAAGTAACGGACGTTGACTATACACGAACCGTAGTTTGCTGTAGCTGTTAACAAATGCTACTCCAATCCGTTGCTCGGTACCAACTTCTTGAAACAGTTCGTGTATGTCGACTGAGAGACTTAAATAAAATAGGTAAATTATCTTCAACTGCCATTACTCCTGTAAGCATAGATTTCACGTGATTAATATTTGATTCTATAGTAGCCGCAAAGTTGTAATTAATTTTAACCAATAATAATTAAGATAATAGTAAGCACATAGTGAACGTTCCTTTTCAGTGATTAAGTACGAATAGGACGAAGCTATTTTCGAAGCTTCAGAATTCATCGAGATTTACCAGTCGCGAGAGGTTAGTCGCTCAAACCCGGCATTTAACCACATAGAGCTTTCGTTGCAAGAACGTTTAACTCGATAATTTCCTTTTTGAATGATGGAGTTTTTTATTTAAATGTACTATATCATTAAACTTTTATATTCGGATTAAATTCGGTTTGTTTATTATTATTATAAAGTGAAGTTCGTATATTTTAGATTTACAATTCTTTTAATACCAAAGCAAAGTCATTCGTTTGTTTTGTTTTTTTTTCTTCCTTAGCTTGTGTCTACATCTGTAATAGAAATTGACTAACTGCATTTTTTGTCAAAGCATCCTATATAAAAACATGTGTTGTAATTTTTTTTAAGCATGTTAATATTCGAAATCAAGTAGATATAACAGAGTATACAAGCCTTCGAACTTAACACAACGTGAAATGGAAATACAATAGCTTGTACGACGCTGATATTTTTATTCATATTTGTCGATAGCTCCACATGCACTTACAATACTCGTGGAGATTAAATTTTCATTCGTAGTGGACATTACGAACGGAAATTAATTTTGTTCATTCGATCAGACAATAGCTTATTTTGAAAAATACAAAGCTCGATTAAACAAAGGATCGGTTGGTTTGCTGAACATTAATTGATTGTATGAATTGATACACTGCTTTTACGAAATGTTTTAATTAGTAAATGTAACTTCCATTAGCAACATTAATTGTGTTTTAAACTAAGAGAATTGATACATGAACCTTTTATCATATAGTAGGTTAAATGTAGTTTAACTATTTAATATCAAAGAGTTACCACTAATATAACTAAGAAAGTCTATCTCAAAACGGTGCGCATAAGTCAAACTAAATTATGACAGCACACTAGCGCCCCCTTCCCCCTCTATCAAAGTCACAAAATATCACAAGATCTTCTTTGTACTGTAGCAACACGTAATTTTTTTTATGTCATTTTTTATGACTAGGTTTTACAGGTTTTCTAAAACCAACCGCGATAGCAGCGCCTCTCTCAAAGGTTCAGATATCCTTGTTTGACCATAGATGGTTTTAAAAGATGAAAACCTATTATACCAACACATACATAGAGTAGAATATCAATTTCAGGGATATACTCGTAATTAAATAACAATTATTTTTATTTGGGGATTTTTTACATCCGATTTATATTGGTCGACATCCTAATAGAATTACTTATTTTTTCGTTAATTATCACAATAGTACGCGCTAAGCATTGTAAAAATGTCTTGACTTCCACGTTATTAATGATTGCCATGGTGAACCTCGTCAGTCGAGAAGGAGTGTTTTATTACAGTCAAAGCAGCTTCGCTTCGTCTCGCTTCTTAATTATTTCTTTTCATTTCTTTAACTTTAAAAAAAATACCGTTGAGTCGAAGCATCAGATTTTGGTCTAAATTTAGTTTCCCTTTATTTTTTCTCGTCACCTAACCTCTATAATTATCACCCCTGTCTATGTCTCTATTCTTGTTCGTTTTTTGTTCTGTAAGTTCTGAAAGTGTAAATTGAAAAGTATTTAATCATTTCGGTACATTAGGTTGTTTATTTTTTATCTACTTTAGATATTTATCGGATGCTATAAATCTAAAATTTTTAGTTTAAATTATTTAAACCAATGTAATAAATGAATAATGTATTTTTCGAATGTGTCATAAACTTTTCTACTAAGAGACGGCAATCAAGTTATCAATGTAATCTATTAATTTGTGAAAATAAAACAGAGAAGTGTCAAAGTACAATTACTTTGACGCATTCACGCTCTCCGGATTCGATTCCCTGGCCAAGAATAAATAATTATTATAATCAAAATGGTACATGATGTTGATGAAAATTCTTATACATTGTACAAATTTTGAAATATTTTTTTAAACAATTTTTATATTAACTTATTGGCTTCAACTAAAGCTCGCTAAAACAAACCTCTATCCCCGCTAATTTTATTACGTCCGAAGCATCTTGGTGGTTTAATATTAAGAAAAAGACAAATTGCTTTTCCTCGAGTTGTGTTCCAGAAAATTCTTTGAACTTGCAATAAACACAAACAATTTGTTACACGTTATATTAAGATGTTTTGATACTATCGTCCTTATTACGTCACGACAGAGTTTTCAAGTTGTTTACCTTGAGTTTCCACCGTCTCAAAACCTATTCAAATACATATTATTTCTGTTTTTTTTTTCAAGTAGAATGTGACGGATAACAAATATTGATGCGATTGTTTCGTAGTATAATCTCATCATAAAGTAAAAAGTTAACGCAGTAAGGTAATGGTTATTCGATGTATATTTATGCAAGTAACTCGATAGATATGTATACAAGTAGTCTTATATTGCAAAGCATAGAAGGTAATACGTAGGTAACATCGGGCTATTGAAATCTGAACTCATTTGTCCAGCATATTAGATACGTATTGAATTTGAGTAATATATTCATGGAGTCTTCGAAAACCCAATATTGAATTCTTTTGTATTGTTGACTATACAGATTGAATAAAATGTTCAGGAATTGCTTTCAAATATTGGGCACTACCACCGCATTTTGTATCATTCGTGAAAAGGAACGTTACAAATTACTTTTTCTTTATGAAAAAATATTTAATAAATACAAGCTTTGATCTTCAGCCACAGATTAGAGAAGTCGTAAAATATAAGGTGTAACAAATAGAAGGGAAAAGGAAAGAAAATTTTATACAGTTAATGATCACCTTCATCATACTGTTTTTAATCTGTGGATCAATTTATAAGACACTGGTACACGCGTTATTCCTATCATTTTTGTTGTAAAAAACTGAAATAAAAAATATTTTTCGTACGAATGTTTCGACAGTGCGTACTCACAATTAATAAAAGTTCTCTGGACTTAGTTACTAGATCACAGGCGACACTTAAAAACAAACTTAAAAACATAAAGCAGGAAATATTTCCCATCCTGCTTTAACATGCCGCAATTAATAACCACTTTAATTAGAAATTAGAAGCTTGGGTATAATGGAGGTCAAAGAATATCTTATAATTTACCCGCAATAAATTAAATAAAGCGATGAAATTGATTAACGCATAAAACGTCTATCCACTTAAGTTGATTAAAAATAAAATTGCTGTCTAATTTCATTCCCCGATAATGTTCCGGATCGGAGACGACTTCGGCCGCACCTCGCAGAAATTCCTAATATTGCTAAAAGAACACGAATCGTTATTTTCCCTCTGTTTTATGCCTATTATAAATTATTTTCAGACATGCAATCCAACTGAAAAGGCAGACGACTGATTTTAAATCGATGTCCGTAATTTAGTTAATGCAACAAAGACAACGTAAGGTACGTAAAGGAAATTAACCACAATATTGTAACTTAAATTCTTGGATAGAATAGATAGAAAATTTTATAAAAAGTCTTTGGTAAGGACAAATTATAAAGCATTACTTTTCATACGTTACACATGCAAGGAGTGGAACAAGTTGCTGGCGTCAGTGTTTTCATCCAAGTACGACATGGATGTTTTCAAGAGTAGAGTGAATAGGCACTTACTAAACTAGTGCGTATAGTCTTTCGAACACACTACTACTTAACGTCAGGGATCTTAGTCAAGGGTTAGTTTATTCACAATTACAAAATGCCTGCAAAAAATATTACCTCATAATTGTTATCGTAACTTTTAACAAAAATGTAAATTCATATCTTTCTTTCCCGCTAATATAACTATTCAAAATATCTAATACTTGACAAGTAGCGAAGTTTAATCGAACTTTGTGTCCTTTACCTGGTGTTTGAACGAGGGACAAGCGCGACTACCGGAGGCGAATTCGAGGCGAACTTTTAATACTTTTCAATGCCAAAAAGATTTAAAGTAACTTAAGGGTACGAACAATTTTACCAGCTTAAATATTCTTCCAACTTTGTAAATTGACACTTTAAAACTTCATATATGTTGAATATAACTTCTGTTCGCTTTGTGTACTTCTATTTTCTATATTAAAGTACCGATTGCAAATAAGTGATTAATAATACGGTGAGTAAATATTATACGTAATGCTCCCATTTAGAACTTTGTTTTGCTTTTATTTTTCACGCAATTTGTTTTTGACAGCAAGAAAATTAATGGCAGTATATGATGAAGTGAATTTATTTTTTCTTGGAAGACATTGTATTTAATATTCTATTTCTAGTTGGATGATCGAAATATAAACGTTTTGAATAATAAAAAATTATAACATGCTATGTAAAAATGGAATAAAACCCTAACTTGAATATAATTTTCTTGTTTTATGCAAATAAGGAGTTTGTAGCGTACGTTTCAACTTTTCCATACATTATCTGAATCACAAACAAATCACACGCCAGATGTGTTTCTTTGAATTTATTATGTGACATTTAAATAATCTTTTAACATTATTATGAAACGAAAATAAATAAAAATTACTTTCCATCACCGAAATACTGATAAGACATAATCGGATATAGCAAACGTTTTTTCCTGTTTTTTTTATTAAAATATATGTGCAATCTATCTATATATATAAAAGAAAGTCGTGTTAGTTACACTATTTATAACTCAAGAACGGCTGAATCGATTTGACTGAAAATTGGTGGGCAGGTAGCTTAGAACCAGGAAACGGACATAGGATAATTTTTACCTCGTTTTCTATTTTTTATTCCGCGCGGACGGAGTCGCGGGTAAAAGCTAGTATATATATAAAAGAAAGTCGTGTTAGTTACACTATTTATAACTCAAGAACGGCTGAATTGATTTGACTGAAAATTGGTGGGCAGGTAGCTTAGAACCAGGAAACGGACATAGGATAATTTTTACCCCGTTTTCTATTTTTTATTCCGCGCAGACGGAGTCGCGGGTAAAAGCTAGTATATATATAAAAGAAAGTTGTGTTAGTTACACCATTTATAACTCAAGAACGGCTGAATCGATTTGACTGAAAATTGGTGGGCAGGTAGCTTACAACCAGGAAACGGACATAGGATAATTTTTACCCCGTTTTCTATTTTTTTTTATACCGCGCGGACGGAGTCGCGGGAAAAAGCTAGTTTGGAATAATATAAAGTTTTTACTTAGGTAAGAAATGCTTGGGCACGTATGTAGAGCAGATTAACCCCTTTCAGTTATTGGAGCGAATTCTTTTGTATTTATTTTTTAGTACACACCATTCTCATATTTCCGAATTCTCACAATTGCCGATCTGAAATTTTTGCTTTTCATATTTTATAGTGACTACGGCCAATGTTATGAACCCAATATCATATTGCGAAGATTTCATGAATATATTACTAGATTTCGATGCGTTTCTGGTTTGATCGAAAATGGGCGAAAACTTAAATGGTTCGTTTTATTGATTTCGTTAATATCATATTAAATACTTTTCTCACAGCCACAAAGAACTGTATTAAAACTTATTACATTGGGCATCGGTGGCTCAGGGTTTAAGCACTTGACTTGCAATCTTCAGGTCCTTGGTTGAAAGCCCGCTATCTACAAATGTTTTTTAAGTTTTGATTTACATATGTACATTTATCCGACGTTCACACGGTAAAGTAAGACATCGTGATGCAAACTGCACATATTTGAGAAGAAATTCAAAAGATATGTGTGAAGTCAACCAACCCTCACTAGGCCAGCGTGGTTGACTGTTGCCTAGTCACCCCTAAGTTAGGGTAGTCTCGGTGGGGACGTATAGTGAGATAAGACTATCCACATTTACAAAAAAAAAGTGGTATGATTTTTTCTTAACGTATCAAACATTTAAAAATAATTAGTCCCCACTAGTAATTCAATCAAACAATCGACGCAGAAATATAATAAATCTAAACCTTTCCAAATAAAAATAGTTATACTCAGAGATAGCAATTTGTTTTATACAGAGATTTTATTCTCAGATAAGTCAAGTAGTAATCTAAGGGATTTTGGATAATTTTGCGTGTTTGAAAATAATGTTTAACTTACGGATATCTAGTTATTTACCACACCATAGATCTTTGTTACTTTACCTTTTGTTACTCTCATTCTTTTAAGAAAAAATCTAAATAACAATATTTCTGTACATCATTTCGCCAATACGATCCATCTGTTACTTGATATGTTAAGTATTACAAATTTTTAACAGATGTAATGTTTTTTTTTATAAGAATAATGTCATATTTGTTGTCATTCATCAAGGAAGGAATAATTGCCTCGAAAGTTGATTAAATTCTAGTCAATTATTAGCAATATATATTACAAAGCCTAAATAAACTCATCAATTCTGAGGGAGCCTAGCGCAATCATGTGCGCCGCGGGCTGTATTCAATATACGATAAAATAAGCGACAAAATTGGCATAGGGACTTACATCCACCGATAATATGGCTTTTATTAATATGATAAATAACACAAATATTGCTTTTGGCCGCATAAAATAAACCACACGATTAATATTTCTACTATACAGTTATTTTTTATTTTCTTAATTAAAAATATATTTATTCGATAGTGATAGAATAAGTATACATTTTTATAGAAAAAAAGCTCGGTTAAAAAAAAACAAGTCAGTGTCACTTATCAAACATAAGTATATTAGAGTTTAAAGGTATTATTGTAACTAAAATTCTGAATAAAAGTTGTTATAACTAACATCACATAAATTATTTTTAATGAACTAACAAAGTGCTACGAAGACAAACGAATCTTTCTCAATTACTGCACTAATAAGAGTATTAAGGAAAGTGTGAAAATTATAAAGTTACGTGAGAAAATATCTGTTCCATTTTCTTGTAAATATATCTCATGTTAAATGAAAAAGTTTCAATCTCATTATCTTATAAATAAATTGTGTTAGTTTTTTTAAAGAGATTGAAAGGATTGCTAATGTGTTTTTAAATGAGTGTTTCATTAGTGTAAGCCCACGGTTATTTGTTTCATTTCTCACATCACTTAGCTGTTACTAGTTTATACTTTCCGTAACATATAGTTGAACATTTGTCACCTTGAATTCCGGAGGCAATGATTGATGTCGGTTAGTTAATTAATCTTGCTCAGGCCTCCTTCAGCTTGTCGCGCCTTGATTGCTTGCCTTTTATATAATACCATTGGTTCTCTGATTTAATATACTAGGAATATTTTTATTAATATAGCAGATCTTAGAAAATTTTAGTAACAGTAACAAAAAAATGAATTAAGCCATTTGAGATTTAAAAAAAAATAAACATGAAAGTAGTACATATCAGGAAGAATTTGGATATATATCTGGCATCACCATACAATCTCGGGATCAAAAGATTTTAATGATAAATATAGGATTTCTGCAGTTGCTAATGTTATGGACTGTCTTAATGAAGAACTCGATTCCAGGCGTACATCCCTGATCGAACTATAATGTTTAATATTTTTTGTACATCATAAGGTGGCAAAAGAGCAAGCTGCCACTTGCATACGCCGAAATAACGATGCGACCGCTACCCATAGATATCCGCAATTGTTGATGCGTTGCCTACCTTTTAATCTACGGAGGAGGGGATGGACAGAAAAAAGATATATACTCTTCCTATGCGCCCCTTCTTGAGCACTTTCACTTTACTCTACCTATCACATAACACTAACCTATCCTCCGGTTACTAGCGACGAAGTCGAGGCACTAATTAAAAATCTACGTCCACGCAAAGCTCCCGGCTCAGATGGCATCACCAATAGGGTGGCGAAACTATTTCCAGTTGCCATTATACAACTTCTCGTAGCCATTTATAATGCGGCAATGACCAAAGGCGTCTTTCCCAGCGAGTGGAAGGACGCTGAAGTCATAGGGTTCCTCAAACCCTCAAAGCCGCCTTCCAATCCCACGTCTTATCGCCCCATAAGCCTTCTCAAAACCTTTGGGAAGATTTACGAACGATTAATATTAGCACGCCTTCGCACCTTTATGGACACAAAAGGCATGCCTATTGCAGAACAGTTTGGCTTTCGCGCCAAACATTCATGCACCAATCAAGTGCACCGCATCACGGAGCACATACTTGTCAAACGCCAACGTGGCCTTAGCACCGGAGTTATCTTCCTCGACGTAGCGAAAGCGTTCGATAAAGTATGGCACAACGGGCTTATATACAAGCTATATGAGTACGGAGTACCCGACCGTCTCGTATGCATAATACGAGACTTCCTAAGTAATCGCACGTTTCGCTACCGCGTCGAGGGAGTGTGCTCACAATTGCACCCCGTTCGAGCCGGGGTGCCCCAAGGTTCGGTGTTAGGGCCAGTTCTCTTTACCCTATACACCAATGACATTCCCCGCGTACACGGTGTAGAGCTAGCTCTATTCGCCGATGACACCTGCGTATACACATCTGGACGTTCCCCCGATGCTATATGTCGACGTCTCCAAACCGCTGCCAACACGTTAGGTGCCTGGTTTCGGAAATGGAGGATCGAAATTAATCCTAGCAAAAGCGCGGCGCTATACTTTTCACGCCAGAAAGGTACTGCTCTTCCGTCCATTAAATTCATGGACAGCCCAATACCTTGGGAAGACCAGGTTAAATACTTAGGTGTCATACTTGACTCTAAACTTAACTTCTCCGCTCACGTGACCCGGGTCAGGAACCGCGCGGCTTTCATCCTAGGTCGTCTTTCCGCGTTGATTAATAGAAAGAGTAAAATGTCCCTTCGGAACAAGGTGACACTCTATAAATCAGTAGTTCGTCCCGTCATGACGTATGCTAGTCCGGTATTCGCGCACATCGCCCCGAAACAAATACATCGACTTCAGGTTATTCAAAATAGATTCTTGCGTAGAGCCACGGGAGCCCCGTGGTACATGCGCAACAGCAATCTTCATATAGATTTGGACTTGCCCACCATTGCCCAACACCTGAAGTTGGCGTCGCGTCGTTATTTTGACTCTGCCGTCGGTCATCCTAATCCGCTTGTTGTAGGTGCCGCCACTTACAATCCAATCGCGCTCGGTAAGTTTCGTCGGGATTATCGTAGACCTAGGCACGCTCTTGACTTTCAAGACGATGCAATAACTATAGCTCAGACTAAGGCTAAACATCACAGACAGATCACACGTCGCAGTCGCTGTCGGCTGCGACAATCATTCTCGCGATACGGCCTCATAGCAGGCAGGTTTTCACCTATTAATAGTAGAAGCGTTGCTGGAGTTTCTTCCGCCACTTCTTCTCCCAGCGCTAACGCTTTCCGAAGTGGTAGTAATGTTAGCTGTATTAATAATAACAATCAGATAATAGCAACCGATCAAGCCGAGGTTCGGCCCTCTCGGGCACCCTTGAATCGGAATGCTAAACGCGTAATGAGTGACAGCCCAAGCCGTGGTCCCCTCTCGGGGGCCCTTGCGCCCAGTCACTCCATGGAGCGTCCACCGAAGCGACCTAAGAGCTCGGTGACCTCCCAATCCGGTAATAATAACGAAGTAACAGCCCGAGCCGAGGCTCCTGAGGGAGCCCTCGAGCCTAGTTACTCTTAAACGAGGTTTAGGCTAAGCGCCATCTGCGCCCGGCCACCTCAAGCCCGGTGAAACTGTAAATGCCTCCTCAAGGCAAACAGTGACTATTCAGTCACAAAAAAAAAAAAAACACTAACCTATCCTTTTCCTTATAAGAAAAGTACGGGAAGAGTTAGGGAACTAAAATTAGACCTCCGGCACGCACACTCGTCAGACAAAACGCGGAATTGCTCTCTTCTTTATGGTAATAATATTTCACCAGACGAGCCGGTCAATTCGAGCAACAGGTGCTGTTGTTGCTGGCTTCTATCACTGTTAAATGTTAATTTCATCAAATCATTTGTTTTAGATAACACATGACATATGAATATCCTAGCTTAATAAACGCCCAGTTTAATAGATCCGATTCACTAACGCCTATGCTTTTCGGAGAGTAGTTACGTCATTTATTGATGGAAGATAAATAAAATAAGGTTACCTAACGCAATATTTATTTTGGATCACGTACGCGATCTGTTTTTGCACTTGACAGTCGACGCCGCGCCGGCAAAATAAGATTGTGAAACAATCAAAATTCAATGACGCGTCAAACCTGATCACATTACGTTCTTTGACAATATTTATTATAATACTAAAGGATTCCGAGAGAACTACTTCTAAAATTTAATTTTAAACTTTTTCCATAAAGTTAGCATAAATTTAGTCTGCTATTATGGCTTACGGTTTCTTTAAACCGTACTTTTAAGTTTTCTTTTGTGTTAAGATAGTTATGAAAATGCAGGCGTCGAAAACAAAATCTGAAAAACAAATAAGATTTATTGTGCAGGCGTCGTTCCATTATGCATTTTACGGACCCTTTTGCGATATCTTCGAAGAACTTTTAAATTGGATAAATTGTGAGTTCAGGCGATTTTAATCATAACCACTAATTCATATCTGCATTCTGAAGAACGGAGTACTTCGTTAATCGGAAAAAATTCTGCAAAATCAATCGAAACTTTAAATACAATTTAGTAAAAAAATATATATACGACAATGTAATAATAATAAAATTCTCTCCTTTAATAACAGTAAGAGTTCATTAGCAGTGGTAGAAGCCAGCAACAATGTCTGTAGCCCGAATGATCTGGCTCGCCGGTAAAATACCACAAACACACGTAGTCAGGCGCGAAGTGGAAGCAAAATCGCATTTCGTCTGATGAGTGTACGTGCCGGAGGTCTAATTTTACTGCTCTTTCTCTTCCCACCCTTTTCTAAGAAGGAAACTATCGGAAGGGTAAGTGATTTTCACGTAGAAGGGTATATATTCCTTCGTCGACAAAAGATCTGCATCTGCAATTCTGAATATCTATGGGACTACCTGTAGACGACCACGAGGTCGCTATGCTATTTCGACTAAATCAGGTGGATGCTTGAGTGTTTGCCAACTTATAACGTCATATTTAAAAAAAAATGTTCAGTATATAAAAATAACTATTTTTTATGTTGATAATTGTCTTGTCTCAATACAATAATAATAATTACGTAACTTTTTATATTAGTTCACTTGCAAATTAACTTAGGTCAAAATAAAATAATAATCAGGTCAAAAACAGCAAGAAATTAAGTATAATGTAGTATCTATTTTAACTAGCTGAGTTTGATAAATCAAAAAGGTACTTGGGTTATCGTTTACTTATAATTCTGAAAGTAACGATGTTAGCAAAATTTTACACGACCTTAACTTCAAAGTTCTTAGTACGTATATTTTCAGGTCAATGATTAATGTTTAAGATGTTAAGTTAACTTAACCTAACTTAAATATTTCTACTTAGTTTATTATTTCATACTCATTCATCACGTATTACATTAAAGTTACTTATCCAAGCATTACATTTATTTCATATAATATAATGCTGCTTTCTCCTAAATATGTTATACAAATGTAACTGTCTATTTTAAAAAAAATATTTAACAACATAAAATAAAATTATCAGCAATATTAAGAAGGTCAAAACAAGATAATGTATTGTTTTCTGGCATATTTTACCTATAACAATAAATTGTTTGATTATATTTTGTTTCAAAGCTTAAACAGCTGTTATTTTTCACATTCTAAATTGAGATTCTCAGGAATTCATGTACATACTATGAATTATATTTCATACAACTTTTGTTTCGGAAAACATTGATCAAATTATCGTGAGAACCAGAACAGTCTGGCATCGAGTTTAAATAATGTATAACTAAAAAAAGATATATCTAGGATGGGTTTCTACTGTAGAAACACAAGTATAAACATATTATAGTCATCCATTTGAAAAATAATAGAGACAACACTATTTAATAGTCAAAATACGAAATTGTTCTTGGATAGTAAGAAAAACACAAAAACATTCCACTTCCTCTCTTAAATTAACATTTATCGAACAATATAATCTTCACAATCATTTAAAACAATTTTGTTTAATATTAAATAATATTTTTAAATACTTTTTGTTTATTTGGTATAACTATATTATCTTGTTGTTTTAGTTTCTGATCTATTTGCCATTCCCTTAACGTCTGTACAGATGTTCCCGGTACAACATTATCATCTTCGTACTTAGCTTTATACAACTCTTGTAGGAACGTCTTTAACTGCTGTCGTATATATTCCACGGGTACTTTTGATATTGCCAGAAGCTGCGACTTATTTGTTTTAATATCTTCAACGTGTCTCGTCTCGTATAGTTCGTAAACTAGATTCTTGTCATGTGATTTAGGTACGTGCAGAAATACGGAATAATCAATACCGACATGAAGAAAACCTTTTAGATCGTATTCAGATCTAAATCCGTCGATAAATTGAAATAACTTATGTAGACGCACGCCCATTATGCGATCAGTGTATAATAATGGCAGAAATAAAAAAAATGATTTCTGAAAAATAAATTAAGTCATTAAAAAAGACCTTACTTAAAAAGAAAAACTGCTTTCTACTCACTAAAGATATAAGCATGATCGAGCGTAACTTTTGCACTAAATATACCACAAATGAAAAAATATATACTAAGTACAAAGTACTCTGTAGACTGTAGTTATATTTCATTCTCAAAAATTTGCGCTTATCCCCACGTAGGGAGTGCACAGTATGTACTATTTTATATTTAAATCGACCTATAGCTTAATTCATTTGCACCTTACGAATATCCTCTTTCACAAAATCGAACTTCCTTTCGTCCGTAGTTATGGTTATAATCATAAACGTCTTTAGTTTTTATACTGGATTACAATAATATAGTGTCAGTCCACACATATTGTTCAGAAGTAAAAGTCACCGTCAGCGGCAAGTCTTACTTAACACACTTATAAACCTTCATCAAAAGAACCTTTCCCTACTCAAAAGTCGGCCCTTTGTTCTAGAAAAATGTGTATTAGCACTTTTTACTTATTTGTTTCATATGAGTTATACAATTTTCTTGGAACCTTTATCATTTTTATAAAGCGTAAACTAGCACTTTGTCGTATTTTATATAAATGTGGTTTAAGAAGTGAATATTCACAATTAATTGTACGAGTACTTAATTATCTTAGTAAGCTCAGCTAAAGTGTAATTTAACAGACGCCAGCAACAACAACATCGGTTGGACGAATGGCCCGGCTCACCCGGTTCAATACACTACCGAACAGAAGACAGTCGTCAAGTGGAAGCAATACCGCTATTTATCTGAAGAGTGTGGTGCCAGAGGGCTAATTTTAGTCCTCTTTTCCTTCCCACCCTCACCTCACGAAGCACGGAAGGGAAGGAGAATTGGGAGGGAGAATTTGACGGAAGAGATGACGGGGAAATATTCTCTTTCGGTGCGTCCCCTCCTCCGTCGATTAAAGATAGGCAATGCATCTACAATTGCGAATGTCAATGGGCATTGAACGCATCGCTATTTCTGAAAATTCAGGTAACTTGCTCGTTTGTTACCTTTTAATAAACTAGCTATCGCCCGCGACGTTATTAAAATTATAACGACGACGTAATAAGTAGCCTATGTGTTCTTTCAGACTATGTTCTACATCTGTGTCAAATTTCATTAAGATCCGTTGAGCCGTTCCGGAGATACCTTCAAACAAACATCCATCCATCCAAACATTCGCATTTATAATATTAGTAAGATTTAAAAAAGTCAACAATAAGGAATACTACGAAGATCCTTTTGGCTTTCATAAAATATAATATACACTATCAATATAAATATAATTTTTACATACCCAACTCATGAGTTTTATTCGTACGAGTTTTAACAATGCAATTTACAATGAAAATCACAATATACGAAAAGCAATAAACAACTGTTTGCATTTGAAGGAAACTCCAATATTCAACTGAAATATTATACGACACTTTAAATTTTAAATGAATTCAAAATTTTACTGCTTCGAATTTCATATTTGATATGACTAATAGGAAATGATTTCAACAACTGGTAAATAAATTCACTGAAAAAAGGAATGTGTTCGCACTGCATTATAAATATTAAAGAATATGTTTTTTTATATTCATACTACATCGATTCGAATTAAAAAAGAAGTCTTATGATCTCAGGCCAATGGTAAAGGCATTTGTCCCTTGTTTTATGATTTCTATACAATTTATAAGGTCATTGTTGATTTTAACATGTTAATTATTTTAACGGATTATTTATTTGTTTAAACATATTTTTTTTTTTAAAATTTAAGTTATTTTTTTATTAATTTATTTTAATAAAGTTCAGATTATAGAGAATTTAATAATTAATATTTTTTAATCTTCGCTTAATCTAGTGTACCGTAATAAATCAATTTAAATTATAAGTAAATTTTTATATTTGACAAAATTTAATTGGTTGGGTTAACCTCGACCCTACTCCCAGCCGTCACTTATGTTATCCGTTTTCATAAGGGTTTAAATATGGTGGATTTTTAAAACATTTAAGCGTGATAATTAAAAACAATTTATCTTTTAGTTTAAATTCCTAAATGTAGACTATCTTCAATTGTCCATGCTCGTATCCTCACTTACTTTGGTTACGTATATAGATGCAATGATGATGTATCCATTGAATGGTTAGTAGTGCAGGGAAAAGTGGAAGGCACCAGGGCACGAGGTAGATCGCCCATGATGTGGATAGACCAGGTCAGAGCGGCAGTAGATGTCCCGTTACATGTGTGTGCGAAAAAAACAGTAGTTCGGGAAGAGTGGAGGCGTCTAGTCAAACGGGTCACGGCATCTACTTGATGACCACGACCAGTCTGTAAAGACTGAAGCGACTGAGAAGAAGTTTAAAATACGAACAGTTAAATACACGACATTTTTATTTTGTAACTACGTTACATTCTAAACAAGTTAAGAAAATTATAGTTCTCTTTTAAAGTCGTTCAGATTATTTTGTAAATAGGCACACATATAATCACTTCTTCACCACTTGAAAAACCAATTGAAGTGTGCGATACATAGCCAAATAACTGAAATAAATACAATAAGTAATAAAACACCTAAAAAGAGAAACGATTCTTACTTGCTTTTCCCCTTCAATATTGTGGATGGTCGTGGTTTTCGTGTTCAAATTTCGACATTCTAAGCCTATAGAATAACGAGCTAGAAGTGGCAATGATCAAATATACATATGAATAAGGGAGATCGATTGGTAGCTGTATACCAACTAATGTAGTGTTGAATGCACGCCTACGAGATTTAACATCGATTCGGTCACATTCACAGATTACCTTGATACAGATGGCACAAGATCGTATTTGTAACCACTATGATGAAATTGTCACGAACTGGAAGTGACAAAAATATAAAAAAGTGGGATAGAAATAGGGCATGAAGAAATTATATTGAGATCGTGACGTTTCTAGATTGTATAGTTTTTTTTACCTGTTAATAGAGATAAAAACCTTGATGATATGATTACTTCAAATCATATAATATCCCGTAAGTAAAACTTTTAGAATAGGTACTTAAAGGAGTGAGTTACTGTTATATTGTCCGATAGTACAATCATGTATGTGACTCATTCCTTGTATTTTTGAAAACATTTTTTAACCTTAAACCTTATATACACTCAATGCAAAAATATCGAATCACTATTCATGCATCAGGGAACGTAACATAAAAGTAGTAACTTTATTTAAGAGTGATGCCTGATTCAATTTTTTTTTTTATCTAGGAAAGATCTCAGCACATCTAATTTCAATTGTCAGTTAATCAAGATGGAACGTGTCAACGAAGTAAAGTTTAAAATAGTGTTCCTTCCAGGAACGAGTTTTCCGTGGGTTCTTTCAGTTTGATTGATTATGTGGTACTGCCGTAGCATCATGCATGGCGTCAACTCATTGTGAACTTTGTGATTGATTACGTTACGTCTTGTGGCCGTGTCTGGCACCGATCTGCTTTGCTCACGCCACTAGCTTATCTTCTCTTCCATTTTTGATGAGTAAATATTGAGTATACCGTAAAAGAATTGAGTTTTACTGTCGTACTTATTGCCTTCTTGTTTTCTAAAGTATAATTAATTCGAAAGTTTAAATAGTAATACCATGAAAATAATTATTATAACTCCGCTTTTGTAAATTCTGGTATATTATGTAACTCTACGAAATGTTCGTGAATATTTTAATCATTTACCGGCTTTACTAATTAATCTTATTCACACTTCCTCTCAAATAGGGCTTGATTGCTTCGCTGTCTGTTCATCTGTCTGTTTGCTATGTTAATAACAAGATTGCGGAGCTTCGTAAGATAAACCTATCTCAAGTGAACATAAATATGGAATACATTTAACGTACATTTCTCTTTTTGCTTCTAATTTGATCGGGCCAAAAATATTAAGTAAAATTATGTGAATGAAAAATTCATATAACTTTTGATTTTCTTCATTTTATTAGATACTTAAAAGTATTTAAGTTTTAAATTCGGGTGTTTAATTTAAGTTATAAAATGCATTATTTTCATACATTTGGACGTTTTTTATTAAAATTTGCATATTGTTACAATGAGTTTTAAAAAGTTGCGATCGTACTTTATAATTTTGTTCTTAAAAGATCTGTCATCTTAAATTTGAAGGTTGTAAAAATAGAGAGGTTTTAAGAAATATATAAATTCATACTAATTTTAAAGTTTCTTGTTATAAATTTTAGCAATATTCTATACAGTATTATAGTTGTTTAACAAGACAGACACCAGAGGGCTTTGTCCCACTCAGACTCAAGCAGTCGAGCCAGACGGTCGCTTATTCTGTCAGAGTTTTGTTGTGCGAGAGCTTAAGTCCTGCCAGATTGAATATTTTATGCCCTTCTGATTTGAAATACAATATTAACTAAAAGCTCACGCTGGTTAGAATATAACGTCTCTATATATTTGTAGTTTACTTAAATTCTGTCTTTCTGTAACATTTTTTTAAATAGAGAAGTTTAAAAAAATATTTCACCTTCGTGAAGAGTTACTTAAAAACTTAAGTACTAACGACTAACCTTAGCCACTTTGTCTCTTGTTTATATAAAATTTAAAAGTAGTTTACAAGTTCTTCACAAAGTTGAAGTACGTTATTTGTAAGTTTTTAAACTACTTGCAGGCGGATTTTTCATAGAATTTAAAATTACTCTGTTAACATTCAGTGTTAAAAGAATCTTACAGTTTGTAAAACGAATATTTGGATCAAGTAATTATTTTCTGATTTTTTCTCTCAGTTGGCGTATTTTTTTTACTTCAACGCTTTATAATTTCTTAAAATATTAAAAATTCTTTCTAAGATTTTGACGTTAAATTTTAAATTTGTTACGGTTCGAAATCAACAACAAACTTTGTATTTAAACGTGATGATAGATTTAATATTACGTTAGAAAAAAGGTTTCATTCGTACACCTTTGAAGATTTAGATTTCTTTTTGAAGACATCTCTTGATTTAACGGTAAAGCCTTAAGCAAAATGTTCATTTCGCCTTGACAAATACAAATCGTTTTCTGTATTTTGGACACGGCTGCAAATTTCTTTTACTACTTTTACTACGACTTATAAAAAGATTCTGTGACGTTTTGAATGTCCTTCAATGTTTTTTCTTTAATTCGTCAAGTAAGGTAAAAAAGGAAAAATTTATTAGTTATTAAGTTTTAAAGTTTATTTAAGACGATTGTTCTATGGTTTAGTTTTAAAACATGGTTTTTGTCTCATCTTACGTTTAAATTAACATCATAATAGTGATTTACCTTCCCTTATATCCTATTAACCGTGGGTTTCTGAGACCAAAATCTATGTATAAAACATATCGTCATCAAAGTCATAATCTATATATATAAAAGAAATTCGTGTTAGTTACACTATTTATAACTCAAGAACGGTCAAACTGATTTGGCTGAAAATTGATGGGGAGGTAGCTTAGAACCAGGAAACGGACATAAGATAATTTTTACCTCTTTTTCTATTTTTTAATCAGCTCGAACAGAGTCGCGGGTAAAAGCTAGTATTTTATAAAACAAAGATAAAATTTTTAAACGGAGATTTTTGTCTCAGAAACCCACGGTGAATATAGATCTAAAACATTTTTAGAATACATAGAAGATGCATAGACAGAGCATACATAGATCGATTAAGAAATCTGCAAACTCTGTCTATAATACCTTTGTGCTGTGACTTAATCTGTTTGGTACTCGTATAATTTTTGTTTTTGTTAATGCAATCTGAATAGATGTTTCTTTAAGATGAGTTTTTTACTCTAAACAAAGGCCTGTTTTTATTACATCCATTTGTCTTTATAGAAATCGTAAACCCATAATGGATTTTCGTTGTTACATTCAGATCGTACACTCGCTGGGGGAAATTAACGACATCCCATACAACATATTGTAAATACATTTCGAATAAATCAATGAAACATGTTAATTATGTAGTAGTAGTAGTAGTAGTAGATGTCCTTCGACTAGGGTTCAAAAGAGTATTAAGTCGATATTGTTCAGAATAGAGTCAGTTTGAAAATAAATAAAAATAACTACACATCAACCTAGAAGCATTTTAATTTCAATGGAATACCTTTAACTATATTTTTTTAAAGTAATGATTTAAGAAAGCTTTGACGATATTTTAACTAAGGATACTATATTAAAAATAAAACACTTTATTCTTTAAGTTTTATTAAAAAATATGTATAAAACAACAAAAATTACTTATCAATCTGATTATAATTTAAAAAAAATTGTTAAAGAGTTTACTAATACAAATAGTAAATGGTTTGACCTTTCCAAGTGAAATTCTTTTCATAAATCATTAATATACAAGTTTATATACAAAACTATTTTTTCATATGTGTTATTACATAAATAATACAATTTAAAAATGCGTCTCTAAAATCGGTACCAAAGACAAGCCGACGTCTGATGTGACGTTTTCAGTAATCACTACAGCACTTTAGTGAGCACTGGTGACGTCACATAGCTGGAGAGACAGCTGAAAGCAGACAACATATTCACCTATAACAATTTCCAATATAACAAGGAAAAGAATTAAATGTTTCATGCATTGTAATATAATTATTTTCATTTATAACAAAATATGAACTAAGAATTAATTTCAAATTAATGTCTTTTTTGTGTGTTTTCATATCCAAAAAAAATTATATTCCTTTAACCATTTATTAACTACGCTAAAAGAAAATTATTCATACATCTTTTCAAAAATCGATGTTTTTTGGAAAGGTCAATTATGTCCTTAAAGTAGGCAAATATGGACAATACAAAATTTAATACATTTATTAAGAGCTTTAATTAGTGCAAAATATGACATAGTTTTAAATATTCATAGCATAGTGACTAGGACAAGGCTCGGTGGTAACATATAGTATCATATAGTTTTGCTTTAAAAGCTTTTATTTTATTTAAACAGATTAGCATGGCTATTTATTAATGGTTCCTTACACCTTTAACACATAAAAATAATACTTCTTGTAAATTTAAATAAACACTTCAACAATTTAGATGTCAGCCGTAAAAAAATTGCGAATTTGAATAACCTCTTAAACTTTTTGGACTTACTATAATGTCATTATCAATAGCTTTGTTCTCACTTAATCTACTAATTGAGAAATCTCTCGTTTGCGATGGATAATTTACAGTACCATACATGTTAGTGCTAGAACATGGATACACTGTTGAAAGAGGTCTCATAGCTCTTAGAGTCGAATTTCCTGGAACATCCTTATATAGAATCATATCGGGATGAACAGGATCATAGAAAGTACCAGAAATATGACTTACATCAACATCATTATCAATATCAGAAAGTCCATCGCCGAATATATTAGGTGTTTCGGTTGCAAACATATCATTTGTTTTAGGATTGTTCTTTGTTCTACGTTTTATTACATAACGAATCACTACTATAACAAATACAAGTGTAATTAAAATTAGAATGCTAACAGCGGCATATATTAACATTTTAGATGTTTTCGAATTTGGTGCATCAGGTAATGATATGTTTTCTTGATTGTTATTTTCAGCACTTGTAACATCAATTGGCGGTTGGTTATATGAGTTATCTTGCGATGAAGGAGGTGCTGGAATCGCTATCGGTGGAGCACCATTTTCTTCACCGAATTCATCTAAAAACATAAATTTAATTTAATAATCGTTCTAATAATGTAACTCTATTTAATTATTGTATGATTTAATTAAGAACCATGAATAGGAATCTAAAAAAATTATATTGCATATCAAACTTATCTACAAGGTTTCAAAATACAAACCTATTACGTATATGTTCAAGTTTACTGACCTGTTTCATCAAAAAATTTGTCCTCTACACCAGAAGGGAAATTTAACACTTCATCTTTTTCCAAAGCACTTTCATATTTCTCTGTCATAACACCCAGGGGAACTAGACAAATTAATTCAAGTTTATCATATAATTTTTTTTTTTTATAGTAAAGACATTTAATGTAATTTTTAGGTAGAAGATAATCACTGTGACTTTCCAACGGTCACGTTGAAATAAAATCCCTTAATAAGTAACTTACCACAAGCATACACAATTTTAAGATAAGGTTTCGAATCAGGTCTGCAAGGAGTCCCGAATGTGTTTTGTGTAACAGTTATTTGACATCGACGTTTGCCGTGGCATTTTTGCATCACGGTTTCTACTGTGTGTGGCGCTTTGCAACCTAAAAAAATATAGACCATCAATTATTATAAAAGTTCCTTCCAATATATTGAAAGTTACTGAAGTGTATGTGTGCAATGGTACCATCACTGTATTGGATGCGCATGAACATAAGTGGGATCATGGACTTGAAGTCAATCATGCATTAGTGTTATCCGAGCCACTGTCAAGAGCAAAAATATGTCTGTATTTCGAAGCAAATTGATCAGAGGTGCTATTAGCGTGTCTCTCGGTTCTCTATCTATGTTTGCCAATTTTAAATTTATTCGTGCTACAGTATGAAAATTATTCAAATAAAAAATTGTTGGTCTTCGAATTTAGGTAAATAAAACTTGTAGCGATAACTGCTTAGTTTCATTACATCTTTAATATAGGTAACATGAATTTTGCTCATGCAAATAAATAGTCGATTATAATTTTAAAATATTCAATGAGACAACTTCTCAGAAAAGAATACTGACAATCTAAACTCCTTATCTAAGAGAGGTATTGCCTAGTAAATCGTGTCAGCACTGACCATGGAACAAAAAAGGCGCAAGCAAAAACATTATTATAGGCAAAGCTAAAATGTCGCATAAAGGTCAAACAGTTAATATTTTCAAATAAGCTTTGACTTACTCTCATCACTAACTCCGTGTGTTTGTGGACATTTGTTCGATTCGTAAGCAGTACGACCATACAGAGCATCAAGGATAGCTATCCTTGTATGTGCATCACAGGTCACGGCCAAAACATCATTTTCACAACCAGTGCGACTTCGGAACTCATCTAAACAAAAACAATTATTGATTATATTTATCAACCTTTACTTAGCACGTTTAAACAATTGATATACGTTAAAGTATTGCTATACAAGTATTGTTAATATTGTTGCAAGTATTACTAAAGATATTAGACTAACCGGAGAACTTATCTAAGGTGATGACTGAAAGAGCAAATGGTTTTTTTTGGAACGAAGTTCCTTATCGCGCGTTGTGAAAGGGGGCTAGACGGAAAAAATTCTTACGAAAAGTTGTCACGACACTTTTTGCTATAGTAAGTATGTTAACGACGAATGAGCGCTACTTCACCATAGCAACGACGTGACAATATATAACGAAAATTCATAGATAAAATATACTTCTTGTGAAGACTTAAGTTTTTTATTCATAGAATAAACATTGGTTCCTTCACTAATTAATCGAAAGGAACTTCGTTCCATCCGGGTGTCCCTTGACACCTCTCAAGTTTTTTTTTAACACCACCTTACTATTTCTCATAGCTGTTTCGCTTACTAAACTTTCATTGCTTAATGATACGAATAATAATATTCGAATCTAACAAATATTGACAAGTATAAATAACATCCGAAATGACATATTCTGTAAGGAGATTTATTTTATTGCTACAGATATTCATCTAGTTTTGTTCGCTTAAAATCAGGCGACATTATTTGTTTATCAATAAATAACGTATACTAATATTCGAAGAAATACGTCGTCAATCTTATAGCTCAGAGCCTATTCAAGTTAAGGATGACTAGTCCATAGTGAACCTCACAGTCTCAGTGTGGGTTGGTTGACTTCACACATATCTTTAAATTTCTTAGCCGAAATCTGAAAGTTGCATCGCGATATTTTCAACCTCAATATTATGTTACAAGTTTGCTAATCAATTGCAGGTGAAAATGCAGTTTAACGTAGACGTAATAAACAAGTCTTCTAAGATTTACATTTCACTTCAATTGCACTCGGGTAATAGACACTTAATTAAACTTATTTGCAATGAACCTTGCTTTTTATTGACATTTCAGACAGACCTTTGGGTTGGGTTAGTCCAATGTACAGTTGACATTTCTTTGCCCCAGCTTAGTTATACTATGTTGCTTTGTTGTGTCAATCAGTCTAAATTATATGATGGCCAATAAATTTGTTCTCTTCCGCAAATTTTTTTGTTTTACGACTAAAATTCAAACTCGATAAACCTTATATCAATTTGGCACAAAAACTATCGCTATATATTGCTTTAATGTTCCATCACAACTAAATGCAAAACATTATCAGCTTTGATACTAAATTTGGACTTCCCCTGCAAAATCGCCCATTTAATTAGTATTATGTTTTTAATAATACTGTCAGTATTTATTAACCCGTCTCTTGAAATACTTTAAAAAAGTAGTACTTTTTAAATAACAACGATTAAGTATTTGCTTTACTACAAAAATTAATTTAAACTCTACTTAACGTCAAAACTAAGTAGGTAGTCATTAAAAATATTTTTTTACTCGTAATTTTTACACAAATTTTCTACAAATTACTTGTAGTACAAGCTGTAACTTGAAGAAAACCTGATTTAATATGCTAAAAATGGTTTTTATTTCTTAACTCTATATTTGAATACTTCAGGAGAAATTTGAATGTTACTGTTTATTGAAATATGTACTACTTAGTTTTGACGTAGAGTGTACTACGGTAATTGTTTTTCCGTAACCTAATGCAGCACGCTAGTCCCTCGTTCAACTAATAAGGGCGCACCCCGTCCACTCCTGTGGTTAGCCACGCCCGCGCCGCGTCGCATCGCCTCGCATCGCCTCGCACTGGCTACCGGCCACCGACCCGGCTTCGGAATTTAATAACGCAGCATAAATCACATCAATACACTCACCGGTGCCCTCGTAAAAAACCTAGCCCCATGATTAGTGAATACACTTCCCTATTCTTTTGTTTCGGTTAACCAAAAACGTCAGTTCTGGCTTCGGATATTTTATGGTTCGGTTTGGAACTCCATTGAATAATCAATTCCCATTGGTTACATTTAATTAAATTTTAGAATACAAAAGCGAAATTCATAATAACTACCCAAATGTCTCAGTCCACGTCTACGTCATAATAATAACTCTTACCATTAGTTTCCACTGCGAAAACAAAAACATACTGCCTTCTCTCTCATTTATTTTGAAAAAATAGAGATAACAATATGTTTTTGTACAGATTTTGTATGGTCTTAAAAACATATATACTTACATGGTTTGCACTTATACGCTACTTCAACGAACTTCCTGGAAGATGGACAGGGGTCAACAGTGCCTGGCTTGGACTTTGTACTAAACGTGCATTGTGGCTTCTTTTGGCAAGCCTCCACAACTGTTTGAAGAAGTGAATACTGAAAAAATTAAATAACTTTAATCGATAATTCAAATTCAAAAAGACACAATCGTCCAAGAAAATATCTCTCGTCAACTTTAATAGTAGTTTATATTAAAATAAAATATTCTTGTATTTTATTATGCAATTGAAATCATTCCATTATCCGAAATTTATCTACCTCATAGAAAATTAGTGCAAAATGTAATAGTATGTACCTATTATTGTGTTCATAAAGATCTTTGGATAAAAGCATTGGCTTACAACACAAGTATCTGTTAAGAAAGTTTCACGCACCTGCATAGAATTAGGCCATAAGCATACTTCTTTGTCTCCTGTTCCAAAACCTTCGGAATCCAATCCTTCCATGACGCATTTATGACCTTGTGGAGCAGCTTTCCCATATTGTGCTACTTGTATACTTATAGAAGTTCCTAGAGGACATCCCAACGAAACCATTTCGTCATCACAAGCTGCTCTTTGCATGGTTTTCAATGTACTTGTCAATAATCCTAAAAATGAATTCGATAGTTACTAATAAATAAGAAAATTACCTAACTAATTTACTCTAGGTCTTTTATTATTCAGATTTTAATTTATCGGACAAAAATTCTAACATATATTTAAAGGAAACGAAATGTTTTATCTGTTTACATGTCGACATAACTCGGATGTGTTTGATATAAAATTATTACAAAATCGCTGGGTCGCGCTAATTCGTATCCAGAACTTTCCTTTCAGATCATTCGCGACGGATTTATATATAAATCCCCTGGTTGTGTAGGAGAAATCTCAGAATATTACACTTTATATACGCTACGTACATTGAATACTCAAGGGCCATTGATAATTGAGAATTAAGGAAAAACAGGATTAAATACAAAGTTGTAATCCGATATTCTGAAAAAACAATATTTTGTCTATACTGATATTATACAGAGAAATGATTTGATTGTTGCATTGATAGGCTCCGAAACTATTGAACATATTTAAAAAAATCTTTCACTTTAGGGAAATTACACTAGCCTCGGGTGACTTAGGCTATATATATATATTTTATTCTGAATGGACAAAGTCGTGGACACTGTTATATGTGATAATTTGTATGTCTAATAAATAACCATTGGTCGGTTTCTATGTTCAAACTGAGAAATTACATCAATTGGTCTACTAACTATACTTATGTATATAGAAGGATTTGTTTTATGTCGGACACCCTTCAGAGTACAGACGCGCACAGAATTACCGCAATCTCATGTTCCCCCAGGGAACACTTTTGTTGATTTGTTTTTTATAAGTATTAGCTCTAGGGCGGCCAATTTGTGTGATACGAGTTTTTATTTACATATATCCCAACAAGTGATATTAACACACTAATCGTAGGTTTCCACTCGCAATATACCAGCTCAGAAACATATCGTCATCTCTCTATTTTTTTCAAAAAGAATGCGAGGGAATAGCAACATGTCTTAGGTACAGCAGTGGAAACAGGCATTATAAGAATTTATTTTAACAGTAACAGTACTGTATCAGGGGCATCAGTGCCCCGCGTACTCATAATATAATCAAAAAACATAACAATAACAAATTAATAACAAAATTAACTTATAAACTGGTGGTATACCCGCCAATTCTCACATAGAATTATCGTATCCGGTGATAAGATTTGTATACAACATTGTGTTTTAAATGGGTTTTCACGTTACATAAACAAGTGAGCGATTAAAACAACGCAGATTAAAAAAAGAATACAACCTCTAAATAAGATACTAGAATCTTCTATTACATGGGCATAAGTTCTCTTTCAAAAGTTAGTGAGAATTTGGGATGCAGTTATAAATCACAAACAAAAATTACTAATTATAATGCAAAGTAAAATGTTTTGTATGTTCTACTTTAACATAATAACTATTACTCAGCTATTTGAATAGAAATACATTTAACTTTGAATTACTCCTCAAAGTAAACAAGTTGTCAAAACATTATTAAAGATAACAGAAATAATAACATACCAATATTATCCGGGTTCATGTAAGATGGCCTCGGCAATATTAGACACGCAAATAACAAAAATAATTTATCAACCATGATTATTACACTTTGGAAACTTATTCACAGCGTTATATTATAAAAACAAAAAACTGGTACTCAAAAAAAATAATAAAAATAACTCTAAACAATTTTTTATAAAAAAAAAAGTTCAAAGACAATTTGTTACTTGTTATATGCGCAAGCGTGTCACGTCACTATAATCACGTGTCACAATGGTTTAAAAATAAAAAACTAGCGTGTTACCAAACCGAGTACGGCCGTTAGACTGAAGCGATACAACGGCCCCTTGCTTGGCCAACTCATGGTACGCCCATAAATTTCGCGTGACGTTACAATGAAAACCTTTCATTTTCCCCCTCAAAAATAGTACGAGTCTATAAATGTCATAATTCAGAAACAATAACATTTTATCCTGAGATCAAAATCTCTGTATAAAACATATTGTCATCGCTGTCATTATTTTTTACAAAACAGAAATAATAATATATTTTTAATTGGAATCTTGGTCTCAGAAACCCACGGTTAGTATGCTTTCTCTCTAAAACTTTTGTACACTACTCACAGACTCTTTTACTCATGGATTAGTATGGATTATATGCAAATGATTAATTAAAACACAGTATATTCTCTGTTTTATAAGATTCGTGTAGATTTGTTTTACTATATCTACTTTAACTACCGTAACCAATCGTCAAATAGTCACTGCGGGATCAACCATGGTGAAGGTTTAGTATAAGAAATCTACACTTAGACACTAAGTATTGATTAAAAGGTCCTTAAAGAGAACTGACCGCCAACCTTCACTAGTCGGAGAGGCACCTCAAGAAGAAGAAGAAGAAAAAATCCTTAGTGCGGCAGAGGAGACTTCCTAGGTAAAATTATGACTTTGAGTGTTAAATAAGACGCAATCCAATATCATCTTAAATGTTATCTTTAGTCTATTTCATATAGATGATAAATGTAAAGAATAAGCCTTTCGTATTGAATTCAATTATTTTGCAAGACAGTATTTATTTAGGATAGTATGAGGACAGTCCGTAATAGTTCTATTTGAGAATCATTTGTGTTAGGGTTCGTTTGCTATTCGGCTTTGACTTTTAATAACAGGACCTGGTAAACACACGCATTGCCCTCTTTCAAATAAAAATGAATAACTTCTAAAGTTTCTTGCTTGTGTGCTAGTTTTGTGTATGTAAATTTTTGAGTTAATATGAAATGATCATAAATATGTTTTAATTTTGATGACTTTTGTTGACATTTGCATATGTACGATTGTCCTCTGTACCTCACAATCCTCTTTAGATGTCTGAATTTATTTAGCACAATAGCAGCTCTTTGTCTAGTTTCTAGTCCGTTTCTATATAATCAAAGTCAGTTGGTATAAATTTCAAATTGTACAACGTAATGAAACAAGGACGAACAATTTCCGTTAAAGCTTCACAAAACTATGATATACTGATCAAACATACATTAACCTAATTAAAATGTTATGACACACGTATTTTTAAGAAAACATTAATTAAGTACTTCTTTTCATGATAATGACTTAAAAGGATTATAACAAAAAATTAATGATGGACAAGAAACAAATTAAAAATAATACTTTTACAATAGTTATACAAACATATAGTTACAAGTAACATCACCTAATTAGTACAATTAATTAATAAAAAATGTAATAAAATTAAATTCGTCATATTTTTTTAAATAAAGCTAATAAGTAGATACAAATTGAACAAGGTTAGGTATAAAATGGATGTACATACAATATAAGTGTCTTCAGATGATAATTTTCTTATATTTGTATCTAATATCTTACTAATATTATAAATGCGACTGTTTAGATTGGTAAATGGATATTTGTTAGAAGGTATCTTCAGAACAGCTCAACGGATTTCAATGAAATTTCGAATATATATAGAACACTAGCTGTCGCCCGCGACTCCGTCCGCGCGCAGTTAAAAAAATTAAAAATAGATGTTGGCCGATTCTCAGACCTACTGAATATGCTCACAAAATTTCATGAGAATCGGTCAAGCCGTTTCGGAGGAGTACGGGAACGAAAACTGTGACACGAGAATTTTATATATTAGATTATCTGGAAAGACTTATAGGCTACGTATCAAGTTTTTTTTTTTAATAATGCGCGGACGGAGTCGCGGGCGACAGCTGTTTATTAACAAGTTCATAAAATCAGTGAAAACCAAGGAAATTAAGTAGAAACATCAAAAAAACTCTTTTGACTGTGACGAATACGCATTGCATAAAAATGAAAAGTACATTAAAATAAGTAATTTTATTTTCAAAAGTACATCTAGCTGAAAAAACTAACTAAAAAGGGTTATATAAATTATATACAGTTCTAAAATTCAAAACTGTTTAAAGCAATTAACTAATAAGGTAGACTAGGGAGTGGCAACGCTTGCGTGAGGGTTGAAGTAAAAAGCTTTCCGTAATGCACGAACAAAGAAAAAATTTACAATGATAAATTGAGTTCCAACCATTTCCTTTTTTGTTTTCATAACTTTATTGATTCCTGCGAATCAAGCATTTTTTGATGAAAGTAATTTAGTAATTATTTCTTTAAAATAATTTCAAATAAGCTCGAATCATGTTTTATATTGTACATGTACTTTCGGCCTACTTCAGTGCTTTACAGTATGAATTTATTAAAATCCCGAACTTAATAATTTATTCTTAATGTTTCTCCATTGAAACTTTTATCCCGCACTTTACATCTTTCGAAAATTATATTACAACTAACTGTTGCCCACGACTCCGTCTGCGTACAATTAAAATAATATAATAGGTAGCCTATGTGTTCTTCCAGACTATGATCTACATTTATGCCAAATTTCATCGAGATCAGTTGAGCCGTTCTGGAGATACCTACAAACAAACATCCATACATGCAAACATTCGCATTTACTCGTATAATATTAATAAGATGATAGTAGATAATTGCTCTCGTATAGTAACAAAAACAAAAATATATTAAAAAAAATTAAAATCGCTCATAAAATTACGCAATTTGCAGGATCTATAAAATTAGAATAATACGCCTTGATTACTGGCAATTTTTAATCCCGTCTTGTTACTAAGCGCGCTTTAAAAATTATTAAAATAGTACAATAGGAGGATCATCGTACTTTATTATCTGTTATGAAACGGATAAGTAGGGAACAATTAAACTTTACAGTGTTTTCTAATTTCCCGTTTTAAAAAGTTCTGACGTAATTATAATTAATTGACGTATTAATAGTCAGAGAATTAAATTCACTTCCCACCTAAGCTCGAATATCGTACAGCAAACTGTCACCATAAGACCATGTCAACATAATTCCAGTACATATATGTATGTTGCTTTGACAAGTAAGCTTCCAATAACATTTTACTGAAATGGATAGGAAATTAACGTCTTCGACTGTAAAGACAAAGACAATATTTGAGGCTTACTGTTTGAATGCAAACAACTCTTGAACTCTAGGAACCTTATAGAGTGTATTTTCCTCGCATCAATTACTAATCTACTACAGGTACAACGAAATTTTAGACTGTCTTTTATAACCATACATCCAATATTCTATATGCTGAAATATATTAGAGATCATTTTATTTAATTTTTACAAAAAAGAATTAATGTACTATTCAAAAAGTAAGCATCTAAAAGTATTTATATCTTCTCTTATATATTATTGAGTAATGGAAGTCTTTAGAAATACCTTTTACGGCAAAGTATACTTTATAGGAAGTAAATTCATTACTTTATAGAGCATGCCTCCATTTCTCGGTACAGTGATGTTAAACGACATCTAACCATTTATCTACGACCTCAGTAGATTTATTCTATTGCAACTTGTGGCGTTCTTTGTTACAAACGGGATTTATTAATATTCTTTCTAAAAAAGTATTATAAATGTCACATCATCAGTAGTCTGAAAATACTAGGGCATTGTGATATACAAAAAATTTAGATATATGTATATAGTAAATTAAAAAAAAAGCGAATAGAATAATAAAATAACGCCTTTTCTTTTTACGCTTTCGTTATTCTTACAAGTGTAACCATAGTCACAAAATTTAACAACAAAGGGAATAAGCTTTTGACGCTTTCCATCGTTTAGATTCATTGTACCGAATAATAGAATGTTGTTTTTTTTATTCGAACGTACGCTTTCTTTCATGCGCATTGTCGTTTCCTGTCTAGTGGCTCGAATAAGAAAAACATACTTGTTTCTTCGACAGAATATCCATTTTCTCTTATATTTTCGGTATTACTTTTATTATCCACTAGACAATTTTGTGATGTACGTTACATGAAATTTGTTTGATTATATTTGAAGACAAAATTGATTATAATGAACAGACAATGGTAGACTTCAGCAACAACAAAATCTGTTGCACTATTGTGCCTTCTCGCCCAGTGCAATACAACGACCACACAAAAGACAGGCGTCAAGTGGAAGTAATTCCGCGTTTCATCTGATGATAACGCCTTCCGGAGACCTGACTTTAGTCCTCTTTACCTTCGCACTTTTTTCTTATTGGGAAAGAATGGGAAGGGGAAATGAATTTGATGTAACTACTTCGTCGATTACTGGTGTGCAATTTTGCAATTTATGTCAATGGGCAGCGGTTGCTTCGCCATTTTGGCGAATTCATATAAAAAGATCCAATACGAAAATTCATATTCGTTACTAATTTTTAAAGCATACTATAACAACAATGTGAAAATATTTCCAACGACATAATAATAAAACGAAAGACGTCACTCACAATATCACACTACGCATGATATAATCTATATCTATATACGTGTATATAAAAGAAAGTCGTGTTAGTTACACTATTTATAACTCAACAACGGCTGAATCGATTTGACTGAAAATTGGTGGGCAGGTAGCTTAGAACCAGGAAAAGGACATAGGATAATTTTACCCCCTTTTCTATTTTTTATTCCGCGCGGACGGAGTCGCGGGTAAAAGCTAGTTTGAAATAAAAACAAAATCATTGCACGCATTATAGTTTAAAATATTTTTTATCAACGTAATTGAATAAACACGAGAGTTCTGTGAGCTATTTATTAAAGCATCGTAGAGTACATATGGTAATTTGAATAATTATCCGATAATTTCGTGTGTTTGTAAATTAAATTCGTTGGGTTAACGTCACTGAGGAGTTGATTTGGAGAGGATATCAGCAAACAGAGTACTCTTACTGTCACTGCATACATGTCGATTGCCCAATTAGAATGACAGAGTCCTGCTTGAAACTTAATTATGTACGCACAAAACTACTTATTACAACATCGAAGGGACCGGCAAATTTCAATCGTAGTATCCGATAGCCTTAATAACTGATTGCATTGTTTATAATCCACCGTAACCAATATATAATTAATTATATATCAATACAGCAGCATTGTTTTTTTTTTTGACGAAAGAGCAAAAAATCTTATCACTTTTTGTACGTCCAGTAGTTAACTATTTGACATTTAATTAAAGGTTGGTATATAGCTTTAATGTTTGCTTTGCTACAAAGCAAAGCAGAGGTCGACAACTCCTAAACAATAAGTACTATGCTATTAGAGATAATATGAGTTGCAATGTATAAAACGTAAATAATTTAAAATGTTGCTCACTCATCTACTGTCTAGACTAGTTGTCGTTGTTTATTCAGTATTTAGTCCATAATACTAGCGCCTGGAATAATATTATTATCGTAATATACAAATTTAATCATAGAAATAACTTGTTAATGGTGAATTTTTTCATCGGCAATATCAATAAGAAGACAAAAATATAAGATAATTTACAGAGCCTAATAATGAATAATTTGTTTAGAGATGACAGCTACCTTGGATAAATAATTAGTCTAGCTATTCAAAGGGCGAACGCTGCCAGTATCTTCAGAACCTTACGGGAGTCCTTTAAATGATCTATTTTAGCTCTTGTATAATATTTTTATTCGATTTTTAATTTTAGGTTCTTTATTCATATGCAGTTAAAGTAATATACTTTAGTAGTCATACATATATTTTAGTAGTCATAACTCCCTATAAAAATTACATTTGTCTATTATTTTTGAAAATAAACGTACGTACAAAGTTTTATTTTCCGTCGTCACCTAAAATGCCATAATAACGTGATCTGTGTTATCAACAAAAGATTTTGTATACAGAGGGCCTAGCACGAAAATTTGCGATACGCGTCTTCGTAACGCCATCTACAAAATATAACAAAATTTGTATTGTTTTACTTTACGTCCGGTAGAGGCGCTGCGCAAATGTTGTCAATGACATCATGAAAACGTTCTCACGAATATTCTTGCTAGACTCTCGGTTTAGTATCAAAATTATTTTACAGTTAATCAAATAAACATTTGCGAAGCTATGAGCAGTTTGTGACAAATAAGATCAGTAATCGCAATATGACGAATGCAAATGCGAACGAAAATAAATCATCAGGTCTGCAGAACGCCTGTTTCTGCGTAAAAAGGCAATTTGTCAACGTCGCTTCTTCAGATTGTTCCATCAATACGTTTTTACTAAGGCAATTTCTTTTTGTTCTGAATCCATTAAAAAGTTCTCTTTCTTCGCTGAATGTCCTCATATGTTCGCAGATGTAATATTCCGGATACTAGTTATTTATATGTAAAGTAGTTTGTGTGCAATTTAGATTCCTTTTAACTGGTTTTACAGTTTTACATAATGACAAGCCCTTTAAGCGATCTCTTACGATTTTACTACTTCTAGTTTACAAAAATCGATCTAATGAGTTGCTTGTTAAATTATTTAAATTAATTTCCATTATTAAAAAAATTTACTCTTATATTCTCAGATATAACTGTTGTAAAATATTTTACAAATATATATTTTTTGTACATGTTTGTATGTTTAATATAATTTCATTTTCTAAACATGTAAAAGCTTTATTTTTTGCCATCAAAAGGTTCAGGTTATTAAGTTGATATTTTTATTGGATTATAAAATTTCGCAGTAACATTTAAAAATTTTACGCGCAGAGACAACTGTTTATCTTAATGATTATGTAAATGAGATATGGTTTTAAAATTTGTAGGGAATTTTCCACATTAACTTATAAGGTTGAAATTAAGTGAATATTGTTGTTCAGTTATTAAAAAAAAAAAACATGAGTTCAACGCAATAATAAATAAAGATTTTTAATACCTCGATTACAAACACCACAACACAGTTCAGAATTAGACAGTAATATAAAAACAGAGCTAATCAGAAGTTGGATATTTTACGGATTTATTAAACCGACTTACATTTTATTTGATAGAGTCAAATCACACTAGAAGAGCATCGGTGGCTCAGGGGTTAAACACTTGGATTGCAATCTGCAGGTTTTGGGTTCGAATTCCGTCATGTACCAATGTGTTTTTCGATTCTCGATTTACATTGTGACGCAACCTTCACATATCTGAGAAGGAATTTAAAGATATGTTGCGAAGTGAACCAATCCGCACTAGGCCAGCGTTGTTAACTATGGCCTTTTTTTTTTTTTTTTTTTTTTATAGTGGGGAAATGCGTTACGCATACCACCGCGCCCTAGAGGGGAAAGGCGCGGTGGTTATGTCGGACTCCCTCCTACAGAAGACTACCGACTAAAACCCCACTGTTTCCCTCAGCTCACCGAGCACCAGGGTGTGGGCACGCTTAAGCATTCATCACACTCCCCGGTGGTGATTGGCTGACGCCTCCGCTGCAATCATCGTGCCTCGTGCTCGCGCGGGAAACCAGCGCTTCCTCATCAACTCAGAGTGACGAGCTTCCCCCTAGCTCGCCACTCGAGTGCTGTCAGGGTGGCAGGGTTCGAGCGAACGCTCTCCTCCTCCCCCCTCTGCGGCGGCTCCGGTTGGGGTCCTGACTGGACGCCTCCCTAGCTCGTTCCGCGTCCTCTTTTAGGCGTATGACCTCCTCGCAATATCCCTGCACGGCATGCCATGCGTCGTGGGATCCCACCATGACTTTTACTATGGCCGGCAGGGAGAGGTCCTCCCCAACTACGGCCATGAGGTCCTGCCTTTGTGCCGACCAAGCCTGGCACTCCGCCAGCGTGTGTTGTGCCGTGTCGTCAAGGCAACCGACACAGTGGTGACACACTGCGGACGGCTCCCTCCCAATCCGACACAGATAACTGCCGAAACATCCATGCCCCGACAGCACCTGCGCCAGACGGAAGGTCACCATCCCGTGCGCCCTCCTCACCCACGACGTCAGGACTGGGCCGATTGCCTCGATCGTCCTGGATCCATACTGCGATTGTTAACTATGGCCTAGTCACCCCTAACTTGGGGTAGGCTCCGAGCTCCTCAGTGGGGACGTATAGTGAGCTGATGATGAATATCACTAGCTAATATGGTTATTAACATAGATATGTTGTAGATAATTTCCAATCTGGTCTTGACTTGCTGACATGTTGTTAATTAGCTATCAAATGTTACACTGAAACAGAATATATATAGAGGTATATAAAGGTATATACAGTGTATATAGGTATCTTGATATTTGCCTCCGAAGGGTCAAGTAATTTAAATTACGAGTTATCTTTACTTAAACGTTGATTAAGATGATTTTGTATTTTTGTATTTTAAGTTCATAATTTGACAGACCGATAAAATTAATCGTAATTTTGTTTGAAAACTGGTTTCAAAATCTCCAAAACCGCTCATTAAAGTTTAAAATGATACTTAATTTTATAGGATTTAATTTATTTTTATTAAACTCGCAGTAAGTAGTGCAACTAATCATCAAAGGTCTTAAGAAGGCTTTTATGTTAAACTGAACTGTAGTTAAGATTGAGGTCAAAATCCGCTTTGGATTTATAAGATTAAAATATTTATACAAATAATTTAAAACGTCTACTAAATAAATTTTATGTAAAACTCTTTTTAAGAAACTTCTTTTCTTACTTTTAAAATATGATTTTATAAGAAACTAGCTTTTTCCCGCGACTCCATCCGCGCGGAATAAAAAAAAATAAAAAACGGGGTAAAAATTATCCTATGTCCGTTTCCTGGTTCTAAGCTACCTGCCCACCAATTTTCAGTCAAATCGATTCAGCCGTTCTTGAGTTATAAATAGTGTAACTAACACGACTTTCTTTTATGTATATAAGAAATAAGAAGAAAGAAATGGACATTTAGAAAACCATAAAATCAAAAAAATAATTTTAAGACAAATGTTTGTCATATTAGTACATGCTAAATCAAATACGTATATGTTAATTGATAGCCAACCTATTACGAATTCTAATGAGTAGTTCAAATGTATCCTAATATAAATCCCTGTATTACGAGTCGAGTTCCAAATTGCAAAATAATAAGGCTCGAATATTCATGGTTGGTTGAGCACACGAATCCCAATCCATTAAGCGGCCAATATTCACGAGTCAAATGTGGGTTTCTCTATATATGTGTAACTTAACTCCGTGTATGCTAAATAATGGCTTAGATAACAGGAATGGAACAAGATATCTTCTAAATACAACTAAAACACAATCTGGCTTCAAATTTACGAGTATCTCTAATAATTACAGTTGATATTGTTTTTAAAATTTAATCTTACGTTTAAAATAATTTCTAAACAGATATTATTGTTCCGGATAAGCTCAGAAAAACTATTTAATGAATTTAAATTATATACTTAAGTAATAAAAAAAATTAAACTGGCCATAAACAAGACTATATGTTTTTTAATGGATATCTACTTCTAGTAAAGCGAATCTGCCAGTATTACATTTATTTAACAAAATTTAAAGCGAAAAAATCACGTCGTAACTCCATATAAAAAAACAAATAATTCTCCAATGGCTAAGAATAAATAAAATACGTAGTTCTTTGAATGCATTTCTTTTCATTACTGGCCACTTCACAACACACAAAAGAGAGTATATCCGCTAATGATCTTTCAGAATTTACCTCTGGGACTCAACTATTGAAGACATCATTAAGCCGGTTCTGTTGCAAATTATGACATACACTGTTAAAAGAGGACTTGAAATTGAAGTAGGCAGCAGAGCTAATTTTGTGTTTTACCTATACACATTTGTCATACGCTAAAAAAAAGAAATATTAACGGTAATCATTTGAAACCCGTCAAACAAGTCTGCAGTTTTATAATGTATAAACTAGCGCTCAAACACGATCCCACCCACGATTTTATTTAAAATAGAAAAGATATCTGAGAAAATTGTGGGTTCCGATTTCACTCTAAAAATAATGATTTTTAAACCAATTAAAGCTGTAATCTAAAAATACATTTTTAAATTTAAACACAAGGCTATTTTTTAATTTCTTAAGATAAATAATGTTGTTAGAATCTAATATTCGTGGAAATAAAACTGATCATCTTACTAACATGCCACGTCCAAACGAAAGTGTAATAAACTCAGGTGCGAAGTAATAGCCATTCTATTAAAGTGACTTAAACGAGTCTCATATGCAATTCGATAAGCGCTGTCTGTCCGTCTACGATAATAAAACTAACAATAAAAGCTTACCGTTGATATGTTTCTAAACCGCGCTGGTCGTAACTCACTAATGAATTATTTAAAGTAAATATTTGCGGAATAAGAGCTTAGATAACTATAAGATATGTGAGCGGACAAAAAAGGAAAAGTCAGAGTCTTACATTTACAAATTTTCTCGCTTTCTTACATACAAACATCTACAAAGAAACTTTAAATGCCTTAAATCATAAACATCTTCACATTGCTTAATCAACTCTAGGAACTCTACCGTTCCTTGATCAAATGAAAAGAGAATCAACTAGAACATCCTACATGTAAGAATAGAAATCAATAAATTACAATACGTGCCTTAGTTAAACTATTGGATTTCTAACAAGGTGTGTCTCTCCCTCAATTTAATGATAACGGGATAGAAATTTATTGCGGCACTTAATGTTAAGTACTTAATATCGTTAGTAAACTTTATGTGTACTGTAGAGGAAGGAAAGGCACGAGCGATAATTTAGAATAATTTGGAAAAAAATGAAAATAATTAAAATGGTGAAAAGAAACAATTAGCACACACAAGAAGGAATATATATTTACAACTGATACATTTCAGAATAATAAAAAAGATGAAAAACATAGAATAATCTAAACTAGCTGTCGCCCGCGACTCCGTCCGCACGGAATTAAAAAAAATATAATATTAGTATGATTTAAAAATTAAAAGTAAAAACGTATATATACAAAGAGGTCTGTTTGTATCGGCAACATGTACGTTACATCAGATTAATTTAAGGTTTTCAGATTGAGTATTAGAACAGATAGACAGATAGAGTATTTTTTTAACTAAATAGTGCTAAATATAGTATCTAAATACATATATATCTAAATAAAATGTTAAACTATTTTATGATACATTATTGTATTACTCATACTATAAAAGTTCCATTTTTATTACTATCACGAAGTCAAATATAAATTTATTGCATACACCTGTCTGAAAATATACAATTCGAATGTCCAAAATTGAATTGCACTCCGTTTGAATGTATTTATACCATAGATATATTATGAGTATAGTTATTTAAACAGTTATCTTACTAATATTATAAATGCGAATGTCTAGAATCTAGATGGATGGATATTTGTTTGAACGTATCTCCAGAACGGCTGAACTATTGAAAACTGGCATAGATGTAGAACATAGTATGGAGGAACACATATGCTACTAATTACGTTTTTTTTAATTCCGTGCGGACAGAGTCGCGGGCGATAACTAGTTATTTTATATTTACAAATTATATTAATAACAAGTTTGAATAAGGCTTTGTGAAAATAGAATAATGTGATTAAAAAAATATGTTGTAACAAAAGTAAAAATTCAGAAATTATAAAAGGACTTTAAAAGTTTGACACCAACAGGAACTTTCATCTAGACTTTTTCACGACCATGTTTCAGTGGGAAGTAGAATTTGTTACAGTTGCCTTACTCACGTCAATCACGATAAAATAGAAAGAAAGCTATAAGGGATTTTAGAGTTGGAATCCTTACGAGACAATCCGTGATTTTCACTGCATTTCTTACGTAGCTATTTTTAAATGTAATTCGATTTTAGAATTACTTTTTGTTTAATTTTTTTATTTCTTCAGTTACTTGTTCTCATCCGAGATGCCACAATGAACTGAATTTAGGATCATCACGTTAAAAAAACACCATAATTAGTACGAATTTAAAATCTTAATTGTTTGCTAACGTCAATTGCTTAATATCATTTTAAATTTTAATAGTTTTAATGAGGTAAACGATAATTGAAATACGTCTGAAACTTAGTTCAAAGTACCATAAATTTTACGTGCCAAGTTAAATCGTGGGAGCACAAGTAAATTGATTGTTTCAACTTTAGAGCATTCCATAGTTATTAATCAGAACTATCAAGCGGATTTAATTTCACAGGAATTCACTTTACAATGTTATTGTGAAATTTAATTGTGTGCATAGTAAATTGTAATGAAATACATAATTCCAAAACCAATAACGTGACGTCATCTGAGTTTTGGTTTTAGTTTTATTACTTTGGTACTGCAGAGTTGAATAAAAACCCAACACACTCTGACTTTAATTAAGCCGTTTAGAAATACAATCAACTTATGTAGCTAATATTGTCCTTAAAGTTTTCATCACCGGTTTAATGGATTTATATAGATAACAAAAATCATAAAAAGGTAATAGGAAACGACAAAAGATAAAAACGTATTCCTTGCAAAAGGTTCTCAAATAAAAGATCATTAAAGTCTTCGGAAAAGGAAGCAGACCATTTTATTGTAGGTCGTTACAACGCTTTATACGATTCACAGGAGAGGAGACAGTATCGACACTGCAGACCTGGCTAATGGCTATATTTTCTTCGTATTCTGTGTTTTTTAATTGTGTTTTTATTTTAATAATGTAATTTTATTTAAATCTATTAAAATAAAACAAAATTTGTATTTGTTTATCGGGAAAAATAGGACTATTTAAATTTTAAATAATTAATACGAGTACACCCTATTACGTGAACAAAATACACCAAAATATTTAAAATTAGAGGTAGGTGTCAGATATACAAAAATGTAGACAATTTCGTTAAAAAAATGTTTTAAAACAGAGAAGCAAATACTATGAGTAAATAGTAAACGCGAAAAAGGAAAAGCAAGCTATAGGGTTTCAACCAGATAGTAAGTAAATAGCTAACAAAAGTTTTCCAGCTTTTAATTAAACTTTGTAAAAGCCAATTACATAACAAACTATTTGCCATCTTGAAGCATTGTACCAAGAAATTAATTCTAGATGGATAAAATATATGATTAAAGAAAATAATAAAATTTTATTTATTATATAAGTCCGCGCGCCATCAGAAGCAAGATAAAATCAAAAGGCTCAAAAGACGATAAGGCGGGACACACAATACGAGGACCAGACAAATGGAGCAAAACTCTGACTCAGTGGTACCCCAGAGATGGAAAACGGAAAATAGGCAGACAACTGAAAAGATGGGACGACGACATTAGGAGTGTAGCAGGACCGACCTGGAGTAGAGTACCGCGAGAAAGCTATGAGTGGAAAAAGCCGGAGGAGGCCTTCGCCGACTGGCAAACAGATCTGCAGAAAATAAGCAAAAAGCATATATTAGAAGAGTAACATCTAACGTGTAACTTTAACTTTATTTAACTTCTAATTTTCAATCTGTAAACCTTTACACTAGCAAACTTAATTTTATAATCGTTATTTTTATTGTAACTGGTAAGCAGAACTGAATAAAAAGCTATTTTTATTTATTTCTATTAGTCCGCGCGCGGAAGAAGCTGCGCGACTTTAGCAGAAGAAATAGCTTTGAAAATATCGCTCACTAAGTAAAAATATTTCAAGCTTGATATAATACCAAAACGGGCGAACATAGAAGTGTTAACAGATACATCTTTAATTTACTATCCCCGGATGAAATAGGCTATATTTATCGTTAGATTTTATTTAATTCTGTGCTGACGGAGTAGCGGGCAAGTACTAGTTATAGTGATGATGATGATGTCCTCCGTGACGTAATCCGTCAATGGCGAACCTTGCTATCCTGCTATCTCCGAGAGTGCGATCGGAGATGACTGGTAAATCCGAACTTAGTTTTGAAGGTCCGGTCGCACGGCGCACAGTACAACCGGCCTGAGGAATCGTATGTGTAGGTATAGGAAGGCTTTGGTCGAGTTTTCCTAATTTGGCGCTTTGCATCCAGGTCTTGTAATCGTCGGGTTTCGAAGCGTTATAGTTATAGTACCTTGTAAATGTAATTACATTATCTCCTACAGGGACAAGCTAGTTTAATATGCGTATTTAATCTTTCAGTTGAATAAGCTTTATTTAATCCTCAGCGTGATGGTTATGCGCCACATACGAAGATAATTCTTTATAACAATCGACATTGATTTTTGCTGAAAAAAAAAATCATATCTGTTATATCACTTATATGTAGTGTTATATTCTTCTAAGAAATTTGATATTTATGATTGTAGCTGCATTTTAGTTATTAGGGTTTATAGAGTTATACGCATTGTATCTAAATTAAATCGACAGAGGGAAAGAAAAATGTGTTGTTTGTTAAAATCTTTTATATTTCCATTTGAAAAATGGCGTACATTTACTAAAAGGTTTTTGCTTTGTACATTTGAATACAGTTATTTAGCAAGAGTTTTCTTTTGGAATAAGTTATTTAGGTAATGATATCATTCCGCCGCCCATGATGTACTTTTGTTGGAAAAGTAAGGAAAGAAAAATAAATAAGACATTAGTACGCTTCGACGCTTCTTTTTGTCTGGTGAAATTATTCATGGAATATCGTTACAAATTTACACTTAATGAAATTGTTTACAGACTTTATGTATACAGACGAATCTCTTACTGGCTGTAAACTTTTTTTATGATTAATGGAAAAAACAAATAAACAACTATTTTATTGCTTTGGCCAAACCCAATATTCGATACAATATCATTTTTGCTTATTTAAAGTATTTTCAATTTTCATTAGCTTCAATTAAATGACCTGATTATCAAAATATCAATCGAATACCCAGTTCTGTTGTTAAAAATGATATCTTCGGATCGATCTAATATAAAATTATTGGGTTCGGCCGTAAAAATAAATTGAGCAGAATATCCAATATTCAACACATAATTTTTTTAAGTAAGCAAAAGATTTAATATTTAACTTTTAGTTAATGCTATAAATAGAACAGAAATCATAATAAATTGCTGGATCAACATAAATCTAAGAGAATTCTCATGCAAAGCAAAACGATTCCTCGAACAATAAATTTAAGGCGACCATTCTATCCAACCGAAAGTAAACGTCATGACGCTAAGCTCCGAAATAGAGACATATGATACAATTCTTATGTCCCAATCGCTTTTCTACAATATGCAAAATCACTTATTTTAAAAAGAAAGACACAATATGTAGTTATTAAAAACAATCCCTTAACAGTAACCAATAAGTAAGCATACCCTGGAAAATCTCTAACGCGTCTTTTATATAATCTACTAATTAATCATCAACTTTAAGGATATAGGCTACGACTTAGGGTCCTTCAAGAAGCGAGCGTATCACCTTCTCAAAGGCCGGCAACGCATCTGCGATTCCTCTGGTATTGCAGATGTCCATGGGCGTCGATGAACACCTTGGTGTTCCCGCTGCTCGCTTGCCCCCTTCTCTTATAAAAAAAAAATATGGCAATTCTTTAAAGTAGAACAGGCAAAATAATAGTAAAGCTATTAGCACTAGAATAATATAATTATATTGATGTTTGATTGATGTTTCCTTTATTCAACTCTTGGATAATGTTAGTTAAAAAACACATGGTAAATTTAGTTAAAAAAAAGTAACTGTATATGAAAATAGAAAAGATATAAAGATTTAATGATATCGAAATACACAACAAAAAAATATCCTATAAGTCCTGAGCTTTTAATAAAGGTTGCCACAAATTAAATTTGTGTATGTTTTCGAATCGCAAAGTCAAAGTAGAGTATTAAAGTAAAAGGTTTATAACGGTTGCCTTTTGCAGTTTCGCTTCGTCCACAAAGAAACATTTTCCAGCTGAACTTCGAGTTATTTCGTGAAACATGTTCGGATCAAAGTAATAACATTATATACGTGGTTTTTCGCAGGCAATTTCCAAACCGAAATTAAAATATTTACTTTCGTAGTTTTTGCAATGCTTTGCATATTTTTGTAAACCTTATTTATAATATACAACAACACAACTCACGCTTGTTACCCAGAGAGATAGACAGATACAACAGATTTCCCATTTGTCGCGGTGCTGACAGTCAGTATCGTAATTGCAACCGCTATCTTGTTTTATTGTAAGTCTTGGAATGTGTTCTTACAATTGCGCTAATAATACGTTTATCTTTGTTAGTTATGACTAAAAACTATAACATAATAGTTTGAGATTTCGCATTCCAAAAATGCATTTGATATTATAAATTACTAGCTGTCAACCGCGACTCCGTCCGCGCGGAATTAAAAAAAACTTAATGAGTAGCCTATGTGTCCTTCCAGACTTTGTTCTACATCTGGGCCAAATTTCATCAAGATTCGTTTCGACGTTCCGGAGATACCTTCAAACAAACATCCATCCATCCATCTAAACATTCGCTATAAATGCTAGTAAGATATTCTCGCTTCTGTAGTCAATATATACAAAAAAGTCATAAATTTATAGCTAGTTTAATAAAAACTTGCAAAAATTCTAGCCATTTATAAATTGTCAGAAAACGAATTTGTCTGTACGTAATTTGCATCTATTTAAAGCATGTCAGATTCTCAGACATGAGTTGAATTCAGATGTCTCATTAGCAGCGTAGTTGGAACGTTTAAAGTAAAGAGAAATGTTTTAATTATGAACAAATGCTTGAAATGCTTAAAATGCCAAGAAGAAATGGCTTTAAACTGATCATTTATACTCATCACGTGATACAATCGAGCTTTTCATGCAACGGGGTAGTTAGTGATTTATAACGCAGCCATTTTATACTGAGACATTTAAATTCGATTGTTACTGTGGGTTATTACTTTTTGAATACCAGTGATAAGTACATTTTTGAACAGGTGCTTCAGTTTCCAGTTTACTCTTTTTACAGCAAAGGGCGAGTTAGAGGCCTGATTTCAATAAAAGCAGAGTGACCTTTTCCCATAGACATCTGCTACAAGTTAAAAGGTAGCAAATGCATTGCTCACCATTAACAGAATCTCTGAAAAGAAATAGAAAATTATACTTTCTACTTTAGTCTTATTCTTATTAAAAACAATTTCTAATATTAGTCTTACTTCTCGTAAAATTCTCATTAATATGCCCTCAACTTTAAGACACAATTCTGAAGAGTCTGTAATTTTAATTTCAGTAATGAGGTTACCTTCAGATAAGGAGTCCTCAATATTGTCTCAAGCTTTGTAATATTTCTGCCTTCCTTTAAACTGAAAAAAAAGTTTTGTCAAGAGGTCGTTGAAGCGTAATAATAAGAAAATTTCTGAACAAGACTTAACCATGAATTTAATTTACATTTTATATGAAAATTCTACGAAAAAAATTATCGGCATTTAATTTAAATCCAGAATCTTCCATAGTGTAAATCTAAAGTTAATACGTATAACGATTCGAAATAAATTAAAAAAATGCTTGTAATTCCTTAAAATTTTAATACAGATTTCGAACATAAGTTGGATGGAAAAAATTAAATCAGTAAATAAAATATTTAAGCTTTGTGATTTTCCAATATTTGACTTTATCATATCGCCGATTTTCATTTGTTTATCAACGTATTGCAACTTTTTATACTCTTGTGTATTCCCATATTCGTAAACATTGTTAGGGGATGTACACCAGTGACAACTTTTGGTGTTGTTTTGTGCTGTAGATTAGTGTACTAGTAGATGCACAAATTCGTAACAGAATTGTGCACGGAGTCGTGTGCGCTCGTTATTCCTCAGGGATTATGTTCTCCGGCACCGGCTTACAACGCTTGACTAATATACGAAAAAGGTTGTTTATTACTTAAAAGTTTAAATCGCTTAGTACAGAAAACAAAATACACACATTTGTTTTATTTCATATAATCACAGTTTTTTTACCTACACGCAGAGCACTTAAGAAGTTTCTTAAGCGGATCCTTAGTGTAAATTCCTCACGTATTAAACAGAAACTAATGTGAATTCAGTAATTATGGTTTTTAATCTCAAATAATTTGAATCATTTAATTCATATAACTAAGAACAAAAATTACGTATTCGTATCACGTAAAAAACAAATAGGTCATTTTAAATAAATTAAAATGTACACAAGCTACCTAAACTTACATTATTCTTGTTATCAGCTTGAGATCAGATTCATAAAGTCATATTTAACTTATAATGTAGTGTGCAAATGTGAAAATGTAAACAACGCATGGTCAAGAAATTTATAACGCACTAAATTCTCAGGTACACAGTAAAGCTGGTTTGAAACACGTTGCGTAATAAATTTTTAAATATGTCTGTGTTGGGTGGAACGTGGGACGCAAAACTGAACTAAAATACACCGTAAATACAGCTATGACTTCAACGACCCGTGAATTTTGCAATAAAGTACATAGTTTGTGTAAATTTATACTAAATATAACTTTCAGTAAGTTTTTAAAATTGAAAAATACGTAACAAAAACATCTTTAAAACATTACTTCATGGTAATACAAAACATAATTTTAATTACAATTTTTAAAATAACCTTAAAATTAACCAAGGAATCAACGACCTCCAAAGATACTAAGTCTAAGTATAATTAAAATAAAAGTATCTTATAGAGGGTACACAACAATGTTGTAACAGTAAATGACATACTTAATCAGCTTAATTGAGGTAGCGGTGGCGAAGGGCGCGGGTGCTTCTAGACCTTGCCTTTAATTAATTCAACTAAACTAATTAAGATTCTAGATAACAAGAAACAGTTGTACTTTATGATGCGAATTATTTTATAGATTTACCTTCATTTCTTAATTATAGTTGTTGCTTGCGACTTAGTTTTGTATTTAACGTAAAAAAAGTATCTCATATTTGTTACATGTTGTTTTTGTCTTTAAAATTCCACTGCCGAATTACTTGTCTTAATTGTAGTTATCTCCATTTTTTTAATAAGTTATTATTGTATATATTAAAAATTTATTTTGTATTTATAAAAAATGTAAATTAAAATTAATTATTATTATTTTTGTATTTAATTTCATTGTTTCTTACAAAAAATATACATCATAATTCTGCGTAGCCTCCTTACTTTATAGCCAACCGGCCAGTCTTACAGAACAGCAATTTAAATGGAAGTCGGTGCCGTTCCTCACGAATACAATTTATCGTGGACATCCTCTATTGTTTAGCAGTTGCAGAAATAATTAAGTAGCACAGCAGAGAAATATAATTGCCCATTATTTAAATCCTTAGCTAAGTTATTTTTAATTACGCTATTTGTTAGAAATTTACAGAAATTTTTGATAAATCATTACTCGTATTTATTCGTGTTCTAAGTTAATTAAGATTTATATTTAAAATAAAAAAACACTCATAAATAAATCAGAAAGTTGTCAGAGATATTGTCAGCTATATAAGCTAAAACTTGGCGAATGGTAAAACTACTTTTTATAGAAAAAGTTTTGTATTCAAAAACTTTTAGTTTATTTGACTTGTACCATTCAATTGTAGAAATTCAAAGTAAAGAAACTTTTATAATTTATTTAGTTTAAGTACCGAAATATCTTTATTTACTACTAATCTAGGTTAGCATAGAAGTGGTTATAGAGTAACTAGTCACTCCTTACTTAGGCTAAGCTCCGAACACCTCAGTGGGGACGTATGTTGCTGCGTATATAGCTGATGATATTAATTATGACTTCGTCTGCGCTGAATAAAAAATAAAACTTAATTAGTAGCTTATGTATTGTTCCAGGATATGTTCTACATCTATGCTAAATTTCAGCGAGATCCATTAACGGTTCTGGAGATACTCTCTAACAACAATCCATCCATACATCTATCTAAAAATTCGCGTTAATGACAGTAGTTGGATAATTTTAGTTTTAAAATTATACCGCCTTCGTTCAACTGCTAAACGAACGATATGTTAGCTAAAGGAACAAAGTAAACTCCCAAGCACTTGGAAGATACACATGCAGTGCCATTTCATATTGCAATTCCATTCATGCCGCATGATCATTGCCGACTATCAATACATTCGACCATGTGTTTCCGCATGAATATTCCGAACTGATTACAACAGTATGTACTGTATATACTAAGCATATGTATATACATAATAAGTTACAAAGACTAATATACTTGGTCTCAGTATAGTCGTATGTATATAGCATATATGTAATTACCAATTTTTTTTTATAGATTACGAATACTGTAATATACTTCGTCTCAGTATAGTTGTGTGTCTGTCTATGTCTGTGTACGTCTACAAAATCTATCAAAATTACAACTGATTAAATTATCACTCCATCGTCATTTAACGCAAGGCCGTTCTTACACAAAGCTTTGCAAATCTGCGATTTTTCTCTCTAGTCTAGACTCTAGATTTACGTAATACAATCACATAAGTCAACGACGTGTAAGTAGCTTAGAGACAAAAATCGCAAATTTGCGTAGCCTTGTGTACAAACGGCCTAAGGTACCCACATAAAAATCGAAATAAATCGAAAATCGATGTAGACTAATTAAAGTAGCTAACCAGTACTCTTTTTTGCACAGTAATAACTCACACAGATGATTTAAATTTAATATTTACAAAACAAGTAATGCTTATAGTTAACTTTATACAAAGACTCGTGAATAAGCAGTATATAAGTTGGCATAAAATTAAACTGACTTGTAAACTTCAGCAATCAAGAGTTGTAACTTTATTCATTTCGTTATCCGAAGATAAAACAGGTCGCCGTGAAGTTTTCATATTTCCAAGTGATTCCTCGATACTTCATAACTCACTCAATCATCGTTATATTCTTCCGCATAATGAAATTTTATATTTCAATAAAACTTCTTAACAAGGCAATATCAACTATTATATTACACTTTGTATAGATAATTATATTAATAGAGGTTATCCAATTAATATCCTAGACTCCCTACTCTATAATTATAATATTCAATTAATGATCTTATATTTAATGATAATGTACATATAATTTTATATAATGTTCATATGATTTTATATATAAAGTCAGAACATAAACACTCTTTGACTAACGTTTCTCAGTGTTTAAACTGTAAGTTGAGTAAAAACTAAAAGCGGAAAGAAAACAAAATGCACTTTTAAAACAAATCGTGAGCTGAGAAAAGAGTTGTAGCCAGTTTTTGTGAAACAAAAATAAAAATGTGAAGCTACAAGCTTTTGGTGCTTTATTAAAATACTTGTAACTGACGCTAACAGAAATGTTTACTAATAGTAAGTCTTTTAACTGGATTATCGAATAATATGGATAAAGGTTAGATAATGTGTTCACTAATCTATGTAGAAATGGCTTATTTCTACATCATCTCCCTGGCCTCTTCTCATTCACGTAGGATCGGCACACAAGGTTTTCTAAATCTTAAAGTTTTTACGGCCGGCCGCCTGCCTGTCACCAATCCTACAACTCTCTACCATGTAGTATTAAGTAATGGATAATAATTAACTAACTAACTAGGGTGACGCAGTGACCCAAAGTGGGCCTTGGCCTCTGACAACAAAAGTCTCCACTTTCTCCGATTCCGCGCCGTCCCGACCTAGTCTCGGACTTGTAGGTCCCGAAGATCCCTATCCACCTCATCCATCCAGCGATACCTGGGACGGCCAACTGGACGCCGACCACTCGTTCGTCCCATATATGCGCGTTTGACACTACGAACATCATCCATTCTTTCTAAGTGGCCGAGCCAGCGGAGTTGTGCGCTTTTATCTCGCTAATGATAATAATTAATTTCAAAGAATTTAGACAGTTGTCTTCTTTTACTATACTGCTTATAATTCGAACGATTGATCGATTAATGTGTCGACTAATATGATTAAACAATTGTACGGTCAACTGATTGGTTGGTTGGTTGAATAGTAGGATGTATGGTCGTACAACTAATATAGTAGACTGAGCGATCTATATATTAGTCGAATATGGTCACGATTAAATTGTTATCGCAGACATAAAGATAAATAGAAGAATCATATAATTATTGAAGGTACTGAATATATGAGTAGTGTTTTTAAAATTAATTCTACATTAAAACTCATGAATCATTTCAGAACAAGCCTTTGTCTCTATTCCAAAGCGGAAATATCCCCAAATGAAAACCCGGAAGCTGATGTCTGCTCAAGCATTCAAATGACCCATCCCTAAGTATAAAATGTTCATACACGTATTCTCCACGATTTAAACACAACCGTAAATGAACGTAAAATAAAAGAAGAAATGTTTTACACGTATGTTCACATTAAATAATAAAATTATAGTGAACATTTATATCAACACGTTACGATGTACGTAAATTATATTTATATGAACACAGACAGAAATTTCTCAAATTTTAAGAAACGCAAAAAAGTAAGATTTCTAAACTGGGACTTAATTGTTTTTTTTTTTTCACTTAACCTTTTGTTTTATCATTGTTCTAAGATTTTCTATAAATAATTTAATATTCATTCCATGTTAAGTTAACGGAAAACTATTAATTACCAGTTTACTCTCAGTAACTAAAAGCTTTCTAAAAGTTTAGCTCAGTCAACGCACTGGCTGGGAGAATGTTAATAAACTATTTGGTGTTGTATCCTAGATTCGTGGCGCTTTAAAGTTCTTCACAATAATGTTAAGCCTATTTTTTCTATGTGCTTTTTCAACAAAGGTGAAAAGATCTTTAAACATGCTAGATTGTTTTAAATTTGTTAAAATTTTTCGAGATAATTACAGGGAAATTGTGGACCAATACAAAATGTATCGTTCGTGGTATTACACCAGTCGAGCTGGCGAATTCGTGCAAATGTTGTTGTTGCGGACTCTACCACTGATGAAAACATGTCTGTTAATTAAATATTACTCCATACATTTTAGTACATAAAAACTGTATTTAACATTGCAAGTTATACGCTATATAAAATAATTACAATTCTATCAAAAGGTTACGAATAAAAAGTAATAAAACGAAGAGAAAAGGAACTGAGCCATTTTATTGCGGGTCGTTACACGGATCACAGGAAAGACGACAGTGTCGACATTTTAACTGTAGTCAGGGGCCTTTTAGGAAAATTAGAAGGTCTATATTTACCATAAAAATATAAAAAACGGTAAAAGTGATAGGAACTTTGTAGCTAGAAATATTTTTAAAAAAGCACAATTTTTAAAGATTCTAACCTCTTTTTCGGAAAATTCATGCCCCAAAGTATTTTCTATTGCTAGTTAAAAAGTACGTTTCATTTAATAACATTTTATTTTTATTTATAAACTAGCTTTAGCCCATGACTCCGTCCGCGCAGAATTAAAAACAAAATTAATAAGTAGCCTTTGTGTTCTTCCAGACTATGTTCTACATCTGTGCCAAATTTCATTAAGATCCGTTTACCCGTTTCGGAGATACCTTCAGACTTTGAAACATTCATCCATCCATCTAAACATTCGAATTTATAATATTACTAAGATTATGCTTTCCTTCAACATAAAGATCGGGTAGTTATCGTTTTATAAGACTTATTACTAGGACTGTTCAAACGCTTATTTTAAAGTTTTAAAGTGCAAAATAAAGTGAAATTAGTGTTTTAGTTTTTAATTAAAGTCAGATCGAAATCGTAATACTGTCTTACCTAGCTTTGGAAAAGACAATGGTAGACTTAGCGGTTACTTTTTGTAGCAAGAAAACAAGTATTCAATTCAGTCCTCAGCCACTTTAACATGAACTCTGCATAATATTTAAATCTTCTTCACCTCCCATTTAAACGCAGATCTTTGTAAATTAGCTTTGTTACCTTTATTTGCAATAGATCTTGGCGGACGTCTAACTTGAAAACTATTTTAAACTTCAGTGCACTATTAAGACAGAGGCAGAGTTTACTTTGTTCCAGACTACATTCATTCTAATTGTTTTCAAAGTACAAGACAGCTATAGTCAGAAGAAATTGCATGCCCAAAGTATACTAGTATATAAATATTAGTAAAATTGGAGTGTCTGTATGTGATATTGAAAAAAAAACAATTATTTATCAGCATTGCTGGAAACCAAAAAAAATTTTTTTTTAATTTTGTCGCTTTATGTATATGGTTTTCTTAAATCAATGTATCATGGATATCGAAGTATATATATTTATGTACATACTACTATGTACTCTAAAACATTTTATCCCCATTTACTGCTGTATTGCTTCCCTATTCTCACACATGTTACGATCATACTGATCAAATTGCTATTGAATTTCGAACTCAATTTACATAGTACACTGTTAGTATATCGAAGCTTCATTTTATATGCTCTTTCATTACACACTTATATTACTATCTAAAATGTTAACAATTCAATCGCAAAAATTACATAATAATTTTGAAAATATACAAAATATTCCATAACCCACTTGTAATTTTTTTGAGGTACGATCTTGACAAGGTAATATGTAGGTACTTTTAGGACAATGCCAAACTTATATGAAAATTGGAACGCAACAGTATCTCAACGATAGCCAACCTTAATATTTCTATGTAATCTATTTCAAAGCAATCCAATCTCTCTTCGTTACCTTTGCGTCTAGATTTGTAACGTTGAGAGCGTCGGTAGCTCAGGGGTTAAGGACTTGACTGAAAATCTGCAGGTCCTGTGTTAGAAACCCGCCAAATACCAATGTGTTTTTCGCCAAGTATCAATGTGTTCTTACGGCGAAGGAAAACATCGTGATGCAACCTGCACATATCTTAGAATAAATTCAAAGATATCAGTGAAGTCAACCAACCCGTACTGGACTTGACAATGGCCTAGTCACCCCTAATTTAGTGCATGCTCCGAGCTTATCGATTGTGAGCTGATGATGATGATGTAGGAATGTTACCTTTGAGTTTCAAGATAACACATATGTTTGTGTACGCATACATTATTAGATAACTTACTAAATTTATTTCATTCTATCTCAATCAAAGTCATAAATGTAAAAATCGCCTTCATTGTTGTAATCACGTTTCAGTAAAGTTTCGACTGAAATTATACCGATAGTGGTTTCTGCAAACGGTTTTATCCCAGTCAGCCTCTCTGGATATTTGAGGAGGCTGGGGCTCCGGGACGATGTGCTCCGAGCTCAAAACGGTGCTTCTCGATACCGCCCCAACTGTCCGCCGGCTTCTCTCCTTTTCTCCCTGACCCTTGGCCGTCTGGTCTCCCCTGCCGAGAATATCCCGTCTGACTGGGATTATTTAATTTAATATTTATGTATAGTGTGTGATTTAGGTTTTATATATGTGTACATATCGTAAATAACTAGTGTATTTATTAGTTATTATATAAAAACCAGCCAGGCGGAAACAGAATAAATATATAATCTATAATAATAATAATAGTTTATTTGAATATGTTTATACGTTTGATGTACAGTTACTGAGTATAATGTTTACTTTCAATCACCAATCGATTAGTTTGGAGTTATGTCTGCCGCACTGACAATATTTATTCACTACACTTGATTTCCTATTAAAATGTTAACGCAATAACTGACTCTATATTATGAATATTATTTTTTACTCTTAAAAGATTATTCTCTCCTTTAGTACGAAGCTTTATATTTTTACATTCATATATATTAATGTTAGGGTTATTCTAACATAACTATCACTTCATACATCAGAATTAAAAGGTTACTTCAAGCCTTAGAAAATTTTACCATATTAGTTGGTAGTGGTAATTTTGTTACTTATCCCTTTTATATTTAGTTTAATTTTGATCGTATTGTGTAGGATTTATTTTTATTTTAAAGAGTATTATTAATAACGTTTAGCTTTATACACCCGAGAGGCGGCACTACGGGCAAGTATTTGCACCTTGTAATAAATATCCGCGCTTCACATTTTCCTACATTAAATATTAATAATGTTAGTCTCGGGTCTTGACGCGTTTAACTCATATAACACACTTCGACTTTATACACCAAGCTTCGTAACAAACAATAATTAAAAGTAAACAAAGTTAATAAATCGCCACTTCGGTTATAATAGCATAAAATTCAAATACCGAAAAAAAGCTAAAAGAACGCAAATTATATATAAACAAATAAGTATCCAAAATATAATATAAAAAATTATCTACTTTTAATCGTGTAAATGCTGAAATAACTACCCCACAAACACAGACAATAAGTTAGAATGTTGCACCTACAACGCTTCTTTGTTGCCTACTATAATGGTCAGGGGAGGTGACATACAGAAAAGAATATTTCCATTTCCAATACATCCTCTCCCCTCAAAGAAGAAGGGGATTAAAATTCGGGAAGTAAACATTTTACTAAAATTATACCCTTTTTTTCTATAAATATGTGAATTTTGAAAACGAAAATATTTTTTCAAATCATAATAAACCGTATGCGACGGTTTTTGGAAAGTTAAATGTTAGTCACGGCTTACTGAATTTACCATTCAGCACGCGGCACGTTTCAAATTGTCCGGTTCCATTGTGAATGTTTTTTGTGTGGATTATTTTTTTTTTTTTTTTTTTTTTTTTTGAGACTGAGTAGTCACTGTTTGCCTTGAGGAGGCATTTACAGTTTCACCGGGCTTGAGGTGGCCGGGCGCAGTAGCCTAAACCTCGTTTAGGAGTAACTAGACTCGAGGGCTCCCTCAGGAGCCTCGGCTCGGGCTGTTACTTCGTTATTATTACCGGATTGGGAGGTCACCGAGCTCTTAGGTCGCTTCGGTGGACGCTCCATGGAGTGACTGGGCGCAAGGGCCCCCGAGAGGGGACCTCGGCTTGGGCTGTCACTCATTACGCGTTTAGCATTCCGATTCAAGGGTGCCCGAGAGGGCCGAACCTCGGCTTGATCGGTTGCTATTATCTGATTGCTATTATTAATACAGCTAACATTACTACCACTTCGGAAAGCGTTAGCGCTGGGAGAAGAAGTGGCGGAAGAAACTCCAGCAACGCTTCTACTATTAATAGGAGAAAACCTGCCTGCTATGAGGCCGTATCGCGAGAATGATTGTCGCAGCCGACATCGACTGCGGCGTGTGATCTGTTTGTGATGTTTGAGCTTAGCCTGGGCGATAGTAATTGCATCGTCTTGAAAGTCAAGAACGTGCCTAGGTCTACGATAATCCCGACGAAACTTACCGAGCGCGATTGGATTGTAGGTGGCGGCACCTACAACTAGCGGATTAGGATGACCGACGGCAGAGTCAAAATAACGACGCGACGCCAACTTCAGGTGTTGGGCAATGGTGGGCAAGTCCAAGTCTATATGGAGATCGCTGTTGCGCATGTACCACGGGGCTCCCGTGGCTCTACGCATGAATCTATTCTGAATCACCTGAAGTCGATGTATTTGTTTCGGGGCGATGTGCGCGAATACCGGACTAGCATATGTCATGACGGGACGAACTACTGATTTATAGAGTGTCACCTTGTTCCGAAGGGACATTTTACTCTTTCTATTAATCAACGCGGAAAGACGACCTAGGATGAAAGCCGCGCGGTTCCTGACCCGGGTCACATGAGCGGAGAAGTTAAGTTTAGAGTCTAATATGACACCTAAGTATTTAACTTGGTCTTCCCAAGGTATTGGGCTGTCCATGAGTTTAATGGACGGAAGAGCAGCCCCTTTCTGGCGTGAAAAGTAGAGCGCCGCGCTTTTGCTAGGATTAATTTCGATCCTCCATTTCCGAAACCAGGCACCTAACGTGTTGGCAGCGGTTTGGAGACGTCGACATATAGCTTCGGGTGAACGACCAGATGTGTATACGCAGGTGTCATCGGCGAATAGAGCAAGCTCTACACCGTGTACGCGGGGGATGTCGTTTGTGTATAAGGTAAATAGAACAGGCCCTAACACCGAACCTTGAGGCACCCCGGCTCGAACGGGGTGCAATTGTGAGCACACTCCCTCGACGCGGTAGCGGAACGTGCGATTACTTAGGAAGTCTCGTATTATGCATACGAGACGGTCGGGTACTCCGTACTCATAAAGCTTGTATATAAGCCCGTTGTGCCATACTTTATCGAACGCTTTCGCTACGTCGAGGAAGATAGCTCCGGTGCTAAGACCACGTTGGCGTTTGACAAGTATGTGCTCCGTGATGCGGTGCACTTGATTGGTGCATGAATGTTTGGCGCGAAAGCCAAACTGTTCTGCAATAGGCATGCCTTTTGTGTCCATAAAGGTGCGAAGGCGTGCTAATATTAATCGTTCATAAATCTTCCCAAAGGTTTTGAGAAGGCTTATGGGGCGATAAGACGTGGGATTGGAAGGCGGCTTTGAGGGTTTGAGGAACCCTATGACTTCAGCGTCCTTCCACTCGCTGGGAAAGACGCCTTTGGTCATTGCCGCATTATAAATGGCTACGAGAAGTTGTATAATGGCAATTGGAAATAGTTTCGCCACCCTATTGGTGATGCCATCTGAGCCGGGAGCTTTACGTGGACGTAGATTTTTAATTATTTTCTCGACTTCGTCGCTAGTAACCGGAGGAATTGAGTCGAAAAGGGGTTCGTTTTTCCTCCGGTCGACCTCGCTGTCCACCCGCCGTAGGTGGTCAGGGTCGACCGGTAGGCTACTGGGGGAACACTGGGCCTCGGGGCTGTCTGCTAGACATTCGGCTTTCTCTTCGTCCAGCATAGCTGGTGTTGTATTTGGGCGCGACAATGGCGGCATCGTTGAGTACGTGTCGCCTTTAAGTGACTTGGGAAGCTTCCAGAATGCTAAATGTGATGGCTTTATATTTCGAAGCGTTGAATCCCATCGTTCGTTCCGGATGGCAGCTATGCGTGTTTTTACTTCACGCTGTAATTTACGTAGCTGTTTTCGGTTCGATTCAGTGGGATACAAATCGTGAGCTCGGGTAGCCGCGTTCTTGCGTCTCAACAAGTCTCTGGCATCTGGTGGTAGTGCCCATCGTTGATTGTCTGACTCTGGCATTTGCCTTGAGCAGTCCTTGATGGCGGTTTGGATATGACTTGTTAGAGAGCCGATCGCGACGTCCATATCGTTATCAGAATTAATTATGTCGGGGATGTCGTTTAGATGTGGGGAGTTAATATCTTTGAGCCTGGCACTAAGTTTGTGCCAGTCAACGACCGTCTTCATTGGGGGGTCAGCCGGTGCAGAGGGCCCTAGCTGTAGCAAAACTGGTCGGTGATCTGAGTGAAGCTCATGTATCACCTCAATATTACGTAAGGTTAGGTTAATATTCTTGATGATTGCAATATCAAGCACATCCGGAGTGTGTCCCAGTATGTGGGGGTAGTGAGTGGGCTCTAGTGGCGCTATGATTTCAAAATCAAGTAAGTCCGACAGTGAGTCAAGCTCACGGCCGCGTTTACTGATTCTGGTAGAGTTCCATCGAATGTGTTTGCTATTGAAATCACCAGCAAGGATGGTGGCTCCTCCGATAGATAGAAGCGATTCAAAGTCGGAGCGTATGATGGTTGAGCTTGATCTACAAGGAAGGTAGACCGAAGCTATCGTAATGGGGGCATGGCCAGTCATGGCTAGCTGACAGATCGAGGCCTCTAAGTGCGTTAACGCGGGCGTGTCAATCGGTACACAATGCAGGGATTTTTTATAGTAAATGACAGTGCCACCGCCTGGGGCGCCGGTCCTATCATTTCTAACGATGTTGTAATTAGAGACTTTCGGGTCCCTCATAGCCGGTTTGAGAAAGGTTTCCTGCACGAGTAACACGTCGACTTGATGATCGCGAAGGAAGTTATGAATTTCGTCGCGTTGTTTCCTAACACCATTCGAGTTGAAAAAAGCTACGATAATTGAACGCGGTTTGACTCTGCCGTTATTACTCGCGAGAGACGGATTACTACAATCATTTAGCGCGTTTGCAGCCATCGAGGCGTCTAATTATGTTCTAGAGCACTTACGATGTGCTTGTACTTCTTAATTAAGTACAGTCGGGTCCCTATATTTCCTGACGCTTTTTCATATTCGTCGGCGAATGTTAGTACTTCCTCCATGTTGAGGCTTGAAAGATGGTTGAGAGATTCAAAGGGATTCTCTGTCGCTTTAGGTGGCGTAGGCATTGCCGCCGGCTTGACCGGTACCGGTTTAGCAATGGGCGCGGTTAATACACTGCTCGCGGGTGCGCTAGGAGTGGGCCTGTTAATACCCCATGCGGGGGTGTTTTGTGCGTTCGTTTTCCACGACGGTTGGAGAGGTGGGAATTCGTTGATAGACGGCGGAAGCAGAAGCGGTTGACGTCGCGACGGTCGCTGGGGTTGAGATTGAATTCGCTTAGGTGCCTTAGGGCACCCGTGGTAGTTAGCGGTATGATCACCGCGGCAAAGAACGCAGGCAGGCTTTCCGAAAGCCTCTAAGAGTGATTTATCCTTCGGTCTGGAACAATCCGATGTACCATGATCGCCTAGGCACTTCACGCACCTGGGGCGGGCGAAACAGTTGCGGGCCGAATGTCCGTACATCTGGCATTTGTGGCACTGTCCGGGGAGGCCATTCTTGCGTGGCGGTTCAACTATGAGCCCGCTTAGGCCACAGATTGACTTAACGTCAAAAATGGCCTTCCCTTCCGGCGACAGGTCTAGGTGTACCTGTACCAAGTCAATAGGCGATTTTGTACGCCTATTTGTCATGCGGAATACGCTTATAACGGGGAATTTTTGATCTTTCAGGGACTGGACTATATCCTCTACGGGGATTTCCTTAGGGATGCGTTTGATCACCACTCTAAGGATGCGCTCTTCGGCGAGCGTGTAAGTATGATAGTACACCTCCTTTTCTTGGAGGAAGCGGGTTACATATCTGAAGGCCTCGGCGGTCTCCAGCTGCATCCTGATACCTTGGGCTGTCGCTGCAGCGACGACCTTGAATTTGTTGGACATAGCCGATTGGATCATCGGCCATTTGTCCTGGGCTTGAATATAAATTGGCGGTGGCTTTTTATCGAGCAGCGCGCGGGCTGCGGGGGGAGCCGGACGGATAGATAACGGAGGCTGAGTACTTTCAACGGGGATAGCCATAAGGGTTGGGATTTGAACCGGCTGGGAAGATCCGGGTTCGAGCTGGGGACATGGGCGCGGCGCCTTCTGAGGCACGGGAGATGGGGACGATGATGATGCCGACGAGGAGGCGGGGGAAGAGCGCTTCTTGCGCTTCTTCTTGTTCCTCACCTCCGTGAATAGCCCGCCTGCATCATCAGGATTTTCGGGTGACAAGGGGGAGTCCAACTCCATCTCCTCAGTGTCGGTAGTTGATGGTGACGCGTTACTCGACGTCGAGTCGAGAGATTTAGGAGGCACTACGGGGGCCCCGGATTCCGATTCCAGTAGAGAGGCAGTTAATGCCTTAAACGCATCAGGGAACTTGGCCCTGAGGAAGTTAAGGACGGCTCCTAGACTTTGGTCCGCCATTTGGACTTATGGCTGACCGTACCTATTCTAAATGTAGTCTCCCGGTGGGATGCCGGGGTGTGTATCCCTAGCTCCCTCCCTGCTGGGTTAAGCAGGGAGGATGTGTGCCTACTACGTGTAGCCCTAGTGTGTCCGAGTGCCGATCTTATTGTGCACTCGGGTGTGTACTTAGGTCTAACTAAAGCTACCCGTGGGCTCTAAAGGGCCAAGCGTGGACCAACGTTGACTAGGGCACTACCCAAGGCCAATGATGGAGGTCCCTTCCGAATTACGCGGTTTCCTGAAGGGGAAACGCAGGCGAACGGGGCTGCCTGACTAGCTTCGTTATCACCGTTAGGTATCCGCTAGCCTTTCTCAAAATTGCGGTTATTAAGATATTGCTCAGCGCAGTGAAAACTGCACTTCACAATTTCTTTCACGCAGTTCCCGAAGTCGGAAACAATGACGTCACTATCCCAAGAAACCAGATGGCTTGCCAGATGGCAGAGCAATAATAGTTCCTTAGCGGAACAATAGACGTTACGACGTTCTACCTAGAAACTAGGATTAGCGCTTACCAGAAGGCGGGCGCAATAAAAATTGCGCGGACACAATCGGCTCGCGAACAAAGGACGGCGGCACCTTTTATGGCGCGCGCAGGTGCGGATTGCTCAACGTAATGTCGGGCGGAGCGACAGATGTGCGGCGAGCGAACACGTCCGTTCGCCTCAACAGTCTGTAGCGGAGTGACGTTGTGTGGATTAATGCTGCAAAAGTTATATAAACCTAAGTAGATTTTATTCATGCATGAATGGTTTTATACGATTTATAGATTGATACCTACTTTTCTTCTAAAAATATTATACTGTCGACACATTTTTTTATTTTCTAAAATATCTATAAATTAAAAATCTTTTTGATACCCTGTAACAAAATATAGTCTTAAATATGTAACTATGGAGAAGTGAAATCTTGTTTAATGCTTTTGCACACTAGTTGCTTAAATTACACCATAAATAATTGAAAGGATTACGGAAGTAGCCACGTAACTTCCCCAATGGAAAGATATTATCTTAAATGATTTGTGCTATTACCCTTGCATACCTTTACCATGGTTATTTATTTTAGTAAAGTGCTAAAATTAAAGCCTTATTTTAATCCTCTTCCTTTCCACCCTTTTCTTATAAGTAAAGGATGGGAAGGGGAAGTGGATTTGTTCGAGTAGGCGTTGTATTATACAACTTGTATAGGAATGGGAAATATTCTCATTTTATGCGTCCCTTCCTCCGTCGATAAGAGGTAGGCAACGCATCTGCAATTGCGGATGTCTATGGGCGGCAGTCGCTTCGTTATTTCTGCGAACTCAGGTGGCCGCTCGCTCGCATGCCACCTTATGATATAAAGAAATAAGGCAAAGTTTGAAATGAGGGCTTAATTATTATCATGGACAAGTCACAATACTCTTTTGACATTTCATTTTTTGCATAATTGTTTTTATAAAAATACCGCCAGCGTTGAAATGCCATAGTCAGAATAACGACAAAAGAATAATAGTTAATTACAATAGTGTCATAGTGCTAGCAAAAAGTTTAATTAAAAAGGAAATAATTTTCGTTTTGACTTTTAGATTTTTCAGAGCAGAAACCTTCTCTAGTGTCATCAAAATATTCTGCTTTAGTTTAATCAAATTCGTCTAGTGATTTGAAACGTATAAAAGAACAAAGAAATAAACTTTGATACTTATTTACATTTGCAAAACAGTTTTCTTTAAAAAATTACTTTAAACTAAAAATATAAAAGTTTATATGTAATAATTAAAATTTAACAACATCTTCTGTTAATTTGATACAATCGAGATAGGTAACCATGAGATAGGTAATTCATGCACCATGAGTATTTTAATATTAGTAATACTTGTTTGAGACGATATATATTCGCTCAGTAAACGAGAACAAATAAACGTTGCGCAGAATAAAACATGGGACAAGTTGGGTTTCCAAATACATTTGCAATTCTATGTGCGAAACTTTCTTTTTCTTAAGACTGCTTCAACTTAGGATTGGGTTACCCTTACTTTTTTAATTGGATAAAGTTTAGAGGACCTGATGGCGTATGCTATAGATTTTTATTCATCCAATAGTCTGTTGATAAAAGTTATATTTTAATAAGGAACTTCAGCTCATTGGCTAATTGCAGATCTCTCTTCTATCTCTTCATATGCAGTAAACGCTATAATTCCACCTTCTTTCATAAAAAAACCACCGCATTTCAAATAAAAGCTACTGTTACGATAAAAAAATCTGTATTAATGTGAAAAATTTGAAACTTCTTTATACAAAATTGTTAGTTTTGATAGCTAGCTACAAGTAATGGTTAATAAAACGACCGGAAAAGGAAGTAGACCATTTTATAGCAGTCGTTACACGGTCCGTAGCATTGAATCGACGCTTACACGAGAGCCTTTTTTAGAATTAAAAAAGAAACCAATCAAATCAAGTTAAAAAAAGAATTTATGTAACATACAACTGATTTAATAAAATTTATATCAAAAATATAATTTCTGACGTCATCATTGTATTGTGTATTTTAAAATTCATTAAAAAGCTTATATACTTATACTGGTTACTTAACGAACTTAAAAACTTTACTCAAATACTAACTTAACTAACTCAAAATCGCACAAAATATTTTTAAAAACAACTAGGAAATATATTGAACATTATTTTGTTTAATGAAACAAGTTGTTGACAATAAATAGAAGGATGCGTAAAAATAATATATTATAAAATCTTGTTTTCAGAAGTAAAACCTCGTGTCCTAACCAAACACTTTATGATTTCAAACATCAACACATGTTAATACGCTATTCTACGTAAATCATGTTTGCTTGTAATAAAAAATTACAATACTATCCTTCATTCACTTTTTCTAATGGAGATTATACATACGTGACTGGGAGATATTTTAAATTTATCATTATCTAATACAAATACATTTTAATTACAAGCGTGTATACCTTAAGTTTTCACTGTAGGAACTTCTGTATAGAAACATATTTTTGTCTTTGTTTTTCAAAGAAAATTAAAGTTATGACAATTTATCTTTATACAAGCTTTCTTGCAGATTAAGAACTCTACGGTAAAATAACACTTTACGTAACTTAATTAAGAAATGTGCGCTGGATAGAGTTTAGCCTACTTCTCTAAAATAATATTCATATTATTGTCTTTTGTATGCTTAAGTATTGCAAATATAGCGATTTGTAAAATTATTTATTAACCTTTTTTAAAACATTTTTAACCAGTAATTTTTTTTAATATATATTTTTACCCAACATACAAAAGGGTAATGGGAGCTTTTGGTATACAGTAAATAATTATAAAATTACATATTTGTTTCTTATAAGATAATTTATCCATTTACCGCAATATCACCCGCTTAAGCTATTAAACAATAATTAATAATTATCAGAGGTGACAGAACAAAGCATTTCGTATTTACTTCAAAAGAATCAATTAAAATGCAAATGTATTTTGTTATGAATTATTCACAACTCGCAAAGACAGATGTTGGCAAAGGTCAAATGTTAATTCAATACAAGACATTCGGTACGGAGTCCGCTTACGTCACAAGTTTCATGCATAACTTTAGAATTTGTAACTAAATAACTTAATGACATATTTCATGTGGCTTATTTACTCTTCAATCAAATATGGATAAACGTATACATAACTACGTTCGTATATGTTTACATATTCGTAATTAAAATAAAAAAAATCATTTTTTTTTTTATAAATGAGCCCGATAGAATCACTAATCGAATAATGAATGATTTCAAAATATGAACAGTAGATTAAGCTGCATAAAGTTACAATGAAACCAACAAGAAATATACATATAGGACTACTAGGTTTACTATATATATTTCTACAAAATATTTCCCTCCATCATGTTGGAAAGGTTTCGACTTCGTGACACTACATTTCGTGCCACAATATAGCAAATATATCAATAGGTGTCTTTTAGTAGACCTGATTCAATTTCCTGTTACTACTCCATCAAGTCTTGACCTGGATTCGTCAAAATCAATCTGTTGTTTCCGTGCCAATATACAGTCTATATAATTACGTATGATAGTAATTATATATACATGATTTTAGCCAGTTTTCTTTCTCTAATCTGGTACTCAAACTCATCACCTAAGTAAGTAAAGAATTCGTTTTGTAATTTTGTAAATCTTTTTCAGAATAGCCGTCAAGTTTTATTCTTTGATGCACTGTTACACTTAACTTTAAGATGTTACAAATTTTCACGCAGACGTTTAAACTTTCCCCGAAAGACAGAACAAGTTTCTTCACTTTGAGTAATTTCTTACATGAAGTACGATAAAAAGCTATAAAGTAAAACAACAGAGCACGTTTTCATCGTTGACATATGACTCTATGAAATTTTGTTTAATTAATATCTTTATCATTAAACCAAGCATTATTTAAATAATTAAAACAAAAGATATCAACTTTTTCAATTTCATTTCAAAAATAAACACTCAAAAATAACTTCAGTATCATAGTAAAAATATCCTATCAAGTTTTAAAAGTATAAAAATAATAACCAGCACATCATTTCTTCGTGCAACAGCTGCAGAATCTTTACACCTAACGTCAGGACAAACGGTGTTCATTTATTATCCTTACAATGTACTTGCGCTGGTCAGAAACACAATGCTTTTGCTTCCTACTATAAATCCTTATCTTTCATGTTAAATGTAACAAATCTTATTAAAAAAGAAGCATTTAATAAAATATTTGCTTAAATATAATATAATTGATTAAATTATAGGCGAAAAATTATCACATCTATCGTTTACATATATATATTATCAGAGTGTTTAAAGCAATTTAAACAAAATTCAATTTGCCGCGACAACTCCGAAGCGTTTACACATTGATACAGTGATAAACCTATCACAACGTGGTTAACAGATTGATTTATCTGCCCTCATACCTACGAAAAAACAGATTTATCTATCTCACAAATTCATGGGTATAATGAGGCAATACCGTCTGTTACAATTCCCCTTCAAAATATGAATATCGTGGAGGCACCTTTCATTGACAGTTTTAGATGATGATTGCGTTAAGAAATATATTTTTATTCTGAACATAACTTTAGCAATGAACATAACAAACACGTGTTAAAACAATGTCAAAATTTTGTCACAACTTATTTATCTAAAACCACATTTTAGAGGAAAGTTTTTAAAGCGGGGCAATATAACTTTGTACGCTCGCTCTTTAGATGGATTTAACTTTAACTATACTCATTTAACGTAATCTAACGCAAATTGCGCCACTAGTTAGGTTAAAGCGTTCATAATGGCGGTATAACTCCTAAAATCATTGACTTCAATTTATTGAATTGCCTGAAATAAAAACCTTATCTTTTCACAATTTTATTAATAAGTCGTGATATAATAGTTTAATAATTAATTAATAATTGTTGATAAATTGAAAAATAATACGAGTAATTCTAGTTTCTTTATCCTTATAGATAGATATATGAGATATATTTTTACAATTTTCTGCCTGATACTATTATAATAATTAGTGTAGTGATAATTACTGTTTTTATAGATTACTAGCTCTCGCCCGCGACTCCGTCCGCAAAAAAAATGGGGAGGGGTTATGAAAAATAGATGTTGGCCGATTCTCAGACCTACTGAATATGCTCACAAAATTTCATGAGAATCGGTCAAGCCGTTTCGGAGGAGTACGGTGACGAAAACTGTGACACGAGAATTTTATATATTATAGATGTAATCTTAAATTCGGATTTTACATTCGGATCTTATATATAAAACCACGGTAATGGTCGATATGTGAATATTTGGTTTAAAAACAAAAGTAACTGATAGTATCTACGGAGCGCAAAACTCTTAAGTTTTATATGATTTCATTATTAAACTTACATGAACTGCATGTATTGTGCTTCTCAAACTTCCCGTACGTTATTAATAACTTCTCAGTTGTGTTGTAACTTGGATCAAAAAGTTTTGAATTGTTTGGCGCATGAACTTTTAATGAAGTATTGCAAATTATAAATTTAAGAGTATTACGACTACGTACCTGGTTATATTTCACAGTATATAAAATCGTAAATCAATAACTCACATTATGAAAGGTTAAGACTGCGTTATGTAAAACTAATTGATTTTTAATATACAAATATTTTTGACTCAAACTCGAACGCGTTCAACAATTTACTCGTGTTTTGCGCCAAGACTACTCCGACTTTACGCTGTTGCTACGCGCTTACTACGCCGGTGCTACGTTATTACAATGTGGGTACTACGTAATTGCTACGCTTTTTATTACTAAGCTGGTACCACGTAAATGCTACGCTATTGCTAAGCTGGTGCTACGCCATACTACAATTCCTCTATGCTCGCCTGACATTGCCATCTACATTTTTTTTTTTAATATATCGAACAGAAGTTTTAGATCCCGAAAACAATTTTATAAATTGCTACACAGCGGCGCGGCGTAAGATAAGTACAACAAAGTTCAAGTGCGAGGCGCTTAAACTAAAATGATATTTAACCAAATTTGTTTTGTTACTGTACTATGTGGGAAAATGTAACGAGGTAACAAATTCTAAAACATTTAAAATTTAATAGGATTAAGATGACAAACACACGTATGAACAAACACGAGTAAAATTGAAGTTAAGAGTTTAATATTGTATTTTTATTTACTTGCTTCAATGTGTTACTATTGTTTAAAATAATAATTTTTCTTTAACGGTCACAATTTTAGATAAATAAAATTTTTCCTATTTAAAAAAAAAATCTCATTAATTTGTCTTTTCCATTAATCATAGTTGAAGTCAATATTTGTATACGTATTTTTAATTAAACAACTAACGGAACTAATCCACTGCGCATATAACTTTATGGAGCAGTTTGTTTTATCAACAGTACAAATACTAGTAGTGGCTAACTTCATTTGCATAGATAAAATGGTTCAGCAAAACTAAAGTCAAATGGAGCAAAGAACAGATCTAGGTTTTTACAATTGTTTGTGCTTAAATCCTTAAATAGTAATAAATATTTGTGATAAATTCAATTAATAAAAGATTAAAGACATTCAAAAAATCACTTGTGAACTGGACATTTGAAACATTTTCATTCATAATTTATTCAAAAGATTAAACCATAGGAACACGATAGCTTCTTTCCAAGTAAGCGTTGACACGCCAGCTTGTAAATTATAAATGCGAAAATTTAGATTGATGGATGGATTTTTGTTTGAAGGTATTTCCGGAACAGATCTTGATGTAATTTGGTATAGATGTAGAACATAGTTAGAAAGAACCCAGGCTACTTAACGGAGTTGCGGGTGACAGCTAGTATAAACATGATAAAGGCGAAATGAAGCACAGAGATTCATTTTTTCTCACATTTCCTCTCGAACAAAGAAATACAGATATTATTTTAAAAATATTTCTCTGTCTAAGTCACATAAAATATTCCTTTCAGACATTAATGCTTTCATAATGCCGTGTTATTTAATATAACTCTTTTGTTTGAATGTTGACTTAGTTTCTTTTTATGCAAATAATTCCATTTCTTTTATTTTCGACAGCTTTACTTTCAAATAGAACACATTTTTAAATTTGTGTAATAATAAAAGGACTAGAGTTTGTTTTCGAATTCATAATATATTTATAAATATTTACATGCCTAGTATTTAGTGCTTATTTATATTTAGTATATTATTATTTTAACATTTAATTTTGCACGTCAAAATTATTTACATTGAAATATGGTGGTTGCTTATCAAGTACTATGTTTATATAATATCCTTTAGGTATATATTCGTTTTATAACAACACAACATTAGTATAAAACAATAACAAACAAATTGATCAAAATTTTCAGGTATTATATAAAATTATCTGAATAAAGTTCCGTATAAATTAAAATCGTAGAAATTTATCAACAAAATGGGAACTGCAAAACGCGAGAGTCTGGTATATATCATATCGTGCCTATAATTACTTTTACGTGAAAGAGAAATGGTTATCCTTCTCGTATATCTTGTCGTAGTATAGTCAAGATATTTCTTATAAATTGTCCGTATATGCATGTTAAAGTAAGAAGCGTCTGATTATTTAAATTATAAACAATAGCTAATAATTAGGAAGATATTACTTCCTTGGCAGAAAATCAATCAAACTAAGTAATAGATAATAATAAACATAACAAGCCTTTGAAACCATATTAACCTAATGGTTAAATGTACAGATCCAACGGTCGTGGGTTCGAGTCCCGCCTTTCGACTATCTCAGCACATATTATAATATAATACATATATTAAATACATATAATCCTATATTCAAACCATAACATATAATTTTATGACGATAATTTATATGTAAAAAGCAAAGTTTAAGTTACAAAAAGCAAAAAAAATATTCGAGCTTACCTGGGATGATTACAATAAATATTAGTAAATCAACGAACATTTCCTAATATTTTCCAACGAAAAAAGCCTAATGCTTGTTCTAAAAATGAAATAACAATCTTATTTATTATATTTTCTTTAATAATATAGGCCTGAAATTTGAATACATTGCTGACAATCTTTTTTTATAACATATAAGAGTCTTAGGAAACAGCCCATTAAATAAATGAGGCAAGTAAATGTACTGAAATGTATGAAAATGACAAAAGCTTTGTGAATACCAGTCAATTACATCCCACGTCACTTAGTCGACGAGACTTGTCTGGCACAAGAGACTATTTATCTATGTCGCTTATATACATGTCGGAGGAAGTCATTGAAGGAGTTGCTTGTTGATTGTACCTTTTGTAAACCTTAATTGAATTTAATACGAATTTTTACATTGTTATAATTCCTAAAACATATTTCTGAAAACAAATTTGTAATTATAAGAGAAACTAAAGAAAGTAGGAAGTTATCAAGTCGCCGTAGTCAAATGAATTACTTTGTACGCATAATGTGCAATGTTTAATGTTTATTGAAATTTAAAAGCTTTTCTAATCATTATTCGATTCTAATTTTAATTCGATTGTACTTTATTAGTTACGTTTTTCCTAGATTAAATAACAATAAGATTGTAATTTAAGTAATGACCAAAAAGAGCAGAGCACTTGGCTAGAGTGTGGTCGAGGCGCCATCTTTATATAAGGTACAGTTGTGAGGGAGCTCGGTGTTGTTGTGTGGATGCGATCGAGTTGGATCCTTGAAGTTTGTTCGCTAGTGGTGTTAAAGATTGGTGCTTTGAACTCACTGCTCGGTCTTAAAAGTTATAATTTCTCTTTTCATTATTAATTATCGATGTACATTGAACTATTAAGTACGTGTAACCTAAAGATAACGCGTAACTGTGATTTTAAAGTGATTTAACGTTCTCACATTAAATTAAACATTTTGAGAGACTGTATAAACGTGTTTTGTGCCCGCACTTCACCCTCATGACGCCCACTAAGTCCGGAACTCCTGCAAATGATGTCGTCGAGAAAAGTGTTTCTCCGACATCAGAAGTGGGATCGGTGCCGGCACAAAATGAGGATCTACGGACACCAGCAGACGACGGATGGCGTGCACTATTCGAGGCGCAGCAAACCAGCATGCGGCTGCTCGTGGAGGCGCTATCCAACCCACCGAGAATGGAAGACAAGACCATCACGCTGCCTAAATTTGAACCGGAAGATGCAGACAGCGACGCACGTGCCTGGTTAGCAACGGCAGATATCTGCTTATCGGACCGCGATATACAGGGAAGTCAATTAGTTCTTATACTTAGTAAAGCCATGAGAGGTTCAGCTGCAACATGGTTTTCTCAAATAGCTTTTCCTAATATGAAATGGGTTGAATTTAAGGAAATTTTTCTTTCCCGCTTTGATACGCTTGAAACGTGTGCAGCGGCGATACTAAACACGCTTAATAGTAAACCACACGAAGGTGAAAGCCTCGCTGCATGTGCTAGTCGTCTGTTTACTTTGCTTATGTCACGTTGGGATAGGAAGAGATAGTGATATCGCTAATACTTGCACATGTGGGGCAAATTGAACCGCGACTACAACGTCACATATTTTCGGAGGCGATAACTACCCGCATTAAAATGCAGCGAGAGCTGATGGCCTTTTTACCGCAAAAGAAGTTACCAAGAGGCAGCGAAAACTGTTACAAGCGCCGCACATGATAATAAACGTCCTAGGTTAAGTTCGATATTAACCAAATGTTATTCTTGCGGAAAGTTTGGTCATAAATCCTTTGAATGTTCCAGCCGACCGCAAGACAAGCAGCAAACAACTCCGTTCTTCGAGCGCCCCAACACGGTCGTTGCTACACGGACCTCTGTCACTTGTTTCAAGTGTGGTGTTGAGGGCCACGTTTCATCACGGTGCTCAAAGGCATTTCCGGTAGCAGGCAGCAGCTCCCCAACCCAGCGTTGTGAAGCGAGTGAACATGTGCGATGTGAGACCTGTCACCAGAATAATCACTCAATTTGTTAACCCTAAACATGAGACATGTTTGAAGATATTGAGCGACTCCATGGAATTACTTTTGGTTGAAGAATTGTGAGTAAATAGAAACTAAACTTGAAACGACGCTCCTGTCATGTAAGTCTCCTTAATAAGCAGGAAAACAGAAAGCATGTTGATGACTATCAGACGATGACTATAACATAGGAAACATGGTGAGCTCAATCCATTTTATACTAACTAACTACTTATTAGAAAATCATAGCCTTAAAGTACAAATGAATATCTTTAACGAATTTGTAACCATACAGGTCACAGTTTAATGTACATGTGTAATGAGTATAGTCACCTAATGATGATGTTTTAGTTTGTGTTTAAAAGAAATATCTTTTGCTGGTATTTAATCCAGATTACACATTGATACCTCTGGCACTTTCTCATTCAACCAAAACTGTTGTATAATGTTTTCAAGTTTTTCAGTATTACAAATAGCAAAAGTTGACACTAAACTTTTATTTTTACTTGATGAGTTATTAGAGACAGTATCTCCCACCACATATCCAAAGAGTGTATTTTGTAAGACAGGACCATTATACTCGTACAATTTAATATTACCATTTAAAAGTATGTTAAAATATACATCAGCTCCTAAAAGTAATGAAAGCTCGTCAGGTACGTTGAAATTATCGTCAGACAAAAATACATTCTTTGGTAATTTGTACTGCTTTATATCAATCTGTGTTGTTAAGGCAACTATGTGGTTATAGAATAAAATAAAATAACTTTATTGTTTTCCCTATGGGCAAGGGACTGGTGTCCAAACTAGGGTGATACCCTATGTGATGGATCACCAGGCGCCCGCCCCACAGACCACAAAATATACAATTGAACATAGTACAATCAAATTTTACAAAGTGGTTATGATTTTAATTAGTTATGATAACAATGTTTATAATTTTCAACAGAGGTTTGCTATTAAGAGTTACAGTATGATGTATGTGTATGTGTGTATATGTGTGTGTATGTGTTAGGTTTATGTTATGTTCGTATTACAGTGGATGAGCGTTTGTGTTTGAATTTTGTATGTATGTTGTACAGAACTTTCTCTGTTTCTTCATAATCTAACTCTTCTAACCATTTAGAGACCTTTGCCTTACACAGTCTTTTAGTTAGGGGAAATAAATCTAAAGATTTGTTTAGTTTGTTGATAGAATAAACTACATTACATTAAATGTGCAGTTGCACACCTTGCACTGGATAATAAATATCAAGATGCTTCCAAGAAATATGTTTACCTTTAACCTAATATTTTTGATTGTTTTTTTTATCATTTGATAATTTTAGTTGATATTGAAAAGCATGTTTACCAGTCCCGTGGATTTAACACAAATGTAAAATCTAATAAATTCATTAAGATACCAGAACAATAATGTTGAATATTTGTATGTTCAAAATTGTTAGACAAAAATTCAAAGTTCAAAGGTCAAATCTTGACAAGTGTTGGATAATTCGAGACATAGTGTGCTGTTGTATGGACATTATTAGTTGAATTAATTTCACAACAGCCATGTAGGTGAGCTGTTGTGTAAACATTTTAGTAGACATGGTTCTTGATAAACAAAATTAGCAGTAAAATTAGAAAGTCAGTAAGAAATTCCTGTGATTGTAAACATTGTTTCATTACACTTTAACATTAATTCATGATGTTGTCCCTTGCCTAAGGGCGGGAGTGTCGCGAACGCACGCGAATTAGTTCGGTAAAAAAAAAAAAAAAAAAAAAGAACTAAGTATTTGAACTAGCAACATTTTTCTCCTGTCAACTTCGGAATGTTTTCATTATGGAGGGAGGTGTTTGACTCACTTTGGCTGAATAATATGAGAGGGCGGACAGAGATTGCGATTCAGTTTTGATGCAGAGAAGCGGTTGGTAAGCGATGATTCAGGGAAACAGTTGGTGAGCGATTATACAGTTTCCCTTGGTATCAGAGGTACAGTTTATATGCGATGTTACTGTGTCATGTATGTATCAATGCGGTGGGTTGTTTGTTGGTATTTGTCAGAGAGGTTTAGACCGTGTGGATAGGGATGGCTGTATGGGGTGGTGGAGGCAATTTTCAGGGTTCGGAACCCTTGCTTTAGGATGTCCATCTTACATAGGGATCGACGGGGTGCGTAGGTGCCTCGATTGGGTGACGAGTGCGGCCCGATTTGGAGTTAAAATCGACGGGGTACGTTGGTGCCTCGATTCAGATGCGTGTGCACATGCGTGTGTAGGTGCGTATGTTCAGAGTGGACGGTTCGTGACTGCAGTGATAGAGGTGTAGTTTTGTTAGAGGCGTGGTGGCCATTGAAAGTCAAACCAGTTAAGGGCGAGGTGGCCATTAAAAGTCAAACCAGTTAAGGGCGAGGTGGCCATTAAAAGTCAAACCAGTTAAGGGCGAGGTGGCCATTAAAAGTCAAACCAGTTAAGGGCGAGGTGGCCATTGAAAATAAACTATTAGAGATAAAGGCGAGGTGGCCGTTGAAAGAAATAAGTTTACAAAAGGCGAGGTGGCCTATGGATGTTATTGTTATTTTAATTGTACTTTTGAGACAACGATGATGCACGGTCATCAACATCACACGAGGCCGTGTGATATGTCAGGACGGCCGTGTCGGAGGAAGTCATTGAAGGAGTTGCTTGTTGATTGTACCTTTTGTAAACCTTAATTGAATTTAATACGAATTTTTACATTGTTATAATTCCTAAAACATATTTCTGAAAACAAATTTGTAATTATAAGAGAAACTAAAGAAAGTAGGAAGTTATCAAGTCGCCGTAGTCAAATGAATTACTTTGTACGCATAATGTGCAATGTTTAATGTTTATTGAAATTTAAAAGCTTTTCTAATCATTATTCGATTCTAATTTTAATTCGATTGTACTTTATTAGTTACGTTTTTCTTAGATTAAATAACAATAAGATTGTAATTTAAGTAATGACCAAAAAGAGCAGAGCACTTGGCTAGAGTGTGGTCGAGGCGCCATCTTTATATAAGGTACAGTTGTGAGGGAGCTCGGTGTTGTTGTGTGGATGCGATCGAGTTGGATCCTTGAAGTTTGTTCGCTAGTGGTGTTAAAGATTGGTGCTTTGAACTCACTGCTCGGTCTTAAAAGTTATAATTTCTCTTTTCATTATTAATTATCGATGTACATTGAACTATTAAGTACGTGTAACCTAAAGATAACGCGTAACTGTGATTTTAAAGTGATTTAACGTTCTCACATTAAATTAAACATTTTGAGAGACTGTATAAACGTGTTTTGTGCCCGCACTTCACCCTCATGACGCCCACTAAGTCCGGAACTCCTGCAAATGATGTCGTCGAGAAAAGTGTTTCTCCGACATACATATCTACGCTTTTAATACCATTGCAAGAGCTTACTTTGAAGTAAAGCTTTATTAGATATGGCTATTTATGTGAGAGATTTAAGCGGGTGCATAAATCTCAACATGGTGTAAAAATAGTAAATAGATTTTCAGTGATTAAAATCGTTATAGTAAAACTGACAGACAATAAAAGTTACGTCTTGACAATATTACTGTACGTATAACGGTAACTATAAAAGTATGAGATAAATTAAATTCTAGTATGTTAACATTTAAAGTACCGCGTCATAATGTTTTCAGTAACCAAAAAGAACATAAACGAATATCTCAATGACTTCTTTCTCACATTATATAAATCGTTAATGTGCAAAATGATTCCACCCCTCGATCAAACATATTACAATTATTACCATAAAAGGTTCAAAGTAAAGCCATTGCCCGAAAATTGTATAAACAACGAGGTAAAGTCTCAATAATACGACAATAATCGTAACTTTGAATTGTTTTATAAAATACGATCTGTTTTATAAAATAAATGAAGGTGTTAAATTAAATTATAACAAAAGTTAGATAATTTATTCTTAGCGTTTATTATCCAAATTTAGTAGGAAATATAACCTTAAAATTCATTAGTCTAAAGCGTTGCTTACGAGAATGAGTTTTCCATTTTAATGAAAGAACTAAAACATTTACCTCTTTTTATATACGTGATTTGGTAGTGGAATATCACTTTAATACTCACAATGTATTATCATAGTTGCGCTTTTGTGCCAATACTGGCAACACAAGATCAACACAAGTCTAACCTTAAAAAACTAATATCTTTAAGAGCAACTTGCTAGCTGAAGGATTTTAAAGAGCATGTTCTAAGTGACTACTGCTGCAAGATTACTATCAGCAAATATTTACTATCTTACTTATATTATAAATGCGAATGTTTAGATGGATGGATGGATGTTTGTTTGAAGTCATCTCCGGAACGTCTAAACGGATCTTGATGAAATTTAGCACGCTTGTAGAACATAGTTTGGAAAAACACATAGGCTACTAATTAAGGTATTTTTTTAATTCCGCGCGGACTTAGTCGCGGGCAAAAGCTAGTAAAATATAAAGTAGTGGGCACTTGTTTATTAAAAGCTATGTTTATTATTTATTAATGTTAACGAGAACGTTCAGTAGCTGCTAAAGTAAATTTGATTTAATATTAAAAAAATTGGCTTTCGAAAAAAAATCCAACTTAACAAGTTATGAGCATGGTTCGTCTGTCACCGATTTGATAACTCAATTTTTCAAATTCCCGACTATTTTTGAGATCGCATTTCACTAACTGCAGATAGACTGTAAAATCAGCGGAACGAAATAACTTCGTTATCGTGGAGCCAATCGTATTGGGAAAAGCCAAAGCCACGTATTTGACTGACGACTTTATGTTCGCTGCACTTCAATGATATTACTGGTCCAGTCCATCTTTTTAGCTTAGATATTTAAGTAACTAAATAAAAAGTAATTTTAATTAACTTTTATATTGAACTCTTTGAAGTATTATCACACTCTTAAATTTTTCGCATACTCAAGTCGATTCTACAGTTCTTTTGACAGCAAAATAACATTGAGTGTGTTTAAGGTCTAATATCTACACAATATGTTACTAGTGCTGACACCTGTCGTGAATTGTCGGTAGACATGTTTTTTGTTCTATGGTTTTAAATAAAATTTAGTCTGTGCCACTCGTCAATACGAATACGTTATTTGATTTTAGGTAATGGGCCCAGCGCTCAAAAAAATTGCGACATTGAGTCGTTTTAATAATGATTTTGCAGTATAGCAAGTGTTAAAACGACTCAATAGAGTGAGTATCCAGCTTGAGCCGAGTGGCATATAAGCATGCAACAATTAGATTAGCATAAAAGTTAAGATAGGCTTGTAATTTACTTTTAAAAATACGCATGTAGAGTTTAAGCGTGGCCTTATAATTTAAGGCGTTGTTACATTAAATATTTAAATGTCATTTTTACAATTCAATCGTTAAAGCACATTGTTGAATAAGGGTGACACTTAGTGTACATTTAGTATGAGATGTCTATAGTAAAGGAATGTTAAGAAACCATTAAATATTAGCGCTCGTCTCGACAACAAACATATATCCACAATTTTAAAGTTTACCATTTCATGATTTTTTTAAACTTGTACATTGTACAAGTTGAAATACACAACTTAGAAAATTATGGAATAATATAAATTAGTGTCATTATTTAAACTTAAACTACAAATGTCATTTCACTTTGAGTAATTGTAAGCTACTCATAGTTTTTGCTAAGTTTCACTGTTCCAACTGCAATTTGAACAATCTGAACTATTCCATCAAAGTGACTAACTGTTAGATTAGTTTAACTATATATTATTTATAATAATTTTTTTTATTAGTTCACATAACGAGGCGATTTATTTTTCGTTTAAATTTTCGATACACATAATCATAATTTAAAATATAATAAATAGTATAAAAATTAACATCAAATTTTAGTCCTCTCTTGAAATAATTTTTCAAGAACGAAAAATTCCTAAAATTCTTTCAAATATTTCGCTAAACTTACATAAAATATTAAATTTACTTAGCAAAGTTTAATTAAAATGTAAATCCCTTTTTTATTTTAATTTTTTGCACAACTTTTCACGATACATGAATAACGTAATGAAAAAAACGTTATTATTATGATCAATATTACTTAGATCTAGTAAAGCGTCGTAGTACATTATCTTTATAACACCTCATTTATAATTTCAAATGGGGAAAGAAAACATGTTTACTTACAAATACTTTTATATTTTATCATTTATTTAACAAGATTGGAGGTAATTAGGCTTGAAAATAACTGTTTGCTTTAACCCGGAAACAAAAAAGGGGAGGTCAACAAATTTAATTTTAAATTTGGAAGGATTTTTATATGCAAAGACATTAGAATTTTCAGTTAAACCTTCGTCAAACAGACACTTTTTCCATATGCTACTGCGAATGTTAATTCTTATAAAAAATATAATAATTCCAATAATTACAACTTTATCTGGATGACATCTTTTAATCCCAAAGCCTGCTATAAAAACAATAGAAGATATAATATGTTACAAACATTTCATTACCTTTGCGAGCTGTTTTTCTCGTAGTAACCGAAATTTTACGACTAGCAGAATAACGACTGAAGCAAATAGACAAGGGACAGTATTATCGGCTCGCACTGAATATATGGCACAAGAAAACTATTTTATCAGTAAAGATATCCTATTGCCCCTATAAAACTCACAGTGAATGATCTAGTAAAGGGAAACGGAACCTAATCTATATAAGGTCTTTGATACTAGATATTTAATATCTTATGTCTATTTTAAATCACAATAATCTGTAAATTCTTTATAATAAATGTAAGTGTAAAAAAAAACAAAAAATGGGACCCATCTGCAAGCACTTCCTTTCGATTAAAATAATTTTTATCAAAATCGGACCACCAGGGGCGGAGATTCGCAGTAACACACATAAAAAAAACAGTCGAATTGATAACCACCTTCTTTTTGAAGTCGGCTAAAAAGAGAGTGAACTTAGATATGATAGCTGATCTTACTTAATATTATAAATGCGAATGTTTAGATGGTTGGATAGATGGATGTTTGATAATAGGTATCTCCAGATCTACTGCATAAATCTTGCTGAAATTTGAAATAGATGTAGAACATAGCCTGGAATAACACATAGACTACTAAGTTTATTTTTTAATCCACGAAGACAGAATCGAGAGCGACAGCTAGTAGAGATATAGAATAGAGTACATACTTCAGACCTTCGTAGGAAAAAGTGCAGGGAGATGATTTAAGAAACATTAATTTTAGTCTGCATATAAGTGTATGTTCTAAATAAATCTGCCAACTTACAATTTGTATATAGTAATGTAATTCAACCATTACCTGTTTTATCTTTAATTCTTATAAATAAGCGATTGCCTGAATTTTTTTTTTTCATTATTTATTATTAGATTTATTTCTCGCAAATCGAATCAATTTTCAACAAAACTCCGCCAAAGTCCCACGCTTTTAATCAAACAAGCTAAGTGAATAGACAGGGTTCTGTGTACCTGGCCTTTGTTTCCAATTTATAAATAACACTAAATAAGGTTTAATTAAAATGATATTAATTAAAACTATATTTCAATTAATTATTATTTTATATTACACAAAGATATTTTCGTTATTAAAATTATGATGAAGCAAATAAAACGTTACTTAATTTCTTAATTAGCAATTTCATTAAAAGTTTTATTCTATAAAGAAATTTAATTTCAATTATACATTTTATTACTAGCTTTTGTCCTGACTCCGGCTGCGCACAAATAAACTTTTATTATTTGTCCTAGCCTATGTGTCCTTTCAGTTTATATTCTACATCTATGCCAAATATTACCGAGTTCCAATAAGCCGTTCTAGAGATACCTTCTTTCGTACATCCATCGATCCATCCATCCACACATCTAAACGCATTAATAATATTAATAAGTAAAAGTAAGAAATCACACATCAAATAACAATAAAATAAATTTTTGGTTACAACAAATCCACCGAGTCTTGTACTCGTAGTTATTAAATAAAATGTTCCAAATTAAGTTATCACATTAACCCATATATATAAAGTTTGCAGAACTTTGCATTCACAGATTAGCTAAGTTCGTTACGGAAATTTAATGGAATCTAATTTATTGATTACAAACGCGCGTTACAAACGAACAAACACATCGTTTTTATTGGCATTAACTAGATTTTGGTATTTAACTTAAAACGTATCGTACATTTAATGTACTAAATCCAATGTCAAATTCAGAGCTATTATCTTTTTTTATTATTAAATAATAGATAAAAAGAATCAAGGCATAAAGTTAATTACGAGTTGATCAATACAAGTAAATAAGTAATTTTACATTAACTAACAATCTCAATTACAAAGCTAATTAATATAATTAACTTACGTTCTTTTCATCGTGTCATTTACAAGTAATTGTTTTTAAACTTGCTACAACATACTAAATGTTAATATCATAAAACAAGTTTAAAATTCATCCTATCGGATTACACATAATCTAAAAAAATCATTAGCATATTGTTCAGGCATTTATATCAGACATATAATTGTAAATTTAAACTTAAAACATATTTATAAATATAAACTTACTTTTTTTCTAATATATTACTGTATTACATAATATTTGTATTAGTAAAATAGTATCTTCAATTCATATCTGCCCTGCACATAATTATACTTTCCTCTTATATACCGGATGACTGGTAGAGAATGCCTTTAGGCATTAAGTCCTCCTTGTACTTATAAAAGTGCTAAAGAATAAATATATAAATAAATATTTATATCCAATGTTTATGAATGAGATCTTACGATCATTAAATAATCAGGAATATGATAGCTTCTATCCTGCGGTGATCGTGTCGAGATTAAATTGTTATTATTGGATAAATTAATACCGATTAATGCAAATTGATTATAGGAAACGTTACAGAATGTAGTTTATAGGTAAACTGTATAATTCATATCATATAGTAAGCAGCGTACTATTGTGTAGATATCATTAATTCAAATTTAACAGTACCTTGGATACAGTGCCGGCGTTCCAAGGCGTTGGACAAAAAAAACGGTCATAGGAACACGAATTACACAGTCTCATGTAACTGTTAACTCCAAAGACATGGCAAAAAAGGGTAGGCGGTAGAAATCTCGCCCAGCATTGGTAACAATTAAACCGGCACTGCTTACATGTAAAAATTAATTTGAAAAAGGACTAGCTGAAATTATTCTAGAATAATTCTGTAATATATATGAACTTACGTACAATAAGCAAGAATGATGTGCCAGAAACCATCGTTTGATTACAAAGTGCGTTTATTCGCAATCTCTACTTAACTATTTGTGTCAACCGTAAGTAAATATTTTTGAAGCATAAACAATTTAATAATAAAAAATGCCGACTGTACTTACAACTTACTACGACTGACTGTAAAACATACTTTCACTAATTATTTTATATACGCACTCTAATAATTAAGGCTTTCCTTGTTCATGGCTTGACGCGTCTTCATTTATTTAATGTTCCAACTTAATTCTGTGCGTGCTCTGCGACGTTCAGCATTAACACACAAAAGTTGAAACATTCAACGGAATTATTTAATTTTGATTATTACTTTAAAACACTTAGTACATTTTACCAAAATTAATTCACTTAACAGAATAACGTTTTAGTATAATTGAAGAAACATTTGGAATGATGAATTTGACAAAAGTATGGACCGAGATGGTTCGTTCTGTCTTATTATGTTATGTGTTTTACTGTGGGTTTCCACTGCCGATAGATCTGTGCAAAAACATTGTTGTCTATACTTTTCTATTTGAATGGAATCAAAGGTAAATACAATGGTAATTACAATATAACTTTAAATTTTTCATCATCAACCTGCCCTTGTCCCTACAGGGGGGTCTTACGCATATTCTCTTTCACACAATCCTTCCATACTTTTTCGGTCTTTCTATAAAGCCATCCAAATTCAATATCATTACTTTTTTATTTATGCAATCACTTAATATAAATTTATTTTAATAAGTATCCAAAAATTTTGAATACAAAATAAGTAAAAATATAATTTTTTGATACAAAAGTTCTCGATTACATCGCAAGCTTTGAAAAGCTTCACGGACTTCAGTATAAAAGTTTTGCGAAACGAGCTCTTCAAGCGTTTTGATAAGGAAAATTGTGAACGAAGATTAGCTATAAACCCAAACTTTTCTCAAATGCTCGCCATGTACCCACGAAAAGGTTGATTGGATTGAATGGAAATCGTATCGAAAATCTAAGTCTAAATTACTTCCTACATATTAATGCCTTAATATTGGATATTTTCCGAACACGGCTTGGGATAAAATCCACTCAATTCGCCAGCATGATTGATATCGTAAACTAAGAAAATACATTAAAATATTATAACGCTTTTTCATTTCATTTAGCTTGTCTATAAAGTTCGAATGCCATGTACCAATGTATTTTTCAATTTTCTATTTATCCGACGTTCTTACGGTGAAGGAAAACATCGTGATGCAACCTGCACATATCTGAGAAGAAATTCAATGATATGTGTGAAGTCAACCAACCCGCACTTGGCCAGCGTGGTTGACTATGGCCTAGTCACCCCGAAATTAGGGTAGGCTCCGAGCCCCTCGGTGGGGACGTATAGTGAGCTGATGATGATGATGATGATGATGATAAAGTTCGAAGATCGAGGACGGAATCGCGGCCAACACTTAGTAAAAATGTAAATATAAAAAAATATATTCAAAAAACAATTTCATGTTTGAATTTATAAAACTGCAACAAAATAGAGGTACCGCACGCTACGAACTAAACAAATACTGCAGTATAAAACGTGTCTACATAAATTTGTTATGCTTGCAACGCCTATATTCTGTTGGTGAATTTGCCAAAGGCTGTAAATGCAAATTGTAAGCTTGACCGTATAAACTATTTGCGGTGCTTTGCTACGATTGGTGAATAAAATCTTTACCCACATCCAGCAGACAAGTGTTAATGTTAGGGCTATTAATTTTAATATTATTTTAACCTAAGAACGAGTTTACCGCTTACGCAGTTCAACCAGCGTGTTAATATGCCAGTTAATAACCAGAGGAAAAGAATAAAAGGAGAACCACACTAAAGCAGAAGAAAAAGTTAGTAGGATAGAATCGCATGTGATAAGGAGAAGTTTAAGTCTGAGTGTGGAGGGGTACACTGGTAGAGGTAGGCCTAGGAAGAAATGAATGACTTACGTGAAAAGTGACATGATTATAAAGGGAATGATGACTAAGATGATGGAAGATAAATTAATATGGAGGACGGAAACACAAGGAGAGATCATGATGAGAAGCATACTATGATTGATAATAAAGTTCACTACACGTTCCTATTAATAACACTCCTCCATTCAATGAATTATAATTCTGTCCCTGACTACTATGACCTGTTTTACCAGACAAAAACAATCTTAGATATAGATTAGGTAGTTAGTACAGAAAAGCTTTTCTTTTCTTATGTGTTTCTATTACTTTACCTCTAATTTCTTTACAGAAATATACAGATGACTTACAGATGATTTCTAAGTTTTAACCTTAAGAGTTTTCCCTCTAGTAGGGATCAAGTTATTTATTACTTAATCCTAATCCAAAAGACAGTAAATTTTCAGAGTTATAAGCGAAAAATTTGAAGGAAAAACATTAACAAACGCCAAACTAGTACAAGTAGAGTGATATTGGCCGGGCTCATAACATCGTTACTACTCCCGACAGTTTCTCATAAAAGACTAATAACTGCAGCTGGAAAAGTTTCTTTATGAATAGAAGTGCAAAACTGCAATTTCTCAGCGGAGTGCAATAAATTTTGTGCATAAAATTTTCTCGTTTGTAAATCGAGATCTGTTATTAATTTGTGCAAAGAAATTTTACAACTTCCTTGTTATTATTTTTTAAAATACCAACTGACGAGATGCGGAAGAAGTTTGCATAATTAAAACAGCTAGTTAAATGCAAAGTTATTGCAATTCTTTACTGTAAAGTAAAAATCTTGCACACTAACTTTCGCGTTCTTTACCCAATCTAATGTATTTCATTGGTATAATATTGTAATATCACTGGAAATACTTGCATACGTTTTTAAGGAAGAAAGAAAAGAAAGAAAAGAAAGAAAGGAAAGAAAAGAAAGAAAAGAAAGAAAAGAAAGGAAAGAAAGAAAAGAAAGAAAAGAAAGAAAAGAAAGAAAAGAAAGAAAAGAAAGAAAAGAAAGAAAAGAAAGAAAAGAAAGAAAAGAAAGAAAAGAAAGAAAAGAAAGAAATTGATAAGTCAATCGATCAATTTTACGATTATTTTTTACGATGTTAGTATTTAAATGTTAAAAAAGTTTACAGTTATAGTTATTAATATTAAGCATTTAATAATATGTAAACCCACCTAGGGGTGGGGCTACATATTATTCGGGGCTCGGAGCCTACCCCAAGTCCTAACTTGTCAAAAGAAAATACATACGACGGTTTTTACCTAAGAAATTTATATAATGAATCTTCCATAAAATAATTTAAAACCTTTTTGTAACTTTTCGAGGTTATTCGGGTAACCTCCAAAACGGCTGGACTGATTTTGACGGGACTTTTACTGGAAGTTAGCTCATGTATTATGTTTAAACTAATTTTTTTTCCTTCTACTTTAATTCCACGATTACGTATTCGTGAGCAAATTAACAGCTGGTTATTAATACGTATTTATTTGAACCACTTAATTTAACAAATGAATATGGAATATTATCAGAGCAAATAATTACTAAGAATTAATGCTATTCAGATAAAACTAATCACTGAACTGTATTGATATATCACCGCATTCAAATTTGGTTACGTCAGAATCCTATCCGTGTTCATTCAGTCGATGTTAATGGTGGTACAATGAACCCATTGTATTTATCATACAACTAACTGTTGCCCGCGAATCTGTCCGCACGAAATAAAAAAATAATAAGTAGCCTATTTGTTCTTCCAGACTATGTTCTACAGCTATGCCAAATTACATTGAGATACGTTGAGCCATTCTGCAGGTACCTTCTCATAAACATCCATCCATCCGTTTGAAAAATAAACGAAATTGTTTTTTAAAGAAAGAAATACATTTAACAAATATTACAAAAGTTCTGGGTAAATTGCAGTTTAAATAAGTAACATTTCTCAAATTTATTTCTACTTTACTTCTTAATAACAGAAATAGACTTTTTGTCAATGGTACCAGAGTAATTCCCTGGCTTGCTACTACCTTGTTTATTTAAGTGCACCGTTGAAAATGTTGCCAACTAAAAGTTGAGTCAAACGTCAGGAACAATACAATTGCAAGTTTTCAACAATTTCTAAGCTCTTGCCTTACTTTGAAACAGTTTTTTCCAGACTAGAGTATGTCTTCGACAAATTTGAACTCAGTTTTAACTGAAATAATTTTTTTAATTTCTTTTTCTTCAATAGTTTCAATTATATTTTAATTTTCTAAAGCACAAAAACTAATAATCACAGGATTTGTAGTTACAAGGAAACTCTAATTATCATATTAATAGTTATTTAACTGGTGCTCCGAAACTACGTGAGTGAAATAAAAACAGGGAGATGATGAGTGTAGATTTATCATAGTAACTCTACACTAAGTGACTCTGTTCCTATCCTTTGTTTGGGACGACTAACCACTTTATGCTGACCTTCCTCCCTAGTTTAACAGTAACACATATTTTTTAAATACCTCATCACTCTTATCTGTCAGCTCTTTTCTATTTATTTAAATGGTTTTAACATGTATTTAGTTAATAATGTTAATAATGGTTTTAACATTAATTTAACATTTAATATCTTTAAAATCTCATTAAAGCAAAAGTAACGAGTAATACACTTGCGGAGCAGGACTCAAGGTTACATCACTAATCTCATTTCGTTAAGTGCACTCGATTCGCTCGTTTTGCACGACGCAACGCCTGATAAACATTTTACCTTCTTAATGGTGTACTTCAATTATATATTTAACAGTTTACATATCTTTAGCTATTTCTTAGAGCTCTTTTTCATTTATAGAATTTGTAAAATCAATGCAAAATTTTCGAATAGCTATATAATATATACTCGTATATTAATTTTACGACAAAATATGTATTAGTTTGACTTTAAAAGATTTGAACCATATTAAAATCCTAAAATTAGTAGCTTCATTTTTAAATCTGACTAAAATGTTCGGGAAAGTTTTAAAGCATTTCACCAGTAGCTTCAGGCGGATTAATGTGACTTCATTAGAACTACGTATCATTCCAAGTCGGTTTATCGTATGTTAAAATCTAATTGCTATCGAAAAAGAACAAAATATGAATATAAAGAATGGTTCTTCTCTTGAAATATCTTATATTGGAAACAAAGGTTAAAAGATTAGAAAATGTTTCGTTTTCTTTAAATATAATTCAAATTTACGTTGCATTCAATCTATAGGCAGAGGCCTTAGAAATTAATCACAACAATAGCCCAGTACATATAATACTAGGTAAAAACGTAACTTAACATCTAAAATACGATTAACTTTGGAAGCTTAATTTAACTTAGACTAGGCAATAGAATGTACGAAGTTTGTGAGTGTAACACTATTTAGATCACGTACCAATACAGCAATCTTGGCACACCGCCAACATCAAATAACATTACACTCTATCGACTCAGCTCTATGTAATTACGTCAGCTTAAAATAGTTATTTCTGTCTATACATGATTTGGAATATCATTTTTATATTTATCTTCTATGTTCAAAAAAATAATTTTTCCTGTGAAAGTTTTTGCAAATTAATGTTGATATGGATGGATCTTTGTTACAAAGAATCTCAACAACGGCTGCATGAATCTCGCTGAAATTTGGCACAGATGTAGAACAAAGTCTGGAAAAACAGATAGGCTATTAAGTTTTTTTTAATTCCGCGCGGACAGAGTCACGGGTAACAGCTAGTTTTATTGTAATTTTAATAATAAAAATAATCATGTACTTTATAAAATCAAATTCATATCCTTACCAATTAAAAAAATATATATCAGAGGTATAATATCAGAGATATTCATTTAAACAAACCACATATCTTGCTTTAATTTAAACCGACTCTTTATCGGACATTTTAGCTGACACGACTGTGGCGTTGACATTTCCTTTGCAAAATTTTAACATTTTAAAATTATACTACAATCTTATACATGTTCCGAATATTACAAAAAGGTAAATGTATTTTAAAAGTCTAAGAAATCTAGAAGTAATTATTTAATAATTCTTGCCACAAATAAAAATATTATTATTTGATGATTTATCGCTACATTTGCCATTACTTCCGAGGATAAAACTGATGGATTGAAATATTAAAAAATTAAAATACGTTACTGAGTAATGGTACAATAATATGTTTTATTGATCTTGTCACGAATGAAACGCGAACAACGAATAAACGATACATTCGGGAGGCATGCGAATAATAAATGTACTCGAGTTCTCCAGTCGCAATCAATAATGCAAAATCGAAGAAAATCTTTTACAAAACTGAATATATTCATGTGATTAATTTATTTTTCGAACACTACGAATTTAAAAAAACAATCTGTTGTATGTAAATTATTTTTATAGTCTAATGAATGTGAAAGATTTTGCAGTTTTCCTTTTTCACATTACTTGTACCCATTTTCCTTACTGTCATGCTTTATTTTTGTGTATTTTATAGATATTTAAAATTGTAATAAGTTAACGTATATAAATAGTAAACATACGAGTATGAGGCCTTGAATAAATTGAGATCAGGTATTAACCTGGGCTCTTGTTTGCGAATGGAGTTTTAGAGAATAGGCTGACGCAGAAACTATCTGTCCTCTGTAAACTATGGTTTGGGTCCGCGTAAACATTTTACTATATCGGCGGGTGTAACTACCGTAAACAGTTGCGTAAAATGTTGACGCATAATATTATAGCGATATTTGAAATCATGCAAGTGTGAGACTTACGAATATTAAATCTTATAAATTGTTTAAATTAAATTAGTTTTATTCTGTATTTTTATATTTTAAGGCAATTGAAAAAATATTGAAAAATCTGAACATATTACTTCAACAGATGTAGTCCTCAATATCTTGTTGCCCTTTTCCATGCGTAGAGTCAATACTTCTTGCGGTTTTCTTCTACCTTTGTAGACATCCAAAAATAGACCTGAAGAAATTATAAAAATAATGCTAATAATAATAATAATGTTAAAAAAAACTAAAACTCTATGGCAACGTTTGACACTGTCAAAACGAAAAATTTCTCCTAGTAAATTAAAATACAATTTAAATATTTAAACAATCAAAACTAACAATAGAAATGGAAAAGAAACAAACACAAAAGAAGCCAGATCACAAAAATCATAGATACAATGAGGAGAAATCCCAGAAGACAGTGTCGCGTTGCCGAATGTGACCTCGCACGCCCAACACCTTCGCGGCCTGCTCTGGTCTGCGCCACGACGGGGGACTGTATACCTGTTGCTCCCCCAGCCCTGATGACATCCAGTGGCGCAGCCATCGTCGGGCCGCCTTTGCCGGCCACTTCGTCTACAACACCGATGAGGAGTGGCCGCCCACCACCGGCTCGCTTGGAATCCTCGGGGGTTAATCCCCCGCCTACGGCTCCCGCAACCGGTGGTGTAGTGCGCCGCATGAGATGGCATTTATTAAATGAAAGTGTCATGCGGGCCTACTTCGGGGCGACAGAGGGTGGAACCAACCTAACAGCGTATCGGCCTAAAATGCTGTCTTTGTTTCAGACCCTTCACCCAAGTGTGTCTGTGACTGCCCAACGTCTATCGGATCAAGTGCGGGTCATACAACGGCGTCATCTGTTAGATGACTCTGTACTTGAGCGACTCCGTCACGAAGCGCGACCCCTTCACAATGCAGCTGAAGTACGTAATGTTGCACCTGTGGCCCCCGTGGCTGCTGATGTGCTAACGGAACCACCAAGTGAAGAGGTTTGTGTTAGTGATCAGGATATTGAGCGTTTGAGGAGAACTTTGGAAGATGTGATTTTGAATTATAGATCCTTATCAATCAGTGACCGTCCTCGCTTACCGCGATTGCCCATTAACAAGCGGAATATATGTATTGTAAATGCTGTAGACCGCTTGTTATCTCCGTATGTGGATTCTAGTCTAGATTTATGCGATACCCATTCAATTCTCTATTGTGGGGCACTGACTGCATGTCGGGTGGCTGGAGTGGGGATTATAAATCTCAATTCAGGTTCCCGTCGTGGAGAAGCTCGCCCCGTATGGCAGTGCAGAATTGAACGGCGCATAAATGTAGCTAGAAGGCTCATAGCGAAGCTTCTTTGTTTTCGGGCGGGTAATAACCGCCCAAAGGTTATGCGTTTCGTGACTCAGGCGTTTGCTGGGACTGGTATCACGTCCAATGAATATATGCTAAGAGTCATGGAACGCATAGACTTCTGGAAACAAAAAGTGTTCGCATGGGCTAATCGCCTAAGAAGGTATAAAGAAAGATCTGAGAGATTTATTCAAAATCGCATATTCCAGAGAGATCAGAGGTGTATTTACCGTATCTGGGAGCAACCACAAAGCCAGGGACTTGATTTACAGCGACCAGATGCTACTGTGACTACTGCGTTTTGGAGCGGTATCTGGTCGGTGCCAATCGAGCACACTGAAGGCGAGTGGTTGAATGTTGTCAGACGCTCGTGTGAAGCGGTTACCGAAATGGAACCTGTAGTTATTACTGGTTCTGACATAAGTGCTGCAGTTCGTTCGGTTCCTAATTGGAAAAGTCCGGGCCCGGACGGACTGCAGAACTTTTGGCTAAAATGGTTCCGAAGTTCGCATGAGCGCCTAGCAGCTCAATTTCAATTGGCAATAGAATTAGGCACGCTCCCAGATTTCATGACATCTGGTATAACACATCTGATCTATAAATCTGGACGTTCTACGGACCCTAAGAATTACAGACCAATAACATGCTTGCCTACCATCTACAAGCTCCTTACATCCATTCTGAGAATCAAAATTGAAGCACATATTTGTACAAATAACGTTTTGTCAGCAACTCAGAATGGATGTAAGGTTGGGTCCCGTGGTACCAAAGATTGCCTCCTCATTGATATGGCTATTTGCCAACAGGTTAGACGAAGTAAAAAGAACATTTCTATGGCCTGGATTGATTACAAGAAGGCTTATGATTCGGTGCCCCATGGATGGTTAAGTAAAGTGCTGGAAGTGTATAAAATACATCCTACACTTCGCACTTTCCTTAACTCATGCATGGGACAGTGGACCACAAGCTTTTCCAATCCAGGGCAGGGAAACCTTTCTACTTCCTCTAGCCGGATTGGAATCCGGCGTGGCATCTTTCAAGGTGATAGTCTGAGTCCATTGTGGTTTTGCTTGGCTCTGAACCCTTTAAGCACACTGCTAAAGAGTTCAGAGCTAGGTTACCGTCTACGTAGAGGGGGCGAGATCATATCACACCTTTTGTACATGGATGACCTCAAGTTGTACGCATCGAAGAAGTCTGACTTAATGACTTTGCTTAAAATTACCGACGATTTTAGCAGAGCCATTGGTATGACGTTTGGAGTGGACAAATGTGCGGTCATAAATGTACAAAAGGGGAAGGTTGTAGCTTCTGAGAATCTACAGCTTACTCAGGATGTGTCCCTCGTTTCCCTCTCGGAGAATGAAAGCTACAAATATCTCGGTATGTCGGAAGCATTAGGTATTAATGACAAAGGTATGAAACAACTGGTGAAAGAACGGTTCTTTTGCCGCCTGAAAAAAGTTCTAAAAAGTCTTTTATCGGGTGGGAACAAGTGCCGTGCTTTTAACAGCTGGGTCATGCCAGTCCTAGCCTACTCTTTTGGCATACTGAGATGGTCGCAGACAGAACTGGATGCCTTGGATAGAAAAGTTCGTCGATTGCTTACAGCATACCGGATGCATCATCCACGTTCGTCTGTAATGAGGTTATACATCCCGCGGAAACATGGGGGTCGTGGCTATTTAAATGCCAAGACCCTGCATAACCGCGAGGTGTACAATCTTAGGGAATATTTCCTTAAGGTGAACGTGGGAATGTATCAAGATGTTGTAGCAATGGACAAAGGAGTCACGCCGCTTTCCTTGGCTACCACGAATTGGCGAAGGTTACCGGTACTAAGTGTCTCGGACCGCATTAGTGTATGGAAGAGCAAGGAGTTACACGGTAGGTTCCATCGCGCCTTAACAGGGCCTGATGTGGACCAATTATCCTCCGTGGCTTGGCTGCGCTTCAGCAACCTCTTTGGGGAAACTGAAGGTTTTGTCTTTGCAATCATGGACGAAGTCATCGTAACGAACAACTACCGAAAACATATTCTAAAGGATGGTACGATTGACATTTGTCGGGCATGTCGTCGTCCCGGTGAGTCTATTAGACATATCGTTTCCGGTTGTTCTCGACTTGCGGACGGTGCATACTTGCATAGACACAACCAAGTGGCCAAGATTATCCATCAGCAACTTGCCCTTAAATATGCTCTTGTGGATACTGAGGTACCTTATTACCAATACCAACCTTCACCTGTTCTGGAAAATAGCTATATCACGCTCTACTGGGATCGATCTATTATTACAGATAGGACTATTACTGCCAATAGACCCGATATAGTAATAATAGACCGGTCTGAGGGTTGTGTAATGTTAGTCGATGTCACTATTCCACATGACGAGAATCTCGTGAAAGCTGAAAAAGAAAAATTACTAAAATATTTAGACTTGGCTCACGAGATTACCGCCATGTGGCGTATGAAATCGACTACCATTATTCCGATAGTCGTATCGGTGAATGGACTGATAGCGAAGAGCTTCGACCAACATCTTAAGAAGCTCTCGCTAAACAGTTGGATTAAGGGCCTGATACAAAAGGCAGTTATTTTAGAAACCGCACGCATAGTTAGGAGGTTCCTGTCTCTGTAGCCCTCACCACTGGTTGTTTGAGTAATGGGATTCCGCAGCCGGTGGTATACTATTTTTTATATAATATATTTTGTTAATTTTTTTATTATAAAATGTATTATATAAATAATAAGAGAATAAATGAATAAGAATGCTACTACAAAACTCGGCAATAACAACTGGAGCGTTTTTGTATCCGCTTGCATCACAAGGTGGCGGTATAGTAGATGTCGAGTTAGATACACTATGATGTTTGGATACACATGTGTAATAAATATTTACATATAACATCATTAGGGACAATAGTCCATTCTAGTTCTCTACACGTAAGTGTACAATTTACTCAGGAGACAACACTGAATATGTAATCACCGAGCGAGGGAACGCTTCACGAAACATGGACATATAATACGTAGCAAGTACAATAGAAATTTCCATGTGTTCATGAGATCTAAAAAAACTGGTTTAATTACTACTACTAATTACTTTTTTTGTCTAACATATGTTTTTTTTTAATTTAAAGATATTCAATCTTGTAAATAAAATCTAGTTTTTTCCTATGTCTTAATTATTTTATGAAAAGAAAACAAATATTACGTAAATTATGATTTCGGAGTGACATAATAAAATTGTAGTAAAGAGTTAAATGTTTGAGAACGGTCTGCCCTTAATTGAGCACTCTGTGGTATTTGATTAAAGTTTATTCATGTGTACATATAAGTATTACTGTATTATTTCCAACGTGCTTCACATATAGGTTATCACGTGTAAATTTTTATATTAATTACCTAAGTGTGTTCTATAGGACTCAAGGGTTCTCTTAACAGGGATAGTGGTCAAGCGCTTGTTTTCACACTATAAATGTATCCATCCCGTAATAATCAGTTATTTTATTATTCAAATAAAACCTAAACCTTCATTCGCACGGGCGCTTTTGCCGCGTTAAAACTCAGCGTTAGCGTATCTCTAGCGACGAACGCTTTTAAATCACTCTTTTTCTTCGGCGTTCAAAATATAACACTGCGCGATAAAAAAGCGCTGCCGTATGAACAGATACATGGAAGTACATTTATTGTATTTAAACGCTTTTTTAACGCGCGATATAAAAGCGTTTGTGCATAAGGCTAAAGTTAGCAATATAACTTTAATTTAACAAGATAATCACGATACGTGTATCTTGGTTATAAACTGGTCAAAGTCAAACTTATCGATGAGTAACCCGTTCTCATCCTAAGTTAATCCTGACGGGAATAAGATCTATTGCTTTAGTTGAGTTTCTCCTTAAATTAACATTTCTCAGCTGACGTGCCGTTATATTGGTTTTAATACGATCCATTGATTTTTTTCTTATCATATCCTTATCTTATCGTAAACCTTGTTATAAAGAAACCAAAAATCCCAACTGACGTGCTTTAATAAATGAAATAGTGCCGTCTATTGGCTGAATTTTAAACCAAAGATTTTAAAAATTCAAGAACATTTAATTAAATGAACGTCGGTGAAGGAAAACATCGTGATGCAACCCGCACATGTCAGCGAAAAGAAATTTCAAAGATATGTGTGTGAGAAAATGACGGCGTCGTGGTTCGCCACCCGTCACGTTCCACATGGAGATTGCGGAGGAACAGGCGTTTCGTCGGCGTCAAACAGGGTTTATACAACGTATTGTTTAGATAATATAATGGTTTTCTTATAATTATATTTAGTTTACGTAAGTCGTTATAGAGTATTTAATGATATTATGATAGCGTGATAGACAAATCTTCAAACTTTTATAACTCTTCAATACTAAAAAGTATAACTTTTTTCTCAATCTGCTTGGATTAAAATAAAATAAAAAAGTCGACGCAACCACAGTCGAAAATTTTTCTTTTAATCCGGCCGGATTTTATGTCTAATCTTTGTATTTGAAATAGCTTATTTTGTTGTTGCGATACTTTCGAGCACATAAATATTTAATGACTACCTGTCGCCCGCGACTCCGTCCTCGAAAAAATTAAATAAAACTTAATTGGTAGCCTATGTGTTCTACCAGACTTTCTAGATCCGTTGAGCCGTTCTTGAGATGCCTTCTAGTAAACATCCATCCATCCATCTAAACTTTCGCATATATAATATTAACAAGAGAAATGGTTTGTTTATTTGAATTTTATTATTAAAAAATTGATCCGTCTGTGTCGGAAGCTGAACCGATTGATTTTAATTCTACAAGTACATAAAAAATATGAAATGTAACAAATAAATATCTTAAATAACTTAAGTCAAATTCTAGCTTACTATATAAGTACTTTTGTAAGTCAAAATCAAACAAGGTATTGTCAGTTTAATCCTTTGTACTGAGCTGTACTTAACCTTTATAGACTCGAGCAAATTAATTGCTTATTGTGTGGATTTCGACTAACATTTAACTTGATTAGTTATAATGAAATAGAGGATAAATTACATTTTATCCAACGAGATATTTATGATTTATTTATGATCTAAAAAAAATATTGGATATATAACAAAGTGTTCACTAAGAATTATTACTGCACAAAGAATGGAATTAACAGCTAATAAATTAATTTTCCTATGAATTTAGTTCTGTTATTTTATATCTTACTTTAGAAATAAATTGAAAAAGAATTGTGCAAGTTTACGTTTAAAAGAAGAAAGTTATTACTCAATAATAATTTTTAAAAAGAAAGTACTGGCTGAATGTATCAAGACATAAAAATACAAGTTCAGAAGCGACGTGATTAAAATGCAATAGACAACAGCTTCAGAATAAAGCAAATGCTTGAAGCACAGAGTACTGTCGTTTACAGAGAATTCATTGCATTTTTCATAAACAATAAGCAAGAGTACCTTTCTGCGGGGGCCACTTTAATACAACTGTTGTTACGGAAACGTTAACCACAAAGATTACTTGACTTTTAACGTTTTATTTTTTATTACAATAGATAAGTTGATTAATATCTTTTACAGTTTAAATTAAAAAAAAATCTTCTTATTTCGAACGCTATTACTATAGCTTGTGTACGCATAATTAGTGTTTGTACAAGTAATTATTAAAATAATATAATTAAAATTTATTTTAAGAAATTATTATTAAAACCAGCTTTTGCCTGCGACTTCATCGGCGCGGAATTAAAAAAAAACTTAATAAGTAGCCTATGCGTTCTTCGAGACTGTACCGTGACAAATATACCGAATATCGACGAGATCCGTTAAGCCGTTTCGGAGATACGTTATAACTATCCACCTATCCATCCAAACTTTTGCATTTATAATAATAGTGTGTATTAGTAATTTAGATATGTATACACAAATGTTAATAAAACCAGTCTCTGATGTTGTCACCATGGTCTGGAGTTATTCAATTCAGTAGAAAGTCAGTGAAATACAATAGAAAACAGTCCTTCATTACAACTTTACGTTACTATGAAATATGAATATAAGAAGAAAAACTCTATTAAAAATAAAACGTTTATCTCCACAATCCACTTCCTCGTCCGCTGCAGGGAAATCCCGGCGCGCCTAATGAGCTAGAAATCTGCATCGAACGGTAATAATAATCCTTTAGATATTCATCTCTTGTATTTACAGTTTCAAAGAACTTGATATTTCCTTTCTTACTCCATAAAGAAAGAATAGAACTATAATACCGTATTATCTCAAAATGGAAAAAAATGTAAGCTCTTTGTTGCCTGTTTGTTGTTGATTGCTTACTAATTTCTTAAATGTTTACCAAGATAATAGACATGATATAGCCATGAGTTTATACTACTAATAGACTTGTACAAAACATAGTTATATGATGTTAATTTGTAATTTGATGTTTGTTTGTAATTTTGTCTAACAAATACAGGGGTCTCGGCTCCGAATATGAATTTGTCCCATTCGGTGTCGAGACCCTTGGTCCGTGAGGTCCTAGCGCTAGAAGGCTTTTTAAAGAAACAGCAAAAAGGTTAGTCGACATCACAGGAGACCGAAGAGCTGGCAGCTACCTCGGACAAAGAATAAGTCTAGCCATTCAAAGGGGGAACGCTGCCAGTATCTTCGGAACCTTGCCTAAAGGGACACCTTTTAATGATATATTTTAGTTTTTATGTATTATATTTAATCTAATATTTTAATTTTCTCTTTAAATAAAGCCTATGTTTTCTAGATATAAAATGTTATATTTTTAGTCTTCACGAGAGAACTCTTTTGAAAAATAAACTAAGTCCATCGATTTTCTTTGAAATGAATTCTTGAATCTTTTCTTCAGACGCTCGGCTACGTCACGGTCGGTGGCTTCGACGCGAACGCTCTAATTACATTTGCATAAAGTCTAATTCTGTTTCAAAGTTACACAAACTTAAAATTTTATCTCCAATTATTTCCTTTGAGAAATTATCTATCTCTAAGATTTCCTGACGATATTATCATCACTTTATATAACTTCTCTATTGAACTTTTATATATTTTAAGGTTTCTAGTATATTTCTGTTTATGAAATCTTAGAAATGAAAATGAGAAAGTTGAACGTTGTCAGGATATTGTACACTGACAATTTAGTTTAGCAGTCCACTGCCGAATACATACATACATACACAAAAAACATTGTTTTTATATAGAGAATAAAAAGGATGAAAATATGTTCAACATACATAAATAAAATAATGTCAGATATCCATATAACAGCTAAACAGTTGTACTCGCTCTGTACAGAATCGAGTGTACATTTGTCTAATGAGCAGTGCAAACAAGCAAGTTGTACGTTGTTGCAGTCTGTTATTTACAAATCCGTGTAATACATACAGGGACGTTACACTTCTGTATATTATGTAACTATGTGTTCTTTCTGGTTTGTCTGTATGAACAAGGTCAAAGGTTTCGTCTAATGAGTGTGGTGCCTTAAGCCTTACTCCACAGCACTTTATAAAAAAACGATGGGAAACAGCAGTGGATTTGATGGAGGACGGTATGAATAGGAAGGGTTAACGAGGTCTATTGTCCATGCAATGGTTAAGGTGATGATCCAGTCGATAATTTAATTTTAAAAAATCGTGATAATTAGCTTGAATTGTAGTCCACTAAAGATAAACAACGGATCTTTCGCTTAATTCCTTGTTGTTACATTGATAGTTGGTGATCATATTCCATTAAAATGGTAACAAATTTATTTAAGTTTGCTAAATACAACTAAACTAAAACGTGTAGAAAAGACTATGTGATGCAAATGATGAACATTTATTAACTGGCAGTAACTATAATAATTTTAAAAACAATAACAGATTTGACGTATTTAAATGTTATTAATTCCATTCATAGAATAATCTGTGAGTCATTTGAAGCGAAAACATATATGGACTTTTGGCGTATGAAACAGTCATACATAAATCGGTTATGTTTGCATCGCCTGCGTTCTGTTCATGCATTTCCGAGCGCCTTTGAATACAAATTGCCTCCCGTAAGCTTCCCGTATACACATGTATTGCGGTCCTGTTTTACAAACAGTTTACGGATATACTTAATAGCTGCTAGTATGACACAAGAGAGAATAAAACGTTTTAGTAAACATATGCCCCAAATTATAACCTACCTCTATATAATTGTGTAGGTTTCTATCATACTCTTTATAATACTATAAACCAACAATTTCATACACTAGTGGCGCCATCTCTCATTTCATTAAAAATTCTTTCATTAAAATAATCAATTCATTAAAACGGAAACATTTAATTTTCATTAAACTTCATGAAAAACTTTCGTATATTCCATGCTGATTGCTAATGAAGTACAGATATAACAAGCTTGCAACAGTTAATTGGGAGTAATTTATTTCTGTAACTACTTACTATAAAAAAAATTATTTCGAGTATGTTAAATTTGTTGTTGTTCCATGAATAACCAACTTTGCAAATTGTATAAGTTCCGTAGAAGACAATACTATATTTTGAGACACTTATATTACTCATACGGATAGTACATATAACATATACGCTATGTGTGAATGCTGAATACATAGTAATTAAGATTAAGACCGATTATTTGATATAAAATTATTTATAATATTACGTTGTTATAAGCTTACATAATCTCCTATATAAAGATTTCTTATTATATAGAAGGAGATTATGTAATCATAACTAAATGAAATGCTTTAATAATTCGTTTATAACGTACTTTTCTAATAAAACCCTGAGAGTGAGCTAGTGTTCTATTTTGAGATGAGAATGCATTCACAGCACTTTGTCTATGCAAATGAACTTCTCGTGAAAGTAATATCGAAAAAAAGCTCTCGTAACTATGATATGAACATAGTAGCAGTTCCATATTAACAATTTTAAACTCTCTTATATCCAGGTTCGACTGTACAGACTCTATATTTTCTAACGAAATTGCTAACCAATTTGAACTATTTCTTTCTATTTCTATCCGGTTATGGATCCATGATATAATAGCACAATAATATTACCTTATCTAAATGTCAAAAATATGCAACTAACCTTTTCTAAGACCGAAAACAAAATACCTTAATATTAATACCCATACCCAATTTGAACAAAATTAATTCTTCTTCAATATTCTGAAATAACTTTTATTAACTATGGTTTCCTTGATTATAACTTTATTAAATTTAACAGTGAACAGACATGTTCTTTGATGTTTAATATATTTTTCTTAGAAAAGATATAAAAATATTTTATTTTCTTGATTGGATCCGCGGAGTTATCGAACTTCTAATGTTAAACCAATATTGGACCGTGTTCTTTCATATTTATATTAAATTCAATGCTAGAAATGAAATGTAAATATAGATTTATCCATTCCGAAATTATTTTACAGCGTGATCAGAACAACGTCACGTGTTTTAACGTCATTATTATGTCCTGTAGAATGAATTTAACTTAACGTTGGTTTCTAAGACCAAAATCTCTATGGAAAACATATGGTCATCCAAACAATTTCTTACAGTGTGATTATCATATCAGAGATAGTCTTTTAAAAGTTAGGGGCACCTTTGCAAAACATGCGTTTGTAGCAATTCCCAGTTAAATTGACACACAAAGCCGTTAACTTACCTTTACTCTGGTAAAAATGAAAGATTATTTATTTGTGAAGTTCTCTTATAATTAATAACTATTCAGTCGAAAGAGTTGAAAATCGTAAGTTATCATAACCGCACTTCAATAGATAATACGTGATTTTTAAAACATAAGGTATGTAAGAAGCTTTCCGATTACTCAAGCAAACACTTAAAAAGTTTTATTTTATAAATACGCTGAAACTTTAAAACATTAAAACAGAATGTATTGAAGCTTTCTAAAGCTCCCTTCAGCCGTCTCGTACTTTAAAACAGCACTCTATTTCTTAAATGTTGTGAATTTCTTAAAATACGTAAGTGTAAACACGTTGTATTGTGCTAATGTTGCATCTAGATCAAATGTATATTTAAAGATACGAATAAAAATAAGAAATTTCTGTTTTTATTTTAAGCTAAACTAAAATGTCTTTCGATTCAACAAATGATATATGATGCGTATTCGTGTTTAATCTTACTAATATTATAAACTAGCTTTTACCCGTCACTCTGTAATGTAATAAGCCTCTGTTTTTTTCCAGACTATGTTCTACATCTGTGCTAAATTTCATCAAGATTCATTGAGCCGTTCCGGAGATACCTTCAAACAAACATCCATTTATCCATCCATCCATCTACTCATTCGTCAATCTTTATTATCATTTCATACATTGCATATTCCATAAAAATTACACAAAAAGTCTAGATTACCCCTAACATAACACTATCTTTGTATTTCAATAAAAAAAACTACATCAATGTCATGCAACATTTTAATAAAATGTAAAATATCCCTAACTTAAAAGAAAGCTTTAAATCGTGCTCAAATACATTTTTTATTTTGCGCTAAGTTAAATGGTCGTCTTGTTATCAAACAGGCGCAATTATTTTAGACTGACGAACTGAAAGTGCTCAATTAAAATCGACAAGTGGATCTCAATCCCGCGCTTCATCATCGTTATTTCGAGTAAATTGCTCGGAACGTGAAACAGAAATAAAATTTATAGCTTTTTTCGTTTTATATTTATACGTATTAAATTAATAAAATATTTAAAGTCTGTTGTAAAATATTCCGACTGTTATTTATAGTTACGCAGTTTGTAATTGTACATTTTAATACATAATCTACACTAAGGGCTTTCAGTAACCACTAAACTTCTCTGAGTGCGGCAGTAATAAAATCTTAAGTAATCTTATTGTTCGATTAACATGTAAAGAACCACTTTCTCGTTTTCTTTCAAACTGATAAAAAGATTTCAAATCGAATACAGAGATATAACGAAATAGCCTATTACTAGGTTTTCTGTATTTCTATAAAGCAACATTTCCACCTGAGCCTTATATTTCCGAGGAGACGTATTTCAAACCAATATATTTATCAACGCGAAACTGTCACAATTCTGTCGCATGAAAAATATTTTATCGCATTGCGTTATTTGCTCCGGAAACATAATTTAAAATTTACATCTTAATCTTTTATCTCATGGATTTTCATATAAAATGATTAAATAACAATCTATAGGTATGATTGTTAGAAGTATTTAACTTTTGTCATCAACATTCAAATCCATGTGAAAATCTAGGAAGATTTGTATATAAATTGTATATAAAAAGAGCTTAAAATGTTGACAACATTTACAAAATAACTTATTTTAAAATGAAATTACCTAGAATTTAAATATTTACATTGCAGTCACACCACTACATTGTCTACTTTTCAGCCTAATTAATTTAGAGACTAAATTAAAAGACAGATAAATTGAAAATTATACGAATATTAATCGGATCTTAATTACAAGTGTTTGTGAGAAACGAGTTATTTCATTAATTTGAGTTATAAATGAAAGCGCTCAAAGTTTCTCGCTCATCAACATTCTCATCAACTCAACTAATTGAATAAGTTCTTAAATTGTATGACACAAATAGAATATTTTTGGTAATCATTAAAACCGTACCACTAATTCGACTTGCGACATACTTTAAACTGGACGCAAAAATTTGACTTACTGTAAGACAAAACTCGGGAATAAAAAAATAGTGACATGAAAACTTCTTTCTTTCTTTCTTCTCTCTTTCAAAAACCCTCTAAACTCTAAAGAAAGTTCTCTTCTTTCTTGTAACATGTCTATATTGTATAATTATTGTTATTTCGCAGTCGGTGTCGGCCAAAGTAAATATAATATTATACATTTTATATTTGAGATGTATGAGACATACTTACGTTTATGTCCCTACTTAAGTCGAAACCGACTCCAAAATAACAATAGTTATACAATATAGACATGTTACAAGAAAGAAGAGAACTTTCTTTAGAGTTTAGAGGGTTTTTGAAAGAGAGAAGAAAGAAAGAAAGAAGTTTTCATGTCATTATTTTGTTTCTTTTTAGTGCATTTTGTTTGAGATTGTTTTTTATGGTACTTTTGAATGCATTTTGTTTGAAATTGTTTTTTTATGTTACTTTTGAGTGCATTTTGTTTGAGATTGTTTTTATGGTACTTTTGAATGCATTTTGTTTGAAATTGTTTTTTTATGGTACTTTTGAATGCATTTTGTTTGAAATTGTTTTTTTATGTTACTTTTGAGTGCATTTTGTTTGAGATTGTTTTTTATGGTACTTTTGAATGCATTTTGTTTAAAATTGTTTTTCTATGTTACTTTTGAGTGCATTTTGTTTGAGATTGTTTTTTTTTTGAAGTCGGCTATTTTTTTTTCTTAAAATTTTTGTTTTATTTCACAATTTTTAGTGAATTTGAAGTTCAATTACAAATTTACTTAATACGTATGAGGAAAGAAATAAAGAAAAGGACTTTCCTATTTAATATGTGTGTACTTCAATTCAAAAACTAATTTAGAATGCAGTAGATAACCACTTATCTTTTAAAAAGTGAAATAATTATCAAAATCGGTATACAAATTGAAAATTAACGAACTAATACATCGTAGCGTGCCTTTAATTTAGTCCATCCGCGCGCCGCAGTAGAATTTTTCGAATGCGCGTAGTTTTTAATAATTTATTATCTTCCAAACTATTGATCAGAATTACATAGTTTAAAGGCTAATGTAATCTGCATTTAATACTCTAGCCATCAAACATATTTATTTGGATAAGGATTCATATCGAATATAATATAATAGCGCCGTAAGCTTACGACGCTGTTTTTCGTGTGCATTTTAATCGAAGTTTGTTCACAATAACATGGTTTTTGTGAGACATCCATAGATGATAGATATATGCCACCTGAGACTTTTATTTACCAAATTTAAGGATCTATAATTACTCCATACATCATTTTTATGTAGGTCATATAGTTTGACCTACGTAAGCCCAGAAAGCAAATTTGTGCTATTCATTGTAACGCGATGTAGCATTTTTCGTTTCCGCGTAATTTTATTCTTACGATATCTCCTAAACTATTAGACAGAATGATATAGTTTCAAGGGCAAATATAATCTACATTAAATTCTCTTGATAATGAACATATTTATTTACATAAGGGTTAATACTGAACTTGAATAATAGCGTCGGAAATAGGGCATGAATTTAATTAATGTTTCGTAAAGAAAAAAATGGTTATTGTGAGAAAACTATAAAAGATAGATATATGCTATCGCGGACTTTTATTTAGCACATTTAAAGAGCTACAATTCGCCATACATCATTTTGATGTAGGTCTTATAGTTTAGCCTACGTAAGCGCTGAAAGCAAAAATGTCCCTAATTTTCGCAACAAATTTTGAAGCTATATTCAAAATCTACTAGTCTTCTAGTTATTTACAAAAAAAAAAAATGGGACCCATCTGCAAGCACTTCCTTTCGATTAAAATATTTTTTATCAAAATCGGACCACCAGGGGCGGAGTTTCGCGGTAACAAACATAAAAAAAAAAAAAATCAGTCGAATTGATAACCTCCTTCTTTTTGAAGTCGGCTAACAAAACAAATGACACTTCCCTGTGAAAATTGGTTCAGTTATCAAGACTACTTGTCACAAAGGAATAACATAGACATAAACATGCTTAAAAACTTATATACTAGCGAAATATTACCTTTCTAAGTCAGGTAATAACTGCAATAAGTTGGACTTGTCTCAAACTTTTTAATTTTCGTCCGAATGCTCGTGTATTAACGTATAATGCGAAATATAGCAAAATACTCCCGCAAGGAATTGTTTAACGTAGAAACGTTGTCTATATGATGCCAAATTTATAGCAACTCATTAAATATTCGTTAATGATAATTGATGTTCCTGACGTATACTAGTTTCTCAGAATCATCTTTTACTTGAAACAAATGCCAAATGATCAAATAAAAAATTGATAAAACCATTTACAAGAATGCATTGATGTTATAAGATGTACACACACACACACACACACACACACACACACACACACACACACACGCGCACACACACACACACACACAAACGCCGCCGAAGTCCCTGCGATCACGAACGAGGAATTCGTAGGCGCATACAACGCAATAAAGAATAAGAAGGCACCGGGTATGGATCGCATCCCTAACGTAGCTCTGAAGGCGGCAATGAAGGGAGAGCGAAATGGGTTTCAGGAGGTATTTAACAAGTGCCTCCAGGAAGGTACTTTCCCCAAAATCTGGAAGAGACAGCGATTAGTACTTTTACCCAAGGGCAATAAAAACCCGGAAGACCCAAAGTCTTATCGTCCTCTATGCATGCTGGACACAGCGGGGAAAGTTCTGGAGAGAATAATCCACAATAGAATGGAAGCCGCAATCGGAAACGCCATCCACAACAACCAGTACGGTTTTAGAAAAGCCCGCTCTACCCTGGATGCGATAGAACGAGTAGTAAACATCGCCAAAAACGCCACCAGGGGCCATCGCTGGAAAGGTGGGGGCAAAAAGTACTGCCTGTTGGTAGCTCTCGACATCCAAAATGCCTTCAACTCGGCAAGATGGGACATCATCTGCAAGGCTATGGATAGATTGGAAGTACCGATGTACCTCAGGAAGATAATACGTAGCTACCTTAGTAACAGGGTCCTTCACTACGACACGGATGATGGACCGGAAAAGTACAAAATTACGGCTGGTGTACCACAGGGCTCCGTGCTCGGACCGCTTTTGTGGAACATTATGTATGACGGACTGCTGAATCTCACACTACCTGCTGGAGCTGAACTCACTGCCTTCGCAGACGACGCGATGATCTCAATAGTCGCGAAGCACACAGAAGAGATACGCAGAATATTCGAAGAAACGTACCGCCGCATACAAACGTGGATGACATCGACCGGGCTGAAGCTAGCAGAGCACAAGACAGAGGCAATGCTGGTCACGAGTCGGAAGAACGTAGAAAGGATCACGCTAGCCGTGGGATCAAGTTGCATCACATCTAAAACACAAATTAGGTATCTTGGAGTGTACCTAGATTTCAGGCTAAACTTTAACCACCACGTGGAGCAAGCAGCCGTGAAGACATCGAAGGTTACCATGGCACTCGCCAGGCTCATGCCTAACGTGGGTGGCCCACGGCAAAAGAAGAGGAACCTGTTGATGTCGGTAAGTAATTCCGTTTTGTTGTATGGGGCTCCCATTTGGGCGGACGCTCTAAGTAACAAAATAAATAGGAAAAAGATGGAGTCAGTGTATCGGGTAAGTTTGATCAGAATCATCAGCGCGTTTCGCACTGTATCGTTAGATGCAGCCTGTGTAATCGCCGGCGCTATACCCGTGCATCTACTTGCAGAAGAGAGAAAACTGTTGTTTGACAGAAGAAGTGATCCGAGCGCAACGCGGAAAAAATCGCGATGTCTAGTCAGAAGACAGATCATCACCAAATGGCAGCAGGAGTGGGATCACTCAATAAAGGGCCGCTGGACTCACAAACTAATTGGACAAGTCGAAAAATGGATAAACCGCAGGCATGGGGAAACGAACTTCTACCTCACCCAAATGCTGACGGGCCATGGATGTTACCGTGCGTACCTACACCGTTTTGGGCACGAAATTCTCCCGGATTGTCCACACGGGTGCGGCGAACCAGAGGATGCAGAGCACGTGTTCTTTGTCTGCCCGGCATACTCCAAGGAGCGCGAAGAACTCGAGAACAGTATCGGACCTACTACGGTCGCAAATTTGGTGGATAACATGCTTGCAACAGAAGAAGCATGGAATAAAGTTAGCGAATACGCCGCCTCAGTACTAAAGAAGGTACGGCGGGCTGGGCAAATACGGCGAAAAGCCAACGCAATGGACTCAAGGAGCTAAAAAGCGCAGAGAGCTAGAAGGGAAAGCATGATTGCTGAGACCACCCCTCCGAAGTAATACCGGAAGGTAGTCCCGGAGGGGTACCAAAAAGTCCATAGAGAGGGTTGTTTTAGTCGGTAACGGGACTCATGTTAGGTTAGGTGAACACTAATGAGCCTGAGCCCGACACACCAGGCATGTAGCTCCCATGTCTGACGGTGCCCCAAGGCATTTTTTCCCTCTATAAAAAAAAAAAAAAAAAAAAAAACACACACACACACACACACACATTTATTACTCTCACTGCAATAAAAAGGGAAGTCATTTGCTCCTTAAATACAGGTGAACCTAGTTAAGGAGCCAAGGCGATACTGATGCTGTAATCATATAAGTATGCATTAAAGAATCTTTGTTATTATTATAGATACTAGCTGTTGCCCACGACTGCACCCGCGCGCAAATAAAAAAAAGTAATAAGTAGCTTATGTGCTCTTCCAAACTATGTTCTACATTTATGCCAAAATTGCAAGAATCGTTGTATCGTTCCGGAGATACCTTCAAACAAACATTCATCCATTTATTCATCCATCCATCTAAACTTTCGCATTCAGAATATTAGTAAAATGTATTTAAATAATTTTGGAGAGAAAGAAATAAACACGAAGATGAAGAAATATAAAATAGTATAATAAATATATTATATGATATTATAGTATAATAATGAAGGTACTTGAAGATTTATAATTACGAAGATGCTCAAATTTGAAAGCAATAACTTATTACATATTCTTCTATAATTTGTAAATAATAAACAAGCGAAGCGAGTTTAAACCTGCTATAAAATAGAAATTCAATTTCTAACTTCAATAGCGAACTTCAAAACTATTTTAGAGCGTTACAAGCTTTGTTCGATACAATACCAATTCATTTCTCATTAATGTTATCAATAATCGTCAATATAAAGTTATATTCAACCAAATTGTGTTGTCGTCTATATCCATTTATACATCTATATATAATAAACGACAAAAACTTAAATTGAAAAAATTGACAACACTACACATTTTTTTTAGTTTGATGTTGGAATATGAGAGAAAGAAAATCGCATACAAAAACACACAGGGAAGAGTATTGGCTCCTTTCCATCAAGATACTCCTACAGCCATGTATGAATGAAGGATTTTGTTATTTTCCTATTAGTTTTTCCTTTAAAATGTTTGATTTTACCGAGAAAAATAAAGCTTAGATTTCACGTAAAAGGTCCAACGTAAGCTAGCAAAAGCTGCAAGTTCATGACAGCATAGCTCAATCTAAATAGTTGCGAGTTCATTTCTTTAAGTGCTCTCGATCGCTACTGAGTCGGAACGTTTTCGATTAAAAAACAGCTACTCCTTTTTTTAAATACGTTAATAATCCGTATAAATCTATTCGATAAAAATTTCTTCTTTAACGGATGATTTTATTTCCAAAAATGTTTACCTTATATCACCATATAAGTAGTAATGGGGACAGCGAAAGTCGTACATTTAAACATTGGTTGAAATTCGACCAAATTCATAACGCTTGTTACCCGGTACCCACAGACATCCGCAAATGCAGATGCCTACTTTAAATCAACTGAGAAGGGGACGTACAGAAAGGGAATATGTATTTCCCCTACTATACATCACCAAATCCACTTCTCTTTCTCTTCTTTATAAGAAAAGGGCGGGAAGGGAACGTGGACTGAAAAACGCGGAATAAATACCACTTCACGTCTATCTCCTATGTGGTCGTGTGTATTCGTGCAGCCGGCTAATATTGTTTTTGCGATATCTACCACTGTCAATTTGATTTAATTAATTAAATTAATTATAATATCGAGTTTCATTTGGTTAACCATTGACAGATAGGAACTTTATAATGACGTCACAAATACAGAAATATTACTGTCAAATATAATGGTTTTCCAAAATAAATACAGAGTTAACTGTGACCTCTACTTTGATGTTTGTATTTATTGATTGTGCAAATGAAATGAGATGTATGTACATACATATAATGGTACACCTGAGGCCTACGTGAATAATGAAATAAACTCCATTACATCCGCTGCAATCAATAATGCAAAACTGGATTTCTCTTTAACAATTCGCACGCGAATATTCAAATATAATTAATTGATGCAAATTAAGCTGTTAAGTAATTTCACAGACGTTCGTGATCATTCTATAATTAAATTAATAAATCTTAAATGATAATGTTTAGTGGTAGCATACTAGTAATTAACTCACGGAGTAATAACACACTTATATTATATATAGTATTTAACACACTTATCTATTTTCATTGCTTATAATGAAAATCTAGTTTTTAAAATGTATGTTTGTTTGTTCTCCAGAATGACTTGACCGATTTTGACGGAACTTTGACTAAAAGGTAGCTTCTGTGTGCGGGTGTAACATATGCTCCTTTTTTTCCGTTTTTTATTTTTTGTTTTTTAATTTCGCTCTGACAATGTTGCGGGCAACCATGAATAAATTTGTATATTTCCAATTATATTACTACTGCGTACGTGACGTGTAACTTTAAATATTTATGTAAAGAAAAGGAAAAACAAAAAAATTGGAATGACATCACTTATACTTTTTCAGCGCCACTTTATACGTAATCATTGAAAAAAGAATAAAAAAATGCGCTCGACCTATTTGCATAAAAAGCACTGCATTATAACTAAGGATAACAATCTGGACTTAAGTAAGCAACACTTAAAACTTAAAACAGTGGAAAAGTATAACCAGTGCAATAATTAAAGCTAATGGTTCTCCTAAATTGGACTCGTGCCACAGTGATTGTGTACAGAATCGCGATAAGGCTCCTCTGTCCGTACGTGCATTTCTTATACACTAGCATTATCTAACGGCCGTGTCTAAAAGAAACAATGGCAAAACGCTATTCGCATTTTTAAACACAAAAATTGAAATAAAAAACCAAACTATAAAAGTAAAAAGCCAATATTTTTAAGAAAATAATAGAACTAGATCGTGTATTTCATGTTTTCTGAATTCTGAACTATGAAAATATCTAAAATAACATTGTTGCTGTCCACGGTGTGACGTCAAACTTTTTATTTACGTTTCACGTTACTGAATATCAAATATGGACGATTATTATTTCTAAAGATATTATTAATATTAATTTATTGTTTTAATGAATTGTTGAACTATTACACAAGCGAATTCGCACCGCAATTAAAGTGAACTGCAAAACAAACAAGGAAGAAACGGTATAATTAGCCATACATAATATAAAGTGGAGTAGGAGAGTGAGTTGAGCTTCTACTGTATGTATCTGTACAACAAGATATTGTTCCTTGACCCTTGAAAAGGTGAGATAACAATACATATGATTTCATACAATTGCTTCAGAAAGAAAGAAAAAACATAAATAAATCCATGAGGAAAATAAAGAAACATTCCAATGTCCTACAAAATTCAAAATATAAAGTCTATCTACTCTTTGACTCGAAGTCTTTCTTGCAACTATCACTTTGAGATATTACAGAGTCAGTATTATTCATATAAATGTAATATTTTATCATAAATGAAATGAAGATTTAAAAGAAATGAAAATGAATATTCCAATTTATTTACACCTTTAGACTCATTTATTTACATTTCAACTAGTGAAATAGAAATATAAATTTGCTGTCACAAGCACACGACATTTTACGATTCAAGAAAATATTTCCCACCTTTTCCGCATGTAAATAGAGGCGACGAATCTTAAAAGTACATTTATATTTTTGTCATTTGACAGTTGACATTGTTCTAATCCTTGAATCATTGTTCTAAACTTTTCGAAATTCAAAAAGCGGGCTGATCTGAAATAAGCATAAACTATATAAAAATAAACTTTAAACTTGTCATATTCACATGTTCATCAGTTTTTTTCGACCAATGTTAGCAAAGTTTATTAGTAAAAAAATAGTACTAATAAATGTAGAAAATAATATCAGCAATATCTAGTATAAACAGATATATTAATAGTGTTTTTTTATATAATTAAATCATCGGAGAATTTATTACACTTTTATTATCAGATTGTCATAAAATTTTACAGCTAATTTTTACTGTAAAAACTTTTTGACGCTTGTTTTCCACAAACTTTTAATGTTTTCGTTACTAACTTGTGAAAATTGAGTGTTGGCGTGAAAAAAACAACGTTTGGACGCCAAATGCTCTGTTGATAACTAATTTAACTGTTTTTATTAAAATTTATTCATATTGATTTACAATAAAATAGTTATGAGGTTTCTGACAATCTCATAATTCGGACCTAGGTCTCTATTAACGTCTCCTCTAATGTTAAAAATATTTTACTCAAATTAACACAAATTCAGCAGTTGAAGAGATTATAATAATAATTTCTTGAAAATCACTTAATGCTGCCCCGTAAAATCAGAACAGACTCAGATTAATGCTCGATACAGAAACCGATCAAACAACGAAAAGAAAAACATTATTATCACAAACCCAACGCACTGATGTTAAAACTCCGATAACTCCAACATAAGCCGCTTTGATCCGCTTTGATCCACAGCTGATCCGAATCCTATATCCCTGGATCCGGATTAAAGTATTTCAAAACTTATTGTACCCCTGTGTAACCCTTCACGTTTAAGTACACATGACTGTAATATCGGATATCTTGTTTATTAAAGTACTTATTTTAAAGAACTGTATACAGACTTGAACACAAAATGTTATGTGAATTACGTATGCATCTGGCAGTAATAAAATTATTCTGAAATTATTCAAAAATGTACACTCGTGCTCGTCTGTTATGGAAAATATTCATTTTCTTTTCTGATATCCACATTAGTCCGCCGTAAAAACTGAAATCCGCTGCGGTCAGTTTTGCTTAATCAATATTAGTTCGTCTTTTTGCAATATTTTTTTCGATATATCCATTCCAATGAAGCATACCTATTTTATTACTAGTTAGCACGTCAATTTTCAAGCACACTTTTCTGCCACGCTCTTTCAATTTCATTATTTAATATAACATCTAGAATTAAATAAATTCAAACCAACATGTGACTAATTGTTGGATTCTGAGACAAAAATCTCTGTATGAAACAATATCCCTGTGATTATATTTGACAAAACATTATGTTTTAACGAGGATTTTCAACTCGGAAACTCACAGTTAATGCCTGACTCAAAATTACTGATACTGGCAACACCGCCGCAACGAACTAATCTACTCCGTATATAATATTACTTTTAATTGCGAAAATGTCGCTAAAAGGGATTGAAAACATTGTCCGCGAGTTACAAAAAACGGTTAATTTGCTTGTAAATAAAATTGTGTCGCTAGAAACGAAAATAAACGAACAATCAGTGATAATTAACAAGTTGTCTCACGCAAGTGTTATATCTCCTACCGTCAAGTCAGTGCAAAATTTAACGGACGCAACAGCCGATAAACAGCAGCGCGTAATTCGAAATGCTCGCATACAAGCATCCGCTGGTATCGCGGAGCTGTGCGGCGCAGGGAGCAAACGCCGCAATGAACGCGAAATTATCAATGTACCGCTTGAACGTAATGCAGCGCCGAACAAAAAACTTAGCGGTGATAAACAATCCGCGCAAGTTAACGTAATTGGAAACAAATCAAGTGTTCCAGAAACGTCTCCGTGTCTCGTCTCTAGTGATGAGGAAACATTGGATAAAGAAAAGGAAGGAAAAACTGTTAAAATTGACAACGGATGGCGAGTCGTCAACAGAAAGCGTAAGAACAGAAAACGCTCAACTGTAGTCATCGGTACTGCTCAGTACAATGACTTACAAGCTGTGGAACGACTGAAGCACATTCAAGCGTGGTGTTTCAAGCCAGACACTACTACTGAAACTGTTTTATCCTTTCTAAATAAGATCGGTAAGTCTAATTACACAGTGCAAAAACGCGACATAAAATCAGATAGGCATGCATCATTTATTATCGGCATACCGGAGAATATGTACGAGCAGGTAACTTCGCCGAATGTGTGGCCAGCTGGCATTCGGTTTGCGGAGTGGTTTCTGTTCCGGCCCCGAACACCACGGGGCGAACACACGGACTAAGTCTTCGGGTAAAACTTATAAACACGTTGTTGAATATAACGGGATCGCAATCAATCCGCTCACTAACGCAGCCGAGCCTGTTCATCATAACGTGACTAAATCACTTATTATATGTCATCAAAATGTTGCTGCAATCGACAAGAAAACACACAAACTGGAAGTTCTTCTTCATGCGGAGTTAAAATGCGACGTGCTCGCTATCTCCGAACACTGGCTAGAAGAAAAACATTTAAAATGTGTAAACATAGACGGATACACCCTTGCTTCGAGTTACTGCAGAAGAAACGTCGCCCACGGAGGGACCTGCCTGTTTGTAAAGAAGAACTTAAAGGTTTTGGAATTTACCCCGATCACGGAACTCTCAACGGAACGAATATGTGAAATCTCTGCTTTAGAATTAATTGATTTTAATATTTTAATTTTGTGTGTATATAGAACAAATCTGGTAAGCTCTGCTCAGTTTTTAAAACACTTTGAACTTTTACTCGAACGTTTGTTTGAAACAGATAAGCAGTTCATAATCGTAGGCGATTTTAACATCGACTGGCTGGGGGCCAACTGTGGCGACCTTCAACACCTGAAGGATTTGCTCTCGGTTTATAACGTAACTAACGAGGTAAGTTTTCCTACGCGCGTTACGGCCGTGTCAGCGACGTGTTTAGATCACGCATACAGCAGCCTGCCGGCGGGAGCGGTATCGGCCGCGCCGGTGCAAACGCACCTCAGCGACCACTACGCGGTGCGCGTCACCGTCGCCTGCCGAGCGACCATCGCGCCCGCAGCACGCTCTCGCGTCGTCCGACAATTAACGCAGGTAAACAAACTTTTCTTTTATGAAGCTATAGTGAGTATAGATTGGAACGAATTATTTTTCGCTCGAGACCATTCTATAAATGAGTTAGTTAAGTCAATTATTAACATATTACGAAATAAACTTAATATTTGCTTTCCCTTAAAAAGGAAGAATAATAAAAAAATATCGTGGGTCACTGAGGATATTTTAGACTTAAAAAATCTTCTGTTTGAGACTATCGAATTGCAAGAGAAATATTCGGAAGTAGATTTGAGCCACTGCATTAATAAATTGTCAACTCAGTATGACGAGCTTATAAAAACAAACAAAAAAGGCCATTACACACAGAAAATTTTAACAAGCTCCAATACTCAAAAGGCGTTATGGAGTGTAGTCAATACAGAACGGGGTATTAAAACAAGCGAACCAGTCAGTTTCTGTGATGTTGTTAAAAATCCCTTTGGTCAAAAATTTCAGGACCCGAAGGCGGCGGTGGACGCCGCGAACGCGCGGTTCGTGGCGGCTGCGGCGGCATGCGGCGCGGTGCTGCCGGACCTGCAACGGGTCAGCTCGGCGCTCGCCGCGCGCACCCCCGCCAACCGCTCCCTGAGGTTTCTCAAGTTCACGCCGGAAGAAGTGTATCACATTATTGTATTTCGCATTCCACACAAGTCGACTAAAGATGTGTTCGATATCTCAATGGAACTATTAAACATAGTCGCGAAGCCCTTGTCTCCGTGTCTATCGGAGCTATTCAATAGGTGTATCGACGAAGGCGTATATCCGAAGTCATTTAAATTAAGCAAAATTTCACCACTGTTTAAGGGGAGGGGCAAAAGGGATGACATAGACGGATATAGGCCCGTCTCGGTTATCCCTGCCCTTGCCAAAACATTCGAGAACGGCATCAGCGCCCGCCTTACGAAATACCTGTCCGATGCGGGTGCGCTGTCCGAACGACAGTACGCCTACCGGGCCGGGCGCTCCACCACGTCGCTGACTCGCGAACTCATCCGTCGCGTGCTCGAAGCTCGCGAGCGTAAGCTTCAGGTTGCAGTCCTATGCTGTGATCTGTCGAAGGCTTTCGACGTCGCTGACCACAGCGTGCTCGCGTGCAAACTGCGCTATTACGGTATAACCGGGAATGCTCATGATTTACTTACAGACCTGTTGAAACATCGGGAACAAGTAGTCGTCGATAGAGGATATGAAGTTAGATCGGACCCTCTCTGCACGAGCACGGGAGTAGCGCAGGGTTCGTCGGTTTCTAACATACTCTTCTCTTTGCTACTAAACGATCTGCCGGAAAATATAACTTCGGGCGAAACATTTATGTATGCGGATGACGTGGCCGTCGTCGTGTGCGCGTCAACGCCGGCCGAGCTCGAGCAGCGGCTGAACGCGACCGCGCGTGAGGTCGCGCAGTGGCTCGAGTGGAACGGCCTCGTATTGAATCTTAAAAAAACACACTTCGTACACTTTGGAATACCAGGAAGTACATGCCAGGAGCTTTCGGTCTCAATCGGTAATACTAGTATCAAACAAGTAAGCTGTACGTCATTTTTAGGTTTCGAGATTGACCGCGGTCTCACGTGGGGCTCGCACTTAGACAAGTTATGCGCTAAACTAGGCGCCGCGTGCTTCGCATTGCACCGGCTCTCGCGAGTCGTCCCCGCTGATGTCGTCCGCACCTGCTATTTCGCGACCGTACACTCGCTGCTGCAGTACGGCACCGAGCTGTGGGGGCGCGCGGCCGACAGGGAACGGGCATTCCGAATGCAAAAACGCGCGGTTAGGGCGATCGCTAGGGTACCGCAGACGACTTCGGCAAAACCGTTTTTTATTTCAAACAAGATCTTAACATTACCGTCGTTAGTTATTTTCCAGGTGGCGATGTTCACCCGTCAAACGCTACGCGACTTCAAAACGCAAAAGGAATCCGGTAGCAGCAGTATGAATACTCGCGGCGCGGACAAGCTAGCTCCAGTGGCGCATCGACTGGCTAAGACGGAGAAGTCGACTCACGTCATGGGGCCTGCTGTCTACAACCGCCTGCCGGAGCACGTCACAGCGGCTACCAGCCTCGCGTCTTTTAAAAATAAACTAAAATCATGGCTTATTCAGAAAGCTCTGTATAGCTACGAAGAATATTTTGTCTAAAATTATGCATATATATATATATAGTAATTGTGTGCTCATCGTCATTCAAATATTTGAGTAGTGAGATTTTGTTTTATAAAATAGATATTATAGCTTTTACTTGTATGACCTGTAATTTATATATTACCAATAAAATTGTAATTGTAATTGTAATTATTTACTTTAATGTTCGTTTAGTGAAGAGTTAAAGTACTAAATCTACACTATGGAACTCCCTTAGTTACCACTTTACGACTTTGAGTACAGCAGTTAATAGTATCAGCAAATAAATTTCATTTGCCTCGTCAGTCCTGTGAACTGATTTAACTAAATGCAGAGAAGTCAATTTGTCCGCACCTTTGACTCCATTAAGCTAATATTAGGTCCTTACATATGAAATTGGCGTTTTGTATGGGAGGAACAAAAAGTCGAATATTTTTTAATATAATATATTTAATTAATCAAAGTATGAACCATTATTTTCTATGCACTTTTACCATCTCATAGGTAGTTCATTGATCCCTTTACTAAAAAAACCAGTCGGACGGGAATCAATAAAATCTTTGAAGGCGATTTGGACTGCCCCATCGGAGTTGAATTTTTTCCCTTGCAAGAAGTTATCCAAATTTCGAAAAAAATGGTAATCTGTTGGAGCAAGGTCCGGGGAGTACGGAGGATGTCTTAGACTTTCCAATTGAAGCTCTTCTAATTAAGTAGCCGTCTGTTGCGCAGTGTGTGGTCTAGCGTTGTCGTGAAGCAGCAGTGGCGTGGAGCGATTGACCAGCCTAGGTTGTTTAGCCGCTAGCTTTTCCATCATGGTTTGCAATTGCTGACAATAGACATCAGCCGTAATAGTCTGGCCAGATTTGATAAAACTGTAATGAACAATACCGGCACTAGTCCACCAAACGCTTACAAGTAACTTTTTTGGGGTTAATTTTCACTTGGGGCAGGATTTGGCTGGCTGGCCAGGATCCAACCATTGCGCTGAGCGCTTCCGATTATCGTAAAGAACCCATTTTTCATCACAGGTAATGATTCGGTTTAAAATACCTTCATTATTGTGCCGGTTTAGTAATGTAACGCAACAGTCGACGCGCGTTTGCCGGTTTGCTTCAGTCAATTCGTGAGGTACCCACCTTTCAAGCTTTTTAATCTTCCCAATTTGCTTCAAGTGAATCAAAACAGTTTTATCACTAACATCGTAGCCTGCAGCTAACTCGGACGTGGTTTGCGATGGATCCGCTTCCACAATAGCCTTCAACTCTTCATTATCAACTTGAGTCTCAGGCCGTCCACGGGGCTTGTTCTGCAGATCGAAATTTCCAGAACGAAAACGTTGGAATCAAAAACGAACTGTGTTTTCTTTTGCAACACGACCGCCATACACATCATTCACCCTTCGAGTCGTTTCCGCAGCACTAGTGCCACGGCGGAACTCGTACTCGTAAATAATGCGATATTTTAAGTTTTCCACTTTGTAAAATGAGTGACGCAAACAGAAAAAAACAGAAGAAAAAAAACAAATGAATGACGGTCATCGAACCACAAATACATGAGTCTATAGCTGTACAAATTTGAATTTGGAATTCCTTACCAAAGAGGAGAAATTCGTGATTAAAGTGGCCAGTACGAAAAACGCCAATTTCATATGTAAGGACCTAATATTTCGTTGAAGCTTTTTCCTCATCTAATTTACATATTCTTCTTATCCTGTTCATAAAAACACCGTAAAATATTATTATTTATAATACTTATTTTTTAAGTATTAAACCGAAGTTGTGTTCTCAGAAATCTTAGCAGATTTCAAGCAATTAAAGTATTTCTTGTAAAGCTATGCGCATCACATCGTTGTAAGCTTCAAAGGTTCCTTGTAATTTCTTCAATAAGCCAATCTTAGTGTTAACATTTCCTGAAACAACGTCGTATAAATCTGATAATAAAGGAAAAGAACTTGTTCTTTTATAATTTTTCAAAAACGTTAGTTATTAATTTTGTTAACTTAAGTCTTTAGTGTTCCAATTTTGAATTCAGTACACACCAGTACTAATCTACACCGGCATCTTTATAAAAATTTACAAACTTTTTTGTAAATTCCACGCTAAAAGTTTTTATCATACCCTTTTATCTCAAAATTCACACATAACTCGTTCGTTACATAAATCGATTTTTAATTAATATCCAGATTAAACGAAAAACCTACCTAATTTAAAACTACGCGTTCCCTTGAAAAAATTCCACACCTTTGGTCCGTGCATAGAGATGGCGTAAAAATGAATCTCGACAAAGAATTTCATTGGCTTTGTCAGGAGCTATTCAACCATAAACTATTGGAATTTATCCGAGAATCAGGCCGAGATCTACAATCCCTCATTTAGTACTTTGTCATAGACTACTTAAAGTTTTTTTTTTCAACTGAAGAAAGTTTATAATTATTGTTGATCTGGAACAAATATCTTACCATAAAATCATAACCAACAGTAAAATAAATAAAAGCAATTGTTATACCACTTAAAATATTCAGCATGCGCAATACAATTCGAATAAATCGCCAACTGAGTGCACTTAAACAAACAGTTCAGCGAGTTTACATTTAGCGCGTTTTTTTAAACTTGTGGGATGTGTATGAATAAATAAAAAGACTTGATAAAGAGACTTTGCCTGCGTTATTCTTGTATACTTACATTTATAGATAAGAAATCGTTTAACTCTGCCTCTAAAATTGTAAAGATAATGGACAGAGATGTCCGTTGTCTGAATGTAATCCAACTAAATAAAAAAATAACAATGTTGCTTTTTAAGTGTGATTATTACATTCCAAATAAAGATTCTTTACTTCGAAATTTGATTAATGCTAATGCGTTAAAAACTCCATGATGATATTGCTCAAGTTCTAATGACATAGTTACTATTCAATTAACCACAAAAATGGATATTATCATATGTATTCCTACAAAATTCACACGAGTAAAAAAGCGATAATTTCAGAACTTGTTAACAATATCAAAAATTCGAAACGGAATAAGAAAAGTTTAGTTTTAAAATAAACCGAATGCGGAGACTGCAGCCAGGGCTCGGTACTTGCCTGACATATTATTCTAGTGCTGTTCAAGTTTGCTGCATCTCTGAAATGAAATATTTTAAAAGAAAAACTTATAATGCTTGATACTATGAAAAACATAATAATAAAAGAATTATTTAGCTGCAAATCTACTTAATAAGGGTTTTTAAACCGTAAAAAAATGTAAATTAAACTATTAAAGAAGGAATTAAAACGGATTATGTTGTAAGCATTCTCTAGTTTTTTTAATGTTGTTTATGTTTTTTTATGTTTTTAGACTATGTAACTAAGCTCGCATTAATACTTTATCTTATAAAAAGGCCAATGAAATAAACAAGAAAAATAGACGTTTCTCAGACATCTCTATTGAATGTTTGAAGAGATAAAAGCTTTGTGAATTACGCAACCACTTACGGTACTATTTCATATATTTTTCGGCGTTCATTTCACCAATAATGGTCAGCGTCCAGTTGATTCTTCTTGTTTATTTAATATTTTATTCTGATAAATATTTTATCTGTTCAAAGAGTTCGCCTAGAAATCTGCCTTTTTAGTTAGCCACGGTTGACTTGGGTGTCAAATTTGAACCAAGGTTTTGTGTTTCAAGACGCAAAAACGCAAGTTAATTTCTTGCTTCTTAATCTTACTAAATTTACAAATGTGAAAGTTTAGATGGATGCATGTTTGTTTGAACGTATCTCCGGAACGGCTCAGATCTTGATGAAATTTCGCACTGATGTAGGACATAGTCTGAAAGAACATATGGGCAACTTATTACGTTTTTCAATTCCGCGCGGACGTAGTCGCGGGCAACAGCTAGTTAGATAATAAACAGTATTTTAAATATCTTACAGAATATAATTATTGATCCCCTTTTATTTAATAACCGCAAACCCTTTGCAATGCCTTTAATTAACCTAAAAATTAATTAAGTTAATAAATTAGATACTGGGATTCCTATGCCTGTGCCTTTTGTTTCCATCGTCAGCAAAATCCTCATTTTCATTTCACAAACCAAGCACAGCGAGAGAAATTTAATAAAATCTAATTACAACCGTAGAACGCCTTCGTCCTGCCAAATTATTTCATCTCGCGATATTTGATTTCTAATGCGGACCTTCATTGTTTCTACTTACAGCTCGAAATTATTAAGGTTGTGACTTAAATTGAGAAAGGTATGCTTCAGTGTTTTAAACATATTTAAAGGCTTAATGAAATAGAATGGATGAGTATTTTTAATATACCTATTTGAATAAAGTGAGCATTAATTACACAGTCAACATTTGATACTACTTTCATCACAACCATTCTGCCCTTTTCCTTACGGAGGGACGACACAGTATGTACATACTACTGTTCCATAAATCTTTTAATTCACTCACTTTTCACTTATATCATCTTTTACAAAATCCATCCACACTTTCTACGATCATCCTGTACCTTGGCCATCCACATTCAAACTGATTATTTTCTTATTTCTCCGCCCATCATCTCCACATCTATCCATACCATGCTAAGCTTTTTCTTCTAAATTTCCTAGTTAATAGTAAAGAATATTATAAACTAGCTGTGCCCGCGACTCCGTCTGTGCGGGATTAAAAAAACGTCATAGCCTGTGTGTTCTTCCAGATTATGTTCTACATCTATGTCAAATATCATCTAGATCCGTTGAACCGTTTCGGAGATACCTTGAAACAAATATTCATCCATCCATCCATCTAAACATTCGCATTTATGTATATACTAGCTTTTACCCGCGACTCCGTCCGCGCGGAATAAAAAAAAAAAAAAAGAAAACGGGGTAAAAATTATCCTATGTCCTATTCCTGGTTCTAAGCTACCTGCCCACCAATTTTCAGTCAAATCGATTCAGCCGTTCTTAAGTTATAAATGGTGTAACTAACACGACTTTCTTTTATATATTAGAGATATAGATATAGATATTGCTTACATACTCGTAATATATAACATTATAGTGAAGAGAGATCGACCTACATGCGATTTAGTTCAGCTGGTGGTTAGTGCAAGTTAACAATGCAGTCAGATGAGCATATTCACTCGATTCTATTATATCGGCTGTCCCGCTTTACAATATTACTCAGCAATACATTTACTGGGTACAGCAATGTCTCATTATTTTAATGAGTTAAAAAAAACTTTAAATGAGATTTCCTGAGCCAACGTGCGACGTAGTATGGCCATACACGGACTACTCAGAGTAGTCGATATAAAAATTGTCCATGTACAGCGACCGTCAAATTTATATGGTAACTAATAGACACGCACACACTATTGTCTTTTAGTTAACTGATTAAGAATGCATAAAGCTAATTGAATTTTATCGCCCAACTTAAAAGTTATTAAAGAAAAAAGGCAAACATCATAAAAATTCCGACTATCTCAGTATTGTTTAAAATATTCAGTCGGTAAAAATTTAATCCCGCTTTCATGTTACTGGATCCACATTAAACCGTTTTGATGAGGTATCTGTTTCATGCGCTACACTACAGATTGAAACGTGCATTATATTATGCATAAAATAACAAGTATTTGATGCGGATTATTGAATTAAACGATCCAGAAGAAACAAAATTTAAAAAAATAGTAAAATTTTGTAAAATAAAATGTTCTGTAGCACCTTTACTATATATTTCGTACGCAGCAATGGTAATTTTTTTTTTCTCTTTGACGTAAGAACAAAAATGAAACTTTTTTCAAAGAGAATGAGGTGTGTTGTCATGATTCGTTGTTTGTGCGTTTTGGAAGTTTAAGCCCACGTTGAACATTTCCACGATACATATTAAGGCTACCATATAAAATAGTTCTAATATAAATTGTCTTGTGCAATGAAAATCTCTGTATATTCTCTAAGTTACGCATCAGTACGTACATTTTACATTAACTAATATAATCATATAAAGGGACTTCACTTTATTACGACATTGTAAATTTGATCATAAAATTTATATATCTAATAAATCGATGTCTCCCATCTTAAGGGAACAATTTTTTTATCTACTTTTACAAGATCGTAAATTTCCGTAGGCTTTCTAACAAGTTGTTGTTTATCAACATTATAGTATATTTTATATTCTATACCTTAATTTCCAATCATATTATAAATAATGTGTTATCTAAAATTCCATTATATTTTATGTGTACGATGTAAATAAATCTTGTTCTTTTCCGAAACAAAATTCCTTTTACCATAAAAAACAACACATTTTCCGCTAAAGCTCTGAAATTCCAGAATATATCCGGTATAAAAAAATCTTGCAAAACTAATATAAACATTAGCTATACATAATACTCGTATATTTTACCACGTTATCTAACAATTTTCGCAAAAAAATGAAACATCAAAGACATTTAAGATATAGATTACTACATTTCCTAATTGTTACTTTTTATCTGTTTACAATGTTACGGGTTAAAGCAGATTTTTTTTTCTTATATCATAAGGTGGCAAACGATCAAACGGCCTCCTAGATACCCCTAAATAGCGAAGCGACCGCTGCCTATAGACATCCGCAATAACAGATGCGTTGCCTAACCTTAATCGTCAAAGAAGGGGATGCACAGCAAGAGAATAAACCTCCTTCCTATGCGTCTCCTCTTCTGATAAATCTACATCCCATTCCCATCCTTTCCTTTATAAGATAAGGGTTTGAAAGGGAAGACGTCGAGGGCTCAGCGCCATCTGCGCCCGACCACCTCAAGCACGGTGAAACTGTAAATGCCTCTTTAAGGCAAACAGTGACTACTCCGTCACAAAAAAATAAAAAAGTGAAGAGGACTGTAATATACCAATGGTTAAATGCATTATAAGATTGTGTACACTTTATCAACATAAATTCTACTCAAGCTATGTTTAAATTTATTCACAGGTAATTTCTATAAGTGTTGGATAAAAGGGTCATAAAGTAGGAACACAACCGGGCGTCAGCACTCTGTTTTGCACTAGCCATAAAGTTAGCGTGCAGTAAACAGTAAGAGACACCTGTGTACATCGTGTTTTGTTTAATTTACGACCTCCCACAAGTTACTGCAATGCTTTATACATCACGTCACTTCCTTTTGTACTCAAGACTAAAAGATTTAAATTGTACCAACATTATTAGACCAACTTGCAATTGGAGCTTACGAATTAATTTGATCCACTGCGTTAATTATAAATTGAAAACCCATAGAAGCGGTATGTAATGTAACAAACTGTATTTAATAATGTTTAAAGTAAATGATTTCATACTATTTTATAAGAATATTATATATTTCTTTCTCTGTAATACTCTCCCTTAGTTTTTGCTTAACTCGTAACTTTTGCTGTCGTAAAATTTGGGTTGCTACTAGTAAAATAACTGCAAAAGCTAATGTAAGGGATACCACTATATTTTATGTTATTTTAACTACGGGGAACTAGACTTCGATCTGATAACATGAAATATTTAAACGTACCTATATATGTAGATATATCGTGAGTTTGTACTACCGAAACATTTGTATGAAAACATGTTCATATAATAACGTAATAACACGTTTAAAAACTCATTTATTAACTCGATTGAATCTCTTTCTGTTCTAAACTTATTGGGAACTTATATATTTTATTGAAAACAAAATAATATAACATATATTCTGCAACATAAATATGTCTACGACAAAACATAATTAACAAGATCCGAGCGAGAGATTGCAAAAAATGCATTAAAAACACCATTACATTCCGTGCACTCCTCGTACACGAATAATAACTGCAGCTAGCAACTTGCTAACAAGTTGAGAAATTATGTAATACAGTTTTTTTTTGTAACATTATCACTGTTTGCCTTGAAGAAGCATTTAAAGCTTCACCAGACTTGACTTAGCCGGGCGCAGATGGCGCTTATCCTAAACTTCGTTTAAGAGTAACTAGGCTCGTGGGTCCCTCAGGAGTCTCGGCTAGGGCTGTTACTTCATTATTATTGCCAGATTGAGATACCTCCAAGCTCTTAGGTCTCTTTGTTGGACGCTCCATGGAGTGTCTGGGCTCAAGGTCTAATACAGTTTTAAAATGTCGATTTGAGTAAAAAAAAATTACGTTTTGATGGTGCCATAAGTAGCAATCTAATTATCGTTAAGATGCCGTAAAACCAGATATAAGTCCTCTCTCTTATCTCATTTTCACTGAAAACGTAACAATGTGCTTATAACATGTGTTTCGGTATGGAAAAATAAAGCCTACGTTCAGATAGAGAAAACAAAAAACAACTTTACCAGCATATTCGAATAGAACTATTTTTTTGTTAATGAAATTAAGTTTGAGAAAATTTCTAATAAAATAATACATTATGCAAATGTAATTAAAATCCCAGATAAAAACGCAGTGGCCATAATGAAACTGATGATCGTTTCTTCTTAGAATAGCTTTTATCTTTTACATATCGCGTTTTAACTAAAGTTCTATTATTTTATTTGTTTGGTTTTAAATTTCATATTTCGGTCATTGTTCATACTATCTTATCACTAACTTACTTGTAATTAACTGCTGCTGCTTTAAACATACTTGTAAATACTCCTTTAAAATAATTTTTCTTTTCTCATCCATTGCCAATATTGTTTATCTCATAAAAACAAAACTGGTCATTTATTTCATTTTTAAGTCGATGCGTCATAAAAGTCAAGTAAAAACTAACTGTAGTTCACGATACCGGGGAAAATTCGAGCAATAAATATCACGAATAGCGCACGAGAACTGAATGGAAATTCGTTTCAGGTCCATTTTGCAGTGGTCGAGTTCGATAGTAACTTAAAAGTTTATTCCGTTACTAACTATATAAAAAAATTAAATAGAACATAAGCGTATTCGCTAGAGCTCTGGTACAACTTTAGAACTATTAGATGATATCGTTAAAATAACTATACAAGTTTATACTGAGGCGGATTTGTAATTGTACGTTATATAACTTTACGTATCGGAAGCTCCAATGAATGCACATAAATGAATTTATATAAACTCAAGTGTCGTAAAATCTCATAAAATATATTATACTAGCTTGAAAACGGGGTAAAAATTTTCCCATGTCCGTTTCCTGGTTCTAAGCTACGTGCCCACCAATTTTCAGTCAAATCGATTCAGCCGTTCTTGAGTTATAAATAGTGTAACTAACACGACTTTCTTTTATATATATAGATAGATTTAAAGATGTCATGTGTGTATAGACTGACAAAGTTATCAGACCCGGTTGGTAAAAGTCAAACTAAATTAATGTATGGCTTTGTTATCATTTCTATGTTTTGTTCCTATCTCAGAAACCACTGTAATTACAGCATCGTCACAAAACTATCACTGATATAGCTTCTATATTAAAATTCTAGGAATAATAACCAGGAATCTAGAGCAGTATCGTTTATTGTTACAGTTCTAGACAGATTCCTCGCATATTAAATCAGAATAGGGAAAACATTTACACAGGCTTGGTAGTAAGTGATTTAGCTAATATTAATGTCAGTATCAGTATTTAAACGTTAAGACATAATTTTTGGTAATCAAACTTCATAATGAGTATCATCCATACACACCATCAATGCCATCTTTCGAATGGGATGGCTTGTCCGGTGCGATGCCACAACCACACAGAAGACAGACGTGAAGTGGAAGTAATTACGCATTTTGTGTGATGAGTGTGCATGCCGGAGGCCTAATTTTAATCATTTTCCCCTTCCCATTTTCTTAGGGAAGAAATAGGACTGTAGGGACATATCCTCTGTCGACTAAAGGTAGGCACAGCATTTGAAGGTCTATAGACATTAGTCACTTCGCTATTTTGGCGAATACTATTGGCCAGTTGCTCCTTTGCCACATTCTGCTATGAAAAGAATTATAAAGTTTAAAGTTAGACTTGCAATTTTGAAATATTTTAACTTTTAAGTGCACTAACAAAAAATCGCTAATGATGATAGTAAAATGTAAAGCTTTCTTCCACATAGATATAAAGTTAAGCTTGTTGATATTTCAATGAAAACTCCCAACTAATAAATAATATTAAAATCATTGTCGTGATGTAACTTATTCTTGCTCCGTAGTACAAAAAATAAGTTTCTATTGTAAAAACATTTCTCGTTAAAACATTCTTATCCAATCTCTATTCAAAGTTGTTAAATTCTCTAGAAAATAAATCAAAATAAAAATGTCAGAACAATTAAAACATTATAATAGGCAACTTTAAAAAATATAAAGCTTAAGGAATTTTCTTTGTGGTTAACATTTGCAGAAACAATACTTGGCTCAAAGTGGCTTCGGGGAAAGCATTGCTCATTCCTTATTTTTTATGAAAAATGCAAGGAATATCAGTCTCTGGATGAAAGTGCTCTATGGTTTAAACATCAACTTTACTCTGCACTAACCTGCTTTTAAAGTATTATTGTATTAAATAGCTATTGTTAAATCAGGTTTACATTTAAATATTCAGTCATTAAATTAAAAATGTTTTCTATTAAATTAACTATTACAGATATCTATCGGCAACAATAGCTTCGCTATTCCGGCGAATTCAGGTGGTCGCGGACTCGTTTTGTAACTTATAACATTAAAAAATCTATCTAGACATTCGCTAAATATTGTTATAATATGAGTAAGATCGTAACACGTTCTGATATAACGATAACGTACATTTAGTAAATATACTCACGTACCCCAAACATAAACCCCAAAATATTTAAGGGCAGCTTACTGCCGAAAAAGGATACTTGTTATTGAGCGCTTTAAGTGACCTTAAGTTGTCACGACACGACCGTACAAACCACCTCATATATGCAATTAACCTAATTTCTTTACTAACCTAAATTGTCGGCTGAACAAACTTTTTCATTTAAAATAATAAAAATGACATTGATGCTTTTTGATCCACGCTATTTAATTAACTAAGTTCACACATTACGTCATATTGCAAACTACCCCACTTTTTAACCAGTCGGTGAGAAATAGGTGTAGAAAATAAGCATTTTTCAATGGGATTATTTATTTTAACCTGAATTGACTCAATTATTGGGAATATATTGTGCAATTATGGCCACGTATTACATACATTATATAAAAGAATTATTGTAGAAAAATTCTATGTATAAATACTTTAAAATCTATACACAAAGTTTGCTTAAAAGCGTACGGGGATTAAAAAAATTACCACGTAATTAATATTAAGTAGTGGTAGTCCATTGATGAAAATTCGACCATAAATCATAAGTCAAGATTTTTTAAATTTTTGATTATAGTACTTCTCCACAGTAACACTGTCAAATTTCACTTTCCGAATGAAAGGAAAATTTCAGGAAAATTTCCTTAAAAAGGGGTGTGAGTTTTCGCTTCACGTATTAATATAATGAAACTTAACGCAACATTTAACTTCACAGTTTAAGTAGTTAAGATAAAGATAGAGCAATAAATCTTATTCTCGTTAGCAGTAAGTCGCCAGTGAGAAATGGCTGAGTTATCGAATAGTTTAACTTCGCTTAAAATATGGACTAAGACAAGAAATCGTTACGCTGTTTAAACTTCGGACCTGTGTAATTTGTTAGAACTTGATTTGAGTTTATTTACCCAAAATTACCTTAATCTGTCGCTCTGGAATTTTTTAGAAGGACAAAATCATTTTTATTTTAATTTATTAAACATATTTTTAAGTCTAAGTCTTTTCTGCCCTAACAATAAATTGTTTGATCTTTTTTAAATAAAAAAATGCACTACATTTTTTACAGAATTACATGAATGGAAAAAAAACTTCTAAGTTTGAATCTGTTCTACTTTAGGAAATTCAAAGCAGTAAAGAAAGTAAAATGTCCACTTAAAACCAACCGCGATCTGACTAAAAAGAGTTGTTCCCGGAACTCGTGAAACACGAAAAATGTTCTATTGCTATACCTGACGTCGGCTGCATTTGTAGAATAAATTCTTACGAGAAAACGAACAGAAGCTCTAACGTTGCAAATATTTTAACTGCTTGTTTAAAATTGTTCTGTATTTTTAGCCGACTTCAAAAAGAAGGAGGTTATCAATTCGACTGTATTTTTTTTTTTTTTTTATGTGTGTTACCGCGAAACTCGGCCCCTGGTGGTCCGATTTTGATAAAAATTATTTTAATCGAAAGGAAGTGCTTGCAGGTGGGTCCCATTTTTTTGTTTTTTTTTTAAATAACTAGAAGACTAGTAGATTTTGAATATAGCTTCAAAATTTGTTGCGGAAATTAGGGACATTTTTGCTTTCAGCGCTTACGTAGGCTAAACTATAGGACCTACATAAAAATGATGTATGGCGAATTGTAGCTCTTTAAATGTGCTAAATAAAAGTCCGCGATAGCATATATCTATCTTTTATAGTTTTCTCACAATAACCATTTTTTTCTTTACGACACATTAATTAAATTCATGCCCTATTTCCGACGCTATTATTCAAGTTCAGTATTAACCCTTATGTAAATAAATATGTTCATTATCAAGAGAATTTAATGTAGATTATATTTGCAATTGAAACTATATCATTCTGTCTAATAGTTTAGGAGAAATCGTAAGAATAAAATTACGCGGAAACGAAAAATGCTACATCGCGTTACAATGAATAGCACAAATTTGCTTTCTGGGCTTACGTAGGTCAAACTATATGACCTACATTAAAATGATGTATCGAGTAATTATAGATCCTTAAATTTGCTAAATAAAAGTCTCAGGTGGCATATATCTATCATCTATGGATGTCTCACAAAAACCATGTTATTATGAACAAACTTCGATTAAATTGCACACGAAAAACAGCGTCGTAAGCTTACGACGCTATTATATTATATTCGATATGAATCCTTATCCAAATAAATATGTTTGATGGCTAGAGTATTAAATGCAGATTACATTAGCCTTTAAACTATGTAATTCTGATCAATAGTTTGGAAGATATTAAATTATTAAAAACTACGCGCATTCGAAAAATGCTACTGCGGCGCGCGGCTGGACAAAATTAAAGGCACGCTACGATGTATTAGTTCGTTAATTTTCAATTTGTATACCGATTTTGATAATTATTTCATTGTTTAAAGGATAAGTGGTTATCTGGTGTATTCTAAATTAGTTTTTGAATTGAAGTACACACATATTAAATAGGAAAGTCCTTTTCTTTATTCGTCTTATTTATGTCCTTATACGTATTAAGGAAATTTGTAATTAAACTTCAAATTCACTAAAAATTGAGAAATAAAACAAACATTTTAAGAAAAAAAAAATAGCCGACTTCAAAACAAAAAAAACTATCTCAAACAAAATGCGCTCAAAAGTAACTTAAAAAAAACAATTTCAAACAAAATGCACTCAAAAGTAACGTAAAAAAACAATTTCAAACAAAATGCACTCAAAAGTAACGTAAAAAAAACAATTTCAAACAAAATTCACTCAAAAGTAACATAAAAAAACAATTTCAAACAAAATGCATTCAAAAGTACCATAAAAAACAATCTCAAACAAAATACACTAAAAAGAAACAAAATAATGTCATTAAAACTTCTTTCTTTCTTTCTTCTCTCTTTCAAAAACACTCTAAACTCTAAAGAAAGTTCTCTTCTTTCTTGTAACATGTCTATATTGTATAATTATTGTTATTTTGGAGTCGGTTTCGGCCTAAGTAGGGACATAAACGTAAGTATGTCTAATACATCTCAAATATAAAATGTCACCTATTTACTTCGGCCGACACCGACTGCGAAATAACAATAATTATACAATATAGACATGTTACAAGAAAGAAGAGAACTTTCTTTAGAGTTTAGAGGGTTTTTGAAAGAGAGAAGAAAGAAAGAAAGAAGTTTTAATGACATTATTTTGTTTCTTTTTAGTGTATTTTGTTTGAGATTGTTTTTTATGGTACTTTTGAATGCATTTTGTTTGAAATTGTTTTTTTATGTTACTTTTGAGTGAATTTTGTTTGAAATTGTTTTTTTTACGTTACTTTTGAGTGCATTTTGTTTGAAATTGTTTTTTTACGTTACTTTTGAGTGCATTTTGTTTGAAATTGTTTTTTTTAAGTTACTTTTGAGCGCATTTTGTTTGAGATAGTTTTCTTTGTTATTGTAAGTTCTTATATTATTTGTAATAAAACCTTAAACCTGAGATATATGAAGTAAATAATAAATACTGAAACCTATTAATTCGTGTTTTATTGAGTACTGTTTAATACGAATATTGTATTTTACTAGTTTTAACAGAAATGAAGTCGTCGGATTAAAGTCAATGTTCTTGAAATCTGTAGAGTAAAACTTAATTCCATCGTCTGTAGTGTAAATACGGAGGATCGTGGGTAAATAAACAACTTTAATTTAGACAAAGCAAAGTAATTTGTTAAACAATTTTTTTGCAACACAGCTATCGTTCAAATTGAAAGCAATATCTGAAACATTTTTTAAATTGAATACTGTGTCTTCAAACTAATTCTAAGTTATAAGGAACATTTTGAATTTCTTTAACCATGTATTAAATATATGTATAAAAATCCTTATGATACATTTGTGTACATTGTGAAATTTGTTTGCATAGGACGAATGTGGTACGGCTCAACTGTCTAAACATCGGTTACCCAACATGGATTCACACCTTTAATATAAACCATACTTGATTTATTCAAATCAACACAGGATATTTTATAGCATACGCTCCAAGATTACACCGTAAAATTCACCATTATTTCAAAATTAGAGTCGACGTAGTTTTTCATGTTATATAACCGTAGAAGTACACTGCTATTACGCCATCCCTTTCATTCTCTAAAACCAAAACTAAAACTATCATGTCATTCTAATATTATAAATGCGAAAGTTTAGATAGATAGATGGACGGATGGATGGGTGGGTGGATGTTTGTTTGAAGGTATCTCCGGAACGACTGAACGGATCAAAGCACAAATGTAAAACATAGTCTGGAAAAACATATAGGCTAGTTATAATTTAATATCTTTTTTTATTTTGCGCGAACGACAGCTAGGGTATTATACAAGTTAAATTTGTAAAATATTTGCCAGTCCCAATCCAAACTAGTTTGCATAGGACAGAAAGCTCAGTTACTTTTAAATGTTCGTTTGCGAACAAGGGTATAAATGCTCTATCAGTGTATTAAGTCCTTACCAAACTATCTTACTAATATTATAAATGCGAATGTTTAAGTGGACTGACGTATGAATGAATGTTTGAAGGTATCTCCGGAACGACTCATCGGATCTTGATGTAATTTGGCAAAGATGTAGAGAATAATCTGGAAGAACACAGGCTACTGATAAAGTTTTTTTTTAATTCCGCGCGAACGGAGTTGCGGTCGACAGCTAGTGATCTATAAAATGTAGATAGAACAAAATTTACGTAATGAAAATTTTCCTATTGTAGTACAGACAGCGATCGATTTCCACGTCCACTGTCAAATACATAAAAAGATATTGTTTACAACAAAAATTAAGGCCTTGTTATTGTTATATTTCAAACTAGTAATTGCCCGCAACTTCGTCCGCGCGGTATTAAAGTAAAATCTAGTAATAGACATAGCTTACAGCACCTTGGGATAGCATAGCTTCCAAACAAGAATTTTTCAAATTGATTCGATAGTTTCGAAGCCTGAATGCAAACAAGAAAACAATCATTTTTTCCGTCTTTATAATATTAGTATAGATATGCAAATTTCTTTAAATTAGGAATAGAAGCTGCTTCTTTAATAAGGTTTAAATAAAACAAGAAGGTCAAAATTATAAAAAGTTTAATAACTGATTCGTATAAAAATAGGTTTAATTAGAAAATATCAAAAAAGACCATATAAACTAAGAGCATTTAGTTTTTTTAGATATACTGCCTACTTAGGCAACTGTATTATATTTTCAAAATACAAGCATAAAAAAGACAACATGATATTTAATATCACACTTATCTATCTATATATATAAAAGAAAGTCGTGTTAGTTACACTATTTATAACTCAAGAACGGCTGAATCGATTTGACTGAAAATTGGTGGCCAGGTAGCTTAGAACCAGGAATAGGACATAGGATAATTTTTACCCCGTTTTCTTTTCTTTTTTTTTTTTATTCCGCGCGGACGGAGTCGCGGGAAAAAGCTAGTATTATTTAAATAAAATATTTATATTGCGTAAATCGTATATACAAAATACGCTTACTTAAAATATTTATAGCTATTATCAAAAAGCTTTACTTCTAAATATTAAGTCTAAAGTACCATGTTTTACATAGTTAACGAACCGCATGATTTTTTGTTACTGTACTTGAAACTATCACAAGAGGTACGTAATATTACATATAAAATAGATTTTGGTATACAGCACATGTTATTAAAAATGTACACGCTTATTTGTTAAGCTGTTACCACAAAAAAAGTTAATGTACAATACAAATAAGGTTTAAAATGTGTAGTTTTTTTTAACTTAACAATGATAAAAAATTGTGGACACAAAACTTTTAACAAACAAAATATTAATTAATGAAAATGGCTCTGCCGTGGCGGAGTGAAATGAGTGAGTGAATGAATGAGTGTAGGTAAATGTCATTATAGCTTTTTATGAATAGAATGGGGGGGGAACTATTATATTATCACAAGCGTGTTCTTTGTATATGCACACACGCACATTAATATATTGCAATCTACTAATACTTATGTTTTTTATAAGATATAGGATAAGTTTTTTCGATATTGATTTGAATTGTTTTTTTTTTCTTAAATATGATCAGTTTGGGCAACAGCTAACGCTATATTTTTAGTAATTACAAATTAACTCTGTGTAATTTTGATTTAATGTACACTAACCAGTTAAGAAACCCACTTATAAATGCAGCTTTAGAACTCTGGCCGGCCTTTGCCTTGCAAAATAAATGCGTATGGAATATAATTACCACTGCCGAAAGCTGTACACAAAACGTTTTTTCTTTTTTTTAAAGTATACCAATATGTTTTTGTACATGTATTTCGACAATGGAAACTCTAATTTAGAATACTACACTATTTTTAAATCAGTCTTGGAACATTTTTCACAGAAAACACACTGATATTAAAAGATTTCGAGAAAATGATCTTTGCTAGTATAACTCTTAATGTACAAATAAGTTGTTCTTATTTCACAAGTGGACAATCATACAAAAACATTCTTACATATTAAGTATAACATAAAATAAAAAATAATGGTTTACCATATTTGGTAAGCAATAGGATAGGAGACATTTTACTTTTCAAGTGTCTCTTAGAAATTTTATTTTTTAAATATAGTATGCAAAATGTTATAATAAACTTGTAACATAACTAACCGTGAGTTTCTGAGAAACATATTGGTATCTCTGTTTTGCCAAAGATAATGATAATGACGATATATTTTATACCGAAATTTCGGACTCAGAAACCCACGGTTTTTTAATTAAATAACTATGTAGATACTAATGTTACATTAAGATTTATTCTCAACATCCTTAACTCTGTTCAACTCAATCAACTCAGCCTCTACTAATATATCTTTGTTAACGTTCGCATTATCTATATACAAATCACCTTGTAACAAAATTTGTATATCATGTAAGCTCTTATCACGTGTTTCGGGTACATAAAAATACGTAAATACAGCGCCGCTAAACGTCACGAAAGCAAATATCCAAAAAACTCCAGTTAACCCAAGTAAATTTTTCATAAGTTGATATCCTTTGCCTACAGCGAAACCTAGTAATCCCCCTAGAATATTCAATGACGTCATAGCAACCGCTTTTACATTTAAAGGGAAGATTTCTGCGGGAACGATTCCTATAACGGAGTTGAAGCCTAAAGTAGATACTATGGTTGAAATAAGGATTCCAATAAATGTGAGTATTCCGTAAGGACTAAGAGATTCGTGCTCGATTCGAACAACGTCTAATAAGAAGAAGTAAAAGCCGATGACCGCATAGGAGATGCCAGTGCCGAGGAGTGAGTAAATGATCAAAGGTCGACGTCCAACTCTGTCCACCAAAGTTGATGATATCAAAGCTGAAAAATAAAAACCATTTTGATGTCATCGACAGGTATCGTAAATCTCTATAGTTTTCTACTATAATCCCATAAAATCTAGTCCCGCAAGGATATTATTATGGCAGTTCTTTAACATTGACAGGAATACAAGATTTATGGGTTACCAGTGAGCAAAAATTTCCCTACTTCTTACGGAACTCCAAGTTACAACTACAAGACCTTCTAATAGTATTAACAGAAATTCCCTTTTGTATTTACATTGATAAATCCAAATACATTAGCAAATTAACCTACATGTGATAACATCATACGTGATATTTTAATTTCAAAATTATGAACATGGCAACATTAAACTGTGCAGCTGTCCTTATTGGTCAAAATATAACGCTGGTAAAATGTCATAGTTAGTACACATATTTCCGAATACCCTAAAATCCTTGCGGAACTATAAAGTATTAACTTTGTCTATCTTACTAATATTAAAAATGCGAATCTTTAGATGGATGG